>NC_064857.1:4856331-6351331 GCF_024139225.1 Suncus etruscus
AAATAATATACTCAATGGGGAAAAATTCAAAGGCTTTTCCTTAAGATCTGGCACAAGGCAAGGCTGTCCCCTTTCACCACTTCTAGATGTATTACTGGAAGTACATGGCATAGCATTCAGGTAAGGAAAAGATATCAAGGGCATCCAGATAGGAAGGAAGAAGTTAAGCTCTTACTGTTAGCAGATGACATGTTAGTATATATAGAAAAATCCTAAAGATTATAAAATAAGGTTCTCAAAAATAGATTTGCATAGTAAATTGGCAGCCTACAAAATTAACATGCAAAAATCCATGGCTTTTTATATGCAAATAATGAAAGAGAAGAAAGTGACTTTGAAAATATAATTCCATTCACAATTGTGCCTCAGAAAATCAAGTACCTCAGAGTCAACTTAACTGAAGACGTGAAAGACCTATACAAAGAAAACTATAAAACACTGCTTTATGAAATAAAAGAAGACACAAGGAAATGGAGACACATACCCCGCTCATGGATTGGGAGGATTAACATAATTAAAATGGCAATACTCTCCAAAGCATTGTTCAGAATTAATACAATCCTTCTAAAGAAACTCATGACATTTCTTGAAAGAAGTGGATCAAACACTTTTGAAATTTATTTAGCACAATAAACACCCATGAATAGGTAAAACAATTCTTAGGAAAAAGAAGATGTACTATAAATTATGCTATAAAGCAATAATCATTAAAACAGCATGATATTAGAATAAAGATAGACCCTCAGGTCACTGAAATAGACTTTCGTATTGTGTTACTGACACCAGACACACATACAATTAACCTTTGATAAAAGGGCAACAAATACAAAGTGGAGCAAGGAAAGTCTCTTCAACAAGTGGTGTTGAAAAAACTAGTCGACTGTATGCAAAAAAAAAAAAAAAAAGTGCACTCAGACCTCTCTTTAACACCATTCACAAAGGTCAAACCAAAATGGGTTAAAGACCTTGATATCAGACATGACACCATAAAGTATGGAAAACAGAAGCAGAACACTCTATGATATTAAGTAAAGGGTCTTCAGTGATGGAACAGCCTTGAAGCACTGGAAGCAAAGACAACAAATGGAACTGCATTAAATTGAGAAGTACCTAAGATACTGTATCAGGGTTCCTCAAACTATGGCTCGCAAGCCACATGCAGCCACCGAAGAAGATATTTATACAGCCTGCTGGGTGTTTTGTTTTGTTTTGTTTTGTTTTGCCAACTCTGCCTGTTCTACTTAGGAGCAATTCGTCCCGGACTACAGGGCCCATCTGAGGATGTCCAAGGATTCTCCAACTCCCCTCCTTCTCTCTGTCTCTCAACTCCTCCTCTCAGTCTCAGGCAGGGGTCCTTAAATGATGGCCTGTCTAAATAGTTAAAGCCATTGACCACAAGTTCATAGCAAATAATATCCTCAGTGGAAAAAAATTCAAAGGCCCGTAATTCCCAGTGAAATATTGGTACCGGTAAGTTAGTTGATTTAACTTTACACGTTCTTTACTTTGTTTGTTTTTATTTAGGGGCCTCAGGGGTGCTCAGGAGTTACTCCTGGCTTTGCACTCAGAAATCACTCCTGGTTTGGGGGACTATATGGGATGCTGGTATTTGAACCACCGTTGGTCCTGGGTTGACCGCTTGTCCTGCCGCTATGCTATCTCTCTGACCCATTGTTTTACGTGTTATTAATTTTAAATATTGTATTTGTTTCTCCTTCAACCCCCTTTTTACTTGAAAATAAGATATGGGCAGTGCGCATAGGAATTTGTTCATAGTTTTTTTTTTATACTTTAGTTCAGCCCTCCAATGGACTGAGAGAGAGTGAACAGGACAGAACCCCTGTTTAAAAAATTTAAGGATCCCTATGTGTAGATGGTGCAAGGGATGTTGGATTCTAGGTGAGTTCATGATTGGGCAGCTTAGTGTAGAGCACTTACAGATGCAAAACATCTGCAAGCAACTTTGGGGAGATTGCTCACTTTATTTTAGTTGAGAGTGGTATACTTAAAGTGTGCTCTGGCCAATCAGGTTTGGAGAAAGTAGGGTGTGAGCTCCATGTGTTTAGGGAATTAGGGGAAGTAGGATGCATGCTGTGTGTTTAGCTACAGGATACAAAGGCTACCCACAGAATGGGAGAAACTATTCGCCCAGTACCCACCTGATAAGGGGTTAATATCTAAGATACACAAGACAGAACTTAACAAGAAAAAAAAAACCTTACCCTATTCAAAAACGAGAAGAAATGAACAGATATTTGCTCAACCGATAAATACAGATGGTGATTACGGTCACATAGGATACTGAGGATTAGGGGGGTCTAAAGGTTAAGGTGATGCTGACTCAGCAGCTACCCAGGAGATGTCCTCTGTAGCCTTGAGGGAGATGAACCAGTACTGCTGCCTTGTTCTGGGGTGAGGGCCACAGGAGGAGCCCAGGTTATTTGTGAGCGACTATGTGAGGAACCGCCTGAGGAGCAGGATGATGAAAGAAGAGGAAGCAGTGTAGTGAAAGTGAATAATGGCAAAATCAGTTACTCAACCAGCCCATCCTGTGCTTTTGCTCATATGAATTCATTTATCCTCACCAACACCTTATCAGACAGCTGAGCCAAGTATGGAGAAATGAAGTGACTTGTCCAAGGTCCCCTGCAGAAGAGAACCATACTGCAGTGTGAACCCAAACCCTTCAGTCCTGTACCTTAGGATTTTACTCAGTAATTGGGATAATAAAATGAGGGGTATCTCTGTCTCCAGTCATAGGTCTTTTTTCACCCAGAGACTAGTTCTTCCTACTGGGCCATCTGGTCTGTTTGTTGTCATTTCAGAATAGCCTTATTCACCACTTGATAAAAATGCATCCAACACTAAAGGATTGCTTAGAAATCCTGCCCTCTTCAGGCTTCAAATGATCCATATAGAGATGCTCTATCACCCTGTGACTGTCACTGCCTTTCTATTAAAACTCAGCCGTGATAACCCACAGCCAACCATCAGACGATCCCAAGTATGGAAACTGAGCTGTGCCATAGGGGCAGAGTTTGCTCATATAGCACCTATCTACATATTCACATTGCCAACCTATCTCTTCTGAAAGATAATCTCTGCTGGGAGCCCATCGGGGAATGCCAAATGGAGCAACAGAAATGGAATTTAAGCAGTCTGAGTGAGTGAGTGAGTGAGTGAGAGAGAGACAGAGACAGAGACAGAAATAAAGAGGATATGAGATCACCAGCAAGAGAACTGGCCAGGAGGAGACCTGGGGCCAAACTCCTATATTTCAGGTACAGGGAAAGAGAGAAAGCAGAGCAAGGTACATCTGCTAATGCTGCTTATGCTGTGTTAGGCCAGGCCTGTACAGGTGGGGGCCTGGGCCTTGGGCCTTTGGCCTGCACGATCTCCACTAGTATCTTCCTGGACCCCTTCTCTAAATGCCAGGCTTCTCCTTTAATACCTGGTCAGTTGACCCTGATAGGAGACTGTGTCCCAGTCTATTAGCCATTATAGGGGGTTGTCATCACCCATTAAAAATGCACTACAGAAGACCCCTTAACAATGTTCTCATTTATACGTATAGGACGTTTGCATTTATTTAGAATTCACTGGTTTTGTTACATTGGATTCTTTCTCTAATTTTTTTCTTTTTTTTTTCCTGCTGTTTTCAGTTTGGTGGCAACATCTTTCAGTATTTGGGGGCTACTACCTGGGAGCCATATCCATATCAGTGCTCATGATTGCTCCTATTGATACTCAGGAAACCATTTGGTGCCAGGGATTGAAACTTCTGCTGAATACTCAAGTATTCTCCTTATGAGTCTAAATGGAATGTACTTTTGAACTTGACCATAAATGATTCTCATATTTGTCTTTTTCAGAACACCCCTAAACCAGCAAGTATGGGTTTCATTCTTGCATTCAGAATGAGGAATGGGGCTAGGATAAAAAGAGGCTGAGTTCAAATATATCTACTGGCAGAAGGTGCTTTTAAGATTATCTTCAGGGAATGGAGCAATTAACCTATTGATAATCCCATGAGAATAAATGATAAAGTTCTTATTCAAAAAGGAATATAATTTGAAGTTATTTTGTTATGGGGAAGATTTGCCATATGCTTCCTGCATGTTTGGATAATTATAATTTTTCAGCTCTCTTTAATTATATAGACCAGATGCTTTATGACAAGAAATAAACACAAGGAGAAAGTATCAAAGATAAATCATCTATAACAGAGCATAGAAAGAAACAAAAAAATTTAAGTAGTCTAGTCATTGCCATGGTCCACTTGTCAAAGTCCATCTTCTCAGTTCAATTAGTTTGAATACTGATTGAAATGGTAAGCATTAAAAAAAATAAAGTCAAAGGATTTTCCTTCTTTTTCTATAAAAATAAGCAGTAAACAACGCTAATTCCCAAATTCCTTATGGGAAAAAAAATTGGAGGATGTGTTAAAGAAAAATCTTTAGCAAGATCTGCTTAAATTTTAATTGTTAGCTATACAAATAACACATCAATACATTATATTTATTAACAAAAGAAATTATATATTTAGTCTTTCTTTGACCAACACCCCCAGACCTCCCACTACTTTCCATTTCCCCATAGATAACCATGGCTTCAGGCTTTTCTGGAACTATTTATTAGTAAACAATATACCATCATAATGGATTGTTTACCCTCTTCCAATTAACCAAATTCATTGCAAGGCTTATAAAATGCTAGAACTAGAGTCAATGGTGAATCTATTTGTATTAGAGGAGAAGGAATTCTCATTCACTGTTGGTGGATATGTTGTTTGGTTCAATCTCTATAAAAAACAGTAAGGAACTTTTTCCCCAAAGTAAGAATAGAGTTCCCAATGATACAACAATCCCACTTTTAGGTTTTCTATTCCCCAAACACAAAGCATTAATTCAAAAAATATATATGCATACCTATTTCATTGCAGAAATGCATATAATAGCCAGGATATGGAAACAACCAAAACATCTAAGGATAAGTAAACAAAAAGGTAAATAAAAATAAATATATCAGAATATTATGTGACTGTAATAAAAGATGGTATCATGCAGTTTGCCACAACCTAGATAAAAGGTAACATGTTTACTGGTGAAGGGGGGTATTCTTTACATGACTGAAACCCAATCACATCCATGTTTGTAATCAAGGTATTAAATAAAGATATTAATAAAAAAGGAAAAATAAAGAAAGGTAACATGTTTAGTAAAGGAGCCAAAGTGGTAGTACAGTAGGTATTGCATTTGCCTTGCATGTAGTCAATGCAAACTCTATCTTTAGTTCCCCATATTTCCATTTAGTCCCTTAAGAAGCACAGAGCTAGGAATAAGCCCTGAGTACTACTGAGTATAGAAAAAAAAAAAACAACAACATGTAATGTTAAGTGAAGAAAGTATAAGAGAGAAAAAGAGAAACACTAGATGACCTTACCCATCAGTGGTATGTAGAGCAAGAGAAGGGAATGGATGGTATGAAATCGTTTCTAGGCCCAGCCATTTGCCCTACAATCCAGTACCGAGAACACTAAGGGGTTAAGGGATCTCCATCCCCATAGAATAATGGACTAGATTGAAGGTAACATAAGAGTTTTGTCCAAGAATCTTGGGCATTACAATAGTTCATTTTATATGAATTCACTAAATAAGCAGGGTAGGGGTTGTACCTTGGAACTCTGTGGAGGGATGCTGACACTGGTGGGGTTTTGCAGGTAGAATACTGAATGCTTGAAACTATTAACAGAATTGTAAGTCACATACTAAATTTTAAAGAGAATCCTGGGATATGGCTCAGTGATACAGCATCTTACCTGCAAGTTTGAACACAACCCTAATACACATCACTGACTCTGATCCCAGGCACTGTTATTCCCAGAATCATAGCTACATATGTGGCAACCACAATCAAATATGCTTCTCCGGGCATAATGCAACCAAGTGTATGGTTCCTGGAACACAGTGACATCAACAAAAGGTCATGGAAGGAGGGAAAGATACCAGAAAGAGTTCTAGATTGAACTTTATAGAGATGCATATCAATCACATATCACAGTCCAGTTCTATGATGGTGGTTGAATATGCCAAGTGCTTTCTCAAGTGCCGTTAACAAACCTCCCTTAGACATATGTCCATGTATTTTTTTCATTACTAACTTCTTCTAAGTGCCAGGAGCCAGTATAAAGCTCTGGTCCAAGATGTTTCATAAAGCAGTGAATACAGAATTCCAAGACTGTATAATAAACATGTCACCAACTGCTCTGAGATCATAACACCAAAGAGTCAGGGAAAATGTTCTGGGAAATGTCACAAAATTTTGGATTCTTAGTGATAAAAAGGTACCAATTTAACAAACAAAAATTGAAGACATGGGTTAGTATGCAGTGAGGAAAGAGAATGGAAACGGTTTAAAAATTAGTTTCTGGTGCCAGAAAGTAGAGTTCAAAGGTCCTATTTTGCATGTGGGAGGCTGTGTTTTGAGCCCTGGCACTGTATGGTCTCCCAAGTACTACTGGGATTGACCTCAGAGTGCAAGAAGTGACCTCTAGTACCAATAAGTATTACTACCCCCTCCAAATAAAAAGGCAATTTAACAGGCAGATAAAACACTACACCCAAAGCTTCAATAGCTAAAGAGATGAGATACATTTTAGCTTTGGGCGCTCTTTCTGTCTCTGTCTCTATCTCTGTCTGTCTGTCTGTCTGTCTGTCTCTCTCTCTCTCTCTCTCTCTCTCTCTCTCTCTCACACACACACACACACACACACACACTTTTTATCTGATAATACATGATTAAAACCTAAACTGAAGAGGATAAATTTAGCTTGGTATGGGGCATCATACCATGTAAAAGAATAGAAGCTGGAGTCAACAGCTGAATCAAGCAGATGCCTGTGACAGTAATATTATTAGCTATTAGTGGCACCTTACATATATTAGGGGGGGAGCACACTCAGTGATGCTCAGGGGTTATTGCTGGCTCTGAGCTTAAGAATCACTCTGGCAGTGCGAGGGACCAGTCCAATCTATTTTTAAATTATTAAAACAAAAATAGGTTGACCCCACACTGAACTGGGTTCAGCTGCATGTGCAAGGCAAGAGCCCTACCTGCTTTGCTATCTCTCTGGCCTCAAGACATTTCCTTTTTTCCTTTTTTTTTTCTGGGTAGGTGGGTTGGGAGCACACCTGGCAGTGCTTAGGCATTATACCTGGCTATGCACTCAGAAATCACTCCTGGCAGGCTTGGGGACTGTATGGGATGCCAATACAGAACCGGGATGGCAGCATGAGAGGCATGCTATGCTATCTCTCTGAAACCCACATTACATTTTTTATCTAGAAGATAAACAGTAACTATTATATATATATATATATATATATATATATATATATATATATATATATATATATAAAAAGACTGGTTGAGGCAAGTGGTGTGACACTTGTGAATGGTCACCTAAAATCAATATTTTTTCATCTGCACCCTCTTGTTCCTAGCCACTCTTGGGAATCTAGATGTGACTTTCATCTTTCTTTTTTTCTTTTTCTTCTCTAAGACCATAGACCTGAGAAATGAGTAAAGGGAAGACAAATGGAGAATGAAATATACTATGGAACATAGCTTCAAGAAAGTAGGTACTCCAGAATGTCTTTGGTCCTGGCCGACTCTTTGGATATCTGCTCCTTAGCAGAACCCTTAGATAGAAGTGGGAGTGTCACTTTTGTCTTAGCATGGAATTGTAAATGTAAGCACACGATCAGCAATTTGTTTCCATGTTCTCGATCAGGCCTCTCTAAATTACTCTCTCCAGATCTTAATTCTTCATCATTAAAATGAATGGAGACCATGGAGAAAGTGGCAGGCATTGTCATCTTTTCTAATTTAAACACGCATTAATTCCTGCAGTTGGTGCACCTTCCCCAAAGTAGGTTTGTAGGAGCTACTTTGTCTCTTGAGTTTCCTCTGGTAAACTCATTTATTTATAGAAGATGGGTTAAGGGTACTGCACTGCCCCATACAAGCGTCTACCTAGGAATGAAGTCACAGAATCAGCCAGCAGAAAAGAAAAAATCATATTCACTAGGCCTTCTGAAATATTACTTGATTTACTTTCCCTTCTAATTATTAAAACAAAAACAGATCTTCTGTGATACAGAAGGGAAGACGAAAGAATTGCGTGAGAAAAGTTCCATTTTTGGCTTTGAATACTAAGAAGGGGCAAGAGTTCCGGACATCAATTGTAAGAATAAAATGGTGGGACTGGGTAGAGATCAATTTCTTTGGATTCAAAAATGTAAAACATCCGGTGCCAAGCCTAGATGATTCAGAATTTAGAACAAGGTTTGGCAAACTCTTTCTCTGTTTAGAGATAAATCATCCTCAACTTTAAAACCTGCCATTGAAAGAAGCATCTAGCACTCAATAAGTAAGTAAACAAATGGGTGTAACTGAGTTCCACACTTCATTTACAAAAATATCCTGACTCATTTACTAGAGTTGCCAAAGCTGCTCACAGTGTATTTTGGAAGCCTAAGGGTAAATAAAATTAAGATCCTTTGTGGCTTAGACAGTGTCTAAAAGGAAAGGAGAGAGAGAGAGAGAGAGAGAGAGAGAGAGAGAGAGAGAGAGAGAGAGAGAGAGAGAGAGAGAGAGAGAGAAATATCTATCATGGGGGTAGGAGAGAGGGGAGGGTCCAGGAGGGAAACTGCGGACAACTGGTGACAGGAAATGTGTACTGGTCAAAGGATGCTGGACATTATATAACTGAACTCAATTATAAACAATTTTGTAACTGTGTATCTCACAGCAATTGAATTAAAACTGTATTGAAAAAAATGAAATTTGGGACTACAGAGAGCACAGTGGATAGGTAATGCTTTGCATGCAGTCAATCTGAGTTCAATCAATGGTATTCCATAAGGTCCCCTGAGCCTGTCAGGAATGATTTCTGAGCACTGAGCCAGAAGTAACCCGAGTGCTGCCAGATCTGGTCCAAGAAACAAATAATGTTTTTTAAAAATAATCCTCTGTGGTTTAGAGAAAAAATACCTTGGAAGAAAGTCAAAAGAAGTCTAAATGTTCATGTGGCATTCATCTCTAGCCTTATTCCCTGTTGGATCTGAGTAGACGAGAAAAGTGGTAGTAAAATTTTGGATAGTATTATAGAGTGGAGAATAGAACATTCTTACTATTAGAGAAGATAGTCACAAAGAATGACTGACCAGATCAACCAATCATGGTCATTGGAAAGTAGAAAAAGGAATGTGGTGAAACAGATGAATTGATCCAGTCTGACCACCCAGTGGTCCTCAAACTATGGCCCGCGGGCCACATATTGTATTTGTATCTGTTTTGTTTCTTCATTGCAAAATAAGATATATGCAGTGTGCATAAGAATTCGTTCATAAGTTTTGTTTTTACTATAGTCAGACCCTCCAATGGTCTGAGGGACAGTGAATTGGCCCCCTGTTTAAAAAGTTTGAGGACCCCTGGACACCTTCCTCAGCCACCACAGGGAAAAGATCAAGTCCAAGTTCTACACATCCATGGAAAAGTATGGAAGGTGACTGAAAAGTCTTGGATTCACCAAGAAGAAGTTGATAGGTAGTGTGAGCAGACTTATAGAGGAAGAATGCACAGAGAAAATTCTTTCTCTGTTGGAACCAAGTAGATGTTTAACCATCAAAGAAAGCCATTCAGCTTCTTGGACATATCCCAAAAGCATCCTCACCAAGAAAGCAGACACATGACATTAAATTTAAATGTTAAGAGAATTATGGGACCAATGCCTCTTCCCCAATTTTGACCATCCATCTGATATATATCTTCATTGGATTCCTTTGGCAGCTGGGACAAAGGCAACAAAAGGATGCAGAGATTATGCAAGTATTGAATAACAATAAGTAACAGGATGAGCTTGCATTTTCTATACAGCCTAAGAAGGATATCCTTAAAAACAAAACTAAGATCATGAACAGGAAAATTTGACACCAGAAATGTTTACCGTGCAACTGAATCATCTACTTAGAGTAAGAAGGGAGAAATCAAAGGGAGGATGTGTTCTGTTTATGACTGAAACCCAACTATAATCATGTTTGTAATCATGGTGCTTAAATAAAGATTTTAATTTAAAATAAAAACAAAGCAAGAGCATAAAAAATGAATAATGTTTGAACTTCAGACACACTTAGATCTATCCTAAGATTCAAGTTTTGCAGATTTCATCCAAGCCTAAGGTTGAGGGAGGCACAGTTGAAGCTGAAACAATGGCTAAACAGCAGAGGGCAAGACTTCAGAGACTGACCAGTCGGGTCTTTTCTAAGCCTATGGGTGTGGCTTCCTTACAACTGCAGGAATTTCTAAGCAAGCACCGACATCAGGAACAGAGATGGGGAAGTCCCGAGACTAGTATTTTCGTGTTTTTTGTTTGTTTGTTTGTTTGTTTTTGGGTTTTGGACCACACCCGGTGATGCTCAGGGGTTACTCCTGGCTGTCTGCTCAGAAATAGCTCCTGGCAGGCACAGGGGACCATATGGGACACCGGGATTCCAACCAACCACCTTTGGTCCTGGATCGGCTGCTTGCAAGGCAACCGCCACTGTGCTATCTCTCCGGGCCCGAGTCTAGTATTTTCAACATATCACTTTGTACAATTTCTTACTATTTATGGGCCTAATGATTATCCAGATTCTGATTCAGTACTCGACTGCAGTGCTTTTAGTTAATTAATTCATGAATATTTCTACCGTTTTCCCCTGGTTCAGTTTCTAGCTCTCCTCATCACTGTCCCCAGAGCAATTAATGCTGCATTGTAATTGGTGAGTTTATCTCCACAGCAAGGACTGTACCTTCTTTATTTTTATAGCTTCCTATAGATGCAAATGGATGAAATGCGAAATTAATTTTAATCACTAGTAAAGGGAGAGTAAATGGCTTTCTCAGAGCTATAAGAGAGGGGGCTGGTCTTCTGGCAACTACATAATGCTGTGTTTTTACCCAGCTCTCTCTCATCTTGTTTTAAACACCTAGATTTTTAAACTAAAATATGGAAGACAGCTTCTGAGATGGAGCAGTTACAGAATTTCTAGGTATCTTGCGTTTTCACTGTATCACGGATTAGTTCCACGAAAGTCTGGGTTAGTGATGAACATAAAATTTTAATGCAGCAGAGTCAGAACTGATACAAATTGGTTGGGAATGAGTGCTCCATTACTAGGTAAGAGAAAAGATTCTTTCCTGCTGAGAGTAAAAAACAGTCCTTGCAAAAGAAGGATCGCTTTCCACATTACAGTGAGATGTGGAAAGTGCCAACATTAAATTAAATAAAGAGCAGAGATAAAAACAGATGCACATGCAGATTATTAGAATCCAAAATTAAGACATTTTGGGCCTACCTCCATTAACAGGAATAAATTTCTACTCATCACATTAGTAGGATATGGTGAAAAATTAGATGGTTAACTGTGTTAGAAATAGTTATAACTGGGGCCGGGCGGTAGCGCTGGAGGTAAGGTGCCTGCCTTGCCTGCGCTAGCCTAGGACGAACTGCGGTTCGATCCCCCGGCATCCCATATGGTCCC
Source organism: Suncus etruscus (assembly GCF_024139225.1). Classification (NCBI taxonomy): domain Eukaryota; kingdom Metazoa; phylum Chordata; class Mammalia; order Eulipotyphla; family Soricidae; genus Suncus; species Suncus etruscus. The sequence goes on from NC_064857.1 coordinate 4,867,917, forward strand.
CCAAGAAGCCAGGAGCAACTTCTGAGCGCATAGCCAGGAGTAACCCCTGAGCGTCACAGGGTGTGACCCAAAAACCAAAAAAAAAAAAAAAAAAAGAAAAGAAATAGTTATAACTATGAATATGTTATCTTACAGTTCTGTAAATCATCAAACAAGAAAATCAACAGACTGGATGAGGTCAGACTCTTGTCCATGGATTATAGTTCTGAAATTATCAAGCACTGGGGAACCAGGTAGAAGAAGAGGTAGACTAGAAGTGATAAAAAGGATAATGGTGGAAAGTCTTGGGCACATTAGTGGTGATGGGATGCAGTAACTTTGTACATAAATTCCAGTAATATTAACACCATTGTAAGTACAAAATTAATCAAGTTGTGTTAGAAATGTATTCTGGATGCTCTAGAGAAAAATTCGTCTCTATATCTTTTTTCAGATTCCAAGAGCCACCTGCATTCCTTGTTCACTCCCTCCAATCATTCTGACTTTCTGTTTCTTTTATCACATCTCCTTGGTCTCTATTTCTGCTGTCATATCTCAGTTATTAGTTTTCCAACTTTCTAACTTTCCTCTTTTTTTTTCAAGTTGCACTTTCCCTCATTTTATTAAAATACCATTTACTCAGTTGTTCATATTACAATCGTTTCAAACATTAAATACTAATACCAATCCCACCATCAGTGGACTTTCCATTAGCTAATGTTTCCAATTTTCCACTCATCACCCACTCATCACTTGCAGGCACAAATTTACTTTTTATTGTTTGTTACAAAAAAGAGGCAGACATAAAATTGTATATATTCTCCAGCCATCCATTAAGAAGCTAAATAAGGGACTTTGGGTTCTCCTTTTGGTTAGCCCACTTTCAGTATGGGAGTTCACATCTATCATCTAGAGAAATCTAATTTAAGACAGAACGACAACAAGAACTAAATCAAGATCTGTTCTATGGCATTCCCAGACTCATGCAAAGCAGGGATGGATTCCACTACTAGCATTGAAGACAACGAATGAAGTCCAACTCACCCACTGAGAACAATTAATAGAATGATGTTTTTTCCCTTACAGCACAAACAGGCAAGGAAAGAGTCACTGTAATATTCAAATATTGGAAAGAAAAATAAGCAAAATATTTAAGCCCAGAACTCAAAGCTTTTTTGGTTTTGCTGTTTTTATTATTTTTTGTTTGGGGGTCACACCTGGCTCTGATCAGGGCTTATTCCTAGCTCAGTGATATCTCCTAGTGCGCTTGGGGACCATATGGAGTGCCAGGGATAAAACTCACGCAAATTACATGCAAAGCAAGTTCCATATCTGCAGTACTATCACTCTACCTCCAAAGCTTCCAAGATCTTGAGAGCATCTGCTAAGATGAAAGAAGTAATTGAAAACCAAGCCCAAAAGATTCACAAGTCCATGGAGACAAAGTTAAAACCCAGATTCCACCAAAAATAAGTATTATGTTAAAATATATACTCTTTAAACTCAAACTCCAAAGGACCATAGCCATATTATATAAATAAAATAAAACTGCATAGAGTTCTAGTTTTACCCACACCAGAATAGTCAAAAAAAAAAATGAAAAGAAAACTTGAACTTAGATAAAAGAAATCCTGAAAGTAATAAATACTCCTGGACACTTGGGGGGAAAAAATCTTTTTCAGAATAGAAATGAGGAAGGAGGAGAAAGGGACGAAGGAAGGAAGGGCAAGGAAGTAGAGAGAAGGGGAGGAAGGGGGAAAGAAAGAAAAGGGTAAGAAAAGAAAGTGAAGGGAAGAAAAGAAGACAGTAAGACTGAGAGGGAGGGGAGGGGGTGTGGGAGGGGAAGGTGAAAAATAGGAAAGGGTGTGAGGGGAAGGGGTGGAGATGAAAGTAAGGGACGTGCAGGAGAAGTCAATAAAATTAGCAGCTCAGTAGACTTGTTTGTTAGTAAATCAAGCATTTTGAAAAGAATTGACAACTGGAAGGTGAGAGAACACTGTAAGAATGCAATGAAGGGGGGAAGAGCAGAGGGAGGAGCTGGGCTTGATCCTGGAGGCCAGCTCTTCCCAGGTATGGGGTTAGGGGTCACCCTATGCCGGAGGCATTCTCCCTAGCTTGGGGGGTGCTGGGAGGCTTGACAGGCCTCCAGCCGTTCCCCTATTTCCTCCCCTACTCTAGGCCTTCCCTGGTTGCTGACCCAGGTGGACTCTATCGTGGTCCTCAGGCTTTCCCCCTTTCTCTCCCGATACTAAAGGGGGGGACACATGGGGTGGATGGCGGGCTGATGCAGCACTGGTGTATGTCGGGACATTAAGTCGTGACATTCACTGGTATTTTTTTTCTCATTGGTTTCCATTTCAAAAACTGCGCGGGGACGCTACCATATATATTTAAAATAAAAATGGGAGGATGGACTCTCAGGTTGGGAAGGGACCAGTTCGGGTGGGGTACCATATATTTTCAAAATAAAAATAAGAGGATGGACTCTCAGGCTGGGACGGGGCCAGTACTCTTTACCTACTTGTTTACTCTCAGCGGCCTCTTGGCCTCTTCCTTCTTTCATTGTGTAACTGTGGTTGCTACCATACTAGGTTTCTGATTAGTTACCATAAACGGTGACAATTGAGTCCACTGTCGTAAGTTAGATTGTTTATTTTCTCCACTTTTTATCTTTTCTCCTCTTTGTGAACTGTTCAATAAGGTATTTTGGTGAAGGAGTCCCTCTCTATCTTTCCTTCCCTTTGTTATTTGTTAAATAAGGAAGTTTGTAGAAGTGTCCCTCCATTTAACATTTATATAAGAACCAAGTCAATTGGATTGTTGGACTTGTTCTAGCATCCCCATAAGCACCAAATCGCCATGTGATACTGTTCTTCCTTTGCATAGGCACATTAAAATGGGAAATTATATACAAGCACATTCTTATAGAGATGGGAACACACAACTTTTCTTAAATGGTGACAACTGTGTCCACTGTCTTAAGTTAGATTGTTTATTTTCCCCACTTTTTATCTTTTTTTCGCATTGTGAACTGTTCAATAAAGAATTTTGGTGAAAGAGTCCCTCAGTTTAATGCTTATGTTTGAACCAGGTCATGGGAATTGTTGGACTTGTTCTTGCATCCCCCTTATGTGCTGATAACGCCAGGTGGCATTATTCCTTGTTTGCATGGGCACATTAAAATGGAAAATACTATACATACAAATAAGTTCTTATCTAATAGAGATAGGAACACACAAATCTTGTGGTGCAATGGAATCTGAACAGTGACATGATAACCTGGCACAGGCCTCAGAGGTTTGGGCATTTTCCAGTCACTGCTGAACCAGGGAAGCCAACTATGAAACATCCAAAGTTGTCTATGCCATCACCTAGAAGCAATCCTCTACCAGGGAAGACCCTACTGCTGCTCTGATATTGATTTACTCAAAAGAGTCTTCCCTTACCACTGAGAAGAAGTTGAAATTAGACACCACTCTGCACCATCCTAACTTCAATGTAGGATATACAGATTCCAGGATCTTCAATACAGAAACATGATACCAACAACAGAGACTGTGAAAAATATAACTGTATGCGCACTACAAACAATGACCTGGATTGGACAAACTAGTTTGCCTGGAGCCTAGAAATGGTCTTATGTCAGGAAACTTCAGGTATAGGGTCTTCCTTGTACTTAGGCCAAAGTTTTCCCTTTCCATGACCCCCATACTTTGGTGGGCCCATGCAAACGATAATTGCCACTCTAACATTGTTTATACAGTGCTCCTTTGACTCTAAACCTTTAAGAAACCACTAGTAAAAATATCTGGAACTGCAAAAAAAAAAAAAAAAAAAAGGTTTACATTAGTGTTAAGATATGTGCTTTTAGTTATACTAGTATTCTGGGGGATAAAGGAGGGAGATAGGGATATATGCTTGGGAACAGGGATGAAGGGAGGACAACACTGGTGGTGGAAAGTCCCTCATTTATTGTCACTGTGTACCTTAAATAGCACTGTGTAAGATTTGTAATTCACTTTGGCCACAATAAAGAAAAAAAGAATGCAATGAAAAGAGTTGAAAAATACAAAGGGTCCCCAAGTCACTGTCATTATGTAATTTAAATGTAACTGTGAAAGACTTGTAATGCACATTGGTCTCAATAAAAACTCTTTAAATAAAAAAAGAAAGAAAGAAAAATACAAAGGGTATCAGGAGACTCCAAGAATCCTGTGAAAAAAATCTAGTAAGCTTTTTTTTAAAGTTCCAGGTGAAAATAATATATGGGTGGAATGGGTCAGAGGCAATATCTGAATGATAATCAGAATCTAGCGAACAGGTCTGAAAGTTTTTGAGTAATAGTAATAGTAATGTAATGGTAATGTAATAATAATAATCAAATCCCCTAAGTATTCCCTGTTTGACTCAGAGCACACATGGGTCCTCTAGGGGGCAGTGTTGCCTATGTCAAGCAGGCCTGCGCCTCATTGCTGAACTAACCCTGTGCTCTCTGATGGATGCCTAGCAGGAAGCTATCAGCCTATGTGGGGAAAGCCTGTTTCAATAGGAAGAAACTGCACATAGAGATGGGAAGGCAGTAGGAGAGGAAAAGAAAGACACATAGAGAAAACAAATGTGTGTGTCTTTTTTCTTAAAATGGAACAAGTTCAATATGTGTGGGAAAAGAAGACACTGAAGGAATAAGTTGGCCTGGGGCAAAATCTCAGTTGGATTCATTCTATGACCTGTGGATGGAGAAAAGCTTCATGACCAGAGAAGCGCCATGATCATCTGTATGTGTTAGCAGAATATGGAGAACTAAATCTCCAGGAAATTGAGTACAGCATGGAGAGTGCTGGATGGGAATGTCTCATGTGCCTGTATGAGAACTGAGGGGGATTTACTTTAGTGAAGGCATTTATGAAAATGCCTAATGCCACAGGAATTCCTTTTCTTTTCTTTCTTTTTTTTTTTAGAATATATTTTATTTTATTTTATTTTATTTAAACACCTTGATTACATACATGATTGTGTTTGGGTTTCAGTCATGTAAAGAACACCACCCATCACCAGTGCAACATTCCCATCACCAATGTCCCAAATCTTCCTCCTCCCCACCTGACCCCCGCCTGTACTCTAAACAGGCTCTCCATTTCCCTCATACATTCTCATTATTAGGACAGTTCAAAATGTAGTTATTTCTCTAACTAAACTCATCACTCTTTGTGGTGAGCTTCCTGAGGTGAGCTGGAACTTCCAGCTCTTTTCTCTTTTGTGTCTGAAAATTATTATTGCAAGAATGTCTTTCATTTTTCTTACTTCCCCAATACTTACTGTGCCTATGCAAAAAAAAAAAAAAGAAAAAAGAAAAAAAAAAGGGAGGGGAGCACAAAACCTTGCCACACCAGCACTCTTTTTTTTTTACCTTTTTCTCTTTTTTTCTCTTCTCTTTTCATTTTTACTTTTCCTCTCTTTTCTTCCTTTTTTTTTTTCATTCTTGTGGTTATTATTTGGTGATTGTTTTGCTGCTGGGTACTTTCAAGACCACGGCGTGTTTTTTTTTTGTTTTGTTTTGTTTGTTTCTTATTTTTTTTATTATTATTTTTAATCTGTTTTTTGTGGTGCCTATCGATATAACTGGAGTCCTCACTGGATATTTGACACTTCTTTTGGTACTGGTGGAGTGTTTCACCTTCTTGTTCTCATTCACTTCCCAAATTGATGATGAGAACCTCTAGAAGGATTCTACCCATTTTTGGGGTATTAGACCCTTACCCCAGTTTATTTACTTTCTCTTTTTCAGGCAAAACCACGTAACTTGAACTAGCTAGCCCTGCCCCCACTTACAGGGGGAAATAAGGGAGGCAGCAAGACCAAACTGATGCAAGACTACTAAGTAGTAGGTTAGATACAGAGGGGACCATATATTCTAGCCGCCCTGAGGGGGAGGGAAGAGGAAATGGGAGGTAGGACAAAAACGGAGGGTTAGGGAGGACAATTTGGGGATGGGAAGCCCCCCTGATTTTATGTAAATATGTACCTAAAATATTGTCAACAATATGTAAGCCACTATGATCAAAATAAAAATTATATTAAAAAAATTTTTTTGGTAGTTGCTATCTCTTTTTTTGTAAAAACTATTGGGTTGTTTTGGTTTTCTTTGTCTTCTTCCAGCAGAACCACACAATTTGAATCATCTTTTTTTTGGGGGGGGGGGTTGGGCCACACCCATTTGATGCTCAGGGGTTATTCCTGGCTAAGCGCTCAGAAATTGCCCCTGGCTTGGGGGGACCATATGGACGCCGGGGTATCAAACCGAGGTCCTTCCTTGGCTAGCCCTTGCAAGGCAGACACCTTACCTCTAGCGCCAACTTTCTGGCCCCAATTTGAATCATCTTGTTCTGTCTCATGAATTGAGAGGGAAAATAAAAATGAACGGTACTAGGACCAAACAGTTGTATGAACATTGAGTGGAATTAAAAAATAATCCGACTTAAACATCAAACCTAAAGTAAACAACAGAATCAATACCCTATCTATAACAAGCTATACACAGAAGGGGAACAGTTTAACTAGCACTCAGGGGGACAAAGGGGAGATATGGGACACATGCTGGGAAAAGGGGTGGAGGGAAGACAACCCTGGTGGTGGGAATGCCCTGATTCATTGTCACTATGTACCTTAAATACCATTGTAAAAGATTTGTTATTCACTGTTTGGTCACAATAAAAATTATTATTAAAGAAAAATATATGATAAAATTAACTTGGAAAAAAAAGAAAAGAAAATGCCTAATGGTAGTGGGGTGCAGATTTAAGCATTCTTACATGGTTTTGAAACAGTCGAGTGATGCAATTTTTGGAAAGCAACTTGGGGAATATATGTCAAACAAAGGTTAAGAGTTGACAGAGGTGCCCCGAGAGATAGCTCAATGAATTGAACTTTGCATGCTGGAGACCTGCATTGGATTCCTGGTAATTAGTATGCCTGTAATCATCATGGAGAACAACATTTGAGCACAGAGTGGGGAGTAGCACTTGAGCACTGTCAGGTGTGGCCAAACAACTCCTCAAATCTAAAAATGAATATAACTTTAGATGCAATAATTTCAGCTTTTATATTATTTCTAAATAAGTATCTCAGTTGCAGTTTAATATAATATTGTTGCTAAAAGGAGCATTAAAAACCTAAATATCCAATATTTTATTAAATAATGTACAAGACTACAATGTATAGTAAATAAATCATGTTACATAAAATTCCCCTACATACAAGACCTGTTTTCCAGCCCTTTTTGCTCTTCAGCCTACTTTTTCCTCTTCTAATTTTCTCTGAAAACATGAATCAAAACATGGAGGAACAAACCAATGAAAAATAGTTAGAAGCATTTATTAAATTGACAAAGAACACCAAGAAATTCTAAAAATACAAATTATGCAAAGCACACATAAATATTTGAAATAATACATGATAGTCAACTGCATCCAAGATGATGCACATATGTCATGACTATTTCTAAAATTAACTAAAAATGCTTTGAGTCTTTGCCCTCACTAGCAGCAAGTCCTTAGAGTCAACTTAACTAAAGAGGTGAAGGACCTATACAAAGAAAACTATAAAACCCAGCTTCAAGAAATAAAAGAGGACACAAGGAAATGGAGACACATACCCTGTTCATGGATTGAGAGGATTAACATCATTAAAATGGCAATACTCCCCAAAGGATTGTACAGATTTAATGCGATCCCTCTTGCAGGGGTCTCAAACTCGCGGCCCGCGGGCCGGTTGCGGCCCTCCATACAACATTTTGTGGCCCGTGGCCGACCTTCAAATATTGCAGTATTCGCGATTATTTGCTTGCCGAATAATCACAATAAAAATCGCATGAGTAAGAAAAAAAATCACATTAAACATTCACATACCTGAGCAGTTCCATTCGGGGTATGCAAATGTTTAATGCGATATTTTATGATTTTTTTCTTACTAATGCGATTTTTATTGCGAATATTCGGTAAGCGAAATCCCTTATGCGGCCCTGCCTCACCCCGACTTTGCCTCCTGCGGCCCCCAGGTAAATTGAGTTTGAGACCCCTGTTCTAAAGATAACCATGACATTCTTCAAAGAAGTGGATCAAACACTCCTGAAATTCACTTGGAATAATATTCACCTACAAATAGCTAGAGCAACACTTGAGGAAAGGTATATGGGAGGCCTTACTTTCCCTAACTTTAAATTGTATTACAAAGATATAGTCATTAAAACAGTATGCTAATGGAATAAAGACAGACCCTCAGATCAGTGTGATGACTTGAGTATGCAGAGAATGTTCCCCAGACATACAATCAACTAATCTTTGATAAAGGGGCAATAAATGCAAAAATGAAGCAAGGAAAACCTCTTCAACAAGTGGTATTGGAACAACCGGTCAGCCACATGCAAGAAAGATAGAAAAAAAGAGAGGAATGATGAGGAAAGAGAAGCAGCAGCAGCTAGGGGAGGGGAAAAATGCAAGAAATGGAAATAAACCATGTCAGAGTCATAGTACAGCATGTAAGTAAGGTACTTGGCTTGCATATGATCAACCTATATGCCACTTCCACCCTACTCCAAGCTCACCAGAAATAGTCTCTGAGCACAGAGCCAGGAGTAATCCCTGATCATAACTGTATGACAGGAAAATTGAAAGAGGGAAGAAGAGGGGAGGGAAATGTAGGGGTAGGAAGAGGAGAGGGAAAGAAAAGGGAAAGGGGAAAGAAAAAAGGAGAGGAAAGGAAAGAAAACATTTTCTATGCCTTGTCATAAACACCAAACTAAATGCTATTTTTCCAGTGCTGAAGGTCCAACTTAGTCACAGATGTTCATCAGGGATCATTTATCGAGCATGTTTTTAGACCGTGAATTATTTTATGTACTTTTTGTCAGTATTGGGGCATTTTTCACTTGCTCACCAGGAATGCAAATAGAGAAAACACTTCTATCCTCATGTCCCAAGGTATATCTGTGCATTCATTTATATAAACTAAGCTCTTTGTGTGTTTGGTAGTTTAAAGAGAACTAGAGGAGAGATTTCCACAAACTGAAACACTTCCTTTGCTTGTAGGTACGCAGGAGGCCCAACTTTGACCCCAGTCTCAGTCCCGCCTCTGAGCTCTGCCTGGAGCCTGGGTGACTCAAAATCCAAAACAATTTAAAAACATTTTTAAATTAAATTTCTTAGTTTATACATTGAATCTAGAGTTGTTTATAATAGTTATTTCTAGCCTTCAAAATTCCACCACAAGTGTAAAATTTCCTCCAACCCTATCATAAGCTTCCCAACCTCCCCACAACTTGTCCTTTGGCAGATAGGAATTATTTACTTAATATTTTGCATATCACTACTGGGAAATCAGAATTAAAATTATGGTATTGCATGACAGCTTGTATGATCAGGTGAGGATCTGTAGTGCGAGGCTGATGAGTTCATGTGGTGACAACAGTGTTTCATAGGGGCCTTTTTTTTTTTTTTTGGTTTTTGGGCCACACCCGTTTGACGCTCAAGGGTTACTCCTGGCTATGTGCTCAGAAATCGCCCCTGGCTTGGGGGGACCATATGGGACGCCGGGGGATCGAACCGCGGTCCGTTCTTGGCTAGCGCTTGTAAGGCAGACACCTTACCTTTAGCGCCACCTTCCCGGCCCCTCATAGGGGCCTTTTTAAAGCTGCAATGTCCATGTATTTTTTTCTGCTAACTTGGTCCCTCTTTCAAGATTTACTTAAGTCTATGTTGTTGGTCACTTGCACAGACATTGCAGAAGGTTCTGGTTCATGGACATGACTGCCAGAGGCACCTGGAAGTTAGAAGCATGGGATAGGGGTGCCCCACACTAGCTCTAGAGCTCCCTGAATATGTTAGTCGCAAAACCAGCACACCTGGAATATTTGATAGCTAGGAGTCTGCAGAGATCCAAAATATTCTTAAAAGAAGAATTATAAAGCCCACTTGATTATGGTATATAATTCTTTTGAGATATGGTTGGATTCCATTCACTAAGATTTTGATGAGGATCGATGCTCGTTGGGGATAATAATCTATAATTTTATTTTTTAGTAATGTATCTCTCTGTTTTTCTTTTTCTCTTTTGCTTTTTGTGCCACACCCAGTGACCTTCAGAATATGTCTTAAGAAATCGCTCCTGGCTTGGGGAACCATATGAAACCCCAGGGGATCGAACTATTGGTCCTGGGTCAGCCGTGTGTAAGGCAAACATCCTACAGTCGCACCATTGCTCCAGCCCCTGTTTCCTAGATATTTTGATGAACTTTAGGATGGAAACTAAGTCTTCTTTGAAGTTTTGATAGAATTCACTAGGGAATCATCTGGACCAAGTCTTTTGTTCTTGAAAATATTTTTAATTATTCTTTTAATTTCCTTACTCATTATTTGTTCAGGATTTTTATTTCCTCTTGATTTAAATCTTGGAAGTTTTTATGATTCAAAGGTTTCATCAGTTTCTTTTTTTCTGTTTTTTAAAATTATTTTTATTTAAATAAAATACATCTCATAGTCAACATAACTGATTATAATACATTTGTTTCAAGATGATGGAAAGCAAGATTATTAAAAACAGAAAATATAAAGAAAAACTATAAAATGGAAGAAAAGAAAAAAAGGCTCAGTAGCAAATATATATGTCAAAATTATTGTATCTCCAATAAAGTCATTAGTACAATAGCAGACGATTTAGTAAGCTCATTTAAAAAAAAGATGAGATAAAACAATAGTATAATAAAAAGGTGTGTATGTATGTGTGTGTATGTGGAAGTTATTGTTGTTTGCATAGGCACAGCAAAATATTCTTTTAGAGTCTCTACCTTGGTGGAATAGTTTTTCAATCTCTTATGTTATTTCCTATCTTCCTCTTTCTTGATACATCCTCTTAAATAAAAAAAATTACTCATAAAAAGTAATCTAAGAAGAAAAGATTGAATATGAATATTCTAACCTTACATAACATATCTTATATCACAATTTAAACAAAAGTCTGTTTCATTTTGTGTCTATATTTATTTTTTAGAGCATCCTATTTTCAAAATACATGCTGTGCTGAACTGCTTGCCACAGTTTGGTTTACCCTGGGATTTTCTAATGCCTCTTCAGTGCTTGGTTCTGCTCAAGAGTTTGATGTCCACAGATGCTAAAGAAAATATGCAGCATTTTTGTGGAGAGACAATGGAAGGTACACTTTCCTTATCCTCTCACCCTTCAACCTCCTTTTAGATATCAATCAAATCAAAAGTTAGACAGAAAACTGAATCCAGCAGCAACCTCCCAGCTTTTTTCACAAGCATGGAGTTCATTCTCCTGGTTGCTAGGGGGGAATTAAACGGTTTACCATGAACAGAAGGAAATCTTTTCTTTCTACAGAAAGTAAACTTCTCTGAAAATTAAAAAAATTAATTGGGCCAAGATAATTAAAGATTTCCTCTTCAAAACATGGGTGGTGGGCCCGGAGAGATAGCACAGCGGTGTTTGCCTTGCAAGCAACCGATCCAGGACCAAAGGTGGTTGGTTCGAATCCCGGTGTCCCATACGGTCCCTCGTGCCTGCCAGGAGCTATTTCTGAACAGATAGAACTTAGCTTGATGTGTCTCCCAAAGTGAGCATGTATGAATTTGTTTAGTTGAGAGAAGGGGGCTGCCTAGCAGTTCTTAAGACCACCAATGTGATCTTAGAAGTTATAGAGGATCATATGTGCCAGGGATCAAATATGGATCGTGCCCCTTTCTAGTTATGTACTCTTACCAAAGGACATGAGCTATCTCCTCAGGCCACCAAACATTTACCCAACTTTTGCAAAGGTGGCCATTTTTTGCCTATGATAATAATCTCTCTACATTATAAAAAGGCTGATTATTTGTTAAAAATACCTAATTTGTTTTGAATTTAATAATGTTTTAGTTAAAGATAACTGGCAGGGCCTAAGGGATAGTGTTTTGCCTTGCATGTGGCCGACACCAATGCACCGCCTAGATGGCCCAAATTCTGGTCTCATTCCCCCAAAATGGCAAAAAAATATGTACCAAACACTGGAAGTAGTATACTATAAAATGAGTAGACTCATTTTCAAGCATTTGTAAAAGAAAAGAATTGAGGACAGTAGGTTAATAATTATGAATTGCGATGTAAATTCTCAGATTTTACAGATGAGTAAAACTAGAGTCCCTGCTTGAGTGGTTCTTCCAAAATGAAGCAATTCTCAGGCTGTCCTGTGGGGGTTTTAACATTAAGTACTGTACAAACAAGATAATGCAGACATCTTCTTGTCCTTTTGTAAGTAGGTTAAGATATTGTGACAACAGATGCCAACTAACTAGAGATCATTGGCATTTGTGGGTACGAATAGTGTGTAACAAGTACCACATGTCTTAGTCTTCAGTGTTAAGCTTGTTAATTAACAGCTAAAGTAGGTATATCTCTGCAGGTTGCAGAAGAAACCTCTATATCAGGTGACCTTAAACTACAGCCTGTAAACCACATGGGGCCCACCAAGGACATTTATCTGGCCCACCAGGTGTTCTCGCCTCCTCTGCCTGTCCTGCTTATCCTGTACAATGCGTATGTGTGGAGTGTGCCTCGCACTCTCTGACTCCCCTCCTCTCTGGCTCTAGATTCCGCCTCTCAGACTCAGTCAGGGGTCCTCAAGCTATGACCCTCCAAAAGCAGGTCCACAGTTCTCATTGAAATACTAATAAATATGTTGTTTTGACTTGATCTGTTATTCACTTTAAATATTGTATTTGTTTCCATCTGTGTGTATTTTTCCTTCAAAATAAGATATTGCAATATGTATAGGAATTCGTTAGTAGGTTTTTTTTTTATTGACTATAGTTTGGTCCTCCAATGATCTGAGAAACAGTAAACTGGACCACTATTTATAAAGTTTGAGGACCCCTGTTCTGTATCCAGAGAATTCTCTCTTTTTTTTCCTTCTTGAGGGGGGTGGGAAAGGGAGGAAAAAAGGAGAAAAAAGGGGGGAAAGGGGAAAAAATAAGAAAAAGCGAGACCGAGGCGCTATCGCTCGCGGGAAAGGAAGGGAGGGAGGGCGCGAGGGTGGGTGTATCCAGAGAATCAATGATGCCCTTTGCTTCTTGTTGCATCACTGATTGCTGTGTCTCAAACTTAGCTGCTTCTTGCTACCCTCATTCTTGATCTGAGCTAGAAACTCACATGGTCTGTCATCTCCTTCCGCTTGTGGTCACTGTCACCTACAATCTGAATGTGTTGTTCATCTGCAGCATGCATAGATGAATCATTTTCGTTTTGACAATAGTTTGCTGCAGTCTGCCGAACTTGCCTTGTCCTTTGAAACCATCTCCTAACCTAAGCCAAACACTTGCCTACGCAGTGGTCTATGTTTAAATACATTACCTATCCTCACTTTTCCCTGCTGATGCTGTCTGATTAAACTACACCCAGTAGAAGTGAGATTTTAAATGCCCTATCCATCCAAGTTTTAATTGGCCCTTTCCACCCTGTACCGCCACAGTAACAAATATAGACGGTCTTTTTCATTATTTCAAGTGCTTTCTTCGCCATATCAGATCAAAAGGTGATAACTTTTTATCCTCTGCAAATTAAAAATTGAAAAGGCTGCTTGCCTTTTATTATTCAATCGATATTATTTTTTTCAACGAAATTCAAGACAGTTTCTATGAATATAATCGTAATTATATAAAGCTCTAGTATAAAGGACTGAATTGCAAAAGTTTCCAAAGGGGTAATCAAAAGCAATTGGTACCACTCTCTGCACTATTTCTTAAAAATGTGAAAATAGCAAACAGAGATACCCAGACTCAATACGTAAAAATCTCCAAAGCAACAGCAGGATTTTGTAAATTGTCTGGAGAATGCTCTTCTAATGTGGCAGAGAGTAATTAGTAAAAAGGGCTTCGTGTGCTAGACAAGTTTTCGAGTATTTCAGGAGAGCAGCACAAAGAATCCCATCAGCATATTTCTCCCATCAGATGAGTGGCACTGAAAAAAAGATGCCATTTGCAAGGTAGATAGTGAGAAAAAGAAAATCATCAATGTAAGAAAGAAAAATCTGCTTTCTAAATATTTAAAAATCTGCTCTCAACTCAAAGGAAACAAAGTCAGGTTTGAGATGTTTGAAATGGAGGTGAAGAAGATATTGGGGAGAAAATCTTTTAATGATCATAAATTGTGATATAAATTCTCAAGCTTAAAAGATAAATAGTTATCTGAGAAGTGCAAATAAAAACAAAAGTGAGATATAATAAGTATACTATAAATCATAGGCTATCATAAAAAAATGAATTCTCACTTGATAAATTTTTGTTTTCAGTTTTGTTATTTTTCTATTACAGAGATTTGTCATCAATCTTACTCTTTCTAAAGACTGTTATTGTTAAAATATACATAATAGGTTTGAGATATAATTCATATGTCATACAATATACTTTAAAGTGCAAAAGTCATTCAAAATGTACAAACATCAATTTTTGAATATTTCATCACCCTAGGATAGCTCATTTCTATTTTCAGTCACACCACAGTTCCTCCCAATTCCCTTCCAAGGCAGAGTCAATTGTTAATTTATTTGCCTTTACAGAATTCCTTCCATAAGACAGTTCACATACATAGAATTACGATGAAGCATTTTGTACATTTTTTCACTTATCATCTTTTCAAGATTCAGTGATAGTGTAAATTATGGAAGTATTTAAGGTTTGTTGTCAGATGGCATTTTATTGTAAAGGCTTTGATTTATTCATTTACCAACCGACAGAAATTTTGGTCACTTCAATTCTGATCTATCATGAATAAAGTTGCTATAAGCATTTGTGTCTAAGTTTTTGTATGGACATGTACGTTTATTCTCTTGTACAGATATTTAGTGTGGTCAATAAGGTAAATGCATGTTTTAATCTCTTTCAAAACCTCCCAAATATTTTCTGACATGGCTAACCTATTTTATATTCCCACCAAAAATTTATTCCCATTGCTAATTTCTCCTGTGTTGAGTACCCCTCACCTAGTTTCCCTCCCAGTGGCTTGTTCCTGCACTGTGACCATAATCCCTTTCCAATTTGGTCCAGTTGGAATCCCTACTAATAAACACTTCATCCAGAGCTACGTGACCAGTAACACCGCTCTACTCAACATCTCACAAAATGCACATAGACTCTGGGTAGGCCAGATTGCCCACCCCCGGCGCATCATGATAATAGGGACACGTTTGAATAATCAGGGAAACACAGATTCAAAATTAAAAGCTAGAAAAAAAATCTTATAAACAATTATCTTAGAAAGCATGGAGTGACCAGATATAAATCATAACATACATAGAACAACACAGACTAAAATTTTTAAAATCTATAGGGATGAGCATGGTCATTTTTAGTGATCAAGAGTTGTATACTGTGAGAAAGAAAAAAACAAGTATATATATATATATGTATATATATATATATCTTTATTTAAACATTGTGATTACAAATATGACTGTAGTTGGGTTTCAGTCACAGAAAGAACACCCCCCTTCACCAGTGCAACATTCCAACACCAATGCACCCTATCTCCCTCCACCCACCCCTCCTGCCTGTTTTCGAGACAGGCATTCTACTTCTGTCACTCATTAACAACATCATGGTAGTTGTTGGTGTATCATTTTTCTAATTGCACTCACCCTTCCTTTACAAATGACCAAAAGGCACAGAAAAAAATGTTCCAAATCACTAATTATCAGGGAGATGCAAATCAAAACAACAATAAGGTACCATCTCACACCACAGAGACTGGCACACATCACAAAGAACAAGATCAGTGCTGGTGGGGATGTGAGGAGAAAGGAACTCTCATTCACTACTGGTGGGAATGCCATTTAGTCCAGCCCTTATGGAAAACAATATGAAGATTCCTCAAAAAACTGGAAATTGAGCTGCCATATGATCCAGCCATACCACTCCTAGGAATATTCCCTAGGAATACAAAAATTAAAATAAAAAATGCCATCCTCACACCTATATTTATTGCAGCACTATTACAATAGCCATAATCTGGGAACAACCAAGATGCCCTTCAACAGATAAATGGCTAAAGAAACTGTGGTACATATACACAATGGAATATTATGCAGCTGTCAGAGAGATGAAGTCATGGAATTTTCCTATACATGGATGGACATGGAAACTATTTTGCTGTGTGAAATAAGTCTTGTGTTTAACTAAAACAAAGTTAGCTTGATTTAGAAAATGAGGGCTGTAATATGCACTCAGATATCACCCTATGATAAAACTGTATGAATATTCCTGCCATTGTATTTAATGTTTATGTTAACTTGAATAGAAGTGATTAAATAGGACAAACCTGCCCCATTAGAGAGGGAAGGCGAGCTTGCTATCTGGACAAGCCATAGCATCTGCGATTAACCCTGCTGGGCATACTGGTGAATCCACTTGGCTTTATTGTGGTAAAACACCACAAATAACAAAAATAACCACCCTACCTTGATTAAAGAAACAAACTTTGTAAAGAAATGGACTATGCAGCTGCCAGAATGGGTGAAGTTTAAGGAGCACCAGCTTATAGATGACATGTCTTTGTGAGAAAGTAAAACTATGTACTATAGGACTCATTAGCCATGGGAAGAAGAAACTAAATAGCTAGAAATGGGAGATTAGTTGAGCCTAGAGAAAAAAAATACATGCGTGCATATATATACATGCATATGTTTATATGATATTGTATATATGGATATGTCCTATATACATTATCATATATATGTCACATCATATATACATATCATATATTATAATACATACATATATGATGTATCACATATGTGTACCACATATATGTATGTGTGTATACGCACACGAATCTTGGTCTATAGATTATGGTGTTTTGATTACAAATCTAGGGGGAAATAGACAGACTTTAAAAGTAAGACATATCCAAAAGGAAATAATTTTACTTAAATTTATACTGATATAGTCTAGAGTAAGAATGGTTTGCTGCCAATAGAAGGCCAGTATAGTATGAAACTCAAGGAGCCCTGGAGGCAATGATAGGATCCATGATAATGAGTCTGATGTAATTTCTGGAGATAGACCCTAAGGCTCCCCACCCCAATGGTGGTGGATGAGAGGGACTGCAAAGCACAGAAAGGAGGCTCATTACAAATGGCTTAGAGAATAGGGTGACTTATTCATCCTCAGTGCAGTTATGGTGCCATACATGAAGCCCACACATTTCTCCTGCATGATTTTGAAGCATGCTAAAGGCCACACAGAAACAAGTACAGAGCCAAGATACAACAAAGGCTTTAGTCACTGATACTGGAAAATGCAAACAAGAACTCAGGAATGATCTTCAGGAAGCTGACCCCTAGTTGATGCTCTACTGTTGCTAGAATATCTTCTACTGTATCTTCTAGAGTTCCATATTTTAATAATACTTGATTTGAAACCTATGTCCCATAGTATATGGTAAATTGCATCTTATTTTGAGTAAAATAAAACATCTGCTTTTTCTGTTTTTGAAAATCTGTGCCCGCTAATATAGATGTTAGTTGCCTCCCAGAGAGTTTGGAAAGCTGAAAAAATGTCTCTGTCTTATGTTTACAACCCTTTGATCATAATTTAACTTGCCAGCTTGGTATCAGTAGAACTCTTTTTTTTTTTTATAACTTTTATTGTGACCATTGTGAATTCCAAGTCTTGCACATTATATTTAAGGTACATAATGACAATGAATTAGGGCCAGTTTCACCACCAGTGTTGTTCTCCCTCCATCCATGCTTCCAACATGCATGATTAAAAAAATGATCAGACCTAAACACCAAATCCAAAGTCAATGACAACAGAATCAAGATAACCCAATCTACAAAATCTATACACAAGGATACCTGTTACATTAGCAGTCCAGAGGGCAAAGTGGGGAGGTATGGGATGCATGCTGGGAACAGGGGTGGAGGGAGGACAACACTGGTGGTGGGATTGGCCCTGATTCACTGTCACTATGTACCTTAAATAGAACTATGAAAGTCTTGTAATTCACATTTGTCACAATAAAAATTACTAAGTATAAAACAACAATAATGTTTAAGATGCAACTTCCCAAACCTAGGTGTCCTTTAGCTAAAAGTTCAGTTCTATCACCTCAAGACCTACCCTGCCTAGCTTTCTTTACCAGGGACAGGAAAGGTGCCAATTTATGCCAATTTACGCGCTGTGCATTACATACTATGATTTTGAGTTTAGAAAAGTTCTTTTCTTAGCTATGTATAATGGTATCCAGGCTCTAATAATAAGATAATATCATAGATTAAACAATGAGTTCTTAGTTCCAAGAAATACATGGCTAGGTAAAACTAATAAAAATGTTAATTATTTTCTTTTGTGCATAAGTGAACTGAGTCTTCTGAATAACAAAATTATCAAAATTTTTTTATCACCATAAATTAGAAACTAAAATTTGCTTATTAAGTCTATGGCAAAATTGGATCTTTTATTCTAACTGGTATCTAAAACCAAGGCTACTCTTTTTGTATAAAAGTATGTTTGTTATGGGGCCGGGCGGTGGCGCTAGAGGTAAAGGTGCCTGCCTTGCCTGCGCTAGCCTTGGACGGACCGTGGTTCGATCCCCCGGTGTCCCATATGGTCCCCCAAGCCAGGAGCAACTTCTGAGCGCATAGCCAGGAGTAACCCCTGAGCGTTACCGGGTGTGGCCCAAAAACCAAAAAAAAAAAAAAAAGTATGTTTGTTTTCATTCTACATAAAATTATTAAAATAGCTGTACCCCCTGCAGCCACCCTTCCATTGAGGACCCCAGCAGCTCCTGACCATTGCCAACATCTTCTAGAAGAAAGAATTCCCAGCTTTGGCACCATGGTCTAGAAAAATGTAATGGCTGCCAATACTTTCCCAGTGGTCCTGTCCGGGCTGATATCTCTTGCAGATCTCAGAAAGGGGAGGGGGGCAAACTCCCCTTTCTGCATGAACCACAGTAGCCCATGCCACTCCTAAGACCCTCTAACAGGTGTTAGGCCCTCTAACACAGGGCCCAGCTCTGTGACTTAATCTTATCAGATTTTCAAGCCACCTAATTTGTTTTTAGATCTATAAATCCTGGACCTTGCAATTGCATATGTTATCAGCCACTACAGGAAAGTTATATACTAATGTATCCACCTCAGCTAGCCTAACCAGTGTACAGAAGGCTCAACTAGCACCAAACACAGCCCAGAAAAATTCTCAGAAATTGACTTTAGTAATACCATGGAGAGAAATAATCATTTCAAACTAACCTGTGTTAAACTAAGATGTGATCATTCCAGTTGCTTTTGTGTTGTAACAAGCACTATGAAGAAGGTGACTGAATATTGGTGAAGAGATAGATGGTCACATGAGTGGTGGGATTGGAGTCTGAACTGTTTTCAAACAGCCCAAAATGACAGTAATATGAACGATTTGGTAAATGACAGTCCTATAAAACAAATTATAAAATATGGCACCAAAATATTTATGGCCTAAAATAATTGTGGTAAGTAGTGGTTTGAAAGTGAGTTTAGTTTAAAACAGGCAGATATATAGAGTAATAAAATTTGCTATAAAGATATTATTCTACCAATGTGCAATGAACAGAATTAGCTCGTGTTATTTCACATGAAAATTGACTTGATCTTTCAAGATTTTTGCCTAATGCAAATATAAAATATAGTTATTAGTATAGTATATTAATATAGTTATAAGTATTAATTGTTTACAAATTGGGTTAACTTGTTTGAGAGCCAAAGGAATAAAAGCAAACTACTAGAAATATTTTATTTCTGAGATTTTCAGTAACCTAAATTTTCATCACTATTTAGCTAAAGCAATGAGCTATTTCATTTGCTATTGAACTGCCTTGGCTAACTAAAGAAAAAGACAGAGAGGAAAACAGAGAAAGATAAAAACTTTAAATTACAAGCTGCTAGTGTATACTGAAACAAAATGAAAAACTAGCTTTTTCAAACTGTTATAAATCCATTTCCTGGTAAAATAACTCCCATATATTTTGCTGTATAAGACTCACCTGACCATACGACACACATAGTTTTTAGATGCTCTCCTCTGCACTCAGGCTTCAGCTCCAGGAGGCATTCACCCCATAAGATGCACTTTTTGGGGGGTAAGTGTGTCTTTTTATTTTTTAAAGTGTGTCTTATGGTATGAAAAATACAGTATTTCATGCCTGCTTTCCTCCCAGATCCTATGTCAAACCTAGTCAAAACTTTGAGAAAACTAATCAATGGGTAAACAAGTTTTGTTTATAGTAATATATTAAACAGGTCGCAAAAGAAGACTTTCCCCCAAATCAAATTTATTACAACCCTCAGTTGTTACATATATATCTATTTTGTACATTGGAGATCATGAGAAACATTGTCACAATTGTGCAACCTTCTTAGCTTGTAATATAACTAGCAATGCTCATATCCCAAACTGATTAGAAATCCTAAAGACTTTTATGTTCCAGTTACTTCTGGATATTTAAAAAAATGTATTTGAAAAATGTCTCAAGTGCATTTATCAGAGTATCTGAGGCAAGAATTTGGACTCATCATTTAAGGACAAAAATTTAGAGAAATTTCTAAAATTCACAGTTTTTAATTCAACTCAACATCTTGAATTAAGAACTAAATTAAAACTTTACACATCTTTCCTCGTGAACCTTTAAACATGATTTCTGACTTACTATATACTATTATAATACAAATCCAACTTCCCTAAGTTATAGGAAATGTCCCGATAATAAATACTACTGCACATAAGTAAGCAGCCTATCTTTATTATTCAGATCAGAACCTATTCTAAGTTGCCTGGAGAAATAGTTAAGGGCAATGCTAAAGTAGGCCAAGCTTATTATCCTCCATTTCAAGCACAACAATCAAGAAATCTATGGCATATTAGAGTCAGATACAAAAAACATCCAGGCTTGCTCAGATTGGCAAATTCATTCTACTAAAGGAAAATCTTCTCAAGAAACTAACCCAAAAGGCTTAGCACCAAATGATCTCTTCACAAAAGAATGCCTCCTATTATGAAGAGTTCTTCCCACATTGATATTTTCATATGTCTATCAATACCTATTCCAAGGTCCAGGGGATTAACATGAAGGTGTATGTATGCTTGTGTCTGAACAAGAAAACACTGGTGTAGATCCCAGAAAAAAGGAAAGAACCCATGACAGAAGAGATAGTTCAGAGGGAAAGGCACTTACTTGCCTTGCACATGGCCGTCCTTGGTTTGATACCCAGGACCCCATGTGGTTCCCTGAGAATTCACAAGAGTGATCCCTGAGCATTGGGCCAGTAGTAGGTTGAACATTGCAGTTTGTACCCCGAAATAAATAAAACAAAAGTTAATTCAAAATGGATAAAAGATCTTAAGACCTGGATTCATAAATTATATTGACAATAACATGGATAAAACTCTTGATCAACATTGAATCTAGAGGTATCATCAATGATTAAAAGATAGTCATCAAAAAAAGAAAGATAGTCATCAAACAGAAGCAAAGATAACTGCAAAGAAAAATGTGGGCTTACATCAAATCCTTTTGCACAACAAAAGAAATAATCAGAATAAAAAAGACAATGTGAAGACTGAGAGAAAAAATTTGCACAACTACCCTCTGACAAAGGTGTAATACCTATGATACATATAAAATAATGGCAAAATTTAAAAGCAACAAAAAGCCATCATCCACATCAACAATGGGAAAAAAGAATAGAGTCTTCCTCAAAGAAGACAGATAATCAATGAAAAGTTGCTTTGTATCACTATCTTCAAGGAAATGCAAGTCAAAACAGTAAGAGTGGCATACATCGATAGGAATGAAAACAAGTGTTAGCAGAGCTGCAAGTACAAAGGAGCCCTCATCCAAGGCTGATAGAAATGCTGACCAGCTCAACGTTTTGGAAAATGATTTAGACACTCACAAAATACTTAAGAATTGATCTTCCATATAAATGACAATTCCACTTCGAGGCATCTATCCCCAAGTGCCCAAAAAACGTAATCAGAAAATACTTTGCATTCCTATGTTCAATGTCATGTTGTTCACAATAGCCATAATCTGAAAACAAGCCGTGTCCAAGAACAGATGACTAAATTAAAAAAAAAAAGGTTGTAGTATCACAATGGAATACTACTCAGCTATAGAAAAAAATGATGTCAAGTTATTTGCCGGGGCCGGGTAGGTGGCGCTGGAGGTAAGGTGTCTGCCTTGCAAGCGCTAGCCAAGGAAGGACCACGGTTCGATCCCCCGGCGTCCCATATGGTCCCCCCAAGCCAGGGGCGATTTCTGAGCACATAGCCAGGAGTAACCCCTGAGCATCAAACGGGTGTGGCCCAAAAAACCAAAAAAAAAAAAAAAAAAAAGTTATTTGCCACTACATGGACAGACTTGAGAATATCATGCTAATTAAAGTTGAACAGATATGGAATGATCTCTCTCACATATTGGTGCTGGGAATCTGTCTTTTCACTTTGGGAGCTGGCTGGCAGTTGGCTGCAGTGGGGGGAACATTCCGGTTCCTGGCTGGCCCCAGAGGGCAGATGATCAGTGATGGCATTGGAATCCACAAGGAGGCTGAGGGAAGGCTGGAAAGCAGAACCTGCTTTTTAAATTGTGTTATACTATAACCCCACAGGGTTGCATAACTAAATTAGAAAGTTATGAAAAATCTTTAAAATTGTATTTTGGGGCCAGAGTGGTAGCACGGAGAGGTAAGGCATCTATCTGCCTTGCTGGCGCTAGCCTCAGACGAACCATGGGTTCCATTCCCCAGGTGTCCCATATGGCGTCCCAAGCCAGGAGCAATTTCTGAGTGCATAACAGGGAGTAACCCCTGAGCGTCATTGGATGTGGCTGAAAAACCAAAAAAAAATGTTTTTAAATCAATTTATAATTTATTATCAGTAATTGTTTTGTACTTATTTTATATACCTATAAACCTGAGATCCTGCAAATTTTTCTCTGGCAAAAAAAAAAAAATGACACAAATGGAAAGTTTAAAAAGTCCTGTTCAAGAGATTATGGTACCATTTCTATAAAACTTTAGTTGTAAAGTTATAGAAATGCCATTACTTAATAAAACAGATTATGTATGATATCAAAGAAGAGGGAGTAGTGATTTCCTGAAGCCAAAACACAATCCAAATTCCAGCCAAATTTAGTAGCTTCCTAGGATTGCAATTGCAATTGGAAAGAATCATGCCCAAGTTGGTGTGATTTTTTACATTGTGAGTGCATTCAAATGGGCATTAAAGATTCAGGGGTTATCTCTGTGTCATTTTTTTCATTCATCTGATTCTAACAGATCACAGGTATTTTTTTTCACTCTTCAGTGCTCACACTTGTAAGGCATTAATTCTGTTGAAACATACCAGGCTTCTGGGCTTTATGTGTGAGATCAGAAAAAAAAAAGACCATAATTGGGAATTAATAAAAGATGTAAAGTGTGGGGGTGATCAATGTTGACAGATTAAAGGACAGGGACAACAGTGATTGGCCTGGGTATATGCATATTGATGGTTGCTTATGGGAATAACAGGATGTTGTAGTTACGCTTTCTGTGTCTGTCCGTGAGAGTATTTGTCCATGAGAGGCAGTCTTCAGAATCATTCCATGTAAGCCCATTGTACACCACATTTACACTGGCTATTATTCTGTCTCAGCAAGAGCTCCAGGTTATCATGGTCAATAACATAGGCTTTCTCCTCTCCTATTATACTAATTTCCAGATCAGGACTAACTTTTTTTTTTTTTTTTTTTTGGTTTTTCGGGCCACACCCGTTAGATGCTGAGGGGTTACTCCTGGCTACGCGCTCAGAAATTGCCCCTGGCTTGGGGGGACCATATGGGACACCGGGGGATCGAACCGTGGTCCTTTCCTTGGCTAGCGCTTGCAAGGCAGACACCTTACCTCTAGCGCCACCTCGCCGGCCCCTAGGACTAACTTTTAATGGTCTTCAACCATCCTCTTCACCGAAAATGTATGCATGTTCCACCCCTTATTAAATGATTATCTAATACTAAAAGTTGGCTTAAAGGTATGACTCTTCTTTATTGAGAGGGCACACCTAGCAGTGTTCAGAGCTTACTCCTGGCTCTATACTCTGGGATCACTCTGATGGGACTTGAGGTACTATATGAAATGCCAGGGATCAAATCCATGTCAGCCACATACAAAATAAGAACTGACCCGCTGTACTGTATCATCAGACCTGAATCATTTTACAATATAAACAAGATCATCATGTACTAATCCTTTTCCTCTGACTTTGCTCACCATGATGTCTTCCGTTGCATGCAAGTAAAGAAATTTTCCTGAATAAATGTTTCAGTTTTGAGGCCAAAGCAATAACATAGTAAGAGAACATTTGCCTTGCACACAGAGGACCCAAGTTCAAAACCCAGTATCCCATATGATCTCCTGAACCTTCGAGGAGTAATTTCTGAGCACAAAGATAGAAGTAACCCCTTAGTGTGACCAATAAGCCCCTCAAAAAATATTTCAATTTCTATGTTGGCAGTTCAATTTCCAGAGACTTAAAATAATCATTAACCATGAAGATCCTGTTCTATTGCTGCTATCAGTCAATCAAAAGGTAGGATGATGAATACAGAAAGGGTTTTCATTACACAACAAGCAACAAGATGTCCTAAAGAACCAACTCACCATTGAGAGGAAACAGCTTTTGTAGGAAAAGAACATGGAGGTGTAGTCTTTCAACATGCAAGTAGAGTGGGTAATAATTTTTGGCATGATTAGTTCTCTAAAGCATGCTTTGATGTGGCTATAAATCTAAAGGTTTCTGACTAAAGATTTTGCCTAAACACTATCTTCCTTGATAAGCTTTTTTTAAAGGACAAAATAAGGAAGAATGGAACACACTTTACATTGTCTATAACCCTTACCCAGGAGTTTATCAGATTTAATTTTGAGTCCAGCTCTGAATTCCTTTGAGGGCTGGTTTCGCTTGTTTTTGAAAAATATTTTCAACCAGCCAGTTATGATTGTCTCCCTCACATGCAGATCTGAGAAGCTCCACTCACACTATTCCAAAGCGAGATCTCAGGTACTTGCTGTGGGTACTTTAGCCGAGAAAAAAATTATAGATCAAGTCAGGTTAAGAGTGATATAAAGGAAGTGAAAACTTGAAAGGCCAAAAGAATCAATTGGTCATGGTTGGTTACTTCTTGGAGAGTGTACAATCTGTCTTACTCTTAGGTCCCCTTGAAGGAAAAACAGCACTGCCAAAGCTGTGGGCAGTACGTAATGTGGTATATTCTGTGCAACATACTATGTGTTATGTAAGGCTACAGATATGTTGATCTTCTGACCAGAGATCAGAAAGGAAGTGTGCTAGAGAGATAAGGCAAAAATAGGCAGGGGTGGTGGCAGCCTCAACATAATAGGACAGCAAAATAAGAGGTGAACTGGGATTGGCTAGGAACTGGGTTTCAGCCTGATAATTTCTTTGTCACAAAACAGTCCCTGTCTATTTAAAGACCCCGCAAGGCAAAGCAATAATCATATTCTACAAACTTACACTAAAAAAATCAAAAGAAATTATTTGTTACTATGTCAAAGGAGGGATAAAGAGAATGAAAAGCGGTCCACATCTAGGTCTTCAAACTTTGTGTTTAAATTAGATTTGTCTTAAAATATGGACAATTGAATGTTAGATCAAGTTTTCTGTAACAGAAAACAATTATAAATTCTTAATATACTGTTATAAATTCTTAATTATAATTATAAAACTTGGTTAAGGAAGCATGAGGACGTGGAACACTTAGAACCTTTTTTTTTAGAACATTTGCTTTGAATGTGTGAAGTCACTTTGCTCTATTCCCAATACTACCCCATATAACCAGCAAATGCAATACCCAGCTTAAATTCATATCCTAAGCTATTTTACTTTATTTAGGCACTGTGGTTAAAAAATTGTTCCCATTAAAGTTTCAGCATAGAATGTAAACCACCCTTAATCAGTGCACTTTTCCCACCACAAATGCACCCATATCCCCAGTTTCCTTCCTACCTCCCCACCTCTACCTGTCTCTGGAGCTAATGAAGGGGTACCATATATGTTGACGATTTACAACTTGTTTTCATCCAAAATAGTAAATTTTCCCAACTTACCATCTTGTTTTACATGTCAAAAGCCACCTGGGCTGGACTGGCTCAAGATAGGCCTTTTATCCTCACTGCCCTGCCTGGGGGTTGTCTTGGTGTTTAATAAAATCTTCAGTTCCAGTGGGCAAGTGCTCTCTCTAGCTCTGCAAGGCTAGAAGCTCCATGTGTTTTTCACCTCTCAAGCTTGGCGCGGTTTATTTTCTGTGGTGATCCCTGATCCAGACCCATTTTTCCCAAGATGGGATTACAACATGTGGAGCCTAACACATGTCATTTTATCCCATTTCAGTACTAGTTCTCATCCAAGGTGATCAGCACCAACAATTATTGTCATAATGGACCCTATTCTATTCTAACTGCACTCCCTTTCTCTCTGACCTAATATCAATACTCTTCGTCTTTTTCGTACTATTGTAACAGGTGTGAGGTTTGTGTTCTACTTCCTGGGTGGTTGGATGATATTGAGTACCTTTTAAAATTCCTGTTGATCATCTGTATATTTTCCTTTTAAAAAATTGTCTGCAGAGCTGGAGCAATAGTCAGCAGGTAGGGTATTTGCCTTGCAGGTGGCCAAATCAGTTTGATCCCTGACATCCCATAATTTTCCCAGAGCCCGCCAGGACTGATACCTAAGTACCACCAGGTGTGGCAAAAAAAGTGGAGAGGAGGGGAGGGAAGGGGGGAGAGGAGGGGAGGGGAAGGGAAGGGAAGGGAAGGAATTTTTAAGTTGTTTCCCTTTTGCTCTGAGCTGTTTGATTTATGTTTTTCAATTGCCAGTTGAAATATACATGTTTTCAGATGCATCCTTCCATTCCCGAGGCTGCCTCTTTATTATTACTTTTGTTGTTCTGTTTCTTTCAGTTCAGTGTCATCCCACTTACCTATTATTTTTGTTGTCTGTGTTTTTACAGTCCAATCACTGTTTAAACCAATTTTAAAAAAAGCTTTTACCTATTGTTTGAGCATTTTTTAAGTAGCTTTCTAGGACTGTGTCTTATCTAAGATTGCATTCCCTTTTTAGCTTTTGTGTGATTTGAAACAAAGGCTTGATGTGATTCTTCTGCATGTAAATCGCCAGTTTCCCCAGTACTCTGCTAGCTGCTTTTATTTTTAAATCAAAAAAATTTAGAATTCCTCACCATCCCCCATCTTATATCCCTACCGTATTATGTAACCTTAGTTCTTTTATCAAAATCCATTCGTTTGTTGGTTCTTTTGCTCTATTTGTCCATCAGTTTTATTTTTAAAGTTTTTTGTAAAAAAAAACAAAAAAACAAGTTTTTTGTAAGGTCACCTCCTTAGTAGCTATTAGAGGTCTAGAGTTCAATCTTGGTTGATAACTGTCTGTTTCTAGTTTAGGCTCATTGTTTGGTGCTGGAAGTCATCAGAGCTATACCTGGTGGTGCTTGGAGGCCAAACAGTGCCAGGGATCAAACTCAAGGTCTAGCACATGTAATAAGACATGAACTCTAGCCTTTTGAGCCAACTCCCTAATCACTATTAAACAATTATATATTATTATACTGTACTTCTAGCTTGGTTTATCCAATACTTTTTTTTTCCTTATTTGGCACCCATGACAATTCCATCAAACTTCTTTCATTTTGCTCTGAATAATACAACTAGATATTTGTAATAGCTGAATGGTGTTCATTATGTAAATGTACCATATGCACATTTTATTAAAGAAACTAAGTTTTTCATATTGTGTTTTTGTCACTTGTTAAATCAGCTGATCACAAATGAATAATTTATTCCTAGACTATATTATTAATCTATGTTTTATGCTAGTAGTAAACTATTTTGATGACTAACTTCATAATATACACCAAAACCAGGAAAAGTAAAACTTCCAAATTTGTTCTTCACAATTAGCATTCCTTCAGTTCTGATGCCTTTTTGCGTTGCATATAACTTTTTCCTCTGAAAAATACCATTGGAATTTTGACAAGTATTGCATTAATTTATAGGCCACTCTATATAGAATGGACATTTTAAATAATGCATTTATATTCCATAAATAATGGATATCTGAAATATACATTTAAGTGTACAAATATTATAAGTCAGCATCCAATACCATTATAAATATATTACTAAGCCAGAATAGAATGAAATCAATATTCACAAACTGTGTGTGTGTTTTTAAGCCACATCTGGTGGTGTTCAGGGCTTACACCTGGCTAGGAATTTTACTCCTGGTGGGTTTAGGGACCATATATGATGACACATCAAACCCTGGTCTAGCACATACAAGACAAATGCCCTATCCACTGTACTGTCTCTCCAGCTTCAATTATATATATTTATATATGCATACAAGATACCTAAAATGGGTAATACTAAAAAATAGATTCCACTGTCATGTTGGAACATTGTATACATGAAACTATTATTAAATGATGGTGCCTACATTAAAATTTAAAGGGAAATAGTTCCCAAAGTACTTTATACACATTATTCTATATAATCTTGTACAGAAAGTACCACTTATTTTATTCATTTTGAGACATA
Source organism: Suncus etruscus (assembly GCF_024139225.1). Classification (NCBI taxonomy): domain Eukaryota; kingdom Metazoa; phylum Chordata; class Mammalia; order Eulipotyphla; family Soricidae; genus Suncus; species Suncus etruscus. Next base: position 4,896,588 of record NC_064857.1, read on the forward strand.
GCAAGAGCTAAAATAGTTCCTGGGAAGTAATTGTTTCACTAGGGACATATACATAAGTAAGACTGTGCCTAGCTGTTCTACTATACTGCACGACACAGTTTCCTGACACACTCTGAATTGTTAAAAGTCACTACCATGGAACAGCAGGAAAAAGGCTGGGGCCAGAGAGATAGCACAGCAGGTAAGGCACTTGCCTTGCACATGGCTGATCCGAGTTCGCACATGTTCGACTATGGTCCTTGAGCCTGCCAGGAGTGATTTCTGAGTGCAGAACCAGAAGTACTCTCTGAGCGTGGACAGGTGTGGCCCAAAAACAAAACAAAAGAAAAGAAAAAGGCTTGATTTTAATGCCTACTCTGTCTGCTTAAGTGCATTTTCTAATTTCATACAATGAACACTTATACACTAGATGATAAAATTAAAATTAATTTTAAATTAGGCTTAATTAGAAATAAAAGAATCAGAGAATACAACTCTTTTTTAATACAGAGTACACAGAAAGTACCCAGTCTATCTCCACATAGATAAGTGTCCTCTAAAAGTAAAAAAGCACAGGTGCCTTTTAAACAAATAACTTCTTTGTACATCTTTTACATCTTGAGATAACAATTAAATCAGAGATGTATCTGTTTAGGAAACAGTCAAGTGATAAATGTGTGACCAAATGTAAGATTTTCCAAAAGTAATAAATGACTTTAAAATTTCCAAAATATAGGGCCCGGAGAGATAGCACAGCGGCGTTTGCCTTGCAAGCAGCCGATCCAGGACCAAAGGTGGTTGGTTTGAATTCCGGTGTCCCATATGGTCCCCTGTACCTGCCAGGAGCTATTTCTGAGCAGACAGCCAGGAGTAACCCCTGAGCACCGCCGGGTGTGACTAAAAAAACTAAAAAAACTAAATAAATAAAAAATTTCCAAAATATAGACAATTATTTCATATAGATTTTTCTATCTTTGTTTTATGTTTTGAGGTCCCCCTTAGTAGTGTTCAGGGCATACTGCTGGTTCTATTCAGTCATGGTATGCTTGGGACCATATGTCATGCCAGGGATTGAACCCAGATTAGTCATGTGCAAAGCAAGCACCCTAAGTGCTTGACTATCTGTGGCCCCTCTCAGAGTTTTTGAGGATTTGAAATTGGGGACAGTTTTCTAATCTTGAGTCTCGTGAGGTATAGGCCAAGTCTCTAACAATTGGAGACTTAACTGGAGCCACAAGATCTGCTTCCAAATTCAAAGTTCACTCTAGATTGTTGGCATGAGGTTTCACTGTTTCCACATGATTATTTCAATAGAATATTCACTAAATGGTTTCTTCAGACTATGTAATCCAAGAGTAATTCAGAAGGTGTAGTATCTTTAATAATCTGATCTCAAAAAAGGATGTCCTATCAAATCTACTATATTGTATTAACTCAGATCAACCATAGTAGTGGGTTACATGGTATATCAAGGATATTACCATGGCAGGAGTTACTGGGAGCCATCTCGGAGGCTGAGAGCCACAAATCCACTATTTAAAAGTGTGTCCTGTAAACATTTATGACTGAACCAGCTACTGGTTAACAGTGCGATCCTACATTTGTCCAAGAGTTGGAAGGATGGCTGGTTAGATCTCTCAAGTTCAGCTGTCACGTGTCTCCACACATTATGAGATTCACTATATGGTACCCAAGAAACTGAGAGGAACAAAAACATGAATGTGTCTGAACATACTAGGTTTGCTTACCACATTAGGTTCTTAGAATCACTGTATGTCATAGTAGACACATGAATGGCAATATGTAAATTACACAGATGTTCTTTTTAATGACCAATTCCTTTCTCATTTAGAATTAGTCGAGGCTAAAAACTACATCTCAGCCTGCCATAGCCCTGGCTGACGTTGTGTACCTCTCCCTCATACCCCTTCCTTTCCTAGCAACTCTTGCACCCTATGTTGGTCTTAATTGGTTTTGCCCTCTAACATTAGCCTATCTTTAAAAGTCTTTTGGCTGCAAGTACTTAAGTTGTACTGGTGGTGGAGAGGCACTGTTTATGTATCTGTACCGGAAAATCAACAAAGTTGAAGACAGGAGATCCAAACTACAATAATTAAATTTTAAAATTTACCTGTCAGGGCAGGAGAGAGAACAGTACAGTAGGTAGGATGCTTGTCTTGTACACAGCCATCCCAGGCTTGATCCCTGAGTCCCATCTAGAGCAAGTCCTGAGCACTAAGAGTAAGCCCTTAGTACTGCCAGATATGGTCCAAAAACAAATAACAAAAATTTGCCTGTGAAGGAGGCAGGCAGGGAGTAGCAGGGAAACGGGATCTAGTGGAGGAAAACTCTCAGTAATGAGAGTTAAAAAGCTGTGGACTTGAAAGTCAGCTATGAATAATTTTGTAAATCATGATGCCTCATAAAAAGACTAATTTAAAATAACTAAGGCTTCTGTCTGCAGTTCTTACATTTCTACCATATTTCTCTCCTTGGTCCCCCCTCAGTGCACGTCATGCAAAATATACTCAGTGAGATATTCATATAGCAAAGTTTCATGTATCTGTGTTTTCTTCTAGAAATATTATTCCTGGTCCATTTCTGCCCGACACATTTATTTTATTTCAAATCTCTCTTCAAGCATCATTCCTTTTATGAAATTTCTCTGTCCCTGTGGTACATCAACAGAATTAATTCTTCTCTTTTCTAGATTGTTGTTGAAACATGTTTCAATGTCTGTACCTTTGTAATGGCTTGGGGTAATTATTTTTATACATGCATCTTTTCACACTGAGCTTACTGAAGATTAATTAGCTCTACCTTTGACTTCCAACACCTATTCCCAGTGCATAGAGCATAACAAATTTTCAATACACATTTCAACAAAGAGAAACTGCAAGGCTAGACAGTAACATGTACTGCTAAGTAAGAGACCACACCACTCTTCTGATCTAATAAGCCCCTCAATTTTTTATATGAATACTTGCATTATTCACCTGTGTGTGCTTGGCTCTTGTTTTTTGCTGCTCTTTCAAAATCTCTTTGCCTATTGGACACTTGACTGTTGTCTTTTCATTTATGGAAAGATATGAACTAGTTTCTCACTCTAAAAAGTATAATTTCACTGTCAGGCCAGATAAGGTGGGGTGATGAAATAAACAAAGTATTCAAAATGCACAGACCTAGGTCTATTGAGTTTTTTTGACGAATTAACCGGCCTCTTTGGAAAAAGTAAAACACAGGGGGAAATTACTTGAGCTATGGATGATTACAGGTCCTGGCAAGAAACTGATTTCACCTGACTGCCCACATGTTAGGATTACTAAGAGATAAAATCCTGGTTGAGAGAATAAGAGCTAGTAAATCACCCAAGGACTAACAAAGGCAAGAAGCCATTAACATCTTGTTGAAAGGACAAAGGGAGGAACAATTCTGAGCCTACTTAGGATAGAAATAAAGATAATACCAGTCCCAAGGGTGCTAAGAAACTTCTAATAGTGGAGGTGCATGAAGGAAACAAGGAGGAATTATCTTGGCATCAGTCGAGAAACCAGTCATGAAGCAAGTCAAAAAGATGCTAGATTTAGCTTCTTGGCACGAAAAGCAGGCAGCAAGGACTCAAAGCATGAGTGGATGGGTTTAACAGACTGGCCAGCACTCTGATTAAACAACAGACACTGATTACAGTGCTGCTGTGGCTCAAAGGTCCGGGGACTTGGTGTTACCAGATGCCATGTTAGACCCACTAAGCAAAAACTGTGGCACTCTTGACTTAATGGTCACAAAGTCTTGCTCTTTCCTGCACAGTTTCATTGCTGTTTCTCCTACAACCAGTGTTTCAATGATCCAGTCTGTTTTGAATTGGCTAAATTAGCTACTTAACCTGTCCCCAGATGTGGAGCAAGAAAAAATAATTTCGAGTTCTTTTGAGAAAACTGTCCAGCTGGATACTACATAATCTCTTCCGTGTGATCTATTTCCTTTTCCCTCTTACCTAATGAGATGAAACAAAATGGCCATGCTAATGAAAACCATCGAGCATTTCGAATGTGGTTGCCCTAGCATAAAATACACGAATTTTTTTTTTTTTTTTTTGGTTTTGTGGGCCACAGCCGTTTGATACTCAGGGATTACTCCTGGCTAAGCACTCAGAAATCGCCCCTGGCTTGGGGGGACCATATGGGACGCCAGGGGATCGAACCTTGGTCCTTCCTTGGCTAGCACTTGCGAGGCAGACACCTTACCTCTAGTGCCACCTCACTGGCCCCTATACATGTCTTCTTAAGACATAAGAACTACTTTCTAAATCCTTTATCTCACCACTCTTCAGCTCACAGCCTTTTTCCTTCTGCCTTGTTTTCATCCCTGTCACTGGTCTAAGGAATCAGAGGCTCTGATGCTGCCTGCTCCCATGACTGCCTCTACCAGGGGTCTCAAACTCAAATTTACCTGGGGGCCACAGGAGGCAAAGTCGGGTAGTGCAAAGTCAGTAGTAAGCCTTGAACATTGGGGGGGGGGGGGTTTGACCCAAACAACTAAAACAAAACAAAAAAAGATTCCTCTAGGGCAGGGCCACAAAATGTTGCCGTGAGTTTGAGACCCCAGTTTGAAATCACTGCTAGGGTTGCCCACATCTTTCTCTTCCTTCTCTATTTCCATCTTAGGTTCTTGTCAGGAACCTAAGAAGTAGAATGTCTTGCCATTCGACTCGGCTTTCAGGAGCAATCAGCCAATTAAACCATCCCCTTCAAGGAGACTACCAGATTAATAAACCCAGGTAAATTGACTGCGGGCACTCTCTGACTCTTCTTGGCTGCTTGTTACTCTGCACCCAAGATTTGAGGTTTCAAAAAGGCTCAATGTGATCACTTATCTCCCAGTGTTGTAATAAAATTAGACTAAGAATAGGATAAGGCTTACAAAAGCAGAGCAGTATGATTCTGGGATAGGGTTTAGATGAAAACTCCTCACATTTGGGGGCAGAAGTGAGGTGAACCAAGATGAAATATCCTCCAACCCTTTTAGAGTTGTGACAGATACTTCTAAGATGCATTCCTCCTTGTCTGTGCATAAACAGAATGAATTAGATAGATGGGATAGCATTTAGTTTTTGCTTTTTTGTTGTTGTTGTTGTTCTGGGGCCACACCCAGTGGTGCTCAGGAGTTACTCCTGGCTTTGTGCTCAGAAATCGTTCCTGGCAGGCTTGAAGGCCATATGGGATGCTGGGGGTGGAACCAGGTCAGCACATGCGAGGCAAATGCTCTACTGCTGTGCTAAGGTGGGGACCTGGGATAGCATTTAGCAGTTTTATTGGGGGGACTTCATTGACTTTTGAGCCAATTGACTCAGTTGACAATTGAGTCTTTTTGGTTTATCCTAGTAAATTGAAACAATTATCTTCCTGAAGGTCTTTATCTATGAAGGAGCCCATGTATACTGTTCTTAGCAACAGGAAACTAAGTCATATTTTAGGAATCATTGAATCTTAACTATAAAAAATAATTGTAACTTTAAGAATTACTGCACTGCATCTTTATTAAGATTTATTGGTAGAATACTGTATCTTTATTTTGCATTTTTGTTTTTGTTTTGGGGGCACGCCCAGTGACACTCAGAGGTTACTCCTGACTCAGAAATTACTTCTGGGGCCAAAGAGATAGCACAGTGGTGGGGCGTTTGCCTTGCACTCGGTCAACCTGGGTGGGACCTGGTTTGATTCCTGGCATCCCACATGGTCCCCCAGCCTGCCAGGGGCGATTTCTGAGTGCCGAGCTAGGAGTAACCCAAGTACCACTGGGTGTGGCCCAAAAACCAATCAATATAAAAAGTTTAAAAGAAATTACTTCTGACAGGCTTTGGGGGCCATATAGGGTGTCAGGGATGAAACTGAGGTCAGCCATGTGCAAAGCAAAAACCCTACCCACTATGCTATTGCTCTGGCCTCTACTTTGCCTTTAATAAAATAAAGTTGAATCACTGAGATAGTTACAAAGTTGTTCATGACTAAAGTTTCAGTCAACATGTACATATAATGTCCAATATCATCCCTTCACCAGTTTATATTTCCTGCTACTAATGTCTATTTCCCTCCCACCCTCTCCCCTGCTTGCCTCTATGGTAAACCTTTTTACCTCTCTCTCTCTCTCCAAGAACAGGGTGCTGAAAGGAAGTAAAGGGATATGTATGATACCCCTTCAGTTAATAGTATTGCAAACCACAGTATCTGAATATTGTATCTTAAAGTATTGATTGATTATATTTAATGTGAAGTAAAAATAAATATTAAACAATTTTTATTCAGCATTATTGGTTGGCTAAATTCTAGAACCAAAACACCCTACCATATATGTCCTGATAGACAAACAACATTAAAAATTAAAAGTTGGGGCAGAGAGATAGTCTGGAGGTAAGGCGTCTGCCTTCCATGCAGAAGGATGGTGGTTCAAATCTCAGCATCCCATATGGTTCCCCCACCCCCACCCCGTGCCTGCCAGGGGCAATTTCTGACAGTAGTGCCAGGAGTAACTCCTGAACACAGCTGGGTGTGACCCAAAAACAAACAAACAAAAAAAAGAATTAAAAGTTACTAAAATAATGTATTAAACCTAAATACTGGCTAAGTAACCAAGCCTAAATTTATGATTCCTAAAATATATATTGGGTAATCACGATTAGTACATAAAATATATGGATTCACTTTTTTAATGGATTCACTTTGAAGACTCGTAATTTGAGAGCTATTTTTAAAATGCTCTTTATTGTTAGGATTTAGTCACAAGAACAGGGCAGACAAGATTTAATAGGATTAAGCCTGGCTTTCAAAACAAGTTTGGAAAGAAATACAGGAAATGACCTTCCTATGATAAGTCAATTTTGGCACCATTAAGATATCTTCACTTTCTCAGCTTGCCCAGGACTTTGTAAGAATTAATTTTAAATCTATGGCACTTGTCTTATGAAAAAGGTAGAACTAGATATGCTATATTACATACCTAAAGACAAAACAAATATCTAAACCCTCCTGCTGTACTCAAGAATAAAATTAACAGTAATAATATTTAGTATTAAGCAAGTGTAATAAAGGCAGAAATACTGGGCTAGATAGATAGTTCAAAGGACTGGGGTGCATGCCTTGCATGTCTTAAGTTCTACTAGTATTGCTGAGTGTTATTTCTGTTGGACCCCTGACCGCTGCAAGAGTTCCTGGTAGCCTCTATTCTGTTATGCCTAGACAGCATATTAGTGAACCCAAGCACCAAAGTGGCACTGAGCACTCGAGATCCACAAATAATAAAAGCAAAAATACTGAAGTCAGACACCATCCTCTCACCCTAATCATAGATTAAAATTGATAACCAAGACCATCAAAGTAGGGGGCTTGGAATATGGCTCAGTGGCTTAAAGCGGCTGGGCAAATGAAGGGTTGCAAGTTAACAGCCTGGGGAGACTGTACTGAGTAACAGGACAATCCTGACAGTTTCATTATGAGGGAATTACTAACAAAAAAGGACCTAAAAGATGGTGCAGTGTCCCCAGGACAAGCATGAGGCCTTTAGTTTAGTAACTAGGGACACACATGTGCCTTGATGAACCTGACCACACCACTGTCTGGGCTCCCTACTTAAGGAAAAATCTCTAAAATTAAAAAAAAAAAAAAAAAAAAAAAAAAAAAGGTTATATTTTTCTTGTAGGAAAGTAATGAGCTCATTTAGAAAATCTTACTCAACAAAATCATCAGAGATACAGAGCAAAGGGCTGTTTGTTCCCTGATCTCTCTAAATTTTCCACCCTAAAATCTTTTCAGAACTTAAGACCTTTTTTGTCTTTTGGGGTTGAGGTGGTCATAATCATCTGTGCTCAGGGCATATTCCTGGCTTTGAACTCAGGGATCACTCTTCAGGGAGAGCCGGGTATTGGCCAGGGTAACGAAGAGCAAAGTGCATTACCAACTGTATATACTCTCTACAGCACCCGAAAGGACATCTTTTTCATTAAATGATAAATTTCCTATTTCTTACCATTAGGGCATAGTAATTTTGTTCTAATTATATAAATATCTTTGCAAAACTAAAGCTCTACTGAGCCAAACAAAAATCCTGAAACTTGGTCATCTTAAATCTTAGTTTTAAAAATGGTATAGGAGGCTGAGAAATAGTACAAGGACTATCGTTGGCACATGGCCCTCCATCACCACAGAGTGTGGCCTGGAAGGATTTAGGGTGGCCCAGGTAATCCCAGCATTGCAGGAATCATCAACGACATCACTTTTTGGGCCACTGAACTGAACTACGGGCCCAGATGGCACCAGTGAGGCCCTTCGGGAGGTAACTCCTCTAAAAATATTAAAAAAAAAAAAAAAAAAAAGATTGGGAGACTAAACATATCCATCAATAAATTATGATATTCATGTATCACAGAAATGTCCTTTATCCATTTCACATCCACAGAATGCTTTGGTAAAAGCATGAATAAAATTATACTCTCCATAAGTTAAACAGACACAAAGAGGCATGTATGACTCAAGAGCATAAAAATAGATCTTGAGTACAAATAACACCAATTTATGGAAATAAAGGCCAGAACTAGATATGTAGAGAAGGTAAGCTGCAAAAAGACAAAAGCAAACTTTTCTGGAGTAAACATAGTTCCTTATATTGATTGAGTTGTGTTGACCATATTTCAAATCATCTATTTAAAATGTGTGTTATAAATTACATCAGAGCTGTAAAACAAAGTACTCTGAATTTAAGGGGTCCCAAAGCTAGGTATAACCTACCACCACAGAAAGCATATGATGAGTCTTCCTCAAAACCAACGCAAGTCATTCAGAAAGATGTGAAGCTTTAATTCACTGTTAACATTTATCTGATCAATCTTTATATTATACATAAACTTTTCACATGTCTAAATAGAGATACATCTTTTACAATACACTATTGTCCAAGTGAGTACTGTGTGCTATGTCACCACTGTTTATGGATCTATAAGAAGCCATGGGGGTTAAATATACAGAAATTATGCATAAGAAAGTTTACTTCTTTTAAAGTTTAAGAAAGACTATATACTATAAAAGTTTACATATATTCTTTAATTCTAGATACAGTGACAACTAATTATAATCACAACAGCTTTTAAATGGTAGCACATTCAGATTTAGAACATCCAGTTATTTTTTTCATGTCTACAAACTCCAGATTACATTTTCATTTCTAGAGAACAGACCAGCTTTCAAACCATAAACCAAAATTTGGTATAATAGAAAATTAAATGTACATATATTATACTCTAGAGATATGGGGCTTCATTACATTTGTAACAATATGCAACTCTTCAAAGGTGGTGTTCAAGAGAAATAGTCAAAAAACAGATTTAAAGTTCTACTAAAGTCTACATATATTTTATGAAAAGATGAAGTCCCTTGTTTATAAATAAATATAAAGTACAGATTTTTCCTCTAGAAAATACTGCCTGGAAGTGTTCCAAGCTGACTCAAGAAAAAATTAGGGAGTGAATAGGGAACAAGACTTCAGAAAACAAACATATGATGTTTGCAATCTTCCTGAGTCTATTTTCAACTGGGACAAATTTTGCAGTCAGTTCTCCAATGCTTCAGTGTCCACAGTCAGGAGTAAATCTAGGACATATTCTACAGAAATCTGAAAGGATTTCTAAGCACAACTAATTTACATAAGGGAAAGCTGATCCCCTTTTGTATTAAATTCTACATGAATACCCAATAAAATCATAGCCCCTCCTTTAATAGTGATGCTAGAATTAAGTGATGAAAATATATGCACAGCTGCGCACAGATCACCATTAAATACAGAAACAAAATGCCATTTGATGCATATCAAATACGTTCCCATAAAGCCAATTTGAATATATTTATTTTCATTTACTTCGTACAGCATTAGAGAAAAATACATGTAAAGAAGACTGCTATGAACATTTGATGGCACTAAGTATTCAAGTAAGCATCAGGCATGCACAATAGTTATCATGTATATACCTTAACTTTTTACTTATAGCTACAGTATGTTTAAAGCATCGAACACTTTTTAAATCAAGTATTTTAACTGGCCTATGGTTACATAGGGAAAAGCATAAACTTCCTTCCCTGTCTCAACAGACAATGGTAATATTAAGTCTTATTCCCCAATTTGGTATTTATTTTGCATGTCATCCTTAAAATTGCAAAAGCAATAAAAATTCTTATCAATACTAAATTAGAAATATATCCTGGCTGCAGTTTGGTCACCACACGGCATGCCAAACCTTTGTAGGTTACATAAGAATGACGTAACGGTGGCTATAGATGACAATGACTCAAATTATCAGCCTTGTCTTTTGATTCCGGTTCTTTTTGTCTCAAATAAAGCTATTCAGTAGCACATATTAATATTTTTTCTTATTTACTATCAATATAAAAGTAAGTAAAACTTAAATCCTTTACTGTGGCATAATAGAATATGTTTCAATTATATTAGGTGACGAGGGACAGGGAAGGAAGTAATTTGTCCTTCTACTTAAGTAGCAATCCCAGACAAATAAAGACAAATATCAATACAGACTGGTTCTTGGTCATCTATGGCTTAAAGAACTGGACTTGAAAACCACTTCAGGACAAAAAAGTTTTATGAATAAAAATACATTACATACCTAGGAAATCATGCAATAAAGTTCTCATGAAAACCGGAATCTTAATGACAAAATAGGGTCTGTAGGTATGAACAATGTTTCCTCTTTTACCAAGAGATCATGCCCTGAATAATCTTGCTTTTGAATTATATCAGATTGTATCTGCCAGATCATTCTGATTTGCTCAGATTGATAAAAAGAAGTCAATGTCCCAAGACCACTAGAATATAAATGAAGGAACTAATTTGTGTCAAGAACAGGCTGGCAGATACATACAACCTAGGCAGAATGACACTCTCAGGATTTTGTTACTCGGCCACTCCTGCAAAAGTCAACTTGAAGTACTTGACCAGGTGGAGTATCAGACGGGTAAATGCTTAAAACAACTACTGAAATGGTTAATCTTTCCAAAATCTACGCACCCTTTAAATCTTTGAGACCTGCCAGGGTAAGACCAGAACGCTACTCCTGGTTCTGGCATGCTCCTACAACATGAGAATTGAACTGGACTACGATGATTGTAATATCATCTCTGTACATTCGAGCAAGCTCTTCAGGAAGACTAAGCATCTTGGAGAGGCGCTCATGATCGACTGTTCCAAACTCATTGTTGCCCACAGCATGGCGAATCAGGTGGGTTGCTGCATTCTGATCCTCGAATACTGAGGACATCTTGGCTCTCCTTTCTGTTAAAAGGCCATGCATCTGTCCCAAAGTCACTTTGTAGCCACCAACAGCTATTGGCTGTTGATGATGCATGCCTGTAAGGTATTCACCCACAATCCTAACCACATCCTGCCTATGCATGGTCTCCCATAACCCGTCAGTAGCCAACACCAGAAATTTGTCCTGCGGCCTTAATCGGTGGTACGTCACCTCTGGCTCAGCAGTGAGATAAGGAGGTGTGTAGTAATTAGGAGGGATAAACTTGGTATATTCGTTGTCATTCAACTGGTCTGGGCCGGATTCGATGACTCTTTTTTGAAGGTCGATGCTCCACTTGAACTTAACATCTCCAAAAGCCCTAAAAGGCATCAGCAAACCAAGAAGCCGGTCCTGTTTTACCACACTCTTGGCTTCATTCTTTGGGTGTTCCAATTTCAGCCGCTCAATTTCTCTTTCATTCTGAGCATTGTGGTCATTAGAGAGCGTGACTGCTGACCAAGAACCATCTTCCTCCTGCACACCCAGCATGGCTCTGCTATCCCCTGTGTTGGCTACATGAAGATCCACGCCATCCACGTGGGCCACACAAGCGGTAGCTCCAGAAAAGGCCACTCGAAGCACCAAGTAGTTGAGGAAAGAATTGGGATCACCGACTTGAGCCTCCAAGGAGATGTCATTATCAAGCCTCTTGAAGGCATTAATCAGAGCCTCTTTCACATCAACGTCAGACGACTCTCCGGTGTTGAGATCTATCAGTTCTTGCCAGTAAGTCCGCAAGCTGTTAAAGTATAATTTGGATGCCTCCTTACTGAAGTAATCGTTGGGGTGCTTATGCCACTGGAGAATCGGCAGCAGTGCCCGGCCACTCTCCACTGCATTTTCAATCTCGAGCAACGTCTCGTGGGGTAACAAAGAGACAGCGATATAATAAAAAAGTCTTTCACTGACAGCCTGGGAACAAGCACAGCCTGCATGGCCATCAAAAACGCCCAAAAGCATCCCTCTGGTCTGCAAGCAGGTGGCGGCACTTCTCCGATCCTCGATGGGGGCATTTGCAGGTAGCTGATTGCTGTCAAATCCAAGGACAGAACTGACGTTTTTGCCATCAAATTCTGGCACTTTGAAGCTGTACTCATTAGCTTTCAGAATGCTGTTGACTTGTGGAGGTGTGAGGTAAAATTTCTGGGGAGTTGAAGCATAACGCCTTCCTTGAGTGTACTGCCACCAATTCTCCTTCGGCCTGCAGAAAGTAGCATATGCTGGATGAGGTGTGTATCTCAGGCGACTCTGGGAAACATAAAGGGATGAGCAGCAGAGATGTTTGTGGTGGCAATAGCATGCAGTGCCATAGAGTCTGCTTAGTTCGCAGTTTCGGATCAGAGGGAAAAACAGTTGAGTTGGTGCTGGCATGGCATCAGTGAATGGTGGCAGGCTGGAACTTCTGACTGGAATTCCTAGATAGTCAATTACACAGATACACAAATGAGAATTACAGTTCAGATCATGTACTTTTTTGCTTTTGTAACTAATATTAATCAGGTGAATTTACATTCTAAGCCCTGCAGAGGAGGCACCACATTTTGTACATCTAATGTGCACTATTTCTACGAGGTATATTCTGCTCACCAAAATGCTCAATCATTACTGAGTCAGGACTGAACAACGATCTAGACTTTACTTTTCCTTTATTTCCCCGCATTTCTTTGTGCGATACAAACTGTGCCGAATGTACAAAATATTTGGCTGAGGGGAGCTGAAGAAATGAAGATTATATAACACATGCAGTTGCAGTAAACCTAACCAATCACTACTTTCCCACTCTATCAATGAAAACAGCCGTGGAGGGTTAAAAGGTAGCCAAAGGGTACATGCAGCAGACCAGGCTCAATCCCTAAAATCACATGGTCCTCCAGCACCATGAGGAGCAACCCACCCCACAGTATACTATGAAAAAAGAGCTAGAAGTAGCCCCCTACCCAATCCATACCCAGAGTAGCTGACAGACAGACAGACAGACAGAAAAAGGCCTTAAATCCTGATATTGCATGGAAATTTCTCCCATTTACGAAGACATACTGTTTCTAGATTGTAAAGGCAATCACCAAAGCATTAGGATTCAGCTCCAACATGTTTACTCTTAAATTGTTAGAGAGGAACACGTTTGCTGCTGTAGTAACACAACGTTCATTATAAAATATACAGAAATAAGCAAAAACAGGAATTCTAATATTCCTTCCTATATCCAGACTGTCTTGCTGGCAACATTCTCTTAGAATACCACATTAACTTAGAGAGCACAAGTCCGGCATCAACTTGTCAAATAATCCAGAGCTCGTCTGAAGGCTTATTTGAAGTCACTCTCCTCCATATAGGTGAACACACACCAGGACAAAAATGACCAAAGATCTCACTTAGAATTCTAGACCTTTATGAGCATTTGTTAAGATGAAGCTATGAAATCAAATGCTGTTTAATTGATTGACTTGACTGTTCTGAAACTCTGAGATTTTTGTAACATATATGGCCTCCGATCTAAAATGTTTAATATATCTGCAAGCATATTTTTCCGCCTATTAGCCATAAGGGAAAGCTAAAACAATATTATTTTCAGCTATTAGGAATTCTAAATAGAATTTACCCTTAGGAAATATTTAACCTCACACTGAGAACAATAATGAATAATAAAACAATAGCTTGTTTGAATGAAAATATTTTGATAAAAGAAAACAAAACCATTAAAAATAAAGGCACAAATGTAGCAAACAAATAGAATTAGGGAAATTAAAATAATTTGAGTCTTAATATCAAATAGTCCTTCCTAAGATTATGTCCATTAAGAAAAAATTTCAGACATCAAAAACTACTAGCTATATATATTATTTTCACAAACTCCTTTTTAAGAATAATTAGAGAAGTGACAGTGGAATGTAGAGGTGCAGAGAAACTAAACACCAAATAACTGATTGTCTGCTTCTGTTGTAAGCACTGCATAAATCATACGGAACTCTTGTGTAAGTGATAAAGTACCATTACATGTCAACACATGATTTATTGGCTTACAAAACAGAAGACAAGATTACGTGCTGGAAGGTTATGACTATAAATTTGGAAGAAAGACCAATAACTGACATTTCTGACATGCCATAACAAAAAATAAAAGTTCTGGAAGAACTAGAACCTATCAAGACTAACCACGTAAATAGCAGCACTTCAAACTGAATCAAAGTCATCCAAAGGTTAAGTGTACATGACTAAGCCAGGAGATGTCTCTAATATTGGGCCACAGGGCACTGGCTTACATATATAAACCTTATCTCGGGGATGGTTTGCATGCAAAAGCCCATGAACTCATTTCCTGCTTTGTATAAAGATTTTTTATGACTGAAAATGCAAGTAGAGGCCAATCCTAATGAAAAAAAATCTTCATAAATTTGCTTTTCTAGTTTACAATTTAAGAATATGACTGGAGACAAAGTTTTTCTGCATGAAATATAATTGAATCATAAAGTGAATCAAGGAATGAGCCTAGAAAACCTGTAGTTTCCTTAAATTTGTGTTTCAACTTCTGTTAACTGCAAGCCTAATGAAATACTGTGCAAACGAAATGAATGGTTCATGCAGCAGATGAACCATTCAAACTGCTTATGAATAATAAGCAGTCCAATAGGAAAAAGTATACCTTTTCCTTTGAAGGCAAAAGTTTTGGGGATTGGAAAAAAACTTAGGGGTGAATTTTATCAACTGTATCTCCAAGTTATTCAGGAACTCAGTACACGAACTGAGAGTACAGGATATAACTGCCCAACTCCCAACGTGCTTCACTCAGACAAGGGAGTCTGGAATTGCAAAAACACTGCTTGTGATGAATGTGCATTCTACCATTCCAAGAAAGAGTGTTAAGTTCTCTCCAGGAGACCAGATGCCCTCTGAAGGTAGAGCACTTTCAAAAGCTTTCATAAATCATAAATGAGCTTTCTAGGCTCTCGTGAACATCCTGTGATTCAACAACAGACCACACTAAAATAAAACCTTTCGCTGGCTTTTGATATTTTGCCCAATAAAGTAGAAAACGACTTGGCAATAAGAAACAATAACTGTACCGTTGCCGGTAAAGCAGAGGTGCCAAAATCTCAAGTTGTTTGTGAGCGCAATTTCAAAGGCAAGTTCTTAGCCCATGATTCAGACAGAGTGGGACATAATATATGCCTCATCTCCTTCTAGGCAGATCTGGCCCAGGCTGCCCATGACTAATACAGATGCAGAGCAAATGTGAGAGAAGACGGAGGCTCGTCCACTCTTACGGATGTGCTCAGCAGAGCCTGTGGCCAAGATACGATTCCTGTTAGTGAATAGATAGATCCATGGCAGAAATGAATTCGGAAACGAAGCTAAAGCAAAGACTCGGGAGCGCTTTCCCTTTTGCCAAGCCCGGAGCCCAATGGGGTGGGCGAGGAGGGAAACGGAGGGAAAGCTCTAGTAGAGTAGCTTTCCAAAGGGCTTTGGAACCTCCGTTTATGTAATCCGATGGCATTCAACACCCTGCCTCAGGACTGCGATGTTTCAGCAACCTTTCTGGACCTGCTTAGCCACGTCCGAGCTCCAGCCAGTCATCCCGCAGGGAAGGAAAAACCCGGTTTCCTTGGCAGGACTCGAAAAGCCCCGTCCAGCCCGGCACGTGTTGGATCGGGAGTTCGTAAGGCTCCCAAGCCCCCCCAAAGGGCGCCGATCCCCGAAGCAGCACCCTCGAGCCTCCTCTTACTTCCCAGTCCGGGATGCTTGGCTGCCCGAATTCCGTGCGACGCGGGACCCACCCAGCATGTGTTCCCGGACACACACACACACACACACACACACACACACACACACGCACACACACATGTGGACACATGCAGTCCCCATCCTTCCCGGGTCCTCCTTGCAGACCCAGACCCAGGCTGCACACCTACCGCTTCGCCGGGGCCCGGGGCACACACACATTCTCCGGGCATCGCAGCACGGGGGAGCCGGCCACATCCAAGACCCGCGCGATGGCCACAGCGACGGGGACGGGACGGGGATGGGGACGGGGAGGGTGCGAGGCCAGGCGGGAGGAGGCTCCAGGCGGGCGGGGCGGGGCGGGAGAGGGCGGAGGAAGAGGAGGAGGAGGAGGAGGAGGAGCAGCAGCAGCAGCAGCAGCAGCAGCAGCAGCAAGCAGCAGCAGCAGCAGCAGCAGGCAGGACGGAGACGAGAGGGGCAGAGGAGACGAGGGCAGAGAGCGGCGGGGCGGGGAGAACAGCCCTGCACGCGAGCCCACCTCCCCACCCAGCCAGCCTGGACAGGGACAAGCCTCCTCCTCCTCCTCCTCCTCCTCCTCCTCCTCCTCCTTTTCCTCCTCCTCCTCCTCCTCCCAGCGGCCCAGCCCACCCAGACAGGCCTGGCCGCGGGTCCGAGGCAGATGTCAAGTGCAAGTGCCCCACCCAGGGGTAGGCAACCGGCCTCCTAATGCAGCCTCCCCAGGGGGGCAAATCCTTGCAAAGGGTCCCAGAGAGGCCTGACCAGGGTCCGAGGCAGATGTCATGGGCAAGTGCCCCTCCCAGGGGTGGGCAGCCGGCCCCCTAATGCAGCCTCCCCAGGGGGGCAACTTCTGGCAAACGGTCCCAGTGCAGGGTGTCCAGGCCCAGAGAGGCCTGGCCAGCGTCCGAGGCAGATGTCAAGTGCAAGTGCCCCTCCCAGGGGTGGGCAGCCGGCCCCCCAATGCAGCCTCCTAAGGGAGGCAAGTCCTTGCAAAGGTCCCCCCGGGGCGTCTCCCGGACCAGAGGCCTGGCCAGGGTCCGAGGCAGATGTGCAGGTGCCCCTTCCAGATGTGGGCAGCCGGCCCCCTAATGCAACCTCCCCAGGGAGGCGAGTCCTTGCCAAGGGTCCCAGTGCGGGGTGTCCCGGCCCAGAGGGGCCTGGCCAGGGTCCGAGGGAGCGCGCAGACATGTCCTCGCAAAGGGCCCCTGGGGCGTCTCCCGGACCACAATAGCCTGGCCAGGGTCCGAGGCAGATGTGCAGGTGCCCCTCCCAGATGTGGCAGCCGGCCCCCAATGCAGCCTCCTCTGGGAGGCGAGTCCTGGCCAAGGGCCCCAGTGCGGGGCTGTCCCGGCCCAGAGAGGCCCGGCCGCGGGTCCGAGGGCGCGTGCAGGCGCGCAGGCAGGTCCTCGCCAAAGGCCCCAGGGGCGGCCCCCGGCCCGGGTCCGAGGCGAGTGCGCGAGACGAAGCGCCCCCCCCCCCGGCCCCCAAGCGCCTCTGAGCCAGCGCCCGGGGCCACGGCCCGACCTTCCCGCCCCTCGCGACTCCCCGCAGCGCCTCGACGACTACGCACCGGGCGCCGCCGCCCCGCACAGCCGCGGCTCGCTTCCTCACTCAGGCTCGGCCGCCGCCTCGCCCTCCGCACGGCCCGTTCCTCGCGGGCCCCGCCAGGCCGCCCAGCCGCCGCCTGGCCACGCCCACAAACATGAGATACGCCCACCGAGCCACGCCCCTGTGTGGGGGCTTCGCGCCTTCCCATTGGCTGCGCCGCGCCCGGGAGGCGGGGACGTAAAGACACGCCCCTTCGCCGCGGGCGGACGCGAGGCGCGGAAGCCACCGCGCTCGACGCCCGCCCATGACGTCGCGGGGTCAGCCCCGCCCCCCTCATGAGAGCGTGGCTCTCATTGGCTCCGCCGCCGCCCCACGTGACCGCGCGGGGCGTGGCGGGAAGGAAGGGAGGGAGGGAGGAAGGAAGGCGGGGCGCGTCGTTCTAAGGAGCGCTCGCGCTCCAGGCGCTGAGGCGACAGGATCCGCCCCCGGGAAAGGCGCCGCTGGCCGCGGCGGCGGCATCCTGGCGGGAATGGGGCTCTGGGGACCCGCGCTTTACAAGCGGCCGGTTTTCGGGGATCCCTGGCGACTCCGACGACACTTTCTGAGCCCCGGGCCTGCGGCACCCGCCTAAGCTTTAGCCTCTTTCTCTTGGATCAGCCCAGATGGCGACGCCCACCCTGGACCGCGACGACGTGTTGGGCGCTTGAGCTGTCTTGAGTGCGAGATGACACGCCACACACGACCATTCTTTGGATAGTTTATATTATTTTATTGGGTTTTATTTATTTTATTCTATATTGTTTTATTTTTTATTATATATTTTTTATATTTTATTTTATCAGTATACATTTTATATTTTGTTGTATTCTACATTATTTTTATTTTATCAGTATATATTATTTTATATTATTATGTTTTATATTTTGTTTTATCACATCTTATTTTATGATTATATATTATTTTATGTTTTATTATTTTATCATATATTACTTTATCATTATGCATTATTTTATCATTTATGTCATATATTTTATTTTCTATTTTCTATTTTTATTTTATTTTTATCATATATTATTTTATTTTTTGTTTTATCATATATTATTTATTATTTTGTTTTATCATATACTTTACATTTTGATTTATTATATATCATTTTGATTTATTTTATATCTATCATTTTATATTTTGTTTTATCGTATGTTGTATATTTTATTTTATTATACATTTTGTATTTTATTATGTATGTTACATTTTACTATATTTTATTTTATATATTTATGTGTGCATATTTTTTATTGAAACCATTGTGATTTACAGTCTTTTTCATAGTTGGGCTTCAGGCAGGCAACATGTCAGGACCATCCAGGGCACCAGCGGCGACCTCCTTGCACCGTTGTTCCCAGAGTGCGTCCTAGATCACCGCCCATTCATTGCTCCTTGATCCTGAAGCTCAGAACCTATCCAGCTGCCATAGACTATTCTGCTTAGCTAATACTAGCTCCAGAAAAGGATTATGGTTTCTTGGAGAATCATAATAAGAGACTTTGATACAAACATGACTAAGGATGTGGCCCTTTTATTATTATTTTTACTTTTATTTTTTGAAACCGTAGTAATTTACAGAGTCTCATAGTTGGGTTTCAGACATACAATGAATCGGGGCCAACCAACTCCTCCGCCAGTGTCAGCCTCCCTCCACCACTGTTCCCTGAGTGCATCCTATAGCACCACCCATTGCTCCTTGGCGTGCCAGTCTAACGGGCCCATTTTAAGTTTACGTTGTTAAAAGTTTGGGCCTCTTGATTCCATTGTCGTTACCTTTGGCTTGAATATTTACGTAGTTCTGTTTTTCTCTTAACACCAAGAACCTTAACCCAGAACTTCACTCATGTCTAAGGCAGAGAGCACTGGCCTCTTAATATGGTGACAAGAAAGAAGCTGGGACGAGGAATGGTTAGCCCTATAGAATGAATTGATGACTGCTTTTCGAAAAGACTAGAATTAGTCTGCCTGGGAAGGATACAAGGGTAGAGGTAGAACACAACCTGAAGACATGGGAAGAGCACAGGACTGGGAGTCACCTACATCCAAATTATTTTTACTCCAAGAGACTGTTGGATATGAAGGCTGGTTAGCACTGCATTTTGAAAACACAAGTATCCTTGGAGCTGCAAAACAAACCTCCATCTGCATATCTCCTTTCCTATGACAAAATTTCACTGGAAATGAGATCAGTTTGATTTGCATTTATTCTTCCTTGTTGAATTTACATTGATTCCATCTACTAGCCAATAAAAGGTCACAAATTGAGGTGGACTAGACATAAAGTGATTGTGTTTATAGTACTGTGGAGGTTTATTAATTTTGGCATTGTCTGGTCATGAGGTAATAAAGGAAAAAATCAATAGGCATAAAGAGTACCAGGAACTAGTTCTCAGCTCCTGGATCTCTTCAGCAGTCTGCTATCTTGATTAAATTAGCCTTTACCCAGCCCTTTATTGTTATAGGCTGCCTGTGGAAAGCCTGTGGCTGTTCTCAGGCTTCTTCCTTTCAAGTTTCTCATGGTCCTGGTTTCATTTCACACACACACCCCTTTTTTTACATTTCAACAGAGTTTCAAATGATTTTAAATAATTTGGTAAGTATTCTTCTTTGGTCTGTTTTCATGTTGAATATCTGAGTTCTGTATGTTTTTTCTATTACCCTATTGAGTAGTAAGGCTTAGTAACAAAGGGCAGAGGTGGAGTGGGGCTGCTTGGATTTCCAGCGTTGCTCTGTAGGGCGGAAAGAAATAGAAAAGCAAGAAAGAAATGCAGCATCTGTTTTAGATTAAGGATTTATACACCACATCACTAATCATCAGGGACATGCAAATCAAAACAACTATGAGGAGCCAACTCACGCCACAGAGATTGGCGCACATCACAAAGAATGAGAACAAACAGTGCTGGTGAGGTTGTGGAGAGAAAGGAACTCTTATTCACTGCTGGAGGGAATGCCATCTAGTCCAATCCTTTATGGAAAAAAAAAATAGGCGATTCCTCAAAAAACTGGAAATTGAGCTCTCACATGATCCAGCTATACCACTCCTAGGGATATACCCTAGGAACACAAAATCCAATTCAAAAATCCCTTCTTCACACCTATATTCATCGCAGCACTATTTACAATAGTCAAACTCTGGAAACAAGATGCCCTTCAACAGAGGAATGGCTAAAGGAACTGTGGTACATATACACAATAGAATATTATGCAGCCGTCAAGAGAGATGAAGTCATGAAATTTTTCTATACATGGACATTCATGAAATCTATTATGATGAGTGAAATAAGTCAAAGTGAGAGAGACACAGAATAGTCTCACTCATCTACGGGCTTTTTTTTTTTAAGTAAAAGACATTATTGTAATATTCCCAGAGACTACAATATAGTTAAGGGCCAGAAGGACTGGCTCACAATATGAAGCTCACTACAAAGAGTGGTAAATTCTGTTAAGGAAATAACTACACTAACAACTAGTATAATGAGTGAGAGAAGTAGAATGCCTGTCTCGAATACAGGCAAGGGAGGGGTGGAGGGAGATCAGGGGCATCAGTGGTGGGAATGTTGCACTGGTGAAGGGGGTGTTCTGTTTATGACTGAAACCCAACTACAATCATGCTTGTAATTGTGGTACTTAAAGATTTTATTTTTAAAAAAGGATTTATACAAAGTAGGAGACCTGAACCCCACAGTCCAGAGCACTATATCTTACAGTTAGGAGCTGTAATTACTGGACTAGAAAGAATGAGAGCCTTGTGGTAGAAGTTTGAAGAAAGTTTGCATAAGGAACATCACTACCATTTAGAACTGGCAGACATGGAGACCAGTAAGGAGCATTGCCACGCATACAGAAACTTTTGGGGGAGATCAGCCCACCAGATGAATCCTCAGATTTTCTTGGTGGGGAGAACTGAAAATATCCCCAAGGGGTTCCTCAAAAGGCCTGCTGTGGGAACCTTTTTCCCCTGCGTGGATGGTTGAGGAATTTCCAAAGAGATGCTTGGCATTACATTTTCGGTCATTATTTGGCTTCTCTCCTTTGTAAATTTCAGGCAAAATTGTGGTCTCTATCAAATAATTTGGCTCAGAAATTTCAGCACCAAAGATTACTAAGACAATGTTTTTTTTTTTTCTCTTTTTCAAATATGTCCTTGCAGCTGCAGTTTCTGATGGTCAAGGGTGAAGCCAGAGAGCAGACCCCTGGGCTATCGGCTCCTTCCTTTACTTGACCCCTAAAACAATAGAATCCAGCCCAGAAAGATCAAGTTTCTAGATATTTCCTATTTTCTCCTAATCTCTTAAGATGTAGATTTTCATACTTTCAGTTGCATTTTCTCAGTATGGGTAAATGACCCATACATTCCTAATTGGAATATGGATTTAGCACTTTCAACTTGGAGAAGCCTTATTCTCTCTAGAGTATGTATCTCCCCCCCCCCCCATTCCTCTAGAGTATGTATTTCCCCCCCCCCATTCCTTCCAAAATAAACTTCTGTACTTAACTATTTCATCCTGAAACTTTTTCCTATGAAAAACTTGGGTAAGATCTAGGACTTACTTTGCTACAAAGAACAGTACCTTGACTCCAGTCTGGGTTCCACAGCTCCCTGAGAAATCCAGTGGCAGATATAATCTTCCCATGCCATGCAGAACAAGTGGAACCCAGTAAATACTCTTTTCTAGGCTGCCACCTCTCTCCTCCCTGCTTCACTTCAGAGCTCCAGGAACCCTGTTCCTCCTGGTGAAAAATCATATTTCTCACTGGCAAAATAGCAAAAATCTAAGTTTTTTTTTGGGGGGGTGGCACACCTGGTGATGCTTAGAGAGGATTCCTAGCTTTGCACTAAGAAATTACTTCTGGGGAAAATTGAGGGAACCTTATGGGATGCCAAGGATTGAACTGGGGTTGGCTACAGGCAAGACAAGCACCCTCCTTGCTGTACTATTGCCCCGGCCTTCAAGAGAGTTCCTGACTGATGCCCTGCACCCTAGTCAAATACTTGTCCTATCACAAATCTGGAAATGTACAAAACGTTACCCAGATTGATCTGCTGTTCTCTGGATGGATGATAAAACCCTAGTAGTTTTGAGTGTTGGAGGCTATGATCTCTCAGATTCTTGGTGGTGTAGCCAGGAAGTTTAAAATAGACCTACATGTGAGGCTTACATGTCAGTATGACCTTTGGTCTACTCAGTGGAGGTGAGAATTCTGATATCAAACTCCTTTTATTTCTACTTTCCAATAGTTCTTGGATATCTGAGAAGATCAAGGGCATTCAGATAGGAAAGGAATAAGTCAAGCTCTCACTGTTTGCAGATGACATGCTAGTATATGTAGAAAACCCTAAAGACTCTACCAAAAAGCTTTTAGAAACAATAGATCTGTATAGCAAAGTGCCATTCTACAAAATTAACACATAAAAATCAATGGCCTTTTATACACATATAATGATAGAGAAGAAATGGACCTTAAAAAACAATCATTTCCATACATACTCAAATACTTTGGAGTCAACTAAAGAGGTGAAGGACCTATACAAAGAAAATTACAAAACATTGCTTTAAGAAATAGAAGAGGACACAAGGAAATGGAGACACATACCCTGTTCATGGTTTGGGAGAATTAACATCATTAAAATGAAAATATCTCGCCAAAGAATTGTACAGGTTTAATGCAGTTCCTCTAAGGATACCCATGACATTCTTCAAAGAAGTGAATCAATCATTCTGAAATTCATTTGCAATAATACACACCCATGAATAGCTAAAGCAACCCTAACCATAGTGAAAATGGGAGGCATCACGTTCCCCAACTTTAAATTGTATTACAAAGGAAGTTATTAAATCAGCATGGTAATGGAATAAAGACAGACCCTCAGATTTGTGGAATAGATTTGAGTATTCAGAGAATGTTCCCCAGACATACAATCAGTCTTTGATAAAGGGGCAAGAAATGCAAAATGGAGCAAGGAAAGCCTCTTCAACAAGTGGTTCTGGGACAACTGGTCAGTCACATGCAAAAAAGTGAACTTGGACCTCCATCTAACACCAGGCACAAAGGTCAAATCCAAATGGATTAAAGACCTTGATATCAGACCCCAAACCAAAAGGTACATAGGAAAACACTTAGGTAAAACACTCTATGACATTGAGACTAAAGACATCTATCTTTAAGAAGGAAACATCACTGTTCAAACAAGTGGAAATGTAGAAAAACAAATGGGACTATATTAAGCTGAGAAGCTCTGCACCTCAAATGAAATAGTGAGGGAGATGCAAATTAAAACAACTATGAGGTATCATCTCATGCCACAGAGACTGTCACACAACACAAAGAACAAGAACAATCAGTGCTGGCAGGGATGTGGAGAGAAAAGAACTGTTATTAAATGCTTGTAGGAATGCCATCTAGTCCAATCTTTATGGAAAACAATATGGAGATTCCTCAAAAAACTGGAAATTGAGCTCCCATATGATCCAGCTATACCACTACTAGGGATATATCCTAGGAACATGAAAACAATACAAAAATGCCTTCTGGAGGTAGGAGAAGTGGCACAAGCGGTAAGGCATCTGCCTAGCCCGTGCTAGCCTAGGATGAACTGTGGTTCGATCACCTGGCGTCCCATATGGTTTCCCAAGTCAGGAGAGATTTCTTAGCGCATTGCCAGAAGTAACCTGGCACACCAAGTGTGCCCCCTCCCCCCAAAAAAAAGCCTCTGTACACCTATATTTATTGCAGTGTTGTTTACAATAGCCAGAATCTGGAAACAACCCAGAGATGCCCAACAATAGATGAGTGGCTAAAGAAACTCTGGTACATATACACAGTGTAATACTATGCTGCTGTCAAAAAAATAATGAAGTCATGAATTTTTTCTATACATGGATGGACATGGAAACTATTATGCTTGTGAAATAAGTCAGAGGGAGAGAGGCAAAACAGAAGAGTCTCAGTCATTTATGAGTTTTAAGAAAAATATAAGACATTATTGGTTTTTTTAGTCCACACCCAGTGACTCTCAGGGGTTACTCTTGGCTCAGAAATCGCTCCTGACTTGGGGGAGATTACAGGATGCCAGTGGATTGAACTGCAGTCCATCCTAGGTTAGTGCCAGCAAGTGCCTTACCACTCTAGCCCCAAAAAACATTATTGTAGTAACACCCAAAGACAATAGAGAAGAGGGCTGGAAGGATTGGCCCATGATATGAAGCTTACCACAAAGAGTGGTGAATGTAGTTAGAGAACTAACTACACTGACAACTTTCATGGCAATGGTAATGAGTGGGAGAAGTAGAATTCCTGTCTTGAATACAGGCAGGGTGTGGTGGAGGAGGGAGATAAAGGGCATTGATGGTGAGAAGGTTGCACTGGTGAAGGGGGGAGTGTTCGTTTTATGGCTGACACCTAACTACAAACATGTTCGTAATCATGGTGCTTAAATAAAGATATTATTAAAAAGAATAAAATCTTAAAAAAATAATTAATGAGTCCTGGGACTGATTTTTGAAAGAATAAACAAGATATACAACCCCCCTGGCAAGACTCATAAGGAAATAAAGTGAAAACTCAAATCTGATGAGAAATGAATGGGGAGAGATTACTATAGAACCCCCAAAATTTTAAGACATCATGTGAGTTTATGATTAACAGTGGTCCTTAGAGATACAGATTGGTCTCCCTAGTTTTGCAATTTAGTGCTTTATCATATAAGACTCCAAATACAGTGCTCAATATGGCAATGTCTTGACAAAATACTCTAACATTCATTTTCCATTTGATTACGCCTGCTATTATGATCTAATGCTTATGTCCATAGAGACCACTGAAATAGGCAATTGCACACCATACGCTTTTGTTACAGGCCCCGTTCATTGAATATATTTTTGCATTTTTTTTCAATTCAAGCTAGTTTTCTATTATATTATAACGCCCACATTGTCAGTTTGTTTTCAGGAAAGGAACCTGGATGCTCAAGACATGGTAGACGATATTTCATGGGGTAGACTCCTCTTTACATTGCTCACTGCCATATTGCTTAGTACTCTAGACATGAAAATATGATTGTTATAAATTGTTACATGCACAATCTAACCCTGGAAGCTTTTATTTAGGAAAGTTGACCCTCACCATTGGTGAAATGCCTAGAAACTGGAAAATCTTTCTCCCTATGTGCTGGTCCCATATTTTTAAGCACTCTGACCCATTCAATAAGGGTCAGTCATTCAACTGCAACCTACAAATACATCTCTAGAGTCTGTCCATATGGGTGTGTATGAGTGTGTGAGTGGTGGACTTGTCTATATCTGTCTAATCTGTATTTTACATAATACCTACCTATTTTGTATATAGTCACTGTTTTTTTTATTTAAACACCTTGATTACATACATGATTGTGTTTGGGTTTCAGTCATATAAAGAACACCACCCATCACCAGTGCAACATTCCCATCACCAATGTCCCAAGTCTCCCTCCTCTCCACCCGACCCCCGCCTGTACTCTAAACAGGCTCTCAATTTCCCTCATACATTTTCATTATTAGGACAGTTCAAAATGTAGTTATTTATCTAACTAAACTCATCACTCTTTGTGGTGAGCTTCCTGAGGTGAGCTGGAACTTTCAGCTCTTTTCTCTTTTGTGTCTGAAAATTATTATTGCAGGAATGTCTTTCATTTTTCTTAAAACCCATAGATGAGTGAGACCATTCTGCGTTTTTCTCTCTCTCTCTCTGACTTATTTCACTCAGCATAATAATAGATTCCGTGTACATCCATGTATAGGAAAATTTCATGACTTCATCTCTCCTGACAGCTGCATAATATTCCATTGTGTATATGTACCACAGTTTCTTTTTTCTTTTTTTTTTTTTTGGTTTTTGGGCCACACCCGGTAACGCTCAGGGGTTACTCCTGGCTATGTGCTCAGAAGTTGCTCCTGGCTTGGGGGACCATATGGGACACCGGGGGATCGAACCGCGGTCCATCCAAGGCTAGCGCAGGCAAGGCAGGCACCTTACCTTTAGCGCCACCACCCGGCCCCAGTGTATATGTACCACAGTTTCTTTAGCCATTCGTCTGTTGAAGGGCATCTTCAACACTAATCATCAGGGAGATGCAAATCAAATAAAGTGTTTATTTAATAATAATATTTAATAAACTGCTGGTGGGAATGCCGTCTAGTTCAACCTTTATGGAAAGCGATATGGAGATTCCTCCAAAAACTGGAAATCGAGCTCCCATACGATCCAGCTATACCACTCCTAGGAATATACCCTAGGAACACAAAAATACAATACAAAAACCCCTTCCTTACACCTATATTCATTGCAGCACTATTTACCATAGCAAGACTATAGTCACTGTTATACATAATCCCTCCTTCCCCTATTCCCTGCCTACCACTTCACAAATCCTCTTCTTTCACCCTCTTAACCCTAATCCATTATATATCCCTACTTAACCCACTTTACCCTCAGTTTTTAACTCATCAGGATCCAGAACCTTCTCCCTGCCCCAACAAGCTGCCAGCTGGTTCCCAAAGTGAAAGGACACCCTCCTAACCTACCCTGTCTTGCCTGGGGAAGAAGCTGCAGCTACTGCTCCTATAGAATCGTTCTATGTGGCCTTTTTTATCCCATCTCCCCTCACTGTGGATTGTTGCTTGCCTCTGAATTTTGCTCCAGAGAGACTCTCAGTTTGAGAACACTACCTGTCCCCTGACTTCTGCATATCATTTCTCAGACTCTATAAGACCACAGAGCAGGATAAAACTGTGCTTTGGATTTTATCCCCTCTCCCCCAAACTATCTCAAAAGACTTAAAAGGGATATCTATATTTTCTTTGTATATTTATTTTTTTTTGGGCCACACCCGGTGACGCACAGGGGTTACTCCTGGCTATGTGCTCAGAAGTTGCTCCTGGCTTGGGGGACCATATGGGACACCGGGGGATCGAACCGCGGTCCGTCCAAGGCTAGCGCAGGCAAGGCAGGCACCTTACCTTTAGCGCCACTGCCCGGCCCCTATATTTTCTTTGTATATTTATGTAGATACTTTTCCTTAGTAGTTATAATTCTTAGTGTTTATTTTTTCATCTATGGAGGTTGCTTCCCCCATCACTTTTTGGATATGCTTAGTAGTAAATTCTAGTAGAGATTCTTCCTTGGAATCTGATATCAGGTTAAAACCAAGTTATAGAGATTGTTTAGCTTGTTATTTTTATCCCCATATGCACCAGGAGTATCATATGACATTCTTTCTTTGTGCATAGGCACAACTAAATTGGTAAATCTTATGTATTGAGAAAAGTTCTTATCTAATAGGGATAAGAACCCATAAATTTTATTGTGCAGGGACATCTTTACCCTAAATATTTGTCATGAGGACTTGACTTAAGTCTTAATAGATTGGACATTGACTGTCCAACCCTGAACCTCAGATCCTATTCTTGGAACGGGCACAGTTTTCTGCACCAGAACCAGGAATCAAATTCCCCTGGGGGAAGCCCTAATGCTGCCCTGGCACCAATTTGCTCCAGAGTAGGCTCATACACAAAGGGGATCTGTTACACTAGAAGTCTAGGGGCCAAAAGGGGGTAGGTATAAGATGCATGCTGGGACAGGGGTGGAGGGAGGACAACACTAATGGTGAGAATGGCCCTAATTCACTATAATTACATACCTTAAATATAATGTGGAAGACTTGTAATTCACATTGGTCACAATAAAATTATACAAAAAGATATAACCATATCAAAAACTGGCAAAAAATGTACAGGCATTTCCTCAAAGAAGAAATACAGGTGTCCAAAGGCTCATAAAAATGTGCTCTGGGGCCGGGAAGGTGGCACTAGAGGTAAGGTGTCTGCCTTGCAAGCGCTAGCGTAGGACAGACCGCGGTTTAATCCCCCAGTGTCCCATATGATCCCCCCAAGCCAGAGGCGATTTCTGAGCGCATAGCCAGAAGTAACCCCTGAGCATCAAATGGGTGTGACCCAAAAACCAAAAAAAAAAAAGTGCTCCACATCACTAATCAGGAAAATACAGATCCAAACAATAATGAGGTATCATCTTAAACCACAAAGTCTGGTATGCATCACGAAGAACAAGAACAAGTGCTGGCATGGTTGCAGGGAGAAAGAAGTTCTCATCACTGCTCTTGTGAATGCTGTCTAGTCCAGCTCTCTGGAAAACAATATGGAGATTCCTCAAAAATCTGGAAATTGAGCTCCCATTTGATCCAGCAATACCACTTCTAGGGACATCCTAGGGACATAAAAATACAATACAAAAATGCCCCCCAGCACTCCTATGTTCATTGCAGGTGCCTGGCAACATAAGAATGGCTAAGAAACAGTGGTGCATCTACACAATACTGTTAAGATAAATGAAGTAATGAAATTTGACTATACATGTATGGACCTGTAGAGACCAATTCCCTTCTAAAGTCTTAGCTGGATTTCTCCCGGGTCTGCTCACTCTTGTGATGAAACAGAAACCTCAGATTGCTCTGGTACAGTATTTCAGCTAGATCTTACAGATCTTGTTTCTAGATATCCCAAGCTTGCTTGGTATCCAAAAAGTAGGTCTTAAAACCTACTTAATTTTTTACTCCGGTTTTGAGACTTGAACAAATAAATGTAATCCTGGAGCTGGCTCTTCTTTCTAACAGAAAGACCATTTTTTTGTTTGAGCTTGTCTGTCCAGTCTTCCAGAGAATGGATCCTCACCTAATATCTGCTTTATAAGAAAACTGTGGTAATTAATTTTTTAAATGAATAACAGTTAAACTTCCCCTGGTAGTGGGTACATACTGATAGGATAGCAGTTAAGAAAGGGCATGCCATTAAATCCTAATTTCAGATGAATAAGAAATATTTTTAGTGTAGGTATATCCCATACAATCTTGATAACACTGCTTTAATAGCTACTCTCAATGAAAAAGAAAATAAAACCCATTCCTTTACTCAATAGATACAGAGAAAGCATTTGACAAGGTTCATCACCCATTCATGGAAAAACTCTTAACACAATGAGAATTGAATGAACTTTCCTCAATATAGTCAAAGCCATTTACTAAAAGCCTATGATACACATTATACTCAATGGGGAAAAACTAAAAAACCTTTCTTCTTAAGCTCTGACTCTAGGGGCCGGAGAGATAGCATGGAGGCAAAGCATTTGCCTTGCATGCATAAGGTCGGTGGTTCAAATCCCGGCATCCCATATGGTCCCCCAAGCCTGCCAGGAGCAATTTCTGAGCCTAGAGCCAGGAGTAAACCCTGAGCTCTGCCGGGTGTGACACAAACAAACAAACAAACAAACAAACAAAAATATGGCTCAAGACAAGGTTGTCCACTCTCATCTATTCAATATACTACTGGAAGTACTTGTATAAAGATTAGGCAAGAAAAAGACATCAAGGATAGGAAAGGAAGAATAGCAAAGAAAAGAAAGAACAAGAAAGAAGTTGAGCTCTCACTATTTGCACCTCACATGATACTATAAAATTCTAAAGAATACCAAAATGGTTTTTGAAACAATAGATTTGTATAGTGAAGGGAAAGGCTACCATATTATTACACAAAAATACATGGCTTTTCTATATACAAATAATGAAAGAGAAGAGAGGAATATTAAAACAACTCCTTTCATTATTGTGACTCAGAAAATCAAGTACTTTGGAGTCAAAAGAAATAAAAAGGTAAAAGAAGACCTCTACAAAGAAAACTATGAAACAGTGCTTCTAGAAATTAAAGAAGACACAAGGAAATGGAAGCACATCTTCTGTTCAAATACCCTAGAGCAGGAGTGGCAAACACGTGGCTCTCGAGGGGCATGCGGCTCCTGGCCAAAATGAATGATGCTCTTTGCCTCTTATCATCATTTTGTAAAAGTGGCTCTTTTCCAAGTTTGGATTTTGTTCTACTGCTTCTGAGGAGGGACCTCTGAGGAGAGATCTCCGAGCGTGTAGTCCAGTCTCCCATCCCTCGGAAACAACTGCATGAGCCAGCGAGCAGGGGGACCCATGTGTCACATGTTGGGTCACATCTGGCTTTGAGTTCTTAGTGTGGAGGACACAGCACACCCTCACCATCACTGCAGGATTTTGACCCTCACTCAAAATGGCAAAATGCAATATGTGTTTAATAGATTATTGTTAAAATGAGATGCTTTTGTATGAGTGTTTGTCTGTTTTGGCAGGTCACTGCATGGTGTGGCTCTCTGACTCTCACAGTTTAAATTTTGGCTCTTTGTGTCAAACTTGTTCACCACCCCTGCCTTAGAGAATATTTTACCCAGCCATATTCATTCAGATATGAAAGAATGATAACAACCTTATGTATAAACATCATAAACTCAAAACAACCTTTAAGAGGCAAACTAATGGTTTGCCTTTAGACAAGAGTAACTCCACAAACACACCAAATTTCTATACAGAGATGGCTCAAAACTCCATGACATTTGTCTTCCTAAATGACCATATAATAAGCACACCAATTAAGAGACAGAGTCACAGAATAGATTAGAAAGCTGAAGCCAAAATTCTTCTGCCTACAAGAAACACATTTAAACAGAGCCAACACAAACTTAAAATCAAAGGTTAAAAGACAGTCAAGCAAAGAACATCCCCACTCCACCAAAAAAAATGTCAGTTGACCTGCCACCATGATTTTCTTTCCAACCATAATTTCCCTGGCTAAACTGCAGCATAGTTGTGGGGTTATGTGATTGGGACAACTTTTTGGAAAGACTTTTCAGAAAGAGCTTTTCAGAAAAGACTTCATTCAGCAGGTAACAAACCACTTTTTATTTAATATTTATTTATTATTAAGGAAAATAGTGAACACTAAATATATCATTACCCCAAGAAACTTTCTGCTACTCACATGGCTTTAGGTGGAATATTTCAGTTCTTAGCCTCATGGCCTCTCTATGGAATTGTTACATTAATCTCTGTAGAGCTTCTAGAGTGAAGAATAGCTGGCTTCTCTCAAAGCACATTATCTGAGAGAAATAAGATAGAAACAGAAAGTGCAGTGCCTCCTAACTGAATCTCAGAAATGACCTGCAATCACTTCTGCATATTCTATTGGACACAAAAATCAACCCTGATAATATTTGAATGGAATCCAACTACAAACATATTTGTAACCATGCTTCAATAAAGATGCTTAAATAATAATAAATAATATGCCTAAATATTATGCTTAAATAATATGCTTAGATTTAATGCTTAATAATAATAAAGGTGCTTAAATAAAGATATTATTAAAAAGTGAAGATAATATATAACTAGTTAAAAAAAGATTTGAATGGAAACTCCCAGTGGGTGTGAATGCTCTTTCTTTATGAGGGAGTGTGCCAAGATCATGAAAACCAACTTCTTGCAAGCTACCAAGATTACATCATTTGCTTTCTGCAGTTGAAATAGGGAGAGAGTAAACAATGTATCTGAGAAGCTAAAGTGATAGCGCCATGAGTAGGGAATTTGCCTAGCTCATAGCTGACCCAGATTTGATCCCCTGCATCCCATATGGTCTGCCAGGAGTGGTTTTTAAGCGCATACCCTGAGCACCACCAGGTCTGCCCTTCCCAGAATAGTGTAGCTGAACCTAAATGATGCTACTTTTATAAAAGCATTAAATTTAAAATGGTCAGATTTAATCCTAGAACTATTTTTATTGCTTTCATCCTGAAAGCTAGGGAAGCAAACAGCGATTTTTCAATTCAAATTATTTTTCAGTTTCAAATGATTTTTCAAATCAAGAAATGTTCTTGATTTCTGGGTTTCATTGAATCCTGCTTGCTTTTGTCAGTGCTGCCATAAAGATTTGTAGTCTTGTGATGTTCTTTAGTCAGTACTGAGTAAATTCATATTTGATCCTACGACAGTCAGATAAGTTTACTTTTGGACAGCACTAATGAATTAACATAACAGTGACTATATTACCACCTATGCTTCCATTCTCTGATTTTGATAATGCTTATGTTGTTTTCTCTATGGGAGACATAGTTGCATAAAGAATAAAAAAAATTGAGATGATTCTGCCCCTCAAGAGGCAATGCCACTACTCATTTGTCAATGTAATGATAAAATCCATAAAAATATTTTTATGAAACATTTTTACTGCATTGTTGAGCTGTAGCCAAATTTTGTCAGGAAAATAAATTAGAGCATGTTTTCCTGGATTCAGGGAACTGCTGGCACAACATTCAGTATTTAGACGACAGTTCTATGACTCACCGAGAAACCACCTAGATAAATTAACACAGTGAAACTCTGTTGTTTGTAATTTCCCTCTGCTGAAAATTCCTTTTCTAAGTATGCATAAATTATTTTTATTACCAATGTTTAAACACAACACCGAATGTTAGTAAATTGCTTTCCAAAACAATGGTTTTAACTAATTAACTCAACTTCAACTTAAATGTGTTCACCCAACAGAGCTGTGTCATAACTTTGCATCAGTGGTACTTCCCTTCAGGGCCTCCATGCTGGGCCCATTTAAAAATAAGATGACTATTTCTTTCTAGATAGAAAGCTTTCTATTTGAGTTACCTACAAATTAATTTGGTGAATTCTCTCAAAATGCTCATGATGTCCTAGACTTCATGCTATGTTCTATAAATGGATGAAAGAAAGGTTGAGACCTAATCTTTGTGCCTTTAAGTACTTATGGTCTGGTTGCTAGATAAACATTAACAGGAATAATTGTGGAGCCATGTGATCTAACAGAAACAGCTACAAAATGTTCTAGGAGATATAAAGGGTTTAGTTCTACCAGGAGTGAAGTGAAAAGATTGGAAAAGTCTTCAATTCTTGGTCCCAAAATCTGTTCCAGACTCAGATTTTGATCAACTTCAGAAGGGTGATGGGGTAAATAAAAAGAACAATACAGTGTTTTTCATCCCCTGTAAGTAAACAAATTGCATAAACTAAATTCATGATTTCAAACAATCCTTGGGCTTAATTTGTGTACTTCTCTTTTTTTCTGTTAGATTGTCTTTTACTTTAGAAAATCATGGAGATAAAATTTTACTGCTTTAACTGCAAAATAAAACTTAACAAGCTCGCATCATCCTGCATTTTCATGTTTTTGTTTATATATTATTTCTTAAAAACCAAAGGGTTTGAAGCTCTTGCTATGCCTGATTCCATTTGAAGGAGGATTAGAAGAGATAGATGCTTCAGTATGAAAGAATTTCTACTACTTGCCTGCCAACCATTTAACATTGTCTTTGGGAGACAATTCATCTGCAATAAAAAAATAAATAAATATACTTGCCTTTTCAAATACTGGTCTGAATAATTTCTTACATGTGTCTAAGAGAACAGGATAAGACTAGTAACAAAGAAACCTATGTTCACAGTGATATATAATTTGACCTTTATAACCTTGGAAAGTTGCTCTTGCCAACATGTTTTCTGGCTTTAGATGTTTTCTACATAATCTCAGGATATTTGGATGAAACTAGATCTGGTGAGTAAAAACCAACTTTCTGAATATTAAGTTGACAAATAATAACATGCATATATATAGATCCTTTCCCACCATGAATATTTCTAATAAGGACAGAAGAGTAAGCCATTGTATTTGTATCTGTATATCTAAGCATATCAGTGATAATGTAATATTTAATGCAGCTCTGTCAAAGAGTGACTATGCTTTAAATCTCATTTATATCTATCAACAGTAGCAAAGCTTTTTATCTGTTTGTAAATGGCTATCTCTTGGATACAGTTGAATTATATCCATAATTTTAGGGAATATTTTACCTTTAAAAAAAGATTTTAAAAAATTTAAAAAGGACTGAAAGATAGCAAAAGATCTTTAAGAAGAATACAGAGAATACTCTAGCTGAACTCTGCAACAAGCATTTTATAAGTTTTTTTGTCCTGAGTTCCTTCCAACATTGGCAATTTAAGAATAAGATTTATTTGAAAAGTTGCCAGACAATGTATAAATAACAGACTCATTTAACTGTGCATTTGAACCAAATACCACTGTATGGAAAAGAGGATTCTGAAGTGAGAAGTCTGATGGATTCTACTCTACCTAATACTGCCAGCTCATGACCTTGCTAAGCCTTAAATTTCCGCTCCACAGTGGGAATAAGATTTTACTCCTAGGGCTATAAAAAAATAAGTATTAAGTACACAATAAGCACAGACTAATATTGTTAGCCTAAGTGGAGACTGGAAATTGTGTTGAGGGAGTGGGAACCTGCGATTGCTCAAGGCTCTGTACCTAGGGATCATTTTTGGTGTTGCCCAGGTCATCATATGTGGTGATGGGAATAGAACCCTAGTCACTGTTCTATTGTATAAGAGTGTGTAAGAGTGTCCTACTACTGTACTATCTCTCATATCTCTAGTGTGTATTTATATTCATATTGCTGTGCTAATTGCCAGAACAGTACCTTACCATTGAGCAGGCAGCATTTGACCTCTCAGAAATGATTGACATGGCTTTGCAGATCTATTTCTGTCTTGCTTTCTCAAGTTCACGTTCTTTGTGGCTGCCAGCTGGGAAATATCACCCTATGCAAGCGTGAAGTGTAAACACTGTATGATCCATGATCTTGACCTATCAATGACACGGACATGCTGACATAGAACCTTTGATTTATATTAAACAAATTTGTGCTTTAAGTGCTGGGGTTACCTACTTACTGTTTAACTTTGATATATATATATATATATAATGTTTTGATTTATTTTATTTATAAAGCATGTGTCGGGGCCGGAGAGATAGCATGGAGGTAAGGCATTTGCCTTTCATGCAAAAGGTCATCAGTTCAAATCCCAGCATCCAATATGGTCCCTCGTGCTTGCCAGGAGCAATTTCTGAGCGAGGAGCCAGGAGTAACCCCTGAGCACTGCCGGGTGAGACCCAAAAACCAAAATAAATAAATAAATAAATAAATAAATAAAGCATGTGTCACATAGTTGATTATAATGCATTTGTTTCTAGGTAAGTGGGAGCAAAACAAATTTTTAAAAAGAAAGAAATAAAAAGAAGGAAGAGGAAAAATAAAGGAAGTGCAGTGACAAAAAAATTGTGAAAATTATTTTATCTATATGAAGTCATTTAATCCTTGTCAGAAGGTTTAGTAAGCTCTTGTTGCTAGCTGAACATTCTCTTAATTCATTTGTTTCTGAACATTAGGTGACTTCAGCTACACATTGGCATCTAACTTGGTGTGTTCCCCTGGGGATGACAGTCTAAAACAAAAATGGAGTTGCTCAAAAATGCCAAGCACTGTTGCTGATTCGTGGCTTGTTTCCAGATGCCAGGTCTTCCAAAAGTACAAGAAGGTAGAGAGAAGGTGCTCACACTCAAAACTGTGCTGGCAATATCAGCACAAATACCAGCATATGTGGAGTTTTAGTCAGATTCGTGTCTCTGCAAAGAGCCATAGAGAAATAGTGAAACAGGACCATTGACAAGACAGTGATTGCGGGGGATTGGTGCAATGGGCATGGCTTCAGCAGGACAGGGACTTGGCTCCCCCTCGCTTCCTGAGATGACCCAGCTTTCAGCTGCATGGCCATTGTATTCATGATTATTCACAGCTTAATTTACATCTCTTTCAAGAAAGAATAAGTCTATGGAGCTGAATTGGTACAAACATGGCAACTGCATCTGTGGGCCCATTTTTACTTTTAAAAAAATATATCTTCATTTTAAGGCATTGACATTTTTAGTTTAATGTGAACTTTAATAAGAGGCATACATATTACCGTATATAAATTGGATAATATTTGTGATGGTAAAGCTGTGAGAATGATTTTCAGGTTTCTGGTGGGTTCATTTTTAACCTTGACCCTCTACCTTCTTCATGCCTCTACAAAAATGTGTTAAGGGCTGGAGAGAGTATAGGGATTAAGGTATTTGCCTTACATGTAGTAGGACCTGTTCAATCTGTGGTATCATGTATGACCAGCCATATCTCCAGGAGCACAGAACCAGATTAAGCCCTTATCACTGCATATGCCATACCAATAAGAGCATGATAAATAAACTAAGCCATTTTAAGTGTTATGTTTTAGCTGTACAATGAGATATAATGCCACCAACACTTACATACTCCACTAAGTAATTAAACAATTCTGTAGAGCCAGAGAGATAATTCGAGTGGTGAGGTGCTCTCCTTATAAGGAACCAAAAAAGAAAAAAAAATCACCACAACTGATTATGGTTCCCCCAGTGTCAGGAGTGATCCCTGTGCACTGAGCCAGGAGTTAGCCCTGAGCACAACCAAAAACTAAAATAAAAATTCTCTCAAAAAAAGATTCTCTCATATATCATCCCCACCTAATTTGACCTCCCAAAACTGAAGGACCGGTTCACAATATGAAGCTCACCACAAAGAGTGGTGAATGCTATTAGGGAAATAACTACACTAACAACTATCATGACAATCTTAATGAGTGAGAGAAGTAGAATGCCTGTTTCGAATACAGGCAGGGGTGAGGGAGGAGGGAGATGGGGGGCATTGGTGGTGGGAAGGTTGTACTGGTGAAGGGGGGTGTTCTGTTTATGACTGAAATCCAACTACAATCATGCTTGTAATTATGGTGCTTAAATAAAGATTTTATAAAAAAAATAAAAAGAATCTCTTTACAAAGTGAGCTCTAGTAATTTTCACATCATCTCCAAAGAACCTTCAGTGTTAATAATGGGGATTATAAACTGACGTTATGTTCTACTAGATAAAATACAACAGGAAGCACATAGCATAATGTAGATAATATTGTTACACAAAGAAATGTTTAACCTGAATCAAATCATAAGAAAAATAAGCAGGAAGTTCAGGTTGGGGGACATGCTGCAACGAAATTTCCTTGCCCTCTTTAAAAATGTCCATATCTTGAAAGAGGGAAGAAATAGGAAGGAATGCTTCAGATGGGATGCATTGGTGGTGGGAATGTTGAACTGGGGAAGGGGAAGGGGTGTCCTTTTTATGACTGAAACCCAACTACAAACATGTTTGTAATCATGGTGCTTAAATATATTATAAAATGAATAAGTTAATTAAAAAAAAACACAAAAATTACAGCCATGAGCGCTAAGTGGTGAGGTGCTGTAGCCAAAAGTGAAGAAAATGAGAGAAGAGGAGGAAAGTAACATATAAAGTAGCATAGACTTGCTAAAATTAGATAAATCTGAATTCGCTTTCGAAGATAATATTTTGTAGTAGTATTATATTCCTGGACAGATAAGTCATCAGGCAAGAATGTAGGTTTTGCCAGTGGGAGATCTGGGTTCATTCTTCAGCAAATCAGTCTTCCAAGAACAACCTAGAGTAACCCCAAAACTACAAAAAAAATTCTTTGTAAAAAATTGCTATTAAGAATTATTTTTTACTTTGGCATACCTGCTGAAATAGTTTTGATGTAAAATGTCTCACTATAGACATCTTTGAAATGGCTCAAAATTATACATATTGAGACCTCAGGTGCATTGGTTATGTTAAAAAAAAGAAAAGGACAGAACTAGATATCCAAGCCAAAGGAACAACAATGGAATCAAGAGACTCAATCTAAACTTAAAATGGGCCTGTTAGACTAGCAGGCAGGGCGGGGAGGCAAAGGAAGGGGATGGCGTGGGATGAACCTGGGGCACATTGGTGGAGGGAGGTAGACGCTGGTGGTGGGATTGACCCTGATTCAACTAAGAAGGACTTTGTAAATTACAATGGTATCAATCAAATAAAATTTATAAAACAAACAAAAAGGCTGGAGTGATAGTACAGCAGTAAGGCGTTTGCCTTGCACACGGCCAACACAAGATGGACCCCGGTTCGAACCCCAGAATCCCATATGGTCTCCCAAGCCTGCCAGGAGTAACTCCTGAGCGCTACCAGGTGTGACCCAAAATCCAAACTAAAACAAAACAAAAAAATTATACATATGGAGAGAGAGGAGTAACAAAATGCTAAGTGAAGAGACTGTATTGTATTCTATCAATTTATAAGCATCTAAATTTTTCAAAATAAAAGGGGAGAAGACAAGAAAAGTTTCTTTGAGGGAAAGAAAGGATAGAATTCCAAAACAAAACCCCCAAAAGATTTAAGAGAGCACAGATGCCTACAACTCAGGTGTGACACTAGAGAGGAGCAAGGCACAGAGCAGGGCAGGACAGGAAGCCCAGAATGAATCAGGGCACATGCTCATGGGAACTGCCAAAGCTAGACAAGCTGGAGACCTGAGCATTTGCCAGGAATGCAGGCACTGTTTTCTGCCAACGGCCATTTGAATAATTAGAACATCGTTTGCAGACCCTAAAATACAGAAAGATGAGCTGCACAAAGAGAAAAAGGATGAGTGTCTGTCCTGTCCTGGACCTGAGCCAGACCACATGATTTAAGGTGTGGCCCAAATACAAAGCAAAAAAAAAAAAAAACAAAACAAAAAAAAAATGAAAAAGATAGTTCTATTAGAATTAGGAGCATCTTATTTTTTTAAGTAAAAAATCTTTATTACAATAATGTCTTATTTTTGTTTTCTTTACCACAGAGTGGTGATTGCAGTTTGAGAAATGACTACACTAAGAAGTACCATGACAATGTTGATCTGTGAGAGAAGTAGAATGCTCCTCTCAAATACAGGCAGGGGGTGGGGAAGGAGGGAGATATGGGCATTGGTGGTGGGAATGTTGCACTGGTGAAGGGGGATGTTCTTTCTGTGACTGAGGCCCAACTACACATATGTTTATAATCATGTTCTTAAATTTAAAAAAAGAACTTAAAAATAAAAAAAAATCTTTATTTAAGCACCATGATTACAAACATGTTTGTAGTTGGGTTTTGTTTGTTGTTGTTTTTTATTAAATTTATTGATTGATTCATTGCTTGATTGGTTGTTGGGCCACACCCAGCAGTGCTCAGGAGTTACTTCTGGTTCTGCACTCAGAAATCGCCCCTAGCAGGTTGGGGGACTATATGGGTGCCAGGAATAGAACTGGATTCCTCCCAGGTCTGCCGCATGCAAAGCAAATGCCCTACCACTGTGCTATCTCCCCAGCCCCATGTAGTTGTTGTTGTTGTTGTTTTAATCTTTATTTAAGCACTATGATTACAAGCATGTTTGTAGTTGGGCTTAGTTGGCAACACCTTCCCCACCCCTTCAGGTCCCAAACTTTAGGTATTCATTTTCTAGGGTGCTTTAGAAACCATCACAGACCAAGTGATTTGAAACAACAGAGAGAGAGAGATTCTCTCCTAGTTCTAGAGGCCAGAAGTCTAAAGTCAAGGTTTTCCACCAGCAGCCTGGGCCTGCTCCCTCTGAAGCCACTCAGGAGAATCCTGCCTAGATTCTTCTCCCACACTGGCAGTTTTGCAGCTACCTTGACCTTTCTCAGCTTGCAGCTGCAGAGCTTCAGCCTCTTCCCCGTGGTGACATTCTGTTCTCTTGTGTCTCTGTCCCAGAGCAGTTCTAGGGGCCCAAGAGA
This sequence comes from Suncus etruscus, assembly GCF_024139225.1. Taxonomy (NCBI): domain Eukaryota; kingdom Metazoa; phylum Chordata; class Mammalia; order Eulipotyphla; family Soricidae; genus Suncus; species Suncus etruscus. The sequence goes on from NC_064857.1 coordinate 4,936,695, forward strand.
AAGTACAGAGGGCAAGGCACTTGTTCTGCATGTGGCTGACCTGGGTTCAATCCCCGGCATCCCATAGGGTTCCCAGCTTTCCGAGGGTGAGTTTTGAGTCCAAAGCCAGGAGCAATCCCTAAACTCTGTCAGGCATGGCCCAAATGCAAAACAAAAACAAAACAAACAAACAAAAATAAATAAAGTAGTTCTATTTGAATCCAAAAAAATCTCTTTGAAAGCTTGGCTAGGCGTGTAAGCACAGATTTCCAACTAAGACTGCTTTCAGGGGCCAAGTGGAAGGGCGTCTGCCTTGCATTCAGCCAACCCTGGACGGACCCAGGTTCAATTCCTGGCATCCCATATGGTCCCCTGAGCTTGCCAAGAGCGATTTCTGGTGCAGAGCCAGGAGTAACCCCTGAGAGCCACAGTGTGTGGCCCAAAAAACAAACTAACAAACAAACAAAGACTGTTTCCATAGACAGTGGGCAAGTAGACACTGGCAAATCTATCTCGGATACTTGGCTTAACCCATAACTCATTCCAGCACTGGCTCCCGAAAGAACAAAGATATGCTGGGGTGGGTGGGACTGAACAAATTGAAGTCTCAGACTCTGAGAAACAAACTTTTACTAAGCAGCCCAAAAAAGACTCTGTGAGGAATTTCCAAGTCAATAAAAAGCAGATGGGAAAGTCAGCCTTTGGGGAGGGTGATTCATCCGTATTCTTGTACCAAGGATGGTTTAAATTTGCTCACAATCATCCTCTCTGTCCTCATTTATTTGTGCCTCCAGAGAGGTTGGCTAAAAGTTTTCTAAGCTGAATTGCCATCTTTTTTGTTCCCCTTGAAATCACATGAAATGATATGCCCATGTTTGAAAAATGCTTTTTTCAAATGGTCACATCACAAGTGCTTTTAGCTGTTGGCTAGGGCTGCCAGCAGGAGCAGATTAATGAGAAAAATCAAGACTCCTTCCTCTGACTTTGTCCCTCAGGCTAAAAACAGCCCCAAAAGAGACGTCCCTCTAGGGTCGAAGGGCAGACGTGCCTTCAAGCCACCCCTCTATTCCTGCTGGGCCTGCCCTGGACACATGGAGGAGGAGACACTTTGAGGCCCTGTGGGATTGTAGGTCGAGGCTGCAGGGAGGGCAGCAGAAGAGGAGATGAAAGCTGGCCTCACTTCATCCGGACATCCTGTGCTTCACAGAGAAAACTGTGTCACTACTGGTGCCAGCAAGGCACTAAACAGAGTTGAAAGAGGCCATCGCCTCCCACCCACAGGCTCACAGGCCAGTGTCAGGTGGTGTCTGCAGCCTGCATCACCTGTGAGCATCAGGGGTGCAAGAGGGGACAAAAGTAGGCTCCCACTGGGAATTCTCAGCAGCTAGGAATCTTAAGTATTCATTTTACCAAAATTTCAGACATGTAGGCAAACAGCCGGTAATTTCTTTTGTTTGGGGGCCACAAGCAGAAATGACCAGGACTTACTCCTGGCTCTGCACTCAGGGATTTCTCCTGATAAGGTTCAGGAGATCATTCTCGGAGCCATGAATGAAACCTGGGTGAGCTGCATGCAAGGCAAGTGCCTTGCCTGCTGTACTCTCTCTCTGACTTCTTGGTAATCTAATTTAAAGTTTTCTCTGGTGAGTTATATAGAGAGAGACAGACAGACAAACAGACAGAGACAGAAAGAGATGAAGGGAGGGCAGGACGGAGGGAGGAAGGAAATGCCTGCACCAGAGACAGGCAAGAGTGGGTAGGTGGATATGTACCACAGTTTCTTTAGCCATTCATCTGTTGAAGGGCATCTTGGTTGTTTCCAGAGTCTTGCTATGGTAAATAGTGCTGCAATGAATATAGGTGTAAGGAAGGGGTTTTTGTACTGTATTTTTGTGTTCCTAGGGTATATTCCTAGGAGTGGTATAGCTGGATCATATGGGAGCTCGATTTCCAGTTTTTGAAGGAATCTCCATATCGCTTTCCATAAAGGTTGAACTAGACGGCATTCCCACCAGCAGTGGATAAGAGTTCCTTTCTCTCCACATCCCCGCCAACACTGTTTGTTCTCATTCTTTGTGATGTGTGCCATTCTCTGTGGTGTGAGGTGGTATCTCATCGTTGTTTTGATTTGCATCTCCCTGATGATTAGTGATGTGGAGCATTTTTTCATGTGTCTTTTGGCCATTTGTATTTCTTCTTTGCAAAGTGTCTGTTCATTTCTTCTCCCCATTTTTTGATGGGATTAGATGTTTTTTTTCTTGTAAAGTTCTGTCAGTGCCTTGTATATTTTGGAGATTAGCCCCTTATCTGATGGGTATTGGGTGAATAGTTTCTCCCACTCAGTGGGTGGCTCTTGTATCCTGGGCACTATTTCCTTTGAGGTGCAGAAACTTCTCAGCTTAATATATTCCCATCTGTTAATCTTTGCTTTCACTTGCTTGGAGAGTGCAGTTTCCTCCTTGAAGATGCCTGTAATGTCCTGGAGTGTCTTGCCTATGTGCTGTTCTATATATCTTATGGTTTTGGGGCTGATATCGAGGTCTTTAATCCATTTGGATTTTACCTTCGTGCATGATGATAGCTGGGGGTCTACGTTCAATTTTTTGCAAGCGGCTATCCAATTGTGCCAACACCACTTGTTGAAGAGGCTTTCCCTGCTCCATTTAGGGTTTCCTGCTCCTTTATCGAAAATTAGGTGGTTGTATGTCTGGGGAACATTTTCTGAGTATTCAAGTCTATTCCACTGGTCTGAGGGCCTGTCCTTATTCCAATACCATGCTGTTTTGATAACTATTGCTTTGTAGTACAGCAGCTGTCAGGAGAGATGAAGTCATGAAATTTTCCTATACATGGATGTATACGGAATCTATTATGCTGAGTGAAATAAGTCAGAGAGAGAGAGAAAAACGCAGAATGGTCTCACTCATCTATGGGTTTTAAGAGAAATGAAAGACATTCTTGCAATAATAATTTCCAGACACAAAAGTGAAAAGAGCTGGATGTTCCAGCTCACCATAGGAAGCTCACCACAAAGAGTGATGAGTTTAGTTAGAGAAATAACTACATTTTGAATTTTCCTTATAATGAGAATGTATGAGGGAAATGGAGAGCCTGTTTAGAGTACAGGCGGGGGTTGGGTGGGTAGGAGACTTGGACATTGGTGATGGGAATGTTGCACTGGTGATGGGTGGTGTTCTTTACATGACTGAAACCCAAAAACAATCATGTATGTAATCAAGGTGTTTAAATAAAAAAATAAAAAATAAATAAATATGTAAAAAAAAAAAAAAAAAAGAGTGGGTAGGTGGGAGGGAAACTGGGGACATTGGTAGAAAGACAAGTGCACTGCTAAAGACTGGTGTACATTGTGTGACTGAAATGCAATCATGAGCAATTTCATAACCATGGTGCTTAGATAAAGTAATTATAAAAATTTTTAAAAAGTTGTCACAGAGAAAACCCATTCTGTCACTTACTGCCAACACAAGATGGGCAATTGACACTATATAATTGTAGTCTATGTCATTCTCAGTTTTACGGATTCTTTTTCACAATGACATAATTCACCTCTTACTTTCCAAGCCTTTCTTTGCATTGCCCTGGATGGCAGCCTAAAAGTAATTTCTTTCCTTGTCATAATTTTGTTATACAGAACTTTTTTTTGGGGGGGGGCAGTGAGTCTACACTTGCCAGTGCTCAAGGATCACTTTGCTGGCTTGGGGGACCAAGCCAGGGATCCAAACTGGGTAGACGCATGCATGGCAAATGCCCTATGGGCTGTAGTATGGCTCTGGCCCCTTGTTTCTACGTTATGGTTGTCTGTGATTTTGCACATAATTTTTAATTTATTTAAAAATGAATTGACTCATGGAAGTTTCACTCCTATTTTTGTGCCTAGACATCTGATCCAAGATTAGAGGCTGCAATCTGCAAAATAAACATGAATAATGCATAACTCCACGAAGAACCTACTGTCCCAGACAAGGAGACCACTTGAAGCTCCCCAGCACCTATGTGTCTAGAGAACTGTGACAATTCAGGAAGAAAAAGTACTATTGAACAGTCTAGAGGAGGAGTCTTTCTCGCATGGTCTCCATTCCATTGATCACAGGATCTTTGACTGGGAGACAGAGGCCAGAGAAGGTATGATTTGGGGTTTCAGGTTGATGCATAAAAGGATCTTGAAATCAGTCACCTTCATTTGTACATCTGGATGGAGCTGTTAGAACAAGGGCCCCTGAAAAAACAGGATGTGGTGTTCTGATCTCCATAAAAACCATCTCAGCCAGGAAGAGAAGATTTTGCAGGAAGCTGACCCCGATTCTATTCCTTCCACCACAAAAGGTCCCCACCCCACTCATCAGGAAAAACCCTAGGTGAACAACCTCCCGAATACAATAAAAAAAATAAAACTACTTTAAGTGCTTATTTTAGTAGCATGTATGAATATTGGAGCAATAGAGAAGATTGGTATGACTCCTATGTGAACTTAACATACACATTTATTATAATGAATCGGGAAAAAGAACTTTCCAGGTTCTGTTCATTGCTGTTTGGTCAGGGCTGCCTCAGGAGCACTCAGCTAAAACTTCATAAACAATCAGTAGCACCATCTTTAATGAGAGAGAGCCAAAGGATAAGCAGAAAATAATGAGATTTAATGGGTGACAATCAGCCATAATTCTTTATGGTCACAGACAGCGTTTCTCTGGAGTTATTATATCAAAGAGAAAGAAAAAATAATTTATGTGTATTATACTTGGTTGAGATTTTGGGCTCTTCTCATCTGAAATTCTAGAGTCTAAAGATAATCTTAGGGGCTGGAATGGTAGCACAGTGGTTGGGCGTTTGCCTTGCACGTGGCTGACCCAGGACAAAGCAGGTTTGATCCTGGGCATCACATATGATCCCCCAAGACAGGGGCAATTTCTGAGCGCAGAGCCAGGAGTAACCCCTGAGTGCCGCTGGGTGTGGCTACCGAAAACAGAAACAAAAAATAAATAAAGATGACCTTAGGTGTCAACTATGAATACTTATTCACAATAGATTATATTATGATTGTGATTATATTTATGATCATGTTATTATTCACGATCATAATGCAATTCATAATCGATTATGAATACTTATCAATTCAATTCTCTTCCTACCCTTTCAAGCACAGAGGCATACAATAGACCTCAACTTCCATAGACTGGAGAGGAATGATTCAGCACATAAGGAGAGAGAGGAGGTGGCTGTCTTGATCAGTCTGCATGCCTGCCACACACAAGGCCCTGACCCTTACATTGAGGATCAAGGTTCCTAGAGATCAAGCAAGACTAGAGTCAGTCAGAGCAATGCTCCTTTGACCCTCACACTGGCTGCTGCCTATTGTGGCCTGAGGAAAAGGAAGTGAGATATTTGCGGGGAGTCCAGCTTTTCCAGACCCAGACAAAGCTGTACAGTAGAGTTTGCTTTTGATACTAAGAATCCACATGGGCTCTTTTGTCCTCCTTTCTTTTCCTTATCTCCTTTCTCTCTTGTTTATCGTAACAGAAGATTGATCTGCTATTTGACCAATAGTTCCAAAAGGCTTTCAACTGACTTCTCTGCTGACCTGGGGGAATATTTAGTTTGACAGATTCTGATGAACCAAATGGTTTCTGGCATTAAAGGAATAAATATTGAGCAGAGCCTTTTTGTGATAAGAGGCAAAAGGAGAGATGCCAGGCAGAGAAAGGCTCAAAGTGTACCTGCTGAGCTCAACTCTCAGCCTATTTCTGAACCTATAGTCCTGGGAAAATCAAAGAGATATGAAAATATAAAGTACTGAACAAATGCGCTTCTAAAAAATTTTAGCCTACTAAAACTTTGACTAAACATTGCTCGTCATTGCTCGTCACCTCAATGTTCTTTTAGTTTGTTAGTATACTCGCTTTGCCACATATTTACCATCCGCCTATACCACTCATCAATCCGTCTAGCTTTTGCATTTCAGGATAAATTATAAACATCAGCATGCATTCCTTCATTAGCTAGTTTCCTATCTTTAGTATGTTTAGTTGGTGTGTATGCATTTTGAGCAAACTTCCTTGAGTTTCCACACATGTCTAGCTGCACATTTAAGGCCCTATAAAAATACTATTGTTACTGGGGAAAGTGATAGCATTATGTTATCTCAGCTTCTGTCTTCCAAAATTTTCCAGAGATAAAATTCACCCAGGAGAACCATGGCAGGATAGTGATTTATTTCATTCAGAAAAAAGAGAGGAAAAGAAGGTATTCAGGTGACTGTTGAATTAAATAATTAAAGATGGTGGTGGATGGAGATGGATGGAGGTGGATTTCTCTCTGCCATCCCAGGCCACGTGGCTCCGCAACCCCCATTCAGCCAGCGGGTCCCAGGTTAAGGTGAACAGCGGAATCACTCATCCAGAGACAGGCATCAGGAAGCATCAAGTTTATTCATAACCTTTTAAGCACTCAGCCATTCTTAGCTACCCTGCATCTTAACTCCTTTCAGCCATCTTCCCTTTGGGCTCCATACTGCCCAAAGGCCAGAAGCGAGAGAGCCAGCCAAGAGCCCTAATCCCCTCTGGTCCATACCTTATCTACCTTTTCCAAGACCCCTCCCAGGAATGGGTGGGGTCTTGCAGGTAAGGTCAAGTTACCTAGGGAGAAAGGGTGGGGGGTGAGGCTTCAGGTGACGTTTAATATGGCTTGACTAAAAAGTGGGAAGAAGCAAGCCCTGCCTTGGAATGGCTTCATTGGGGTTTATCTGACCATTTCCCCCTTTATTACAATGTTGGATGTTTCTATAATTTGTCTTCTGCTGTAATGCTTGGGTGAGGGTTGTAAGCATGGGTAGAATCAGGAGGCCTTATATTAGAAAGAAAGACCTGAGGGCAAAATACACCCTCCACACCCCAGGAAGCATTATTGCTAAGCATTAATCTAATCATCTCTAAGCATTATATCCAAGACAGTTGTTTGGGGGACATTCTTGAGCTTGCAATCTTAGACCTCCTATCTGTGTCATTATTTGAGGGGGGGTCTCCTCTAATTGCAGAAACCTTCCCCCCTACCTATTCCTGCCTGGTTAAATCCCTAACTCATCACCCACATCATGCCCCTTTTTTGGGAGGGAAGTCACCACACATATCTCTCCTAGGATAGCTACTGTTCCAGTTTTATTTCCACTGGAAACTAGTTTGGGCAGTTTGAAAACTTTATATAATTGAGCTCACACTGTACAACGTCTATTATGCAAGTCTTCCCTCACAGAGTGTCTTGTAGAGATTCAGTTATACCATTCCTGCCTCTAATTATTCCCTTGTCATGCTTCAGCAATCCATTTACCAATTTGTTTACACATTTTCTAATGAATACCTGGATAAAACTACTGTGGACAATTTTAGTGTTTTAGATGTATTTCTTTTCTTCACTTTGAAGTGAATACCTAAAAATGGGATTGATGGACCAAAAGCTAAGTACATGTGTGGTTTTATAAGAATAGGCTAGATTATTACCATAATGGAAAACCATTTCCTTACTAAAAATTACTTTATTTTTGATCACTGTAGTGGAGAAGGGGTCAGAGAAATTGTTAGAGGAAAAAAAAACTTGGACTATCAGAGGAATTTGAAAGAATAATCCTAATGCATCTAGAGTCTCAACATTTAGAACTAGTAGACTCTGAATCAAGTTGCTTAAATTAAAATGACTAAGTCAAGCTATATTAGCAGTGGCATTGGTGAACAGTCTATGGCTAGAATAAATGAATAGGGTGGTACATGCTTGTTTCTAACACAGGGACAAGTGGTGGCTATCGCAATGAAGGAAAAACAGTATTAATGTATTGACCCACTATTTGGTTGAAGAAACAGGTTTCAATGGATATAGATGTATATACATATATATATGCAATTAACTTAAAAGCATTTAAAGTAAACGTGAAAGTTTTTAAATTTTTAAATATTTTATTGAAACCATTATAAGTTACAAAGTTCTTCATAGTTGGTTTCAGACACACAATGTATAAGGGCCAATCCCACCATGTGTCGACCTCCCTCCACCCATGTTTCCACAGTGCATCTCATGCCACCACCCTCTGTCCCCCAGCCTGCCTGTAGAACAGGCCCTTTTTAAGTTTTGGTTGTTTGGGTCGCATGATTTTTTTGTTGTTGACTTTGGCTTGGATATTCAGTTATGTCCTTTTTTAATACCACCAATGCATCTGAGATCACTTGGCCCTTAACCCCCATTATTTCATATTTATGTTTCTCCTCCACTCTATTTCCTTCTCCTCACTATACTCTGGGACCTAGAGTGTTCAAGACATATCCCATTTAAGCCATTGTGTTTGTTCATGCAATTATTCAAAATGCCACATATAAGTGATATCATAACCATAAAACAGTTGTTATGAGGGGCCTTATACCCAGCAGTGCTCAAGGCTTACTCCTGGCTCTGCACTTAGGAATCATTCCTGGCAGGTGCAGAGGCCTATGGCATTCTGAGATTCAACTCTTGTTGGCCTCATGCGAGGTAAACCCGCTAACCAATGTACTATTATTCCAGCCCCATGAAATAATTTTTGTATGATATTTTATATTGATATTTTATATTTTATATATAAACACAATAATATTAGTATAAACATTTATATTAGTAACATAACATTTATATTATAATTAATATATTAATATATTATATTAATTAATATGTATCAATCTATTATGTTATATATTATAATTAATTTATATTAATAACATATTTATCTTTTATATCAATATGTTATATTGATAGCTTTGAGCTGCTGGAACATTTGAATGGTACTGTTTATCCTTTCACCTACATAAAAGCAGGTAGCTGATTGTTGTGCAAATTGGGTCTCTTCTGGGTCACTATTTGTTGTTTATCTGTTTTGGAATGAGTTCTGGACTAAGAGAAGCAGAATGAGATAAGGATTTTCTGCCTCCCACTAAGAGACAGATGAAGGAGCCCTTCAAGACTGTTGTATGTGTTTATATTTAAATAGGGGAACAATATTCCCATCACACCACAGAGCCTATGAAGCATCACAGTTGAGGCTGAAGCAAAAGTACAAGGGGTAAGGTGCTTGCCTTGCATGTGGCTGAACCGGATTCAATCCCCAGCACCCTCTATGTTCCCTTAGTGTTCAGCAGAAGTGATCCCTGAGTGCATAATTGGGAGTAAGCCTGAGTACCGCTGGATGATACTCCCAAAACAAAGTAACAACAAACTACCTTGTCATAGAGGAATGCTCAGGCAACCTGCTCAGGCTTGGGCATCCAGCTGTTTTCCAGGAGTTTCTGGAAGACCAATGGTCTTGTATGTGGGGGGCAGGGAGCTGCCAGGTTCATTTTCAAATTATTCAACTCATCACACGCTACTTCGTGAAAGGGGGTGCTCTAACAAAGCCTGGAACTTGCTCTGTTGAACTTACAAGAGGCTCTTCACTACCGCAATTCTCACAGGAGGTTCTAGTACTTTCTAAGCAATTCAGGAATTGATGAGACTGAACAGAAAACTGAGGCTGAGGCCAAGTCAAACTGGACTTACATGTGTGATTTCTGACTTTGATACCTGGTACCAGTGACCCCCCAATGCACCTCTAGGTCGTGGATCCCAAGCACAACTAGGCCTGCATACTGAACCTCTCATGCCTGCCCTGGGAGTGACAGTATTAAAAAAAAGATACATGGGGCCAGAGAGATATCAAAGTGGGTAGGGCATTTGTTTTTCATTCAGCCAACACTGGTTCAATCACCAGCGTCCCATGTGGCCCCCTGAGCCCACCAGGAGTGAGTCTTCAGTGCTGAGCCAGGAGTAAACCCTGAGCACCACTAGGTGTGGCTCCCCCCTCAAAAAAAAAAAATGCCTAAATAGAGGATTTGGCAATGTAGCCAGTACTGTTTCAGCATTTTATTTTGAGTACCACTAGATAAAATAATAGTTAAAAAAATGTTGGTTTTGGGGAGTCTAGCAGGAGGAGGTTTGGCAGGCCCACGCCATGCCAGAGGCCTGCTTGGCCAGGCCTAGGGGGTGGTGCGGGACTTGGGTAACCCCAGCGCCCCTCTGCCGCCTTGCTCCAGATCTCCAGGGCTTCCCCGGGCCACACCCCTGGGCAAGCCGGTGAGTTGGGTCCCTTGGTGGAGCTTGAAGGTACCCTAGGCCTTCCCCCACTATCCATGCGGCTCCTTAGGGAGGGTCTGGGTGGGGCTTTGAACTTCTGGTCTTCCAGCTTCTTGAAGGATCTCTCCTTCCTGGGAGCTGGGAGTCTAGCAGGAGGAGGTTTGGCAGGCCCACGCCATGCCAGAGGCCTGCTTGGCCAGGCCTAGGGTAGGGTGTGGGACTTGGGTAACCCCAGCTCCCCTCTGCCGCCTTGCTCCAGATCTCCAGGGCTTCCCGGGGCCACACCCCTGGGCAAGCCGGTGAGTTGGGTCCCTTGGTGGAGCTTGAAGGTACCCTAGGCCTTCCCCCACTATCCATGCGGCTCCTTAGGGAGGGTCTGGGTGGGGCCCTGAACTTCTGGTCTCCCAGATTCTTGAAGGATCTCTCCTTCCTGGGAGCTGGGAGTCTAGCAGGAGGAGGTTTGGCTGGCACTGGTAATCTCTGTCCAGTCTACATTTTCAAAATCGCACGGGGGCGATAGCCCCCGCGCGCACAAGAAACATTAATAGTACTCTCACAAGAAACATTAATCATACTCTCACAAGAAACATTAATAGTACTCAGTATCATTGAATTATGTTTTTATGTATGCAGAATGTCCATTTTGTACTCTGCCCTTTTGCATACCCCTTCATAAGTTCATATTTCTCTTTAACTTCTTTAACTCCTATCATCATTACTCCTTTTTTACGCTTTCTAACTTAAGTACTGTTGAGTCCTAAGTCACAGACCAAAGTGGTGCCCTAGAGTTAACACCCACCCAACTATTTTAAAAGGCATAAAAAGGACACATATCTTTTCAACATTTTATGGGTGTTTTCTTTGACGGCTATAACTTTCACTAAATACTTTCTTATACAGTGATGATCCCCCCCCCATGTTTTTTATCTTCTCTTTGTGAACTGCTCAATATGGAATTTGGTGTGAAATAATCCCTCAGTTTAATACTTATGTTTGAACCAAGTCATGGGTCTTGTTGGAAATGTTCTTATGCCCCCATATATCTGATAGCACCACGTGGCTTTATATCTTGTTTGCGTAGGCACACTAACATGGGAAAATACTATACATACCAATAAGTTATTATCTAATAGAAATGGGAACACACGTATCTTGTAGTGCAATGAGACCTTACACCCTGAACATTGACATAAAGACCTGGCACAGGCCTCAGAAGAATGGGCATTCTCCATTTACCCCTTGATCTACAGAAGACATTTACAAAACATCCAAGGTTGTATATAACATCACCCAGAGGCATTCCTGTACCAGAGACGACCCTACAGCTGCTCTGACATCGATCTACTCAAAAGAGACATCCCTTAACACTGAGAAGACAACAAGAACAATGACCTGCTTACTGGACAGGGCTTGCTGTATTGCCCCTTTATGGTGAGGTTTGTCTATAACATCACCTGGAAGCAATCCTCTACCACGGAAGACCCTACCACTGCTCAGACATCGTCCTGCTCAAAAGAGACTTCCCTTAACACTGAGAAGACTTAACAACAACGACCTGCTTACAGGACAGGGCTTCCTGCATTCCCCTTTCATGGTGAGGTGAAACGAGAAGGCACTCCACATCATGACTTCAATGTAGGACATGCAGATTCCAGAATCTTTAATACAGAAACATGAGACCAACAACAGAGACTGTGTGATAAGTGTGTTGGCACTATGGACAATGTCTTGGAGCGAACGATAACTTTCCTGAGGCCTAGAGCTGGTCTTATGCCAGGAAACTTCAGGGGTAGGATCTCTTTGTATTTAGGCCAAGGCTATTCCTTTCCATGCCTCTCATATTTTGGTGGGCCTATGCAAACAACAATTGCCACTCTAACACCGTTTTTATTGTGCTCCTTTGACTCTAATTCTTAAAACGCACCCACTTAAAATTTGAGGTTAACTTAAGCTAATATGCATGTACATGGAAATGTAAAAAATACTATGCCTCTAATGTTTAAGGAGTTACGTAAGTTTGATGGTTTTAGATTGCCTTGTGTGCTGTTAAGAAATATTATAATGTGCTACAATCTGGGGACTTGAGGGACAAAGTAATTGCACATGGATTCTGTTTTATTTATCTTAACTTTCTTTGGTGAAAGTTCAAAGTTAAGATATCAGCAAGGGAACTTCTACTGATAATTATGTTATGGGTGATTGTCCTTCCACTGTAACTTTACCTTATCCTCTTTCTTTGCATCTTTTGTTCTCATAATTCATAATAAAAAAAAATTTATAAAAAAAAATAAAAAAGAAACTGGCAAAAAAAAGAAAAAAGAAAATGAGAAAAATAAATAAATAAATGAATGAAAAAAAAATGTTGGTTTTTAAAAGTGTTTTCCAAGACATAATCCAGCAGTCCACTTTTATTCAATTCATTCTGGGTTGTTAAAAACACTTTAGGTCCAATATAGTGAGAAGAAGAAAAGAAATTGAGTGGAGGAAGAGAAACATAAATATGAAAGAATGAAAGACAGGGACCAAGAGGTCTCAGTTAATATTAAGAATGGACAGAACTGGGGCTGGGTGGTGGCGCTAGAGGTAAGGTGCCTGCCTTGCCTGCACTAGCCTAGGACGGACAGTGGTTTGATCCCCCGGTGTCCCATATGGTCCCCCAAGCCAGGAGCAACTTCTGAGCGCATAGCCAGGAGTAACCCCTGAGTGTCACCGGGTGTGGCCCAAAAACCAAAAAAAAAAAAAAAAAAAGAATGGACAGGACTAAATATCCATGCCAGAGTCAACAACAATGAAACCATGAGACCCAAACTTCAACAACAAAATTTTCAATGGACCTGTTCTGCTGGCAGGTGAAGGTAGGGGAGAGTGGCATGAGATGCACTCTGGGAACATGGAGGGAGGGAGGTCAACCTGCTGGTGGGATTGATTCTGAAACATTGTATGTCTGAAACCCAACTATAAAGAACTTTGTAAATCACACTGGTTTCGATAAAAATTAAAAACAATTTTCAGCCCACTCTGCTAAACCTCTTAATTTCAAACCAGCACAATGAAAAGCTGTCCAGATTAGTGATCTGGATGTAGTTCAACAGCTCCAGTTTGTTTTGTTTTGTTTCTCCAAAGAGGAGAGGGTAGGACAAATACTGCTAGGAAGGAAACAGTGAGTCAAATAGTAATCTAGAAGTGGAAAAAAGACAATAAAAATGTAGAGTGGGAGGGGCCGTGGTGGTGGCACAAGTGGTAGGGCATTTGCCTTGCATGCAGCAAACCTAGGGCAGTCTTCAGTTTGATTTCCCCCAGAGTCCCATATGATCCCCCAAGCCAGGAGAGATTTCTGAGTTCACAGCCAGAAGTAAGTAACCCCTGAGCGTCATCGAGTGTGACCTAAAAACCAAAAAAAAAAAAAAAAAGTATAAAAAAATGTAGAGTGGGAGAATTGGTCCTTAGTAAAGAGTTTGCCACTAACAGAAAGGAAGGAGTAGGTGTGGGAAGGGCCTGATAGGGAAGTGGTCACTGGATGAGAACTGGGTGCTGAAAGTGGTAAACTGGTATGCATGATGCTATTTCAGTAACAGTATATTCAACCACAGAGCCTATAAAGTAAAGAGACAAAAAAGTTCCTGTCCTAGGAGCAGATTGGAGCTATGGCAGGAAATTTGGGACATTGGTGAGTAAAGTGGACTCTGATAAATGGACTGGTGTTGAACTATGTATTGTACACATGGAACTCAATCATAAATAACTGTAAATTCAATACTATAATTCACAGTATCCAATTAAAAAAAAAGACGAAGAAGAGCAATATTATACTGAGGAGGAAAAACAGGGTGAATGTTCCCTGGTTATATGAGAACAATGTTGATAAATATCAAATAAAAAAAGACATGAACCAGAGATAACAGGGACAGAGGGTAGAGGCCCGGAATACACAGGTAGTATAGTAATGTGGTATATCTGTACATCTAAACTGCATTGCCAACACTGAAATCATGAGACTCAAACTACGATAAACAAATCAAAATATGGTGTGCCAAGGAGGCAGGCAGGGGGTGGGAGGGGACCTGAGCACATTGGTGCTGTAATATTATATGCCTGAAACACAGCTATTAATAACTTTGTAAGTTGCAGAACCTTAATTAAAAATAAATGGAGGAAGAAAAGGAGGAATTAAGAAAGGAAGAAAAGAAAATGGAGGAAAAGATGGAAGGAAGGGAGGGAGGGTGGGAGGGAAGAAAGAAAGAAAAGAAAAGAAAAGAAAAGAAAAGAAAAGAAAAGAAAGAAAGAGAAAGAAAGAAGGAAGAAAGAAAGAAAGAAAGAAAGAAAGAAAGAAAGAAAGAAAGAAAGAAAGAAAGAAAGAAAGAAAGAAAGAAAGAAAGAAAGAAAGAAGAAAGAAAGAAAGAAAGAAAGAAAGAAAGAAGAAAGAAAGAAAGAAAGAAAGAAAGAAAGAAAGAAAGAAAGAAAGAAAGAAAGAAAGAAAGAAAGAAAGAAAGAAAGAAAAAGAAAGAGAAAGGAGAGAAGGAGGAAGGGAGAAAGGAAGGAAGGAAAAGTATAGCAGCAAACATATTTGTAAAAATTATATCTCCAATCAAGTCATTAATACAATGATAGAATGTTTAGTAAGCGCTTGTTGTTAGCCATCCATCCTGTTAATTTGGGGTGTTCCTTTAATGATGACACCATCAGATTAATAAAGTTTTCCAGAAATTCAAAGCACTGTTCCTGATACTATGACTTTTAGTGGCATGTTTTCAGCTGCCAGGCCTCCTGGAGAAAGGAAAACACAGGGCAGGGTGCCCACACTCTTTCCCAAAAGTCCTGGCGAGATCAGCACCCAGACTGGCATACCTGACGTGAGGTCAGATTGGTGTCCCTGAAGGAATCAGAGGGTCAGTGATGAGGTAGGACCATCAGGGAAATGGTGATTCTGAGTGATGGACGCAGCAGGTGTGATTTTGGCAGGGTGGGGGCTGTCCCACCCTGTCCTCCCAAGAAGGCCAGCTTTCTGGAGCATCTGCCTGTGTCGCCATAATTTTTCATGGCTCAGTTTACCTCTTGTTTGAGAAAAGAGTCAGTGGGCGGCCCCGGCCCTGTTTGAACATGGTGACTCAGTTTTCTGATTTTTTTAGGAAAATACCATTTGAGAATTTTCATTTTAGTAATGGATGTGTGTGACTTTGTCAGGCCAGTGATCATTCGCTTTTATTTTTTAAATAATATTTTTATGTAAGCACTTTGATTACAAACATGATTATAGTCGGGTTTCAGGCATAAAAAGAACACCCCCCCCCACCAATGCAACGTTCTCACCACTGATGCCCCCCATTTGCCTTCCTTAACCTGAATAAGAGGGCCTCATCAGATTAACTGAAAACTTTAGAGAAAAACTAACCTGCCCTGAAAATGCAGGAATTCTCTCAGAATATTTTTTGTGCACTAAAACCCTCCAGTCTAACACATTACCCTGAGAATTTGGGATATTCCAACTCAAGGGAGAAAATTCATTAAATCTATTCTCTTTGACTCTTTCCGTCCTTTCATTTCTACCCTTCCTTATCTCTCACACATCCATACATATTGTGTCCTCAATATCTCTCCTCTTTTTATTTTATATTTAAAAACTAGATATTAAATTAAATAGATATTAAATTAAAATTTGAGGTCATACCCAATAGTGCCCAGAGGCTATCTGCTCCTAACTCAGTGCTCACAGGGCATTTCTGGAAGAGCTCAGGGGGCCATGTGGTACCAGGGATCAAACCTTGGGTACCAGCATGTAAACCATGTACTCCATATCTTTGACTTATCTCCAAGCCCTCATAATTAAGTTTGGGGTTTGTTTGCTTTTGAGGCCATTCCCAGAAATTCTCAGGGATTCCTCTCTCTGTTCTCAGAAATCACACCTGAATATGTTAGGGAGATTATGTGGGACACCAAGGATCAAGCCTATGTCCGCTGCATGGAAGGCAATTGTCCTTACTCACTAATCTCTGACCCCTAATATTTAAAATTTTTTTTTGTATTTTGGGCCACACCCATTTGATGCTCAGGGGTTACTCCTCGCTAAGGACTCAGAAATTGTCCCTGGCTTGGGGGGACCATACGGGACGCCGGGGAATCAAACCACAGTCCTTCCTTGGCTAGCGCTTGCAAGGCAGACACCTTACCTTTAGCGCCACCTCACAGGCAATATTTAATATTTTAATTAAAATATATTCATACCTTCTTCAATCAACAGATAAAGTCCCTATTGACTAGAACAAATTTCTGCTATATCTAATAAAAACAAGCCCTTCTTTGTCAAGGTGATGTTTCCAGTCTTCATCTCTGGCTGGCAGCATCTTCTGTAAACTGAGAAGGAACCAAAACAATCCCAGCCATTTTTTTTTTATTTTGGTTTTTGGGTCACATCCTGTAGCCCTCAGGAGTTACTCCTGGCTCTACGCTCAGAAATTGCTCCTGGCAGGCTCAGGGGACCATATGGGATGCCGGGACTTGAACAACCGACCTTCTGCATGCAAAGCAAATGCACTGCCTCCATGCTATCTTTCTGGACCCAGCCATTTCTTAATGAGCAGGTCATGGCTAATATTCTTGTTGGCATGAATCTAATTTCCTATGGGTTTTTTTTTTTACATCTTTTTTTCTGACCAAGAAACAAGGACATGGAGTTGATATTGCAAGGCAGAACAAAAGAGAAGAAATCAAAGAAAAAAGAAGCCTGATGGGTCCTCAAAAATGTTTATATGCAGCCACTTATTAGCTTGTCTTTTGATTTCCCTCCTTTTTCATTATTCTAGAAGTATGAAATTAATCCATTAAAATTACTACAGAAAAAAAAAACTACTGAAACAGTATCAAGAAGACCAATGAGGCCAGAGAGAGAGAGAGAGAGAGAGAGAGAGAGAGAGAGAGAGAGAGAGAGAGTGCTCCACTAACTGGACTAAAATTCAATCTCCAACACAATAGGAACAGCAACAGAGCACTGAGCCAAAAGTAACTCCTGAACACCACTGAGTGCAAATAAAATAAAATAGGTCAAAATTCTATTTTAAACATCATCCCTTCAATGAACACTTCTCTGGCAGGTATTGAGATGGAAACAGAACATTTAGCAAGACAGCTCAGGTTTACATCTTCCAATAGAGCTAGACCAGAGAGAATGTTGGCAAGTAGCTAGTTATTGCAATACCATGTAATACCTACCTACTAGGAAAGACTGCGGGGACAAACAGAGGCAACATGAACTAGATTTGAGGGGTCAGAGAAAGCCCCCTTGAGGAAGCAGTCTCTAAAGATTAAAGGAATGAATAGAATTCAAAATAAGAAAGAAGGGATGGGGGCAGAGAGATAGCTTGGGGTGGGGGGGAGGGGGAGATTCAAGGTTGTGGACCTGACCACTGAGTAATGAGACCCAACATGCCAAGCTGAGTAATGTTGGTTTACTGGTCCTACCCTAATCAATATTCGTACTCCACCCTAGGGTGTGATTTGGTGATAAGTTATTGGATTATTGCTTACTTGGTATTTCTCTCCCATCCTGAGGTGGGGCATGATTCTTGTCAATATACATAGGGGACTGAGGAAGGCAGCAGCTCATTCTTCGATCTTCTTCCACTGAGTTGCATTTATTCTTAGGAGCAGAAAGCTTGAGTGGTTGAACTCCTTGTTTGAGCACTGGATTTTCTGAACCCGTTTTTGTATCTCTTCACTGTGTGGATTATTTCCTGTGTCGACATTTGCTTCCAAGCTTGAGTCTCACCAGTTCCTCATTTTGGAGCCCTAGACTGCATTAACTGAGTAGTACTACTACAGTCCTTGAGCACTGCTGGAGAACCACTTCCCCAAAGAGACAGGGAACAACCCAATGAGAAGGAAGGGGATATGTGACCAGAGAAATCACATCTGACCCTTCTTCCACTTAACTTGAACATAGTGGCTCCTTGAATCTCTTTCCTAAGAACTAATTCCTGAATATTTCTAGCACATCTGTGAGGGGGAATTATAGAGACCATTTATAAATGAATAGATAAGCTGCTAAGTCTGAGGCTTTCTGGAAAGCGCTGCATACCTTCCCTCTTCACCTGAACTTCCCCTTCCTTCAGTCACCCTCTGTTGAGTCTGTTATATCCTCTTTTCCCAAGAATCATTAACATGTCACCAAATCCTGGCAACCAGGAATTAGCAGAAGACAGCTTATTGGCAGGATTCATTATTTTGGAGTTTCTCCATTGGCCACCCCATACATCCAGAGGATGGAGGGGCAGAGTAGAGGCTATGGTTTTGGATAAGAAGTAAGCATCCTAGAATACTAAGAGTTCTGAGTTTCTTGTATAGTACTATGTAGGGAGTAACAAAAAATAATAATAGGGGCCAGAACGATAGTGAAGTAGTAGGGCGTTTGCCTATATGCACTAACCTAGGATTTACCATGCTTTGATCCCCTGGCATCCTATATGGTTCCCCAAGCCAGGAGTGATTTTTGAGCACATAGCCAGGAGTAATCCCTGAGCATCAACAGGTGTGCCCCCCCCAAACCAAAATAATAATATTATAAAAAAAAATAAGTACTGTGTCACAACAGGCAACCTGGAAGTCTGTCTGGCCCGTGTTGACTATCCAAAGACTGATGGGTAAATCTTGGTGCCACCATTTACCAGATATCAATGAGATATATAGATCTATAAAAAATGATAACTACGGTCTCTTAGCACCTACTCAGTGCTTTCACTAGGTATTAACATGTGTATATCTCATTTAGTCTTTAACATGACCCTTGAAAATACTATTATCCCCATTTTATAAATAGGAAATTAGAGTTGTTGACTAGAAATTCCTTGTCCAGGCCTGAGAGATAGCATGGAGGTAAGGCGTTTGCTTGCATGCAGAAGGACAGTGGTTTGAATGCTGGCATCCCATATGGTCCCCCGAGGAAAGGAAAGGAAAGAAAGAAAGAAAGAAAGAAAGAAAGAAAGAAAGAAAGAAAGAAAGAAAGAAAGAAAGAAAGAAAGAAAGAAAGAAAGAAAGAAAGAAAGAAAGAAAGAAAGAAAGAAAGGAAAGAAAGAAAGAAAGAAAGAAAGAAAGAAAGAGAGAGAGAGAGAAAGAAAGAAAGAAAGAAAGAAGAAAGAAAGAAAGAAAAGAAAGAAAGAAAGAAAGAAAAAGAAAGAAAGAAAGAAAAGAAAGAAAGAAAAAGAGAGAGAGAAAGAAAGAAAGAAAGATAGAAAGAAAGAAAGGAAGAAAGAAAGATAGAAAAGAAAGAAAGAAAGAAGAAAGAAAGAAAGAAAGAAAGAAAGAAAGAGAAAGAAAGAAAGAAAGAAAAAGAAAGAAAGAAAGAGAGAAAAAGAAAGAAAAAGAAAGAAAGAAAGAAGAAAGAAAGAAAGAAAGAAAGAAAGAAAGAAGAAAGAAAGAAAGAAAGAGAGAAAGAAAGAAAGAAAGAAAAAAAGAAAGAAAGAAAGAAAGAAAAAAGAAAAAGAAAGAAAGAAAGAAAGAAAGAAAGAAAGAAAGAAAGAAAGAAAGAAAGAAAGAAAGAAAGAAAGAAAGAAAGAAAGAAAGAAAGAAAGAAAGAAAGAAAGAAAGAAAGAAAGAAAGAAAGAAAGAAAGAAAGAAGAAAGAAAGAAAGAAAAAGAAATACCTGTCCAAGGCCACTGGGCCGAAGAGTTTTAAACTCAGGAACCATGTTCTTAGCCACTGCATTGATATTGCCTCTTACCAAGTGTCCTAAATGTTTGTTTTTGATATGCAGTAATTTCAGTTCCTCAGTGGGAGGATTTACATGCAAAGCAGAATAATAATTAGAAAATAGCTTAAAATATCAATTCAGACAAATGAATCAGCGATTTAAACTGAAAAACTTAAGGCTTTAGGACCTACAGAAGACTCCAAATATGCCCACTATAACCTAATTTGAGGTTATACCAAACCTGTTGTGTATGTAAACATTTTAATGGGATTATTATGTTACTGACCCTACCCTGATTGTGCCCTACCCTAGGGTGTGACCTGGCATTCTGCTCCCACCCTAGGGTGGCACCTGATTCTGCTCCCACCATTGGGAGGTACCTGATTCTGGGGCATAAAAACAAGGGTCTGTGGAAGGCGAGAGGCTTTTGGTCCTGGACCTATTCTTAGGCCTTTTGGCTTCGGCCTCTTCACGGAATAAAGAGCTGTTTTCTTCGGAAGCCTGGCTGCCTGTTGGCTTTCTTCCCGCCGCGTTCACCTCAGAACCGCCGACTGAACAGGGGAACAGACGTGTGGTCCGAGCTGGAGGAGAAAGACCTCATCCTCCACCCCTCCGTCAGTCAACCTCTTCAGGGGCTGACTTGCAACACAAACCCAAGTTCCTTACTGCTAACTCCCACCATCTGGTACTTGCTTGCTTTCTTTTGTTTCTGGAATGGCAATTTCTCTTTTCATTGACACATATCTCCTATTGACATTGTAGTCACCTTCCTATTTTGAGTCTAGGAAATATATATATATATATACGTATATATATACATATATATACATATATATATATATACATATATATACATATATATATATACATATATATACATATATATATATATACATATATATACATATATATATATATATATATATATTGGTTTTTGGGCCACACCCAGCGGTGCTCAGGGGTTACTCCTGGCTGTCTGCTCAGAAATAGCTCCTGGCAGGCACGAGGGACCATATGGGACACCGGGATTCGAACCAACCACCTTTTGGTCCTGGATCAGCTGCTTGCAAGGCAAATGCCGCTGTGCTATCTCTCCGGGCCCAATCTAGGAAATATTTTATACTTCAGTGGATTGATTTACCTGCTTCTTTGGCTCTTAGTTTGGCCAAACACCGGCAGAGACCTCACACTACATGTCGTCTTTCATTCCTCTTTCATAGTTGGCTCTGAGATTTGGACACCCTCTGACTCCGCAAACCACATCTCTGCCAGAACATGGAAAAACAAGTACAGTTGGAATAATTTCCTTCTTGCCTAAAGCCATCCTATCTCCTGTCTAGCTTCCAGTCTGGATCTACGTTCTTCTCAACAAGTTTTTTTAAATAATATTTCTATTTAAGCAAATAGGATTACAAACATGTTTGTAGTTTGGTTTCAGTCATAAAAAGAGCACCCCCCCCCCCTTCAGCAGTGCTCATATTTATGGTCTACTTTCACCCTTATCATCAAGGCTCCTTCTCACCATGAATCCACCTTCAACACCCTTACTTTGCTCATATGCGTCCTAATTCCTAGAATTCCTTCCTTCCATCTCTATTGTATTTCTTTGAAGCAGTAACACAGGAGTATGACCTTGGCAATCAGTTTCAAGTGAATTTTCATAAAGACAGAACCAGTTAAGAGTCTATCATGGGTCATTCTAGTGATGGACCCAAAGAAAATTTGCTTAGATAAAACCCTTTTAAGGGCAACTTTGGAATATGCAAAAAAAAAAAAAAAAAAGACACAAAACCTTGACATACCAACCTTCCTCCCCTTATTTTTTCTTTCTCTTTGATGTTGTTTTAGCTGTTGTTTATTGCTGCTGTTGTGTTTTTGTCATTGTCTGTTTTTTCTCCCCTTTTCTTTTTTTAAATTTATATTGATAGCTTCTAGATGGACTCCTCCCAGCTCTCTCTCTCTCTCTCTCTCTCTCTCTCTCTCTCTCTCTCTCTCTCTCTTTCTTTCTTTTTCCCACTAGAATCACAGAGCTTGAGTCATCTTGTTTTGCCTCATAAATTGAGGGGAGAAAAAAAAAAAGTGGATGGTACCAGGAGCGAACAGTCTCATAGTCTCATGAACATTGAGTGGAAATAAAAAATGATCAGACCTAAACACCAAACCTAAAGTCACAACAACAGAATCAAGATAGCCAATCTACAACAAGTTATATATAAAAGAGACCTGTTACACTAGTAGGCCAGGGGGCAAAGGGGAGAGATATCATTTGCATACTGGGAACAGGGTGGAGGGAGGACAACACTGGTGGTGGGAATGACCCTGATTCACTCTCACTATGTACCTTAAATATAACTGTGAAAGACTTGGAATTCACATTGGTCACAATAAAAAGTATTTTTTTAAAAAGTGAAAAAAAGAATATCTTTATTTGAGTACTATGATTACAAACATGATTGTGGGTTTCAGTCATAGAAAGAACAGCCCCTTCACCAGTGCAACATTCCCACCACTGATGCCCACATCTTCCTCCACTTTAAGGACTGCTCTCTCCATCTTGTCTCTAAGTCCCCTGACACCTGGATACTGTGGAAGAGTAACATTTTCCTCTTGACTGTATGGTAGTAATTCCATTTCCGGGAGCTACTTTCACCCCAAATTGGCTTGTGTAATTATACACTTTAAATTCTCTTCTTTCCTGCATTCACTCTGGAATTTTCTCTCTTCTCTCTTCTTTCATTTTCTCTTTCTCTTTCCACCCCAAGTGTATGGTGAGTCCTGACCTGCTGGGCAGGTGGGAGGCAGCAATGCTATTTCTCTGTTGTCTTTGAGGTGTTCAACAGAGTTGAATAAGACAATTTATTTTAGATCTTCTAAGATTTGTGCTAAGGAAAAGGCTATGAGCTCTAGAATTCTACTGCCAGGGTTGCCCCCAAGAACCCCAAGAATCCAAGAATCCTGTCCACTGGATGCCTTTCTACCATGATTCCCTTTCCCTTCTACCTGCCTCCTTCCCCAGGGTATCATCAGGCTCAATCATCAGATCACACTTAACTCCTGAGCTCCCAACGAAATTCACAGCTCCAGAAGGACACAGAGAGGGACTACATTTCCTTCCACTTGTTATCCATCCAAATGATGTAAACTAGGTCCAGAGCAATAGTCCAATGGGTAAAGTTTCTGCCTTGTACATGGTGGACCCAAGTTTGATCCCCAAGCCCACTAGGAGCGGATGATCACTGAGCACAAAGCCAGGAGTATGCTCTGAGCATTGCCAAGTGTACCCCCAAATAAACCAAAAGAAAGAAAGAAACAAACAAAAACAGCAAAGAATGGGAACTAGGGGGAATTGTTGCCAACAGTTTGACAGTCCCTTTAGTAACAGAGTTCATAAATGGGATGGGTGTGCATTAAAAATGCATGACAGAAAGAAAGTGAAGACGAGGGAAGATCTGCATCACATTTCTGGTGAGGAATAAATGATATGATAATGATAAAGGGCAGGAACTATCACTCACATGATAGAATACACTCTCAGAATGTGCAAAACCAGACTTCCACACCCGCTATCAGCTATTGTGCTGGCCTAGCCCTGAGCTTCCACGCATTGCTGGATTTGGCTTTTATTCAAAATAATGACAAGAATTTTTTTTTTAAGAACGGACCCAGACTAAATGCCTTTGGATCACTGTCTATCCACGCCCATCACTGAAAACAAGATCATTACAGCAGCTGTCAGAAGACACAGCTGAGACGCAGGAAGCAAAGCCTTTGCTTGCAAGCAGAGCTGGGATCCAGTGTAGGAACTTGAGGCTCAGCACTGGCACTTCTGTGCCTATCCCCAGGGAGAGCTGGGACCTGGCTCCAGGTTGCCCTCGGAAGAAGGTCTGGGCTGGGTTGCCCTCATTTAACCCTTCTTCCTTCTAGCTTTTAAGCTCGAGAGCATGGGTGTTCCTTTGAGACCAGAGCAGGAAATTAAAGCATGTAGCCTAAAAGGAGGAGGGAGGGAACTGGTCTTGGTTTGGAAACATACAAATCAATTTAGCCACAAAGAGGGCAGAGGGGTCAGCACTGAGGGAAGTGAGAGGTGGGCAGCTACCAAGCTGCAGAGTGGGCATGGGACAGTAGTGGAGAAGCCGCTCTGTAATGTGAGGAGACCACAGCGAAGGGCAAAGCTATTCCAGGCTGCGCTGGCAAGGTGGCACAGGGCAGGTCAAGGAAGCTCAGGGCAGTGAGAAGACGGCTCCCAGCATGTGCAGCACACAAGACAGCTCTAGAATCCTCTCATTTTCTTTCTTTCTCCCTTTTGTCTGTATACATTGGTATAGTCCCTAAAGTTGCTAAGAAAAGTTGGGAGCAGGGGAGTGGATAGCACAGCAGGTAGGGTGCTTGCCTTGCATGAGGCTGACATGGGTTCAGTCTCCAGCACCACCGATGCTTCCTCCGAGCTCCATCAGTAGTGACCCTGAGCACCGAGCCAGGAGTAAGTTCTGTTCACAGAGGAATGCAAACCCCCAATTTTTTTAAAAATATAAACAATATTAAAGGCATTTGTTTTTTATAGTCTTTTGGGAAATAGAGACTTTTTACCCCCTCCCCCTTTATAACAAGCAGATATATTTCTCCATAAAATGCATATGTTCGGGCCAGAGAGATAGCATGGAGGTAAGGTGTTTGCCTTGCATGCAAAAGGACCGAGGTTTGAATCCCAGCATCCCATATGATTCCCCGAGCCTGCCAGGAGCAATTTCTGAGCCTAGAGCCAGAAGTAATCCCTGAGCGCTGCCAGGTGTGACCCTCCCCCCAAAATGTATATGATCAGGGACTGGAGTGATAGTATAGTGAGTAGGATGCTGCCTTGCATAAAGCCAAGTTGGTTTTGTGTTTGTTTGTTTGGGGGACCATACCTGGCAGTGCTCAGGGCTTACTTCTGGCTTTGAGCTCAGAAATCGCTCCTGACAGGCTCAGGGGACCATATGGGATGCCAGGAATCGAACACAGGTCTGTCCTGGATTGGTCTCGCACAAGGCAAACGCCCTACCACTGTGCTATCTCTCTGGCCCAGCCTAGTTGCTTTTTACCCTCAGCATCCAATATGGTTCTGCGAGCACTGTCAGAAGTACTTCTGGAATTAAGTACCAGGACTTTCTACCCAGGAGTATTTCCAGGTGTGGCCCAAATTTTAAAAAATATATAAATAATCATGCATTTGAATGGTATGACCTTCTATGTGTGATTTCTAAGCACAATACATAATGAAATGCGAACCATTTGACAGTCTTTCATGTTCCCAGCCTCTGAACCATCTCGTCAGCCCTTTTGAATCTTTTCTTTTTTGGTTTTTCGGGCCACACCCATTTGATGCTCAGGGGTTACTCCTAGCTAAGCGCTCAGAAATTGCCCCTGACTTGGGGGGACCATATGGGACGCCGGGGGGATTGAACTGTGGTCCTTCCTTGGCTAGCGCTTGCAAGGCAGACACCTTACCTCTAACACCACCTTGCCGGCCCCGAATCTTTTCTTTAATAAAGATTATAACGGCCATTCTCAACAGAAGTCCATGCACAACCCTCCCCTTTTGAATTTTTCTTGCAGGCTGACTTGAGCAACTGATCTTTCAGGCCTTTCTTTGAAAGCCTTCCTCTGTTTAGCTTTATCTGATGAAGATGGCAAAATGTGTTTTCTGGTTACCAAGGAAATTGGTGGTGAAAACAGCTCCAGTTCCTTAGACACAGAGTAGGGGCAGTCTGGATGCCACAGAGCCAGTGAGGCAGGGTTCTCTTTGTTGTCACTTGTTCACTTCAGGGTTAGAAAGAAGAAAAAGTGGAAATCTTCCTTATTTCAGCAATGAGAACATTAGCAGCTGGGCCACACTATTGGAGGATAAAATTGCAATCCTGTGTGTCAAAGGGCTTTGTAAAGGCAAAAAGCGATGGTGGAAAGAGGACATTAGTCTGCCTTGTACCTGCTTCTCCTTATCTAGTCTGTCCAAAGAATCCTATTTCTGGGGCTGAGGCAATAGTGCACAGTGGATAAGGAGTTTGTCTTGCGTGTGGTAAACCCTAGTTCAATCCCTGCCACTCGCATATGATCCCTTGAACCTAGAGAAACCCTATATGGTCCCTAGAATCAGAAGTAAGCCCTGAGTATTGCTAGGTACAGTCCCCAAACAGAGAATCTTATTTTCTCAGGTGTTTTTGTTTCGATCCGAAGTTAAAAATGGGTAAATTCTTTCAAACCATTGGACCACTGACACTGGGATAGTATTATACAAGTCGAAATGATCATTTGTGTACACCCTTCGCACCATATTTCCAACCCTGGATGAATGAGTTTGAATCAGCATCGTGCATGAAATAATCCAAACCAGGGTGAGGGTGAAACACGTGTAGTCTGGCAATCTTCTACCTCATATGAAGAGCAATCTACCTGCCAGAACTGTCATTTATTTATTTATTTATTTACAAATCTTTCACGTTATATTTAAGGTACATAGTGACGATGAATCAGGGCCATTCCCACCACTAGTGTTGTTTTCCCTCCACCACTGTTCCCAGCATACATCCATCCCATACCTCCCCTCTTTGCCCCCTGGACTGCTAGTGTGAGAGGTCCCCTGTATATATAGCTTACTGTAGATTAGCTATCGATTCTGGTGTCGTTAACTTTGGTTTGGGTTTTAGGTCTGATCATTTTTTATTTCCACTCAATATTCATGAGATTGTTTTCTATTGGGACCAACCACTTTTTTTTCTCCTTAATTTGTGGGATGATTCAAGTTCTGTGATTTTGTTGAAAAAAAGAAATCTGGGAGGAAAACAAACAAACAAAAGAAATCTGAGAGGAGTCCACCTAGAAGTAATGACAAAAAAAAAAAACTCAATAGCAACAACAAACAACCAAAAACAAAACAAGAAATAAAAAGAAAAGAAAAAATAAAAGAAGATGTGGCTGGTGTGGCAAGGTTTTGTGGTTCTGGTTTTCTTTTTGTTTGTTTTTGTTTTTTTTTTGGCATAGGCACAGTAAGTATTGGGAAAATTAGAAGGGGAATTCCCTTGGCCTAAGAGATCCAGGGTTTCTCCTCCCTTGAAGCATACTGTCCTGGGAACAACTACAGGCTCTGGACATGCCTTTTATGGTGCCAGGAAATGTTTTGTTGCTTTTCTGTTTGTTTGTTTTGTTTTGTTTGTTTGGTTTGGTTTCTGGGTCACACCTGGCAGCTCTCAGGAATCACCCTGGGCTCTACTCTCAGAAATCGCCTCTGGCAGGCGTGGGGACCATATGGGATGCTGGGATTCGAACCTCCGTCCTTCTGCATGCAAGGCAAACACACTACCTCCATGCTCTCTCTCTGGCCCTGTTCTGTCGTTTCTTATTGAGTACAGAGACCACCCCCAGGTGGGGCTGTAAGGACAGAGTAAGGCCATCAGTTCAGGCTATCCTCAGCCTGTCCTGCCCAGGTTTACATATAAGACAATCTTTGTTTGGGGTGAAACCCCAACAGATGATATTTGTTTTGGGTAAAACAAGGTATAATCTAACTGTTGGGTTTGGGGAGCATTGTTAAGAAACCCTTACTTTGCAATTAGTTCTGCAGAGTGACTCTGACAGCACATGAAGGAGGCTGAATAGGTTCAGGTACAAGTTTCTAGGGCTCAGATACATCTTGGATAGGGTTCAGATACATAGTTGAACCCCATATAGCAGGGATGGAGAACAAGTTCGACACAAAGAGCCAAAAGTTTAAACTGTGAGAGTCAGAGAGCCACACCACGCAGTGACTTGCCAAAACAGACAAACACTCACACAAAAGCAAATGATTTTTAACAATTATCTATTAAACACATATTGCATTTCGCCATTTTGAGTGAGGGTCAAAATTCTGCAGTGTTGGTGAGGGTGTGCTGCGTCCTCCACACT
The DNA here is from genome assembly GCF_024139225.1 of Suncus etruscus. Taxonomy (NCBI): domain Eukaryota; kingdom Metazoa; phylum Chordata; class Mammalia; order Eulipotyphla; family Soricidae; genus Suncus; species Suncus etruscus. Next base: position 4,964,407 of record NC_064857.1, read on the forward strand.
CAGAACTAACGGCCAGATGTGACCCAACATGTGCCACACGGGTCCCCCCGCTCGCTGGCCCATGCAGCTGTTTCCGAGGGATGGGAGATGGAACTCCGCTCTCGGAGATCTCTCCTCAGAGGCTCCTCCTCAGAAGCAGCAGAGCAAAATCCAAACTTGGCAAAGAGCCACAGTAGACAAAATAATGAGAAGAGGCAAAGAGCCGCATTCATTTTGGCCGGGAGCAGCATGTGGCTCGAGAGCCGCGTGTTCCCCATCCCTGCCATATAGAGTGAATACATGCTTGGAGGTCAAGAATGTTTCCAGGACAGTACAGAGAATTCAGGAGACAGAACTAAGAGGACTTACTCTAGTGTGCAATTCATTTACTTATTTATTTTCAGGTCATGCCCAGCTATGCTTAGGGGTTACTCCTTGCTGTGCACCCGAATTTACTCCTAGCTGGCTCAAGGAACCCTATGGGGTGCCAGGGTATGAACTGGGTTGGGTGCGTGCAGGGCAACAGCATTACCCACTTTCCTATCTCCCCAGTCCCAGCTACTGCCCAGTTTATTCATAGTCATAAATACTAATGTTGGAAAGTTAATTGAATCAAACTTCTCAAAATAAAAAAAATGTAAGGCTTAAAATAGGGAAAGTAAACAAACGAAGTTTAACAGATAAAAATAGTTATGAGGTGGTGGTGGTGGTTGTTTTTACTACAAGTTAGCTTTTTTTATATCCAGACCATTCTTCTCATTGCAGCATTAATGAGTAAATAATACCAACAATCATTAAAGCTACTGTTTATTGATTATGTGCTAGAAATTGTGTTAAGCTACTTATGTATTCATTCATTTTATATATGCCACAGGCAAATGCACGACATAGTGTTCCCATTTTATAGATAAGGTAAACTCAGAAATATTGACTACTTATACAAACTGATATTAGTCCACTGTATAAAGAGAAAGAGGAGGCTGGAGTGATAGCACAGTGGTAGGGCCTTTGCCTTGTACATGGCAGCTAGGACAGATCTAGGCTTGATCCCCGGGATCCCATATGGTCCCCCAAGCCTACCAGGAGCAATTTCTAGTGCAGAGCCAGGAGTAACTCCTGAGCACTGCTGGGTGTGGCTCCAAGCCCAAAAATAAATAAGAAAGAAGAAAAAATAGATAGAAAGAGGTGTATGTGTGTAGCAGTTATTGTTGTTATTTGCATACTGAATTAGATTCAATTTTATTAAATACAGAAATGAAAGATCATTCTTTACCCCAAATATCAAGAGTCCCAGGAACGTACTCTGGACTGAACTGTCACACTGCCTAAAAAAGTTATCCTGAAATGCAACCCTGCTTTATATGTTTGGGTTTATGAGAATGTGATCCACATTTTTTTGCACATTAAAAAGCAAATCAGACTCCTATGAGTCATAAGAGAAATGGGCAGGTTTCAGGCCTCAGCGTAAATACTCATTTCCCCAATTACTCAGAAGCAAAACATCAAGACCAGCTATGTTTTTGTGCTAGGAATGCTAAAAAAAAGTCTGAGTTGCTTTTAAAATAATTAATCCAACCTCTGCTGTCCCTGCTGTGACTTTATTCTGCAGGTCCAATTCACCAGCTTTTTCTTCTCTTGCTTTATGGAAACTATGAGAAAGTCACAATAGTCAGTTGCCTCAATATAATTTCATGCTTGATGTATTTTTCTAACCTTTGATTAAAAAAATCATCACTTCCTATAGTCTTCCTATACTCTAGATTACATTATAGAGCTTGCATGTTAAAACTCTGTGTTTAACTATAACTTAAAAGATCGAAGAATTTTTTTTTAATAATGAAATTATCTCCTGTAAGCAAAGTGTTGTTCTACAGAAAAACAGTTATGTGGGGGAATGGAAACAGAGAGGAGAAGTCCTTGGCCATTTGCAGAAGGACGTGGAAACTGGTGATGGGTGTGGTACTGAAATAATATCATAAATTATGGTGCCTCAGGAACAGTTTACAAAAATAAAAATATGTAAAGAAAATAATGGTTTCCCTTATAACATTAACTTTATATAAAACAATGCTATGCTAGAATATATTAAGAGCAATGAAATCAGGGCCTTCAGTTACTTATATTTCAATTATTGAAATAAGTGCCTGAATAAGTGTCTCTGGTATAGGTGAAAAACATAGTAAGAAAGAACAGCAGCCTCTGAAATAGAATTGGATGAAACTAGAAAAGAATAAAAGAGAAAAAAAATCTTATGAAAACAATCCTGTAGCTGGCTCTTTCAATGGAATGCAGTCCATAAGGCTGATAGAAGAAAATCATGGTGTTTATTCAGCAATCCATTTACAGAGAAAAATGAGCTGAGCTAAGTAGGGTCTTTCTCATCACCTTTCCTTTCTTAGAATCTTCCATGCATTCTTACATCTGGTCTTGTCCAGCATTTTCTGCATATGGGGATTTAAAGGCCTATTCCTCTGGATCCAAAATTCAAACTGTTACAGTGTTTGCTCTGAGGGACCACCCTCAGGGAACAGGCACTTCAAGAATCATTGCAACCTTATGTATAACCTTCCACAGTCAGAAAAATGAAAACAGAGAGGAAATATGGAGCCAGAGAGATAGCACAGCAGAAGGGCATTTGCCTTGTAAGCGACCGACCCAGGACCAACAGTGGTTCGAATCCCATATGGTCCCCGAGCCTGTCAGGAGCGATTTCTGAGCACAGAGCCAGGAGTAACCCCAGAGAGCTGCCAGGTGTGACCCAAAGACCCAAAATAAAAAAAAAGAGGGGAAATGTGTTTGAGGATGTGGATTTTGCACATCAGGAATGGTCTGCCTAAGAGATGATGTGGATGCTTAAACCGAACCTTAAGGCTAACTAGAAGTTGGCAGTTCGGACACCTCACACAGTAGAAGCAATGAGTGTAAGAGGCACATACACAGCAAAGACTGTAATAAATATAAGGGGTGCTATTGCAGTTGGGGAGAGAAAGGATAGCTGAACCAGGAATTTGATTTTTTGTTCAAGTTTAAAAAATGATTAAGATTCTGTGGTTTACAATATTATTAATAATGCTTTCTAATGCACATAATTCCAGCACCACACCTATCACTTGTGTACCCACCTCTCTCATCTAAGGATACCAATATCCCTCCTACTTAATTCCTACCAAGTCTATTATATCAATCAGTTCTCTCATTATGTGCCTTTGAACTCTTGATGTTACTTTGCTGTGTATCATTCCCAAATATAGTAGAGATAATTCTGTATCCCTTTCCTTTGATAGACTCCACTTAGCATGATACCTGAAAGGATATATGCAAACCTTTTCATTGCACCACCTTAGTACAATAGCCAACATATGGAATTAACACAAATGTCCAACTACTGAGGAATGGATCAAGAAGATATGGTACATATACACAGTATATATGCAATTCTAAAAAGAACAAAATCACTCAATTTTCAGTAATGTGGATGGGATCCAAACTTAAAGAATAGAGTAAAAAATAGTAATTACCAGTAATTATGTTCTAGAGAAGGGTACCAAGGGAGATTCTGTCCTGCTTAGAAATATGTTAAAAAATAACACTGTTTTTGTATTTTATAAATGGAAGTATGAAGGCCGTGGTATGCAGCCTCTGGCAAAACATATAATTGCCATAGCAACCCCTCGTGAGCACCATGGCCGTAACCCATGTGCCTCCACTTAAAGCAAAGCCTGCGGAAAACACATGGGCATGCTCACATTTAAGGAGAGCAAACCCAGATGAGTTTAATGAGTGTGTGAGTATGATAATCTTATATGCCACACCGTATCCCAACCACAATATCAGCCAAAAGAAGGGAGTTGGCAATAGAAACAAGTGGTTTCAGTTGCTATTGTCAACTATTTTTATTCAAGTATCCATGGTGCAGTTATTGGAACAAACACACAGAGGTTCAGGAGATGTGAAAGTAGTTGGCTGAAAGATAAAAACAAGTATTTATTTTTTTACTTTATTTAAAAAAATATGCATCACATAGTTGACATAGTTGATCATAAGGCATTTGTTTCCAAATGTGTGTAAGTGCTAAGTTATTTTAAAAAGAATATTAAAAAAAAAGATAAAGGAAGAGAAGAAAATTTTATAAAAAGAAAGAAAAAGAAAAAGTACACTAGCAAGCACATTTGTGAAAATTATTGTATCTCCAATGAAGTCACTAATACAGTGGCAAAATATTTAGCAAGCTCTTGTTGTTAGCATTTAAATTTAATTTAAATTTTGTTCTTTTAAATTAGGGTTTTACTATAGGGATAACAGCATTAAAAAAATGAAGCTATCCAGAAATTCAAAGCAGTTTTACTAAAAGCTGATACTGCCCTCAGCTGCCAGGCTTCCAGGAAAAAGAAAAACATGGACGGGGAGGTAACAAAAGGGAAAGGGGAGGAACAGTGTCCAACTTCACATCAAAAAGCCCTGGTGATATCAGCCCCAAAACTGGCATACCTAAAGTTTGGTCAGATTGCTATCCAGAAAGAAATTATTGAAAAGCAGTGATGAAGCAGGGCCACTGGTAAAATGGTGGTTCTGGGTGATAGAGGCAGCAGGTGTGACTTTGGTAGGACAGGGGCTTGGCCTGATCTCTCCTTCCAAGATCATTAGCTTTCTACTGTGTGACTGATGTATGAACCCATGATCTTTCATGGACTGGTTTATCTCTCTTTTGAGAAAGAAGTGAGTCTATGGAACTGGCCAAATTGAACATGGTGATTACTTTTGTCTGCGAGGCTTCCTGGAAGAAGGAAGATGCAGAGTGAGGATGGTGCCTGCACTCCACCCAAAAAGCTTTGGTGATATCAGCCCAAATATTGGCATACCTGAAGTAAAATAGTGGTTTTGAAAGAAAAATAATTTGATGTTACATATCAAAGGGAAGAGGGGAAGTAAAAGGGAAGGAAGATTGAAAATAGAGTGATAAAGATTACAAGGTTACCACAATACTTCCACATACACACAACACACACATATTGTATTTTATTGATTTTAGCTCAGGCAACCCATATGTGTGTGTTGTGTGTATGTGGAAGTGACTTTGTCTCACTTTTGAACCAAATAAGTGAAACTAATGAAAATGGGAAGATTAAAGGCACTAAAGACCAGAGAAAAGAATTATGGAATGAGCAGTTTTGCAGGTCTCAAATGAGGAAGGAAAATCAGGCGAGGAACATGGATAATAAAAGGTTAATAGTCAAATTCAAATCTTCCCTTATAATGCTTCTTTGAGAAGTGCCACATCTGAATGTGCTGAGGACTTACTAACTAGCTATATGCTCAAGGATAACTGACAGGACTCAGTGAACAACATGAGGTGTGGGGGATTGATTAAACCCAGGTTGGCCATGTGCAAGTCAAGTGTCTTACCTGTTATACTGTCTCTCTGTCTCAACCTTTTAATATTTCTTGACAGATAGAGCTCTTTAAGCCTGCTATTTAGAAAATATTTATAAAAGTGCTTATATTTTAATGGTTGCGTACCTGAATAAAATAAAATAAAATAAAATTCTTCTAAGTACTCTCTTTCACCCACATTTTCAGGTGTTTTAAAAGTCAAGTCTGAAGCTAAGTAGGGCACAGAGCACAGGAAATCAAAGGCCCCAGATACAAATAGCTCCAGGCTTTTAAACTCACAAATCAACCTTCCAAAGGAATAAACCAATGCTCAGAATGGAAAGATAAATAACTCAGACAATACAGCTACTGAGTGACAGCGGAGCTATGACTGAATCCTGAATCTTGACTTTGGGGCTTAGGCTCAGAATTGTTTGGCATTATTATGAACAGCACAACCATATGATTCCAGAAGAGGTGAAATGAGCTATCATGATGATTAAAATAAAATATCAGGCATGGTACATTGCCTGGTACAGAACAGATATTTCATAGGAAACTCCTAAGTGTGCAGCTCTTTTTCAAATTGCCTCGATTAAGATGAGACTGTTTGCCTGCATCAAACCAATAATTATCCGGGCCACCTCCAACATATTCTATTCAGCCACAAAGGAAAGGTTCTTGATTGTTCTCACAATACTTAGCAGTCATGGCTTTAGTGAGAGTAATCTATAATGTGATAAAGTTTTCATGCTCCTTTCAGGAACAGTGATGTTTCATGAGTTTAGGTATAAAATCCATGATCTGCACCTATAAGAACTCTGGAGGTACAAAGCTTGGATGTAGTTGGTCATTTAATGAAGCACCACTGGGTAACTCGGCCCTGAGCTTGATAATGTGCACATCACATCGGGAACACTCTAATGCCCTTCTGCACTGCCACCGCTCTGCCCCACCATCTGAGAAGGACTTTGGGAGGCTGGCATTCATCTGCACACTATTCATCCTCCATGTTATCCATATCAAAACTTCAGCCATCTTTCTGGGAAGGACAGGAATGAAGAAGTCAGAGGTGGAGATGAATCCAGGAATGCTCACTGGCTGGGGATCCCAAACAGTAGAGTGGCATGTCATTAACTAAAGAGTTTAAGCTAATGTTTGTTCATACCGCTGAGTCCTTTCCTTCTTTGACACTACCACTACCTCCGTGCTGGGGTAATGAGGTCCTTGTACAAAGAACTGGGCAAGCTTGGGGCCAGAATAATAGAACCGCAGGTAGGGTTCTTGCTTTGCATATCCTCTCCTGAGCTCAATCTCTGGCATCCCATATTATCGCCCCAAGCATCTCCAGGAATAATTCCTGCATGCAGAGCCAGGATTAACTCCTAAGTATCAACAAATGTGGCCCAAAAACTTAAAAAACAAAAAAAGCCAAGGACTGGGCATGCTCAGGGCTCAACACCCACCTTCTCCTTCTCTTGTCGACTTTCAGGCTTCTTACTCTGCCCATGTTACTCTCAGATCCTCCTTCCTCTGTGCCTTGTAAATAACTTCTAAGTATCTTTACACCAGCTCCCATAGCACTGTTTTGTACTACTGTTTTGTAGGGGTTTTGTACCTACCGTTTCAGAAGTGTCACAGTGTCCAGATCAGTCTTCATTGAATAACGGTGGAACAAGATCATAGACACCCACTCACTCACCCTTTGGTGGTATGAAACTAAACAATGGGGTTCACATCCCCGTTTCCTTGTGATAATGCCTTATTTGCATGTTAATATCATTGGCTAAAAATATAGATTGCTTTCTCTTCTCCCCTACCATTGCTCCCTGAATTTCTTTGGAAGATGCAAACTCCCAAATCAGTTTATTTGAAAACTATCTGGCTAAAAATTCAGGAGACAATTAAAAAGGCAACATTTTTTTATTTTATTTAAGCCATTATGATTTACATAGTTATTCATAGTTGGGTTTTATATACACAATATTTTAGGACCAATCACACCACCAGTGTCAACATCTCTGCACCAATATTCCCAGAGTTCAACCCCATTCCATGACACTACTCCCTGCCCCAGCCTGCCATCATAACACACACCATTTTGGAAGCTTAGTTCTATTCTTTCTTAAGACCACCAAAAAAGGCAAAACATTTTTATTTAAAATTAAAGAAGTATAATTTAGAGTACATAGATTTAGGCAGAAAACTCAGAATATGTCCCCCCAAAATTTAAGATTAAGGACAGTTTTGGGGGTAAGAAAAGATGAGGAAGAGGGCCAAAGAGATAACTAACTGAACTGAGTGCATGATTTGTAGCAGGAGGCCTGGGTTCCATCACCAGCACTACGCAGTCCCTGAGCATTGCTTGAAGCAGCCTCTGTGTACCACTGGGCCTGACCTCATAACAAAACAAAACAATTAGAGAGGAAGATGAGGAAAGTGGTGAAAAAGAGCTGATCAACATGAACACACTCAAACTATTTTTAGCTCTTTATAATCATTTACTGGTTTCCTAAAAAAGGAATAAAATAGATCGATTTTATCCTTGACTAAAATTTATAATCATCAGTTCTCTTGACTCACATGACTTCGTAAACAAATGCTTGATGGTTTCTTAAAAATGATGGCATTTGGCCCAGTTCAAATGTCTGGCACATTTTTAAGTTGAAGTCAAAATGGTATTATATATAACATTATAGAAGTCTCAGGTATGTGAGCTTAATAATAGCTCTCCACTCATGGGGGGTGAGTTCAGTGATTTGAAACCTATTGCTGTTTAAATGGGCTTTTGAATCTGCTACTTTAAGTTCACCACTAGAAGTCCAGTCTCATCTCTGACCTGATGAAAGGTCTCTGACCCATTGTAAATGGAAAGGTAAAACAAGTTCCAACTAATGGCCCCAGCTTTGTGCAGTGAAAGAGCTTCAAAGATCGCAGCTTTTCACAATTCTTTATGCTCAGATCTCTGCCTCCAAGCTGCTTTTTGGAAATCCCAACTGAGACAACTTCTGAATTCTTTCCTTGGTGGAGACTTGAAAACAGAATCAAAGCAGCCAGACATGCAATTAGAGCATGACATTTAAAGTTGGTACTTGTGTGATGGCCTGAGTGAGGAAACTACTGCTTTGGACCACTCATGACAGGAGAGTTGAAGGGGGAAGAGTGTGGCTCCTTCAGAAATGACAAAGGGTCTTCATAAATGACCCAAGAAAGGAGCTAAAAGGAACACAAACATAGAGAAGCCAATATTTTGCTCACACCACAGCCATGTGGGCACATTCTGGGAAGAGACTAGGGGTGTGCATGGGTCAAACTGATGGGAGCTGAATCAACTGGGAAAGTCAACCCTTTAAAAGCTGATAGTGTGAGGCCAGAGAGATAGCACAGTGGTAGGGCGTTTGCCTTGCATGTGGCCAACCTGGAAGGGACCCGGTTTGATTCCTGACATCCCATATGGTCCCAGCCTGTCAGGGGCGATTTCTGAGTGCATAGCCAGGAGTAACCCCTGAGCATCACTGGGTGTGGCCCAGAAACCAATCAATCAACCAATAAATAAAGTTTAAAATGTTTAAAATAAAGTTTAAAATGGGAATGTTGCACTGGTGAAGAGGGGTGCTCTGTTTATGACTAAAGCCCAACTACAAAATGCTGTAATCATGGTGCTTAAATGAGATTTAATAAACTGTTAAAAAATAAATAAATAAAAGTTGATAGTGACCAAACCCCCTTGAATCCACTCTTGCCCAACTCTTTTCTAGCTGTGTGTACTGTTATTTCAACTTAACCTCGTTTGGGTTCGCATTATCTTCTCAGATAATTCTTTTTCAAGTAGACAAGAACCTACCCTTGACATGAGAGCAGATGCTCTGCTATAAGCCTTTATATGCTTTAAAAAGAAAATATTTTACTCCACTCACAAACAAGGGGCCAGTCCTCCCTCAGTGCCAGAGCCCAGTGTGTGGTGAGTTTGCACCATCCCATCCTGAGAGAATGTGAACTTGAGACCACCCACTGATCTCTTTTGGCCTTGGAGTTACTAAGGAAGGAAGAGGAAGAAACAATCCAAGAAAATCGCTCCAACCTCCTGTAATAATTCCAACAGTTTAGAACTGCTTGATTTTATTTTTTTGGGACCACACTTTGTGATGCTGGAAGGGGGTGTTATCCTTGGTTCTGTGCACAGAATTGACCCGTGGCGATATTCAAAAGCACTTATGTGGTGCTGAGATTTGAACACCAATGGGACATGTGCAAGGCAAGTGCCTTACCACTGAACTACCTTTCCAGCCCAGCTTTTTATCATTTTAGATGTGCATGTATGTGAAAATTGTTTAAAAAAATGTTTCCTTTAAAAAAAAATAATATACTCTCTGAAAGGGCCTGAGTTTAATCCCTGAGCATTTTCAGGAATAATTCCTTCAAAGCAGAGCCAGGACTAAGTCCTGAATTGTGACCCAGTTGTGACCCAAGACAAACAAAACAAAACAAACAAGCAAATAAATAAATAAAAGCTTAGGAATGAGGACATGGGAAAGTGTAACACTCCAAGAGTTGGAGCTTGAAGAAGAACAAATTAAAAACAAAATAAGGTAGAGAATAAAAACCAGGAAATTAAGATGGGAAGCCAGTTCTTAGGAAATAACATTATCTTGAATAAAATTACTCAAAGCACAAAATAAATCAAGTATCAAAGAAGGAAGAAGAGGATTCAGTGGCCTCAGATCTTTTTGCTTTAGATTTTGATCATGTCAGTATTGCCGGTATCTGGGCTTCATCAACTTTTTCCCCTCATTCTCCTCTTTCTACCCAAGAAATTAAACCTGGGTATGTTTCTCTTTGAATTAATTTTTGGTTGTTGCAGAATCAAAATTTCCTGTTGTCAAATATTCCAGAAGCCCACAGTCAGTTATATGTGAAGGGACTAGAAAGGACTGTGACTCATGGTTTAAGATTCTGGGGTTTATGTCACTGCTTACTAACACCCTGTTTTTGTGCAAAGATGGTAGGGCTGCCTCCACCCTGGAGGTTATACCGCTGTGTGGAGGTTTAGACTCCCAGTGATGCCTAAGCTACATTAATCGAGTAAGCAGGGATACTGTGCTGTACCTCCTGATGTCCGCAGTGAAGATCATATATGAATGTTGGTTTAGCTTCTGAATTTTTGTTGTTGTTTTTTGGTTTTTGGTTCACATCCAGTGATGCTCAAGGACAACTCCTGGCACTACCCTCAGAAATAGCTCTTGACAGGCTTGACAGACGATATGGGATGGTAGGAATTGAACCCAGGTCTGTCCTGGGCTGACTGCATGCAAGGCAAATGCCCTACCACTGTGCTATCTCTCTGGATCTCTAGCTTCTTCTGTTCTTTGTAAGGCCAGAATCATTTCAAAATAGAAAGGAGATGAGCTCAAGATAAAGAAAAATGCTACATTATCAGTTATTACAGTTTCATAAGCTGCTTCCTCCTGAGTTCTTTAAATTGTTGGGGCCAAGAGTGTCCCTGTGGGCTGGGGGAAAAGGATTCTTAGGGAAGAATGGTTCTGGGGAGGCCTTTGGAAACACCAACTGCTGTCTAGCTGGAGAGAAAGCTTCCTTCTCTGTGACTCATCCCAGACATTTGCTGTTAGGATTTTAGTTAAAATTCCAGACCACAAATCAGAGAGTTTCTTTGTCATCAAAATCAGTAACAATATTTTCTGTTACCCGTAGTATTGTTGAGCAATAGCTTGAATTCTGGTGGCCATTATGTTGAAAATTCTATCCAACGATAAAAGAAATCTGTAATTTTTAAAAAATAAAATATAATTCACTAAGAGGAGAGGCCCATAGAACCTACTGCCAGATTGTGTCAACCCAGTCAGCCAGCAAGGGTTAACTTCCATCCTCCCTGCAATTAGAGACAAAATATGTTCCACCCAGCTGATTACTGGGCAAAAACTGGTCCAGATTGATGACAAGAGACACTTTATTTCATTCCCACAATGCTTATATCGGACAAGAGGAACTGGGGTTCTTTCTGGGTGGCAGGTACAGAGACAACATGATAGCCAGGGGAAAATGAGGCTCCAGGAAGAAGATAAGCTTAAACACTGAGATTTAGGAATGTCTCCAGAGCAAAACAATTGGCAATAAATGTGGCTTGTAATCCCCCTTAGCCAGAGCTCTCTGTGAGGGAGCAGGGATGGCCCAGAGCCAAGCTTGAGAGTCATCACTAATCGTGGGAAGATGATGCCCCTCTTTGTGCTGTTCTTCCCATTTCTCAGGTGGTGTTTCCAAAGCTTTCACCTTAAGGAGAAGCCTCAGAGCAGTTGCTCTACATAGGGTTCCATCTGTCAGGTGATTTGGGAATAGCATCACAGGGGAGATCCAACCCCAAATGGTCTCCCTATTTACTGAAGAAAGGACTGAAAGAATAAGTCGAAACACACTGAGTAAAGCTACTAAAGTACCATCTTGACCTTTATAGTAATGTGAATTGCTGAGTGGTCCTGGGGCCCCAGAACCCTACCTTCTACAAAGGGGCCTCAGGTGTCTTATTCTTTCTGATTTCAGGTTGGTCATCTCTTGCTCCTTGGCAGTCTCAGGGTTCTCATCACAAATTTGACCAATTTGGTTTTACACCTTGGTCAATCTCTCTTTGTTGCTAAACATAATTGTTCGGTGCTGAGGATAGATACAGCTCTGGAAGGCTTTTTCCATTCATGTACAGTCAAGCAAGCAACTGACAATACCACGAACTGAGAAAAAGTTTTCTTTCTTATGTTCCACCATCTGTGAGAGGATGACTAAATATGAAACTATCATAGATACTTGTCTTTTGATTTTTACCTTTTCTTTTCACTTGATACATTGGAATTGAGCAACATCGATCTTTTTTTATTAATTAATAATTTTTATTTTGACCAAAGTGGATTACAAATCTTTCACAGTAGTATTTTAGGTACATAGTGACATTGAATCAGGGGCATTTCCACCACCAGTGTTGTCCTCCCTCCACCCCTGTTCCCAGCATGCATCCCGTATCACCTCTCCTTTGCCCCCCCACCCCCCAGGTTGCTAGTATAAGTGGTTCCCTCTGTGTCTAGCTTGTTGTAGATTGGGTACTGATTCTGTTGTCATTGGCTTTGGTTTTGGTGTTCAAGTCTGATCATTTTTTATTTCTACTCAATGTTCATATGATTGTTTGGCCTTGATGCCCTCCATTATTTCCCCTCAATTTATGATGCAGAACAAGATTGTTCAAGTTATGTGGTTCTGTTTGTAGGTAAGAAAAAAAAGAAAAATGGGGGGGGACAAAAATTCAAACCAGCAAAAAAGAGAAGAAAGGGAAAAAAGGAAGGAAAACATAAAAATAATACAAAAAAATCGCCCCCCCAAACAAAACAAAAACAAACAAACAAACAAAATACCTGAAAAGCACCACAGCAATAAAAATAACAATCTTTTGTGGAACTTTTAATCAATGCATCATTTGTGCAAATACATATATGGATATTTTTACGCATGCAATATTACCTGGTTCAAGAAGAGCTGTTCATGGAAAAGATAGGAAAAAAGTAGCAAGCACAATTTTCTGACAAGTGAAATGACAACAGAATAGAGAATGGCTAAGGCATTTTAAGGCTAGGAATCAAGGAAACATTCCAAACATACAAAGCTTTTGCAAAGCTGCAAAGCTTGACAGGTGGCACAGTAGAAAAGAATTTAAGCCAGAGGATCAGTTTAGGCAAAGGCATAGAGTGGGAAAAAATGGTAAATTAGTCTGTGAAATTAATTCATTTACAAATACTTGTTGAGAATCTATTAATTTTAAACACTAAGATACAGCAGCAATTTCAATAGACCAAGAACTATACTTCATGGAAGTGTAAGAAGACAGACGATGGGAAAGAGTAAGGAAAAGGGAAAAAAGTAAAAGAAAGAAAGAAGAAAAAGAGGAAGAAAGTAAGAAGGAAAGAAAGAGGAAAGAAAGAAAAAGAAAGAAGATGAAAGAAAAAGAAAGGAAAGAAGAAAGAAAGGTAGAAAGGTGAAGAAAGAAAGAAAGAAAGAAAGAAAGAAAGAAAGAAAGAAAGAAAGAAAGAAAGAAAGAAAGAAAGAAAGAAAGAAAGAAAGAAAGAAAGAAAGAAAGAAAGAAAGAAAGAAAGAAAGAAAGAAAGAAAGAAAGAAAGAAAGAAAGAAAGAAAGAAAGAAAGAAAGAAAGAAAGAAAGAAAGAGAAAGGAAAGCTTGGTAGAGACAAATTCTCAGATTTTCATGCTTCTAAAGAAGAGCTGCATGGAGGGAGTTGTATTTTGAAGCTTGGAAAAGTGACGAAGGTCAAGAAATACCTTGACCTTTCTTGACCTGAGATGATTTTGAGTTGGATTTTTGTTATTGTTTCACCTGCGCTTTGAACCAGATAAATTCAGTTCTGTAAAACGAGTGGGGATTCATTTGTGTCAACCACTGTTCCCGAAGCCTGCAGAGTGAGGCAGCTGTCTCGTCAAGGAGCGAGAATTTAGAAAGGCCCTGTAGCTTTTCATGCCTTCTTTCCTTTATTGTGAGAAAACTCAACATCAAAAATTGACCCACTTTAACGGGGTTTAAGTGCACTATCTGTGCCATTAACATAGACACATTGGGCAAGTGTCCGCACCATCTGTCTCTAAAAATGCAATAGCTTCCCAAATTGACACATAATCATTAACATTCACTTCTCATTACTCCGACCCTCTACCTTTGATAATCTCTAATCTGCTTTATGTCTACCAATGTGCCTGCTCTGTCTATTTCCTATAAGTGAAATAATAAGTATTTTCATTTGTAAAATATAAAACAAATGTAAGTATTTGTCTTTTTGTCTCTTGCTTTTTTCACTTAACATGCCTTTCAAGTTTGTCTAGCATACTGTGAATATATTAGAATACTACTTCCTTTTTGAGGCTCAGAAATATTCCATTGTCGGGGCTGGTTTGATTCACCCCCAGACCTTGGTTCGATCCCCTGGTCTTTCATATGGTTCCCCCAAGCCAGGAGTGATTTCTGAGCGTATAGCCAGTAGTAACCTCTTAGCATCACCGGGTGTGATCCAAAAACAAAACAAAAAAAGAGAAATATTTCATTGCATGCATACACATGATTAATCTACTGTTCAGTTGATGAAAAACAGAGTGGTTTCCTCCTTTGGCTATTGTGAATAGTGCTGATAAAATAGTGTGAATAGAACGTGAGTGTACAAATGAGTACTTGTATCCCCGTTTTCACTTCAGAGAAATTTTTAGAAATCCTCCCTATTCTGCTTTGTCTCAGTTCTCTGGGATGGTGGACTTGTTTTCTGAAATTGGCTCTGAAAATTTGAAATATTTTCTCTTGCTTCTCAATGTCTCAACTGAAATGTACAGCTCAATAGCCTGTCACACAACTAAAATCATACATGTAGTTGTTAATTTCCTATTCTCTGTGAATGAGAATATCTTTGTCCTGAAAGAGGATAGAAAATTCACAAATATTCAGAGGCTGCCTCATAACACCTCAAAATGGGATTTTTTTTTCCGCCTCTAATTTCACTTAATTCATAATAGAAAGGGTCCTGCCAATTGGAGGTTCAAAACTACCCAGGATCTAACTTGTTTTCAGCCAGGGACACTTAGCTTTAGAAATGACAGTTAGCGTGTCTGAATTCTCAAAGCCAAAACATGAAATCCAAAACCTGAATCTTAGGTTTTAGCCTTTCATAGTCTTTTTTATTGATGTTTAGCTTCTACCTGAAAAAACAAACTGAATTAGTGAAGTCAAGAGTATTGATCATATGTAAAATCTCAGAAAAGGAAAACAACAGTGTGGGCTAGATTGATTTGAGAGTAGTCTATATTGAAGATTGAATGTGATTGGTTTTGAAGAACAAATAACATTTAGGTCAACAGAAAGGAGGGATGAAGAGAGATTCCTGGGGTAAAGATTCTATTGGTCAAAAGTGGTAAGAACGGGGAAGTGTGAAACTATGAGGGTCATGTTGGTCCTTCCAAATGGAATAGAGGGTAACTTCAGAGAGTAGAAGATAAGGCTAAACCAGAAGATCCTGTACAATTAGATTGGATCTGTAAATCCACGTGAGACTTTTGAAAGTAGTTGTGTTGCACATACACAGCAAAGAATTAGACTTGAACTTGAATCTTCCTTGTACTAATCTGTGAGAGCTTGTGTACTTTACTAAACACCGTGGACCTGTTTAGGAAGACTGCAAATAAATATCTATAAGGCTGCCAAAGAAGTAATACTAGTACAGTAGGTCAGGCACTTGCCTTGAAAAATGCTGACTTGGGTTCTATCCCATTATGATCCCTGAATCTCATCAGGAATGACCTCTAAACACTCATTCAGGAATAATCCCCGAGCACCACTGGGTGTGCCTCTTACTTAAAAGGAAAATTAATGATACAGTTTAAGTCTAAAGACTATGTTCCAGGACTAGCATTGTTGCTACCTTCACATTCTTATTCTCACAGGACTTCAGATGGTAGGAATGCACTGGGGGCTCCCAGACATGGCAGTGGCTGAGCAAAGGGAAACTTCACCAGTAACAAAGCACAGTTCGACAGTGCTGAGAGTATAGTAGAGGTAAGAGCATTAACAGCAGGATATTTGGATGAAGATACACAAGTCAGAGAAGGATGGATGAACTGGAAGAGAAAACTTCTAGCTCTTTGAAGGAAAAGACAACCATACTCAGGGAACTTTGACAGTATTATACCAAGGAGAGGAAAAGAGTCCAAAATAACTTTTTTTTTTAAGTTTTATAATAAGAGTGATATAGAGGATGGAACACCAGCTTTCTGCATTAAAAAAAAAAGAATGTCTTACTTCCCTGATGGATAAGGAAAATGCCAAGGAGAAGCTTTTGTGATTAGTTCTGGGTAGGTTGTTTGAGGTGTTAAGATATTAAAGTAAGAAAAAAGTCAGGTGAGTTCTATACAATGGGTGGGATGAGAATGGGAGAGAGAAAGAGATAGAGCAAAGCAAGATTTGGGTTGATGAACTGGCAATAGTACTCTTCAGACAAAGAATTACCTTTGAAAGCAAATACATTGAATAATCTCTCTCGAATGTGGGACTTAAAAAATACTCAATAAGGTAGCAACAAAGATTCAAAGGCAATTGTGCTGGGTTGGAGGTGTAGGGAGCAGGGATGTTGTGGTCTTTGAGAGAAGGAAAAGGTACACTACACTGGTGATGGTCATAGAGTTGAAGTTATGTACATAAAAATATTATTATTAATATTATAAACTGAAGAATCTCAAAATTAGTTTTTAGTTTTTGTAATTTGTTTTATCAGTTTGTGTTGACATATCTTGGGGAACACACACACAAAACACACACACACCCTTTTCGTTCTGATCATCTTTGAAAGGCATATTCTTAACTTATATAAAACTTATATTAACAGATTAATTTTAATTTTGCTATTAGATAATTGATATTGTACTATAACTTGTATAGATTACCTATATATTTTGTGAATTCAATTAACTTCCATAAAACTGATTTTTTTGTTTTGGTGAGATAATCAATGATGCTCAGAGGTTATTATTGGATTTGCAATCAGAAATTACTTGAAGTGTTGTTCAATGGATCATATAGAATGCTGAAAATCAAAAACTGAAGTGCCCCAGATATACAATCAATTAATGTTTGATAAAGGGCAAGAAATGCAAAATGTAGCAAGGAAAGCCTCTTTAACAAATAGTGTTGGAGCAACTGGTCAGCCACTTGCACAAAAGGGAACTCAGACCTCCATTTAAACACATGCACAAAGGTCAAATCCAAATAGATTAAAGACCTGGATATCAGACAGGAAACCATAAGGTATATTGAACAACACATAGGTAAAACACTCCATGACATTGAGACTAAAGGCATCTTCAAGGCAGAAACAGCACTCTCCATACAAGTTGAAACAGAGATAAACAAATGGGACTATATTAAGCTGAGAAGCTTCTGCACCTCAAAGGAAATAGTGACTAGTATACAAAAGCCACCCAAAGAATAGGAGAAACTAGTCACCTAATACCCATCAGACAAGGAGCTAATATCTAAGATGCACAAGTTACTGACAGAACTTAACAAGAAAAAAACATCTAACCCCATCAAAAAATGGGGAGAAGAAATGAACAGACAATTTCTCAAAGAAGAAATACAAATGGCTAAAAGGCACATAAAAAATTCTCCACACCACTAATTATTAGGGAGATGCAAATCTAAACAACAATGAGGTACCATCTCACACCACAGAGACTGGCATACATCAGAAAGATCAAGAACAAGGGCCGTTGAGATAGCATGGAGGTAAGGCGTTTGCCTTTCATGTAGAAGGTCATTGGTTCGAATCCCGGCATCCCATATGGTCCCCCGAGCCCGCCAGGAGCGATTTCTGTGGAGCCAGGAGCAACCCCTGAGTGCTGCCGGGTGTGACCCAAAAACAAAACAAAACAAAGAAGATCAAAAACAATAAGTGCTGGCAGGGATGTGGGGAGAAAGGAACTCTCATTCACTGCTGGTGGGAATGCTGCCTAGTCCAGCCCTGTGGAAAACAATATGGAGATTCCTCCAAAACCTGGAAATTGAGCTCCCATATGATCCAGCTAACCACCCCTAGGAATATACCCTAGGAACCAAAAATAAAATATAAAAATCACTTCCTCACCCCTATGTTCATCGCAGCACTATTTACAATAGCCAGACTCTGGAAACAACCAAGATGCCCTTCAACAGATGAATGGCTCAAGAAACTGTGGTACATATATACAATGGAATATTATGCAGCTGTCAGGAGAGATGAAGTCATGACATTTTCCTATACATGGATGGACATGGAAACTATTATGCTGAGTGAAATAAATCAGAGGGAAAGAGACACAGAATAGCCATCTATGGGTTTTAAGGAAAATAAAAGACATTATTGTACTATTGCCTAGAGATGAGGGCCAGAAGGACTGGCTCACAATATGAAGCTCAGTTCAAGGAGGGGTGAGTGCTGTTAGAACACTAACAACTACCATGACAATGTTAATGAATGAGAGAAGTAGAATGCCTGTGTAGAATATAGGCAGGGTGTGTGTGTGTGTGTGTGTGTGTGTGTGTGTGTGTGTGTGTAGGGATATGGGATGAATTGGTGGTGGAATGTTGCATTGGTGAAAGGGGGTGTTATTTTAGTGACTAAAACCCAACTACAGTCATGTTTGTAACCATGGTGTTTAAATAAAGATAAAAAATAAATAAAATAAAAATAAGTGGGTAATTCATGTGCAAGACAAATGCCCTCACCACTATACTATCTCTCTGACCCAAAACAGTATTTATAATCAAAATGTAAACCTTGATGTTTGAACCTGGCCATCTCCATAGATTCACCCTTTTCTCGAATGGAATGTGAACCAAGCCTTGAAAGATCATGGGTACACAGGACCATGCAGCAGAAAGTGGGCTATCTTGGGAGGAGAATGTAGGTCTAAGCCACACCTGCTGCCCCCATCACCCAGGATTACCATTTCCCCAATAGCCCTGCATCATCACTGACCCTCTACGAGTCCCTTTAGAGATGCCTTTCTGACCAAACTTTAGGTATGCTGGTATTGGGGCTGATATCAGCAGGGCTTTTGGAGAATAGAGTGCAGGCACCTTCCCCCATATTTTCCTTCTTCCAGGAAGCCTGGCAGCTGAGTACATGTCCTTAGAAGTCTTAATGTATAGTGCTTTAAGTTTCTGACAACTTTATTTGTGTGATGCTGTCATCCCTATGGGAACACACCAATTTAACACAATGGACAGCTAATAAGCACTTATACACCTTCTGCCATTCTATTAATGGCTTTATTGGAGAGATAAAATTTTCACAACTATGCTTGTTACTGTACTTTCTTTCTTTCTTCTTTCTTTCTTTCTTTCTTTCTTTCTTTCTTTCTTTCTTTCAACTTTTTTGTTTCTTTTTTCTATTTTTTCCACTTTGATTTTACTTATCTGGAAACAAATGTATTATGACCAATTATGTCCTCTATATGATGGATTTTATTTAAAAATTTAAAAACAAACAGCATAAAAAGAAATACCTTGTCAAAAAAGAATTCTCTTTGACTGAACCTTGTAGCAACAAAAATTGACTCATATGACAGATGAATGGGTCAGGAAGATGTAGTACATATATGCAATGAATACTCTGCAGCTTCAAGGAATGATGACATCATGCAATTTGCTGCAATCTGGTTGGAATTTGAAGATATGGTGTTTTTTTTTTTGGTTTTTTTTTTTGGGGGGGGGGTCACACCTGGCGGTGCTCAGGGGTTACTCCTGGCTGTCTGCTCAGAAATAGCTCCTGGCAGGCACGGGGGACCCTATGGGACACCGGGATTTGAACCAACCACCTTTGGTCCTGGATCGGCTGCTTGCAAGGCAAACACCGCTGTGCTATCTCTCCGGGCCCGAATTTGAAGATATGTTGAGTAAAGTAAGCCAGAAGAAGACAGACAAACATGGGATGATCTCACTTATCTGTGGTATATAGAATAACCACATGAGGAAATGTAGCGTAATAAGGGGGGGGGGGCCTAGATCACCTCTGATCCCAGAGATTAAGGAGGAAAAGACAGAGAAGGAAAAAAACCAAGGTGGGAATAAAGAAGATGAGAAAGGGAAGTAATGGAGGACAGGGACAGGGGTTGGGGCTGCAGTTATATTGGTTATATGGGGGAGAAGTCTAGCTATAGATTCAAAACACAGATTCAACAAAAAATGTAAACATGAGATATAAGCGGCAACCACTAAACTTTGTAATGTGCCTGTCAAAGTGTCAAGCAGAGGGTAGGGGTGGGGTATAAAAGACGATAGGAGCACTGAAAAGGGGCGTTGAAACTGGTGGGTGGGATTGATGTTGAAATTTATATGTCTAAAACTCAATTATTAATAAGTTTGTAAACCACAGTTTAATTAAATTAAATCTTTTATTTTATCTTATTTTTTGGTTTTGGAGCCACACCCAGTGATGCTCAGCGGTTACTGCTGGCTCTGCAATCAGAAATCACTCCTGGCACGCTCAGGGAACCATATAGGATGCTGGGAATTTAACCCGTATCCATCCTGGGATGGCTGCATGCAAGGCAGACACCCTACCAGTGTGCTATCTCTCCAGCCGCTAAATTAAAATTTTTAAATGGACACTTGTGGCACAGAAATAAAGAACTGAGACCTTGTACTGCCATTCTTTGCTTATTCGAACCAAGGATGCCTGAACACTGGGCAGAGTGCCAGGAAATCAGTGTTAATAGGGAAAAGTTGACAAGAATGCATGGAAAGTTGCGTGCTTTTATGCTGAAGAACCCTGATCCTTTGCCCATATATGATTCATGAGTCATTAATAAATAATAAAGCAATAAAATAATAAAGGTATTACAATAAATAGAACAAAACTAATGAAAGCATGCAAAATTCAAACTTTATTTCACTGGGAATTCCTTTACTCTTCCAGATTTCAAAGTTATTATTAATATAGATCTATTTTTTGAAAGAGTTGAAATATAGGTAGCTTGACATTTTAAGGGTAATTTATGCTTTTTTAATTAAATAATGGGGACTCTATAAATAGGTGAAAGGCTGAAGTATGTCATTTGTATTCACTCCCAAGTTCTATCCCCAGCAACCACATGGTGTCCCAAGAGTACAGCCCCAAAGCACAGAGCAAACAATATAGCCCTGCAGCATTGTTGGGTATGATATTCCCTCCAACTCCAAAATGAGGCAAAATAAATAAAACACACTGATTTAGCACTGGTAATAAAGTTGATGCAACCTTAGCTTTTTAAAAAGAAATCTTACTTTGGCAAAAAAATTTCCCAAATATGAGCATTTTTTTCTGAGAGAATTGTTAAGCCTGCCTGATTATTAAAATGGATTAAAGACCTTGACAACAGACCTAAAACCATAAGGCACATAGAGGAAAATGTATGCAGAATACTCTATGACATTGAAGTCATCGTCAAGGATAAAACACCACTGGCTAAGCAAGTGGAAGCAGAGATAAACAAATGGGATTATGTTGAACTGAGAAGCTTCAACACTTCAAAGAAAATGGGGATTAAGATATAAATACAGCCCATGAAATGAAACTTTTCACCCAATGCCCATATGATAGGGTAAATTAATATCTAAAATATATTGGGCACTAGTAGAGCTTACGAATAAAAAACATCAACCTCATCTAAAATAGGGAGAAAAGATGAACAAACATTTCCTCAAAGTAAACATAGAAATAACCAAAAGAACATCAAATATTCATCAGGGAGATGCAAATAAAAACAACAATGAGATATTATCTCACACCACAGAGACTGGCACACATCACAAAGAATGAGAACAACTATTGATGGCACGGATGCAGGGGAAAAGGGGCCTCTCTTTCACCACTGGTGGGGATATTGACTGATTCAGCCTTTTTGGAAAACAATAAAGATATTCCTCAGAAAACTAGAAATTGAGCTTTCATATGATACAATAATACTCTTAGGAATATATCCTAGGAGCCCAAAAACACATTGCAGAAAAGGCCCCCTGTATTCTTATATTTATTACAGCACAATTATTCACAATAGCCAGAATCTAGAAGCAACCCAAGCACCCAAGAACAGATGTGTGGATAAAAAGTGGCACATCTACACAATAGAATATTATGTAGCTATTAGCAAAAATGAAGCCCTGATATTTGCTTATACATGAATGGATATGGAGAGTAATATGCTGAGTGAAATGAGCCAGAAATAGAGAAATAAACAGAATGATTATAGAGTTGAGGGCCGGAAGGACCAGTCTATGGTAGAAAGTTGGCCACAAATAGTGGAACGGTGTTGTTAGGGTAGAGAAGGTTACCACCATGACACTGATAGCAGTTAGAAATGGTCCCTTTGGCCAAGAATTGGATGCTGAAAAGAGATAGAGTGATATGCTGATAGCCTTTAGCAAAAATACTGCAAAATACAGTGTCTAAAAGATAAAAGGAAGAGAGAGAAAGAGAAAGAAAGAGAGAGAAGTAAAATGTCTGCCCCAGAAGCAGGCATAGGAGGGATGATAGAGAAACTGGAGACTCTGGTGGTAGGAAATGTGCACTGGTGAAGGATGCTGTGCATTTTGACTGAAACTCAATTATGAACAACTTTGGATCCCCAGAATTCCATATAGTTCTTCCACAAGCCCACCAGAAGTGTTCCCTGAGCATGTATGTAGCCAAGAGTAAATCCTGAGCACTGTAGATATGCCCCCCAAACAAAAACAAAACAAGACAAAAGAAAACCCCAAATAACAGAGATATTTCATTATTCCATAACAAGAAAAGTTTGCTAGAACAATCTTTAGAATACTTTCCCATAAAATATAAGTTTCTTGGCACTCATTCTGATTCCATTTATGAGAGGCTAAATTTGTTTTTGTCTATTTATTACCTAATCAACACTGGCCTTCCTGAAGTAAAAAAAAGATAAATTAAAAGTAAAAAGCCAGCTGAGCTCTTCAGTTCTAACTGGGAGAAAGTCATAATATAACCACTTTCCATTCAACACATTGACTAGAAAACCTCCCCTGCCAGGAACTAAAAAGCTTTAATTTTATGACTCATCAAAGCGTTTCCTTATACACGATGTAGAACAACCTTTTCCTTTTAAAAGGTCTAATCCAACAGCCCCTCAGACCTCTGAATGTCACCAAATGGAATATGCATGCTGAGAGTGAAGAGCAAAGGAGATCTTCAAAGCTGGGCCTCAGATTGCATAACCTCCAGCATCAGAAAATTTCAACCCAGAAAACACTTACCTACTTTGTGTAGTTTAAATAAAAGAGAATGGTTATTCCTTTTTTAAAGAATTGCTTTGCAGTCATCTTCCTGTCAGAATTTCAACTTTTCTATGACCCAGTGGGTATATGTCTAGCTTTTTAAAAATTTTTCTTTTAGTAGAAGGATGTTGGATTTTTTTAATGAGATCTTTGTGAAGAAAAAGTTTATATAATCATACAGAACTACAGTATATACCCCCTTTCTTTTTTTTTCCCCCAGTTTATGGGTCACACCTGGCGTGCTCAAAGGCTGCTCCTAGTTCTTTGCTCAGGAGTTACTCCTGGCAGTGTTTAGGGGGCCATAAGGGATGCCAAGGATCGAAGCCAGGTCAGCCACATGCAAGGCAAGTCCCTATCCCTACCTGCTATTAGTGTAGTTCGTACCCCTGCATCACATATATTACATTATTTAATGGAAATGTTTAGAAAGGTGATATTGTAAGGATTGATCTTTACCTATTAACATGAATGTTTTCTTTGGTGTAAATGAAAACTCACTGAGTCCATCCTATCTAGGACCTAATTGAGACCAAGGGCAGAGCTGAGAGCCTTCCTCTGCACCTCTTTCATGCCTTTGGATTGAGAATTTAGAAGAGAAGCCAGTTGAATTTTTAAATATATTTTTTATGAATTAATTTTATTCTAAGTTTTAAAACTGAGTTCAGGGATTTTCTACTTCATCTGTAGCAGAGACTAGCTTGCGGCTTACTCCAGCCATTTCCACTTTCCGTGGGACCCAGGCCATACTCTCTACCCCAGCTACAGACTAGGAACTATCACAGACCAAGGGAACGAGTAAGGGAGAGAAGCACTCACCTCCAGATAAATGCCCTCTGACTCTGACTACCCTCCAGATCATTGAAGGATAAGGATGTAGGAAGGAAAAGGATGAATCATAAGAGGAAGAGCCACACCCACACTTTGAACTTTGCGTCAGAAACTTTCATTATAATAAACTGTGGTGGTGCTTCTTAGTAACTACTACAAACACATGACCCATTATCCCAGTATTTGGTCCCTTCTGCCCCCCTTTCTTTTTTTTAGTTTTTTTTGTTTGTTTGTTTGTTTTTGGGCCACACCCGGCGGTGCTCAGGGGTTACTCCTGGCTGTCTGCTCAGAAATAGCTCCTGGCAGGCACGAGGGACCATATGGGACACCGGGATTTGAACCAACCACCTTAGGTCCTGGATCGGCTGCTTGCAAGGCAAACACCGCTGTGCTATCTCTTCAGGCCCCCTTTGAGATGTTTTATAAGCAATATTGGTAGAAGAGTATCGCTGTAGACTTCATGTTTGTACCAAGTTATGGGGAATTTTAGATTTTATTCGTCGGCCCCAGATTGCCTTTCTTTATCATGTGATTATCTCTGATCCAAACCAAAACACTTTGACTGGATCTGGGATTAAGCTTTTAAGAGTGTTGAAATAATCAGCAGACTCAATTAAATCAATTAGCAATAAAAGTTAATTCAGCCTTTGAAAATGCTGATGAGGTCAATGTCTAAAATAATGTGATTTTTTAATTTTTTGGAAAATAGTTTTAATTAAACAATGCCATAAGTAAATAGGCCATGTTTATCTAGTTTAGAGATCACAAGGCTTCAGGGTAACTGCAACAATTGTGGTTATATCCTTTGTAGAAAACCACCTTTTTCTGTAGAGGACAATCTTTGTTCACAGATTTGAATGAGTTTAACTCAAGCTCTGGGCCAGCTCTTCTGGGGGGAGCAGGCATAAACATTATAGGGCAGTCATCCATTTCAAAGAGCAGGCCAGAAATAAATTATTAGTACTAAAGTAGACATGTAGATGGTAGGTTGGTGGGGAGAGGAGTCTTGTCACGGTGCCATCAAATAGTTTTGGAGAAGTATTAAAACCAAGATTTTTTATTTTAAAATGTTACTCTGTCATTAGGAATATGGTAGTCAAACACTATTGACCAGACCTATTTTTTTGTAGACAAATAAAAACAACAACTTGTTTTCAGGGCAGGGTTTCCTGAATTGCCACCTGAGTGTGACATAAAACCAGATGACACTCAGTGTCACCCTCAATTTGAGATAGGATCTGTACAAAAACCAGGATCTCTAACTACAGAAGACTGACAGAGAAGAACTTTTTGTTTTGTTTTGGTTTTTGGTTTTGGGCCACACCTGGTGACGCTCCGGGGTTAGTCCTGGCTCTGTGCTCAGAAATCGCTCCTGGCTTGGGGGACCATATGGATCACCGGGGGATGGAACTGCGGTCTGTCCTTGGCTATTGCAGGCAAGGCAGATGCCTTACACTTGAGCCACTTCTCTGGCCCCCAGAGAAGAACTTTTACAGGGACCACAGAGAAAGACTTTGGGGTTAGACAATTTAATATGCCCAGAGCTTGTATTTGGTCTTATGGCAGAATGCTTCATGGGTAGGGAAACCCTGTTTTTAAGCCAATGGTTGTTCCTTTCTAGTTTCCCTATCTTTTGCTGTGCCTATGCAACAACAACAACAACAACAACAGCAGCAACAACTGCCACACACACACCCTCTTTTCTTTTCTTTTTTTATTTTTTATCTTTTAAATAGGGGGTCTCACTTTTTTCATATGGATTACTTTGTTTTATATCTGCATTTTTCTATAAAACTAAGAAGAAAGGAATAAAGAAAGACTGGGGGCTAGGGGCCAAGTAGTCTCAGATGCATTGGTGGGGAAAAAGTAAGGACAGAACTAAATATCCAAGCTGAAGTCAATGACAATAGAATAAAGGTAGTTAAACATTAACATTCTAAACTTAAAGGGGCCTCTTATTCTGGCAGGCAAGGAGGCAAAGGGTGGTGATATAAGAGGTACTCTGGGTCCAGTGGTGGAGGGAGGTTGACACTGGTGGTGGGAAGGAACTTGACTCATTGTATGTCTGAAATTCAACTAGGAAGGCCTCTGTTTCAATAAAATAAAAATTAAAAAAAAGGAAGTCTAAACAAATAAATAAATATTTTCTTCCTTTCTGTTCTCATTGCCACATAAGAGTAGTCCCTGTCATCTAACTCCCTTTAGCTTGGATCAGAACAGTGTTGTATTTCTTCAGGCATTTTGTCCCTGTTGTTCTTTCTGCCGTCTAAACTCAAACTTTTTTCAAAGAAGTGCTACTTTGAACTCTACTAAAGCCGCTAACCCCCAGGCACTGACCAGTAAGAGTTTAGAGGGGTCAAAGAAAATAGAAAAAAGAAAAAAGTGGAGCTCACAGGGGTCAGTTATGAAACTGCTTGTATTGACTTTCTGGTCAGACAAAAAGATATCTTCTCTAGGGAAGATACCTTGTCTTTGATTTAATTAAATCCTCTACAGCATCTTGTTTAAAAAAATCCTTAATGAGTGTTTAATTGATTGACTAAATCATTATTTCTCAAACAAGTGTACATGCTTCCTGAGGGGGCATGCTGTGGAAGTTCCTAAAACCAAAAGGGTTTCTGACCACACATTCTAAAATGCTTCTTACACAACTAGATTCCAATCTCTGGGGCAACAGATAGAACTATAGTTATCATAGGTTTTGCTCTTCAGTAGAACAACTATTTTTTTAAATAATTTTTATTTTGACTGAAGTGATTGCAAATATTTCACAGTAATATTTTAGGTACATAGCAACATTGAGTCAGAGGCATTCCCACCACCAATGTTGTCCTCCCTCCACCCCTGTTCCCAGCATGCATCCCATATTCCCCTCCATTGCCCCCCTTCCCGCCCCGCTGCTAGAATAAGTGGTCCCCTCTGCACCTAGCTTGTTGCAGATTGGGTATCGATTCTGTTGTCATTAACTTTGGATTTGGTGTTTAAGCATGATAATTTTTTTATTTCTACTCAATGTTCATATGCCTGTCTGGTCTTGGTACCATTCATTATTTCCTCCTCAATTTATGAGGCAGAACAAAATGATTCAAGTTATGTGGTTCTGTTGAAGGAAAGAAAAACGGGGGGGGGGGCAAAAATCTAAGAAACAAAAAAACTGGGAGGAGTTTTTTTTGTTGCTGTTTTTTTCTGTTGTTTTGGTTTTTGTTTGTCCAGGCTATTTTTTTGTATTTTTATGTTTTTCTTCCCTTCCCCCCCATCTTCTCTTAAATTAATATTTAGAACAGATCTTTTTTTATTCCATTTAACTATCATCAACAGTCTACTACTTTAGCTTTATTTATGCATTTTCAAAGTTATTCTCACATCGTGAGATTACTGGCTTGAACTCTGGCACATTGGAGGTAAAAAAAAAAAGAGAGAGAAGAAAAATAAACAAAACTTTTAAACAATGAAAGACTGGTTGAGGAAGTTTTCATGAGAAATGTGATTTTCACTCTAATATTTCTTCAAAGTTCTTTTATGAAACCACTTTAATAATAAAACTAGTTGTTAGCAATAGATATTAGTAGTAAACCTACTACAAAACAATCTAATTAAATTAAAATTAATTAAATAGTAATTAGCATAGAATACATACAGAAGTGAAGAACATGTATGTATGGAAGAGAGCCCCCAAATGAGTAGCAAAATTCAAGATTAAATATCACTGAACAAGTGGTGTTGGGAAAACTAGCCAACTACATGGCAAAAAAAGGAACTCAAATGTCTCTTTAACATCGTGCTCAAAAGTCAAATCAAAATGGATTAAGGGCCTTGAAGTCAGAACTGAATTCATACATAGAGAAAAATCTAGACAGAACACTCTATGACATTAAAGCTAAAGGCAACTTCAAGGATAAAACACTACTGGCTAAGCTAGTGGAAGCAGAAATAAACAAATGGGATCACATTAAACTGAGAAGCTTCAGCACTTCAAAAGAAATAAAGAATAGGATACAAATACTGCCCTTGAAATGCCCTTTTCATCCAATGCCCATCTGATAAAGGGTTAGTATCTAAGATATACTAGACACTGGTAAAGCTTAAGAATAAAAACATCCAAAAAAAAAAAAAACAACAAAAAACAAAACAAAACAGGGGTCGGGCGGTGGCGCTAAAGGTAAGGTGCCTGCCTTGCCTGCGCTAGCCTTGGACAGACCGCGGTTCGATCCCCCGGTTTCCCATATGGTCCCCCAAGCCAGGAGCAACTTCTGAGCACATAGCCAGGAGTAACCTCTGAGCATTACCGGGTGTGGCCCAAAAACCAAAAAAAAAAAAAAAAAAAAAAGAATAAAAACATCAACACCATCTAAAAATGGGAAGTTCATGGGGCCTGAGCAGTAACACAGGCAGTAGGTCATTTGCCTTGCAAGTGCTAACCTAGGACGGACCATGGTTCTATCCCCCGGCATCCCATATGGTCCCCCAAGCCAGGAAGAATTTCTGAGTGCATAATTAGGAGTAACCCCTGAGCATCATCAGGTGTAACCCCCCCCAAAAATGGGAAGTTCAAAAATGAACAAAACTTCCTCAAAAAAGAAATATAGATGGTCAAAAGGCACGTCAAGAAAAGCTTCACATTGGGCTGGAGTGATAGCACAGTTTGCCTTGCATGTGACAGATCCAGGATGGACCTGGTTTGATCCTCAGTGTCCCATATGGTCCCCCTAGCCTGGAGCAATTTCTAAGCACATAGCCAGGAGTCACTGGGTGTGGCCCAAAAACCAAAAAAAAAAATTCCACATCACTAATTACCAGGGAGATGTAAATCAAAACAACAATGAGATATCATCTCACACCACAAATACTGACACACCTCACAAAGAACAAGAACAACCTTTGCTGTCACGGATGTGGGGAGAAAGGGATTTTCATTCACTGTTGGTGGAAATATTGACTGGTCCAGACTTTTTGGAAAACAATATGGATATTCTTATATTCCCAAAACTAGAAATTGAGCATCCATATGATCCAGTAATACAACTCTTAGGAATATACCCTAGGAGTCCAAAAACACAATGCAGGAAAGGCCCTCTGCATATTTATGTTCATCACAGCACTATTTACAATAGGCAGAATCTGGAAGCAAACCAAGTGCACAAGAACAGATGAGTGGATAAAAAAAACAGTGGTACAGCTACACAAATATTATGCAGCTATTAGCAAAAATAAAGCCATACAATTTGCTTATACATAGATGAATATGAAGACTATTATGCTGAGTGCAATGAGCCAGAGGTAAAGAAACAGACATAGAATGATTGCACTCATTGTGAGATATAAAAATGATAGTATGATAATATTTTCCATAGAAAATAGAGTTAAGAGCAAAGAGGACATGTTAAGAGTTAAGAGTTAAGAGCAAAGAGCAAAGTGCATGGTTGGAAGCTTGACACAAGTAGCAAAAGAATGCAATCAAGGCAGAGAAGGGACCACTATGACAACAATAATTAGAAATGATTACTGTGGATGAGAACTAGGTGCTGAATGGAGATAAAGTACTATTCATGATACTCCTTTAATAACAGTATTGTGAAACTATCTAAAGGGGAAAAGTAAAGAGAGAAGAATGAAAAAAGGAGATGAAGAAGAAAGATGAAAATGATAAAGAATTAGAAGAATAAGAAGAATAAGAAGAGGAAGAGGAAGAAAATAAAGAAGAAATGAAGAAAGAATTAGAATTAGAAAAAGAAGAAGAAGAAAAGAAGAAGAAAATGATGAAGAGTAGAAAGATGAAGAGGAGGAAGAGGAGGAGGAAGAATATGTCTTCAACAGAGGCAAACAAGGGAGAGGACGAGAGAGAGAGGGTGAGAGAGAAACTGGGGACATTGGTGGCAGGAAATGTGCACTGGTGAAAGCTGTTGTACATTGTACGACTGAAACTCAATCATGAACGATTTTGTAAATGTGGAAAAAAACCCAACTATATTATGAAAAACCTTGTATGCACGGTATTTAAATAAAGTTAAAAAAGAGACAGAAGTAGGGGCCAGAGAGATAGCATGGAAGTAGGGTGTCTGCCTTGCATGCGGAAGGATGGTGGTTCGAATCCTGGCATCCCATATGGTCCCTCGAGCCTGCCAGGAGCGATTTCTGAGCGTAGAGCCTCGAGTAACTCCTAAGCACTGCCAGGTGTGACAGCCTGCAAAAAATAAATAAATAAATAAATAAAAATAATAATAATAAATAAAAGAGAGGGTAGATCTCTTGCCTTGGAAGTAGCCAATGAAGATTCAATTTCTGGCATCTCATATAGTACTCTGAGCATCGAACTAGGAGCAACCCCAGAGCATAGTAACATTGTGTGTTACTCAAGACCAATAATAAAAAAGAAGAAAATGGGGCCGGCGAGGTGGCGCTAGAAGGAAGGTGTCTCTGCCTTGCAAGTGCTAGCCAAGGAAGGACCAGGGTTCGATCCCCCCAGTGTCCCATATGGTCCCCCCAAGCCAGGGGCAATTTCTGAGCGCTTAGCCAGAAGTAACCCCTGAGTGTCAAATGGGTGTGGCCCAAAAACAAAAAAAGAAAAACAAAAAGAAGAAAGAGGGGAAGGTGAAGAGGAAGAAGAGGAAAAGGAAAAGGAAGAAGAAAGTGGAGGAGGAGACAAAGAAGAAAGAGAAGGAAGAAAGGTATAGAAAGAGAAAAAGGAGAAAGAAGGAGAAGAAGGAGGAGCTTAGGGCACTGTCCTAAGTGTCGAAGGTCACCTAGCACCCGCTCTGGCAGACACTAAAGTGGAAATTAAATAGGCAGTAGTTGGTGGGGGAATTCCAGGCAAACAGCTGAGGCTTAGGAAGGGTGGCGAGAGCCCCTGAGACTTGACTTTGCTTTTTCTATAACACTGTGAATTGCAATCTGAGCAGCATTCAAGGGTGCTCCATTTATTTTCTGATATAAAAAAAATTTCCCTTGGGAAATGTCTTTTAGAGAAATTTCACCTTGTGCACATATTCTGCATGTCTAATTTTGTGATTTGCATAGGATTTAAAACCTTAAGCCCTATTTATTAAGAATTCTTAGCCACCCTGGTTGAACGTTACAAGTGAGATGAAAAAGCAAAAATCCGTCAGTCTCCATGACTCTGTTGGGGCAGCAGTGGGTGTCCAGAGAAAGCACTAGTCAGCCCAGCTCTCCAGGAGTGAATCCAAAACAAAACAGGTCAAGGCCTCTGTTCTCTGATTCACAAAAGGGGATAGAACATTCCCACTGCTAAGGACAATTAGAATCTATGACTTAAGGATTCTGATTAGCCTCTGGTTAAAATGGACAACATACTAAAATTTACATAATGAAAACTAAATGCTCTTTGACTACTACTACTAATTTTCTTTCCTCTGCAAGTTTTTTTTTTTGGGGGGGGCCACATCCGTTTGATGCTCAGGGGTTACTCCTGGTTAAGCACTCAGAAATTGCCCCTGGCTTGGGGGGACCATATGGGACTCCGGGGGATCGAACCGCAGTCTCGATCTTTCCAAGGCTAGCGCCACCTCGTCGGCCCCTCCTCTGCAACTTTCACAGAAAAAGGAATGCTTGCTATTAAAAAAAAATGGATTGGATTAAAGACCTTGATATCAGACCCGAAACCATAAGGTATATAGAACAACAAGTAGGTAAAATGGATTGGATTAAAGACCTTGATATCAGACCCGAAACCATAAGGTATATAGAACAACAAGTAGGTAAAAAACTCCATGACATTAAAACAGAAGGCATCTTCAAAGGTGGAAACACCACTGTCCAAACAAGTGGAAGCAGAGATAAACAAATGAAATCGCATTAAACTCAAGGTCTCATAAAACCAGGCTCATATTCCTTCCTCAGACCTATATTTATTGCAGTGCTATTTACAACAGCCAGACTCTGGAAACAACCTAGATGCCCTTCAGCAGATGAATGGCTAAATAAACTGTGGTACATATACACAATGAAATATTATGCAACCATCAGGAGAGATGAAGTCGTGAAATTTTCCTATACATGGATGTACATGGAATCTATTATGCTGAGTGAAATAAGTCAGAGGGAAAGAGATAGATATAGAATAGTCTCACTCAACTATGGTTTTTTTTTTTAAAGAACATTATTGTAATAATCCCCAGAGATAATAGATAGGAGGTCCAGAAGGACTGGCTTACAACTGAAGCTCACCACAGAGTGGGGAGTGCAGTTAGAGAAATAACTACACTAACAACTATCATGACAATCTTAATGAGTGAAAGAAGTAGAATGTTTGGCTCGAATACAGGCAGGGAGGGTGTGGGGAAAGAGTGAGATGGGGGGCATTGATGATGGGAATGTTGCACGGGTGAAGGGGGGTGTTCTGTTTATAACTGAAACACAACTACAATCATGCTTTCAATCATGGTGCTTAAATAAATATTTTATATATTAAAAAATAATAAAACCAGGTTCATTTTAGAACTAGACACAATACATGAAATAAGCTTGTAGGGCCACTTTTTCCTTTTTTTTTTTGGAGACTCGATTTATTTGGCTGCAGATTGCAATAATCTCTCCCCAGTATTTTTCCACATTGAGCCTGCTGTTTAGGCCAGATTGATTTTTTTCCTGTGGCACTGTGGTCCTGAATCTCCACCTTGAGACTGTCCTATCTATATTTACTTCAGGCAGGCAAGTGAGGTAAGCATGTCAATACTTGTTTTGTGGCTGTCAATTATAATGGCAGGCACTCTATTTATTTGTAAGCACCTGCTTACAAATTTACCTCTGTTATCATCCTTAATCCTTACAAATGACCCTCCTGAGACAGACATTATGCAGTTGACAGTTGAAGAACATATTTAGAGAGGCTGAAGAGTTTGTTTACATGCACTCAGACAGGGATGTAAGGGCTTCATATCCAGATCTTAACACTCAAAATCTTTGCTTTTACTTACCCTGCTCTTGATAATACAAAAAAATAGTTCTCAAATGAGGTCTTTTCTGAAGGTTCACAAAACTCCAGGTCATGACCAGAAAGATAATATGGGGTTGGTAAGGTGTTTGCTTGCTTCCTTTGCATGTAGCCTGCCTATGCACCCAGTACACTAACATGAGAGATACCTGAGCATAGAGCCTGGAGTAAGCCCTGAGCACCGCCTAGCATGCCCCCCCAAAGAGCACCTAAACAAACAAAATCAAGACACACAAACTGAATGAATAAAATAGGTTTGGAGTTATGGCTTGGTTAATGTCATGTCTGGGGTTGATATTCTGTGCATAAATCTGGTAATTGACCTTCAGGTGGTCAGACTAAAGCAGGTTAGTAATTTGCAGAAATATTATTGAAAATGCTTTTTTAATGGGTCTCCCTGAAGCTTCCATTTCTATGATGAAATGATTCAGGCAGTTAAAGATAAGGACACATGAAATGACCCCTGACTATTTATTAAAATAAATATTTTCGGAATCAAAATGTCCTGCAAATGCTGGTTACAATGATTTCAAATCAGTGCAGGTTTGAGAAGAGTTCAGTAATGGGTAACAGGAAAAATTACTCTATGATTTATTAGAATTATTTTTTCAACTGTTCTGGTCAGCAAGCTAACAAGCTCTTTTTTTTTTTTTCTGGTTGCATCAGTTCTGTCCCTGAGATCTGTTCAAGGCAAGCGGTTGTGACACTGTCAATACTAAAACATGATTTGGAGAACATCTGCCCCCAGCATGCAGGACAAGGCATCCTTGAAGACAATTAGGACCTGGGATGTGCTCTTGGGTTCAGAGGGAAGATTCCCTAAGTAAGAAAAATTTAGTTGAAGGCACTTGGCTTGCTATGACAAAACAAAGTCTTGCTTTGGTTTCTATAATGGGAATTGCTCAGTCTCAAAACCGTGACCCTGGCAGCCTTGTGTTGCCAACTTTTAGAAAATGACAGAGGCCCTCAGAGGACCAGCTCCAGCAGCTTCTTGAACATTCTAATGTACATAACTCCGAGCCTATTTCACTTTTCCTTCACGAAGCCCCAAATACTTATTAAGTCACAGGTCCCCTTTCTAATGACAAATGTGATATACGAGCAAGCATGTGGTCCTTATATCTTTGCAGAGCTTTAGCACCACCCCAATGTTTTGGCAATACTGATGTGGCAGAGCACATACATGTTCAGCACATGTGAAATGGCTCCCTAAACTGATATGGGCTTGGCATGGCATGACTGGGAGCTCAGCCTGAATCAGCCCTAGGTTCTCCCACCAGCACCATCCCCTGTGATAACTACTAGAAGAAAATGTATAAAATTGCATTAAAGCAGCAGAGTATTAACATACAACATAGCATGCCACATACCACATTATGATGTATTGTTTATTATAATATATAAGGAAAATATGTAAAGCCTTAATTGGAGATACTGTATTTGCAGTTTTTGTATTACCTGCCTAATCTGGATAATCATTTGATTTTAAAATGTGTACGATGTAAACATATATCTCATTAAAATGAGGAAGGGGGGACAGAGTGATGGCACAGCGGGCAGGGCATTTGCCTTGCAACCTCGTTTCAATCCAGGCATCCATCCCATTTGGTTCCCGAGAGCACTGTCAGGAGTTATTCCTAAGTGCAGTCTGTGGAGTAATCCCTGAGCACTGGCAGGTGTGGCCCCCCAAACAATAAATAAATAAACAAACAAAATATGATGGCATTCCAGTCATTAGATAAGCTTCTTCTCCTCCTTCTCTCCCTAGGGAGGATCCATTTTAGGGCCTAGGACATGGATGGAAGTCCAGGGAATAAGTGCATTGTTGGAATCAGTCCCCAAAACTGAGCTGAAAATCCTCAGCGCTCAACACTGAGTAACACTGCTTATCTTCTGAGTTGCCCAGGTTCTAGCCTACATCCTGGAAGCCCAGTAGAAGGAAGGATGGAGGGGCTGGGCCACCGGAAAGACAGAGACCTAGACCTGAGGCGTGTCTCGCTGAGGCGTGTTTTCTGTTGGAGTTGTGGATTGTGCTGGTTTCCTTTGCTTGGCAGACATTTGGGGGCCTCCCCAGGCATCCCCTGACGGCTTGCCTCGGCTGAGGTGAGTGTTTGGGGGCCGGAGTTGCGGATCAGGCTGACTGCTGGACCCCTAGGCCCGGCAGACATTTTGGGACCTCCCCCAGCCTGCATCAACCTGGGAACTTTGACCTCATTCAGCATTAATCTCTTCAAGGCGTGTCTCGCTGAGGCGTGTTTTCTGTTGGAGTTGTGGATTGTGCTGGTTTCCTTTGCTTGGCAGACATTTGGGGGCCTCCCCAGGCATCCCCTGACGGCTTGCCTCGGCTGAGGCGTGTCTCGCTGAGGCGTGTTTTCTGTTGGAGTTGTGGATTGTGCTGGTTTCCTTTGCTTGGCAGACATTTGGGGGCCTCCCCAGGCATCCCCTGACGGCTTGCCTCGGCTGAGGTGAGTGTTTGGGGGCCAGAGTTGCGGATCAGGCTGACTGCTGGACCCCTAGGCCCGGCAGACATTTTGGGACCTCCCCCAGCCTGCATCAACCTGGGAACTTTGACCTCATTCAGCATTAATCTCTTCAAGGCGTGTCTCGCTGAGGCGTGTTTTCTGTTGGAGTTGTGGATTGTGCTGGTTTCCTTTGCTTGGCAGACATTTGGGGGCCTCCCCAGGCATCCCCTGACGGCTTGCCTCGGCTGAGGCGTGTCTCGCTGAGGCGTGTTTTCTGTTGGAGTTGTGGATTGTGCTGGTTTCCTTTGCTTGGCAGACATTTGGGGGCCTCCCCAGGCATCCCCTGATGGCTTGCCTCGGCTGAGGTGAGTGTTTGGGGGCCGGAGCGCGGCCGCTCTGCTGCGCTTCGCGGCCGCACACTCCACCTCGCCAATGAGTACCACCACAACACGTAGAAAAACCCACAGCGTAAGCGAGACAATGGGGAGACTACGCAGACCAACTTCAACCATAGAGAATGAAGATGGAAACTCTGATGACCCAACAACGACCAACTACCTAAGCAGTCTTTCAGAAATGGAGTTTAGAGACGAAATATGGAGGTTGCTAACAGATATCAAAGAAAGTATAAATCAGAGCACTAATAAAAATCAAGAGAATATGAAGATAGAAATCAGAAAACTCCAAACTGAAATATCAGATCAGATAACAGGTCTGAAAAACTCAGTAGACGAATTGAAGAACACAATGGATGAGTTTTCCAACAGGTTAACAGCAGCTGAGGATAGAATTAGTGCCTTAGAAGACGAGATGCATAACAACTTTACACAGCGGAAGAGATTAGAAAAAAGCCTCAAATCAAATGATCAGACAATGGAAAATTTACTCAAAGAATATGAGAAGATGAAAATAGAAGTCTTTGATAAGCTCAACAGAAACAAGTTTAGAATCATTGGAGTTCCAGAGACCCAAGAAGAAAATCTTCAGGAAGAATCAATGGTTAAGAACATCATCACAGAGAAACTACCAGAGCTAAAGAAAACATGTGACCAAATCCTGCATGCCCGAAGAGTACCAGCTAAAAAAGACCCCAGTAGAAACACCCCAAGACACATCCTAGTCACCATGATGAAACCCACCGATAGAGATAGAATACTGCAAGCAGCAAGATCAAAAAGGGAAATTACATTCCAGGGAGCATCCTTGAAATTTACAGCAGACCTGTCACCAGAAACACTCAAGGCCAGAAGGCAGTGGTGGGACGTAGTGGCAAAACTCAATGAAATAAATGCTTCGCCAAGAATATTGCACCCAGCAAAACTAAGTTTCAGGTTTGACGGATGTATACACGGCTTCACAGATAAACAACAGCTCAAAATCTTTGCAGACTCAAAACCAGCCTTAAAAGAAAAACTGAAAGATCTACTCTAAAAACAAGACAGAACAAAAAACACACCAAACTTCTACACAAAGATGGCAATAAATCCCATGACAATTATTTCTCTCAATGTCAATGGACTAAATGCACCAGTTAAGAGGCACAGAGTGGCGAAATGGATCAAAAAACTGAAGCCAACCTTCTGCTGTCTACAAGAAACACACCTGAATAGTCAGAATAAACATAGACTCAAAATCAAAGACTGGAGGAAAATCATTCAAGCAAACAACACCCTTAAAAAAGCGGGGGTGGCCATACTAATATCAGATGACACAAACTTTATACTCAGAAAAGTTGTAAGGGACAAAGATGGATATTATGTACTAATCAAGGGATTTGTACAGCAAGAAGAAATCACTCTCCTAAACATATACGCACCGAATGAGGGTCCAGCAAAGTATTTAATACAATTGTTGACAAATCTGAAGAAGGATATCAATAATAACACAATAATTGTGGGAGACCTCAACACAGGCTTGTCAACACTTGATAGGTCAACCAAATGGAAACCCAACAAAAATATACTAGACCTGCAAAGAGAAATGGATGAAAGAGGACTAGTAGATATATATAGGGCACTCTATCCTCAGAAACCTGGATACACATTCTTTTCCAATGTACATGGATCATTCTCCAGGATAGATCATGTGCTGGCACATAAAACATACCTCCATAAAATAACAAAGATAGACATTTTGCAGGCTGCCTTTACTGACCACAAGGCTCTGAAGTTAGATGTGAACTGCAAAGGGACACAGAAGAAAAAATTTAACACCTGGAAGTTAAACAGCCTCATACTCAATAACCAGTGGGTCCGAGATGAAATCAAGGAGGAAATCAAAAGGTTCCTGGAAACAAATGACAATAAAGACACAAACTATCAGAACTTATGGGACACAGCAAAAGCAGTACTGAGAGGAAAATTTATAGCTTTGCAAGCACACATCAGGAAGGAAGAAGGAGCTTACCTGAGTAGCTTAATGACACAGCTAATAGAACTAGAAAGTGCTCAACAAAAGGACCCAAAAATAGGGAGACAGAAGGAAATAACAAAGCTGAGAGCAGAAATCAACGAAGTGGAAACCCAAAAAACAATCCGAAAGATCAACGAAAGCAGAAGTTGGTTCTTTGAAAAAATAAACAAGATTGATAGACCATTGGCAAAACTCACAAAGCAAAAGAAAGAGAGAAACTTGATAACGCGTATTAGAAATGAAAAGGGGGAGATCACTACAGATACTGCAGAGATTCAAAGGGTATTCAGAGAATACTTTGAGAAACTCTATGCCACTAAATATGAGAACCTGGAAGAAATGGATAAATTTCTGAACTCATATAACCTTCCACGGTTGAATAAAGAAGAGGTAGCATATCTAAACACCCCCATCACTATTGAGGAAATTAAAACTGTAATCAAAAATTTACCCAAAAACAAAAGCCCAGGCCCTGATGGATTCACGAATGAATTCTTTCAGACCTTTCAAGAGGAACTACTACCAATTCTGGCCAGGCTCTTTTATGAAATCGAAAAAACAGGAATACTTCCAAATAGCTTTTATGAAGCCAACATCACCTTAATACCAAAACCTGATAGAGATGCTGCCAAAAAAGAAAATTACAGACCAATATCCCTGATGAACACAGATGCAAAGATCCTCAACAAAATCCTGGCGAACAGGATCCAGTGCCTCATCAAGAAGATCATTCACTTTGATCAAGTAGGTTTCATCCCAGGAATGCAAGGATGGTTTAACATCCGTAAATCTATCAATATAATACACAACATAAACAACAACAAAAATAAAAATCACATGGTCATATCAATAGATGCAGAAAAAGCATTTGATAAGGTTCAACACCCATTCTTGATGAAAACTCTCAGCAAGATAGAAATAAAAGGAACCTTTCTCAATATAGTCAAAGCCATCTACCAGAAGCCAGTGGCAAATATTATCCTCAATGGAGAAAAACTAAAATCCTTTCCTCTAAATTCTGGTACAAGACAAGGCTGTCCTCTCTCACCACTCCTATTCAACATAGCACTGGAAGTACTTGCTATAGTGATTAGGCAAGAAAAAGATATCAAGGGAATCCAGATAGGAAAGGAAGAAGTCAAGCTCTCACTGTTTGCAGATGACATGATACTCTACTTAGAAAACCCTAAAGACTCTACCAAAAAGCTTCTAGAAATAATAGATTTGTATAGCAAAGTGGCAGGATACAAAATTAACACACAAAAATCAATGGCCTTTTTATACACTAATAATGATAGGGAAGAAATGGACATTAAGAGAACAATCCCATTCACATTAGTTCCACACAAACTCAAATATCTTGGCGTCAACCTGACTAAAGATGTGAAGGATCTATACAAAGAAAACTACAAAACACTGCTCCAAGAAATAAGAGAGGACACGCGGAAATGGAAACACATACCATGCTCATGGATTGGCAGGATCAACATCATTAAAATGGCAATACTTCCAAAAGCATTGTACAGATTTAACGCGATTCCTCTAAAGATACCCATGACATTTTTCAAAGAAGTGGATCAAATAC
The DNA here is from genome assembly GCF_024139225.1 of Suncus etruscus. Taxonomy (NCBI): domain Eukaryota; kingdom Metazoa; phylum Chordata; class Mammalia; order Eulipotyphla; family Soricidae; genus Suncus; species Suncus etruscus. The sequence goes on from NC_064857.1 coordinate 5,003,832, forward strand.
TTCTGAAATTCATCTGGAACAACAAACAACCTCGAATAGCTAAAGCACTCCTTGGGAAAAGGAATATGGGAGGCATTACTTTCCCCAATTTTAAGTTGTATTACAAAGCAACAGTTATAAAAACAGCATGGTATTGGAATAAAAACAGACCCTCAGATCAGTGGAATAGGCTTGAGTACTCAGAGAAGGTTCCTCAGACATATAACCACCTTGTTTTTGATAAAGGAGCAAGAAATCCTAAATGGAGCAGGGAAAGCCTATTCAACAAGTGGTGTTGGCACAACTGGTTAACCACTTGCAAAAAAGCGAACTCAGACCCCCAGCTAACACCATATACAAAGGTAAAATCCAAATGGATTAAAGACCTTGATATCAGAACTGAAACTATAAGGTATATAGAACAACATGTAGGTGAAACACTCCAGGACATTGAGACTAAAGGCATCTTTAAGGAGGAGACAGCACTTTCCAAGCAAGTGGAAGCAGAGATAAACAGATGGGACTATATTAAGCTGAAAAGCTTCTGCATCTCAAAGGAAATAGTGCCCAGAATACAAAGGCCACCCACTGAGTGGGAGAAATTATTCGCCCAATACACATCAGATAAAGGGCTAATATCCAAAATTTACAAGGTACTGACAGAACTATACAAGAAAAAAACAACTAACCCCATCAAACAATGGGGAGAAGAAATGAACAGACACTTTGAAAAAGAAGAAAGGCAAATGGCCAAAAGGCGCATGAAAAGATGTTCAACATCACTAATCGTCAGGGAGATGCAAATCAAAACTACTATGAGGTACCACCTCACGCCACTGAGATTGGCACACATCACAAAAAAGGAAAACAAGCAGTGCTGGCGGGGATGTGGAGAGAAAGGAACTCTTTTTCACTGCTGGTGGGAATGCCGTCTAGTACAACCTTTATGGAAAGCGATATGGAGATTCCTTCACAAACTGGAAATTGAGCTTCCATACGATCCAGCTATACCACTCCTAGGAATATACCCAAGAAACACAAAAATACAATACAAAAAACCCTTCCTTACTCCTATATTCATTGCAGCGCTATTTACAATAGCCAGACTCTGGAAACAACCAAGATGCCCTTCAACAGATGAGTGGCTGAAGAAACTGTGGTACATATACACAATGGAATACTATGCAGCCATCAGGAGAGATGAAGTCATGAAATTTTCCAATACATGGATGTACATGGAATCTATTATGCTGAGTGAAGTAAGTCAGAGGGAGAGAGAAAGACGCAGAATGGTCTCACTCATCTATGGGCTTTAAGAAAAATGAAGGACATTTTTAACAGTATCTCAGAGACAAGAGAGATGAGGGCTGGTAGGTGCAGCTCAGGACATGCAGCTCATCACATAGAGTGATGAGTGCAGTTGCAGAGATGACTACACTGAAAACTATCATAAAATGTGAATGAATGAGGGAAGTAGAAAGCCTGTCTCGAGTACAGGTGTAGGGGGGTGGGGAGGAGGGAGATCTGGGAAATTGGTGGTGGGAATGTTGCACTGGTGAAGGGGGGTGCTCTTTACATGACTGTAATCATACAACTATAATCATGTTTGTAATCACGGTGTTTAAATAAAGATAAAAAAAAAAGAAAAAAAAAAGAAGGAAGGATGGATGGGTGGATGGGGAGTGCCAATGGCTCCATTACCCTAAGGAGCCAAAGCACTACGCGTTAGAACTCTACTGCCATCTGCTGTCACCTCAGCTTCAGCACGACTGCCACCACCCTGGTCTTCAAGGTGACTCATCCGAAGGTCCCTATTCAGATAAATCCTCTACACTTCCTATCAAGTGCAGCACTTGAATTCCTTTGCTTCACAGTCTGACAAATATGTGGCATTTGAAAGTTTTTTAATCTTAGTCGTTTTAGTGGTTTACTGTAGTATATTTTGATTGTGTATTTTTAGGATGATAAAGATGAGTACTTTTCATTCTGCTTTCTTTTGCTTTTCTCCCCATTTTGGTTACCAGTTGTTGGGGGAAGTGAGACATGAGTGTATTTGTGTATCAGGTGTGTCAAGGATCCAGAACTTCAAACATGCACAGCATCAAGCTATGGCCCTGTTTCTCAACACCCCCAGCCTCTGCCAGGTTTTTGTTGTTGTTGTTGTTGTTGTTGCTGCTGCTGCTGCTTATTAAATGACTCTTCTTAACTGAAGCCTTTTATATTTTGATAAAGTTTTTTATTTAAATGTAAATTAAGTAAATATAATGTATATTGTTGACAGCCAAAAACATTTTTTAATAACTTTTTCTTTGGGGGTTTGAAGAATTTCTGGTTAAACCAAATAATGAATATTTTCTGTTAACTTCTAGAAGTTTTATTTACTTCTGGTAGGATCAGGGACCATCTGGGATGCCGAGGATGGAATTTGGGTTGGCCACAAGCAAGGCAAATGCTCTACCAGCTGTGCTACTGGTTTGCCCCCCAGATTTTTCTGTGCGACTTCGGGCTAAAAATACTAATTTGACAGTTGTGATTTAGAAGAAGGAGAGAGGGGGCCAGATAAGGAGAAAATGAAGGGTTTGTTCCTTGTACAATTGGCTGATTCCACAAACCAACCCAATAGTAGAAATAAACAAGGGGTGGAAGACTAAGGCCACTATAAGGGAGAAGTGACAATTATGAAAATTTCAGTTAGTTCATCACATACATATACAATCTGATTAGGTATACATGATCAGGTTGAGGGTCAATGAGAGAGAGAGAAAGAGAGAGAGACTGAAAGAGAGAGAGAATGATGATGAATTCTGTCTAAAATGTTGAGATTCCTGTCTACAGTTGATTCAATCAGGAGATTATCAACTTGAGCTGTTAAATAAAAAGCTGTAACACCAAAGAGGTCTAGGCATCAGCTCGACCTGTATTAATTGTTGAAAAAACATCCTTGTCATAAATCAAGCAACTATCTGGGAACTGCTGGTGGATTTCTCTCTGTAGGTTTTCTATCCTTCAGCCATACTATCACTTTTATAATGACTGTGACAAAAACAACATTCTTTTAAATGCCTAAAGACTGTATCTAACATGAGAGGGAGAGATATAGATGCAGAATAGTCTCACTCATCTATGGGTTTTAAGAAAAATATAAGACATTTGTACAATAATTCCCAGAGACAAAAGAGAGGAGGGCTGGAAATTTCAGCTCACTACATGAAGCTCACCACAAAGAGTGATGAGTGCAGTTAGAGAAATAACTACATTGAGAACTATCCTAACAATGTGAACAAATGAGTAAAGTAGAAACCTGTCTAGAGTATAGGTGGGGGTGGGGTGGGGAGGAGGGAGATTTGGGACACTGGTGATGGGAATGTTGCACTGGTGAAGGGAGTGTTCTTTACATGACTGAAACCCAAGCACAATCATATTTGTAATCAAGGTATTTAAATAAAGATATTAATTTAAAAGACTACCTAGAACCTGTCTATATATCTGCACTTTCTTCTTCTTCTTCTTTCTTCTTCTTCTTCTTCTTCTTCTTCTTCTTCTTCTTCTTCTTCTTCTTCTTCTTCTTCTTCTTCTTCTTCTTCTTCTTCTTCTTCTTCTTCTTCTTCTCTTCTTCTTCCTTCTTCTTCTTTTCTTCTTTCTTCTTCTTCTTCTTCTTTTCTTCTTCTTTTCTTCTTCTTCTTTTCTCCTCCTCCTCCTCCTCTTCTTTTCTCCTCCTCCTCCTCCTCCTCCTCCTCCTCTTCTTCTTCTTCTTCTTCTTCTGCTTCTTCTTCTTCTTCTTCTTCTTCTTCTTGTTTTCCAAATGGTTCTCTCTCTTTTTTTAAAAATATTTTATTTAAACACCTCGGTTACAAACATGATTGTGGTTGGGTTTCAGTCATAGAAGAGGACACTCCCCCCCATCACCAGTGCAACCTTCCCACCACCAATGTCCCAAAATCTCCCTTCTCCCCACCCCGCCCCCACCTGTACTCTAGACAGGCTTTCTATTTCCTTCATATATTCTCTCTGTTAGGATAGTTCGCAATGTAGTTATATCTCTAACTAAACTCACAAAGAGTGATGAGTTTAGTTATATCTGCACATCTAATAATTGTGACCAAGTCTTTGTGCAGGTTCCAGTGATGCTGACTTGGGTCTGAGAATTAATTATTAATGAGATTCAAGACTACATGGCATGTATGTAGCAGCACTGTGCATGTACACTGCACAAACATTAACTCACTTCACCTTTCTCGTAATTCTGGGTTGACGTTCTTATATTCATTTACAGATTGAGGATACTTTAGTTACAGGGAGCTAAGTGACTTGCTTACCAAATACCCCACAAGCTAAGTAAGTGGGGAAGCAGGGCTTATATAGAGTTTAACTCCAGTTTCTCACAGATGCTCCATTTGCTGACTCTCAGGGGCAATTCTCTGTGAACCAGGACTTTCACCAGGCAATGGTCAAAGTTGGAGACTTGGGAATCAGGACTCCTAACCTATGGCCCTTCAACTAGTCTAGAGCAATCTTGTACTATCCCACACCACTCCACTAACATTTTGTGGTTGAAATATGCATTTGAAGACGGACTAGTAAACTTAGCTTGGTTAAACCTGTTAATGTGGGGTTTTGCTTTAGTTTTCTTTTTTCAAGACATTTTAGGGGGAGGTTGGGAGGCAGGGAGATCAAACCAGGGTCAACCATATGTAAGGCAAGTGCTTTAATTCCTGTGCTATGTCTACTTCTGGCTATAGGGTGGTTGGATGTTAAAAGCTTTAATGAAAGATCTTGTTTCCCTTTCAACTCTATCTCCCTCTAAGCCTATATGAATGGTTATGAATTCCTTGATGTATCAGTCAGTGAGGGTTCTGGGAGAACAGGATGTGATGAGAATCATAGTCGTAAAAGCACGCCATGAAGACACCAAGACATACCACCTCACGCAGGGCCAGGCGATAAAGCACGAAGGTTAGCCAGGATATATAGGCGACATCTCCACCCTTTATTAGGTTCAAAGGCAAGGGCAGAGCAGGGCAGGGTAAGCACTTTAGGACTGGAGAATATAATAATAGCAAGGTGTTTAGTTAAGAATTCAGAAAGACAGGGGCATGCTCCTAGACTGGTCAATGTGCCATCAAAGACAGCTGGAGAGGACCTTGCAAGTATTTCTAAAATTTAGCTAATTTAGCACCAGTCAATTCTCAGGTTTTTGAAAGACAAAAAAACCAAAAACATGGGGCCAGAGAGATAGCATGGAGGTAAGGCTTTTGCATCCTGGCATCCCATATGGTCTGCCAAGCCTGCCAGGAACAATTTCTGAGTGTAGAGCTAGGAGTAACCTATGAGCGCTGCCGGGTGTGACCCAAAAACCAATAAATAAATAAATGGATAGATAGATAAATAAAGAAATAAACAAATGAAAAGACTACTCTGGGGGGTGATGGTGGGGTATATGGGTTGTAGAAAGGGAACTGGAATGGGGGGAGGACATAGTTGGTGATGGGTATTCCCCTGACTCAATGTTAATATGTACCTAAAATACTACTGTGAAAGATATGTAAGCCATTATGGAAAAAAAATGTGTTTTTTGGGGCCGGAGAGATAGCATGGAGGTAAGGCGTTTGCCTTTCATGCAGGAGGTCATCAGTTTGAATCTCGGCGTCCCATATGGTCCCCCGTGCCTGCCAGGAGCAATTTCTGAGCCTGGAGCCAGGAATAACCCCTGAGCACTGCCGGGTGTGACCCAAAAACCACAAAAAAAAAAAAAAAAAAAAAAAAAAATGTGTTTTTAATCAGAAACTTTCTTTGACTTACATGTATTATTATTATATCAATTTTATTATATGTTATGTTATGTCACTATATTATGTTATGTTATTTTACCTCATTATGCTAATCAATTTTGTCTCTTGAATAAATTCTTACAATAAAAATATTAAATACAATAAATAAATAAATAAATGAAAAGTATTTAAAAAACAGTCCTATTCAAAGTTCACCAATTGCCTTACGCACCTTCTCAGACCATTTGACTACTCATGTGGTTTATCTTTAAATTTTTTTTTTTTTTTTGGTTTTTGGGCCACACCCAGCGGTGCTCAGGGGTTACTCCTGGCTGTCTGCTCAGAAATAGCTCTTGGCAGGCACGGGGGACCATATGGGACACCGGGATTTGAACCAGCCACCTTTTGCCCTGGATTGGCTGCTTGCAAGGCAATCTCTCCGGGCCCTTATCTTTACATTTTATACTAAATAACTTATTTTTTTAGGGTCAGTTAGTAACTTTTACCACATTCCATTTTGGTGTTTATAGAATTTTTTAGATCTTTATATATTGGCTAATATTCCCATTTCCTCTATTCATTGTGAGATCTTTCCGGGGATCTGGAGACAGGAAAGAGGGAGAAATATTTAAATGAAGGCTGGAGTGATGGAACGTGGATAGGAAGGGCACTTAACATTGCACGTGTCCAACGTGGGTTTGATCCCTGGCATTCCATAGGATCCCCCGAGCATTGCCTGGAGTAATTCTCGAGTGTAGATCCAGGAGCAAGTCCTGGATAGCCCCCGCCAAAGAAATATTCGAAGGAAAATACATATATGAATGAGAAGATAGAGGAAGCCGTTTAAGAAATAGTCTTTATTTTTAATCTGAACCAGGATCCATTAAGATGTTTTTTCCATCAAATCTTACTAAAGAGACACTGAGTGGTTGAGAGAAAAGCAGGTCTTGGGATTTTTGTTTGTTAATTATTAAGAACTATAATCTGCATATCATAGGATTTGTGAGAGTCACGAATCAAAGCCAGGCCCCATGCATGTGATATATGTCTTTTGCTAAGCCACAGCCCATGAGAAATAAAATTGGAGGCAGATATTTTATCATTATTATTGTTTTGGATTTGACCACACTCAGTGCTCAGAGATCTTGCTCACAGATCACACCTTTAAGCACTTAAGAGGATAGTCTGTGTTGCTGGAGACTCAACCAGGGTTGGGTTGCATGCAAGTCAAGCACCTAAGCCCTTGTGCTATCTCTCCCTTCAGCCAAGGGATAAATTTTATACAAAAAAATCGTAAGATTTCCAGTATTCGTAGTTTACCATTATGTCTATCCTAATGAGTTAGGTGCAGATTACAAGTTGCAGATTAAGGTTATTATTTCCACTGTAGAGATGTCAGATAAAGTGCAAACATGAAAAATGACCTTTTTCAAGGTATAAGTGACAGGAACAAAATTTCAGTTCAAATCCCATAGGTGACAGGGACAGATTTTAATTCAAATCCTGTGACAGGAAAAAAATGTTAATTCAAACTCCAGGCTTCTGCTTAATGCTTTCTCATTAAACTTCACACAATGCTTCTCATTTACATCTCAATTCAACTTTTATTTACAGACAGAAAAAAATATTTTATTGTATTCTTGCAAGATGAATTAATGTTCTTTCTCAGTATATCTAAATTTAGGAAGCCAGGAGTCTTCTCAAATTATAGTCCAGACAGCAATGCCGGAAGTCAGCAAATATAGACAACTCATAATAGTGAAACTGATGTGCTGAATTAATTTTAGGGACCTATTTCTGAGGCTACAAAGTACACAGTAGCTTGTGAAGGATCTCTAGGTTAATCTCAATTTCCATTCTTAAAGAATTAAGGTACATTGATCTAGATAATTAATAAAATTAGGAAAAGAAACAAAGCAGAGGCTGGAGCGGTGGTACAGTGGAAGGGCCACGGTTTAATCCCCCAGCATCCCATATGGTCCCCCAAGCCAGGAGCGATTTCTGAGTGCAGAGCCAGGAGTAACCCCTGAGAGTCACCGGGTGTGGCCCAAAAAACAAACACAAAAGATACAAAATAGTAATTTTATGCTACAGAAATGGGCGTATGGAAATGAATATTGTGGGAAACTAGGCAGGGGATCTCATATTGTGGTGATGTGAACAAATAGGCTGTGTCTGAAAATCTGAAGATAGTTAAACAAACCTAAACAACATTAATGGGGATGGAGAGAGAGTGCAGTAGTAGGGCTCTTGCCTTGAACACAGGCAACCAGGTTTGATCCCAGGAATTCCAGAGTCCCGAGCTCACCAGGGGTGATTCCAGAATACAAAGTCAAGAGTAACCTGAGCACCACTGGGTGCTCCTCCCCGCAAAAGAACTAAACAAAACAAAATTAAACTGCAGAGAACTAGTTTAAAGTAATTTTTAAATGTGTTTTTCATGTTTCTTCAGGTGAGTCAACTGATCTCATTTTTGTTTTTCATGCTGAAGGCCCAAGTTAGATTCCTGGTGTGCAAGGTCTCCAGAGAACAGCCAAGAGGGATCCAGGTGTGGTCTCTGGGTTCCACGAAGTATGTTTCCAAAGAGAATACAAAAACTTCAAGTCTACTTACATATAATGCCTAAATTTACTTTTTTTAAAATTTGCCTTTAAAAAAATTACAAGTCTTTGACAGTTATATTTAAGGTACATAGTGACAGTGAATTAGGGCCATTCCCACCACCAGTGTTGTCCTCCGTCCACCCCTGTTCCCAGCATGCATCCCAGACCTCCCCCGATGCCCCATGAACTGCTACTGTAATGGGTCCCCTTTGTGTATAGCTTGTTGTAGATTGGGTCTCTTGATTCTGTTGCCGTTGACTTTGGGATGGATATTTAGAGCTGATCTTTTGTTTGTTTGTTTGTTTTTCAGTCATGCCCAGTGGTTACTCCTGGCTATGCACTCAGAAATCACTCCTGGTTTGGGGGACCATATGGGATGCCAGGGGATCGAGTCACAGTCTGTCCTAGGCTAGCGCATGCAAGGCAGATACCTTACCACTTGCGCCACTGCTCCAGCCCCAATGGCTGATCATTTTTTGCTTTCACACAATGCTCATGAGACTGTTTTGCCCTGGTATCGTCCACTTCTTTTTTCTCAATTTGTAGGAAGACATAGAAATATGAGGCAGAAGAAGATTCATGTTTTATGGCTGTTAAAAAGAAAAGCAAAAGAACCCAAACACACACAAGAAAGAAGAAAGGAAGGAAGGAAGAAAGGAAGGAAGGAAGGAAGGAAGGAAGGAAGGAAGGAAGGAGGAAGGAAGGAAGGAAAGGAGGAAGGAAGGAAGGATGGAAGGAAGGAAGGAAGGAAAGGAGGAAGGAAGGAAGGATGGAAGGAAGGAAGGAAGGAAGGAAGGAAGGAAGGAAAGGAGGAAGGAAGGAAGGATGGAAGGAAGGAAGGAAGGAAGGAAGGAAGGAAGGAAAGGAGGAAGGAAGGAAGGATGGAAGGAAGGAAGGAAGGATGGAAGGAAGGAAGGAAGGAAAGGAGGAAGGAAGGAAGGAAGGATGGAAGGAAGGAAGGAAGGATGGAAGGAAGGAAGGAAGGAAGGAGGAAGGAAGGAAGGAAGGAGGAAGGGAAGGAGGAAGGAAGGAAGGAAGGAAGGAGGAAGGAAAGGAGGAAGGAAGGAAGGAAGGAAGGAAGGAAGGAAGGAAGGAAGGAAGGAAGAGAAAGCAAGCAAGCAAGCAAGCAGGCAGGAGCCCCTGTCTAGAAGCTATAAATACAAGTTTAAAAGAAGAAAAAAAAAACAAAAAGAATTTAAAAAGGGGGTTGCTGGTGTGGCAAGGTTTTGCTGTTTTTTGCATAGAGTAAGTATTGGGGAAATTAGAAAGGAAATGTTGTCAATAAATATACTATTTGCTATTTATAAACTTCAAACATAACCAAAGGACAAAACTTCAGAAGTGTTATTAAAATGTGAATTAAAGATATAAAAACTAGAGGCCAGAGGTGTATATACAATGGTAAGTGGTACTAGTCTTGCACACCTGAGTCTGATCCCCAGCACCTGATATGCTTCCCTAAGCCCCACCAGGAATGATTCTTTAGTGAAAAGCCAGGAGTAAGCCCTGAGCACTGCAAGTGTGTTCCGAAACCAACATCAAAAGTACCCTCTTTCTCTTTTGGTTTTTAATGAACTTGTTTTTGAAGAAAGAAAAAAAAAAAGTAACAATAATTAGAAAAATCCAGAAGGTCAGAGCCCCCACCCCAGAAATGGGGAAAGCCTAGGAAAACCAATTAACTCCTCCAAGGGACTCACCTCGCTGCCTTGCCCAGCCATGTGGCCAGGCAAAGCCCTGGAGTACCGGAGGAAGGAGGTAGAAAGGTGCTGGGGTGACCCATGTCCCGCACCCCTTCCTAGGCCTGGTTACAGAGGCCTTTGGCATGGCGGAGGGCTGCCGAATGCCATGCTGGCAGGACCTCCCGGCTCAGCTCCCAGGAAGGAAAGAGATCCTTCCGGAGCCAGAAGGCCAGAAGGCCAGAGCCCCTACCCCAACCCCTCCCTTTGGAGCCGGGAGGGAAATGGGGAAAGCCTAAATCTCTTTCCTTCCTGGGAGCAGAGCTGGGAGATCCTGCCAGCATGGCGTTTGGCAGCCCTTCGCCATGCCAAAGGCCTCTGTAACCAGGCCTAGGAAGGGGTGCAGGACTGGCATTAGGACTTACCAGGGTATTTTTCTTATTAAACCTGTTCATTGTGAAACCGAACTTTATGAGAAATATATGGATATTATTGTTTTTCATCTGCTTGTCATTATCTGAATGCTGTGTAGGCACTCGTTTTATTCCTTTACTCTCTCACTCCCAGCTCCTGTTACCCCACATTTAACCATTTTTCTGTACTAAGGATTTTTGTTTTGGCCAAGGTGGGTTACATATCTTTCACAGTAATTTTTTTGGTGGAGTCTGAAGCTTCAGCAGGCAACGCGTCACGGCAAGGTTCCATGCTGTAGGCTTTTTGGCCAAAATAAGGTGAAGATGCAGTCTCGGCTGCTCCCCACAGCCTTCTCTCTCCTTCCTCCCTGTCCCCAGGATTATTCATGGACAACTGCTCAGTCCGAGCAAGTGGCCTCTCGGGGAGTCAGAAGCTTCAGCAGGCAACAAGGGGAGGACATGGCTCCATGCTCTCTTCGCTTGTCCAAGTCACAGACCAAAGTGGTGTCTGGGAAACACCCCCCTCCCTCTTGACTATTTTTAAAACATAAAAGGGTCACGTGTATCTCCTTTGTATATCTCAGATGTATTCCCTTAACATCTATAACTCTTTTCGAATATCCTCATATAGTGACAATTTTGCCTACTGGATTTGTTATTTGATTGTTTGATTTTCCCCCTTTGAGATTTTTTTTTTTTTTTGGTTTTTGGGCCACACCCGGCGGTGCTCAGGGGTTACTCCTGGCTGTCTGCTCAGAAATAGCTCCTTGCAGGCACGGGGGACCATATGGGACACCGGGATTCGAACCAACCACCTTTGGTCCTGGATTGGCTGCTTGCAAGGCAAACGCCGCTGTGCTATCTCTCCGGGCCCCCTTTGAGATGTTTTATAAGCAATACTGGTAGAAGAGTATCGCTGTAGACTTCATGTTTGTACCAAGTTATGGGGAATTTTGATTTTATTCGTCGGCCCCCAGATGCACCAACAATATCTGTGGCATTGCTTCTCTTTTGCATAGGCACATTAAAATGGGAAAATAATACATATGCAAACAAGTTCTTATCTAATAGAGATGGGAACACAAATTTGGTAAGGTAATTAGGCCTTTTACCCTGAACATTGGCATAATGATTTGGCTCAGGCCTCAGAAGAATGGGCATCGCCCACACACACCTGAACAATGGATACCATCTATGGAAACAATCACAATTGTCTATAACATTACCAGGATCCAAGCCTCTACCAGGGAAGACCTACCACTGCTTTGGCATTGACTTACTCCAAAGAGTGCTCCCAACACACAGACGACTCAGCAACAGTCTGCATGCAGGGCAGATCGCTCTGCATTTAATGGTATGCTGAAACTAGAGGATGCTCCACATCAGCCTGACATCGATGATAGAAATGCACAGAATCCAGTCTTTAAATATAAGAATCTGATACTAACAATAGCTAAAGTGTGAAAAAGTTTCACCGGGACCTTGAGAATGACTCGAGTTGGATGGACTGCTATGCCTGGAACCCAGAGTCGGTCTTATGCCAATAAACTTCTGTGGTGAGGCCTTTTTGTAATCAGGTCAAGGATTTTTTTCCATTTTCCCCATTTTTCTGGACCTATGCAAACAACGACGATTGCCACTATCACACCTTTATTATATTTTTTTACTCTTATCCTTTAAGGAAAAAAAAATACAACTTACTGAACTTATAAACAAATAACTGTAGTAGAATGCCTGTCTCGAATACAGGCAGGGGATGGGAAGGGGGGAGGGGGTAATGTTACACTGGTGAAGGGGGGGGTGTTTTGGTTATGACTGTAATCCAACTATGATCATGTTACTTAAATAAAAAATATATTTAAAAAAAGGGAAAAAAAGTAAATAAAAGAGAGAGAAATCACCTGAGGCAAGGTTGACATAGTTAAGGGTATCTATGTTAAATTTAGGTGGGTTCTTAATCAGGTCTTAGTGGGTTTTTACACATCAAAATGAGTGAGGAAGAAAGGGAAAGCAGAAAGTGATATAAGAATCAAATAAAGATAGGTGTCTACAACGGATACAGAGTACTCGTTTTTTTCTCTTGATTCATGTCACAATTGTTCAAAATGTTCTCAGGGAGGTGCCGATTTGTTACTCATTAGGTGAGGTTTTTCTCTAGAAGAGAGAATCCCTGTAAGCACTTCTTTTGAGTGTTCTACTAGTCACTTCCTATATGATGAAAGATTATTCTGTGGGCTTTAGTCTCTATAAATTCAAATTTCAGTATAAATTTGCTGTGGTTACAATAGATCAATAAAAAATACCCTTATTCAATCAAAAAAAAAGAAAAAGAAAAATCCTATTAGAGGCAGGAGAAGAGAACACTGCTGGTGAGTGTGGTGTTGGAATAACGTATGCATGAAAATCTATCATTCAAGGTACTGTCAATCACAGTGCTTTAATACAAATGAAAAAATTAATAAGTAGAATACTTTTAATAAATCAAAATAAAATATTGATGAGCAACAGAACAGTGGGCATTTGCCTTTTTTGTTTGTTTGTTTTTGTTTTGGGGTCACACCCGGCAGTGCTCAGGGGTTCCTCTTGGCTCTCTGCTCAGAAATTGCTCCTGGCAGGCTCGGGGGACCATATGGGATGCAGGGATTCAAACCAATGACCTTCTGCATGAAAGGCAAAAGCCTTCCCTCCATGCTATCTCTCCAGCCCCAAGGGCATTTGCCTTTTATGCAGCTGACCCCCAGCATCCCATATGTCCAAGCCTGCCAGGAATAATTTCTGAGCACATAAATAGAAGTAACCCCTGAGTACCACTAGGTGTGGCCCAAACATCTCTACCCTCAAAATAAATAAAAAAATAAAATAAAACTCCCATAATCACACATAACATCTTAATAAAGACAGGTTATGTCAGAGATGCAAGCACATTGCACTCTATAAAAAGAGAATGTTGACCTCATCGGCAGGTGTACAAAGCAACGAACACATGTCATTTCATACAATATCTAATAACTCAATATTGAATAATCTACTGCCAAAGTGTACAATTGAAATAAGACAAACGGAGCCAACAAAAATACAATTTATTTATTTACTTTAAAAATTTATTTATTTATTTGTTTGTTTGTTTATGTTTTGGGGCCATACCTAGGGTTCACTCCTGGCTCTGTGCTCAGAAATCGCTCCTGGCAAGCTGGGGGTGGGTTGGAGTAGGGGACCAGGTGGGATGCCGGGAGCCACATGCAAGGCAAATGCCCTACAGCTGTGCTATTGCTCTGGCCCCACAAAAGTACAATTTAAAATTTCTAAGTAACTTTGGGCTGAAGCGGTGACGAAAGCGGTAGGGTGTCTGCCTTGCAAATGCTAACCTAGGAAAGACTACGATTCAATCCCCGGCATCTCGTATGGTCCCCCAAGCCAGGGGTGATTTCTGAGCTAACCCCTGAGCATCATCAGTGTAACCCAAAAAGCAAAAAGCAAAAAAAAAAAAAAAAAATTCTAGGTAACTTCGAAAATATTTCAACATTTATTTGACATAAAATATATAAAACAAGGAAATACTGGGTTTGAACTTAAAATCAAAACAATTTTGACAACGTGAAAAAAGGAAAATTCACTATAAAATTATCAATAAATATAAATAATGACAACTGCTTTGATTATCCTAAAAGGAGTTCTGTTGAAAGAAACATTTAAGATTCTTTTGCTCCCATGTCAATGCTATCCATAAGATAGTAAATTAAATACTATACATAACAGAAAAATTACATTTTCTATTCTATACATTATATATACACAGGGGATGTGTTATAAAAGCTATAAAAATAAATCTTTAGATTAAAAAACAATTTTAAAAAAATGGCAAACTGACCTATGAGACGTAACTTTTGTCATAATTATATTGAGTCTCTGAGCTATCTACTTAATGAATTAAATAAGAAATCTTTGGTCTACCAATGTTTTGGATGCCAAATTCTTCTGTCCTACTGTATTCCGAATGAATCTAAAAATCTGGGGGGAAAATTCAACAATTAAGAATGAAGAGAATATACATAGAAAAAAAAAACAAAACATTCACAGCAACTAAAATATCTAAATTTAATTCTCTGGCTATTATTTTACGTAAAGAGATCTGAGTACTATGGTTATACATAAAATTATTTCAGGACTATTATCATCTTAAATAATATCAAAGCAGCAAACATTGCTATTTGGAATTATTTTTCAGGGGACTGCAAATCATTGGCTCAAAAGAACACTTGGGAAGGGGTTGGGAGCTAGCTGAGAGGACTGGAGTGCAAGCTGGCATGCATCAACCTGAATCAATCCCTGACCCAACCCATTCTCCCAAAGGCCAGTGAGAAGCTATTAGGTGGCTCCTCACGCCCCTGCAAGAAAAATATATGGCAAGGCAATTATCTCTAGCTCTAAAAAATCAGAGGAGTCTACCTGGAAGGAATAGAATTTTCTAATGACTATTAAGGACTAATAAATTACATTTTACTGACTTCTATTAACATTTTACAACGTTTTATTAACTTGCATACTTCCGGGACATAGTGGGGAAATATGTGGGTAATATTAATGATAGCATTTCAAAGAGTCTGTCCTTTCTTGAAATCACTATTTCAGATTCATGGCCCACTCATATGAGGGAATAGAGGAGGTTGTTTATTATCCATATGAGGGACTATATGAGTGACGGGGCTTCTTGGGGCCTGGCTCCTAAAGCCAGGTCTCTGGTGTTTATCTTTTGTTGCAGAAGCATCTATGCTGCTTCTCCCTCCTGCCATCTGAAAGATGAGCAATCTAAGTGTCTTCCTACTAGGTTCTTTTCAAATTTCCTCATGATATTAATATACCCATTCTTGGTACAGGTATTCCATTAGCATTGAAGAAGAGTAAAGAATGGAGTTCACTGAAATACTGCTTTGGGGAAAAGGATAATCATATTCTTTTGGGGGGATTTGGGCCACACCTAGGATTGTTAAGGGAATACTTCTGGCTCTGCACTTAAGAATCAATCCTGATGGTGCTTAGGTACCATATGAGATACCAGGGATCAAACCTGGGTTGACAATGCATATGGTAAATGCCCTACCAGTTGTACTATTGCTTCAGCCCATCATAATTATTTCTGGTAAAAGTAAATTTTGTAACTCTATACTAAGAAAATAATGTAAGTCTTTTAAAAGGAATCCAGAAAGCAACTTTTAACTTACCTCCTGTTGTAGGTATGTAAGGCAGGCTGCTAAAATAAAATTCTGGCAAGCCAGATCCACAACACAGAAGAACAGCAGATCAAAAATAAGAAGAATGGCTTCATTTCCATAATACAGAACATTATTGAATGAATAATTTTCATCTATTAAAAAAGGCAATATTGATAATAAATTAGACACTGAAAATACAATAAACCTGTGATAAACATACAAGTTGTATGTATATTTAAAAAATAAATATTTAAAAAAATAATTGTTCAACATGCTTTTCTTGGGTAATCTTACCACTGCATGAACAAAGACCTTACATAAGACTCCTTGATTAACTGTGGGCCTTACTTTCACCTAAGACTCAGTCCCTTTTGCAGTTAGGGCCTTAGTGGACATCTCTTCCTAGATATCCCAAAGGTATCTCATGTTCAAACAAAATCTATCTTCTTTCCCTTCCAGTGTCATTTTCCATTGCTCTAACTTGAAGAAGAAAAATATTACCACCTTTGTTAGATAGAGGTCTGAGTCCACTTTTTTTACATGCAAATGACTAGTTATTCCAACACATGTTGAAGAGACTTTCCTTGCTCCGTTTTGCATTTATTGACCCTTTATCAAAGATTGATTGTATGTCTGGGGAACATTCTCTGAGCACTCAAGTCTAGTCCTCTGATCTGAGGGCCTGTCTTTATTCCAATACCATGCTGTTTTTTTGTTTTTGTTTTTGGGCCACACCAGGCGGTGCTCAGGGGTTACTCCTGGCTGTCTGCTCAAAAATAACTCCTGGCAGGCACGGGGGACCATATGGGACACCGGGATTTGAACCAACCGCCTTAGGTCCTGGATCGGCTGCTTGCAAGGCAAACACCGCTGTACTATCTCTCTGGCCCCTACCATGCTGTTTTAATGACTATAACTTTGTAATAGTTTAAAGTTGAAAAGAATGACGCCTCCCATACTCCTTTTACCAAGGTTTGCTCTAGCTATTCGTGGGTGTTTGATCCACTTCTTTGAAAAATGTCATGGGTATTCTTAGAGGGATTGCATTAAATCTGTACAGGACTTTGGGGAGTATTGACATTTCCTGCCAATCCATGAGCAGAATATGTGTCTCCATTTCCTTGTGTCCTCTTTTATTTCTTAAAGTAGTGTTTTGTATGTTTTGTAGTTTCTTTGAATAGGTCCTTCACCTCTTTAGTTGACTCCAAGGTATTTGAGTTTGTGTGACACTAATGTAAGTGGTTTTTTTAAAATGTCCATTTCTTCTCTATCATTATTGGTATATAAGAAGACCATTGATGTTTTCATGTTAATTTTGTAGCCTGCCACTTTTCTATATGAATTTATTGTCTCTCGAAGCTTTTTGGTAGAGTATTTAGGATTTTTATTTTTTGGAGGGAAGGGCACCTGGTGGCTCTTGGGGGTTACTCCTGGCTCTGCACTCAGAAATCTCTCATGTCAGGTTCTGCATGCTGAAAAATGAATCCAGATCACTCCTGGGTTGGCTGCATACAAGGCAAATATATTATTGTTCTATCTCTTGGGCTCCATTTTTAGGGTTTTCTAATATAGTATCAGGCCATATGCAAACAGTGAGAGCTTAATTTCTTCCTTTCCTATTTGGATTCCCTTAGTATCTTTTTCTTGCTATATACTATAGCAAATACTTCCAGCACTATGTACTTTTGCTTTCATTAATCTTTCGGATTCTTTTTGGATTTCCACATTTCATTGACTTCTGCTCTAAACTTTGTCATTTCCTCTGCCCATTTTTTTTTTTATCATTTTTCAGTTTTGTATGCTGTGCCTGTAAGTTATTTATGTAGGCCCCTTCCTTCTTCCTGATGTATGCTTGCAAAGCTATACATTTTCCTTATTACCACTTTTGCTGGGTCCTAAAAATTCTGATAATTTGTGTCTTCATTCGAATTTATTTCCAGGAATCTTTTATTTCCTCTCTGACCCACTGATTGTTCAGTAGCGAGCTGTTTAATTTCTAGGTGTCAAAGTTTTTCTTCTGTGTCCTTTTGTAGTTCACTTCTAATTTCAGTGCACTGTAATCTGAGAAGGTAGTCTGCACGATTCCTATCCTCTTGATTTTATGGAAGTATGTTTTATGGGCCAGCATGTGGTCTATCCTGGAGAATGATCTATGTGCATTGGAGAAGAATGTGTATCCAGTTTTCTGGATGGATGTGCCCTGTAGTACACACATACTAAGCTACTTTCTTTGATTTCTCTTTTCAGAGTTAGTATATTTATATTCTTGGTTGGATTTCAGCTTGGTTAACCTATCAAGAGTTGACAGGGTGGTGTTAAGGTCTCTCACTATTATTGTATTGCACTTGATGTCTTCTTTCAGATTTGTCACAGCTGTATTAAATATTTTGTTGGTCCCTCATTGGGTGCAAATATGTTTAGGTGTGAGATTTCTTCCTATTGTACATATCCCTTGATTATTATGAAATGTCCATCTTTGTCCCTTATAACTTTTCTGAGTCTAAAGTTTGTGTCATCGGATTTTAATATGGCCATTCCAGCTTTGTAAAGAAGTTATTTTCTTGGATGATTGTCCTCCAACCTTTGATTTTGAGTCTGTTTGTTTTGACTATTAAGCTGTGTTTCTTGTAGGCAGCAGAACATTGGATTCAGCTTTTTAATCCATTTTGCCACTCTGTGTCTCTTAAAAGGTGCATTTAGTCCATTGATGTTAAGAGAGATCATTGTCATAGAGTTTAGGGGCATCTTTTTGAAGTTTGGTATGTATGTTGGTCTGTCTTGTCTTAAAGTAGACCTTTCATTTTTTCTTTTAAGGTTGGTTTTGAGTCTGTTAAGTTTCTGAGCTGGTTTTTTTTTTTTTTTTAATCTATGAAGCTATGTATACTTCCTTCAAACCTGAAAATGAATCTGATGAGTGCAATATTCTAGGCAAAACATTCATTTCATTTGCCACTACATCCCACCACTGCCTTCTGACCTTGAGGATTTCTTGTGACAGGTCTGCTGTAAATCTTGACGATGCTCCTTTGAATGTAATTTCCCTTTTTGATATTGCTGCTTTCGGTATTCTATCCTTATCTGTGAAATTCGTCATTGTGAGTATGATGTGTCTTGGGTACTTTTCTTTGGGTCTCTTTTAGCTGGTACTCTTTGGGCATGCAGTATTTGGTTGCATGCAGTCTTTAGCTCTGAGAGTTTCTCTGCAATGACTATTGAATCATCCTGGGGATTTTCTTCCTGGGTCTCTGGGACTCCAATAATTCTTATGCTGTTTCTGTTGAATTTATCAAAAACTTTTATTTCTGTCTGTTCATATTCCTTGAGATTTTTCCATTGTCTGATCATTTTCTTTAAGGATCTTTTCCAATCTCTTCTGTTGTATGAAGTTGTGATGCATCTCATCTTCCAGCTCACTGATTCTGTGCTCAGTTGCTGTTACTCTGTTGGAGGCGCTTTCCAGTGGTTTCACTTCGCCTACTAAGTTTTTCAGTTCCATTTTTTCAGTTTGTAGTTTTCTCTCTCTCTCTTTTTTTTTTTTTTGGCTTTTCAGGCCACACTCATTTGATGCTCAGGGGTTACTCCTGGCTAAGCGCTCAGAAATAGCCCCTGGCTTGGGGGGACATATGGGACACCGGGGAATCGAACCGCAGTCCTTCCTTGGCTAGTGCTTGCAAGGCAGACACCTTACCTCTAGCGCCACATTGCCAGCACCCACCAAATTATTTTGTTTGTTTGTTTTTTGGGCCACACCCATTTGATGCTCGGGGGTTACTCCTGGCTAAGAGCTCAGAAATTGCCCCTGGCTTGGGGGACAATATGGGACTCCAGGGGGATTGAACCACGGTCCTTCCTTGGCTAGCACTTGCAAGGCAGACACCTTACCTCTCACCTTGCTGGCTCATTTTTATTTTCATATCCTCTTGGTTCTTATTTGTAATTCTTTCAGCTTGATCCATTCTTTCTTTGAGTTCTATGAACATCCTCCATATTTTTTCTCTATTCTCCTTATCTGAGAGTTAACTAGATGGTTGGCATATTTCAGGTAATCAGAGCTGCCATCTTCACTCTCTATGAATAGTGTCAGCCTGCATTGTTTCCCATTGTCATAGTTGTACTGTGGTGTTTTCTACGTGTTGTGCTGGGGTTCACTGGCTAGAAGATATGCACAGCGGCGGAGGCTCCTCTGGCTCCTCTGGCTCGGTCCTTTGTTGGTGGAGACAGCTCACCTCTGATTACGTGCCCTCAGGAGATATTCTCTGTTGTGGCCTCAGGAATTGTTCTGTGTGGGGTGGTTCATGGTTCCTCAAGGAGCAGAACAGAGAACGTTCAAAATATCTCAAAACCAAGAATTAAGCTCACTAATTTACATTTGTTCTGGCCACATTCTAAGTCACTGAACCACCATATAGGTCCTTTCTCATTGGAGGCCCCTGACAACAGAGATGTCAAAGTCACTTCAGGTCTTATGGGTGGTTTTGGGTCTAAATTCAAGGACTTGAGACTCCTGAATAAGTGCTTTAAGCCAATGAGTCATCTTCAGGTTTGGACAGCTATATTTTTTTAAGAGTCTAGGGGCTGGAGAGATAGCACAGTGCCGTTTGCCTTGCAAGCAGCCCACCAAGAACCTAAGGTGGTTGGTTCGAATTCCGGCATCCCATATGGTCCCCTGTGACTGCCAGGAGCTATTTCTTTTTTTTTTTTTTTTTGTGGTTTTTTTTTGGGTCACACCCGGCAGTGCTCAGGGGTTATTCCTGGCTCCACGCTCAGAAATTGCTCCTGGCAGGCACAGGGGACCATATGGGACGCCTGGATTCGAACCGATGACCTCCTGCATGAAAGGCAAACACCTTACCTCCATGCTATCTCTCCGGCCCCGCCAGGAGCTATTTCTGAGCCAGGAGTAACCCCTAAGCACCACCAGGCATGGCCCAAAAACCAAAAAAGAAAAAAAAAAAAAGTCTAAATGATGTTATTCTTGTTTACGTGTTTCAAAAGAATATTCTTCTAAAATCTAAATTTTATGTATTAATAAAAATATCTTTTATGTTTTTCATTCATTTTGGAATTCAGTTTTTTAGTCTCAGAATAGTTAGTGTTTACAGATTTGTTTCTTGTTTTGTACCATTAGAAAACAGAATATAGAACACTATTATTAAGTCTATTATGTATATTAGGTTGTTTTTATATAAAATTATAAATCAAAAGAAAAATTTACAAGTCCTTTTACATCAAAATTGAAACAACAATCAAATCAAAACATTTAAAAATACCATTGTAAAAGATGCTTTTTTCCACTGGTTCCATGAATTCAATTCCAAGAATTCTTTCAAGAAGCAACTTATCTTTTATAAAGTAGTCCATTTCCTTATGAACCTAGTATAAAAAAAATGAGTTCTTTTAAAAAATAGCAGTGAAACAGATAGACCCAGATTTTGTAAAATTAGGGAGAAAATAGAAAATAAATAGTATACACAAAAATTTGTTCTTCAAAGATAGTGAAATTAATACACTGGGTTTTCAACAAAATTCTCTTAGTGGCATTTAGAGTTAGATATACTTAAAAAAAGTCAATTCAAAACATGGAAGCTTTTTAGAAATACAATCAAAGAAGAACATATTTTTGTTTTGTTTTGATTTTGGAGTCACACCCGGAAGTCCTCAGGGGTTACTCTTGGCTCTGAGATCAGGAATCTCACCTGGAGAGTTTAGGGGACCATATGGGATCACAGAGATCAAACCTGGGTCGGCTTCTTGCAAATGCCCTACTTGAAGGATGACTGCTCTAGTCCAAAAAACATGTTTTTATAATGAATTATACACTAAAATTCTGACTTTAAAACTCTAGTGCATACATGGAGGCAATCAGACAATTTAAGTTATAGACACATAAAATCTCATCTTAAATTTATCTGTAAATCTAATTTGACCTCTATGCCACATTAATGCTGTTATTCATAAAGAAAAGCAATGCAATGGGCTGAAAGGTACTTGCTGTATCACAAATGGTCCTCTGAGCACATAGGATCATCCTATCATAGAGTCAGGAACAGCCACTGTGGGAAGTGACTCAAAGAACCTCCCAACCCCCACAAAGACCCACAACAGAAAAAAAAAAAGCATTTAATCCCCTTATCTGACTGAAAAAAAAAAATCACACTCCTGGTTATATTCTTAAAAATTGTTTAAGAAGTTTCAATATAAAATGTCAAAATACATACATGATCAATGAAAGAGCCAAGAAATTTATTCATTGTATGATATGCTTTGACACTCTGGTCAAAAGTATTTGATGATGAACTCAATAGTCTAGCAGGGCCATTTTTCTAAAAGAAAAGAAACAGAAAAGTGGAACATGGCATACTCATTTTTAAATAATAGAAAATATTGACAAAATATAACTGATCAGTGTACAAACCCTTGTTAGTGTCTCATGAATTCTGTCATAGTGCTGTCTCATCTGACTAGAAATTGCAATCTGAAAAGTCTGGCCATCTGTGTTAGGTACCAAACCTCTTTGGCTACACAGATTTTCCTGAAAAGTAAAAAGGGAAGTTAAGATCAAAATTATAACATTTTGGGGTCCCAAGAAATAGTACAGTGGGTAGGGCGATTGCCCTGAAAGCAACCAACCCTGGTTCAATCCCCAGTACTACAGAGGATCTTCAAGCCCCACCTGGAGTGATCCCTGAGCACAGAACCAGGAGTAAGCCCTGATAATTGCTGCTGTGTACCACCAAATAAAACATAACATTTTATCATTAGAAAATATGGGGTCTTCCAGCCACACCAGCTGGGCTCCATCCAGTAACACATTCCCAAGAAATGGAGGCAGAGAGACAGATTGGCAGCAGAGCCATTCTCACACCCGTTCAGTATGCACCAAAGAGGGTGACTACTCTGTCACACCCTGTGGCTATGCCTTTCTTCTAGTCTATGAGCCCCATGGACTAGGTGGTAGTTCTAAAGACCCAGCTAGTACTAGCCACCTGTATAGGTGATAAGGAAAACTCAAATAAACCATGGAATGGGAGACTCAAAAAGATATGAGAGTAGAAATGTGAAAATTTCAAACAGAAATGACAGAAAGTGGGACACTGATGGAGGGAAAAGAGTGCTGGTAAAGGGTGTTGTACACTATATAATAATGACTGAAACTCAATCATGAACAACTTTGTTGCTATTCTAAAAGATAGCTTATGTAGGAGCTATTCAATGAGATTTGATTAATTTCATTCATCAATATTCAGAGTAATGAGCTTAGAACTCTAAGAGGATTAAAATACACACACAGTGTATCAATGTAAATTTCGAATTAAGAAAAAAGACAAAAATAAAAGATATACAATAACCATACCGCTTCTCTTTTAAGATTCATATTCATTTCTTCCATATTAGTATCTGCGTGCCCATGCACTGATCTGCCATGAATATAATATCCAAAACATTTGTGCGATAATAGAAACACTGATATCTATAAAAAGAGAGAGAGAGACAAAAAAGGAGCGACAAGCAACACGTGGTTTTCCAGAGAAATAAAGTCCTTTGAAAACAGTTCTTTCAAAATGGTAAGGATGAAATTTCTGGAAAACCTATCAAGAGAATAATAGGTAATAAGGAATAATGAATAAGAGATGAAAAATATTTCCCAAGAAGCACATAGTTGATATCTGAAAACTTTAGACTTGTGGAATAAGTGAACTATTTGGAAGCATAAGAAACTGGCAATCAAACTGCAAGTGAAGAAAAAACTGATACAGTAAATAATAACTTGTAGCTTATTATATCTATCCCCGGAATTAACAATCAGAGGAAATTAGACTAAAAATCCAATCATACTAAATCACTTTTATTTATTTATTTATTTATTTTGGTTTTTGGGCCACACCCGTGGTGCTCAGGGGTTACTCCTGGCTGTCTGCTCAGAAATAGCTCCTGGCAGGCACGGGGGACCCTATGGGACACCGGGATTTGAACCAACCACCTTTGGTCCTGAATCGGCTGCTTGCAAGGCAAACGCCGCTGTGCTATCTCTCCGGGCCCCACTAAATCACTTTTAAAGCCTCTTTAATACTCTTTTAATACTCATGATCTTTACTATGGAAAAAATAAAAGTTGCAAGCTAAATTCTTAAGTACTTACATTGCTCATACTGCACAAATCAACAAATTGTCGAATTTTGTCTTCTATAAATCTCTCATAAAAAACAGCAAAGAACACAATCTGAAACATGAAGCCAAATTCATCCTTATTAACTTTTAGAATTTAATTTTCTTTTATAATCATGAAATTAAAAACATGAGTTCCAACCAAGAATATAATAGCTATGTTTCCTGTAGGACAAAAATTTTGTCATTTCTGATTCTTCTGTCAAAGGAAGATTATTTGTATAAGGGTGTTAAGATTCACTGAGGTTGAATTTTTAAGAATGTTTAGGAATAACAAATAGATGATTAGCAAGCCTTCCATTTGATTTTGATTTTGATTTTTTTGGGGGCTCACACCCGGCAGTGCTCAGGGGTTACACCTGGCTCCACACTCAGAAATCGCTCCTGGCAGGCTCAGGGGACCATATGGGAGGCCAACATTTGAACCAATGACCTTCTGCATGAAAGGCAAACGCCTTCCTCCATGCTATCTCTCCCAAAGTCATTGGAAAAGTTGCTTTTCATATTATTTTTCTCTTAGGAGCAGCACACATAAATAGCATTTTAAACACTATTTTAACTGTAGATAATGTGCTAAGTATTCAGATGTTATGATTTCTTAGGCTTAGTAACTCTAGAAAGAAAAAATTGACAAATAAAAAAATATATTTTAAGGGCACAGTGATGGAAGGTAGAGCACTTGCTTTGCACATAGCAGACCCGGATTCAATCCCTGGCATCCCATATGGTCACTTTAGTCCTGCCAGGAGTTATTTCTGAGCAGGAATTTCTGAGCAGAGCCAGGAAGGAGTAAGGGCAGTGCACCACTGAGTGCGCTACAAAAGCCAAAACTAAAACAAAGAGTTTTCAGAGAAGGTTTTTAAGATATGCTATTGAGAACATTTCCTAACCAGTGAATTTTAAAGCTGTCCGCAATTCCTAATGTGAACTCCTTTTATCTCCATTTGCTCTCTTATCTCTGCTTAACACCACAATTTGTAATTTGTTACTGTTACAGCATAACTTTGAGCTCATCAAATAAATATTTTCAAACATATGAATATATTAGGTATGGCTGGAACATTTCCCTAAGCACTCTATGCACACAATTAATATAATCTTTTATTTATAACATAAAAATGTAACATTCAAATGAAAAAAACTTAAAGGCTACCACTCAAAAGTTGAAAATATTATCTAGGGGCTGGAGAGACAGCATGGAGGTAAGGCGTTGGTCTTTCATGCATTAGGATGAAGGTTCAAATCCTGGCATTCCATATGGTCCCCTGTGCCTGCCAGGGGCGATTTCTGAGCATGGAGCCAGGAGTAACCCCTGAGTGCTGCCGGGTGTGACCCAAAAACCAAAAACCAAAAAAAAAAGAAAAAAAATATTACTCTAATCCCGGGAATAAACAATAAAACTTAACTTTATGAGAACCAAGAAGATTTTTTATAGGCAAATATATACAACTCTTAACAGATTGGTCAAGGATTTCTGAGGATATTTAAAGAATAAACACTGATATAAACTTACAATAGATCATTACTACTCTGGCATCCAGCTGAGACACACCCATGTTGCCAGATATGGACATAAGTCAAAACTAAGAACAAGGTGATGTTGATCAACTTCTGAAAAGGCTCTTGAAGGGAAAGCCTGAGTTCTCTCAGTTTCCTCCATTAGTCCCATCAGCCGTTCTACTCGATGCAGAGTGGAAATGCTAATGAAGCAGCAGAACCGAGTAGATTCGTGAACCAATCCTAACCCAAACTGCCCTGCCCTTCTCAACACTGCTTTTCTTCCTCATGAGAGAGGGGGGTTAGTTTTATTTCAGCCACTGCCACTTAAGATAATTTGAATCTAGTGAAGGGGTGTTCACTTTATGTTTGTAACCATGGTGCTAAAGTAAAGATAATATTATTAAAAAATAAAAAAATTTAAAAAAAAGATTGCTTATCAAATCTGAAAGATTTCAAATGCCATTCATTTAAATTCTCTAGGAATTTACAGAAATCTAATCTAATCTAATCCAAAAGAATCTAATGTACTCAGTGAAATAATTTTATTACACTGATGATAAATCAATCTTCCAACCTTTTCAGTTCTATCTTAGTTTCAAAATTAAATTTTTGGGGGCCGGAGAGATAGCACAGCGGTGTTTGCCTTGCAAGCAGCCAATCTGGGACCTAAGGTGGTTGGTTCGAATCCTGGCGTCCCATATGGTGCCTGCCAGGAGCTATTTCTGAGCAGACAGCCAGGAGTAACTCCTGAGCACCGCCGGGTGTGGCCCAAAAACCAAAAAAAAAAAAAATTTAAATTTTTGTTTGTCTATCTCTTCCAATGGTCAAATCTGCTTCAAGTTTAATCAAGTCAGTGGGCCAGAGAGATAGCACATCGGGAAGGTGTTGGCCTTGCACAACTGACCAAGGACAAACAGTGGTTCAAATTCTGGCATCCCATATGGGTCCCCTGTGCCTGCCAGGAGTGATTTCTGAGTGCAGAGCCAGGAGGAACATCTTAGTACTATTGGGCATGAGCCAAAAACCAACCAAACAAACAAACAACAAAAAATCCCAAGTTCAATCAAGTTGCTCCAATTTCAAAATCAACCCATAGTAAGAACGCAATCTTGCCGCCAGGGATATGCGGTGGGGCCTTCAATGATTAAGACACTCAAAAACACAATCCACAGCAAGACGTGACACTTCCCTAGTGTGATAGCGAAGAATGTGGTGACTGGCAGGCACCATAACTAATGTGTGTGCACAATGTAGGTAAGTGTGCAAGCCCTGGACACCTAACAGCAGCAACTCGAAGGGAAGGAGAAGAGAAGCATATGATTAAAAATAACATATTCTAGTCTCAGATTACAAAACTCTATCTGGATTGAAACCCTTAAGACTTGAGATTTCAATCAGAGACTTTAAACACGGGTTGTTTTAGACAGATAACTGTTCGCTAACTTGTAGGATGTTTATCTTTATTGACTACTTTTACAAAGTGAAAGGGATTTTTAATCCAATAGTGTGATTCATTTTACTCATGGGAAAGTCTAGAAGCAAGGGTTATAAGGACAGGTATTAGGGAATTTTCCCTTCTGGAGAAGCTCGTGTTCTCCTATGACAAAGAACAGAGCAGGTATTAGTGCTAAGTGTTTTAGTTGTTTCTTTTGCTTCCTTCTTTTTCATTCCTTTTTTACTTTAAAACTTTTATAATATAGGGGCCAGAGAGATAGTACAACAGGTAGGGCACTTGCCTTCCAGGTAGTTAGCTCAAGGTTTGACACACGGCACCCCCTATAGTCCCCTGAGCATTGCCAGGTGTAATTCCTGAGTAAAGAGCCAGAAATGAGATCTAAGTATTGCCAGTGTGGCCCCAAAACAACAAAAACACTTTTATTTTATAATAACTAAGGATAGTATACAGAGATGTCAAAATTAAAAAATGGCACATCTAAATCTTATATAAATAAAAATCAACAACAATGCCCAGCATGCCTGGAACTTAAAATGTTTATGCCAATTGCACGTCAAGAAAGCATGTGGGAAAAAAAGAAAATAGAGAAGAAGAAAAAGGTGAGGAAATATAGGAAAAAATTGTCCTGTTTAAATTATGGGACCTGAGGTTAAGATTTAAAAAAGTTATTTGTTTTTTTTTTGTTTATTTATTTACTTATTTATTTTAGTTTTCAGGTCACACCCAGTGGCGTTCAGGGGCTACTCCTGGCTCTGCACTCAGAAACTGCTCCTGGCAGGCTTGGGGAACCATATGGTAATGCCAGAAATCGAACCCAGGTCCGTCCCAGTCAGCCGCGTGCAAGGCAAACACCCTACTGCTGTGCTAATAATTGTTTTAGTTTGCATTATATTACAAAAAAAAATCCACAAAGGGCGCTGGCAATTTGAGAATCCATGCTTCATATATATAAATAATAAGTTATACTTTTAAAACTGAAAGATACTATGTTAAATGAAGTGAGCCAGACGAAGAAGGATAAATAACAGAATATCTATCACTTATATGTGGTATGTAGAACAACTACATGAAGAAATGCAATGGTCTAAGTGGGAGTTGTCTCCAACGCCATGGGCCCCAAAGTCTAGTGAGGAGTAGGAAAGAAACTGAGGGGAGGAGGAGAAACACAAGTATGAAAGGATGGGGTTCAGGGGCCAAGCGGTCTCAGGTGCATTGGTGGAGATGAAGAAAAAGGACAGAACTAAATATCCAAGCCAGAGTCAATAACAATGGAATCGAGAGACCCAAACTCTAAGAATATAAACTTTAAATGGGCTTTTTTTTTAACAGGAAGGGTGGGGGTCAAAGGGTGGGGTTTGGGATGTACTCTGGAAACATGGTGAAGAGAGGTTGATACTGGTGGTGGGATCGGCCCTGATCATTGTATGTCTGAAACTCAATTATGAAGGACTTTGTTCATCATGATGGTTTCAATAAAATAAAACAAAATTTAAAATATTAATACTTCAATAATAATAATAATAGTTCCATGAGTAGAAAGCTTCAGACTCCAAAAGACCTTGTGTAGCCCACTACTTATAACATCTTGTATTCTGAAATCAAATTCCAGGTCTGCAACCACCAACTAAATGATTTTAAGCAACTCGATCTTTTTGTACGTCAGTGTCTTCCTCTGTAACATGAAAACACCAACAGAACCAAAAGAACTCTAGAGGTTACTAGAAAGATTACACTGTATATGAAGTCCTGTCATTATTATTGCTCTTGCCACTTGTCTGCAGCAGAAACCCAGAAGTCATCGCTCTATAAAGAGAACTACAACTATAAAGAGGCAAGTAAAGTGAAAAGAAAAATCTCTCGTTACTTGTATAAATCCAATGGTGAGCCAAAGGGCAGCTGATACTGCATATCTCAGAATGCGGCTGTAAGGAGCGATGTAGCTAACTGGGTTTCTGGAAAGACTAGAGGATGGGTCCATCAGTGCCAAGTTCTTGAATCCCACAACCTGAAATTAAAAAAGAAATGTAGCATTTAAACACACTTACATTTTCTATCGTCTGAAATGATAGAATTGGAGGTAGGAACATTGTATGGCTAACACCCTGTTGTAAAAGGTCTTTGTAAATCACAGTCTCTTTTGAAAAATAGCTTTTCAATTTTTTCTCTAATAATAGGCATTTATTTCTAAGGACAGAAACACATAAGAATAAAGCTCTACATAGATATGTTTAACACTAGTTTCATTTCTTAAGGTCTTGACTATAGAAGGATTAAATAAAAATCACTAGTTATCTGTGGTTTCCCTTTATTACAAAAGAAAACAAGCATTTACACAGACAACGCAGAACCTATTACCATAATCTTGCAATTCTACAACAGACCATCTTTACATAAAGGATTTGGGAAACTTGAAGGGTGAGGGCGGAAAAATAGGAATAAACACAGGTTGGTATTTATTCGACTTTGCTCTGCTTATTCTTGGGGAAGGGGCTACATATTTTCTAAGATGGTAATTTATTTTTTATGTTTGTCTTTTGTGGGTAATTCAAATGGAATCAATACACACTTGCACAGAATCATATCATGTAACTGAGTGTGGTCAGCATCTGCCCTCGCCCCTCTGGAGCTCATTTAACTATATTTAGCTGTCCAAAATAGCTTCTCATGTTAACACCTTATATTTAAAATAATTTTCCTGAAAGGAAAATTCCCCTTTTTAATTTTAATAACTTAATAGCAGCATTAGCTTGGAGTCAATTGCTTACTTTAAGCTGTTGGTATTCACATACGTTGCTTTGGTGCTGGGAATGACCAAAGGCAATGCCACCAGGATTATGCTTGGCATAAATGGAGATGCTCGGATTGAATCTGAGATCTTTATGGCATAAGTAATACACATATTTTTCAAATTATTTTAATATATTTTCCCAAAGAATAAAATAGTATTCTTTGGCCTTTTATATACATAAAATAATATGAGTATCTAACCCACCTCACAACATGCTAAATGCAGATTGCACTTAGTGATTTTGTGCACCCAAGTGCAAGTGCATGACCCCTAATGCCCTGCAACTAAAGTGTTTGGTCCCAGCAAGCATCTCATCCAAGGGCTCAACACCTGGCAAGCACCCCAGCCAAGCAGACGTAATCTGTACTCACTACCACCATGACCATCATGACAACAAGAGGGAAGGAAAGAAAGAAAAACAAATGAACAAACAAAAGAACCTCTACTACAAGTGAACTTCTACAATACTGTTCACCTCACCCATTTTCTAGCTTTAAGACAAGGAATGAGGGAAAGGAAGCAGAAGAATAAAAAATTAAGGCACAGAGATATAAAAGTAATTTATATCCAATCTTTTAAGTAGCTAACTCCTGAGGATGCCTGCTACTCATCAATAGTTTTCACATTTTAGACTCACATTCAGTACTGTATACAAATGGTCTTTAATAATTTTAACCTGATCCATAATATAAGTAAACAGCGATATATATGTATATATACATGAATATTATTATGTATTCCCTTGTTCAGTTATAGCTCTTTGTGCAGACAAACCCCACAGGTATTCAATAATAATGTTGGAACTTTAACGATATCATAGTAGCTTTATTTTGAAACAGAGATGGGGGGCCAGAGTCACATCCTGAGATACTCAGCCAACAGCACCAGCCTGCCTCAAGGCCAGGGTACAGAGATGTGTATCAGCTTGTGTGCTGGTAGTTTTCTGAAACCTCCAGGCCACACCCAGCAATGCAGAGGAATTTCAGGGCTGCCTCCAGCAGTATTGAAAGTGCCACGTGGTGTTAGGGACCAAATTGGGTTCTGTGGCCCTTTTGCAATCTGCATGATTGCTATAATAGCTAAACTGAAGTGAGAATGGGTCATAAAGAGCTGGGGTCACTTTGGAACTACTGAATCAATCTTGAGGCAGGAGGCTGGGTATAAGAATCTGGCAAAAGGGCTGGAGTGACAGCACAGTGGTAGGGCATTTGCCTTGCATATCGCTGTCCCAGGACGAACCTTGGTTCGATCCCTAATATTCCATATGGTCCCCCAAGCCAGGAGCGATTTCTGAGCACATACCCTGGAGTAACCCGAGAGTCACTGGGTGTGGCCCAAAAACCAAAATAAAGAAAGAATCTGACTAAATTTCCCAGAGATTCTGACTATAAACCAGTGGTTTCAAAGGTCCTGTTTACCTAGAATAGTTAGTTGCATTTTACACAGCAAAAATAGAAAGGTGATAGCTGGCTGTGGAGGGATCACAAGCATGAGCTGTTTAGTGAATCTGCAGTTGCATTTTTACCAGGTAAAAAATAGACTCTGGAGATTGGCAACACAGCAATGTGAATGTATTTAACATCACTGAACTATATACCATAATAAAAAAATAAAGATGGGCATTTTCAAAGTATGTATTCCTAACAGATTTTTTTTAAAAGTCATGCAGTCATTACATGACAGTAATATTTAAACTTTAGAAAATTTGAACACTAACCTGGAAACTTAGCTGACCTGCATAAAATTAACACTGATGGGACCGGAGCCATAGCACAGTAGTAGGGCATTTGCCTTGCATGCAGATGACTCAGAACGAACCTGGGTTCAATCCCCGGTGTCCCATATGGTCCCCCAAGCCTGCCAGCAGTTATTTCTGAACACAGAGCCAGGAGTAACCTGAGTTTCACCAGGTGTGGCCCCAAAACCAAACCAAACCAAACCAAAACACTGATGAGGTACTCAAAAGTTATACATAATAATATCAAATAGTGCCTACCTCCAAAAAGAAGAGAACAGAAACTACTTGGAAAAGTGGGTTAATTTTTCTCACAGCCTGAATTTCATTCCATTCGTTTGCGACAAAATACGTCCTCCATATGCTCACAGGGACGGCTGAACTCCGGACACCACCCTCACCTGGTCAGGAAGAAATGAGTGAGTAAATATGATTCAGCTTCCTGGTCCTGAAAAGGCAGCAAAGGAATCTGGGTACAAATGGTATGCCAATTACCTTCAATAGCTCGAAGTATCTTTCCTTTAGGTCGCTCCCAATCAATGAAGAAAATATCTATGGTAATCTGGGATACTAGCTTATGCAAAAACTGCAGAGCCTGAGAATGACAAACAAAACACCCTCAGAGTAAGGATGTTTACAAAACCAAAACCCAGACAGCAACAAATATCCTACGCTCAGGGAATAGAAATTCTGTAAATGTCAAATGAAATAATACCAGTAGAACTAGATCAAATAATCTGGAATCACCAAACTCACAGAATGCTCCCATATATGTCCATTTGACTCTCTTCTTCCCTTTCTCTTGGCAGGGGGTTGAGCTTTTGGTCCACAGCTAGTTGTGCCCAGGGCTTAATCCTAACTCTACACTCAGAAATAAATTCCGGCAGAATTTGGGAGGTCATATTCACTGCCAGGATCAGCCACAGAAAAAGCAAGTGCTAGAACTTCTGTATTCCGTCTCTGGTCCCTTCTATCATACTTCAAAATATGAAAAGGACAAAAGGTGACAGATGAGGTAGCCTGTGTGTGTTTGTATGTGTAAAAGAGAGAACTTTTATTCACACAGAGCTTTGCACAAGTGACTCTTTCCAAAGATTCTGAAAGTATATTTGAATTTTTAATAATCTGATTTCTACATATGCAAAGACATTTTCAACTACAATTTACTCTTCTTAAAGGATCAATAATTCAGAATGCTCTCTCTGTTAGGTTTTTTTGTTTGTTTTTGGTATTGAAATTTATGATTTTAAAAGAAATACTATGGACACATCTGTTTTATCTAATGCAAGCAGTAGGTTTAAATGAAGGCATTCTTCCTAATAGATCAGTGACTGCCAAGCCCATTGCCCTACCACATCCCTTTTAAGAAAATAATTACTCTATATGATTTCCCTCAATCCACCTCTTCAGCAAGTAAAGAGGACCCCATAATGAAATTTGGATTCCTATTACATTCTGAGGCCATTCTAGCATTCCCCAGAGAGGCAGAATCACTATTTTGAGAAAGATCAGAATAGGTATATTATTGACCAAACAGAAAACAGAAGTCTGTATATGGGATAATTCTTCTTGGAGATCATAGATCAATGGGGAATACAAATACTTAAAAACCATAATAAATGGGAATGGAGAGGTGGCACTAGAGGTTAAGGTGTCTGCCTTGTAAGCACTAGCCAAGGAAGGACCCCGGTTCAATCCCCCGGTGTCCCATATGGTCCCCCAAGCCAGGGGCAATTTTCTGAGCACTTAGCCAGGAGTAACCCCTGAGCATCAAATGGGTGTGGCCCAAAAAACCATAATAATTGTGATGTCAGATACCAGAAAGGCATATCAATGGTTTTCACAAACATGGTCAGAAAAACAAGGGGCAGAGGAGACAAGAAATATTGACACAGAAAACTTCTAAGATTGCAGTACTTCATCCAGAATGTTAATAATGAACCTTTTCTTAAACATTTTTTTTAACTTTATTTATCGATTGGTTCATTGACTGATTGGTTTCTGGGCCACACCAGTGGAGCTCAGGGGTCCTCCTGGCTCTACACTCAGAAATATGGGATGCTGGAATCGAGGAAATCAAACCAGGTCCCCCTTCCCTCGTTGGCCGCATGCAAGGCAAGCACCCTACTGCTGTGCTATCTCTCCGGCACCTACAAAGAACCTTAATTAACACAGAAAAAATTCATGCCTAAGGTATTTTGTATTCTGTAAATAGACCATCACACTTTAATGACTTTATACCTGACTTATTAAGTTAGCTGTAACTATGACAGAGGGGTAGACAGAAACTACAAAGGTTAAGTCACTTGCTTTGCCCACCAGTAACCCTGTGTCAACCCCCAGAACCACAGTCAGTACCCTGTGCACTGCCGGGAGTGATCCCTAAGTACAAAGCCAGGACTAAGCCTGAGTACCTCCAAGGTTGGTTAAAAAATAATAATGATAGGGGCTGGAGTGACAGTGCAGTGGCAGGGCGTTTGCCATAGATGAGGTTGACCTAGGATGAATCTGGTTTGATCCCTGACATCCCATATGGTCCCCCAAGCCCGGAGCAATTTCTGAACGCAGAGCAGGAGTAACTCCCGAGTGTCACCGGGTGTGACCCAAAGACCAATAATAATAATAATAATAA
The DNA here is from genome assembly GCF_024139225.1 of Suncus etruscus. NCBI lineage: Eukaryota > Metazoa > Chordata > Mammalia > Eulipotyphla > Soricidae > Suncus > Suncus etruscus. The sequence goes on from NC_064857.1 coordinate 5,037,757, forward strand.
TAATAATGATAATAATAATAAACAATAACTATAACTCACATTAGTCCAAATATATTTACAGATTCTTAGAAAAACTGATTTAAGATAGATTTGCCAAATGAGCTATCTCCTATAAATAAAAGTAAACTTCCTCAGTAAAACACACTAATTTGTACTTTTCAAAAGCAGTTCTCACCACAAATTTTGAAAACATTTCAATTTTACTGGCAAGGCTTATAGTATGTCTTTGAAATCCAGTAGCCTGTCCTTTAAAACTTACCTTAAGGGCAAAAGCACATCCCACGTAAGTGACAAAACGCTCTTCCTGCTCTGGTACTGGGAGCAAAACTGAGACAGACTTCTGGGCCTTTGATGAAAATCGTATTAGAAACATGAGCACACATTTTCACAGTTGTTTACTGAGCATCATTTATAAATAAAAGAAATCACAATAGAGAAAAACGGTTTAGAAATGTGTTTTTTTTTTTTTTTTTTTGGTTTTTGGGCCACACCCTGTGACGCTCAGGGGTTACTCCTGGCTATGCGCTCAGAAGTTACTCCTGGCTTCTTGGGGGACCATATGGGACGCCGGGGGGATCGAACCGCGTCCGTCCTAGGCTAGCGCAGGCAAGGCAGGCACCTTACCTCCAGCGCCACCGCCCGGCCCCGGTTTAGAAATGTTTTACTTCAGGAATCACTGAATAAGCACAGCACACCCAGGAAATGGTGAGGTTGGCATTTGCCTTAGTACTTTTGGTGAGAAATAACCACAAATAAAATAGTTATTTGAAAAAGATAGCTGGGGGGGGGCGGTGAGGTGGCGCTAGAGGTAAGATGTCTGCCTTGCTAGCGCTAACCAAGGAAGGACCTCGGTTCAATCCCCAGGTGTCCCATATGGTCCCCCCAAGCCAGGGGCAATTTCTGAGTGCTTAGCCAGGAGTAGCCCCTGAGCATCAACCGGGTGTGGCTGAAAAACAAACAAAACAAAACAAAACAAAAAAAAAAAAAAAGAAAGAAAAAGATTGCTGGGGCAGAAAGATAAGTAAGTACTTGCCTTACATGCGGTTGACCAGGCTCAATTTCTGGCATCCCATATAGCCCCCCACCAAATTCTATGAGGAAGAGTGATTCCTGATTGTAAAGTAATTAGTATTCTCTGAGAAATGAGTGTGGCCCCGAAACAAAAAAAAAAAAAAAAAGACAGGGGCCAGAGAGATAGCAAAGCAGTTGGGCATTTGCCTTACATGTGGCTGACCCAGGAGGGACCCAGCTTGATGCCTAGCATCCAATATGGTCCCCCAGTCTGCCAGGGGTGATATCTGACTGCAGAACCAGGAGTAACCCCTGAGCACCGCTGGGTGTGTCCTGCCCCACCAGAAGAAAAAAAATAATGAGAAAAAGATAGCTTACCAGCTATTGGCATATGTTAAATTGAGAAACTCACTTACTTTGAAGAAAATCAGCCAATAGAGACCTGTTCCCACTGTAATGATGAAGAAAACATTGGCTAGATCACCAGCATAGTATATCAAGAATTTCATGAAGGTCTGCAATTGGAAGAGAATCACAATCCTTACAGATTTCACCTATTTTATACAATCATTTTTATTTATATATCTACCTAGCGCTTCAAGCTCCTTGAAAACTCAAAATAAAAAATAAAAAGGAGAGTGTGTTTCCTGTGAGGTAAATGTGGAGACCAGCCTGGGATGGAAAAGAGGCGAGACAAGGACACTGAGCATTTTTCTAGTCAATGAGTGGTAAGTGTACTTGAGAAATAACTACATTAACAACTATCATGGCAGTGCTAGTGAGTGCGATAAGTAGAATGCCTGTGTTGAAATCAGGCAGGGTTGGGGAGGAGGGAAATGGGGGTCAGTGGTGGTAGGATGGTTGTACTAGTGAAAGGGGGTGTTCATTTTATGACTGAAACCCAACTACAAACATGTTTGTAATCATGGTTGCTTAAAGATTTTTTTAAAGATTAAAATAAATAAGTAAGTAAATAAAAAAATCGGCCTCTTGGTCTAAGTGGAGGAAAGAGAAGCATTTAAAACTACAGTTACAAATCTGCCAGAGGTGAAGGGAAGATAAGAAAAAGACAAGTTATTCTCATTATCAAATTCTAGTTGCCAGTATCTTTTTGGTACAATATTTTGGTGAAGGCAACAGTTGTTTCCCTTTTTGCAACCCACAGATTCTATCTTTCAGAAAGGAATCTATTTATGCTTCTGTTTACAGAAGCATTCTGTAAAATATATAAATTGGGGCTGGAGAGATAGCATGGAGGCAAGGTGTTTGCTTTTCATGCAGAAGGACGGTGGTTCGAATCCCGGCATCCTACATGGTCCCCCGAGCCTGCCAGGAGTGACTTCTGAGCGTAGAACCAAGAGGAACCCCTGAGCACTGCCAGGTGTGACCAAAAAACAAAACAAAACAAAACAAACAAAAATATATATAAATTGTATTTTATAAATACACATTTTTTTTTTAATTTTTGGGCCACACCTGGTGACACTCACGAGTCACTTCTGGCTCTGCGCTCAGAAATTGATCCTCGCTAGGGGGACCGTATGTGGCTCCTGGGACCAAACCAAGATCTGTCCTGGGTCAGCCACGTGCAAGGCAAACACCCTACTGATGTGCTATTGCTCCAGCCCCTAAATATACATATTTATAAGTAGATATTTAATATATATATTTATTTTATTTACTTATATCTATTGTATATATTCTTATTATACAATATATAAATATATATTCTACATGAATTTATATTCATTATATATTCATAATGTATAGTACATAAAGAATACATACATTATATTTGTTGGATTTGGGTTTTGTTATTTTATTTTACACCTTTTTTGGGTGGCATTTTTTTGTTTGTTTTTTTGGACCACACCCGGTGATGTTCAAGGGTTACTCCTGGCTCTGAACTCAGAAATTGCTTCTGGCTTGGGGGACCATATGGGATGCTGGGAGATTGAACTGCGTCCGTCCTAGGCTAGTGCCGGCAAGGCAGACACCTTGCCTCTCCATGCCACCACTCCTGCCCCTTGGGTGGCATTTTTAAAGTTGCTTTGCTTCAGTAACAATGATAATTATTTTTAAATAATCTCTTTGCCTTTTCCTTTATTTGTATATAGTAATTCTGTACTAGTTACAAGTGCACTGTTTTCCTGGCAGGCTCGGGGGACCATATGGGATGCCGGGATTCGAACCTCCATCCTTCTGCATGCAAGGCAAATGCCCTACCTCCATGCTATCTCTCTGGCCCCGCCTAGCTGTGTCTTAATAAAATGATATGAAATGTTCAGAAAAGAATCAGAGAGATAGCATAGGCATAAGGCAAAACTGCCTTGCATATATAGACAACTTGATCCCCAGGACTGTGTATGGCCTCCTGAATATCACCAGGAGTAAGCTGGTCCAATCCCTTCCTCCTCCCTTAGCCCCCCCCAAATAAGTCAAAAGATTGAAGTGTACTCAAATAACTTCTGAGACCATACCTGTAAATCAATCATGGGACTCCCAATGCGCCTCTTCCACCCTGCTGTCCTCAAAAGTGATAACAAGACAGCCAGTCCCCCCAGCACACCCAGAGCAATCTAAAGACAAAAAATACAATTTGAAGTTCAAGTGCTGTTCTTCATCAATGTTAAAAAGAACTAAAAATAGAAGGTACTCTAAAGCATGGTAGAGGGTATATTGAAAGGACAGCAGAGTCAAGCTGAAGAAACTCCCAACAGCAAAATATAAGACAATTTGAACAACAAAACAGTAATGAGTTATAACTGCAGGGAAAACAAAAATTCAAGGCCAAAGTGATTTGAATGAGGTTGCAAAGAAATTATGGAAACAAACAAACAAAAATCATCATTAAATATCACCGCAAACCTTTTTTTTTTATTATTTTTTTTTAGTTTTTGGGTCACACCCAGCAGCACTCAGAGGTTACTCCTGGCTCTACGCTCAGAAATTGCTCCTGTTAGGCTTAGGGGACCATGTGGGATGCTGGGACTGGAACCACCATCCTTCTGCATGCAAGGCAAATGTCCTACCTCCATGTTATCTCTCCAGCCCCAACTGCAAACCTTTTCAATAACTGCCAATAAAAGCTCAAGTTTAGAGGGCAAAATGAGAAACATTTATTTTCAAAATTCCCACAGACATAATTTTAGTGAAATGACCAAAGTTAACATGGCAGTAAGAAGACATACTACATGTATCTTCTGATAGGATGCACTGAAAATGATAGTGCAGATTAGTGCCGAAGCCATATTTAAACACAGGAAAATGTCAGTAAATAGAGTTGAGAGTCAAATTAAAATTAACCAGTTATTCTTTAATTAAGAATTAATATTAAGGTAATCAAAGACTGAAGGACTGTCAGATAAAGGAGACTAAGGAGGGTCCAAAGTGATAGTACAGCAGGTAGGGTGCTTGCCTTGTTCATGACCAACCCGGGTGCAATCCCCTGTATGTGGTCCTCTGAGACTGCCAGGAGTAATTCTTGAGTTCAGAGCCAGGAGTAAGCCCTGAGCAACAACAGATATGACCCAAAAAATAAAAATAAAGGACACTGAGGAGCTATAATTGCTTAATGTGTTAAGACTCTTGAACTGAATCCTGAATAGAAAAAAGATAAGCAAAAACATTTGTAAAATTTAGAGTATTTGGATTAACATTAGTTAAATTCATACACATCAGTATTGATTTTCTGATCATGATCAATGAGCTACGGCTGTGCAAGATGTTAATATCAGATGAGGGTAAGTGACAACAACATGGCAAAACTCATCATTTTGACAACTTTTCTGCACATCTAAACATGTTTTAAAATACGCTATATTTTTAACAGATTAAACTAAACTTACATCTGTCTGGACATATGCTTCTCTTTGGTTCATTTCATATTTGACTGAGAAAGAAACCTGATATTTAAAAGAAAGCAAATAAGTCAAAGTGAAATTATGTAACACAAATCATAAAAATACATTCATAAACATTTGTTAAAGGTTTTTAAACTATATAAAATTACATGGGAGAATTACTCAATTTTTTGTCAATTTCTATAATATGTGCACAAGAGGTAAACACATTATCAATTAATTTCTCTTTACCTTTTTCTCCTAGTAAATAACATTAAATATACTTCTATATGGCAAAGGAGAGAAATACAAATTTTTATTGGTGATCCTAAGGTAGAAATACAGTTGCAGATTATGATGATGCAACTTGGAACATAATACCATGTAATTAAAGTTCCATATGGGGGGCCGGGTAGGTGGCGCTGGAGGTAAGGTGTCTGCCTTGCAAGCGCTAGCCAAGGAAGGACCGCGGTTCGATCCCCCGGCCTCCCATATGGTCCCCCCAAGCCAGGGGCGATTTCTGAGCACATAGCCAGGAGTAACCCCTGGGCGTCAAATGGGTGTGGCCCAAAAACCCCAAAAAAAAAAAAAAAAGTTTGGGGCCGGGCGGTGGCGCTGGAGGTAAGGTGCCTGCCTTGCCTGCGCTAGCCTAGGACGGATCGCGGTTCGATCCCCCGGCGTTCCATATGGTCCCCTAAGAAGCCAGGAGCAACTTCTGAGCGCATAGCCAGGAGTAACCCCTGAGCGTCACAGGGTGTGGCCCAAAAACCAAAAAAAAAAAAAAAGTTCCATATGGGATGTCAGGAATTGAACCCAGGTCTGCCATGTGCAAGACAAACACCCTACGAATGTACTATTGCTCTGGCCCTCCTTTGAAGAATTATTAATGGTGCTTTAAAAGTTCTTTTGAGGACCAGAGTGATAGTAGGGTTCTTCAGGTTTTACTCTCTATCCTCTCATTCACCGCATTATCTTCCAAGCAGGAATGCTTTATCTGACTAAAAACCTAGAGAGGAATAACCAGCTTTGTCAGCTCCTTCTTTGTGGTAGTCTATACACAGTGTCTCTTCCATATACCAGTCCCCTCAGTCACAGAACTGTGGCTCTGGAATTAGTTTCATCAAGTTGGGAGAAGAGCAGAAAGCCCACCTGACTGACTGCAGGTCCTCACTGAACTCTCCACTTCACTTTCAGGCTATGGTTAGAAAATAAGGCTGAGGATGAGAATCTCTGCCTCCTGAAGTTTGCCATTATCAAATGGGCATGGCTAATGAAAAGAGAAACTGAGCAGAGTGTGGCACTTAGTTTACCAAGTTTACGAAGGCAGGGAGATAAAATCTTATTGTAAGTAAGAAGGACCAAGAAGACAGGAGAAAACACCGCATTTCTCATCAGACTTGAGGGTCCTTAACAAGGAATCCAGCTGCTGGTGGCATTATCTACTGAAAAAACCCAATTTTTACTTTCTTATACTTAAGATTTATTCAACTCAACTTCTTACTATTAGCAGCAAAATAGGACCAAGTCATGACTAAGAGCAGGATTTATTTAAAACTTGGAAAAGGCCTAACTAAGTTGGAACAATAGTACAGAGTGCCTTGCACTTGGCTAACCTGGGTTCAATATCCACCACCTACGGTCCATCAAGCACTGGCAAAAGCCCTTAACATTGTCAGATGTGACCCAAAAAACAAAGGGGGAGGGGGGAAACCACCAACAACAAAAATAATAGTCTCTAGGGGTCAGAATGATAGCACAGAGAATATATTGCCAGTTTTGCAGGCAGCCAACATGGATTCGATCTCTGTCGTCACATATGGAACTTCAAGCATCACCATGAGTAATTCCTGAATACAGCCTGACATAACCCCTGAGTATTGCCAAATGTGATTCACTTGCCCCCACCAAAAAGAAATAACCACAAACTAAAAGTCTCTTGATAATAATACAAATGGTATCAGCATTTTATTAACACATAGAGGGATATTGATTTAATAAGGAATTTACCTTCACAGACTGGCTTTTGGAATCTCTGATATCAATGTCACTGTATGCTATAGTAATTAAAGGAGGGTAGATGTTTCCAGTTTTTGTGTTAGGTACAAGGTGTATGCTGTTTAAGGGAAATACATTTCTAGTTATAAATATATCCATATCTTTAAACATATATTTAACTTCTCTGCTGTGAATTTACTCTGAAAGGTCTTGTTCTCAGAACCAGAAGGTAAAAGCTTAACCACAGAGTAGCAGAATGGCAACAATAAAAGCTATCGTAAGTGGTTAACATTAAAATTAAAATTAGGGCCGGCGAGGTGGCACTAGAGGTAAGATGTCTGCCTTGCAAGCGCTAGCCAAGGAAGGACCACGGTTCGATCCCAGGGTGTCCCATATGGTCTCCCCAAGCCAGGGGCAATTTCTGAACACTTAGCCAGGAGTAACCCCTGAGCATCAAATGGGTGTGGCCCGAAAAACCAAAAAAAAAAAAAGAAACCCAAAAAAACATTAAAAATAAAATTGAATTAAAATAAACTCTCTAGGACAAATTAAGACATTCCTCTTGCTCTTGGTCCTATTAAGTTTACGTAAAATCCTACAGTACTGTGAACTATTTTTAAAGTACAATAACATTCAAAGGTAAGTGCTATATGAACTTTAAAGAAAAGCAATTACTACTCCAATTTTCAAAAGAGAAAAAGGAACTCTTTGGTTTTTTCTTTTTTTTTTTTGGGGGGGGGGAGTCAAACCCGGCAGCGCTCAGGGGTTACTCCTGGCTCTATGCTCAGAAATCGCTCCTGGCAGGCTCAGGGGACCATATGGGACACTGGGATTCGAACCATTGACCTTCTACATAAAAGAAAACCGCCTTACCTCCATGCTATCTCTCCAGCCCCATAAGAAAAAGGAACTCTTAACAAAACAGTATCCGAGCTCTAGAACTGTTTATGGCACACACTGGGGTTTATTTTGCTCAATTCAACATAATAGCAGAGTGTATAAACTCAAAAGTAAAAATGGTAAGCACTGAGAGTTAGCTTTCACAAGGAAGGAATACTTCATTAGCCGATTGAAAAAAATGTTAAACATGTGGTTAGAATTTCAGCAAGATAGCTGACACAAGTGTCTGTACTGCCTACCTCAGAATAGTTTTCTAAAAGTCAAATGAAAAATTGTGAAAAATGCAATGCATAGCGAAACGCCAAGCTTACAGCATTGTGGTAGCTGGTGCTGGTTTTCAGTGGGATATTCCGAGAAGACATACATTATCAGTTAAGTGGAGTGGAAAAGTTAGTTAAGATCTGAGGGGTGAAAATGCACAGATCTAGTAAAGAATGAGAGACTGCACAACATAATCACAACTGTGATTGTTACAGTATGGTACGAATAAAGTTTTTTATTTAACTAAGACTACCCTAAAAGCAGCTACTAAAGGAGATGAAGACAGAGGAGAGCAACCAAATTGGGGTTACCTGCTAAGCTCTTTTTCACCCATTTTGGCCATATGTGTCTACCACCACCACCCTCCCTTCTACCTCCAACTCACTCTAATTCAGCAGGACTAGCAGGATGCCCTGAATGTGAATCCAAAACTCATGTGATTTGATATAATTATCTCTTGGCTCTAAATGTCTAACAACCTACTGAGATATCTAAAAAGATCTAGTGTTTTGTTCTGATTAAATTGTCTTTATTGTTTTCATTTAGTATCCAAGGGCACAAACTTTGGTTACACCATTTTCTCATATACTTCAAGTCTAACTTAGTAGTCAGAAGTCTGCTTACCTCACCGATATTTGGGTAGCAATTCGAATTACTCTTGGCTGACTTCCTAAGTCATTTTCTTTTCCACTTAGCGCATCCACCAAGAAAATGCGTCGAGTCAGAAGCCACTTGTCAGAGTTACTGTCTTTTATCATAAAAAGAGAAAAAAAAAACTACATTAAAAAGAAACTGCATTTGTTCCAGCTCGTCCCTTATGAATCTCAAAGACAGTACTGATTAAATTTAAAACAAAAAATATTAGTATTTCTGATTTAGATAAAGTCATTTCAAGAAATGCCACCACCATAAGACATTTCTAGTAATAATGCTTGAGTGTCTCTGGCTGGGTTTTTATCAGTTGGGAAGTATGCTCCCTGAAAATTCCTGAATAAGCAGAATTTTATAATATGGGAAACAAAATAAAACAAAATCCAAACCCCCTAAACTCTAATCTGTCCAAAAAATCAGCTCAAGGATAGTCTGAAGAATTACCCCAGTTTATAGTCTACTATGTTTCTCAGGATGCAAGTTCAGCAATAAATGTTTCTAAACATGGGGCTGGTAGATATAGTAGAGTAAGGTAGTTTGTCTTGCACAAGGCCATCCAGGGTTCAATCCCCAGCTCCAAGATAACAAACCATATGGTTCCCTTAGGAACATGAAAAGTGATCCTGAGGGCAGAGCCAGGCATAACCCATAAGTATTACCAGGTGTGGGGCCCAAAGCAAAAACAAAGTCTCTTTCTTTATTTATTTATTTATTTTGGTTTTTGGGTCACACCCAGCAGCGCTCAGGGGTTCTTCCAGGCTCTGTGCTAAGAAATCACTCCTGGCAGGCTTGAGGACTATATGGGGTGCTGGGATACAAACCACCATCAGTCTGCATGCAAGGCAAATGCCCTACCTCCATGCTATCTCTCCGACCCACAAAAAGTCTGACACATTTAGTAAGAAATTCAAATTACTATGCCAGCAATCTTATTCTTTACATTTTTTGGCATGTAGTTATATAGAGAAAATATATAAATGGAATGTGTGGTTTATAAAAGATCACAGTTAACTTATCTATGAGTTTCAGTTCTGAGAAAGGATGGTCTTACCTTTGTTCACAAACATTTTATGGTGCTGAAGATTTAGGTTTAACACGGGTATAGCCCAAATATAGCGGTGTTCATTTTCATCCGTATATTCAAAGTATACATCATAAAATATTGGAGTGGGAAAGTCGGCTAAGATCTTAGAGACTGGAATATCACACTGAAAAATAAAATTTTAAGTACAAGCATCCAAAATGAAAATTACAAATCAAAGAATCATGATTGTTGGGGCCGGAGCGATAGCATAGTGGTAAGGGAATTGCTTTGCACGTGGCCAACACAGACAGATCCCAGTTCAAATCCTGACAGGAATGACTTCTGAGCAGAGACAGTGACTTCTGAGCGTCGCTGGTGTGACACAGAAACCAAAATAAATAAATAAATAAATAAATAAATAAATAAATCATGATTTTTGTTTGTTTCATGGTATAAGAGATCAGACCGACAGCCTCTGACATGTGCTGCCACATACCTGGTTCCACTTGGCTTATCTGAAGTACCTGATTATTCCTGGTCTGCGCTCAGAAATCACACCTACCAATCATGGGTGCCACTTGGGATATAGGGATTTGAACCGCCATCTGTCCTGGATCGGCCGCTTGCAAGGCAAATGACCTACTGCTGTGCTATCTCTCTGACCCAAGGAGTAAGATTTAATTAATTTACTATTCTTTTTTTTTTAATTAGGAGAGTGGACTGTCAGATCATATCAGATAGTGCTCATGAGCTAAATTACTAATAGTGCAAGGGGCAACATGCAGTGCAAGGGTCAGCTGCATGGAAAGACAAAAGTCTTAATTCTAATATTATTTGTCCAGTCTGAAGGAGCAACATTTTTAATCAGACATAAATAATTATGTACTATTTTTACTATAAACATGCTCAAAGCATTATTTTTGACATATATCTAGAAGTCAATGACTGATTATAAAAATCAAATATCGGGGCCGGGCGGTGGCGCTGGAGGTAAGGTGCCTGCCTTACAAGCGCTAGCCAAGGAACGGACAGCGGTTCGATCCCCCGGCATCCCATATGGTTCCCCCAAGCCAGGGGCGATTTCTGAGCACATAGCCAGGAGTAACCCCTGAGCGTCAAACGGGTGTGGCCCAAAAAAAAAACCAAAAAAAAAAAAAAAAAAAAAAATCAAATATCATACAATGTTTAAGGTTCCAAAGATGACAATTTAATCTCTCCATGTTAATGAAGGTTTTCTAGGTCCAGATAATTAATATATATATTAATCTTTGAAATTATTATTATAATGAAAATTTTCAATATACAGAACATCAAGGTTATTGCTTGTGTGAAAAATGAATTTTAAAAATAAATGGTCAAAAGCAGTTTAACTTACAGTTTGTTGATAGGTTGTTCCAAACGAATATGCAGCGTTTAGTCTTGTCTCTGTGTCTGGACAAAGCTACAGCAAAAGAATATAACTGAAGAATATCTCTCACAAATGTTTTCTTTGCTAATAACCAAAGTTCTCAAGTCTCAGAACAAAATATAATTTACATAATACATAAGGTTAAGGGTATAAAAGTTTAAAGGAGCGTCTCTGTTATAAAATCATAACAAATTTCAGTTTAGGAGCCGAAGCGACAGCAAAGCAGGTAGGGCATTTGCCTCGTAGGTGGTTAGCCCAGATTTGATATCCAGCATTCCATATCATCCACCAAGTCTGCCAGGAGTTATTTCTGAATGCAGAGCCAGGAGTAAGGCCTAAAACCCACTGTTGTGACCCCATTCCAAAAACAAGAAAAATTCAATTGAGAGCATAGGAAAAATAACAGTAGCTTTCAAGCACTAATCTAGGTTTTCCTTATCTTGCCTCAGCAAAACTAAGGCAATTTAGCTAAAATTTAACTAAAAACTTAGCAAAACTAAGGTAATTTAGCTAAAACCAGTTACCTGTAAAATGCCTCCTTCTAAAGTCTGCCACTTTAGAAAATTTCCTCTGACATCATAAGAAGCAGCAACGAATGTCAGCTTTGTATTCTGATTAAAGAAAAAGAATATAAAAATGTCAGATACATTGAAAGCTATCCAAAAGTTCATAAAGAAACTTTCATTATGACTGACCCTTTTTCTCCAGAAATTAAACTATCTTTCCTTTGAAGCAACACTAATTTAAACAGCACTACACACCTAAAATAAGTGGACTGGCGTTTTTGCATAAAAATTATTACTTCAGAATTGAGATAGTATTCATGATATATCACCTCTTTTCAAATGCATTAAATAGGGAAATAGATTGGGAGACTTTGTGTAAGAAAATAATCTTTTTTTTTTCATTTTATATGGACAAAAGTTTGGAACTCCAATCAATCAATCAATCAATCAATCATTGAAAGCACTTCTTATACATACAGAGATACAGAAGCAAAGATATTGTTTTGCATTTGGTGAGAACTACCCTTTCCAAACCCTCCAGTACTACTTGCTGTCAAAAGCATATATTCAAGACTGTTAAACTCTATTATTTCCTTAAGAAGCTCATATTTAAGGCTGGAGCAACAGCACAGAAGAAGGGCATTTGGCTTGCATGCAGCCACCCAGGGTTCAATCCTCACTGACATCCCATATGGTCTCCTGAGCACTGCCAGGATTGATCCCTGAGTGCAGAGCCCTGAGCATTGCCAGGTGTGACACCCCCCAAATAAAAATAAAAATAAAAAAAGCTCATATTTAAGTTAGTGATCAAAATTTTCAAAAACCTAAAGCAGGGGGCTGGAGAGATAGTACAATCGGTAGGGCGCTTGCCTTGCAATCGGCTGACCTGGGTTTGATCTGCAGCATCCCATGTGGTGCTGGAGTGTGCCAGGAGTGATTCCTGACCCAGTGCCAGAAGTAACCCCTCAGCACCACCAGGTATAGCTCTAAAAAAAAAAAAAACTAAAGCAAAAATTACAACTAATTGATTGGAGCAATAGTATAGGGTTAGGAAGTTTGCCGTGCGTGCAACCAACCAAGTTTTGACCCCCAAATTCCATATGGTCCTCTGAGCACTGCCAGAAGTAACTTCTGAGTAGAAAGCCTGTGTAACCCTGAACACCACCACGTATGGTTCCAAAATAAAACAAAGACAAACAAATTATAACTAGTAACAATCATATTCCCTTTTTATACGTCAAAAAATGTGGTTAGCCAGTAATAATAGATTTATACCTGGTTCTCTCCTTTAAAACTGAAATTTGTAGGAAGAGAAGTAGTACTGAGTACTTGGGGAGCTAATCCTAGCAGGTCTCCATAGTACAGCCATGGAAGATTCTGTCTCCTATAAATAATTACAGTTGTTTAAGCAATAGAAAGACAATGTTTTTTTTCTTTTTAAATATGTGTAAATGTAACTGCACTGCATTTGGTAAAACGGTTATTCATCAATCAAAATAGCCTTACCAAAATGAAATGGAATGAACAGTGTGCAGTCCAGCCATATTTTCAAACACAAGCTGAAACAGTCGACAGGCATCAAAAATAGTAGAGTCGTAATAGAAATTCATATTCATCACACACATATTTCCGAGGGCCTGGCACGATGTTAGATTAGCGTGCAACTAGAAAAGAAAAATGGCAAAGAAACATGAGGTAATATTTAAATGCTTAGGCAAAAATAGATACAACACATATTCTTGGTTTTAATTTTAATCTATTCTACAAACATTTGGGGACATAATTTTGGTTCTTTACAAGAGAAAAGAACTTTCCAAAAAATGTACATTTTAACTCTGAATTTTAAGTGAAAACATAAAGACAAGGAACTAAGGAGCACTTCATGATATGGCATTTAAAAATAACTGAAGTAGGGGCCAGAGTGATAGCACAGCGGTAGGACAGACCTGGGTTTGATCCCCGGTGTCCCATATGGTCTCGCAAGCCAGGAGTGATTTCTGAGCGCATAGCCAGGAGTAACACCTGAGTGTCACCAGGTGTGGCCCCAAAACTACACTTTTACAGTTATTTTGTATTTGATCTAGTGGGCAAAGAGTTTTCAAATATTCCCCTGAGCCCCACCAGGATTGATTCCTGAATGTAGAGGCAGGAGTAAGCCCAGATCATGCTGAGTTAGACCCCAAACCAAAAATTAAAAAGACAGTACTGTAGTTCTGTTCTTTTTCTCTCTTTCCATATTCATTTTAGCAGTAAATTGTACTGGCTAAATCCAGAAGCTAGATACTTCTTTATGATAGTCCTGTGGCCATCGCCTATGATTGCACTCAGGTTACTAAAATCTCTTCTAATATCTGTCTTCCTCCCATCAAAGCCTGTCCTTTGCTTCAGAATTATCCCTTCAGGGCCTGAATGAAGATCAAAGGGAACGCCAGCCTCATAAGGATGAGTTTTTATATTCTGACCCCAGTATCAAACCCAACATACAAAAGGATCCTTCAAAAGTTTCAATACTCATCACCACTTATTATTAAGAAAATCCAAATCAAGACAACAATGAAATATCATCTTATAGCAGTGAAGATGGCACATATCAACAATTTTGGGAACAATTTATGCTGGCAAGGCTGTGGTGAGAAAGGAACTCTCATTACACTGCTGGTGGGAATGCAGACTGGTCCAATCCCTATGGAAAACAGTTTGGACTGGGGCCGGAGAAATAGCATGGAGTTAGGGCATTTGCCTTGCATGCAGAATGACAGTGGTTTGAATCCCGGCATCCCATAAGGTCCCCCGAGCCTGCTAGGAGCAATTTCTGAGTGTGGAGCCAGGAGGAACCCCTGAGCGCTGCTGGGTGTGACCCAAAAACAAAAAAAAAAAAAGAAAAAGAAAAGAAAACAGTTTAGAGAGTTCTCAGTAAACTCAAAATTAAGCTGCCATATGACTCAGCAATCTCACTTTGAATTAATAAACTTCATCCAAAAGGATCTATGCATACCGCTATTCACAGCAGCAGTCAGGCTAATAGATAAGAGTAGGAATCAACCTAAATAAATGTCCAACCACAGACAAGTAGATCGTGAAGATGTGGTGTATATACACACACAAATAGCTAAATAAATTATAAATTTGCTAAAATTTATAAGTTATAAATTATAAATATATATAAATGAACTAAATATATATATATATATAAACACAATGGAAAACTACTAGCTGTAAGGAATGATGCAATGATGTTATTATCTGCAACATAGATGAAACTGGAATATATTATGTTAAATAAGCCAGAAGGATAAATACAGAATGACAGCAAATGTATGTGGTGTTTAGAATAACTGTATGAAGAAATGCAATGGTTTAAATGGGAGTTGTCTCCAATACCCTTGGTCCCAGAGTATAGCAAAGAGAAAGAAAGAAATTGAGTGAAGGAGAAAAGCAAATATGTAAGGATGGGAGCTAGGAGCCAAGCAGTACATTGGTAGAGAAACGAAGGACAGAACTAAATATTAAAGCCAAAGTCAACAACAATGGAATCAAGAGACTCCAACAAACTAAACTTAAAATGGGGCCTGTTTTACTGGCAGGCTGCGGGGGCAGGGAGGGTGATATGGGATGCACTCAGGAAACACGGGTGGAGGGAAGCTGACACTATTGGTGGGATTGACCCTGACTTATTATATGTCTGAAACCCAACTATGAAGGATTTTAGAAATCACAATGGTTTTAATAAAATAATTTTTTGAAGTTTTAGGGCAGGAGCAGTTTTATAGTGAATAGAGCTCTTGGCTTATATGCAGTCAATCTGAATTTGATCCCTGGCAACTCAGAGCCCCACCAGGAGTGATTCCTTAGCACAGAAAAAGGAGTCAGTCAGGAGCACCGCTGAGGCTGAGTGTGGTCCAAAACTAAAAACATAAAGGGTCAGAGTGATAGCACAGCGGTAGGGCATTTGCCTTGCATGTGGCTGATCCAGGTTCCATCTCCAGCATCCCATATGGTCCCCTGAACCTGCCAGGTTTGATTTCTGAGCATAGAGCCAGTAGGAGAAACCCTTGAGCACTGCCAGGTGTGACAAAAATAAAAAAAACAAATCAATCAACAAAGCACAAAACTTAGCTTTATCGTATCGTATCTTGATAGGCTCCCAGCCTTCCCCTCTTCTGCCCCCGGCCTCCAGGCCTTCTTGGGTGGCAGTCCAGGCGGCCAGACAAGGTGGGTTTCGGGGGGTCCCAAGCTTTCCCCTCCCTTCCCTCAGCTCTAGGGTGGGAAGGGCACAGGGTGTAGGGCGAGCAGATCCTGGTTTCCGGCTCTCTCTCTCTCTCGATCCTCTCTTGAGCTGGAGGCTAGCTCTAGCTGGCATGGGGCTGGGGAGATCCCATGTGGAAGGCCTTCTCCCTAACTTGGGTGCGCTGAGAGCCTTGATAGGCCCCCAGCCTTCCCCTCTTCTGCCCCCGGCCTCCAGGCTTCTGGGGTGGCAGCCCAGGCGGCCAGACAAGGTGGGTATGGGGGTTCCCTCCTGGATGGGGTCCCAAGCTGTCCCGCCCTTCCCTCAGCACTAGGGTGGGAAGGACACAGGGTGTAGGGCGGCCAGATCCTGGCTTCCAGCTCTCGATCCTCTCTTGAGCTGGAAACTAGCTCTAACCAGTATGGGGTTGGAGGAGACCCCATGTTTAAGGCCTTCTCCCTAACTTGGGTTTTGCGTTTCCAGAATGTCCATTTTGTATTCTGCCATTTCCCACACCCCTACAAAGCTCATTTTTACTCCTTAACTCTCCCCAAACATCACTAACCCACATTACTCTTTTTAACTTCAGTATTGCACAATCCTAATCACAGACTAAAGCCGTGCATTGTGTGTAACAACCCCAAACTGTTTCAAAAGACATAAAATGGGCACGTATTTCTTTAGAATATTTTGTGTTTTTTCTCTGACAACTATAAGTCTTTATAAATATTCTCTTATACAGTGATGATTCTAACCACTTTTTATCTTCTCTTTATGAGCTGTTCAACAAGGAATTTTGTTGAAAGAGTCCCCCAGTTTAATGCTTATGATTGAACCATGTCATGGGGATTGTTCGACTTGTTCTTATGGCCCCCCATATGCACTAATAATGCCACGTGGCATTGCTCCTTTTTTGCAGAGGCACATTAAAATGGGAAAATACTATACATACAAATAAGATCCTATCTAATAGAGATTGGAACACACAAATCTTGTAGTGCAAAGGGACCTTACACCCTGAACATTGACATAACGACCTGGCACAGGCCTCAGAAGAAAGGGCATTTTTCATTCACCCCTGAACCAGGGAAGCCATCCACAAAACATCCAGGTTTGTCTATAACATCACCTGAAAGCAATCCTCTACCACGGAAGACCCTACCACTGCTCAGACAGCGACCTGCTCAAAGAGACTTCCCTTAACACTGAGAAGACTTAACAATAATGACCTGCTTACAGGATAGGGCTTCCTGCATTGCCCTTTAATGGTGAGGTGAAATGAGAGGATGCTCCACATCCTAACTTCAATATAGGATATGCAGATTCCAGGATCTTTAATACAGAAACATGATACCAACAACAGAGACTGTGTGAAAAGTGTGTTGGCACTATGGACAATGTCTTGTATTGGACGATCTAACTTGCCTAGAACCTAGAGTTGGTCTTATGCCAGGAAACTTCAGGGGTAGGGTCTCGTTCTTTCCATGCCCCTCATATTTTGGTGGGCCTATGCAAACAACAATTGCCACTCTAACACCGTTTTTACTGTGCTCCTTTGACTCTAATCCTTAAAAAAAAAAAAAAAAACCACTTAAAAATTTGAGGTTAACTTAAGCTAATATGCATGTACATGGAAATGTAAAAAATACTATGCCTCTAACATTTAAGGAGTTACGTAAGTTTTATGGCTTTAGATTGCCTTGTGTGCTGTTAAGAAATATTATAATGTGTTACAATCTGGGAACTTGAGGAACAAAGTAATTGTACATGGATTCTGTTTTATTTGTCTTAATGTTCTTTGGCTGAAAGTTCAAAGTTAAGATATCAGCAAGGGGACTTCTTCTGAGAATTATGTTATGGGTGATTGTCCTTCCACTGTAACTTTACCTTGTCCTCTTTCTTTGCATCTTTGTTCTCATAATTAAAAATAAAAAATTAAAAAAAAAAGAATAGACTAAACTTGGGGCTGAAGAAATAGTACAGCATTAGGACGTTCGCCTTGCCTTGCATGCCACCAACCCAGGAGGGATTCTGTTCAATTCTTGGCATTCCACATGGTCCTCCAGCCTGCCAGGGGTGATTTCTAATTGCAGAGCCAGGAGACCGCTGAGTGCCACTGGGTGTGGCCCAAAATTCAATCAGTCAATCAATCAATTAAAAAATAAAGTTTAAAAATAAAATAGACTAAACTCTAGGTCCTCACCACAGCCACTTGCTTCATTCCTGAGCTCTCAGCCACTCCAAAGTCCTTCCTGCTTGTTAAGCATGACCAGGCCAGAGTCCTACTTTAATACTTCTGTACTTGTTACTGTCTGTTTACAAGGCTTATTCTCATTTTCTTCAAGCCTGTTCCAATATCTAACTTGTTCTGGTCACCCTATATGAAATAGATCTCCATTATCTTTATCTTGATCTAATAGCACCAAACATTTTTTAAAATTTTTTTAAATTTTTTTTTGTTTTGTTTTTTGGGCCACACCCAGCGGTGCTCAGGGGTTACTCCTGGCTGTCTGCTCAGAAATAGCTCCTGGCAGGCACGGGGGACCATATGGGACACCGGGATTCGAACCAACCACCTTTGGTCCTGGATCGGCTGCTTGCAAGGCAAACGCCACTGTGCTATCTCTCCGGGCCCACACCAAACATTTACTTAGAATATCATTCTAGGCAGGGATGCTACTAGGTGGCTTTAGCACTTGCCTGGTTTCTGTAAGGGCCCAGTCTAATACCTGGCACTGTAAAAAAAAAAAAAAAAAAAAAAAAGACAATAAAAACAAAAACAAAAACCTTTTGGCCAGGGAAATGCTGTCTATGGCAGAGATCCAGAGTACTGCTGGGAGCAATTCCCAAGCAGGTAACTGGAGTACCCCTGAGTACCACTGAATGTGGCCCAAAAAATGGGAAGCAGGAGGTAAAATTGCAAAAGAAATTATTTTTCTCTTTTCCTGAAATGTATAACCTGATTTGACAGAATCTGGCACAAATTACATAATCAGTAAACATTTATTACATGGTACTTTGAATGAATCAGTTTCTCTTAACAGTCAATTTCAACAAAATAAACTTGCACACATTTGATTTTTGCATAATTAAACCTAAATTGAATGACATTTTCTTTTCTTTTTTTTTTTTTTTTTTTTTTTTGGTTTTCGGGCCACACCCGTTTGACGCTCAGGGGTTACTCCTGGCTATGCACTCAGAAATAGCCCCTGGCTTGGGGGGACCATATGGGACGCCGGGGGATTGAACCTTGGTCCATCCTACACTAGCACTTGCAAGGCAGACACCTTACCTCTAGTGCCACCTTCCTGGCCACTGAATGACAATTTCTTTACTTAATGTCAGTGTATTAAAATTTTATTTTTCTTAGAGTATAATCAAGAACATTTGTTTACTTAGAGGAAAACACTATGACCTAAAAAAATTGCATGTAATTATTCAAGCAAAAATTAAGTTGTTTTCTAAAATTTTAGACTTACCCAACAAGCAGCTGCTGAAGATTGCAAATATTTCACAAACCATTCTGATATGAAAGACACACCCTGGAAACAAAAAGATGATTCAATTTTAAGTTCCTCATGCTGTTAAGAAGACATTAATAAACATATTACTGAGTAGGAAATGACTAACAATGACTAACAATATTTTCTCAATGTTATCAGAAAAGATTCTTATGAAAATAAAAGCCTATCAATTATAGCTACTACAAATAGGATGGTTAGACTCACACACACACACACACACACACAAAATACAAAGGAACAAAGTATGTCCATAATATTTCAATATGAAATTCCACTAATACCAAAAAAACCCCAAACACACACACAAAAAAAACCCAAAGTGGCAAAAAACAAAACATAGATCTTAACATGGTCAATATTTGCTGATAAGGATAACTATTCTGTTAAGTTGTAAGAAATTTAAAAGGTATTTGTAAAAATTTAAAAAAAAGGGGATGGTGGAGAGATAGCATTGAGGTAAGGTGTTTGCCTTGTGTGCGAAAGGATGGTGGTTCGAATCTCAGCATCCCATATGGTCCCCCAAGCCTGCCAGGAACGATTTCTGAGCTTAGAGCCAGGAGTAACCCCTGAGCGCTGCCGGGTGTGACCCAAAAACCAAAAAAAAAAAAAAAAAAAAAAAAAAAAGGGAGGGGGGGAATGGAGGAGGCTACCCCAGCATCACTGGGTATGAACTGGGAAGCACTCTGAGCATCACCAGGTTTGCCCATGGAAGCCTGAAGCATCATAGCGCTCAAAGCAGCAATGCATTTTGGGCTTTAGCATTAAATCACTGACGCAGGCATGACAGGCTGGAAAGCCTCTGAGTATCAATGAGAATCCAAAGGGAAAAAAAAAGATGCAAGTTAACTTTACTATAACTGGGAAAAAGCAAAAGAAACACAGTGTTCTACATACATGGGAAATCTTTCCTGCTTAGCATGCATAGTCCTAGGGTTGAAATGGATGCACTCTTTCGTCCAATTATAGAAAAGTAATTATGCTCCAACTTTATGTTCTCCAAGAAAACATCTGACCTGCCATGTTGTAAATGCATTTTTCCAATTAGAGTCACAATTGAGTTACTAGTTATTGTAGACTCGCTGGCAATTACAGCCTCACCGGAATTAATAAGCATGCCTCCAGGCATATCAGCTAATCTCATGGAACTGGTGACACTGAATTGGTTGTTTAAGAATTGACCATACGGGGAGTCAAGCAGGAGGAGGTTTGGCAGGCCCACGCCATGCCGGAGGCCTGCTTGGCCAGGCCTTGGGGGGGTGCGGGATTTGGGTAACCCCAGCACCCCTCTGCCAGCTTGCTCCAGATCTCCAGGGCTTCCCCGGGCCACACCCCTGGGCAAGCCGGTGAGTTGGGTCCCTTGGTGGAGCTTGAAGGACCCTAGGCCTTCCCCCACTATCCATGCGGCTCCTTAGGGAGGGTCTGGGTGGGGCTCTGAACTTCTGTTCTCCCAGCTTCTTGAAGGATCTCTCCTTCCTGGGAGCCGGGAGTCTAGCAGGAGGAGGTTTGGCAGGCCCACGCCATGCCGGAGGCCTGCTTGGCCAGGCCTAGGGGGGGTGCGGGATTTGGGTAACCCCAGCACCCCTCTGCCGCCTTGCTCCAGATCTCCAGGGCTTCCCCGGGCCACACCCCTGGGCAAGCCGGTGAGTTGGGTCCCTTGGTGGAGCTTGAAGGACCCTAGGCCTTCCCCCACTATCCATGCGGCTCCTTAGGGAGGGTCTGGGTGGGGCTCTGAACTTCTGTTCTCCCAGCTTCTTGAAGGATCTCTCCTTCCTGGGAGCCGGGAGTCTAGCAGGAGGAGGTTTGGCAGGCCCATGCCATGCCGGAGGCCTGCTTGGCCAGGCCTAGGGGGGGTGCGGGATTTGGGTAACCCCAGCACCCCTCTGCCGCCTTGCTCCAGATCTCCAGGGCTTCCCCGGGCCACACCCCTGGGCAAGCCGGTGAGTTGGGTCCCTTGGTGGAGCTTGAAGGACCCTAGGCCTTCCCCCACTATCCATGCGGCTCCTTAGGGAGGGTCTGGGTGGGGCTCTGAACTTCTGTTCTCCCAGCTTCTTGAAGGATCTCTCCTTCCTGGGAGCCGGGAGTCTAGCAGGAGGAGGTTTGGCTGGCACTGGTAATCTCTGTCCAGTCTACATTTTCAAAATCGCGCGGGGGCGATAGCACAAGAAACATTAATAGTACTCTCACAAGAAACATTAATAGTACTCACTATCATTGAATTATGTTTTTATGTATGCAGAATGTCCATTTTGTACTCTGCCCTTTTGCATACCCCTTCATAATTTCATATTTCTCTTTAACTTCTTTAACTCCTATCATCATTACTCCTTTTTTACCCTTTCTAACTTAAGTACTCTTGAGTCCTAATTCACAGACCAAAGTGGTGCCCTAGAGTTAACACCCACACAACTATTTTAAAAGGCATAAAAAGGACACATATCTTTTCAACATTTTATTGGTGTTTTCTTTGACGGCTATAACTTTTGCTAAATACTTTCTTATACAGTGATGATCCCCCCCCATTTTTTTTTTTATCTTCTCTTTGTGAACTGCTCAATATGGAATTTGGTGTGAAAGAATCCCTCAGTTTAATACTTATGTTTGAACCAAGTCATGGGTCTTGTTGGAAATGTTCGTATGCCCCCATATATCTGATAGCACCACGTGGCTTTATATCTTGTTTGCGTAGGCACACTGACATGGGAAAATACTATACATACCAATAAGTTCTTATCTAATACAAATGGGAACACACAAATCTTGTAGTACAATGAGACCTTACACCCTGAACATTGACATAAAGACCTGGCACAGGCCTCAGAAGAATGGGCATTCTCCATTTACCCCTTGATCTACAGAAGACATTTACAAAACATCCAAGGTTGTATATAACATCATCCGGAGGCATTCCTGTACCAGGGACGACCCTACAGCTGCTCTGACATCGATCTACTCAAAAGAGACATCCCTTAACACTGAGAAGACAACAAGAACAATGACCTGTTTACTGGACAGGGCTTGCTGTAGTGCCCCTTTATGGTGAGGTTTGTCTATAACATCACCTGGAAGCAATCCTCTACCACGGAAGACCCTACCACTGCTCAGACATCGTCCTGCTCAAAAGAGACTTCCCTTAACACTGAGAAGACTTAACAACAACAACAACCTGCTTATAGGACAGGGCTTCCTGCATTCCCCTTTCATGGTGAGGTGAAACGAGAAGGCACTCCTCATCATGACTTCAATGTAGGACATGCAGATTCCAGAATCTTTAATACAGAAACATGAGACCAACAACGGAGACTGTGTGATAAGTGTGTTGGCGCTACGGACAATGTCTTGGAGCGAACGATAACTTTCCTGAGGCCTAGAGCTGGTCTTATGCCAGGAAACTTCAGGGGTAGGATCTCTTTGTATTTAGGCCAAGGCTATTCCTTTCCATGCCTCTCATATTTTGGTGGGCCTATGCAAACAACAATTGCCACTCTAACACCGTTTTTACTGTGCTCCTTTGACTCTAATCCTTAAAACACACCCACTTAAAATTTGAGGTTAACTTAAGCTAATATGCATGTACATGGAAATGTAAAAAACACTATGCCTCTAATGTTTAAGGAGTTACGTAAGTTTGATGGCTTTAGATTGCCTTGTGTGCTGTTAAGAAATATTATAATGTGCTACAATCTGGGGACTTGAGGGAAAAAGTAATTGCACGTGGATTCTGTTTTATTTATCTTAACTTTCTTTGGTGAAAATTCAAAGTTAAGATATCAGCAAGGGGACTTCTGATAATTATGTTATGGGTGATTGTCCTTCCACTGTAACTTTACCTTATCCTCTTTCTTTGCATCGTTTGTTCTCATAATTCATAATAAAAATATAAAAAAAATAAAAATAAAAAATAAAAAATATATTTAATAAAAAAAAAAAAGAATTGACCATACAGCAAAGTGCAGAGATAAAAATATCCATATTTTTTATTGTTGTTTTGCTTTGGGGCTCTCCCCAGCAGCGCTCAGGGCTTATTACAGGCACTGGACTTAGGGACCCCTTATAGTACAGTACCCTGAGTAGGGCACTTGCCTTGCACACTTAAGAGATGTTTATATATATTTAAGCATGTATGTATATGTTATTATATTTATGTTATATCATATAAATTTAAGCATGCAGGTATATACTTTCCCACTACTTCTCTTACAAGGGCATAACAAATGTTGATGATCTGAATGATTTAATACTGTCCTCCAGAGCTGCTCTGAGAAATAGCTGATTCCAAAGCTCAAGTGAGAAAAATGCATATGAAGTTGGAAAGCTTGCATTCCTTCTGTCATTTCAGATGGTCTTATATGTAAACCTGGATGAGACGGGCTCAGGATAGCTGCCTCACCTGGGGGTGGTTCCTGTACTCAATAAAAACAGTTCTGGCAGTCAGCTTGGTGGAGATACTAGTAAGAGAGTAGGAACTACCTAGAGATAACTAGAGTAAACTAGTAGCTACCTAGAGATCCTAGGTAGTTACTGCTGTTAACACTGAAACCTAGTTTTTGCTTCAACTTATTCAATGACTGTTTTAGCACCTGGATCCTCAAGTGCTGCAGGAATATTGGATAACAGCAATGTCATAACTAACTCTATTTTTTTTTGTTTTGGTTTTTGGGCCACACCCAGCAGTGCTCAGGGGTTACTCCTGGCTGTCTGCTCAGAAATAGCTCCTGGCAGGCATGGGGGACCATATGGGACACCGGGATTTGAACCAACCACCTTAGGTCCTGGATCAACTGCTTGCAAGGCAAACACCGTTGTGCTATCTCTCCGGGCCCATAACTAACTCTTAGTGGTCAGTTGACTCCATTTTTCTTGGATTCCAATTATCCACTCACTTCCCGTTTCACACCCCTAATCTTGCCATCGCCAGCATTTGCCACATATGCTTAAACTCTCGGCTCTAACTCCATCTTCTCTATAAAACAAGAAACCTGGTCAGACAAGAACAACCCTCATTTCTCTAGCAGCTACCACCTCACAGGCAGTGTGAGTGATATTTATTATTATGCTCAGCACTCTACAAATATTAAGTATGTGCAAGGATATAAAAGTAATGACTAGTAGGGGCTAGAAATATAGCATGGAGGAAGGGTGTTTGCCTTGCATGCAAAGGACAGTGGTTCAAATCCCGGCATCCCATATGGTCCCCCGAGCCTCCCAGGAGTGATTTCTAAGCACAGAGCCAGGAGGAACCCCAAGAGCTGCCTGATGGGACCAAAAAAAAAAAAAAAACCCAGCCTCAAATCTAGAGTCCCCAGTATTCTCAACTATATTATTATATCTTTACAGATTATACAAAGAACATTATCATCCTAAACATTCTATTTTTAGCCATATCCAATGATGTTCAGGGGTTACTTCTGACTCTTCTCTCACAAATTACTCCTGGAGGTTGGGACCATATGGGATGTCAAAGATTGAACCCAGGTGGGGTACATGCAAGGCAAACACCCTACTATCTCTTCAGTTCCAACGAGATACCACTGAATTGACCCAGGAACACAGATAGAGGCTGGGAACTCGGGAGTCTTCTTAGCATGGGAACAGACAGATTCTCTTTCTGCCTGAAGGGCCAGCAGCTTCCATCCACATCTGACACCCTGTGGTATAAAAACGGCCCAGTTCCACTTGTGAGGCATATCAAGCCACCATATTATTCTAGTTACAAAGCTCCTGAAGCACAAGGTCCTATATGTGGTCACACAACACCTCCAAATTTCACAGTAGTGAAGCCCAACAGAAGCACTGCAAGTTTGAACAGAAAAGCTGCACAAAAGACCGTCAAGTTCAATGAATGAAAACAATAATACAGAAGTCACAGCTAGTACCAGTCAGCTCAGTAAATCCTCAGACAATGACTTTAGTAACCCCATTTTGAGATATAAAAATGATCACAAATTGATTTTATTCATCTACCTTTTAATAATTACACTCACATACTTTGTTATAACAAGCAATATAGATTTATTTCACTTGTGACTGCTAAGATGGCAGACTTAAGTGGCAGGTGAGAACCTGGATACATACAGAGAAGTCTCACTAGTGGGGTGTTGAATGCCTGAAACAACTGTATTGTAAATAACTTTGTAAGTTATATCATCATAATAAAAAAAAATTTAAATGGGGGTCTGAGGAAATAGTACTGTAGGGTACTTGTACCTTGTACACAGCTGACCCAGGTTTAATCCCTTAGCACCCCATACAGTCCCCCACTCCTCTTCCAGGACTGACCTTTGAGCACAGAGCTATGAGGAAGCCGAGTCCTGCTGGGTGTGGCTCAAAAACAAAGCCTTTTTTTTTTGGGGGGGGGGGGTGCACCATTCCTGGAGGTACTGTAATACCATATTGATACATGGAGTGGATGGAGCAAGCTCCTATTCTGACTCCTACTCCAAATATTCATTTAATATATTGTCCTCAGATAGAGGATGTATCAGATATTAAACTTACTAGATACTACATTTGATCTTAGCCAAATGGCCGAGAAGCAATAACAAAGCATTTTTAAAAATAAAGTGATATAGACACATCTATCAGATTAGTTACTACAGATAGACCTACAAAAAGTTCTTTAATAGCAGAACAATAATAAGGAAAATAATAACCTAAAACATACTTACAAATTCCCCATAACGAACAGCAGAAATTCTACGCAGAGGAAACTGGCCCGTGTTGGAAATGCATAATCCCCCTGTCTTCACAAATAAGAAAAAATGAGTTTATCAAAAGCTATAAACATTTTCATTGTAAGATAGAATCTTTGTCAAGTTGATTCTCCTTACCAAAATGTTGGGCTCTGAACACGCACACGACCCAGTGGCATTGATAAATGTTGGTTCACATCGAACACACCTGTCAATGTAAAAAAGAAATATTTTTAAAATATTAATGAATTGTATTAGGCCTAGGTAAAAACATCAATTCAAAAATATTTATTGAGTTAAGCAACTATTAACATTTTTAAATCAGAGACAGTGACTTGCATTGTTCTTGTTTTGGTTTGGTTTGATTTATGGGTCACACCAACAGGGCTCAGAGGCTACTACTGATTCTTTTGTTGTTGTTGTTTTTGTTTCTTCTCTTTTTTTTTTGTTTGTGTCACACCCTGCAGCGCTCATGGGTTCCTTCTCGCTCTCCGCTCAGAAGTCACTCCTGGCAGGCTTGGGGGACCATATGGGATGCCAGGTTTCCGATCCAGGGTCTGTCCTGTGTTGGCTGCGTGGAAGGCAAACACCCTACTGCTGTGCTATTGCTCCGGCTGCTACTACTGGTTTTATGCTAAGGGGCTGCTTCAATCAAAGAATGCTCAAGAGACTATGTAAAGCCAATATTAAATCTGAGTCTCCCTTGTCCTCTCTCTCCAGCCCCTGAGTTGGACATTTTAATATTCCTCTTTGTATTATGAGGCAAGGTATAAATACATTTGCCCAACAAATACATTTAGGAAAGTATTCTTTGGAAATTATAGAATATTGATATGTAAAGATGCTTAAATCACCATCACCCACCAAAATTCAACCAACTCAGAATGAAATCCATTCTGTTTTTATAAGTTGTTACTTCAAATATATTCTCAATGTATCTAGTTACACAAGGCAAAAAGTTACTATAGTTGAAAACAGACATACATCAGGGCCAGAGTGGTGGTGCTAGAGGTAAGGTATCTGTCTTGCAAGCGCTAGCCTAAGACAGACCACTGTTCGATCCCCTGGCATCCCATATGGTTCCCCCAAGCCAGGAGTGATTTCTGAGAGCATAGCCAGGAATAGCCCCTGAGCGTCAATGGGTCCAGACATATATCTTTTCCTTAAAAGAACCTGTTACCAACTTTTTTTTTTTTTTAGGAAATTGTATTAAGAGGAAGAGAAAAGAAAATTCACCAAGACAAAGAGAGTTGGCAAGTTTCTCAGGAACATGAGAAAGTCTCATGAAATAAAAAAATTGGGAGCTAAGTCAAGATGGGGACAATTCCAGGGTGGAATGACTATAACCAAGACTTGTTTTGTTTTGGGTCTGCACTTCTTCTGGCCTGTTCAGGGGAATGCTGGAGGTCAAACCTGGATAAGCTATATGCAAGGCAAATGCCCTACCCACTATGATATCACATTTCTTTTGTGAATAATACAGGAGAAGAAAAAAGCACCTAATTGGGGAAGGGGGGGTCTCTGATGGGATTGCATGAAAATTCATTACTTGGAAGACAGAACAGGGACGCTAGGTGTCATTCTCCAAAATGGCCTGGGCAAGTCTTAAAAGGAGAGACTTGCCCAGAGCCCCCAACATACCAGGCAAACACACCAAGAAATCCTGGCATTCGGAGTGTTCTGAGCCCAGCCGACCCTCTGTAGTTTTTGGATGCCTAGGGAGGAATTTCTCACCCCCTCCCCCCAGGGCCATAGGACCCCTGAGCTGACCACTTAGTCCAGGGGAACAAGATTCCCCCCCCACCAGGCAGGTCTTCAGGGCCACGCCTGGTTAATCAGGCCCTGGGGGGAGGGGGTGAGAAATTCCTCCCTAGGCATCCAAAAACTACAGAGGCTCGGCTGGGCTCAGAACACTCCGAATACCAGGATTTCTTGGTGTGTTTGCCTGCTGTTTAACAAGGAATTTTGGTGGAAGAGTCCCCCAGTGTAATGCTTATGATTGAACCATGTCATGGGAATCATTGTCATTGTTCTTACGGCCCCCATATGCACCAATAACACCATGTGGCATTGCTTCTTATTTGCATAGGCACATTAAAATGGGAAAATACTATACATACAAATAAGATCCTATCTAATAGAGATTGGAACACACAAATCTTGTAGTGCAAAGGGACCTTACACCCTGAACAAAGGGCATAATCCATTCTCCCCTGAACCAGGAAAGCCATCCACGAAACATCCAGGCTGGTCTATAACATCACCTGGAAGCAATCCTCTACCACGGAAGACCTACACTGCTCAGACTTCGACCTGCTCAAAAGAGACTTCCCTTAACACTGAGAAGACTTAACAACAACAACGACCTGCTTACAGGACAGGGCTCCCTGCATTGCCCTTTGATTGTGAGGTGAAAGGAGAGGATGCTCCACATCCTGACTTCAATGTAAGATATGCAGATTCCAGGATCTTTAATACAGAAACATGATACCAACAACAGAGACTGTGTGAAAAATAAAAGTGTGTTGGCACTGCAGACAATGTATTGGATTGGACAATCTAGCTTGCCTGGAGCCTAGACTTGGTCTCGTGCCAGGAAACTTCAGGGGTCTGGTCTCTTTGTACTTAAGCCAAGGTTATTTCTTTCCATGTCCCTCATATTTTGGTGGGCCTATGCAAGCAACAATTGCCACTCTAACACCATTTTTACTGTGCTCCTTTGACTCTAATCCTTAAAAAGAACTCACTTAAAATTTGAGGTTAACTTAAGCTAATATGCATGTATATGGAAATGTAAGAAAATACTATGCCTGTAATGTTTAAGGAGTTACGTAAGTTTTATGGCTTTAGATTGCCTTGTGTACTGTTAAGAAATATTATAATGTGTTACAATCTGGGGACTTGAGGGACAAAGTAATTGTACATGGATTCTGTCTTATTTATCTTAATGTTCTTTGGCTGAAATTTCAAAGTTAAGATATCAGCAAGGGGACTTCTGAGAATTATGTTATGGGTGATTGTCCTTCCACTGTAACTTTACCTTGTCCTCTTTCTTTGCACCCTTGTTCTCATAATTAAAAATAAAAATTAAAAAAAAAAAAAAAAAGGAGAGACTTGGGGATCAGCCTAAGAGGCAGACTCCTGCCTGGTCAACTTGAGAGAAAAAAAGATCTAATTATAATAAGTATCCCCAGGAAAAGATGCCCAAGTATGTTTTTCTTTTCGGTTTTTGGGCCATAAGTGGTGGTACTCAAGGCTTACTCCTGGCTCTGCACTCAGAGATCATTCCTGGTAATGCGAAGGGGACCATATGAAATTTGGAGATTAAACTTATACTGGAAGTGTTCAAGGCAAGCGCTCACCTAGCTAAAAAAAAAAAGTACTAGAGAAACTAAAATAGGAATAATAGTCTGAATTAGAGACAAGGAGTGATATATCAAAATATAATGGAGAGATGCAGAAAAAGAAAACAAAAAGTAAAGAATAAAGGGTACCTTTTATCAAAACTATCTTTTTTTTTTTTTTTTTTTTTTTTTTTTTTGGTTTTTGGGCCACACCCGTTTGACGCTCAGGGGTTACTCCTGGCTATGTGCTCAGAAATCGCCCCTGGCTTGGGGGGACCATATGGGACACCGGGGGATCGAACCGCGGTCCGTTCCTTGGTAGCGCTTACAAGGCAGACACCTTATCTCCAGCGCCACCTTCCCGGCCCAAAAACTATCTTTTAATTTATTAAATTTATTAATGTAATCTTTCATGTAAATGACACATAGTAAGGCTGTTAGGTATAGAAGTTATTATATAAATTGATTACAAAGATGTAAGAATTACACAAAAAGCAAAAGTAGCTACATTTTATTGTGAATTTATGTTATAGGGCTGTTAGGCATTTATTTGTGAGCTGTCAGGCAGACTTACTGATTCTCTAAGATCAAATAATCACTAAGAGACTGAATCTTATTCTGTCATTTTCTCAGTTGCAACTTCTTTCTGTTAATGTCTAATTCAATCAGTTTGTGAGTTACTGTAGGGAGCAAGTAGTAATAATAGAAAAGTTTGGGCCTGGAGAGATAGCACAGTGGCGTTTGCCTAGCAAGCAGCCGATCCAGGACCAAATGTGGTTGGTTCGAATCCCGGTGTCTCAAATGGTCCCGCGTGCCTGCCAGGAGCTATTTCTGAGCAGACAGCCAGGAGTAACCCCTGAACACCACTGGGTGTGGCCCAAAGACAAAATAAATAAATATATAAATAAAATAAAATAAAATAAAATAGAAGAGTTCTTTAAAAAATAGATTCCAGGGGCCAGAGTAGTGGTGCAAGTGGTAAGGTGTCTGCCTTGCCAGTGCTAGCCTACGACGGACCACAGTTCAATCCCCCAGCATCCTATATGGTCCCCTAAGCCAGGAGTGATTTCTGAATGCAGAGCTAAAAGTAACCCCTGAGAACCACTGAGTGTGGCCCAAAAATAAAAAACAAAAAACAAAAAAATAGATTCTATATAAATAAAATTTAATGATATAAACAACCAGAATCCTGCTTACCTATTTTCTAGGACATCTGCTGTGGTAAAAGAGTCCTCACTGCCATTACAGAACTTACAAACCGCTTGAGACAACAATGTTCCATCTACATTTCTTTCGACTAAAAAATTGGAAAAAAAAAGTCAAGATATAATAATTATTCATCAACATGTGAGGCCCACATGTTACTTTAAGAACTTAAGAATTAAACATTATTTTAGGAATTTTCAAGGTAACTAACTTATTTGCATAAAAGCAAGTCAAATATCTATAACAAGCAGATCAATGAAAGGGCAGGAGCAGGCGAGATAGCATGGAGGTAGGGCGTTTGTCTTCCCTGCAGAAGGAAGGTGGTTCAAATCAAAGCATCCCATCGCTGCCAGGAGCGATTTCTGAGCCTAGAGCCAGGAGTAAACCCTGAGTGCTGCCAGGTGTGACCCATAAACCAAAAAAGAGAGAGAGAGAGAGAGAGAGAGAGAGAGAGAGAGAGGGAGGGAGGGAGGGAGAGAGAGAGAGAGAGAGAGAGAGAGAGAGAGAGAGAGAGAGAGAGAGAGAATACAGCAGCAGGTGCTTGACGTCATGTGGCCAAGTAGGGTTCAGTCGTTGGCACCACATTGAGTAAAGAGCCAGGAGTAAGCTCCTGAGCACAGCTGGGCATGGCCAAAAAACCATTAAGTAAATAAAATATAATAAACTAGAAAAATGAAGCATGCCTATGGCTGGAATGATAGTACAGCAATAAGATATTTGCCCAGATTTGTTCTCTGGCATCCTATCTGGTTCCCAGAGTCCACCAGGAGTAATTCTTACTGAAGAGCCATAAATAATCCTTAAGCATGTTGGGTGTGACTAAAAAAAAACAAACAAACAAAACCAAAAAACATGGAAGCTTTCCCAATCCTCACATAAAACAACAACAAAACCCACAAAAATTGGGTAGAGGATGTGGCTCAATTGTAGAATGCATGTCTTGCATATGTGAGGCCAGAACACACGTGTGAGGTCCTGGAAATGCATTCCAGGCATACCAAAACAAGTTTTAAAAGGATGGATGGATGGATGGATGGATGGATGGATGGATGGATGGATGGATAGAAGAAAGCAGGCTGGAGCAAAAGCACAGCGGTAGGGCATTTGCCTTGCAGGTGGTCAACCATGGACGGACCCCGGCTTGACTCCCGCATCCAATGTGATCCCTTGAGCCTACCAGGAGCGATTTCTGAGTGCAGAGCCAAGAGTAACCCCTGAACACTGCCAAATATGCCTCCTCATGCCCCAAAAAGATTTTTATTTTTTGATTTTTGATTTGGAGTCCACATCTGATGATGCTTAGGGCTTTCTTCTGGCTCTACGTTCTAGGATCCCTCCTGGAAGGGTTGGGGCATTATCTAAGGTATCTAGACTCAAACCTAGTTTGACCACATACAAGGCAAGCTCCCTCTCAGCTATACTAGTACTCCTACCTCAAAGATACATATTTTTTTCTGGTCACACCCGGCACTGATTAGGGGTTACTCCTGGCTCTACGTTCAGAAATCGCTCCTGGTAGGCTCGGGGGACCATATGGGATGCCGGGATTCGAACCAATGACCTTCTGCACGAAAGGCACATGCCCTACCTACATGCTATCTCTCCGGCCTCTAATTTTTTCAAAACGTAAGCTAGGGGGAGAGAGGATCAACTAGGGTGATAGAGAGATAGCACAGGGGCTAAGGTGCATGCCTTGCATCCTAGCAACCAGTTCAAAACATTGGCAACACATATGGTCTCTGAGCACCAAGAATCACTCCTAAGCAGACAAAAACCGTCCCTAAGTATCAACAGGTGCGGCACAAACCATGCTCGCCCCTCCAGATCAGGTAAGGTGTTTTTATGCACATTCCAATTGCCTGATGCTATCATTAAATTTTGGAAACAAATTAAAAAATATTGTTCAGGACCTGAGAGATAGGCAGGTTCGATGCTGGGTACCCCATCAGAAAAGCTGAGCCCCACCAGAAATGATCTCTGAAAAAAAAGCCAAGAATAAACCTTGAGTACTGCCAGGTGTGGCCCCAAACCAACCAATTAATTAATGAACAGGGTTAAGTCACTTTCTTTGCAAG
Organism: Suncus etruscus; assembly: GCF_024139225.1. NCBI lineage: Eukaryota > Metazoa > Chordata > Mammalia > Eulipotyphla > Soricidae > Suncus > Suncus etruscus. The sequence continues at coordinate 5,070,418 of NC_064857.1, forward strand.
CAAGGGACCCAGGGTCAATTAGTTCCGGGCGCCACTAAACCTCAGAAGACATGGTGAGCAACAGTCACTAATTACCAGGTGTGGCCCAAAAATAATGTAAACTCCTCCCAGAAATACTGTTAAGGAATCGCCAAGCTATTTTGATTCATGTCTAACCAAAAGCATCACTCCTACTCATCAGATTCTTTACTATCTTACTGAGAAGCCATTCCTTACCTAAAATATGCCCAGTGGGACAGCGGCATCTTCCTTCAGGTGTTACATCACCAGGGCAAGTGATGCAGTTCCAGCCATCTTTAGTTACACCTTTCTAAAGTAAAAAAAAAAAAAAAAAGAAAAGAAAATTCCTTAAATTATTAACTAACCTCCAATGTCCAAAAGTCACTGTAGGGACTATTCAGTCAATGTTAAATAAATCAGACACAAATTATGTAACATTTCTTGAAAAGGCTGAGAAATGTTCAAAAGGCAGAAATAGATCTTTCCCTGCAGGAGGCCAGGTTCCATGAACTCTAAGCACTTGAGAATAACTCATTAGCACTGGTCTGAGAACAATTCCCCCACCCTTTTTTTTTGGTGTTTGGGCCACACCCTGTGATGCTCAGAAATTATTCCTGGCTCTACGCTCAGAAATCACCCCAGACTTGAGGGACCATATGGGACAGTCGTGCAAAGCAAACGCCCTACCGCTGGCGCCACAGCTCCGGCCCCTGAGAACAACCCTTGAACACTGCTAGGTATGACCCCCCTCCCAAACAAAAAATTTCTCAATAAGTAAGTTATACTTATGCTTCAGAATTAAACATGCATTAATATAGCCTATATTTTTAAGAGGGCAGCCCCAGAAAAGCTGGGGACTGGGGTTTCTGAGGCCATTCCTGGCTCTGCTTTGTTCAGCTCTTGGCAATGGGATTGGCAGGTCACTGCTCGGGCTGGCCTGGGCCAATAGGGGCTAAATCTTGCAGTGCCAGAGGAGCAACATTTTCCAGGAATAAAACTCCATCTCATACATACACGTGCTCTACCAAGCACTTGAACTTGAACTCTCTCGAGACCTCCACTAACTTCGACAAAAGTTAATCCTTCAATTAACTCCTATTTAACTTATTAAATCAATCTTAATAACTCAGTTCAATAAACCCTTATTTTCTAAACATCACTCAGTGATTCCCTGTACAAAGATTGACCCCCAAACCATTAAATAAAGTTTTGACGGCTGGGCGCTTTCCTTGCATGAAGCCAGACAGGGTGCAATCTCCAGTATCACCCATGATCCTGGAGTACAGAACCAGGAGTGAGCCTTTAGCGTGGCCAGGTATGGCCCCAAAACAAACAACAAAGTTAAGTTTTGATTTAAAATGTATATTTTATTATACATCAAGTATATAAAAATAATTATTGAAATCAAATTATAGGAATATTTTCTTCTAGCCATTAGATAGTAAAGATTTCTGGTAAAATATGGCATCATACAAAAGTTGGCTTTGTATATTATATGATTTAGGAATGCTTGAGAGCAAACATGGATATAACCAAAATTAATAAAGAATAAAAAAACTCCCCCAGCTAACATCATGTACAAAGGTAAAATCCAAATGGATTAAAGACCTCGATATCAGCCCCAAAACCATAAGATATATAGAACTGCACATAGGCAAAACACTACAGGACATTACAGGCATCTTCAAGGAGGAAACTGCACTCTCCAAGCAAGTGAAAGCAGAGATTAACAGATGGGAATATATTAAGCTGAGAAGCTTCTGCACCTCAAAGGAAATAGTGCCCAGGATACAAGAGCCACCCACTGAGTGGGAGAAACTATTCACCCAATACCCATCAGATAAGGGGCTAATCTCCAAAATATACAAGGCACTGACAGAACTTTACAAGAAAAAAACATCTAACCCCATCAAAAAATGGGGAGAAGAAATGAACAGACACTTTGACAAAGAAGAAATACGCATGGCCAAAAGACACATGAAAAAATGTTCCACATCACTAATCATCAGGGAGATGCAAATCAAAACAACGATGAGATACCACCTCACACCCCAGAGAATGGCACACATCACAAAGAATGAGAATAAACAGTGTTGGCGGGGATGTGGAGAGAAAGGAACTCTTATCCACTGCTGGTGGGAATGCTGTCTAGTTCAACCTTTATGGAAAGCGATATGGAGATTCCTCCAAAAACTGGAAATCGAGCTCCCATACGATCCAGCTATACCACTCCTAGGAATATACCCTAGGAACACAAAAATACAATACAAAAACCCCTTCCTTACACCTATATTCATTGCAGCTCTATTTACCATAGCAAGACTCTGGAAACAACCAAGATGCCCTTCAACAGATGAATGGCTAAAGAAACTGTGGTACATATACACAATGGAATATTATGCAGCTGTCAGGAGAGATGAAGTCATGAAATTTTCCTATACATGGATGTACATGGAATCTATTATGCTGAGTGAAATAAGTCAGAGAGAGAGAGAAAAACGCAGAATGGTCTCACTCATCTATGGGTTTTAAGAAAAATGAAAGACACCCTTGTAATAATAATTTTCAGACACAAAAGAGAAAAGAGCTGGAAGTTCTAGCTCACCTCAGGAAGCTCACCACAAAGAGTGATGAGTTTAGTTAGAGAAATAACTACATTTTGAACTGTCCTAATATTGAGAATGTATGAGGGAAATGTAGAGCCTGTTTAGGGTACAGGCGGGGGTTGGGTGGGGAGGAGGGTGATTTGGGACTTGGGTGATGGGAATGTTGCACTGGTGATGGGTGGTGTTCCTTTTATGACTGAAACCCAAACACAATCATGTATGTAATCAAGGTGTTTAAATAAAAAAAAAATTAAATAAAAAAAAAAAAAAAAAAAAAAAAAAAAAGAATAAAAAAACTGGGGCCGAAGAGATAGCATGGAGGTAAGGCGTTTGCCTCTCATGCAGAAGGTCATCGGTTCGAATCCCGGCGTCCCATATGGTCCCCCGAGCCTGCCAGGAGCAACTTCTGAGCATGGAGCCAGGAGTAACCCCTGAGCACTGCCGGGTGAGACCCAAAACACAAAACAAAAACAAAACAAACAAAAAAAAAAAAGAATAAAAAAACTGCTACTTTTTTTTAAAAGTTTGGCTGAAAGATGATATAAGAAATGTTACTGTATTTGTCAATATATTTCTATGATATGTTTTCATTATGTTAGCTTAGTGACTGAAAGAAAAATCTGCTTGGCATAAGTTCATAACAGTAGCTCTCTATTAAAGATAATCTAGCAGTAATCAATACTTTAAAAATATATACTCCAAAAAATAAGAAAAATATAAGTATCAAAATTATCATCAAATCTTTAAGTGCATAGTTAGACATAAAAATTTAGATAAATTTGGAATATTGATGATGGGAATGTTGCACTGGTGAAGGTTTATATATAAAAAGAATCACAAAAAAAGAAAAAAAGAAAAAGAAAAGGCCTCCCAATGCTTATCACAGGCTGTGTTCTTTATACTGACTACATAGAAAGAGGAGGTACAGTAAATGCTCCCCATATACACCTCAAACCAGGCCCTTTGTTTGGTCTGTATTGTGAATGGGGGGACAAAAAAATTTAGATAACTTGTGGGGTTGAAGTGATGGTGCAGCAGGAGGGCATTTGATTTGCATGCAGCTGGCCCAGGACGAACCTGGGTTTGATCCCTGGCGTCCCATATGGTCCCTGATCCAGGAGTGATTTCTGAGCGCAGAGCCAGGAGTAACCTCTTTGTATCACAGGTGTGGCCCCCCCCCAATTTAGATAACTTGTAACTTCATATTAATTTTCTAAATTTTATATATGTCTGTTTTGGGGCCCAATTCAGCAGTACAGCTCTATAAATATTTATCTCTCTTCTGTGTGTTCTGACTGATGTTTAGTGTTCAGCTCGAGCTCTGGTGTTTAGGTAAACCCACAGGATCATACTGCAGTCCTAAATATGATCCTTTTGATCATTCTTGGACCCTGCTTTTCTGTTTTTCATAGGCTAGAAGTATCATAACTATAAAATTTGAAATGGTAGACAGACTTCCAATTGGCAAAACTATTAGACCATGACTTTCTGTTCATTAAGTAACTACCACCTTACTAGATTTTCCAAAATTTGGATATAATGTATTGATTTTTTAAAAGCAACAGATATCATTTAACATATTTAGGCATGCAACAGACATTTCATAAACTTATCACACCTCAGATAGCTTTAAGAACATAAATTGTTATATGAAACTGTTCAAGACACTGAACTCAATCTAAACCAAAATAATACACATTCAAATTGCTCTGTGTGCCATTTTCATCCATTTTTCTGCATGATAAAAAATACAGACACTTTTCCCTAACTTTATGGGCATGAGTTTTGTTTGTTTGTCTTGTGGAAGCTAGACCCAGTGATACTCGGGGGCTGTGCTCAGTAGAGATTGCTGCTGGGCTTTGAAGACCATATTCTATGATGAAAATTGAACTGCAGTCAGCTCCATCAGTTAATAACCTTAATCCTTCCACTGTTTCTCTGGACTAGGACTGAAATTTATTTTTTAAATAAAGCAATAAGTGTGTTTTCTCTAAGTAGGGTACTGTCAGGGGCAGACTCAAGATGGAGTCTGTATGGCTTGCCTTCTTTTCCCACAGCATGAACTCTTCTTTTGTGTGGCATGCATACATGCCAAAGTCACAGGAAACAGCACAGATCTACACTAGTTCTGAGATCTACAAGTTCTGAGAACTTGTGACAGTTGAATGCATCTATAGAAATTAAGTATGGAAACAGAACATTGTCCTGTCAAAAGTTATGAGAAACAGATGTTGGCTACAGAATGTAGGAATAGGATGTACACAAATGTTCCAGGTTTGACCTGTCTAAGTTGACCTGTCTAAGTTGACCACAAAATGTTCTTGAAAAAATATCAAATTGTACCTTGTAAATGAAGTCACCTGTAATACAAAGGCTATTCTTGTATTTCCCCTCTTCTCCCCCTTCTCTGCCGGAGTATATAAGCCAGTCATCTGTGTCAATAAATTTGACCCTTGATCAGAATACTCTTTGTCTTGGGTCCTGTTTCTCTCTCTTTATTTTTCAGGCTGGAACCCCCTCATGAACCCACGAATTACTAAGTTCTGCAGGTCAGAACAGGGTACAATTTTACTGACATTCTAAAATTTACTCTTATACATTTTAGAGGTTATGGGGAAATATTAAAATACAATACTTAATTTACTATTTTTTACTGTGAAAATTAAAGATAAATACTTCATACCATATTTTCTGGGCACTTCTTACAAGAAATACCAGGTCCTCCAGTATTAGCGATCATTTGAAATCCTGGTAGACATACACATGAAGTTCCTAAAATGAAAAAAGCCAATTTTGAACTTGGTAAGTAAAAATTTAAGTCAGGAAAATTTTAATAATTCCTAAGATTTTAAGATGCAATATTTAAAAAAAATGAAGAGCAAAACCAGAGTTAATACTGCTTGCATTCAAATTCAGAAACGTACTTTGTAGGTTCTAATCTTGATTCTCAAGAATTGTATGCACAGTGATAGTACAGAAGTACTACTGATCTGGTTACTGGTAGATCTCTGGAACCCCAGATAGTCCCAACCCCTAAACACGATTCATAGTGGTTCTTGAGTGTGGAGCCAGGATAAACCCTGAGCACCATTGAATGTGGCCCCAAACCAAAAACAAAGAGGAAAAAGAATTGTGTTATCTCGAGCAAGTTACTACTCTGTACCTTGACTTCCCCTTCAATAAACAGGGGCAATAATAACTACTTTCTAGGGCTAAAATGAGGACAAAATTAGTTATTTTATTTTGTTCTTGGAGGCTTTTTGGGGTCAAGGACCTACTGAGGATTTTATTAACAACCAATTGTGCTTAGGGATCACTCTTAAGTGCTGTGGGGAAATCATATATGTTACAAGGGATTAAACTGGGCCTGGCCACATACAAGGCATGCACCTTACCCCTTTCTATCTTTCTGGCTCCAGTATTGTTTTATTTAAAAGTATTATAATGTGCCTGGCAAATAAAAGGTGTTGTGTTAAACAGAAGTTAAATCATTAAATTATTGAGCTATTGGGGACTAAGTATTATAGCTCAGAGCAGAACATCTACTTTAGAAGCAAGAAAACAGAGCAGTAACATTCAATCTCTGAATCCCATCATTCATGCCCAAGTATCATCTCAGTGGCTTCTACTGTAGAGACCCTTGGTGCCATAACAAAGAATACAATCTCCTGCATGACATCTGGTCATCACAGAAACAACAAAGGAAAGAAATTAAATAAAAATCTGTTCTTTAGGAGATTGGTTAAGGTTTATTCCCACCGAGCTCCCACACAGGAAAGGCAGCTCCCATTCCCCATTCCAATTAGGTCAGGGGAAACAGTTGCAGTTGTAGAGATTCACAGAAAATAATTCACACAGTGAAAGGGTACAAGAATGGGTTCAGGGAATCTAGTGCTCAAGCAAGGAATTCAAACCACAGAAGCTTTCTGCTTCTAAGATGGAGCGCAGCTCAATGAAAGAAGACTGAAGAATGAGCCCCAGCCTTCCTCAGACCCTTCTTTTTATTGACAAGAATCAGGTCCCACCCTAGGGTGGGAGTAGAATTCCAAGTAAGGAATGAGCCAATATACTATAACCAGGTCACACCATAGGGTGGAGTACAATGATTGATTAGGGTAGGATCAGTAACCCAACAAAAATCTACTATACTTATGTGTGTGTGTATATATATATATATATATACATATAATGAGAAAGATTCAAGTAGTTGATTTTTATATGGAGAGGTCACATCTGCTTGGGAATTTGGAACTATTTCCGTTAGCACGTTTGCTGGTACTAAGGCCACCAGAGTGACACAGAGCAATGCATGGACGAAGACTTTAGGTCTAGATGATAGAACCTTGGACTGCATGTGCAAAGCTTCACACAAAGCTCAACATTCAACTTTTATATTAGTAATTAAGTATTATTAATGCTGTGGGAAATTTGCTATATCTATTTCACCCAACAACACACATATACTCAATGAATTCAATGTAGTTTGTCTGAAAAATTTCTTACGAGGAAATTTCTTACCTTGATTCAAACAAATGACAATTTCCTTAGTTTGAAAAGACAGAAAACATTAAGAAGTAATCACTACTTAACTTGCACAGGTAAAAACAACATTCTCATTTTTTTAATTTGTTTTTCTTTAGAACCACGCCTATCTATGCTCAGGGCTCAGTTCTGGTGAACTTAAGGGTCCATATGAGTAGTGGGGAGTGAACTCGGGTCTGCCACATGTAAAGTAAGCACTCTTTCAAGAGTACTATAGCCCAGTCCCCCAAAAACGAGCATTTGCAAAGGAAGGATTTGGTTGTGGACAAAGATATATAGCAAAGAGGGCACTTCCCTTACACCCTGCTGACCCAGATTTGATCCTGGGCTCCACATGTGGCTTCTGTGGTATCATGGAGTAAAAAAAAAAAAAAAAAAAAAAAAAAAAACTTGAGCAATGCCAGGTATTGTCCAAAAACGAAACACAGAAACAGAAAACTAAGCCCTAACTCCGTGATGTAGGCACATGTCATCTACAGTGTAAAATACAAAGATGAAGACAGGACAAAAAAAACTAGAGGTTTTATATTCCCACAAAGTAGGACATTAAGAATAATCAATGTTGGCTTCAGTTGCCTTATCCTAAAAGTGACAAAGTGGGACTGCATCACGGTTAAATCCTCACTCTGAATTTCTGAAAATTGAAAAGCAAAATCAAGGGCTATCCAAGACAATAAAATGCTAACCTCCCTAACCTGTCCCGTCACCAGCTTCTCTACCCCTTAGGTTGGTTCTCTATTCTTTTTCTACCTTTGTGAGTCACTTTCCAGATGCTTCCTACTTGAAAATGTTCTGGCTGTGGTATGTGGATGAATCTGGAGAGTATCATGTTGAGTGAAGTTAAGTTCAGGAAAGGGACAGACAGGGATTTCTCTCTCTCTCATGTGCAGGATATAAAGAAATTAGTAAACAAGTCTTCAAGGGCAATAGAAACAAAACTGTTCTTAAGTAGGAATTTGGATGTGTTCCATTACTATAGTCATATTCTATTCAATAGAATCAAGCTTGTTTTAGCCTGCCTTAGGGAGAGTGGATTATACAAGGGCATGTGTATTAGCATACGGAATTGAGGAACTCAGAGGCTACATTCTATAAAAGAATTAAAAATGTTCTTCTATCACAGATGAGTGAGATCACCTGGTATTTCTCCATCTGACTTATTTTACCATGTTGCAGTACACTGCATGATCTCATCTTTTTTCGCCTATTGCACAGTATTCCATCATATATATGCAACACCTTTTAATCCATTCACCTATTGTTAGACATTTGCATTTTTTCTACATCGTGGCTATTGTAATAAAACTGAAGTGACATAAAAAAATATAGGGAAACAGATATGGGAGTAGAGGAATGGGATTTGGGTTGGAAGAACACAGGGACACGGAGGAAGAAAGCTGACACTGCAGTGCAAGGTGTAGTGTTAGAAAAGTTTTTGCATCCATCTTTGTCAGCATCCAGATTGCAAGTCACGTTTGCTCGGGATTAAAATAAATGTCTTTTTAAGAGGTGATCAAAGGGAGAATGATGAATGGAGGTTCTTTTAGTGGGTTGGTTGAGGTTATTTTTGTTTTGGGGTTTGGTTATTTTTTATTGCATGCATGCATATTGCAATCTTCCTCTCCAACGTTGCAAAGGGAACTTTCTTGAAAATAAAAAAAATTTTCATATACTAAAAAGAGATTTCATCCATGGCAGGGCAGAGGCTTCCAGCCCTGAGAACAGTTCCAGGCCCAGGTCTCACCTCTGGAATCCCTCCTCTGGTGAGCTCCACAGGGGACGCAGGAGAGCGAGGAGATATCAAAGTACTGGTCGTGGCTGCAACCCTCCGGATGCCGAAAAGGGAAGGAGAAGGTCTGGGCTTGTGATGCGCCAGGAAGGCCCAGCAACAGGAACCAGGACAGCAGCACCATTGCTCGTGCAGCAGGGACTACGGCCACCATAGCGACGCTACTGCGCAAGCGCAGGTCTCCAAAGCCCCGACATCCCGGCAGCCTCCGCGCCAAGGCCGCTGACAGCTGATTGGATGCCTTCGGCTCCGCTTTCGGTTGCGTCTGTTTCGGCAGCCTGGTTGCTAGGTTACAAGTGACGGGTACCATGGTGACGAGGTTGCTAGGTTACCATGGTTACAAGGTTGCCTAGGTTACCAAGGATGCGGGAAACTGCCTAGTCGCTGAGCTGATGATGGGAGGCAGGCTCAAGGTCGAGCTAGGCTGGCGCGTCCTGGAATTTCAAACCAAACCGTGGGTATCAGAGTCTGCAAAACGACCCACTGGGGGGACAAGATTTCGGCTCGGGCGTGGCTAATTCCGTAAGGAAAATAAAAAGGATGATTATGGAATAAAGTCATGTTTTGGGCTGGATAGGTACAGCAGCAGCAGCAGCCAACTGGGTTTTATTTAGTCCCTAGCACCCAAGGAACCTAGGATCTAGTACCAGGGACCCCAGGCGGCCAGAATTAAGCCCTGAGCCCCACCTGGTATGGTTCCCCCGAAAGAAGAAATAATTCTGATTTCATTGAAAATTACATAAGAATTGATAAAAAAATTTATAAAATGTATTAAGATTTTTACATTTTAAAACTTTTATGATTTTAAATTTAATTTTAATCTATAGTATAAATATAAATGCATGATTTTAACATTTATAAAGATTTTATCATTTTAAATTATGATTTAAACTTAATCTATAGTATAAACATACATCTATAATTTTAAAGATGTTATCAGGTTAAACTTTTATCATTTTAAATTATAGTTTAAATTTTAAACTTAATCTATAGCATAGATATACATTTATGATTCTAAAATTCATCAAGATTTTATAAATAATTTATAAAAATCTCATGTTAAAAGGCAAAAGATTTCTATGATCTGAAGAGAAACCAGAGTATAAAATCTCATGTTAAAGTAAGCATCCTGAAGCAGACACATTCACTGTTTAAAAATATTGTTTAATGTCCATTTCTTCCCTATCATTATTCGTGTATAAAAAGGCCATTGATTTTTGTGTGTTAATTTTGTATCCTGCCACTTTGCTATACCAATCTATTATTTCTAGAAGCTTTTTGGTAGAGTCTTTAGGGTTTTCTAAGTAGAGTATCATGTCATCTGCAAACAGTGAGAGCTTGACTTCTTCCTTTCCTATCTGAATTCCCTTGATATCTTTTTCTTGCCTAATCGCTATAGCAAGTACTTCCAGTGCTATGTTGAATAGGAGTGGTGAGAGAGGACAGCCTTGTCTTGTACCAGAATTTAGAGGAAAGGATTTTAGTTTTTCTCCATTGAGGATAATATTTGCCACTGGCTTCTGGTAGATGGCTTTGACTATATTGAGAAAGGTTCCTTTTATTCCTATCTTGCTGAGAGTTTTAATCAAGAATGGGTGTTGAACCTTATCAAATGCTTTTTCTGCATCTATTGATATGACCATGTGATTTTTATTTTTGTTGTTGTTTATGTTGTGTATTATATTAATAGATTTACGGATGTTAAACCATCCTTGCATTCCTGGGATGAAACCTACTTGATCAAAGTGAATGATCTTCTTGATGAGGCACTGGATCCTGTTCGCCAGGATTTTGTTGAGGATCTTTGCATCTGTGTTCATCAGGGATATTGGTCTGTAATTTTCTTTTTTGGCAGCATCTCTATCAGGTTTTGGTATTAAGGTGATGTTGGCTTCATAAAAGCTATTTGGAAGTATTCCTGTTTTTTCGATTTCATAAAAGAGCCTGGCCAGAATTGGTAGTAGTTCCTCTTGAAAGGTTTGAAAGAATTCATTCGTGAATCCATCAGGGCCTGGGCTTTTGTTTTTGGGTAAATTTTTGATTACAGTTTTAATTTCCTCAATAGTTATGGGGGTGTTTAGATATGCTACCTCTTCTTTATTCAACCGTGGAAGGTTATATGAGTTCAGAAATTTATCCATTTCTTCCAGGTTCTCATATTTAGTGGCATAGAGTTTCTCAAAGTATTCTCTGAATACCCTTTGAATCTCTGCAGTATCTGTAGTGATCTCCCCCTTCTCATTTCTAATACGCGTTATCAAGTTTCTCTCTTTCTTTTGCTTTGTGAGTTTTGCCAATGGTCTATCAATCTTGTTTATTTTTTCAAAGAACCAACTTCTGCTTTCGTTGATCTTTCGGATTGTTTTTTGGGTTTCCACTTCGTTGATTTCTGCTCTCAGCTTTGTTATTTCCTTCTGTCTCCCTATTTTTGGGTCCTTGTGTTGTTGAGCACAATCCCATTCACATTAGTTCCACACAAACTCAAATATCTTGGAGTCAACCTGACTAAAGATGTGAAGGATCTATACAAAGAAAACTACAAAACACTGCTCCAAGAAATAAGAGAGGACACGCGGAAATGGAAACACATACCATGCTCATGGATTGGCAGGATCAACATCATTAAAATGGCAATACTTCCAAAAGCATTGTACAGATTTAACGCGATTCCTCTAAAGATACCCATGACATTTTTCAAAGAAGTGGATCAAATACTTCTGAAATTCATCTGGAACAACAAACAACCTCGAATAGCTAAAGCACTCCTTGGGAAAAGGAATATGGGAGGCATTACTTTCCCCAATTTTAAGTTGTATTACAAAGCAGCAGTTATAAAAACAGCATGGTATTGGAATAAAAACAGACCCTCAGATCAGTGGAATAGGCTTGAGTACTCAGAGAAGGTTCCTCAGACATATAACCACCTTGTTTTTGATAAAGGAGCAAAAAATCCTAAATGGAGCAGGGAAAGCCTATTCAACAAGTGGTGTTGGCACAACTGGTTAACCACTTGCAAAAAAGCGAACTCAGACCCCCAGCTAACACCATATACAAAGGTAAAATCCAAATGGATTAAAGACCTTGATATCAGAACTGAAACTATAAGGTATATAGAACAACATGTAGGTGAAACACTCCAGGACATTGAGACTAAAGGCATCTTTAAGGAGGAGACAGCACTTTCCAAGCAAGTGGAAGCAGAGATAAACAGATGGGACTATATTAAGCTGAAAAGCTTCTGCATCTCAAAGGAAATAGTGCCCAGAATACAAAGGCCACCCACTGAGTGGGAGAAATTATTCACCCAATACACATCAGATAAAGGGCTAATATCCAAAATTTACAAGGTACTGACAGAACTATACAAGAAAAAAACAACTAACCCCATCAAAAAATGGGGAGAAGAAATGAACAGACACTTTGAAAAAGAAGAAAGGCAAATGGCCAAAAGGCACATGAAAAGATGTTCAACATCACTAATCGTCAGGGAGATGCAAATCAAAACTACTATGAGGTACCACCTCACGCCACTGAGATTGGCACACATCACAAAAAAGGAAAACAAGCAGTGCTGGCGGGGATGTGGAGAGAAAGGAACTCTTTTTCACTGCTGGTGGGAATGCCGTCTAGTACAACCTTTATGGAAAGCGATATGGAGATTCCTTCACAAACTGGAAATTGAGCTTCCATACGATCCAGCTATACCACTCCTAGGAATATACCCAAGAAGCACAAAAATACAATACAAAAAACCCTTCCTTACTCCTATATTCATTGCAGCGCTATTTACAATAGCCAGACTCTGGAAACAACCAAGATGCCCTTCAACAGATGAGTGGCTGAAGAAACTGTGGTACATATACACAATGGAATACTATGCAGCCATCAGGAGAGATGAAGTCATGAAATTTTCCAATACATGGATGTACATGGAATCTATTATGCTGAGTGAAGTAAGTCAGAGGGAGAGAGAAAGACGCAGAATGGTTTCACTCATCTATGGGCTTTAAGAAAAATGAAGGACATTTTTAACAATATCTCAGAGACAAGAGAGATGAGGGCTGGTAGGTGCAGCTCAGGACATGCAGCTCATCACATAGAGTGATGAGTGCAGTTGCAGAGATGACTACACTGAAAACTATCATAAAATGTGAATGAATGAGGGAAGTAGAAAGCCTGTCTCGAGTACAGGTGTAGGGGGGTGGGGAGGAGGGAGATCTGGGAAATTGGTGGTGGGAATGTTACACCGGTGAAGGGGGGGTGCTCTTTACATGACTGTAATCATACAACTATAATCATGTTTGTAATCACGGTGTTTAAATAAAGATAAAAAAAAAAAAAAAAAAAATATTGTTTAAATAAAACACCACTGATTTGAGACTTCTTCGTCCTCCTCCTCCTCCTCCTCCTGATCTCCCTCCTCCTGGTTCCGGCTCTCTGCGATGGCGACCCGCAGCCCTGGCGTCGTGATTAGTGACGATGCGCCCGGTTTTGACCTAGATTTATTTTGTATACCTAACCACTACGTCGAGGATTTGGAGAAGGTGTTTATTCCTCATGGACTGATTCCCGAGATGTCATGAAGGAGATGGGGGGCCATCACATCGTAGCCCTGTGTGTGCTCAAGGGGGGGTACAAATTCTTCGCTGACCTGTTGGATTACATCAAAGCCCTGAACAGAAACAGTGACCGATCCATCCCTATGACCGTGGATTTCATCAGACTAAAGAGTTACTGCAATGACCAGTCAACCGGGGACATCAAGGTCATCGGTGGAGATGACCTCTCGGCTTTAACTGGAAAGAACGTCTTGATCGTGGAAGACATCATTGACACCGGCAAAACAATGCAGATGTTGCTGTCCTTGGTCAAGCAGTATAACCAACCCAAAGATGGTCAAGGTTGCAAGCTTGCTGGTGAAAAGGACCCCTCGCAGTGTTGGCTACAGACCAGACTTTGTCGGATTTGAAATTCCAGACAAGTTTGTAGTGGGATATGCCCTTGACTATAATGAATACTTCAGGGACTTGAATCATGTTTGTGTCATCAGTGAACATGGGAAGGCCAAGTACAAAGCTTAAGGCGTGAATGTTCCAGTTGGATTTGGGATTCCAGGGAAGACACCGTTGACGTTAGCAAATGTTCTAGTTCTGTGGCCATCTATCTGCTTAGTTGAGCTTATTGCACGCTTCCTCTAAAGAATTGTGTCTGCTTGGGATTTTAGAAGTGTCAGTCGCTGCATTCTTGAACTCTTTTATTTGCACTACGAGCCTAGACTATCAGTTCCCTTCGGCTGGATTACTGTTTGACTCATGTGTGTCTCTCAAGTGACACCACTACTGAATGGAAAGATTGAAATTGTATCTGAAAGAAACATTGAAAGAGAAGATATATTAGTTTTTTTAATTGGTAGCCTTTTTATATATTCCGAAAAGAGCAGAAATGCAGAGTGTTAAAGATGCCACTGTTGTTTAGTCCGTTTGCTCAGCGACAGCAGCACCTTAGAGGTGATGTTAGAGTAGATATGCCACGCAGCCTGGAATTATTTTAGGAACGTTTCCCTAGTACTAACTGTTATTTTTCTGCTTGATCAGATTAGTGCTGGTGATTTGTTAACAGTTATTTCTTTTCAATACCCAAATAAAGAAATTCCAGAAACTACCACTTTTTCAATTCTTAACTGTATCAATTTATCCTTAAAATAAAGGCTATCTCTTTCAAAAAAAAAAAAAACCACTGATTTGAACTATATACTACTAGAGTATTTCTGTGGCTAACATACATTAAAAAAAAATCTAGAAGCTTTATTTTGTTTGTTTTGTTTTGTTTTTGGGCCACACCCAGCAGTGCTCAGGGGTTACTCCTGGCTGTCTGCTCAGAAATAGCTCCTAGGGGCCGGGCGGTGGCGCTGGAGGTAAGGTGCCTGCCTTGCCTGCGCTAGCCTAGGACGGACCGCGGTTCGATCCCCCGGCGTCCCATATGGTCCCCCAAGAAGCCAGGAGCAACTTCTGAGCGCATAGCCAGGAGTAACCCCTGAGCGTCACAGGGTGTGGCCCAAAAACCAAAAAAAAAAAAAAAAAAGAAATAGCTCCTGGCAGGCACAGGGGACCATATGGGACATTGGGATTCGAACCAACCACCTTAGGTCCTGGATCGGCTGCTTGCAAGGCAAACGCTTTTTTTTTTTTTACCAGAACATGTATGCCTAATTTTCTTGTTCTGAACATGAGAAATTATATAAAAATCAATATCTTTTATCCTATATGTAAAAAAAGGAATTTAGGAACACATGGTCCCATTAAAAGGATCTTTGCCACTTTCCATGTATTTGGTTTTGGGGTTTTGGTTGAGGGGACATAAATGCCTGTTCTCGGGGATTACTCATGATTTTGAACTCAAGGATCACTCCTGTCAGGTATCAGTGGACTATATGCAATACCAGGGACAGAACCCAGTGAACTCAGTCTATTTGTAAACAGAAAGTGCCTTCCTTTTGAGCTCTCTTATATTCCATGTTTTAGAAACTTTATTGTGATAATTATTCTTAGCTTTTTGTTGGTTTTTGTTTTTGTTTTGGGGCCACACCCATTGACGCTCAGGGGTTTCTCCTAGCTATGCACTCAGAAATCATTATAAATAGCTTTTATACTATGATTTTAAGTCATTTTAGTTTTTGCTTCTTTCAGAAGTTCATTTTTAGTTATTCTTATAATTTCTTTTTTTTTTTTTTTTTTTTTTTTGGTTTTTGGGCCACACTCAGTGACGCTCAGGGGTTACTCCTGGCTATGTGCTCAGAAGTCGCTCCTGGCTTGGGGGACCATATGGGATGCCGGGGGATCGAACCGCCGTCCGTCCAAGGCTAGCGCAGGTAAGGCAGGCACCTTACCTCTAGCGCCACCGCCCGGCCCCTATTCTTATAATTTCTAAATGGAGTTAAAGCAAATATTTTTTTCAAACTTCCATCTTAAACTGGAAGCCAAAATAGTCCATTAACTTGTCTTTACATAGTCTTGTCACTTATCTAATACACTCTACATTACTTAGCTAAAGTGATCTTTTTGTTTTTGTTTCTTTCCTGGGCCCTACCCAGAAGTGTCGAAGCTACTCCATTATCAGTGATTAAACATTGGCCTCTGCTTTTGCATGCATTCAGACCTTTGAGCTAGCTTTCCTGTCCTGGAGTACTCTTGTTTTTTTTTTTTTTTTTGGGGGGGGGGACACACCCATTGACGCTCAGGGGTTACTCCTGGCTATGTGCTCAGAAATCGCTCCTGGCTTGGGGGGGACCCTATGGGACGCTGGAGAATCAAACCGTGGTCTGTCCTAGGTTAGCGCTTGCAAGGTAGATGCCTCCTTACCTCTAGCACCACCGCACTAGCCCCCTGCCCCGAAGTAATCTTGAAATTCAATTCTAGTATGCCAATACTCAGAAAATAATTCATTGGTATTGCAGTGAAAAGTTCAAAGTGTTCAAACTGAATTCTAACCCTAGCAGAGTTTGACTTGCCCTATAGCCTCACTGTCTTGTGCACACTGGTATTTCATGCTGGTCTAGACACACTGGTCTTTAATTCTTGGAATGCTGCCAACGTCATGCACTCCACTCTCCTTGCTTCTTTTCTTCACTAGTTTTACTCTTCTGGACTTCAACCTTCACTAGATAAGGATCACAAGCATTTTCATACACCATTGTCTTGCCAGCACTTGGAAGTTTTGAGGACTTTATAAGCAGTCCAGTTGTTTCATGGAAAATAACATATTAAGTTCTTTTATTCTCGATATTCGCTAGTTTATTGGCTTTATTAAAACTTTAAAAGTGGGACGTCTCATATTTTTCCCTCCTATACTCCCTGGGAGGTTGGAAGAAGATAAATATAGGAGTATTGGGGGACAGTATTTTTGTCTATCTACAAAATATGGTGTTAAGCAGTGTATGGTATACAGTTACCAATATAAGGAAAGGACTCCAAATTCTTCTACCATTACAGCTTGGGCTTGAAGTTTCTATTTAAAAGTATAGAGCCCGAGTTGTAGAGATAGGACAGCCAGAGAGTGTTTGCCTTGCATGGAGCCGATCAGGACGGACAATGATTTGACTCCTGGCATCCTATATGGTCCCCTGTGCCTGCCTGGAGAGATTTCTGAGTGCAGAGCCAGGAGTAACCCCTGAGCACTGCTGGGTGTGACCAAAAAAAAAAATCTACAAAGATAGAGCCAACCAGGGGCACTTTACATGAAAGATGCTTTGTAGCATTTTATAAGACATGACAAAGCAAGCAGGTTGGGTTGTTGTTTTGAAGGCTGATTGCCAATAGCTCTGCTCTCAATACAGGAAGTGGGTAACTGAATTATGTGCCACCTTCCTCTCCTGCTGTAATAGAAGGAGCCTTGTCATTCACTCACCAAGATCAGATTTAACAGAGAAGTTAATCAAGTATGATACACATACTTTTAAGAAGAGACAAAGAAATACTGAGTCTGAAACTAGGAAAGATTTTGCCACACATTAAGGAATAAGACAAGGCACACTCTGTGTGGGCTCTTTAACTCTTGGTAAAGAAAAGTTCAAAATTCAAGGACTCTTAAGCTGCTGAGTGAGGGGTTGAAACGAACTAGCATATAACATTTCTCTTTCTAACACACACTTGCCTTTTGGTTTTCTCCTATCACGTTGGGATTTATTTTTAGATGGTCGTCTTGGTTTCTTCCTTGTGTATGCCTAGAACTGAACTGACATCAGAAAAAGGAAATAAAATCAAAAGGAGATGTCTTGTTTTCTATGTGGTGAAGTCTACTAGGTATGGGTCCTATACTGTATTTGGAAATGAGTGGTAAGTTTCAGAGGTAAAAGATTATCAGTAGCATTTATTTAATTTTATTTTTATTTGGGGGGGGCAGCAAACTAGTGGTACTCGGGATACTCTTGATTCTGCACCCAGAGGTTATTTCTAGCAAGTATAGGGGACCAAAAAGGATTTCAGGGATTAAACCCAGGTCAGCTGCGTGCAAAGTAAATGTGCTACCATTGCTCCAGCCTCAGTACCATTTCTTTTAAGCAGGTGAATTATTTGGGCCACATTTCTGTGATGCTCAGGAACCATCCTGGATTTTTGCTCTGAAGTGATACCTAGGGGCCGGCACGGTGGCACTAGAGGCAAGGTGCCTGCCTTGCCTGCACTAGCCTAGGATGGACTGCTGTTTGATCTCCCGGCGGCCCATATGGTCCCCCAAGCCAGGAGCGACTTCTGAGTGCATAGCCAGGAGTAACCCCTCAGTGTCAGTGGGTGTGGCCCATAAACCAAAAAAAAAAAAAAGTGATAACTAGTGTGTTGGGTTGCTGATCCTACCCTAATCAATAATTGTATTCCACCCTAGGGTGTGACCTGGTGATGATATATTGGATTATTCCCTATTGGTATTCCTGTCCCACCCTAGGGTAGGACCTGGTTCTTGTCAATATAAGCAGGGGACTGAGGAAGGCAAGGGCTCATTCTTCAGTCTTCTTCCACTGAGCTGTGTTCCATCTTAGGAGCAGAAAGCTTGGGTGGTTGAATTCCTTACTTGAGCACTGGATTTCCCGAACCCATTCTTGTACCTCTTCACTGTGTGGATTATTTCCTGCATCAACTTTTGCTTCCAGGCCTGTGTCTCACCAGCCTCTCATTTTGGAACTTTAGGCTCCACTAACACTAATGGTACTCCAGGGATCATACAGAGTATGCAGATCATGCAGAGCTGAAGAACAAACTAGGTTTAGTCACATGGAAGGCAAGTATCATGTCCATTATATCAGTTATTGGATTTGCCTAGTACTTTTTCTACATGTCTTTTGCTAATCCATAGCTTTAACAGTTGAAGATCTCAAGCTTCATTTGTTTTTTTTCTCTTTTGTCTGTGCTCAGAAGTATTCCTGGAAAGCTTGAAGGACCATAAAAGATGCTGGATATTGAAACCGACTCAGCTGCATGAAAAGCAAATGCCCTACTTGATGTGCAATCACAAGGGCTCCTAAGGCTTTGTGTTACTCCTCCCATTAACATCAGAATATCAGGTACCCTATTCAAGACTTGTTCACCATATTTCACTAATTTTGTTAAGTTTTTTTAACAATTTATTTATTGATTTATTGACTGATTGATTTGGTTAGTTAGGGGGCCACACCTGGCGGTTGTCCAGGGGTTACTCCTGATTCTGAGCTCAGAAATTGATCCTGGCAAGTTCAGGGGACCATATGGGATGCCAAGAATCGAACCAGGTCCATCCCAGGTGGGCCATATGCAAGGCAAGTGCCTTACCGCTGTGCTATTTCTCCGGCCTCACCAGGTAAGCAGATCCAAGCCATCAAAGACAGACAGAAATGGTTATCTGCTTAGTGTTGAGAGCCCAGAAAGTCTTGTAAAACCAGCGGATCCCCTCCATCAAGGAAAATATAAAAAGGGGGACCAGAGAGTGGCGCTAGAGGTAAGGTGCAACTCTAGCATAGGATGAACCACAGTTCGATCCCCCAGCATCCCATATAGTCCCCCCAAGCCAGGAGTAATTTCTGAGTGCATAGCCAGGAGTAGCCCCTGAGCGTCAAACGGATGTGGCCCAAAAACAAAAACAAACAAAAAAAATTATAGAAAGGGGAATATTGGCGATAGGAGCCAAGAAATACTCGCCAAGTAATTGAAACCACCATCAAGGACAGAGACAGAAAGGGAAACTGCATGGTGCCAGGAGCCCAGAAAACCTGGCCAGGTAAAGTAGACTCCCTCCCTCAAGAACAGAGACAGAAAGGGGCAATGTTTTGGTGCTGGGTGCCCAGAAAGCATCGCCAGGTAAGTGGACCCAAACAATGAAGAAAAAAGACAAAGAGGGAGATCTGTTTGGTGCGGGAACCACAGTAGTCTTGCAGGTAAGTGGACCCCCGCCTTAAAGACAAAGATGGGAATATGCATAGCACCAAGAACAAAGAATGCCTCACTAGCAAAGTGGACTCCAGCCATTAGGATAGAGACAGAAAATAAAATATGCTTGGTGCCAGGAGCCCTGAATTTTTTTGCCAGGTAAGAGAATCTCTGCTATTAGACAGAGACAGAATGGGGATATGCAAGGTGCCGGGAGCCCAGAATTAACTGCCAGACAATTGGACGCCCCAAATCAAGGGCATAGAGAAAAGGATATGTGGTTGGCACCTGGCAGCCGAAAGCCTCACCAGGTAAGAGGAATCCACCATCAAAGTCAAAGACAGAAAGAAGAATGTGTTTAGAAACAGGAGCCCAGAAAGCCTCATCAGGTAAGTGGATCACCCACCATCAAGGACACAAACTGAATGGGGAACCTTCCTAGTGCTGGGCAGCCAGAAAGCATCTCCAGGTAAGGAGACCCTATGCATCAAAGAAAAGACAAAATGGGGAATCTGTTTGGGCCTGGGAGCTAGAAAGCATCATTAGATAAGAGGACACTCCCATCATAGAGACAGAAAGGGGAATCTGTTTAGCTGTGGGAAACTAGAAAGACTTGCCAGGAAGTGAACTCCAACATCAAGGACAGAGAATGAAATGGGAATTGGATTGGCATCTAGTGCTCAAAAAGTCTAGCCAGTTAAGTGGACCCCCTCTATTTTACAGAGATGGAAAAAGGGATTCTGCTTGGTGTCAAGAGTCCAGAAACCCTCACCAGACAATCAGATCAGTACCATCAAGGACAAAGACAAAAAGGGAATCTGCTTGGCATCAGATGCAAAGAAAGCCATGTCAAGTCAGAGGAATCCACTTTCAAATTCAGAGATAGAAAGGGGAATCTGTTTAGTGACAGGAGCCTAGAAAGCTGCACCAGGTAAGTGGAACCCTGCTATCAAGAACAAAAGCAGAATGCAGAATCTGGTTGGTGCCCAGAATCGCCTGTTACAGGGACATCTGTCATCCAAGTCAAAGACAGCCAAAAAAATTTGCTTGGTGCCAAGTGCCCAGAAATTCTCACCAGCTAAGTGAATCCCTGACATCAAAGAAAGAGAAAATGTTGGAAATTTTCTTGTCTTCAGGTGTCCAGAAAGCCTCGCCAGGTAAGCGGACACCATCAAAGAGAGACAAGAAAGGGGAACCTGCTTGGTGCAGTAGCCCAGAAAAAGTTGCCTGGTCAGTGGACCCAAAGGTGAAAGACAGACAGAAAGAGAAAGCTGCTTGTTTTGAGGAGAACCAAAAGCCCTGCCAGGTAAGCAGATTTCCACCATCAAATAGAGACAGAGAGGGGAATCTGCTTGCACAGGGAGCCAAAATAGTGTCAGACCCTAGCTATCAAAGAAACAGAATTCTACTAGTGCCAGCTGCCCCAAAATCCTGGCCAAATAAGTGGAACCCCATCATTCAGGACAGAGACATAAAGTGGAATCTGATTGGTGAAGGTCACCCAAAAAATTCACCAGGCAAGCAGACCACTGCCATCAAATACAGAGACAAAAAGGTGAATATGCTTGGTACTGAATGCTCAAAGACTCGCCAAGTAAGTGGACTCCTGCTAACAAAGACAGAAACAGAAAAGGAAATCTCTTGGGGAAGGACACTCTGACAATTTCCCTAGGCAGGGCAACCAGTCATCAAAGTCAGATTTAAAAAGGGAAATAGGCTTGGCATTGGGTGCCCAGAAAGCCTCTCAAGGAAAGCAGAGCCATCAAGAACAGTAAAATTCAAATTTGTTTGCCAAAGGGGCACAGATTGCCTCCTCAGTGTTAGGTCCCTCACTATCATCATAGAATGTTAGGTCTCTATCCTCTGTCAATGATAGAGAGAAGGGAGACTATCTTGGCAAAGGGTGCCTAGAAAGCCCCACCAGAAGTGTACCCTATAAAAAAGGGAGTGTTCTTGGGGTTGGAGCCCAGAAAATGTTGCCAGGAAAGAGGACCCATGACATCAAAGACAGAGAAAGTAAGGGGAATTTGCTTGTTGCCGCACACCCCAAAAATTTCCTAGGTAAGCAGCTCACATCAAAGAGAGAAGAAAGGGGGATCTGCTTGATCCCAGAGTTCAGAACACCTTGCCAGGTAAGTGGGCCCCCACTATCAATAAAAGAGACAGAAAAGGTAATCTGATTGGCAATAGAAGCTCAGAAAGTCTAGTCAGAAAAACAGAACCCCACCATGTAAGACAGAGATATAATTTGGAATCTGTTTAGTGATGGGAGCCAGAAAACATCGCCAGGTAAGAAGACCCCCACCGTCAAGGACATAAACAGAATCAGGAATCTGCTTGATGCCGGGCATCCAGAACGCATTACCAGGTAAGTGGACTTTTGCCATCAAGGTAAAAGCAAACCACCACCATCAAAGACAGAGAACATATGGGGAATTTGTCTTCCGGAGTCCAGAAAGGCTTACCAGGCAAGCAAATCCCAGACAGTAAGGACAGAATCAGAAAGGGGAATCTCCTTGGCCATGGGAACCCTAAAATCCTTGCAAGGTAAGAGAATCCCTGCCAAGGGGGCGGGCGGGAGGGAGGGAGGGGGAGGGGGGAGAGAGGGGGGAGAGTGAGAATGGAGAGAGAGAGAGAGAGAGAGAGAGAGGAGAGAGAGAGTGAGAGAGAAGAGAGGGGAGGGAGAGAGAGGTGAGAGAGAGGGAGGTAGAGAGAGAGGAGAGAGGGAGGGAGAGAGAGGAGAGAGGAGAGAGAGGGAGGGAGGGAGAGAGGGGAGAGAGGAGAGAGAGAGGAGAGAGAGGGAGGGAGGGAGAGAGAGAGAGAGAGAGAGAGAGAGAGAGAGAGAGAGAGAGAGAGAGAGAGAGAGAGAGAGAGAGAGAGAGATTGTATTGGGAATCTGGATGGTGTCAGTTAACCAGAGACAGAAAATAGAATCTTCTTGTCACTTGGCACAAAGAAACCCTGTACAGGTAAGTAGACTCCTGACATCAAGGACAGCGACGGAAAATGAAATTTGCTTGTTTTCGGTTAGTAAGAATCTCCAGTTAAGTGGACCACCAGCATTAGGGAGAGAGACAGAAACGGGAATCTGTTTGATGCTGGGAGCCCAGAAGGCCTGCTGGTAAGCAGTGTCGTCCCCCCCCCCCCCCTAAAAAGACAGAAGGGGAATCTGCATGCTGCCAAGAACAAAGAAAGCCTCAATGGAAAGCTGACCTGCCATCAATGTTGGTAAAGGCCTTTGGATTGGTCCTCATATTGCCTTCTAATTAGATGTGTCTCAATTGGCTCCTTTGGTTTTCTTGTTAAAAACATGCTTCCCCATTGCCTCCTCATCTGTATTTTTCCCCTCCCCTTGGGGGATGGGCTTTGTTTATCCCAATTAAGGCTGCTTTGGAGGCCTGGAGGAAGAGCTACCTTCTTGGCTCCTGGTTCCACGTGGTTGAGAGACTGACTTGCGATTGAACAGCTTGCGGTGTGATTTTTTGGCCTGCTATTTCTCCCCAACAGTGTGTGGATTACTTCCTGCATCAGAATTGCTGCTGGACCTGTGTCTTTTGTCCTCCCCAGACAGGGGAATGGGGCTCCCTCTTCCTCTGGGTATTGCGGAACTCACAATCCACCATTTCACAATCAGGATACAGATAGAAAATGGAATCTGCTTGGCGCCAGAAACCCCAAGTTCCTTTCCAGGCAAGAGGATCCCCATTATCAGAGACAGAATGGTAATATGCATAGTGCCCGGAGCCCAGAAATAACTGCCAGGTAATTGGTCCTCCAAAATCAAGGAGGGAGTAAAGCGGGAATCTGTTTGGTGCCAGGCACCCATAAAGTTTCTCTAGGTGAGAGGAATCCCCATCAAAGTCAGAGACAAAAGCACAGAAAAGAGGGCATTTGCCTTGACCTGTGTTCAATCCCTGGCATCCTATATGATCCCCGAGCCTGCCAGGAGTAACTTCTGAGTACAGAGCCAGGAAAAACCCCTGAGTAGCACCAGATGTAGCCCCAAAACAAAACAAAAAGTCAGAGACAGAAAGGGAAATCTGTTTAGTGATGGAAGCTCAGAAAGCCTCACCAGGCAAGTGGACTCCTGCCTGCCATCAAGGACAAAAACAGAATGGAAGACTGCTTGCCACCTTTCATCCAGAAAGTATCGACAAGTAAGTGGACTTCCTCCATCAAGGTCAATGGCAGAAGAAAGAATCTTCTCGTTGCCAGGTGCCCAGAAATACTAGCCAGGTAAGGAAACTTCAGCCATCAAGGACAGAGGACATGAGAAAATGTGGGGAATTTGTTCCTCAACGGACAAGAAAATGTGGGGAATTTGTTCGTCAACGGACACCCAGATAGGTTCACCAGGTAAGCAAATCTTTGACATCAAGAACAGAGACAGAAAAGGGAAGCTGGTTGGCTCCAGGAGCCCTGAAATACTTGCAAGGTAAGAGGATCTCTGCCAACAAACAGACACAGAATGGGGAATCTGCATGCGCTGGGATTCCATAAAACCTCGCAGATAATCATGTAAAGGAAAAATTTCGGGCCCGGAGAGATAGCACAGTGGCGTTTGCCTTGCAAGTAGCCGATCCAGGACCAAAGGTGGTTGGTTCGAATCCTGGTGTCCCATATGGTCCCCCGTGCCTGCCAGGAGCTATTTCTGAGCAGACAGCCAGGAGTAACCCCTGAGCACTGCCGGGTGTGACCCAAAAAACAAAAACAAAAACAAAAAAAAAAAAG
Source organism: Suncus etruscus (assembly GCF_024139225.1). Classification (NCBI taxonomy): domain Eukaryota; kingdom Metazoa; phylum Chordata; class Mammalia; order Eulipotyphla; family Soricidae; genus Suncus; species Suncus etruscus. The sequence goes on from NC_064857.1 coordinate 5,094,975, forward strand.
GAAAAATTTCCCCTGAGTTCCCTGACTGCCCTGATCACCTACCCCCCTTCACAATTGTGGGAACTTGTAGACCCAGTTACAGTTCAACTTTCTTTCTGTTCTGACATGGTTCTAACCTGTTCATGTTAACCCTGTAAGCTTACACCTGCACCTTGCAAAAATGTGATTGAGCAAAAGCCAGATATCATGAACTTCCTAACTTTCTATTGTTTGAAATGCTATATACAGCTTGTAAGCTCATGGCTCAGGGCTGGCAGTTTCTGGCTTATGCTGGATTCTAGCGCAGCCCCTGCATATGCTTGTAAGAAAATAAACCCCCTGCTTTTGCATGAGACTGTGGTCTTGGTGTCTTTGAACGGCGCATCATTCTCCTGAACTTAGCAATCAGACCACTGCCATTACAGACAAAGAGAAAGATGGTATCTGCTTGACATCGGTGCCCAGAAAACATCATAAGGTAATTGGTGCCCCGCTATCAAGGACAGATACAGTAATAGGGACGTGCTTGTCATCAGAGCCAAGAAAGTCTCTCAATGAAAGTGGACCCCTGCCATCAAAGCAGAGAAGAAAAGGGAAGGCACCATTAGCCCAGAAAGTCTTGCTAAGTAAGCAGACCTCTGCCAGTAAAGAAGACAGAAAGGCAAATTCACTAGGTGACAGGCACAAAGAAAGACTTTGCTAGCAAAGTGGATCCCCACCATCAAAGAATAGACAGAAAGGGGAATCTGCTTGGTGCTAGATGTCTGAAAATTCTCTCCAGGTAAGTAGATCCCAGCGATCTATGACAAAGTAAGAGTAATCTTCTTAGGGGCTGGGTGCCCAGAAAGTGCCCAGGTAAGTGGAACCACACCATCAAGACAGGGAAATCTGCCTGATTCTGGACACCAAGAAAGCCTCTCTAGGTACTCAGAACCCCAACATCAAGAACAGAGACATTAAGGGAATAGGCATGGTGCCAGGAGTCCAGAAAACTTCACCAGGTAAGTGGACTCCCACCTTCAAAAGCAGAGAGAGACAGGGGACTCTCCTGGTGCCAGAAAGCAACATCAGGTAAGCGGAATTCCACCATCGAGGTCAAAGATGGAAAAGGAAATCTGCTTGGTGCCAGGTGCCAAGATATTCTCCCCAGACAAGTGAACTCCAACCGTCAAAAGAAAGTGTATGGGGCATTTGCTTGTTACTGGGAGCCTAGAAAGGCCTGCCAGGTAAGCAAATCCCTAACATCAAGGACAGAGACCGAAAGGGAATCTGTTCGGTGCCAGCAGCCACAACATCCTTGCCAGGTAAGAAGAATTCCGGCAAACAAACAGACAGGGTGGGGGCTATGCATGGCTCTCGGATCCCAGAAAGGCTCAGGGGTAACTGGACCTCAGCTATCAAGGACAAAGCACAAAATGGTGTCTGCTTAGCACCATGTGCCAAGAAGCCTCAGAAGATAAGCGATTCCCCCATCATCAAGGACTGACCTAGAAAAGGGAAATTGCTTTGCAGCAGGAGCCCAGAAACTTGCAGATATGAGGACCCCTGCTATCAAGGTCACAAAGAAAATGGGGAATCTGTTTGATGCTGGGTGCCCAGAAAGCATCTCCTGGTAAGCTGACTCTCACCATCAAGATCAAATGCAGAAAAAGGAATCAGAAATACTCACCAGGTAGGTGAACCCCAGCCATCAAAGACAGAGAAAATATCAGGTATTTGCTGTCTCCAGTTGCCCAGAGAGGATCACCTGGTAAGCCAATCCCTGACACAGGACAGAGACAGAAAGGGGAATCTGCTTGGTGCCGGGATCCATAAAATTTTTGCCAGGTAAGACCATTTCTGCCAGCAAATAGAGATAGAATGGGGAACATGCATGGCACCAGGATCCCCAAAGCTTCATAGATAATCAGATCTCTGCTATCAAAGACAAAGGCACATATGTTATCTGGTTGGCACCACATACCAGGAGAGCCTTGTGAGGTAAGTGGTCCCCACCAGCAAGAAAGGATGTAGGATGGAGCCAGAGTGACAGAGCAGTGGTAGGCATTTGCCTTGCACATGGCTGACCCAGGATGGACCTGGTTCAATCCCCAGTGGTCCCCAAGCCTGAAACAATTTCTGAGTGCATAGCCAGGAATAACCCCTGAGTGTCACTGGGTGTGGCCCAAAAAAAGAACAGATGTAAGAATAATAATATATTTGGTGTGTGAATGAAGAAAATCTCATGAGTGAAGCAGAATTCCATCATCAAAACAGAGAAGGAAAAGGGAATGTGCTTGGAGCCAGCTATAAGATATTCTCTCCTTGTAAGTATACAGTAGCCATCAAGGAAGAGAGAGAAAGGAAAATCTGCTTAGCATTAGAAGCCCAGAAAGTCTCTGTCTCTCTAAGACAGAGACAAAAAGGGAAATTTGCTTGGTGCCAGGTGCCAGGAAGCCTTGCCAGGTAAGCATGCCCCATCCATAAAGGAGAGGCAGAATTAGGAATTAGTATATCACCAGAGAATCAGAAAGACTCACCAGATAAGAGAACCCCATCATCAAGGACAGACACAGAAAGGGGAATCTGTGTGGCACTAGGAGTCCAGAAAAACCTATCCAGGTAAGCAGACCCACAAAATTATGGAGAGAGACAGAAAGGGAAAGGTGTTGGCACTGGGTACCCAGAAAGCCTCACCATGTAAGCAAATCCCATGTATCAAGGAGAAAGAGAAAGGATAATATGTTAGGAGTCTTACGCCCAGGAAGTTTACCCTATGGATAGGTAAGTTTACCCTATCCATCAAAGAAAAGACAGAAAGGGAATTTGTTTGGACCTGGAAGCAAGAAAGCATCACAAGGTAAACTGATACCTTTCATCATGGACAGAGACAGAAAGGGAATCGATTTAGCACCAGACAACTAAATAGACTTGTTATGTTAGAAGACCTGAACTTCAAGGACTGTCAAAAAGGTAAGTATATTGCTGCAATCAAAGACAGAGACAAAAAGGAAAGTCCACTTGGTGCCAGGTGCCCAGAACCTTGCCAGGTAAGCAGACCCTTCCCCCATCAAAGACAGAGACAGAAGGGGGAATCTCATGTTGCAGGGCACCCTGAAAGCTTCACCAAGTAGCATACTTCCTCCCTCAAGCACAGAGACAGAAAAGGGAATCTCTTGGCCTAAGAAACCCAGAAGGTCTTGCCAGGTAAATGGACCCCACCATCTGAGGCAAGAGACAGAAATGGGAATCTGCTTGGTGCTGTATGACGAGAGCCAAGACAGGTATGTGGAAACCCTTTTATCAAGAGGAGAGACAAAAACAGTCTGTTAGAGCCTGGAAACAAAGACTTTTGATGTAAGAGGACCCCAATATCAAGAAATGAGACAGCAAGTGGAAACTGCTGGCGACAGGAGTCCAGACTATCTCAGGTAAACAGACCCCAAACATATAAGACAAAGACAGAATAGGGGATTGGCTTGGTGCTGGGTGTCCAGTAGCTTGCCAGGTAAGTTTACCCCATATACCTATTTATACATAAATACATATATAAGTATATATACATATTGTATAAGTATATATATAGGACAGAGACAGAAACCGGAAGCTGTTGAGCACCAGGCTAACAGAAATGCTTGCCAAAAAAGAGGACCCCATCATCAAGGACAGACACAGAAAGGGAACCTCATGGCACCAGGAGTCCAGAAAGCCTATCTAGGTAAGCACCCCACAAAATCAAGGACAGATACAGAAAGGAGATTCTGGTTGACACAAAGTCCTCACAAAGCTTCACTGGGTAAGCAGATGCCCCCCAGCATCAAGGCAGGAGGGAAAAAGAAAGAAAGAAAAGAAAAAAGAGAGAAAGAAGAAAAGAAAGAAGAAAGAAAGAGAGAAAAGAGAGAAAGAAAGAGAGAAAGAGAGAAAGAAAGAGAAAGAAATAGAAAAACAGAAAAAACAGAACAGAAAAGAAGAAAGAAAGAAAGAAAGAAAGAAAAATAAAGAAAGGAAGGAAGGAAGGAAGAAAGAAAGGAAGAAAGAAAGAAAAAGAAAGAAAGAAAGAAAGAAAGAAAGAAAGAAAGAAAGAAAGAAAGAAAGAAAGAAAGAAAGAAAGAAAGAAAAAGAAAGAAAGAAAGGAAGGAAGGAAGGAAGGAAGGAAGAAAGAAAAAGAAAGAAAGAAAGAAAGAAAGAAAGAAAGAAAGAAAGAAAGAAAGAAAGAAAGAAAGAAAGAAAGAGATGTGCGAGAGAGAAAGAATAATCTGCTGGGAGTGCCTGGCAACCAGAAAGCTTCATCAGGTAAGGAGAGCCTATCCTTCAAAGAAAAGACAGAAATGGGTATCTGGACCCAAGACTAGAAAACATCACTAGGTAAGTGGACACCTTCCATCAGGAACAGAGACAGAAAGGGAATCTGTTTATCGCCAGGCAAGAAGACCCAAATTCAAGGACAGTCAGAAAGGTCCATGAAAGACTAACATTAAATTCAGAGAGAGAAAGGGGAATTTGCTTGTCACCAGAAGGATAAGCAGTTAAGCCAATTCTTTTCACAAGGACAAAGACAGAAAGAGGAATCAGCTTGGTCCTAGGAGCCCTGAATCTTTTCTAGGTAAGAGGATTGCTGCCAACAGACAGACAGAATGAGGAATGTGTATGGCGCTGGGATTCCCAAGCTTCACAGAACATTGGGCCCCTACTCTCAAAGACAAAGACAAATATGGTATCTGCTTAGCATTGCATATCCAGAGTGCTTCATAAGGTAAGCAGTCCCCATCATCAAGAACAGATGTAGAAAGAGGAATGTGTTTGGTGCCAGAACAAGGAAAATCTCATGCGGTAAGCAGAATCTCATTATCAAAGCAAAGACAGAAAATGGAATGTGCCCAGCACCGGGTGTAAAAAAATAAAGCCTCGCCATGTAAGCCTACTCCAGTCATCAAGGAAGAGAGAGAAAGGGGAATCTGTTTGGCACTGGAGGTCCAGAAAGTCTCACAAGGTAAGCAGGTCTTAAATACCTAAGACAGAGAGGCTGGAGCGGTGGCGCAAGCAATAAGGTCTGCCTAGCCCTTGGTAGCCTACAATGGACTGCAGTTATCCCCCGGCATCCCATATGGTCCCCCAAGCCAGGAGCTATATCTGAGCACATAGCCAGGAGTAACCTCTGAGCATCACTGGTTGTGGCCCTAAAGCCTTGCCAGGTAAGCAAACCCATCCATAAAGGACAGAGACAAAAACAGAAATCTATTTAGGAACGGGCAACCAGAAAAACTTGCCAGGTAAGAGGACCCCTTATCAAGGACAAACACAGAAAGGGAAATCTGTGGCATAGGAGCCCAGAAAGCCTATCCAGGTAAGTGACCCACAATATCAAAGACAGAGACAGAAGGAGATCTGTTTGGTGCCAGCTATCCAGAAAGCTTCACAGGTAAGTAGATCCCCTGAATGGGGGGGGAGAGGGGGAAAGAGGGGGAGAGTGAGATAGAAGAGAGAGAGAGAGGTGAGAGAGAGAGAGAAAGAGAAGAGAAAAAGGAGAAGAAGAAGAAGAAAAAGAGAAGAAGAAGAAGAAGAAGAGAAAGAAGAAGAAGAAGAGAAAGAAGAAGAAGAAGAAGAAGAAGAAGAAGAAGAAGAAGAAGAAGAAGAAGAAGAAGAAGAAGAAGAAGAAGAAGAAGAAGAAGAAGAAGAGTCCTACCTGAATTAATATTTGTACTCCACCTTAGGGTGTGATCTGGTGCTGGGATATTGGATTATTCCCTACTTGGTATTCTTCTCCCACCTTAGGGTGGGGCCTAATTCTTGTCAATGAAAGCAAGGGTCTGAGGAAGGCAGCAGCTCATTCTTCGGTCTTCTTCTACTGAGCTGCTTTCCATTTTAGGAGCAGAAAGCTTGGGTGCTGGATTTCTTGAATTATAACTCTTCATTGTGTACCTTACTTCTTGCATCAGCATTTTCTTCCAGGCCTGTGTCTCACCAGACCCTCAATTTGGAGCCCTAGGTTCCACTGACATCACCAGGTAAGGAGTCCTTATCCATCAAAGAAAAGGCAGGAAACTTTTGGACCTGGAAGTTGGAAAGCATCATTAGATAAGCGGACACCTTCCATCATGAACAGAGACAAAAAGGGAATCTGTTTAGCACCGAGCAACCTGAGAGACTTGCTAGGTAAGAGGACTCCAACTTCAAGGACAGAAAGATAGAGACAGAAAGAAGAATTTGCCTGGTGCTGCATACCCAGAGCCCTTTCCAGGTAAGAAGACCCTGCCATCGAAGTCAGAGACAGAATGGAGAATCTCTAGGTTCAGGGCAACCTAAAAGCTTCATCGGGTACTGTACACACGCCATAGGGCACAGAGACAGAAAGGGAAAGCTCTTGGCAGTAGAAGCCCAGAAGACTCACTAGGTAAGTGTACCTCAGCCATCTAAAACAGAAATACAAGTGCGAGACTGCTTGGTGCCAGGCGCTGAGAACCATGATGGGTAAGTGAAAACCTCTCCATCATGGGCAGAGGCAAAAAGGGGAGTCTGTCTAGCAACCAGAAAGACTTCTCAGGTAAAAAAAAATACCCCAATATTAAGGTCAGAGATAGGAAGGGGGAATCTGCATGGTGCCAGGAGCCCAGAAAGTCTCAGCAGGTATGAATATGAGGCATCAAGGACAGAGTCGGAAAAAGTAATGTCATGGTGCTGGGCACCCAAAAAAACTTCGCCGGGTAAGCAGAACCACACAATCAAATACAGAGACAGAGAGAGGAAACTGTTTGGTGCTGGGATCCAGAAAGCCCTCGCAGGTAAGCAAATCTTCACCATCAAAGGCAGAGACAAATGGAAGAATATCTTGGTGTTGGACACCCTGAAATATTCGCTAGGTAGTGTACTCATGCCATAGAGCACAGAGACAGAAAGGCTCTAGAAACCTAGAACATCTCACCAGATAGGCAACCCCTGCCATCTAAGATTGAGGGTTCCTTATTCCTGGGCACCAGAGTCAAGACAGGTAAGTCAAAAGCCCTTCATCAAGGACAGACACAAAAAAGGGAGTCTGTTTAGCTCCTGGCAACCAGAAAGACTTGTCAGGTGAGATGACCCTAATATTAAGGACAGAACCAGAAAGGGGAATCTACCTGGGTTCAGGAAACCAGAAAGACTCAGTAGGTAAGTGTATCCTTGCCATCAAGGACAGAGTCAGAAAAGGTAACATTCTGACACTGGGCACCCAGTAAGAATTGCCATTTCTGCGGAATCACACAATCAAGGACAGAGACAGAGAGGACTCTGTTTGGCGCTGGGATCCAGAAAGCCTTGGCAGGTAAAATAAAAAATATGGGGAATTTGCTTCTCACCAGGTAATCCAATCCCCAACATCAATGGCAGAGACAGAAAAAGAAATCTGCTTGGCACAGGGAGCCCAGAAAACCTGGCAAGTAAGTGGATCTCCACCCTCAAAGACAGAAGCAGAAAGGGGAATCTGCAGGGATCCAAGCACAAAGATAACCTGGCCAGGAATGCTGACACCCACAATCAAGATAGAAACAGATAATGGAATCAGCTTGGCACTGGGAGTCCCAAATTCCTTGCCATGTAAGAGGGTCCCTCCTATCAAACAGACAGCATGGGAATATACATTGCACCAGGAACCCACAATTAAGTGCCGGGTAATTGGACCTCCAATATCAAGGACAGAGACAGAGACAGAGACAGGGTGCCTGGAAAGCATCACCAGGTAAATGGACTCACACTATCTGTTGAAAGAGAGGAAAAAAAAAAAAAAAAAGAATCAGATTGGTACCAGGTGCCCAGAAATACTCAAGGGGGGTTGTAAGCAAAAACCCAACATCAAAGACAGAGACAATACAGGGAATTTTTTTGTTGCCAGGCACCCATATTGGATCACCTGAAAACCTGACGCCCACAATAAGGTTAGAGACAGAAAATGGAAGCTGCTTGACACTCTGAGCCCCGAATTCCTTGACAGGTAAGAGGATTCCCGCTATCAAACAGAGACAGCATGGGAATATGCATGGTGCTGGTATCCCACAATTAACTGCCAAGTAATTGGACCTTTAATATAAAAACAGAAGCAGAAAGGGAATCTATTTGGTGCCGGGCACCCACAGAACCTCACTAGATAAGAGGAATCCATCATCAAAGTCAAAGACTGAAAGGGGAATCTGTTTAGTGAATCTGCTTAGAATGTCTCACCAGGTAAAGGGCCCCATCCCTTCAAGGACACAAAGAAAATGGGGGATCTGCCGGGGCTGTGTGCCCAGAAACATTGCCAGGTAAGCAGAGTCCCAACATCAAGGTCAAAGATAGAAAAAAGAATCAGTGAGTGTGGTGCAAAGTGCTCAGAAATGCTCTTTAGGTAAGTGATCCTCTGCCGTCAAATACAGAGAAAATGTGGGAAATTTGCTGGGAGGGGTCTGTGGCTGGGTAATGAAGGGGCTGCTTGGGGGAAGGAGAGAGAAGCAAGGAGAGAGTGCAAACACAGGAGGGCTACAGAGAGGCTGCTTAGTTTAGAGGCCATGTGTAAAAAGCACAAGCCGATGAGAGCCTTGTATTAAAGCTGGATTTCTCCTGAAACTTCATTTGATTGCTGTGGATCATTTCTTTGCTGACACCCTGCACCTACAGACCCGCTGGGTGAAGGGGGTGCTAGCAGGCACCCGGTCAAGCCGAGAAAGGCCTCACCACCATCCACCGCTAGGACTTTATAATTAATAATAATACAACACCCAGTAAGGCTTGCCAGTTAAGAGAATCCTCCACATCAAAGAAGGAGACAGGGGAATCTGCTTGGCACCAGGAGCCCAGAATTCATCACTTGGTAAGTGGACACAGGATCTAAAGACAGAGACATAAATCAAAATCTGCTTGTTGCCAGGAGCCCAGAAAGTCATGCCAGGTAAACAGATCCCAGCCAACCAAGAGAGAAAGCAAGAGGAATCTAGAGCAGGGGAGCCAGGAAACCTAAGCAGGTAATTGGACCCTGCCATCAAAGGAAACAAAAAGGCCAATTTCAGCTAGGTTACCAGATTCCAGCCATCAAGGAAGAGATAGAAATAGGAATCTACTTGTCACTAGAAGCCCAGAAAGTCTCTCCAGGTAATCTGATCTCTACCATCTAATCTGATCTCCACCATCTAAGACAGAGACAGATGGGAATCTGCTCAGCACTGGGTGCCCAGAAGCCTCGTCAAATAAGCAGACCCCCTCTATTAAGAACAGAGACAGAAAGGGGACTCTGTTTAGCATTAGGCAAACAGAAAGATTTTCCAGGTAAGAGGACCCTAACTTCAGGGGAATTTACATGGTGTCTGCAGCCCCGAAAATGTTGCTAGGTGGGAAGTTTGCATGGTGCTGGGAGCCCGGAATATCTTACCAGGTAAACAGAATCCTGCCCTCAAGGACAGAGACACAAAGGGGAAATCTCTTGCACCAGGCACCCAGAAAGCATTGCCAGGTCAGTAGACCCACACAATCAAGGAGAGAGACTGAAAAATGGAATCCGTTTGGTGTCAGGAGTCCAGAAAACCTGGCAGGTAAATGGACCCCTGTCCCCAAAGACAGAGACAGAAAGAGGAATCTGCACGGCATCAAGCACAAAGAAAGCCTGGCCAGGTAAGCTGACTCCCACCATCAGGATAAAGACAGAAAGATGGAATCTGCTGGAAGACAGAGCCCTAAATTCCCTGCCAAGTAAGAGTTCTCTACTATCAGAGACTGAATGGGAATATACATGGCACTGGGAGCCCTGAAAAAAACGACCAGGTAATTGGACTCTTGATCAAGAACAGAGGCAAAAAGGAAAGATGCTTGGTGCAGGGTTCCCAGAAAGCCTCACCAGGTACGTGGATCTCCTCCATCAAGGAAAGAGAGAGAAAGGATAATCTGTTAGGCGTCAGATGCACAGGAAGCTTCATCTGGTAAGAAGACATTATCAAAGAAAAGTCAAAATGGGAAATCTGTTTGAGCACAAGAGTTAGAAAGCATCAGCAGGTAAGCAGACTCCTTTTGTCATGGACAGGGACTTAAATATGGGCAACTAAAAAGGCTTGTAAAGGCTATGTAGAGGACCCCAATAGCAAGTACAGAGACAGAAAGGGGGATCTATATGGGCCAAGGAGCCCAAAAGCCTCACCAATTGAACTCATATCTTCAAGGACAGAGACAGAAAGTGGAATCAGATGGGTGCCGAGTGCCCAAAAACCTTGCCAGGTAAGTGGACCCCCTTTATAAAAGGCAGAGACAGAAAGGGGAATCTACTTGGTTCTAGGTAAGATCACCACCATCAACTGCCAAGACAGAGAGGGGAATCTGCATGCTGCCAGGAGCCTGGATAGCCTCTTCATGTAATCGGATCCTTAATATCAACAACAGAGACAAAAAAGGAAAATGCTTGGCCCTGGGTACTCAGAGAACCAGACAAGGTAAGAGTATTTTCTGCCATTAAAGTCAAAGACAGATATTGAATCTGTTTAGTAATGGGAGTCCAGAAACTTTCACCAGATAAGCGAACCCTCACCAATAAGGATGCAAGCAGAGTAGGGAATCTGTTTGGCATGGATGCTCAGAAAGCATCACAAGGTAAGTGGACTCCTGCCATCAAGTTCAAAGACTAAAAATGGTATCGCTTGGCACCAGGTATCCAGAAATCCTCACCAGTTAAGTGACTCCTGCCTTCAAAGTCAGAAGAATTATGAGGTATTTTCTTGTCACCTGGTGCCCAGAAAGCCTTGCCAGATAAGCAAAACCCATCAAGAGAGACAAGAAGGGTGAATCTGCTTTTTGGTTAGAGCCCCCAAAATGTGGCCAGGTATCAAATCCACTGATCAAAGACAGACGCAGAAAGGGAAAACTGCTTGTGACTGGGTGCCCCAAAAGCCTTGCCAGTAAGCAAATCTCTGCTATCAAAGAGAGACAGAATGGGGTATTTGCTTGGCTCAGGGAGCCAAGATAGTGTCAACAGGTAAGCGGATCTCTGCTATCATAAAAATGGAAATCTTCGGGCCAGAGAGATAGCACAGCGGTAAGGCATTTGCCTTAGATGCAGAAGGATGGTAGTTCAAATCCCGGCATCTCATATGGTCCTTCAAGCCTGCCAGGAGCAATTTCTGAGCATAGAGCCAGGAGTGATCCCTGAATGCTGCCGGGTGTTACCCCAAAACAAAAATAAACAAACAAAATATGGGAATCTGCTTGGTACCAGGTGCAAAGAAAACCTGGCCAACTGAAGAGGATCCCCTGCCATCAAGAACAGAGACATAAGGCCGGGCGGTGGCGCTGGAGGTAAGGTGCCTGCCTTGCCTGCGCTAGCCTAGGACGGACCGCGGTTCGATCCCCCGGCGTCCCATATGGTCCCCCAAGCCAGGAGCGACTTCTGAGCGCATAGCCAGGAGCAACCCCTGAGCGTCACAGGGTGTGGCCCAAAAACCAAAAACCAAAAAAAAAAAAAAAAAAGAAGAGAGACATAAACGAGCATCAGCTTTGTGCCAGTTGCCCAGAAAATTCATCAGTAAGCAGACAAGCACCATCAAAGACAGAGACAGAAAGGGGAACCTGCTTGTCATCCGGTACCAAAAAAAAAATCCTTTCCAGCTAAGTAGATCCCCAACATCAAGGACAGAGACAGAAAGGGGAACCTGCTTGTCACCAGGAACCCAAAAGCCTTGCCAGGTAAGCAGCTCCCCACCATCAAAGAGAGAGAGAAAGGGAGATCGGCTTGGCCTAGAAAGCATCACCAGGTAGCAGGCCTCTGCCATCAAGGAATAGACAGAAATGGAAATCTGTTTAATGCTAGAAACCCAGAAATTCTCTCCACGTAATTGGGTAATCGGACGCCCACCATCTGAGATAGACAGAGACAAATACGAGAATCAGCTTCGTGCTAGACGCACAGAGCCTTGCTAGGTAAGAGGATTCCCTCTATCAATGACGGAGTCAGAAAGTAGAATCTGTTTAGCACCAGGCCAACAGAAAGACTTGCTACGGAGAGGAGCCCAACTAAAGGATAGAGTCAGAAAGGAGAATCTTCATGATTCCATGATCCCAGAAAATCTTTCCAGGTGAGAGAACTCCCAGCCACAAGGACAGAGACAAAAAGGGGCATCAGTTTGGCAGGTATGCAGACACCCACCCTAAAAACCCAAGCAGAATGGGGAATCTACATGACAACAAGCACAAAGAAAGCCTCAACAGGAAAGCCGTTGACAGGTAAGTGGATTCCCCACTATCAAACAGGAATAGAAAGGGAAATATACTTGGTGCAGTGAGTCAAGACAGTGTCACCAAATCAAAGAAATAGGAATCTGCTTGATGCAAGGTGCCCAGAAAGCCTGGCCAACTAAGTGGGCCCCTTACCACCAAGGATGGAGACATTAAGGGGAATCTGCTTGTTGCAGGGCACCAAGAAAGCCTCTCCATGTAAGCAGACCCCTGACATCGAGGACAGACACTGAAAGGGGAATGTGCATAGGGCCAGGATCCCAGAAAAATCTCTCCAGTAAGCAAACTCAACATCTAGGACAGAGACATAAAGGGGAATCTACTTGTTGCCAAGAGTTCTGAATGCCTTGCCAGGTCAGTGGATTCCTGCCATTAAAGAGAGACAAAAAGGGGAATTTTCTGGGTGCAGTGAGCCCAGATAGTATTGCCAGGTAAGTGGACCAACCGTTAAGGAAGAAGATAGAAAGGTGAATTTGCCGGATGCTTGGTAAAAAGAATTACCAGGTAAGAGGACCCCCTCCATCAAGGAAGAGACAGAAGTGGAAATCTGCTAGGCAGGAGAAGTCCAGAAAGTCTCTCCAGGTAATTGTACACCCAACATCACAGAAAGAGAGAGAAAGAGAAATGTGCATGTTGCCAGGATCCCAGAATGCCTCACCAGGTAAGCAGACTTCACCATCAAGAACCAGGACAGAAAGGGGAATCTGCTTGTCGCCAGGTGCCAAGAAAGCCTGTCCAGTTAAGTGGACTCCTGTCATCAGGATACAGACAGAAAATGGAATCTGTGTGGTACAGAAAACCCTGAATTTCTTGCCAGGTAAGAGAATCCTGCTATCAAATAGACAGAACGGGAATATGCATGGGGAGGGGGGGTCCAGAGTTAACTGCCAGATAATGGTACCGCCAATATCAAGACAGAGAAAAAGAGAATCAACTTGGTTCCAGATGCCCAGAAAAAGCCTCATCAGATAAAAGGATTCTGCCATTATAGTCAGAGACAGAAAAGGGAATCTGTTTAATGCTGGAGCCCAGAAAGTCTTGCCAAATAAGCAAACCCCCTCCATCAAGGACAAAAGCACAATGAGGAATCTGCTTGGACTCCAGAAATAAGTGTCTGTTTAGCAGACTTCCACCATCAAGTTCAGTGACTGTAAAGGAAATCTGCTTGGTGCCAGGTGCCTAGAATTCCTTGCCAAAGAAGCAAAACCCGTCCATCAAAGGCAGAGACAGAAAGGGAATCTGTTTGGTGCTGAGCCTGGTAAGCCCTGCCAAATAAGCAGATCCCTTCCATCAAGGACAGAGACAGAAAATGGAGTCTTCGTGCACCAGGTGTGCAGAAAACCTCACCCGGTAAGCAGACCCCATGTAACAGAGAGGAAGGGGGAATCTATTTGATGCCAGAGTTCAGTAAATGCCAAGAAAGTGGAACAACTGATCAAAGACAAAGACTGAAAGAAATAAGCTTCTCACTGGGAGCCCTGGAGCCTAGCCAGGTAAGGGAATACCTGCTATCAAAGACAGACAGAGAGGGGAATCTGTTTGTGCAGGAGCCAAGATAATGTTCTCAGGTAAGTGGACCCCAGCTATCAAAGAAATGGGAATCTGCTTGGAGCTAAAAGCCCAAAAAGTCTCACCAGTGTGGGTGTACCCATTTGAGACCCTAGACCCACCCATTTTGGGGAGGGGTCTTGGGAACCGGATAGTAGGCGTAACCTTACCTGCGAGCCCCTCCCATTCCTGGGAGGGGTCTGGAAAAGGTTAGATAAGGCATGGACCAAGGGAATTCGGCCCTTTGGCCGTTCCTTTCTTTGCCCGGCTCGGCTCCCTGGCTTTTGGATCTTGGGGCCGCATGGAGCCCAAAGGAAAGATGGCTGAAAGGAGTTTAGATGCAGGGCCAAGAATAACTAGTGCTTAAAAGGTTATGAGATAGGCCACACACACGTGGTGGCTAGGGCTTGAATAAAGATGATTCTTCCTAAAGCCTGCCTGTGAGTGAGTCTTGATTACGCCGATTACCTGGGCCTGGAATCCGCCAGCTGGATGGGGATGAAGCCACGTGGCTGGGGCCTAAGCACAAAGGCCTCCATCCATCGCCATCCAGCCCCATCGTTATTTATTTTATGCTACACACCAGGAAAGTGGATCCCTGGCATCTAAGACAGAGACAGAATGGAGGTTCTGTTTGGTGACAAGGGGCAAGAAGTCTCACCAGGTAAACGAACCCCTTCATCAAGGACAGAGAAAGAAAGGGGAATCTGTTGAACTCCAGAAAACCAGAAAGACTTTCCTTGAAGAGAAACCCACATCAAGTAGAGAGACAGAAGGAGAATTTGTGCTAGGAGCCCAGAAAACTTCACCATGTAAGTGGGCCCACACCATGAAGGACAGAGACATAAAGCGGAATCTGCTTGGTGGCAAGAGACCAGTAAGACTTCCCAAGTAAGCAGAACCCCAACTTCAAGGGCATAGATAGAAAGGGAAAACTGCATAGTGACAGGAGCAGAAAAAACTTGACCAGGTAATAAGACCCACCCCCAAAGACAGAGACAGAAAGTGCAATCTCTTGGTGCTGCATGTCCAGAATGCTTCTCCAGGTAAGCGGAGCCCCACAATCAAGGACAAACACAGAAAGGAGAGTCCATTTGGCACTGGGAACCCAGAAAACCCGGTAGACCTCTACCCCCAAATACAGACACAAAAAGGGAAATTTTAATGGCTCAAGCCAAAGAAAGCCTCACCAAGATAGATGACCCCTGCATTAGGATATAGACAGAAAATGGAATCTTCTTGGCACCATAGCCCCAAATTCCTTGCCAGGTAAGCAGACTCCCTCCATCAAGAAGTGAGACAGACAGGGCAATCTGCTAGGAGCTGGGAGCCCATGAAGCTTTGCTAGGTAAGGAGACCCTATTCATTAAGGAAATGGGGAATCTCTTTGGGCCCAGGAGTTAGAAAGCATCACTAGGTAAGCAGACACCTTCCATCAAGGAGAGAGACAGAAATGGGAATCTGTTTAGTGCCGGGCAACTAGAAAGTCTTGTCGGTAAGAGGACCCCATCATTAAGCCAGAGTCAGAAAGAGGAATCTGCATGGTGCCAGGATCCCAGAAAAGTCTTTCCAAGAAGTGGGTTCCTGTCCACAAGTACAGAGACACAAAAGTAAAAAATCTTGGAGCTGGGTGCTAAAAAAGCACTGCCAGGTCAACGGATTCCCTCCATCAAGGAGAGAGATAGAAATGGGAATTGGTATAGTACCAGGCAGTCAGAAAGACTAGCCACGGGGCCAGAGAGATAGCACAGCAATATGGTGTTTGTCTCGCATGCGGCCAACTGGGGAGGGACCTGGTTTGATTCCAGGCATCTCATGTGGTCCCCCAGCCTGCCAGGGGCGATTTCTGAGTGCAGAGCCTGGAGTGACCCCTGAGTACTGCTGGGTGTGGCTCCAAAACCACTCAATCAACAAATAAATAAGGTTTAAAAAATAGTAAAGACTAGCCAGGTAAAAGGACCCCAACATCAAGGACAGAGTCAGAAAGGGGAATATGCATGGCAGGAGTCCAGAAAAACTCATCAGGCATGCACACTTAATCAAGGACAGAGATAGAAACCAGAATCGGCTTGAGACTGTGAGCCTGGAAATCTTAGACAGATAGGGGAGCCCTGCAACAAAGATTGATGAAAATGGAAGCTGCTTGGTACTGGAAGTCCAGTAAGACTCCTGCAACCAAAGACAAAGATAGAAAGGGAAATCCGCTTTTTGCCATGCACCTCAGAAGCCATACAGGTATGTTGAAAACTCTAACATAAAGGACAGAGACACTGTCTAGATGTGCAGAAGAATTGCCAGGTAAGCAGACCCATGCAATCAAGGACAGAAACAGAAATGGGAATTTATTTGGCACCATCAACACAGAAAGCCTGACAAGTAAGGGGATCCTGCTTTCAAAGAAGGAGCTTATAAAGAGGAATCTGCATGAAATAGAGTACAAAGAAAGCCTCACCAGGAAAGTTGACCTCCATCATCAGTGGACCCCTGATTTCAAAGACAGTGAAAGGAATGAAAATTTTCTTGTCCCGAGGCACCCAAAAAATTTACCAGGTAAGAGGACTGACTCTATCAAAGACAGAGAAGAAATGGGAATCTTTTTGGCTCCAGAAAACAGAAACTTTGCCAGGTACATGGCCTCTGCCAAAGAGGAAGACACAGAAAGGGGAATCTGCCAGGAGAACCAAAATCCTTGCCAGGTAAGAGAATCCCTGGCAACAGAGACAGAATTGAGAATATGCATGGCACCAAGATCCCAGAAAACCTTGCCGGTAAGCAGATCCCTGTCATCAAAGACAATAACAGAAATGGTATCTGCTTGGCATCAGTTGCCCAGAAAGCCTCATAAGATAAGCGGTCTCCTGCCATCAAGGACAGATATAGAAGAGCAAAATTGTTTGGTGCTGGAAACAAGAAACTCTCACCAAAAATTCGGACTCCTACCATAAAGCAGAATTAGAAAGAGGAATGTGCTTGATGCCAGAAGCCCAGGAAATCTAGCTAGGTAAGTGGACCCCCACCATAAATGAAGAAGACAGAAAGGTGAATTTGGCAAAATCCAGGTGCAAAGAAAGCCAGACCAGATAAGCAGTCTCCTGCCATCAGGAAGAGAAAATAAGGGAAATCTAATTGAGGTTAGAAGCCCATAAAATCTTTCCAGGTAAGGAGACCACAGCCATCTAAGACAGAGCTAGAGAGGGGATCTGCTTTGTTCCAAAAGCCCAGTAAACCTTGCCAGGTAAACATACCCCCACCATCAAGGACGAAGACAGAATGGGCAATCTGTTTAGAGCCAGGAAACAAGAAAGATGTACCAGCTAAGAGGACTCCAACATCAACAAGGTCAGAGACAGAACGGGAATTTACATGGCACCATGCGACCAGAAAGCCTCACCAGGTAAGTGGACCTGCCTTCATCAAGCACAGAGATAGAAAGCAGAATGGGCTTGGTGCTGGAAGACCCAAAAGCCTCCTCAGGTAAGCGGACTCCTCTGTTCAAAACAGAGACATAAAGGGGAATCTTCTTGGTTCCAAGAGTCCAGTAAGCCTCACCAGGTAAACAGATGGACCCCATCAAGAACAAAAACGACAGAGGAATGTGCTTACCGCTGGGTGCCAAGAAAGCCTTTCTAGGTAAGCAGACTCCTATCATCAAGGACAGAGACAGGAATCTGTTTTGTGATGAGAACACAGAAAGCTTTGCCAGATCTCAAAAACAGACAGAAAGGGGAATTTCTTGGCTCTGGGCACCCAGAAAGTATATAGCCAGGTAATCAGACCCACATAATGAAGGACAGAGATAGAAGG
The DNA here is from genome assembly GCF_024139225.1 of Suncus etruscus. Classification (NCBI taxonomy): domain Eukaryota; kingdom Metazoa; phylum Chordata; class Mammalia; order Eulipotyphla; family Soricidae; genus Suncus; species Suncus etruscus. The sequence goes on from NC_064857.1 coordinate 5,112,498, forward strand.
AGAATTTTGTTTGGTGCCAGGAGCCTGGAAAACCTGGCAAGTAAGTGGACTCTGCCCTTAAAGATAGAGGCAGAAAGGGGAATCTGCATGGTGCCAAGCACTAAAAAGTATCATCAGGAAAGCTAACTCCTGCCATCAGCATAGAGATTAAAAATGGAATCTGTTTGGTGGAAGACACAAATTCCTTGCCAGGGTAAGAGGATTCCCCTCTATCAAACAGAGACAGAATGGAAATATGAATAGTGCTGGGAGCCAAACAAAACAAAACAAACAAACAAAAAAAAATCTGCCAGGTAATTGGACCCCAGATATCAAGGACAGATACAAAAAGAAAATCTGCTTGGTTCTGCTTGTCAAGAAAGCCTCACCAGGTAAGCGGACCCCTACCATCAAGGATAGAGAGAAAAAGCAGAATTGACTTAGCATCAAGAGCCCAAAAAGCCTACCAAGGTACAAGGACTTCCTTCATCAAAGACAGAGACAGAACAGGGAATCTCCTTGATACATGGAGCCCAGAAAACCTTATCAGATAAATCAGCTCTGTTCCTCAAGGTCAGACGGAGAAAGGAAAATCTGCTTGACTTTGGGTACAGAAGACCAGAAGGCCTCATCATTAAGCAGATTTCAGCTATTAATGACAGACAGAAATGAAAATCTTTTTTGGTGTGGAGAGTCCAGAAGTCATGCAGGGTACATGATCATTGCCATCAAACTCATAGACAGAAAGGGAAATCTGCTTGGCACAGGCAGCAGAAAGCATCACCAGATAAATTGACCCTCACCACAATAGAAAGAAGGAAGGAATCTCCTGGCCCAAGGCACGCTGAAAGCCTCATCAGGTAAGCGGATCTCTCCCATCAAGGACAGAGATAGAAATGGGAATCGAATTAGTGCTGGAAGCCCGGAAAATCTTGTTAGGTTAGTGGAACCCCATCATCAAGGACAGAGTCAGAAACGGGAATCTATTTGGTGCCGGGTGTCCAGAAATTCTCTCCAGGTAAAAAGACTCCCATCATCAAGAACACAGACAGAAATGGGAAATGCTTGCTGCTGGATCCTATAAGCCTCCACAGGTGAGCAGATCCCTGCCTTCAAGGACAGAGACAGAACAGGGAATCTGCTTGGTGCCAGCAGCCCAGAAAGGTTCGCCAGGTGAGTGGACCTCTGCAATCAAAGAGAGAGATAGAAAGGTAAATCTGCTTGGCACCAGGAGTCCAGAAAGCTTTACCAGGGAAAGGGACCCCCCCCACCATGAAAGACAGAAAGGGTTATCAGCTTGGTGCCTAGAAATTTTCACAGTTAAGTGACCCCGCCAATATAGACAGAGACAGATAATGGAATCCACGGGGAACACATGCAAAACACCACACTGCAACTGTGACCCAAAATACAGGCTTTCAGCATGATTAGAGAAAGAAGATGCGAGCTCTGATAACCCAAATAGTACCAACCACCTTTTTAGAGTCTAAAGGACTTAGATGAGAAAAATATAGGATGCTCAAAGAACTCAAAAAAAGCTTGGAACAAACTGAATGAACCACAACTAAGAATCAAGAGTTTGAGGCCAGAGGGTGTTTGCCTTGAAAGCAGCCGATCCAGGATAAATGATAGTTCGAATCCTGGCATCCCATATGGTCCCCCATGTTTGCCTAAAGTGATTTCTGAGCACAAAGCCAGGAGTAACCCTTGAGCACAGCTGGGTGTGACCCCAAAACCAAAAAAACAAAAATGTCAAGAGTTTATGAAAACAGAAATGAGAAAACTTCAAAGTAAAATATTAGACTGAAAACTTCATAGTTGAAATGGCGTGGATGCAGGGAGAATGGAATGCTCATTCACTGCTGGTGATAATGCTGTCTAGTATAGCCTTTCTGGTAAACAATGTAGATATTCCTAAAAAAAAGCCCTGAATATTGGGCTCCCATTTGATCAAGCAATACCACTTCTAGGGATATACCCTAGGAACACAAAAGCGCAATTAAAGAAATGCCCTCTCCATGCTTGTTTATTGCAGTGCAATAGCCATAATCTGGAAACAACCCAGGTACCTGACAACAGATGACTTGCTAACAGAACTGTGGTACATCAACACAATGAAATAGTACTCAGCTCTTAGGAACAATGAAGTCATGAAATTTGCTTATTCATGGATGGACATGAAGACTATTTTGCTGAGTGAAATGAGTCAGAAAGTGAGAGATAGTCTCACTCATCTGTTGATTTTATGATTAACAAGACAGTAAGGGAATAGAACCCAGAGACATTAGAGATGAGGGCTGGAGGGACTGGCCCATGCTATGAAGTTCAACACAATGAGTGGTGAACATAGTTAGAGAAATACTTACACTAACAACTATTGTGACAATGGTAGTGAGATATAGAAATAGAATACCTGTCCTGAAGACAGGCAGGGGATTGGGGAGGAAGAGAGATAGTGAATATTGGTAGCAGGGACCTTATACTGGGGAAGGATTATGTACATTCAGTGACTGCTATCGAACTATGAAATTTTTGTAACCACATTGCTTAAGTAAAGAAATTATTTTCAAAAAGAAATTGTTATATTTTTATTTAAAATGTTAAAAAATAAACTACAATTGAATAAGCAAAACATCATTAAAAGTCTCCAAGATAGTCTCAAGGATTTTTGTAAGAAATGTCTCAAGAACTACTAATGGCTACATATATATGTGTATACATACATATATGTATATAGTTAATGAAATATGCCTTTCTTATTCCTTTTCTATGCATGTTTAATGTCTTCATATTTATTAGCTCATTTCATCTACACACAGCTCCCCTATTATCGTCCTCATTTAATAGCTGATGAAAGTGAGAAGAGGAATTCAACAACTAAAGTGATAAAAAGCACCAAGAAGCAGAGTTAGGCACAGAACTATGGTACTCTGATTTGAGTCAGCCTACTCAACTTTTTGTTGTTGTTTTGGAGTTCTTGGACCACACTCAGCATTCTCACTCATAGAGGGGCCTGGGAGGCCACAATGTGGTGCCAGGGATCCAACCAAGTGAAAGGCAAGTGTTTTGCCCGCTGTAAATCTCTCCGACCTCATCCTTATTATTTTTTGTTTGTTTTTTTTTGGTCACACCTGGCAATGCTCAAGGATTACTCTTGTCACTGAACTTGAGAATTACTCCTGACATTACTCAGATGACCATATAGGATGCTGGGAATTGAACCCAGGTCTGCTGTGTGCAAGGCAAACCACCCTATCTGCTATGCAATCAGGCCTCCCAGCCTTCTTGTTTTCCAGCCTTCTTGATTGCTTCTTGATTGAGTTTATTGTATGTTATGGACAGTGTCAAGTGTAACTCCACCCTGGATTTAGGCGTACCTACCTGAGACCCGCCCATTTCTGGGAGGGGTCTTGGAAGGTTATATAAAGCCTTTGACCCAGGGGATTAGCTCTCCTTTTGGTCTTTTGCCAGCATGGAGGTCAAAGGCAAGATGGCTGAAAGGAGTTAAGATGCAGCGCTAGCTAAGAATGGCTGAATGCTTAAAAGGTTAGAATATAGGCCACACATGTGGTGGATAGGGCATGAATAAAGCTAATACTTTCTGATGCCTGTCTCTGGATGAGTCTGATTCCACCGTTCACCTAAACCTGGGACCCACCAGCTGAATAGGGGTTGCAGAGCCACGTGGCCTGGGATGGCAGAGAAAAATCCCTCCATCCATCCACGTCCATCCAGCACCATCTTTAATTATTTAACACTACATCAAGTTCTTGACAAACATTAATTCATTTTGTCTTCATAATAGTATTATAGAGATCTACGATACTATAGCAGCAGTACCTCTAGTACGACTACTTATACTCTACAAATGTTAGAAATATAAAGATAAAAATTGGTTCGCAGTCATGAAATTGCAGAACTGGATATTCATTGTTGGATCTGTCTAATCCTAGACCTCAAAGCATGAACTCCTGTCCTCTCTCCTGTGTGTGATGACTCATTGTATAATGTGCTGTTTCCTCTAGAATCTGAGCTTACTAGGAAAAATGTCTGTGAATTCTTTATTTTCTGTGTTTCAGAAGTATTAGCAAGGTGCTTGACAGTCTATGCTCAATAAATGCAAGGAGAATTGATACAAGTCAAGAAAAACAAGAGGGATAGAGGTCCTTGGAACTCAGATCAAGAGATGAAAGGTTGTTCCTATGGATGATGGAGAGTTAGAAAAAACAGCTGTTTGAGATTAAATGTATTTAAAAGGATCAAGATTTACTGCTCTCCCTAGCCTGGGGCGTGCTGGGAGGCTTGGCAGGCCCCCAGCCATCCTTGTCTTTTTCCCCTGACTCCAGGCCTTCCCCTGGGTGCCAGCTCAGATGGCCAGAAGTGGGTTCAGGTGGACTCTTAGTGGTCCTCAGGTTCCCCCCTCCCTCTGTACTCCAGTGGGGAGGTGCATGGGGAGGAGGGCGGGCAGACATCTGGCTTCCGATTTCGTCCTTGATTCAGGAGACCAGCTCTTGCCAGGTATAGGGTTTTTCTCCCCTGGACTTCAGTTTTTCCCTGGGCACTGGTCTAGGTGGACTCTATAGGGGTCAACAGGCCAGCTCTTGCCAGGTATAGGGTTTTTCTCCCCTGGACTTCAGTTTTTCCCTGGGCACTGGCCTAGGTGGACTCTATAGGGGTCAACAGGCCAGCTCTTGCCAGGTATAGGGTTTTTCTCCCCTGGACTTCAATTTTTCCCTGGGCACTGGTCTAGGTGGACTCTATAGGGGTCAACAGGCTTTCCCCCTATCTCTCCCTACACTAATGGTAATGCACTCTGGGAGGAGGGCAGGCTGTTCTAGCACTGGTTTATATTGGAACAGTCAGTGGAAATTTTTTCTCTTTGTTTTCATATTGATAGTATTGTGTGCATATTTTCTATAAATTCATAATATCCATCTTGTATTGGGACCTTGATACTGCCCTACAAAGCTCATTTCTAATATTTTACTGCCTCAGTCCCAACCCTTACTTCCCCCCATCCTCCCATGTAGGTGCAGCTAATGACATGAAGCTCACCACATAGAATGATAAGTGCAGTTAGAGAAATAACTACACTGAAAACTGTCATAATAATGTGAATGAATGAGGGAAAAAGAAAGCCTGTCTCGAGTACAGGTGTGGCTGGGGTTGGGAGTAGGTAGATCTGGGAAATTGGTGGTGGGAATCCTGCACTGGAGAAGGGGGGTGTTCTTTACATGACTGTAATCATACAACTACAATTATATTTGTAATCACAGTGTTTAAATAAAGATAATTAAATTAAAAAAAAAGATTTACTGCTGTCACAATTTAAGGAAAGTTAAAGTTAGAAGGCCCGCTGGGCTCCACCAGTGCGGATGGCTGAGAAAAGACCCCCCAAAAAGGTTGCTTCCTTGAAAAGTGAGGTTGGTATTTCTCAAGCTTAGTAATAGTTTCAAACAATAGTTGCAAACACATGTTTGGCCTAATAAGAATCTTCCTGCTGCCGTGCTAAGTATGTATAGAGTTGAACATTTACTTCCAAATTAGTACATACAAATATGGCCTTGATTAAATATCACTTTACCGGGAAAATCAGCATCAAGAGAAACATAGAAATAATTTTGTAATTCTCAAAGTACAGTTAGTCTTTTAAAAGATATTTTGCTCACTCAGATAAAAGGAGCCCTTTGTAGGAACACTTGGCAAACTTAATCTTTTAATTTATATCAGAATTGACACCCAAGGTCCAGCCTCAGAGTAAAAAACTTTGAGATGTTCAAGTTTGCCCTTAGATACCAGAGAAGCCTCTGCTCAACTCCACTCTGTCTTTTAATTGGAATTTATCATTCTGAAGATTTGTAACCCACACTAAAGGCCTGTGAATTATCTGTTGCAAAGAAACTTATAGATCAAACAGTATGTATTGATGAGCTTGTTGCTAACAAGAAAGTATATTTTTTTAACCTTGCAAGAAAGCAGGTATAGCCATTCTCTCACATGTGAAATTCATGTTTAAATACATGCTGTAGTATTTAATAGACAGACACACAATTTTGATCCACCACAACAACTGAGTGTGTCACCTTCCTTCACCGAACCCTGCACCCACTTTCCTGGAGACCCTGAGAACTCCCTGAAGTTCCCAGACAAGGAGGCCGTGGCACCACATGGTCCCCTGAGCCTGCCAGGAGTGATTTCTGAGCACAAAGCCAGGAATAATCCCTGAGCACTGCCAGGTGTGGCCAAAAACAAACAAAAACAAAAACAAAGCAACATTTTCTGGCAAGCAGAAGAACACATGCTATATATATTTTTAATTTTTAAACTATTTTTTTCCACACTAGAAGGTGCTCAGGGATTACTCCTGGCTCTGCACACAGGAATCACACTTCGCAGGCTCAGGGCTATGGGATGCTAGGGATGAAAACTCAGATGGCAGCATACAAGGCAAGCTCCCTGCTGGATGTGTTCTCTCTCCAGCCCCAAGTAGATAGTATATGTTTTGGGACACACCTGGAGGTGCTCAGGGTTTACTCTGGGCTCAAGGATTACTCCTGCTAGGGCTGAGGCCACCGTAGATTATCCAGGGATCAAACTTAGGTCAGATGCCTGCAATGCAAGTCCCTTAAACAGTGTTTTTCAACCTTTTTGTGCAAAGGCACACTTTTTTCATAGAAAAAAAATCATGAGGCACACCATCAGAAAAATTTAACTGTGCCTATATTGACTACATATAAAGTAACTCTCTTGAATAGAAATCAAACACAAAGAAATTATTTTATAATGACTTTATGAAATAATAAAGTATTTTATAACTGTTCATATTTCAGTTCACTTACTCAGTGTGAAACCTGGGCCTGTTTGGCTGAACACAAAGCTGATATTCTGGCAGGAATCGAAGAAAGACACATGTAGCTCTTCATCAAGAGCTTTCAGTCTCTCTCTGTCTTTAGAATCTAATGATTGGCTTATTTCGATCAGCATAATAGAGTCCATGTACATCCATGTATAGGAAAATTTCATGACTTCATCTCTCCTGACGGCTGCATAATATTCCATTGTGTATGTGCACCACAGTTTCTTTTATGCTAAGTAAAATAAGCCAGAGGGAGAGAGATAGACACAGAATAATCTCATCTATGGGTTTTAAGAAAAACAAAAGACATTTTTTGCAATCATTCTCAGAGACAAAAGAGAGGAGGGTTGGAATATCCAGCTCACAACATGAAGCTCACCACAGAGTGCAGTTAGAGAAATCACTACACTGAGAACTGTCATAAGAATGGGAATGAATGAGGAAAGTAGAAAGCCTGTCTAGAGCACAGGCGGGGGTGGGGTGGGGAGGAAGAAGATTTGGGAAATCGATGATGAGAATGTTTCACTGGTAAAGAGGGGGTGTTCTTTACATGACTGAAACCAACTGCAATCATATTTGTAATCAAGGTGTTTAAATAAAGATATTAATAAAAAAAGAATCTAATAATTGGTCTATTTCTGAGCTGAAGCCTCATGTTCCAGATGAAATTGGAATTTTTCCCACGGCATACCAGACAATATTTCACGACACTCTAGTATACCATGGTACGTACAGTGGTTGAAAAATGCTGCCTTAAAGGCTGTGCTATTCTGGCTCCAAGAGCAGATTCTACAATCATCTTCTGTAGATGAAGCCTTCCCCCAACTTCCTTTTTCCCTAACCTCCTCTTTCGGTATGGAAAAACCCACCTGGATTACAGGGCCTAGGGTGGTGTTCTGAATAATAAAGATAATATAATAAATAATAAATAAAGTTCTGGCATTGGGCTTGAGAGAACGAGCACATGGCAGATAGGCAACACCTGGCAGAGAGAGGCCCTGAAGCAAAAAGCAGGCTAACATTGGTTAATCTTTTCCTCACTGCTTAGTGTACTATTTCTCAGCAGCTACTCTGCTTCATCTGACCTGTCTGCCAGAGGGGTTAGAAACACGGTGCCTAGTGTGGCTTCATCCAACGTGTGGGTATTTCTATTTTTATTTTACAATCCTCATTTTGCAAACAAGAAATCTGAGACACATTTGCTAATTGGCTCTCACTCTAGGAACTCACTTTTTACATTCTTAGAAAACACAGGTCGTCTTGTTCGCATCCTATCATTAAATTAGATGAGTACTTTGCAGCCATAATTTCAAGACTAATTTCTCTCTCATCTATAACCATGTTTTAAAAATGCAGTTTTTACCTAGAGTCTGTTAAATTCACCTGTACATGCATCATGCAACGACATATTGTGGTGCTTTCCCTAACTGCAAATAATAAAACCCAATACATAACAGAGGGTCAGAAGAGTATGGTCTATAAACCATACTTTCCACTTCTCAGTATTGAAGACTGGATCTTTTTTTTTTTTTTTTTTTTCTTTTAAGCACGTTTAATGAAATCAGAAGGCAGGGAAAACCAATACAGAAGTGACACATCCTCACCAAGTGATGAACGTATGAAATGGAATAAACTTGAGTTTATTATACCCTTTGGGTGCTGACATTATAGTAGGTGTTGAACTGCAGTAAAAGTAGCATAATAAAAATTACTAAAAAAAAAAAACTAGTAAAAAACTAGTAAAAACTAGTAGTGAAAACTAGCAGTAATAAAAGTAGCCTTTTAGAATTCAATGAAGAGGCTGGGGAGGGAGGAGGGAGATTGGGGGCATTGGTGATGGGAATGTTGCACTGGTGAAGGGGGGTGTTCTTTTGTTGTTGTTGTTGTTTTTTGCCCCCCCTTTTCCCTTCGAACAGAACCACATAACTTGAATCATTTTGTTCTGCCTCATAAATTGAGGGGGAAATAATGGATGGTACCAAGACCAAACAGGCATATGAACATTGAGTAGAAATAAATAATCAGACAAACACCAAATCCAAAACCAACAGCAACAAAATACCCAATCTACAACAAGCCAGACACAGAGGGGACCACTTATTCTAGCAACCCAGTGGCAAAGAAGGGAAATATGGGATGCATGCTGGGAACAGAGTTGGAGGGAGGACACTAGTGGTGGGAATGCCCCTGATTCAATGTCACTATGTACCTAAAATATTACTGTAAAAGATGTAATTCACTTCGGTCAAAGTAAAACTTATTTTAAAAAGAAAAAAATCGAATTCAGTGAGTCTGCTGAAACTGCAGCACTACAAAAGCCACAGCTCAGCTTCTCTGTGTCTCCAACTTTGGGAATGCAGAGCATCTGTGCAGGCAGCTTCCACCATCGCCACCAGGCTGAACCCCTGAACTTTGCTCCTGAACTGCAGAGTCAAATTGGGGTCAAGTTCTTTTTGTTTGTTTGTTTGTTTTTGGGGGGGCCACCCCCGGTGATGCTCAAGGGTTATTCCTGATTATGTGCTCATAAATCGCTTCTGGCTTGGGGAAAACCATAAAGGACGCCAGGGGAATTGAACTGTGGGCTGTCTGTCCTAGGCTAGAGCTTGCAAGGCAGATGCCTTACCTCTGCCACCACCGCTCCAGCCCTGGGGTCAAGTTTTTTATTTTTTTTGGTTTACAATAATCATTAATATTTATTGAATTAATGTTAATTAACTATGAAACATACATCTTAAACATATCTATTGTGAAAATGATAAATATGTAAAATAAAGTCAATGTGAATTTAAATATCATTTTTTTTCTTTTTGTTTTTTTTTTTTTTTTTTTTTTTGTTTTTGGGCCACACCCGTTTGACGCTCAGGGGTTACTCCTGGCTATGTGCTCAGAAATCGCCCCTGGCTTGGGGGGACCATATGGGACGCCGGGGGGATCGAACCGCGGTCCGTTCCTTGGTAGCGCTTACAAGGCAGACACCTTATCTCTAGCGCCACCTTCCCGGCCCCTAAATATCATTTTTTAAAACTATTTTTATTATAAATATTTAAGCACCGGGCCCGGAGAGATAGCACAGCGGTGTTGGCCTTGCAAGCAGCCGATCCAGGATCAAAGGTGGTTGGTTCGAATCCTGGTGTCCCATCTGGTCCCCCGTGCCTGCCAGGAGCTATTTTTGAGCAGACAGCCACGAGTAACCCCTGAGCAATGCCGGGTGTGGCCCAAAAACCAAAAAAAAAAAAATAAATAAATAAATAAAAAAAATTTAAGCACCATGATTACAAATTCTTTTTTTTGGTTAACAATAATATTAGTATTTATTGAATTAATGTTAATTAACTATGAAACATAAACCTTAAATATATCTATTGTGAAGGTGATAAATATATAAAATAAAGTTAATGTGAATTTAAATATCATTATTTTTAAAACTTTATTATTTTTTATTATCAATATTTAATCACCATGATTACAAGTTCTTTTTTGCTTTATAATAATCATTAATATTTATTGAATTAATGTTAAGTAATTATGCAACAGAAACCTTAAATCTACTTATTGTGAAAATGATAAATATATAAAATAAAGTCAATGTAAATTTAAATATCATTTTGAACTTTTTTTTATTATTATAAATATTTAAGCATTATGATTACAAGTTCTTTTTTGGGGGAGTATACAATAACCCTTAATATTTATTGAATTAATGTTAAGTGACTATGCAACATAAATCTTAAATCTATTTATTGTTAAAATGATAAATATATAAAGTAAAGTCAATGTAAATTTAAATCTCATTAACTTTTCTATAGATATTTAGCACCATAAGATTATACATCCTCTCTTTTTTTTTTTCAGGTCAGATGCGCTCAAAAATCGATTCTGCAGGCTCAGGGGACCATATGGGATGACGGGACTCGAACCACCATCCTTCTGCACGCAAGCAAGACAAACACCCTACTCCTCCTCGCTGTCCCTTCTCCAGCCCGCAGCTGCAGAAGGAATAACAGCATCCCAACCGGCAACTGAGCCCAAACAGCCTGCGCACGCGCAGTTTAGCCGCTCCAGGGTACCAAACCCGCGATGACAGCCAGCCCCGCCTTCGGGACCGGTCTCCGACCGCGGGAAGTGAACGCGCGGCGGCAGTGCGCGTGCGCAGACGGGGCCGGAGGGGCGGGGACGCGCGCGAGGCGTCGGTTCGGGCGGAGAGCGCACGCGCAGCGCCCGTTGTCCCAGAGCCGCGGGGCGTGGCTAGCGTGGGCGCCATCTTCTCCTGAGCTCTTGTGGGGAGGAAGCTCACTTCTCAGCAGGCGGGCCCGTAGCTGGCCTGTGTGTCTGTCTTTCTGTCTGTCTGCCAGACGTGACAGCCTTTGGAATGTGTTCCTATCCCGGGCAGAGCTGGGAAGGAGCTTGAGTGAGGAAAAGTTGGGGGGGGCCTTTGCTCCCCACTCCAGTGCTCCTCTGGCCACTCCTCCAGTCAGTGCTCTTCTTCTTCTTCTTGACCCTGAAGATCTCTGAAGGATTTTCTAGGTATTTTTTGTTTTGTTTTTTTACTTCCCTCCCTCTTCTGCTTGGCTGTGGCGTGGCCAGGCCTGTCTGTGGTGACAAGAGAAATTCTGGCCCTGAGGCCTGGGGGGGCCTTTTCCTGACAGGAAAAGCTGCTTGAAGCAGTTTGGGGGGTCCCTGTGTGGGGGTGGGTGGAGAAAAAGGGCGCCCTCCCTCAGGAAGGAGTTCTGAGGGGGAGGCCTGCGAGGAAGGGGTGGGGCGGTGCAGATTCGGTGCCTCCAGGAGCCAAAGGGCTCTGCAACTGCCAGACTGTGACAGCAAGAGCAACAGCATGGATTCCACCCCAGGATTCTGGCCTGAAGCGAACCCCAGGACGCTGCGACCTCCCCACGCCCCACAAGGGAGAGGGGTTCTGAAGCGATTTTCCCAGCTGAAGAGGAGGCCTCCTCTCTGGAGCATGGTGCCCCCCACTTTGGAGAAAGCCCCAGCCTAAGCTGGATTGAACTTCACACACCATCACCATCACCACCCTGAGGGGACTGGCTCTGTGTCAACTTCCATCTTCACAGCCTTTGATTCATCTTTTTCAAGGTTCACATTAGGAAAGGAAAAAAAAAAAAAGCAAGAAAGCAGATCATCACCATACAACCAATGTGTGGGGCTGTGGGGGGTCGATTGATTGATTGAAGGGCGCGATTTCTTCAGGTTAGAATGTGGCTATGATTGTGCTGTGCCCCTCCACTCTGCGTTTCAGGACACAGTCACAGGTTTTGTTGTTGGTTTGCTTGTCCCTCCACCCCCCCCCCCCCCCCAATCGTTTCTGGAAAATGGCTCCTTAACTCTTGAGTTTCATGTCAAGTTTGAGCTGATAGATACTTAAATCCGGTCTCCCTCCCATTCATTTATTTCCCTCTCAGGCTTCCTCATCATTTAGACTCTAAGCACATTCTAGACAGTTTGCTGTTCATGGTGGTCACGTTGGGATGAGTCACTGAATAAAATAAACATGGTAAAATGAGTTTTTAGAACCTAGTGCTTTAACCCCTTTCCCCCTTAGATCTTTTCATTAAGAAGAACTTCTAACATTTCGGAAATCAACAGTCATACTTTGTGGCCTTCATGAGTAGAAAGTTTTAAAAGCAGAGTAGTGGTTTTTCTGTGTTTTACTAATGTAGAATTGGATTTCTGGGGAATTGCTGTTAGGAAGTAACAGGGGAACCTGGAAAAGTGTTTGACAGCTGTTCTCTTGTTGAAGAGGGGAGAGAGGCCTCTTAGATGCTCTGTTGTTGAAATTGATTGTGGTACCTTATATTTCTCGGGGGGAGGGGTGTGTTAAGTTGTATATGATGGTGGCAAATTAGAAGTTTTTACAATCTTGAGTTGCAATTTATGAGATTCGTAGTTAAGGAATTCCTTAGAGCTTTGTTTTTTAATTTAGTCAGTTAAAATTGGACATATAATTCCTAAAACTTCCTTAATTCCTAGAAAGACCTGTTTTCAGGTTCAATCTCTTTTTAAAGAAGTTTAGGAGTGATAAAATGACAGTGTATCTTGCTGATTTTTATTTTTCTAATGGAAAAGGATTGTTAAGTCAATTTGAATAGGAAGGAGTCTTAGAACTTTTTTGTTTTGTTTTGTTTTTGGGTCACACCCTGCAGTGCTCAGGACTTACTCCTGGCTCTATGCTCAGAAATTGCCCCTGGCAGGCACGGGGACCCTATGGGATGCTGGAATTCGAACCACCTCTCTCTGCACGCAAGGCAAACGCCTTGCCTCCATGCTATCTCTCCGGTCCCAAAACTTTTAATACTATTTTGGAAGCTATACTTTTTGTTAGGATGTTTCTTGAAGAACTTCAGATTTGTAATCTACTTCTTTAGATGATTTTCAGTTCACAATACTGAGCAGAAGGCATAAGAATTTATCATATAGCCCTGCCTCGCATCTATTTTAATAGTAAACCTTATTAATACTCATATTTTTTTTTGATTTGGGTTTTATTGTGCTCTTATTGTGCTCTTGATCTATACCTAGCTCTGTGCTTAGGCATGACTGGTAGTACTTTGGGCAGAGTGTAGTGACAGAGGGAATCTCTGCATGCAAGGCAAACAAGTGGCTTACCTCCTGTAGTCTGTCACTAGCCCTTGTTATTACTGTTAGCATTTAACCACAATATAGATATAGAACATGTCTTATGTCAAGTGATTTCTTGATATCTTTGCTGGTTTACTTTTCAGTTCAAATTTAAACTGGCCATATGGAAATGAAACAGAACTTGCAGGCCTAATAAAATGTTTTCAAGACCACACTTTACATTAGAAAATTAGTATAATGGTAACACTTTTATTTGCATATTAAAACCACGTATTTGTAGTTATTAGAGGGCTAATAAAACATTTGACAAGACTTTATTAAATATTGCTAATTTGGCATCTCTAAAAGCATTAAATATTAGTTTCCCTTCCAGAAAGATCTCTAGTTAAGATATTCTTTTTTTTTTTTTGGTTAATCACCAAATAGTCTAAATGAGTGTATTTTATTATATGTGCTTTTACTTTTTCTCCATTGCCATTTGAGTTCCTCAGTATAGGAGGTTGTTGTTTGAAATGGAATACATTTATTGACTTTAAGTTTCTGTATATTTATGAATGTTTTCTATCTGACTTAAGGTTAAGTTTAGTAATTTAGTAAGTTTTAGTTTAAGATGAGGAAGAATATGGGGCCGGAGAGATAGCATGGAGGTAAGGCATTTGCCTTTCATGCAGAAGGATGGTGGTTTGAATCCCGGCATCCCATATGGTCCCCTCAGCCTGCCAGGAGCATAGAGCCAGGAGTAAACCCCTGAGTGCTGCCGGGTGTGACCCAAAAACCAAATAAATAAATAAATAAATAAAAATAAAAAAAGATGAGAAGGAATAGCAGTAGTAGACTGAGGATTTTATGGTTATTTTAGTATTTGTCTTAATTATATTGGAGTTCTGGTTCCTCTTACATTTGGAATTGTGAGCAATATATATGAAATTTAAAATCATATCCAAATGGCAACCATGGGCTTAGATTTATAATTTTGAAAGTTGGTTTATGAATTTGAAACAGTATTCATTGTTATTTTAAGTGGTGGTTCATTTGATTAGGCCTTCTGTTTGGAGGGAAATAGAATTGCAAGAGACTTGAACATAATGAACTATATGGTTTGGTTTTCACTGAGGAAAGTGATGGGTCTTGAGAATTTTTTATGTTTTTAAATAGTGAGTTTGCCTGTAGGACAGTGGCTTTTTTTTTTTTTTTTATAAATGTGGATATAACATTTACAGACAGCGAACACAGAATTTAAGCAAGCATAGAATTCAGTCTTAATAAATTTATACACAAGTAACTACTACTGTAGTCAAACTATAAAACAAACTACTTCTTTCCTTATGTTACTTCCAACTCAGGAACTGTTGTTTGATTTTCAGTACATTTTTCATTTTTAAGTATGTAGCAGATATCTACCCAGAATTTGTACTTCCTTTTTGCTGAAGGATGATTACTTAACTCTTTGAACAAAGAAGGTCATTTTGTAATATTCCTGTAGTTGTTTCACATATTACTTCACTTAGAATATGTAAGTTTAAAGTGACTATCCTAATCTGGCATTGTTCTCTAACAATCAATTACAGGATCTAAAGATTAATTATATTCCATTTTCTTTCCACAGTTAAATTGCTTTTACAGAATTAACAGGTCTCCAAGAAATTAAAAAAAAAAAAAGGTAAGATACCAGAGCTTAAAGCTTTTAACAAACTTAATTTAAATCAATCAGTAAATAGTACCTCTGGGTACACATGGCTTCTGTACTTTGGTACACATGACTTCTGTACTTTAGTCTGGCTAAAGTACTCACTAGGGCACTCGCTAGTTGAAGTCAATTTGTTATCATGAACAGAAGTGAAGTTCTGAATGTAGATGACATTTCACAATTTGTAAAATGAATTGTGGTTGGTAAAACTCCTTAATACGTGAAGTGCTTCTCTTTCAATGGAAGGTATGTTTTGAGTATGAAAATGATGTGGTCTTGTGGTGAAGCAGCACTTGGCATATTTACAAAGATTTGCTATATTGAGTCTCATACTGTACAGATCAGATGATACGAAATGTTTTTTCAAAGTAGTTGGTTTATTTGTAGATGAGAAAGCTTATTGTTTTTAAAAAAGAATTTGATACAATTGACTTTTTTTAATGTGTGAACTTGTATTTTGTTTCCATTTCTAAATGCTGAAGAAGGCAGAAACAAAGTCGATATTACTTTGGGATAAGGTGCTTCAAAATAAGACTTGCTATTATGTGTACCTTTTTGTCTGCAGGTCAAAAAATTGCTGTGGTTTGAACTCAGCATGGCTGTAGTCATCCGTTTAAAGGGGCTTCCTTTTATTGCGGGGCCTGTGGATATTCGTCGCTTCTTCACGGGATTGACTATTCTTGATGGAGGAGTACATATAATTGGAGGGAAAATAGGGGAGGCTTTTATTATTTTCGCAACAGATGAAGATGCAAGACGTGCCATAAGTCGCTCTGGAGGGCTTATCTTAAATTCATCTGTAGAGCTTTTTCTTAGTAGTAAGGCAGAAATGCAAAGGATTATAGGAATAGAGCCACCAGGATCTGAAGCCTTGGGGGTTGGCAGCTTTTCGAATTTCATTGAGGATATTAAGAAGCAAGCAAGGAACTCTGAATATGGCTCTCTGATTGCTCAAGATGCTGAGTTTCCTACTAATGGAACAGAATGTGGTGATTTAGAGCCAAGAAAGACACGGCCGTCAAAAGCTGAGAGTCCTTACTTGTTTCTCCGGGGCTTGCCTTACTTAGTAAATGAAGATGATGTTCGTGTTTTTTTCTCTGGCTTGTGGGTGGATGGAGTCATTTTCTTAAAACATCATGATGGTCGAAATAACGGTGATGCCATAGTAAAATTTGCTTCCTGTGTCGATGCTTCAGGTGGTCTTAAGCGTCACAGGAATTTTATGGGCTCAAGATTTATAGAAGTAATGCAAGGCTCAGAAGAGCAATGGATTGAATTTGGTGGTAATGCCATTAATGAAGGTAACATTTCTGTGAGAACTGATGAGCACTCTCCACCAAGAGAAATCAATGATAGACATTCTCGAAGACGATCTCTTTCAAAGTCTCCCAGAAGAACACGTCCTCTTTCTCCTCATGGATATTATGTCCAATTAAAAAACCTGTCCCTCACTGTTAACAAAAAAGATTTGAGAAATTTCTTTAGAGATACGGATCTGGCTAATGAACAGATAAAGTTTTTATATAAAGATGACAGAAGAACAAGGAATGCCGTTGTGATGTTCAAGACTCTGAGAGACTATAATACCGCTCGAGGTTTACATAAGACTGTTTTACAGTATCGTCCGGTTCATATTGATCCAGTATCTAGAAAAGATATGTTGAAGTTAATTAAATATTATGAAAAGCAAAGGCCGGTGTCAGTAGAGAAAAAGAGGCTTGGGTCTGTATCACAAAAATCTCAAGAAGGCTATTCTGGCCAGAAACTCTGCATATATATAAGAAATTTTCCATTTGATGTCACAAAAATTGAAGTGCAGAAGTTCTTTGCAGACTTTCTTCTTGCTGAGGATGATATTTACTTGCTTTATGATGACAAGGGAGTTGGTCTGGGAGAAGCATTGGTGAGATTCAAGTCAGAAGAACAGGCCATGAGAGCTGAACTAAGTTTAAACCGGCGAAGATTCTTGGGGACAGAGGTATTACTGAGACTTATCTCCGAAGCACAAATGCAGGAATTCGGTGTAAATTTTCCAGTGACGTTCAGTGAAAGAATTCAAGAGAATTCTCAGTCATGTGATAGAGATGACCATTTCCATTCGTTTGAGTCCAATGATCCACCCATGTACTCAGTTGACCGTTTGGAAAACTGGCGACGTCATGAGGATTTAAAGCAACCAGACAATTTCAGACATCCGCAGAAGGATTCCAGGCAGCTTGATAGGCACCTTCCCAGAGACTTTCAGCATTCCTCCGAGGACTTCAGATATTCTCCAGAAGAATTTAGGCCCCCTCGGGAAGAACACTTAGGAAGATCTCCTGAGGACCTCAGGCACCCTTGGGAGGATTTCAGACACTCACAGGAAGAGGGCTTCAGGCACCAACGGGTGGAGGACTGGAGGCAACCATCAGAGGAAGATTTTAGACAACCCTCTGAGGAGGATTCCAGGAGGCCTGCTGAGGGAAACTTCAGGCGGCTACCGGAGGATTCAAGGCAACTTCCTACGAAGAATTTTAGGCAGCTTGATGAGGATTTCAGACATTCTCCTGAAGAGGATTTCAGTAGTTATCCTAAGGAACACTTCAGGCAACCACCTCAAGAACACTTTAGGCGGCGACCATCACCAGAACATTTCAGGAAGACATCCAAGGAGTATTTTCACAATCCTCCCCAGGAACATTTCAGGTGGTCTCCCCAGGAGCATTACAAGCGGTCTCCCCAGGAGCATGGCAGGCGGTCCCCTCAGGAGCATAGCAGGCAGTCTCCCCGGGAGCATTACAGGCGGACTCCCCAGGAGCATGGCAGGCGGTCCCCCCAGGAGCATGGCAGGCGGTCCCCCCAGGAGCATGGCAGGCGGTCTCCCCAGGAGCATTACAGGCGGTCTTCCCAGGAGTATTACAGGCAGTCTCCCCAGGAGCATTGCAGGCGGTCTCCCCAGGAGAACTTTCGGAGACCATCTCAGGAGCCTTTCAGACGACTGCCACAGGAGCATTTCAGGCGACCACCTCAGGAGCATTTCAAGCGACCACCTCCGGAGCATTTCAGGCGACCGCCTCAAGAGCATTTTAAGCGTTCCCGAGAGGAAGATTTCAGGCACCTGTCAGATGAAGACTTTAGGGGGCCTCCTGATGGAGATTTCAGGCATACTCCTGATAGGCACTTCAGGAGCTCCCAGGAGGAAGATTTTAGATGCCCTTCGGATGAGGACTTCCAGTGGCTGCCTGAGGAAGATGTCCGGGAAGCTCCAGAGGACTCTAGACTTTCTGATCATTTCAGACCACCTGTAAAGAAGAGGGGCCCACCTGACGGTTTTAGGAGTCATCGTACTGTTGTAAATTTTGGCCGTCCAGAAAGTGACAAGTATGACTCTGGAAAGCGTAATGTAGGACGTTTTTCTGAGGAGAGATTTGTTCCCGATCCAAATTCAAATCGTAGTGCAGCCAGGATAACGCCTATTAAAATTATGAATCTTCCATTTAAAGCCAGTGTTAATGAAATTCTAGGTTTTTTCCATGGTTATCGAGTCGTAAATGACTCAGTTTCAATACAATATAATGACCAAGGATTACCTACAGGGGAAGCCCTTGTTTCTATGATCAACTATAATGAAGCTGTGGCTGCTATTAAAGATCTTAATGATAGGCCAGTGGGCCCCCGCAAAGTTAAGTTAATTTTGATCTAAAGAAAACCTCCAGTTCAGAATTACCTCCCGACAGTATTGAGGCAGTAAAATGCATTTTTATCAGTGTTTTGTTTTTAATTTTATGAAAGAAAACGTTTGTTTTGACCTTTGAGTAGAACAAGTGTGTTATAGAATGTGAGTCTTGTTTACTTTTGCCTGCAGATTGCCATTCATTTTTTTTCCCTAATTTAAAATATGTTTTTGACAGTGGGGGAGAATAATTCCCTGATTTCGTCACTTTTTGTTGATATCCTGATAGACCTCAAAATATAGAGATAGCAGAGTTGTATTTGGGGAGGATACATTTTATGTTCACATGAGTTTCTAATCTGTAGTGTACCCCTTTTATTCAAATTGTCTAATGAAATGGTCAGTGACTGACTGTTCAGGTTAGGTGTTTTCATTGCTAGCTGCCTGCGAAATTAATGCCAGGCCCTCTTCCTTGTTTTCAGATATTACTGTCAGTATTCCTGTTAATATAGTTAAAAAATGGACAGCCTATGAACTTACTTACGTGTAAAGAGCCTAGGATATTCTTCGTTTCCTTGTGTGTAACATTGCAAAATTTTTATAGAAATAAAAATGTTGCAACTGAATGGAGGAATTAACTTGTATTTATAAAAAGAAAACACAATCCGCTGCTTTGTGATGTTTTACAGCAGATAGATTAGTATGTGTTTATGATAGGTGGGGACCAACAATCATTCTATAGTAGCCAGTGTTAATGTAGTTTTATGGTTTCTTAAACATCTCATCAACAAAATGAATAAAATACAGATTAATATAAGATTAACGATAAGTACCAGGGGACACTTAGGCTTACTACTGGAAAGAATCTGTATTCAGCACAGAATGTTTACATAAAACTTTTGGTACAAGGATAGAGTTTGTTTCTAGGAAGAATTTACTGATGACAGACATTTTTTATTGAGTTTTTTTAATTTCGAAACTTCATTCATTTAGAGATTCAACAATAAGACTTGTGCTTGAATTTTTGACTTCTCTGATAAACAGCACATAGTTTGTATATTTTGCAATTACTGGACTTGGTTTTCTGTATTCATTATATTAATGTTTTATTGGGCTCTTATTGTGTGTTCAGCAGTGTGTTTTGCCTGTGGAATCTTCACATTGCCCAGTATATTTTTTTTAATCTCATAGATGAGATATTGATATTTAGATTAGCTAAGAAACTTACTTGAAGTAATTGCTAGTAAATCATGGACCAATTTCAGCCCAAACTTTCATGCTCATAATATATTTGCCTACTTTGTTCAGTGGCATTTTAAAAATTTTTGTAATTTAAATATATTAAATATATTTTCATGAGTAGAAGATATTTTCTTACTCCCGTGTTCTTTTAAAAGCATTATTTAAAAGGATAAAATTAGGATGTAGTTGCTAAAGAATTTGGTTATTTATATATCACTTGTTCATTATATGAGATATGATTTGATAAAAAAATAAGTTAACCTCAGAGTTTACATAAAACAATTGCCCTCAGTTTTGTGATCCACATATTCCCCAAATGGCATAATAAAATTTGAATTTATCTTTGGTAGTTTAGTAATTTAATAATAGGACATTGCCAAAGTAGAATACTTTGTCAGTACTTAATCTGAACAGTAAGTATTTGGCATTGATTTAATGACAAAGCCTAAAGAAGCCAACTAAAGTTTGTGTTTTCATTTTAGTGATTATCCTGCTTGCTAGAGAGTTAACTAGTAAATATGGTTCAAAAAAAAATCAGTTTAACTAAAGTAGCTTACCAATAGCCAGAAGGGTAAATCTGTTCTTTGTAACATACAAATCAGCAAGATATAATTTAAATCCTTAAGAATTACACGGATGATTTATTTGATCTGCCTTCATGACAAATATATGGGAGCACTTCTCCAATAAGTATCAAGCGAAGGTGAAATGAAAATGTGAACAGTAAATAGTATGGACATGCTTCTCTACATCAGAGTAGGACTGTCGTAGTTAACTGGGAGGTGGCAAGCTTTGTATTTTGATTATGAAACTCATATTTTACTCTATAATTTATTAATATATATTTTTCTTCCTAAAATGTTTATTATAGGAACTGTCTTTTACATATTGGGAGTCGTTATTGCACCTCTCTTCCCAATTTTGCCTTCAATGGTATCTTTACAACTGAAATTGGCCATGGTAGGAGTTTTCACCATGGAAATAGGGAAATGCAGCAAACCAGGCTATATTTTCCACTCCTAGAAAACCAATTTAACAGCGTACCACCAATTTCTTTCTTTTTTTTTTTTTTTTTTTTTTGGTTTTTGGGCCACACCCGTTTGACGCTCAGGGGTTACTCCTGGCTATGTGCTCAGAAATCGCCCCTGGCTTGGGGGGACCATATGGGACGCCGGGGGATCGAACCGCGGTCCTTCCTTGGCTAGCGCTTGCAAGGCAGACACCTTACCTCTAGCGCCACCTACCCGGCCCCTGTATCACCAATTTCAATACAAAAAAATAGTGTGCTAGATCCTCATACACCTTTATCCAGCTGTGATTATTATCTCAGCAAATATTGCTTTCATTGCATGAAGTACACTGGAAGCATGTTGATTCTTAATGTAATATCCAGTGATACTAGTGTTTTACCATTCTGGCTACATTCTAGTAGCTAAAGAATATCTAGAAAGTAAGCTTAATGCTTTTAGATAGCTAAGAATCATGTTAGAAATGTTCTTTTATACTAAGAACACTGTCAAAAGCAATAGTTCTCGATCCTATTAATAGTGATATTGTCACTTCACTCTTTATAGTAAATATCAGATAGTGGTTTATTGTGACTATCATTTATTTGGTGCCACTAGTCTTAAATATGGTGGTAATGAATGGAGGACTGTTGAATAACTTGGTTGCTTGTGTTTCTTTTGCAGTAAAGAAGGGAGAAGTGGCTTTTCCATTTATAAATGTGGCTAGTTCTTTAATGATTATGATTTTGTGATGGCCTTAATTATATCTAATTAAAAGCTCACACAGAAAATATTTACTATCTAGTCTTTTAAGAAAAAAGTTGCCAAACTACATCACTCTAAAACTTGATTTTACATTGATGAAAGTGTCATGTTGTATTCCTGTTTTCATAGAACAAATTTTTTTGAGTTAGGCATTTTATATTAATTCTTAGCCTATTGGTTTTTATGTCAGGTACTTTTTAACCTTCAGGATAGAGCAACTGATGTTCAAAATAAGTGATTTGCTACAAAAGGGAAAGAAAAACATAACTTTTGTTTCCCCCACTACGTCACGCAAATAGTACAGAAAACTGCAATTATATTTCAATTTAAGAGCATCAATTTAAGGACTTAAAATATTTTTAAGAGTTATCAAATTAATTTTATCACTTAGAACTATCCTCAGGAAGCAATGCCTTTGTTAAGAGAGTTACGAATAACAGTCCTAAAAGAGTGTCTTTATTTTTCTATTATAATTGCTTTTTTAAACTTTATGATTCTATATGCCTGACTGTGAGCCACAAACAAGAAGTACAGTTTCCCATTCAAAGAAACAAAAGCATCAGCTGTACTGAATGGTTCTTGTTTTATATTTCCAGAATAAGCGACTATAAATACATAAATAAATCTATAAGTAGATTATAACTGGTAAATTTTTTATTGAATTTTTATTTATGGCTTCCCCATAACATTTCCTTAAACAAAATTACAATTTTTCAGTTGTACACTGAATTATGTATAATATATCATAGTGGTTTGATTTTCAAACCAGAATGAGACTGATGGCTTTCTAAAAAAAAAAGTAGTAAGCAAACTTTGTTCTCTGTGTATTTGTGAAACAGTGATATCCTAACATCCTTTACCTTTGAGTGATTACAATACTTTTGCTTTCCTGAAAAGCCAATATACATGTGAATCATAAAACTAGGTTTAGTAAAATGGATAAAAAGCCAAAGAAAAAAAGAAAGCTTTTCTAAGGTTTATGAAATATTTATATTTAATCAGAGAAAGTATGTAGGACCATTTTCTGGTGATTAAATCATGTTCCTCTAAATAGTGAAAATGTAGATCTTTTGGGTTGTGTCTACTTACTTGTTACAGCAATCTCATCTAGGTATATAATACAATGCATTATGAATTATTTTGGAATATACAGTTAAAAATGGCACCTATACAAAAGATATTCCACTAGGTACAGTGTTGAAATGACAGTTGTATAGTATTCTTATAATAGTGTAATAGTCTTATAAACTTTCATTTTTGGTCAGTTACATTTCATTTAATTTTTTTCCATTTCCAGTTAACTTCTTTTTGGGATTTAATATAAGCCAGTATAAAATTTTATAATAATAATAATAATAATACTGAATTCCAAGTAATTAAAGATGAAAATAAAAATTAACTTTCATCTTCTGTAATATCTAAGTCTTCATCCTCATCATCATCATCTGCTTGCTGATCCTTTCTTAGTCGACCAGTGGTTACCTGTTGAAAATTTAAAAGAAACTAATTTGAAATTATTTTTACATGTGTTATTTTATATGCCTTTACAGAAAAGGGCACAAAGTGAATATTTCAGAATTTCCATATGTATTAATTCTTAATACTCCTATGAACTATTGTATTAAACTGAAACAGTTACAAATTTATTCATGTTATTTTTTTTAATAAAGGTGTGAAATTAACAGTTTGCTTCCATTGGATACTATGTTATGTATGTTAATATTTTTTTAATTTGTGTTGTTTTTGGCCATACTTCGCAGTGGCTCAGAGCTTACTTAGCTCCTATGTCCAGAGATCACTCCTGGCTCAAGGGTTCATGTGTGGTGTCATGGATCTAAATGGAATTAGTGGCATGCAAGGCAAGCACTTTAGCCTCTTTATCTTGCCAGCCCACGGATAGCACATAAGTAATCCGATGACAAAAGTTTAGCTAGGGTTGTAGCTCAGTGATAGAACATAAATCGTGTGTGAGGCTTCAGGTCCATCCTCAGCAAAGTAGAAGCAGCAGCTTTTAGAGAAGAGTATAATCTCAGTTTGAGCGTCAAAAATATTTTAAGGACTGGGGAGATATGTCAAAGGGCTGCAACATATGCTTTATAAGAATGAGGACCGCCTGGGCCGGAAAGATCGCATGGAGGTGGAGGGCATTTGCCTTTCATACAGAAGGACAGTGTTTCGAATTCCGGCATCCCATGTGGTCCCCTGAGCCTGCCAGGAGTGACCCCTGAGCGCTGCCGGGTGTGACCCCAAAACAAAAAACAAACAAAAAAAGAATGAGGACCCCTGAATGACACCTCAGTAACATTATTGGAGTAGCATCTGGGCATTGCTGCTGTGACCCCAACAAATTTAGATCCTCTGCAATCAGGAATGCAGTGCTGGGGGACCAAACATGTGAGATGCCAGGGACTGAAACCTGATTGGCCATGCACCAGGCAGGGGCTCTACCTTATGTACTATTGCCCCAGCCCCAAGTTAATATATTTAAATGAATTTTTCTCAATGGATTATTCTTGATTATCCTCCAGGATATTCCAAGAGAGCCATATGTGAAAATCCTGTAAAACGGAGAGACCCAAGAACTAAATGAGACACAACTGGTGTTGGTGTTGGTGGGGCAGAGGTAGATCGTAAAGCAAGGCTGGAAGGGGGACCAGGATCGGAAGAACATTAAGTATGGATTTAAATACAATGAGTTCAGAATCTAAATTCCCCACATTTTTGCCACATGGATTATCTTGCTTCAGACCTTTCTGAGAGTAAATATGACTTTTTAGGGTACATTTTGATAAGTGTCTAAAAACATTACTGATTAGAGTGTATATGCTCATGAATATATTTACCCATTCATATGTGCTGACAGTGTGTAGGTAGAGGCTAAGGATTTTGCTCATCTTTACATTGCACAGGGCAGCAATATTCTCTGACTATGATTGAGAAGCCCTGGGATAATTTGTTTTTAAATAATTCTTGTGGTGGTTAGGGGTTATTTCTGGCTTGCTCAGCAGGTTTGGGGAACCACATAGGATACTAGGGATTGAACTTGTATTGGTCCAAATGCCCTATACACTGTATTATCTCTGGCCCCTAACAATGTATTTTTAACATAGATATAGTATCAAATGGTAAAAAATTTGTTCTGTAATAGGTTTATAGAGTTTAATCATGAGGCTAAAGTTAGGTGGAAGGAAGAAAGATACATAAACATACAATCTGTGCTTAAAGAGTAAATGAAAAAAATAGGTGTGGGTTCAAGTTTAAGCTAAAAAATTTGCAGCTCAAAAATGCTGAACCAAAACAGTGAAGTACCATCTCATAGCACAGAGACTGGCACACATCACAAAGAACAAGAACAATCAGTGCTGGCGGGGATGTGGACAGAAAGGAACTCTCATTCACTGCTGGTGGGAATGCCGTCTAGTCCAGACTTTATGGGAAACAATATGGAGATTCCTCGAAAAACTGAACTTGAGCACCCGTATAATCCAGTTATATTAGTCGTAGGGATATACCTTAGGAACACAAAAACTACTATTATGTTGAATAAAATAAGTCAGAGGGAGAGAGCTATAGACAGAATAGTCTCACTCATCTATGGGTTTAAGAAAAATAAGACTGTCGGCGACAGGCATTCCACTTCTCTATCATTGTCATGGTAGTTGTCAGTGCAGTTATGCACTCACCACTCTTTGGCGAGCTTCCTATCATAGCCTGGTCCTCCCCTAATCTCTACTGTCTCTTTATACTATTGCCAAACTGTCCTTTAATTTTCTTATATCCCACAGATGAGTGAGACTATGTCTATTCCTACCCCTCTTTTTTCAGTGAGTGTCATTGCTAAAAACATTTTTTTAATTATTACCTTATTTAAGCATCATGTTTATAAAATTGTTCATGACTGAGTTTCAGTCAGTCATACCAGTGTACAGCACCCTTCACCAGTGCAATTTTCCCTCCACCAGTGTCCCAATCCCCACCCCCCCCACCCCCACCACCACACCTGCCTCTGCGGAGGACATTTTACTTTTTTTTTTTTTTTAACCATTTTTTTTTTTTTTTTTTTTTTTTTTTTAGCACTGGACTAGTGACTACTTTTATTTTATTGTGGGGACATACCTGGTGTTGCTCAGGGCTTACTTCTGGCTGGAAATCAGCCACACACAAGGCAGAAGAGCCTGACCTGTAGTCCTATTGCTCCAGCCCAATAATATATGTAATGTTATAATCTGTGTTCTTATTATACCAGAGAATAAATTCTCTATCTTTTAAGACTACTTTATGGTGTTCTGTTTTAGGGCTGGGGAGAATAGTACAGCAGGAAGGGCATTTGCCTTGTACTGGCAGACCTGGATTGGCTCCCCAGCATTCTGTATGGTCTGCTGGACACACTGGGAGTGATTCCTGAGCACAGAGCTAGGAGTAAATCCTAAACACAGCTGGGTGTGGCACCAAAACCAAGAAAATTAAAGTGTTCTATTTTAGAGAGTAAAGTGTATCATACAATGTAAGATATAACAACTACAGCCTTTTTCCATATTACATAGAGGGTTATATGAAGTTAAGATAGAGGGCAACGGTTTAGTCCTAAAAGCTGTCCCAAAGGGGCAGCTCAGACCACATTAAATCAAATGACCTCCAACTCACCTGTCCTGTTCCAGATACGCATTTAGATGATAGTGATCTCTGAAGAGGTGATTTTGAGTTTGCTCGGACAATATCTAAACGAGATGAGTAGTCTGCTGGATACAGAGAATTTCTGAATACCTGTTGGCAATGATAAGACAAAAGTTGATAGTAAGCACTGAAAATCAAGAAAGCCTTGTAGAGCAGTGGTGCAGGCAATAGGGTGTTTGCCTTGCCCACGATAACTTAGGATGGACCGTGGTTTGATCCCCTGGCATTCTGTATGATACCCCAAGACTGGTGATTTGAGTGCAGAGCCAGGAATAACCCCTGAGTGTCACTGGGTGTGGCAAAACCAAAAAAAAAAAAAAAAGCCATGTAGAATTCATTTCAGGTAAACATATCAGCCATATCAACCCCACAGTTTAATATAAATTTAAACAAAATAGTAATCTTTATTTAAGTCACATCAGGGGTCATTCCTGGTGGTGCTCCAGGGACCATATAAGATGCCTGGGGCTGAACCCAGGTCTGCCAGGTACAAGGCACATATCTAATCTGCTGTGTTATCACTTGGCTCAGGAATGACATTTAAAAAAATAGGAGTTCCAAATCTTAAAGCTCTCTGAACCTGCCTGCTTCTCTTTACCTTTTAATTTATTTTTTGAGCTACACAGATGATGCTTGGGGGATCATATGAGATTCTGGAGATCAAACCAGGGTCACCCTTGCACTAGGCAAGAGTTATACTATCACTGTTATACCTGTTATACTCTCACTCTGCGTGCCTCCCCTTTTAAAAGTGAACCATACCATCCCCCCATTTGCTTATTTAAGTTGTTACTGGTTTATCACTTGTTTACAATGTCGTGAATTTTTAGGGGTGTAAGTGTACACTCCCTATACACATAGAATAGCATCCAAAGCACCTCATCACCAAAATGATCCCTTGACTTACACCTTCCCCTTTTATGGCTACCACTATAATTTTCATCAATTAATTTTTTGCCAATTTGCTTATCTTATGAAATATATATTCTATATAGTTCATATTTATAGGTCATTTAAAGTTATCAAATGTAAATTTTTTCAGCTTCTTTTACTTCAACTCTTACCACTTTTTTTAAAGCAAGTATCATTTTGATCCTTTCCAAGGTGCATCTTCCTTTTAGTCTCTTTTGCGGGGGGGGGGGGGGGAGGGGGGGAAGCAGGAGCAATAATACAGTGGGTAGAGTGCTTGTCTTGCATGTAGCTGAAGTTCAATCCCTGGCATTCCAATGGTCTCCTGAACATCACCAGGAGTGAATAGAGCCAGGAGTATCCCCTAAGTACAGCCAGTTGTGGCCCCCAAATAAAAAGTCTTTCCACAAAATGAATTATGTTTTTAAAATTCCAGGTATAAATTCAATAATTTCTTTTTTTTTTACAAAATAAATTTTAAAAAATCACAGGATTAATTTCACCCCTTAAAACATTCCATTTTCTTTTTCCAGAAAATGAAAACACATTTTCTTGAGTCATACTTTGTAGCACTCGGTTAACTCCTGGTTCTGTGGTCAGAAATTAATCCTGGGAGGCTTGGGGGATCACATGGGATGCTAGGGACTGAACCCGGGTCTGCCGCACACAAGACAAACACCCTATCCTGTGCTATCGCTCCGGGCCCTGAAATATTATTTTAAAATCACTGAAATATTTTACTGTTTATCAACAAGTCACATACAATTAGGCTTTCAGTGAAATTATTCTTGCCAGTACTACCAAAGTAGTCTTTATTTTTTTGGGGGGGCACACCCGTTTGAATCTCAGGGGTTACTCCTGGCTAAGCACTCAGAAGTTGCCCCATGGCTTGGGGAGACCATATGGGATGCTGGGGGATGGAACCACGGTCCTTCCCTGGCTAGCGCTTGCAAGGCAGACACCTTACCTCTAGTGCCACCTCTCCAGCCCCACCAAAGTATGCTTGTCTTTATCTTTACTTATACTGTCCTAAGATTTCTCGGCACATGTTGTACCTAACTGCACTCTGCTTCTGCTAGGGGCCCTTTTCTTGACATCTCGTTTTTCTACTATATAATGCCTTGCATATTTTAAAGCATTTCTTTTGGGCCACTTTCATTTTAAAAATATATTTCTTGGGGACAGTGAGTAGATCAACTATTGATATCACTTATTTTTGCATACAGCTGGCTGGGTGTTGAACCTCAGTAGTCCATTTGGTTCCCTGAGCACTGCCAGGAATGATCCCTGGGCCCAGTTAGGTGTGGGCAAAATAACTCCCCCTCCCCTCAGGAAAAAAATGCTCTGTAAAGTCTTATAACACTCTTTGATGATTACTCTTAAATATATTTTTCTCTAGACTCTTCCAATTGCCATATAGTATTCATGCTCTGGCTTTTTCTTTTCCTAGATCTGCAATATTCAACACAACTTTCTAATATGATGAAAATGCTTGCTGTCTTCCAGAAAGAACCATCATATGACTGAGGAACTGAATTTTAAGTTTTAATTTAAATAATATTAGTGGTTCAGTTTTACATTTTCAATTAAAGAGATTAATGGAACCAAGTGGATGAGAGCCTATATATGCACCATCTCTAAATTTCGGACGTGAAGACTTCTTTCTCTAGTCAGTCTACTAGTCTGAACACAGTACGACTATGCTTTTGCGATGCTGGGTACTTATCCTGGAATCCTAACGAAATTTACCTTCGGAGTACAAAATCAAGTGCATTTTTTTTTTCCTGCTTTCCCTTTTCTCATCAACAGCTCTTCCTATTCATACCCTCAGTACAACCTTTCAGTTGTAATAACAAATATAGTTTCCAAACTAGACTTAAGTCCCCTAGGGCAGTCAGTGTTCTCCATCTTTCTATGACTGTGGCCTCTGAACTTAATATCCTCCCTGTGGTCACCTCCTAGACTCCTGCAATGGCCTTCCATTATGCAATTCTAATTGTGGCCCTTTTGGAAGATCCTGGGGCCTACAAAGGAAATGACCCCCTGGTTGAGAAATGCTGCCCTCCCCTATGGGCACTGGAACCACAGTGAGGGATGTACTTTGTTTACTTAAGAGGTTTTGGGGGGCCCGGAGAGATAGCACAGCGGTGTTTGCCTTGCAAGCAGCCGATCCAGGACCAAAGGTGGTTGGTTCGAATCCCGGTGTCCCATGTGGTCCCCCGTGCCTGCCAGGAGCTATTTCTGAGCAGACAGCCAGGAGTAACCCCTGAGTACTGCCGGGTGTGACCCAAAAACCAAAAAAAAAAAAAAAAGAGGTTTTGGAAGCATTAATTCTTTTCTGAAAAGGAGGTTGGCCAAATTAGTTTTATGACCACTATTCTAGAACAAAGGGCTATTTTATTTTGGGCACATCCTACTAACTTGTTTTGTTGTATCTTTGTATCTTTTGAGCCACAGCTGGTTGTCTCAGGTTATTAGGCCCTGCTCAAGGAGGTTGGGGCTCATTGTTGGCGGTGCTTGGGGATTTACTGCTGTACTAGGGATCAAACCCAGATCACTCGCATGCAGAATACATCCTCTAACCCACTGATTGCTCCAGCCCAAGAGTGGCTTGTTTTTGTTTTATTTTTAAGCCATACCAGGCAATACTCAGGACTTACTCCTGGTAGGTTAGGGGGACCATTTGGGATGCTGGGGATCAAACTTGGTTTGGCCATGTGCAAGGCAAGTGCCCAGTCTTGTATAGTATGTCTCCATCCTCAAAAGTAGTTTGTTTTTAAAATCATTTATCACTATTATTATGAAGTCAATTGAAGAGATCTAAACAAGGGGATTTTTATACATTTCTTTAAATCATAGTGAATACAAAAAAATCAAGAGATGAGAAAACCCCAGTGGCAAAACTGATTCATGTTAATTAAATAAGAGGTTTCTCAGGATCAAATTATATTTTGGTATCAGTCTTGGAGCATTTGCATCCTTTATGATATGAAGATTGGATGACTCATGAATCAACCAGAATTTAGGAGGGATATATTTTTTGTTAGGACAACATTTTATTTATTTATTTATTTTGAATTTGAGCCACACTCGGCTTATTCCTGTCTTTGTGCTCAGATATTTCTCCTTCAAGGGTTTAGGGACCATATAAGGGAGAGAGGTAAAACCTGGAGGGCCATATGCAAGGCAAATGGCCTGCCCGCCCACTATTTTAAAATTTTTCTTGCAAGGTGAATTTTAAAATGTGAAGTAAAAGACATTATATAGCCTTTGGGATTGGAGGTCTAGCCAGCTAAAACTTAAAATGAATTGCTTACTCCAATGCAACATATTTAGGGGAACATTATTTTATTGGAATCATGCATAGTCCAATATATTCCAAAACCTCTTCTGGTAGGAAGTCTCATGATTTCAAATTACTACACAGTGGTGCCACTTTGGAGGAGGAAATGGGCCTTACATTATTTTTGTCAGACCTGTAATACTGCTGAAGCGCCTTTATGAAGACAGACTGACAGAGGCCTGACTGCAAATAGCTGTTTGTCAAATTAATTTCAGTAGTGTGAAAATAAAGCACAGAGAAATAGTTATTTTCTGACCTCTCTGCATATTTTTTCTGTTTCCAAGAAACGTTTTTCAAGATTTTTTCCTCTTTGCACCACTTTAATAGGTTTACTTCCCTTGGTTAAACAGCTCTCTTCACAATGTGTTCTCTTCACCTTTTGAATGGCATAATGCTAAAAGCATGTCGACAGTTTATAGAAGGTCCTGTGTCTCAGGTTTTTATACTGTCTAAAAGTCATTTTGCTAGGTATTTCCCTAATGTCCCTCAAGTTTCTAAACTTAAGAAATCATTTTCTGATTCTCTAATGTGAAAGCAGTCCACCGCCTACATATCTAGTACTACTGGGGAAGTCCCTTCTTAAACAACATTGAAATGTATTTGATGAGTAGTTGATCCAGAGGATTCACTATATTAAAGCATTTGCTATTATTTTACAAATGATCAAAGACTGATAACCTCTTTTTAAAAATAGGACCTTTGCATGCAGGTTCAATTCCCAGTACCACATGCCACCTGACCCCATTAGGAATGATCCCTGAACACAGCCTAGAATAGAGTAGCCCCTGAGCTCTGACTGCCAGGTGTGTCCCTAGCTAGCATCTTCAGTCATCAGCATAATAAAAAAGGTAGTGCAGGCATGAAAATCAGTAATTTTCAGTTTTAACATGTAGAAAAAAATGAACAGGAACATCGGAAGCTATTTCTTGGCAAAAAAGGCAAGTAGACATGATCATGTGTACATAACCGAAATAAAACAAACGTTGGCATTAGAAAACGTACATGTACTAAATGACATGCCTTTATTTTTGTCAAGGCATAATCTACTTTTACTGACTGAAGTAACCTACAGTTTGTGGCGTAATGGTAAAAGACCAAGGAATCTCTTTATATTAATAGTTAGACTATAAGACAAAATGGCAGGAAGAGGGGAAATTTTTCATCTTTAAAACTGTCAAATTAGAGACATGCCTAAAATTCAGTCCTAATTCTATATAGAATTTTAGCTATGTATTGAGAGCACATGATGTCTGTTCACTTTGCAGGGAACAGACACAATATCAGCTTAAATCAGTTACATTTTGTATACTTTAGTGACATTTTTGTCAACTGTTATAATTTTATGTAGTGAAATTATATTTTATTAGCCATTCATAAATTCTTGAAAATATATCATGGTTAATATGAACAATTCTAAGTGGAGAATCAATTTCATAGTTAGTTGGGACTTCATACACCTATTATAGTTTTGCTTTAAGATTATTTTTCCCACACAAACTAATTTTTAAGCATCTACATATTAATAAAAAAAAAAAGATGAACTGAGACATAGTCCTACCTCTAAATCTTCTTCTTCATCAATCTTTTGTATATCTTGGAAGGCAGTAGTGTAGACCTCTAAGGCTTTGCCATGAAATAACATTTCAATTGTGATGAACTCTGAAAATATATTCTAAAAATAAGATATGAATTTAAACCATATAATTGGCTTGGTGAAGAATTTATGAAAACATACTCCTTTTATGAAGTGCAAATATATCTGGTTTTATTTCCAAGGCAAATTAAATTTTAAAACTCGGGGGAAAAACTATGAAGACCTTTTGAAGCAATACATTAAAACTGTGTTTTAAGGTCACTATTCATTCTCGTCCTTCCCCCTCATTTTAAAGTCAGTTCTTCTATTTATGCCGTGTAGTTTATATGTGTGGTTAAAAAATGACTAAAATGAATAGCTTTATGCACAGTTACCACATGCCTTTCTCAGAATATTTTGTTCTAAAGTTGGAGTATATTTAACATAAGAATTGCATTCCATTGTATTTCTGAGAACATGCTTCTTATATTCTCTAACTACCAAGGAATTACTTAATAAAAATAATATTCCTGCCATGGATAATAGACCATTTCAGTTTACAAGTACATGACTTGCCCAGCGTTGCTCACAGCTGACTGACACCTGAATCTCACCTTCAAAGGTGCTAGCTCTTACTGCTCTGTGCTGTTTCTGTTGTAATAAATAATTTCCTCCACCAACTGGTAGGTAACTTCTGTGAATATGGGGCTGGAGAAATAGTACAGCAGGTTAGGTGCTGGCCTTTTAAGTGGCAACTCAGTCTTCTATCCCTGGAACCGTACAGAGTCTTTTTTAGCACTGCCAAGTGTGATCTCTGAGCACCACCAAGTCAGGTCCAGAAACAAATAGGAAATAATAAAAATCTGTAAATTTGATGAAAACTTAAAAAATAGTGTGGACCTGACCATCTGTTTTTAGGCAGGCAGTGTTTAGGGGTCATCAGGGTTATATCCAGAGGTGCTTGGTAGGCCATGTAGTTCCAGGGAGCAAACTGAGGGTCTGTAACGCTATTTATGATAGCCAGACTCTGGAAACAAACAAGATGCCCTTCAACAGATGAATGGCTAAAGAAATGGTGGTACACAGACACAATGGAATATTATGCAGCTGTCAGGAGAGATGGAAGTCATGAAATTTTCCTATACATGGATGTACATAGAATCTATTATGCTGAGTGAAATAAGTCAGAGGGAGAGAGATAGAAACAGAATAGTTTCACTCATCTAGGGATTTTAAGAATAAAAGACATTATTGTAATAATGCATAGAGCAGGGGTCTCAAACTCAATTTACCTGGAGGCCGCAGGAGGCAAAGTCGGGGTGAGGCAGGGCTGCATAAGGGATTTCGCTTACCGAATATTCGCAATAAAAAATCGCATTAGTAAGAAAAATATCGCAAAAAAATCGCATCAAACATCCGCATACCCCGAACGGAACTGCTCGGGGTATGCGAATGTTTAATGAGATTTTTTTCTTATTATAAATGTGATCTTTACTGCGATATTTGAAGGATGGCCGCAGGCCACAAAATGTATGGAGGGCCGCAAATGGCCCGTGGGCTGCGAGTTTGAGGCCCCTGGTCTACAGACAACTGAGATGAGGGCTGGAAGATTTGACTCTCACAAAAAGTGGTGAGTGTAGTTAGAGAAATAACTACCCTGACAACTATGGTGACAACATCAATGAGTGAGAGAAGTAGAATGCCTGTCTCGAATACAGGTGGGGGGCAAGAGGAGGGACACTGGGGACATTGGTGATGGGAATGTTGCACCAGTGAAGGGGGGATGTTTCTTTTTTGAGGGGGTATTTTTTATATGACTGAAACCCAACTACAATCTTGTCTGTAATCAAGATGCTTAAGTAGATATTATTTAGAAAAAAAATGTCTTAATAGAAGAATAATAATAGCTGGAGATAGATTGGTTAGCTTCAAGGTGAGATGCAGGAAGAAACCTTTAAAAATGAATACAAGGTGGAAAAAGTCTAAAAACAAAAGAATAGATTACCAGAATTGGATGAGTTCAAGAGAAGCAATATAAACACACTGGTGTCCTTTAAGAACATAGAGAAAAATATGATGAAGAGCCATTCAAGAAATCATAGCAAGAATTTCCCAAAGTCAAGGTTTTCTGACATTTGCCATTTTAAACAACTTCACTAGGGCCAATAATATAGCAGGAACTATTATTTTGCTTTGTACACAGTCAGCCTAGGATCAATCCCCAAGACTCATTTGGTTTTACAAGCTGCTAGGAGTAATTCCTATCTGCAGAGCCAGAAATAACCCTTAAGCATTGCTGTTTGTCACGAAGAAAAACAAACAAACATAAAGAAAAAGAAATCCAAATGTCATTGATTTATGGCTTGGAATCTTGGTCATGATACTATGGATAAGTTACTTTATAAAGTGTACCTGTAAATTATAGAAAATGTAATTTTCATATAGTATATAAACAGCACATTCTCATGGAATTGCTAAAAAATTAAAAGGTAATTTATGTGAAGTACCTAAAATTATGCCTCATTAAAAAGAAAATTATACCTCCATCTCTGATTAAATACTGTTATGTGATAAGAGGTTAGCTGATATGTTTATAATTGAAACTTATCTCCCACACTAAGTTTTTAAATCTAATATGTTTTCACAAGGACTATTTCTAGACAAAAAAATCTGAACTTTAAAAAATGTAGTGGAAAAATTTTGAATCTTAATACTTATTTTATTACCTTTATATCCTTTATTTTCTGTTTTTCAAAATTGTCAATAGTTTCTTCTAAATGACGAGTTGTTCGGGTAGCATCTATTGTAGCTCTTTGTAATTCAGTTTCTGCCTGCAATCCCACAACCAAATATCATTAAAAAAAAAAAGAGTCAAGTCAGGATCTATTTATTGGAGACTATTTGTAAATTAATCACAGTTCTATTGGCTTTGGCATAACTGTAAACTTCTCAATAACATATTTTACTATATAAAATAAAATGTTCTATACAATGTATGCTTTAAATCTATTAAGTAATATGATCTCTAACAACTCTCTGTATCTTTTTTTTTTTTTTTGGTTTTTGGGTCACACCTGGCATCGCTCAGGGGCCACTCCTGGCTCTACGTTCAGAAATCGCTCCTGGCAGGCTCGGGAGACCATACGGGATACCGGGATTCGAACCACCATCCTTCTGCGTGCAAGGCAAATGCCCTACCACTGTGCTAACTCTCCAGCCCTCAACTTTCTGTATCTTACACCACTTTCAGCTATTTAACTGTCATTTATCATACTATCCCTTTTCTTTCCTCTTTAACACTTTAATCCCTAAAAAAGACTTGTTATTAAATTGTTCAATGTTCTAGTTCTCAAAATGCAAGCCTTTTTATTCCAGCATGGGTTTTCTGTTTGTATATTCTATTTTTTTTTGGTTTTTGGGTCACACCCAGCAGTGCTCAGGGATTCCTCCTGGCTCTATGCTCAGAAATCGCTCCTGGCAGGCTCGGGGGACCGTATGTGATGCTGAGGCCCGAACCACTGACCTGCATGAAAGGCAAATGCCTTACCTCCATGCTATCTCTCTGGCCCCCTGTTTGCATATTCTTATAAGCTAAGAATATTACATTATTATTTAGCTAATAATATGTACAAAAACTGTACATATTAGTAACTAATAAACTAGATAGGCCAGTTTTATATTTGCTTAATGTATTCTAATGACAAGTATTCATACTACTAGATCTTGTACAATCAGTATGGTTGCTTCTGTCCACATATAGCTACTTACATTAAAATGAAAGTTACGTGAAAAATAATTCAAGAACTGGCTCAATTCTTAGTTGTATTTCTTAAAGATAGTAGTCATAGCACAATAAAGCAGAGAGCATTTCCAAGCTAATAATGTATTTTCCTTCCTAAATAAAGTATCTTAGGCTGGGGAGATAGTACAGGCAGGTGTTAAGGCACTTGCCTTGTATGAACCTAGTTTGTTTCATTCCCAGCACCTCATGGCTCCCAAACACGTATAGCTCCTGGGGATTCCCCAGGCACCACTGATATGAAATTAGGGGTCTCAGGCACTGCAGGGCCTGAGCAGCACAGCAACCCCGGCCCTAATAATGAGTTAGGCAGGTTGGTTTTGTTGCTGGCGGCCACATGCCTAGTGATGCTCAGGGATTACTCCCAGTGAGGTGCTTTGGGCTGTTGCTAATGGTGTGGAGCTGGGTATCAAAGCTGTCTCTTCAGCCTTAAATTTGTGGTTAAATTCTTTCTAAGATTTCTAATTACTTTGGCCACTGTATCGCATTTCATTTAATAGTTAATCCATGTGAAAATTTCATTGATAATCAAAAGTTTTGTGACACTATCACTTGCTTTTTTTTTCCTTCAAAAATATGTACATTAGAATAAGTAAAATGGTTTACTGGATCCATCTCTTGCCATACGCCATACCATTTTATTACCCACCTGTGACTGAAATTTCTCATAAAGGAAAAAAATACATTTCAAACAAGTATTTCCAATAAATAAAATAATATACTCAGAATGATATATTCTGGCAATTAGATTATACATATTTTACATTTCTGTATATCCATAGGTAAATTAAAATATGTAATTTCAAGATAATTAAGCATTTAAAAACATATTTAATTTTTGGGTTATATACATTATCATATTGGACGTAAAGTTTTTAAAAACCATACAAAACCAAAAAAATGTATTTTAATGAACTACTTTGGGGGGGTGGTGGTCCACATTTGGTGCTCACTGAGCAATTTCGGCAGTGCTAAGTATTAAACCCAGGCACTTGCCCAATTCTAGCACTGATTAAACAGACTGAATTTAAGAAAATGCAATGCCAATCGGAGACAATATAGTTGTTGGATATGGAGGGTTTCTGGGCGCATGGTTTGCTCTCTACAATAAATACAACTTCCAATATTATTGGGCTTGAAATTTAAAATATATATATAATATCACAAGAAGTTCAAAAGTGAAATAGAACTCCTTTGAAGATTACTTATACAGTTGTTTGTTTTCTATTATTCTTTTACTAATGAGAATATTCCATCAGACTAAGTTCCTACTACTGTATTACTTGACTAATGCAGTTCTTTGTTAATACATTTTGACATTCGTCTTTCCTTTCTTTATGACCGTTCCATTAAAAATTTTGGAAGTGTAGTCAGAGTTGACTGACTAGGAAAGACTTGGGATGAAGAAACCACAGCTTGAATATTTGTATGATAATCTACCACCTTCTAAACTAATTTATTATTATTATTATTATATATTTTTTGGTTTGGGCCACACCTGGCGGTACTCAGAAATGCACAAGTTTAAAAAAAAAGAAATGCACAAGTTCTGTCTATATATCTGCAAATTTAAGACTCAAATTCAAAGGATACAATAATATGCCGATCAGAGGGGTTTCGCTGACGTGTTCTTTCTAATTGAGTTAACTGTTTAGCTTCTCGATTTCTTGCTGTTAATGTTGCTTTGAGATCATCCTGCAAATAGATATCTATTGTTATTAAAAAAGGTCAATTTAAATAAAATATATTCTATTTAAGGAATAGGAAAATACTACATATCTGAACCACCAGCAGCACCACAGCAATTATTACTACACAATTACTGTGCCTGTGTGTGTGTGAAGGTGTGTCTAATTTCTTTCAAAATCATGATCAGGGAATAGAGCAGTAGTACGGAAGGTAGGGCACTTTACCTGTAGCTGCACTGGGCCCTATCCCTGATACCTGAGATGGTCCCCTGAGCCCACCAGGAATGATTCCTGAGCACAAAGTCAAGGGTAAGAAAAGAGAATGCAAACTCTTCTTTTTATATGCACACACACTTTTATATATATATCTTATCATTTTGATTGTGATGGTTACTGTGCTTATTTGCATATGTTATATACATGTATGACTGTATTTGTCAACATTCAGAGAACTGAAAAATGGGAGCATTTTATTCCCTGTACATTATTTATTCCTCAATAAAAATGACTTAAAAACAATTTTGTAATACTCATTTTATGCTGCATGTTATAACCTACTTTCACTAAAACATACTTATATCCCACTTACTAATATAGTTTGTCTATTCATGACTACATTTATTTAAAATTTTTTTTTTTTTTTTTTTTTTTTTTTTGGTTTTTGGGCCACACCCGTTTGACGCTCAGGGGTTACTCCTGGCTATGTGCTCAGAAATCGCCCCTGGCTTGGGGGGACCATATGGGACGCCGGGGGATCGAACCTCGGTCCTTCCTTGGCTAGCGCTTGCAAGGCAGACACCTTACCTCCAGCCCACCTACCCGGCCCCTTATTTAAAATTTTTAATATTTTAATTTACAAAATAAACAAAATGCTTTGTATTCCAGTATACTTACTGAGCACACTAAACATATTTAAGTTCTAAGAAATAATGGTTCTAATTGTAAAAAAATATTTTTACTTTTATTTAATAAAAAACTAAAAACTCTGTCCTCTTTGCAGAATAACTTACCCTTTTCATTTTTACAATGGTGCCGTAAACTTTCAGAGGTTCAACAACTTTGGCTTCAAGTCTTTCAACCTAATGAAAATTGTTATAAAAAATATAACTGAGAGAAATGTAGATATAGCAAAACTTCTATTCTTGAAAAAAATCCCGTGCTGTTTAACCTGAACAAAAACTATGAACATTACATTTTTAAAAATGAAAATGTTACAATTTAGCTTATGTCACAAATAAAATATTAGAAATGCATGCATCAGAATTCTTTGTTCAGTAAACAGAAAAACAGCAAGACGACTGGTCAGCAATACAATAAATGTCCCAACTTTTACCCTGTCACACCATCAACTATCATTGCTAAAGCATCTTAAAATAGTATTTAATGGGCAAGTTTTAAGATATCATAACTTTTCATAATTACCATTTTCAGTATGTTTAACACTACATTGATGCTGTACATACACATTCCTAAAACATAACCACCCAAATTTATAGATGATAATATGGAAACTGAGAGATATGGGAGATACTTAAAGCTAGTCTACCTTCATAGGAATAAAGCAGCTACAAGACCACTGTAATGACTAGAGTTCTGCCCTTCTCTTCCCCCCCACCAAAAAATATCACTGTAAATTATCAAAACCTTGAGAATAAATGTTCTACATGATACTGAGCTGTAAAACTGTATGTGATATTTACATAGAATACAGAGTTTTTCTTAAATATTACAATTTTGACCACATTT
This sequence comes from Suncus etruscus, assembly GCF_024139225.1. NCBI lineage: Eukaryota > Metazoa > Chordata > Mammalia > Eulipotyphla > Soricidae > Suncus > Suncus etruscus. The sequence goes on from NC_064857.1 coordinate 5,152,012, forward strand.
TAAGTAGCCACTTACTTTAATAATATGGCAGCAGTAGGAAGTAGCAAACATATTTTTTATAAAAAACTTTAATTTTATTTATTGATCGATTGTTTGGTTATTGGGACACATCCAGCGGTGCTCAGGGATTACTCCTGGCTCTGCACTCAGAAATTGGCCCTGGCAGGCTGGGGGACCATATGGGATACCAGGAATCGAACCAGGTCCCTCCTGGGTCGGTCGGCAAGGCAAACGCCCCACCACTGTGCTATCTCTCTGGCCACTAGTAGTGAACATTAAAAAAAAAAAAAAAAAAATTAAATAGTGTAAAAAAATCAGGTAATGGAAAAGGCCAATATATTTTATTAATATTTTTTAATCTTTGTAGCAGGAAAAGGTTTATTTTTAATTATTATATATATTGTTTAGGTTTTTGGGCCACACCCAATGATGATCAGGGGTTACTCCTGGCTATGTGCTCAGAAATCACTCCTGGTTTCGGGAGACCATATGGGACACCGGGCATCGAACCTTGGTCCGCCGAGGCTAGCGATGCCTTACCTCTAGCGTCACTGCTCTGGCCCCAAGAAGGTTTATTTTGATGACATATATTTATATAATAGTAAAAATACTGTTTTTTTTAGTTTTGACAAGCAAAATATATGAATATATCATCTTGAAAAATTGTAAGAAGATGAAGAAAATTAAATTTTCTTAAGTATTTAAACATTAGGACGCTTAAAATCAATTAATATTCAGAATAATTCCATCTTGACCACTTCTAATAATCCATCCACTGATTTATTCAGTGTAAGGATTTTCCAAGTCTTTTGTCTGTTCTCCTTTTTGTCGCCTACCTTTCATTCATAGGTCATTATCATCTCCACCATTTGGTAAGCAAAGGAAATAAAAAGGAGAACAAATGTAAATCAATTCACTTTGCTATTTGACAAATAGCATAAAAATTTTCTCTAGAAGGGATACTGAACTTATTGGCAAACATAAGATTTTAGGATTGTCAGCAAGGAAGTATTTTTTAAATATTAGTACTCAGTTATATATAACTGAGAGTTGCTTGTTACAGAAATACCACATGGCAAGAATTCAACCTATTTTTTTCCAAAAAGCACCCCTAAACCTACAAGTCAAATTTGCATTTACATAGCAATGATGGGGTTAATAAAGCAATATCCTAATTTTGTTTTTGGTTTTGGGTCACACTCAGGGTTGCTTGGGGATTATTCCTGGCTCTGTGCTCAGGGATCATTCTTGGATGTGCTTGCGGGTACCATATGGGATGCTGAAGATAGAAACCAGGGTACCAGTGTTGGTCCCAAGCAAGGCAAACACCCTACCTGCTGGTGCGATCACTCAGGTGCTAAGCAATATCCTTAATTTTTTTTAAATAACTGCATTTATGTTTTAGACTTTTTTTTAAATAAAAAAGGACAAAAATTAATGATTAGAAGAGTCTCAGAAATACTGACTGCGGCTCTAACTGGTCAATTCCTGACAATTCCGTGACATCTTCAACCAAAGAATGTAAGTAAAAGCATTTTTGGGGTATTAAGGGAATTAAAGTGGGTTCCTTTTTAGAAAGACAATGATACCACCACCTAGTGCTCCCCACCAAAACTGGGGGTGGGAAAGTCCTCTCATGACCTGCCATAGTATCATTTTCCATTATAATGGCTATCATCCATGATCTCACCCGCCATTACCTCCAGCGTCTAAAAATCAAGAGTTTTCTGTCTTGGTGACGCATCTCCTCTGTGGAGCAGAGATCTCTCCATAGATGAGGAATGTGCTCACATTCCCATGCAGCAGCTTCCATGTGCAGACATCCCTTTCAGCATCCTTACCTGCACCCAGGCCCCAAATCAGACACCCTTTCCTCCTCCTCCTCCTCCTCCCCTTTGGAGACTGGGTTCCCTTCCCTGGAAAATTGTCACCTAGCTAGTGGCTGGCTACAGGCTGGCCAAGGAGAAAGAGACAGAGGGGGAGAGAGAGAGAGAGACAGAGACAGAGAGACAGAGACAGGCAGAGACACAGAGAGAGCCAAAGCTTGCAAAGAGCCTCGAGTGTGGCTGGATGCGCAAAGGCCCAGCCTCAGCACTAGGACCAGAGGACCATCAGCATCCCTGGAGGCCGCACCTCGGCCTGCCGGTAGTCCTGCAGCTTGGCGAACTCCTCGGCGAAGCTCTTGAGGCCCTGGCGGAGCTGCGGGGTCTCGGAGGCGGCGTAGGCCGTCACCTCCTGCACCAGCAGGTCGGCCTTGTCCCGCAGCCGGGCCGTCTTGCGCACGTAGGCCGCGAAGATCTGGCACAGCTCCCCGAAGTGCTTCTCCACGTTGGCCACTGCGTCCTGCAGCTGCCGCGTCTGGGCATCCCTGGGAGGGGCAGGGGAGGGGTGGAGAGGGGAAAAAACACATGTGCCACCATCACCAGAAAATAAAGAAAAGAAAAAAAAAAAGCATGCACCACCACCAAAAAAAGGAAAAAGAAAAAGAAAAAAAGCATGCACCACTACCCCTCTCCAAAGGCAAAGTATCCCAAATAACAGATGAGAATGAGGGGCCCCAGTGGTATCACAGGGTAGGGCATCTGTCTTCCATGCAGCCAACCTGGCTAGGACCCAGGTTCAATCCTAGCATCCTATATGGGCCCACCCAGAACCTGCCAGGAATGATTCCTGAGTGCAGAGCCAGGAGCAACCCCCTTGAGTAGCACTAGGTATGGCCCAAAAGAAAAACTGAAAAATAAGAAAAAAGCATGAACTAAGAGATGAGAATGAGGGACCTGAGTGGGAACACAGTGGTAGGGCATTTGCTTTGCATGCAGCTGAGCTGGGATGGACTTCGGGTTCATCCCATATGGTCCCCCACAGAGCTTGCCAGGAGTGATTTCTGAATGCAGAGCCAGGAGAAACTCCATGAGCACCACCGGGCATAGCCCAAAAAGCAAAAAAGAAACTGAAAAGAAAAGAAAAAAGCATGCACCACCACCATGCCTCAAAAAAAGAAAGAAAATATAAAAAGCATGTATCACGCCCCCCCCCCCCCAAAAGGGGAAATAAGTATGCACAACAACTACCAAAAAATAAAAAATAAAATAAAAAACCTCTCATCAAGATGGGAATAAAAGGCACTTTTCTCAATATAGTAGAGGCAATCTATCACAAGTCAATGGCAAATATTATTGTCAGTGGAGATCAACTAAAAGCCTTTCCTCTAACATCTGGTACAAGACAAGGCTGCCCTCTCTCACCACTCCTATTCAACATGGTGCTGGCAGTTTTTGCCATAGCGATTAGGCAAGAAAAAGATATCAAGGGCACCAGATAGGAAAGGAGGAAGTCAAGCCCCCACTGTTTGCAGATGACAAGATACTATATTTAGAAAACCCTAAAGACTCTAGCAAAAACTTCTAGAAACAATAATAGACTCATATAGCAAAGTGGCAGCATACACAATTAACACACAAAAATCAATGGCATTCTTATATACCAATAATGATAGTGAAGAAATGGATATCAAAACAAACAAACAAACAAACAATACCATTTACATTAGTGCCACACAAACTCAAATATCTTGGAGTCAAACTTAACTAATGATATGAAGGACTTATACAAAGAAAACTAAAAAACCCTGCTTCAAGAAATAAAAAGAGGACACAAAGAAATGGAGGTATATACCCTGCTCATGGATTGGGAGGATTAACATTATTAAAATGGCAATACTCCCCAAGGCATTGTACAGATTTAATGCAATCCCTTTAAGAATATCCATAACTTTCTTCAAAGATGTGGATCAAACACTCCTGAAATTCATCTGGAACAATAAACATCCAAGAATAGCGAGAGCAACCCTTGGGAAAAGGACTATGGAAGGCATCACTTTTCCCAACTTTAAATTGTATTACAAAGCAATAGTCATTAAAACAGCATGGTATTGGAATAAAGACAGACCCTCAGATCAGTGGAATAGACTAGAGTATTCAGAGAATGCTCTCCAGATATACAATCAATTAATCTTTGATAAAGGGGCAAGAAATGCAAAATAGAGCAAGGAAAGCCTCTTCATCAAGTGATGTTGGCACAACTGGACAGTCATTTGCAAAAAAATGGACTGAGACCTCCAGCTAACACCATGCACCAAGGTCAAGTGTAAATGGATTAAAGATCTTATATCAGACCTGAAATCATAAAGTATATAGAACAACACGTAGGTAAAACAACTCCAGGACATTGAAACTAAAGGCCTCTTCAAGGAGGAAACTGCACTCTCCAAACAAGTGGAAGCAGAGATAAACAGATGGGACTATATTAAGCTGAGAAGCTTCTGCACCTCAAAGGTAATAATGCCTAGGATACAAAAGCCACCCACAGAATGGAAGAAGCTATCCACCCAATACCCATCAGATAAGGGGCAAATATCTAAGATGTACAAGGTACTGATAGAACTTTACAAGAAAAAAAAAATCTAACTCCATCAAAAAATGGGGAGAAGAAATGAACACTTTGTCAAAGAAGAAATACAAATGGCCAAAAGATACATGAAAAAATACTCCACATCACTAATCATCAGGGAGATGCAAATCAAAACACCAGTGAGGTTCCATCTCACACCACAGAGACTGGCACACATCACAAAGAACAAGAACAATAAGTACTGGCAGGGGTGTGGGGAGAAAGGAACTCTCATTCACTGCTGGTGGGAATGCCATCTAGTCTAGCCCTTATGGAAAGCAATATGGAGATTCCTCAAAAGACTGGAAATTGAGCTCCAATTTGATCCGGCTATACCTCTCCTAGGGATATACCCTAGAAACACAAAAATCCAATACAAAAATCCCTTCCTCACAACTATATTTACTGCAGTGCTATTTACAATAGCCAGACTCTGAAACAACCAAGATGCCCTTCAACAAATGAATGGCTAAAGAAACTGGTACATATACACAATGGAATATTATGCAGCCGTTGGGAGAGATGAGGTCATGAAATTTTCCTATGCATGGATGCACATGGAATCTATTATGCTGAGTGAATTTAGTCAGAGGGAGAGAAAGACACACAAAAATAGTCTCACTCATCTATGGGTTTTAAGAAAAATTAAAGACATTGAAATAATTCCCAGAGTTGAGGGCTGGAAGGACTGGCTCAGGATATGAAGCTCACCACAAAAATGGTGGGTGCTGAGAACTATCATAACAATGCCAGTGAGTGAGGGGTGGAGAAAGCCTGTTCTTGAATACAGGCGGGAGGTGGGGAGGGAAGAGATGGGGCATTGGTGATGGGAATTTTGCACGGGTGAAAAGGGGTGTTCTTGTGATGACTGATATCCAACTACAATTATGTTTGTAATCACGGTGTTTAAATAATTTAGTTTAAAAAAAAAAAAAGGCATGTACCACCACCAAAAAAAGGGAAAAAAAATAAAACAGAAAAAAAAGCATGCACCGCCACCCCTAAAAAGGGGGAAAAAAGAGAAAAAAGCATACACCCCCAATAAAGAAAAAATAAAAGCATTTACTACCACCCCCCAAAAAAAGAAAAGGGGAAAAAAAAAGGTACGTGCCACCACCACTGGGAAAAAAAAAAAGCATGACCATCATCCAAATAGGAAAAAGGAAAAGAAAAAAGAAAGAAAAAAGCATGCACCACACCCCCTAAGAAGGGGGAAAAAAAGAAAAAAACATGCACCACCCAGAAAGAAAAGGGGAAAAAAAGGGATGCACCACCACCACCACCACCAAAAGAAAAAAGAAAAAAACATGCACCCTCCAAAAAAGGGGGAGGGAGAAAAAAGCAGGCACCACCCCCAAAAAAGGGGGAAAAGAGAAAATAAAGCATGCATCACTCCAAAAATAAAGATAAAAGGGGGGGAAAGCATACGCCACCACCAAGTTAAAACAAACAAAGACATGCATGCATAAAGAATAAAGTCAGACAAACGACCCCCCGAAAGAGCCCTGGCCTGGCAGGACGCCTCCGCCATCTTTACTCCTGGCAGCGCCAGGGCCAGGATCAGCCTCAAGCCCGCTTCCCGCCTCCCAGCCCTGGGCCGCGGCTCCCCCGCAGGCCGGGCCTCCAGACCCAGGGCGGAGACTGCCCCCAGGCCCGGCGAGGCCCGGCGGCCGCCCGACCTCCCGCGCTCCCCGGAGCGCCATGACTCCCACCCGCCCCGATCTGCAGGACCCCCGAGGCTCGTTACCGGCTCTCCAAGCTGCGCCGCAACATCTTGCCTCGCGCACGCGCACGCAACGCGCACGCGCACTCCCGACGGCGCGGGGCCCCGCCCCCACGTTGCCACGGCGACGCGACGCCCGCCCCGTCCACTCGGGCGTTGCCACGCGACGAAACGCCAGCCGCCTGGTGGGCGGTGCTTGGGTCAGGGGCGTGGCGAGGAGCAGGCCACGCCCACTCGGGCCTGGCTGATGCCTCGTCTGTCCCTAATCCCATCCGTGTATGCCCAGAAACACAACCAAGGAATGAACACTGGGACCTGAGCCAGGAGTCAGCTAGCCCTGAGCAGGACTGAAGGGGGCCCTCACGCATAAGCAAAACACAAGCCACAGCCACTCTCTTTTCTTCACGAGTTGAAGCTGCTAAGCATGGGTTCCTTGGTGATAGCACCTTTTCTGTTGATGGATGAGAGAGAAGTAGGAGGAGAAGTAGAAGAAGTAGAAGAAGAAGAAAAGAAGGAGGAGGAGGAGGCAAAGGAGAAGAAAGGAAGGAGAAGAGGAGGGAAAAGGAAAAGAAGGAGGAGAAAAAGGAGAGAAGAAAGTAGAAAAAGGACAATGAGGGGGAGGAAGAGAAGGAGATGAAGGAGAAGGAGGAGAAGAAAAAGAAGAGAAGAAGACGGAGAAGGAAGAGGAGGAGGAGGAGAAGGAGGAGGAGAAGGAAAAAAGGAGAAGAGGAGGAGAAAAGAAGAGAAGAAAAATAAGAAAAAGGATGAAGAGAAGAAGGAGGTGAAGGAGAAGAAAAGGGAGGAGAAAAAGAAGAAAAGAAAAAGAAGGAAGGGGATGAAGAAAAGGTGAAGGAGGAGAGGAAAAAGAAGAGATGACGGAGAAGGAAAGGGAGGAGGAGGAGAAGAAAGAAGGAAGAAGAAGAAAGAAGGAAGAAGAAGAAAGAAGGAAGAAGAAGAAGAAGAAGAAGAAGAAAGAAGAAGAAGAAGAAGAAGAAGAAGAAGAAGAAAGAAGAAGAAGAAGAAAGAAGAAGAAGAAGAAGAAGAAGAAGAAGAAGAAGAAGAAGAAGAAGAAGAAGAAGAAGAAGAAGAAGAAGAAGAAGAAAGAAAACAGAGAGGACAGTGAGGCAAAGCTTACAGAGAGCCTCAATATGGATGTTGTGCAAAGGAAGCTGGGGAGAGGAGAGAAAAGCGGGGTGGGGAGAGCGAGCCAAGGTTCTTAGAGAGCCTCAAGTGTAGATGGATGTGCAAAGGCTCAGTCAAGGGAGAGAGAGATAGAGAGAGAGACAGACAGACAGACAGAGAGAGAGAGAGAGAGAGAGAGAGAGAGAGAGAGAGAGAGACAGAGAGACAGAGAGAGACAGAGAGAGAGGAGAGAGGGGGAGAGAAAGTGGAGAGAGAAAGAGAGAGCAAAGAGAGGAAGAGGAGAGAGAGAGAGAGAGAGAGAGAGAGAGAGAGAGAGAGAGATATCTCAGATTGCTAGTGCACATACTTTGCATGCAGGAGGATTGGATATCAGGTCCCCAAAACGTCTTCATTCTTTTTTACATTGATTTATTCAACTTGGTTGGATAAATTTCACCAGAGCTGCCTTCCAGTTCCTTAAGCATTATTTGGGAGATCTAGTTTATCTACTCTCACTGCAAGCTTCCTACCATGGACACATCCTCCTATTGCTCATCTCTATATTGTCTTTGGATAGTATTACCTTTAACATCTTTTATTATTCTAATATCCCACAGATAAGTGTGATTATTTTGTCTATTTCTCTCCTTCTGATTTATTTCAGTCAATATAATAATCTCCATATTCACACATGTTTAAACAAGCTTTATAACTTTAATTTTTCTATAAGCTGCATAGTGTTCCATTGTATAGATATATCACAGTGTCTTTAGCCATTTATCTGTTGTCAGGCACCTGAGTTGTTTCCAGATTCTGGCTATTGTAAATACTGAAATGATGATCATAGGAGTGTGGAGGGCATTTTTGCATTGTGTACTATATTCTTAGGGTATATCCCTAGGAATGGTTTTCCTAGGTTATATAGAAGATCAATTTCCAGTTTTTGTAGCAATATCCATATTATTTTTCAGAAAAGCTGGGCTAGTCGATATTCACACCAGCAATGAATGAGAGTCATTTTCTTATCACATCCACGTCAGCACTGGTTGTTCTTGTTCTTTGTGATGTGCAGCAATATCTGTGGTGTGAGGTGGTACCTCATTGCTGTTTTGATTTGCATCTCCCTAATAATTAGTGGTGTGGAGCATTTTTTCATGTGTCTTTTGGCCACCTGTATTTCTTCCTTGAGGAAATATCTGTTCATTTCTGCTCTCCATTTTTGGATGGGTTTAAATTTTTAGGTTTTTGCTAAGTCTGTCAGCACCTTGTATAGCTTACATGTTAGCCCCTTATCAGATATATATTGGGTTAACAGTTTTTCCCATTCCATGAGTAGCCTTTGTATCCTAGACAAAGTAGCCTTTGTATCCTGCACTGTTTTCTTTGAACTGCAGAAGCTTCTCAGTTTAATATAGTCCAATTTGTTTACCTTTTTTTTTTTTTGCTTATACTGTGGTACTTCTTCCTTGAAGATGCCTTTAGACTCACTATCATGAATTCTTTTGCCTATGTTTTCCTATATGCACCTTATTTGATTTGATAATAAGGTCTTTAATTCGTTTTGATTTGACCTTTGTGTATGGTGTTGAGGTATGAGTTTAATGTTTTGCATGTAGTTTACCAGTTGTCTCAATATCACTTTTTGGAGAGGCTTTCCTTGCTCCAATTTGTATTTCTTGCTTCTTTATCAAAAATTACTTGATTATATGTCTGAGGATCATTCTCTGAATACTCAGGTGTATTCCATTGATCTGAGAGTCTTGATCAGCAATAACATGTTGTTTCAATGACTACAGCTTTATAGTACAATTTAAAGTTGAAGAAAGTGATGCTTCCCATCTTTTTTTTAAATTGCTTTAATTATTTGTGGGTGATTATTGTTCGAAATGAATTTCAGGAGTGTTTGATTTACTTCTTTGAAAAATGTCATGGGTGTCCTTAGAGATAAACCTGTACTTTGGGAAGTATTGCCATTTTTTATATTAATCCTCCCAATCCATGAACAGGATATATGTCTCCATTTCCTTATATCTTCTTTCATTTCTCGGAGCAGTGTTTTGTAATTTTATTTTATAGGTTTTTTTTTATCTCTTTAGTTAAGTTGATTCTGAAGTACTTAATTTACTGAGACAAAATTGTGAAAGGGATTTTTAAAAATATTTCTTTCTTTTATTATTTATACACAAAAAGCCAGGGGTTTTTGCATGTTAATTTTGTAATCTGCCAGTTTACTATAAATATATATTGTTTCTAGAAAGTTTTAGGTAGTTTTTGGGATATTCTATCAATATTATCATCTTATCTTCAAGTAATGAGAGTTTGACTTCTTTTGTTCTTGTCAGATGGCCTTGATATCAAATAACAAGAACCATCAGTACTGGAGGGGATGTGGAGAGAAAGGAACTCTCATTCACTGCTGGTGAGAATGTTGTTTAGTCTAGCTTTTATGGAAAACAATATGGAGTCTCCTCAAAAAACTAGAAATTGAGCTCTGATAAGATCCAGCTATACACTCCTAGGGATATACCATAAGAACACAAAAACAGAATACAAAAATGCCTTCCTCAAACCTATATTTATTGCAGCACTATTTACAGTAGCCAGACTCTGGAAACAACCAAGATACCCTTCAACAGATGAGTGGCTAGAGAAACTGTGATACATATACACAATGCAGTATTATGCAGCCATCAGGAGAGATGAAGTCATGAAAATTTCCTATACATGGATATACATGGAATTTATTGCGCTGAGTGAAATAAGTCAGAGGAAGAGAGAAACACATAGAATAGTCTCACTCATCTATGGGTTTTAAGAAAAATAAAAGACATTCTTGCAGTAATGCCCAGAGACAATAGAGATGAGGGTCGAAAAGACAGGTCCACGATATGAAGCTCACCACAAAGAGTGGTGAGTGCAGTTAGAGAAAGAACTACACTGACAACAATCATAACAATGTGAATGAATGAAGGAAGTAGAAAGCCTGTCTCAAATACAGGCGGGGTGGGTGAAGAGGAGGGAGATTTAGGGCATTGGTGATTGGAATGTTGCACTGGTGAAGGGGGTATTTTTTTTTATGACCGAAACCCAAAAATAATCATGTTTGTAATCATGGTGCTTAAATAAAAGATATTATAAAAAAGAAATAACCTTATCTGTCATAACATTTATAAGCCTGAAGTCTATATTGTCTGATATTAGTATCACCACACCACTCTTTTTCAGGAAGTTCTTTGCTTGAAGTATTGTCTTTAAACCTTTTACTTTGAGTCTGTGTTTGCTCTGACTATTCAAAAGTGTTTTTTTTTGCAGGGAGAAGAAAGTTGGGTTCAGTTTTCTATTTTCTATTTCTATTTTGCTACTCTGTCTCTTAATTGGTGCATTTTGTTCATTGACATTGAGAGAGATTATCCAGGGGTTCTCAAACTTTTTCAACAGGGGGCCAGTTCACTGTCCCTCAGACCATTGGAGGGTCTGACTCTAGTAAAAACAAAACTTAGGAACAAATTCTTATGCACACTGCATAGATCTTATTTTGCAATGAAGAAACAAAACAGATACAAATACAATATGTGGCCCGCGGGCCATAGTTTGAGGACCACTGTAATAGTCATAGAGTTTGTGCCTTCTTTTTATAGATGTTTGGTGTGTTTGTGGGTTCATTTTGTCTCAATATAGTTCCTTTAGTTCTTCTGAAGGTGGTTCCCAATTAAGTTCAAAAAGTGTTGTTTATCATTGAAACTGTGGATCCTTCCTTAAAACCTGAAGAAATTCAGCTGGGTGAAGTATTCTTGGTGAGTCATTCATTTTCTTCGGGTTGGGAGAGTTGCTTGAGATGAATTGGCTATAAATCTTTTTTTTGTTTTGTTTTGTTTTTGTTTTTGGGCCACACCTGGTGGTGCTCAGGGGTTACTCCTGGCTGTCTGCTCAGAAATAGCTCCTGGCAGGCATGGGGGACCATATGGGACACCGAGATTCGAACCAACCACCTTTAGTTCTGGATCGGCTGCTTGCAAGGCAAACGCCGCTGTGCAATCTCTCCGGGCCTGGCTATAAATCTTAAGGATACTTCTCTGTATGTAATTTCAGGAAGAAATCTCTATGAAGCAACAACAGTAAAACAAATTTGGCTTAAAATTGCTTAGAGATGAAAATCATAAGTACCTACATCCTAGACACTCAAACAACACCAGTCATAAGAGACCCAAGAAAAACACCCCAAGTCACATCCTAGTCACAATGATGAAAACCATAGAGAAAAATATTCTGAAAACAGCACGGTCAAAAAGAGACCAACCCTCTAGGTGTGATTTCATCTGGTGTTAGCAGCCAGGGAGCTGAACAGGCCTTTTATGGACTTGTGACCCTGAACATGGCCTCACCTGGATGCATAGGCAGAATTCTTTTCTCAGACAGACAGCAGTCAAGCCAAAATACTTTGACTAAGTATATTTTTGAAGTTAAGAAAACTCTGATGGGCTGAGGTGAGCCTTTCTTTCCTGCTTTGTCATGGTTGTGACAGGGAGTTTTCTTATGTATCAGGTAAAGACTTCTTAAGATGGATGTTGGGCAGAATTCTACGCATAAAGTTTTCACATGCAATGTTTTATGCTAAAATACTTTACACTTTCAAGATATGCAGTCTGTCAAAATGAAATCACTATGGATGATGATGTGTAGTGTGTAGTTTCAATAATGCATCGAAGTGCTTCAGAGTCTCAGAAAATTCACCTCACAAATCAATACAGATCTCCTCTACTATTTGAAAAATAGGTCTTCTGCTGTGAGGCAGGCCAGGGTGGGAGCTCCTCAGAAGCCAGAGCAGATGCTGCATTTCCACAGAGAAGATGGGACTAGCTCTCAGAATTCTTTCCCAACACACACAGGCTCTCAGCTCAGTGAAAAATTCCCTTACTGATTAACTTCCCCAGAGCTGTGTAGCTTTAACAACTCTGATAACAGCATCTCTTCCTCCTTACTTCTACCCCCTTGCAGAACATACAGTCCTTTTGGAGTAGTGTCTATTTTCCTTGCCTGATGCTTTTCTCTCATCGCTCTGAGTATTTGATTTCTATCAAGATGTAATAATGTTGGAAATTTGTGTAGTGTGGTGAGGAGGAGGTAATATCTGTGGCTGCAAACAATAGCCCAGCCTATCTCTGACTGGCTCCTACAGATGCTGTTGTTGCTGTTATTGCTGTTAGCTCTGTGGGGGAAAATAAGACAGGGAGACTGTGCATTAGAGCTATTTCATTTCTGGACTAGTTAAACATATTAAGATGGGGGCCCGGAGAGATAGCACAGCGGCGTTTGCCTTGCAAGCAGCTGATCCAGGACCAAAGGTAGTTGCTTCGAATCCCGGTGTCTCATATGGTCCCCCGTGCCTGCCAGGAGCTATTTCTGAGCAGACAGCCAGGAGTAATACCTGAGCACCGCTGGGTGTGGCCCAAAAACCAAAAAAAAACAAAACAAAACAAAACACCAAAACAAAAACAAAAACAAAAACAAAAAAAAAATATAATATGGGGAAATGAATGAACTACTTTTATTTAGCAATACTTACTGAATCATACATTGGACCAGATACTAGTGTATGATTTTAAACTTTGAGCAATATGCTCTGAGAAAGGTGGGAGAAAACAATTTAATCCCCGATTATTTGGGGATAGGGGTGTGCTTGGCAATCAAAGTCAAGCACCTATGACTCTAGCTAGCTCTGAATAATTTTTTTGAAAAACCTATTTGTAGGAATTACTCCAGTAATCCAGACCTGTTGGGCTAGAACTCAGGACCCAAACATTTCCTCTACAACTTGAGCCATACTTCTAGCTCTTCACTTTTTTTTTTATGTTTGGATTATTTAATACACCCAGTTTTTGGCATTTTTTAATTCAGCTCAACAAAGTTAATATGCTTTACTAGCTCTTCACTATTTTTTTTTAAAAAAAAGGTTTATTTTTCAGTTGGAGCCAGAGTAGTATATAGTACAGTAAGTAGGACAGTTGTAGTGCTGTCCCAGGTTTACCTCCAGCACCCCATACAAAGTGATCCCTGAGGGCAAAACCAAGAGTAAGCTCTGAGTACTTATGGGTGTTGACCCCAAAATTTTCCATTTAATTTCTTTGCAATATTGAAAGTTACTTAGTTTTAATTGCATTATTTTATTTAAATTATGTTATTATTTTTGCTAGCCCAAGCTTTCTGTTTCCTCCCTTCTTCTGTTTTAGAAATGAGGATGCTCAACAACTAATCATAGTATGTATTTTCTGTTTGCAGAAAACAGTAATAAATAAAACAAATAAGTGCAGGCTTAAGCATTATAGATTTAAATGTTCTTGTTTTATAGTAAGCACTTTAAGAACATTGTTTTAATTCAGGTGCATATAATTAAAATGTATTTCATTTTTCTCTTTAAGGATTCTGTATTTTGGAGTTAACTATAACTCCCTCTAGTGGTAAATTAGTATTTAAAATTATTTGGTGAAGAAGCAGTAGAAGCTGAGTAGCAAGAGTGACACTATCCTAAATGTCCTATATATCTTATGGCAAGCTTTAAAGTAGAAATTACTTATAATTGACCTTATTCTTCATGTATCTTATATAGAATATATACAAAGAGGCTAATAAATTAATACCCAGATAAATACATGACTGAATAAGTAACAAAATGGAGAAGACATGAATCTCCAAATGCAGAAATAATGCAAATAATTAATTTTGCTATTCTGTTCTCAATATGTGCATATAGTTATTTTATCTTTATGTGTAGAATACACACGGTGCCGTATTTCTGAAGAAAGGGGTAGGTAGGCAGAGGAGTGACTTGGTAAAGGAGAAACATGCAAATACTCCACGGTTAAAGTCAACATTAGTAGCAATGCACCATGTTACAGAGGTGGACACTGAGGAAGCAATGAGAGTAGCACTCACAAACTCATAAGCAAAGTAGAACCAGGAAAAACAAGACTGATAAATCCTACTCAAAAATGGTATTTTGTAAAATATTTGACCAGTACTCCTCAAAATGGTCATAAAATATTTATAGAAGTCTGAGAAACTGTTAGAGCCAAGAAAAATTTAAGGAGACCTGACTACATACATGTATTGCAGTATCCTGCTAAGATTTTGTGTGTCATTCTTGTGCAGAGTCCATGGTTCCAATTTTAGTATATGTGCTGCCATAGAGAGCACAAATAGGATTTTGCACCAGGAAATGGACATTAGATAAGTATGATTTAAATATTGAAAAAGAAAAGTGAAGACCTTTGAATTTAGAAAAAATGTTATATATTTATTAATGGAAACTCACCAATAATAAATTATAAATAATAAATAGCAGCATAATAAATACCAATTCTATATATAGCAAAATGTTGTGCTAATATTAGATAAACATCTATCATCTATTGACAAAGAGATAGAACAAATATAAATACACATGAATATATATGAGTACACATATACAATCTTATAAAATAAGACTTCTGCATATGTTTTACAATTTTATTTTGGGCATTTAAAGTTTTGTGAGCTGCATTAAACATACAGAAAACATTAATTATTCCATCTATAATCATTAGGCAAACTTATCATATTTGCTTCAGATTTTATCTCGATAATTTCAAGTCCTACTATTTCTCTAGTTCTTGCTCTTCTTTTATTCTTGTGATAATCACTAATCTCAAGGTGGTTGTGTTTATTTTATGTTGTTTTCTATATTTATGCTTTCTATGTGAACATTAATGATTAATATTTTTGCTTTAAAATTTTTAATTTATATATGAACACACTGACATATACTATATCTACATATCTATATCTAAATCCCACGGGGTGCTGGGGATAGAACCTGGGTCAGCTGCATGCAAGGTAAATTTTCTATCTACTCTATTGTAGCTTTGGCCCCTAAACAACTTTTAATGTTCTTGTTACCAACTGGTATATCTTAAGAAATAGCTGTCTAGAGACATATGACAAATAAAGCATATGAATTACTTGGGGCTTGGATGTGGCTCCTACCTTGTATGTATGGATTCTGGACCTAATCCTCAGCATTAAAAAAAGAAATAATAGCCAGAGTTGTCATTTGCAAATAGAGTAAGAATAGCTGAAAAATAAAAATGAGTTGTTTATACTTATTCCTTTTTGTCGTTTTTTTTTTTTTGTTTTTTTGTTTTTTTTTGTTTTTTTTTGGATCACACATAAAAACCCCAGTTGTGAGTAGGGTTTACTAAACAATCACTCCTGGTAGGCTCTCGGGACCATATGAGATGCTGGGGGTTGGTGGGGATTGAACTTGGTTCAGCTGCATGCAAGGCAAGTGTCCTACTTATTTATATTTTTTATCAATGATGTATAAGTTCTTTCTTTTTTTGTTTCCTTGTCCCTTCTTCCTTCTTTGATTACTATCATGGATGTTGTTATGACCAGTAGAGGCCATTGCCTGCCTGTGGAGTTCACTTTCTTTCTTTTTCTTTTTCTTTTTGGTTTTTGGGCCACACCCGGCGGTGCTCAGGGGTTACTCCTGGCTGTCTGCTCAGAAACAGCTCCTGGCAGGCACGGGGGACCCTATGGGACACCGGGATTCGAACCAACCACCTTTGGTCCTGGATCGGCTGCTTGCAAGGCAAACGCCGCTGTGCTATCTCTCCGGGCCCGGAGTTCACTTTCTTAGCTGGGAGTTCATAGGTGGAACTAGTCTATCAGGGCGTGGGGCTGGTGCAGTGAAACTTGCACTCCTTTAGTTGCAGTGCTTGCAGGGGTTTATCCTATCTGCTGTGAGGCATACAGGTCATGGTGGAGGTGATTTCTGGAAGCCACCGTGGTGCCCACACATGCTTACCAGAGGTCATGCTGCCTGATGTTGTCACTTGTCCCTAGTATTATTTGTGGTACTTGCCAGGCATTGCATCTTTTTTTGTGAGGATTAAACCCATACCTGGCAGTAATGTAGCTGTGTCATTGGGGTTCACAGATAACAAAGCTTCCAGAATCACCCTTGGCACATGGAAGAAAAATTGGGACTTGAACTTCGTTACTTTAGGCTTGCACTCTACTCAAGATTCTATATGAGTTTATTTTTATGTATTCTAAACGTTTTTATAAGATAAATGATTTAGAAATATTTCCTTCTATCCTGGGGGTTGTCTTTTCTCTGTGGCACAGCATTTGTTAATTCTGTTGAGGTCAGATTATTTAATTTTGTTCTTTTACTTAACAGAAAAAGTTTTGTCTAAGGTCATGAGAATTATTCTTTTATTTATCTCAAGGTTATATTTTGTCACTGATTTTTGTGGTCTGTTTTGGTTCATTTTGAGTTAATTTTTATGTACAATATGAGGTAAGAGTTGAATTCCATTCTTTCACATATGGATATTTAATAATCTTAGAAAATTTATATGAGACACTTTTTTCCACCATTAACTTTTGGCACCATCATCAAAACACCTTTACTATTAATTTTCAGATTTATTTGTCAGTTTCAGTTACTTGTTCTTGTTCTTCTCCTTCTTCACCTCTCCTCCCCTACTTCTCTTTTCCATTTTCCTCCTCCCCTCCTCCTCCTCTTTTTTTATCCTTCTCCTCTTCTTTTTCTTCTTCCTCCTCCTCCATCCTCTTCCTCTTTCTCCTCCTTCTCCTTCTCCTACTCCTCCTCCTTCTCCTCCTCCTTCTTCCTCTCTCTTTTCCTCCTTCTCCTCCTCCTTTTCCTCCTCCCCTCCTCCTCCTTCTCCTCCTCCTCTTTTTCTTCTTATCCTCCTCCTCCTCTTCCTCATTCTTCCTTTCTCCTCCTTCTCCTACTCCTCCTCCTTCTCCTCCTCCTTCTTCCTCTCTCTTTTCCTCCTTCTCCTCCTCCTTTTCCTCTTCCCCTCCTCCTCCTCTTTTTCTTCTTATCCTCCTCCTCCTCTTCCTCCTTCTTCCTCCTTCTCCTCCTCCTTCTCCTCCTCCTCCACCTTCTCCTCCTCCTCCTCCTTGTTCTTCTGCCATACTTGGTGAAGGTAAGGACTTACTTCTGGCTCTATATCAGAAATTACTCTTGGCAGCTCTTATGGGACCATATGGGATGCCACAGATTGAACCTGGCTCTTGTGCATGAAAGGAAAATGCCCATACCACTTCACTATTACTCTGACCCCAAAATTCTTTACCATTGAATTACTGAATTTAATATATCAGTAGTACTTCTTATAGTACTATGATGTGGGATTACTTTAATTTTGTGACATATTTTGAAAATTGGAAACAGAACTTTGAAATATTCTGTTTTGTTTTGCATTTACACCTAGCAATACTCGGGGCTTACACCTGGTCTGTGCTTAGTAATTGTCCTGGTGGTTCTCAGGGTGACATATTGAATGCCAGAGATGGAACCTTGAGTCAGTGGATGCATTGCAAGCACTCTGCTGTACTATTGCTCCATTCAATCCTATCCTTCATCCCGACTTAAAATTTGCTCTTAGATAATTCCTAGGAGGTAAAAACAAAAAACACAACAGAAGACAGCTCACACTATTATTTGTTCTTGTAGTTTCATAGGAATTGGACCTCTTTATTGTTTCTATAGGGTGTATGAGGGAATTTCTCTAATATTGACAGACTAAAGGAATTATTACAAACACTATATGGATAGAAGAACTATACTTATATAATGTATATTTATAGGTTTTAATTTTTATTTATTTATTTATTTACTTTTTTTTCTTTGGGCCGCCTAATGACACTCAGGGGTTACTCCTGGCTCTGAGCTCAGAAATTGCTCCTGGCTTGGGGGACCATATGGGTCTTTGGATATCGAACCGTGGTCAGTCCTGGGTCAATCGTGTGCAAAGAAAATATCCTACTTCTTGCACCACTGCTCCGGCCCCTAATTTTTATTTTTGAGTTTCTCAATTGGTGCTCAGGCACCAATTCACAATTTCACAAGCAATTTTTGGAGCCAGTGGGATGAGCACATGGGCCCAGGGCTCTGCTACTGCTCTGGCCCTGTAGTGTGTGGATGCCCCGGCTACTATATGGTGCTGGGCATCTCAGAGCCACACCAAACATTCCTTGAGTGATCATGAGATCTGATAACTGAACCTGAGTGGTAACTATAGTAGGCCTGTGCCCTGATTGCAGTATTATCTCCACACCCCAATAACAGTAAAATTTTTTTTCTTTTGGGTCACACCTGATGATGCTCAGGGGTTACTCCTGGCTCTGCACTCAGAAATTGCTCCTGGCTTGGGGGACCATATAGGATGCCAGGGGATCGAACTGTGGTCTATTCTAGGTTAGTGCGTGCAAGGTAAACGCCCTACTGCTGTGCCACTGCTTTGGCCCAACAGTGAATATTAACAGGTGAGTCTTTTAGAAAAACTTTGTCAAGTTTTGGATGTCAGTATCTATGATATTTTGTAGATACTTTATATCATACCATATAAAATATGATAATATCTTTGAGTTAAAAATAAAACAACATATATATCTAATATAATATTTTGAGTATAATATTTAAGATAATATTAACATGATATTATAATATGCTATGCTATATATTATACATAACATATAATGCTATATATTATAATAATAATGTCATAATTTGGGGGGTTGGGGCCACTCCTGGCTCTCCACTCAGAAATTGCTCCTGGCAGGCTCTGGGGACCATATGGGTTGCCGGGAATCGAACTGGAGTTCATTCATTTGAAAGCATGCAAGGCAAAAGCCCTACTGCTGTGCTATTGCTCTGGCCCCAATGTCATAATATTTTTGAGTTAAAAAAATAAAACTAGCTCTCCTTCCTGGGAGCCGGGAGTCTAGCAGGAGGAGGTTTGGTAGGCCCACGCCATGCCAGAGGCCTGCTTGGCCAGGCCTAGGGGGGGTGCGGGATTTGGGTAACCCCAGCACCCCTCGGCCACCTTGCTCCAGATCTCCAGGGCTTCCCCAGGCCACACGCCTGGGCAAGCCGGTGAGTTGGGTCCCTTGGTGGAGCTTGAAGGTACCCTAGGCCTTCCCCCACTATCCATGCGACGGCTATAACTTTTGCTAAATACTTTCTTATACATGATGATTCCCCCCCCCCATGTTTTTTATCTTCTCTTTGTGAACTGCTCAATATGGAATTTGGTGTGAAAGAATCCCTCAGTTTAATACTTATGTTTGAACCAAGTCATGGGTCTTGTTGGAAATGTTCTTATGCCCCCATATATCTGATAGCACCACGTGGCTTTATATCTTGTTTGTGTAGGCACACTAACATGGGAAAATACTATACATACCAATAAGTTCTTATCTAATAGAAATGGGAACACACAAATCTTGTAGTGCAATGAGACCTTACACCCTGAACATTGACATAAAGACCTGGCACAGGCCTCAGAAGAATGGGCATTCTCCATTTACCCCTTGATCTACAGAAGACATTTACAAAACATCCAAGGTTGTATATAACATCACCCGGAGGCATTCCTGTACCAGGGACGATCCTACAGCTGCTCTGACATCGATCTACTCAAAAGAGACATCCCTTAACACTGAGAAGACAACAAGAACAATGACCTGCTTACTGGACAGGGCTTGCTGTATTGCCCCTTTATGGTGAGGTTTGTCTATAACATCACCTGGAAGCAATCCTCTACCACGGAAGACCCTACCACTGCTCAGACATCGTCCTGCTCAAAAGAGACTTCCCTTAACACTGAGAAGACTTAACAACAACAACCTGCTTACAGAACAGGGCTTCCTGCATTCCCCTTTCATGGTGAGGTGAAATGAGAAGGCACTCCACATCATGACTTCAATGTAGGACATGCAGATTCCAGAATCTTTAATACAGAAACATGAGACCAACAACGGAGACTGTGTGATAAGTGTGTTGGCGCTACGGACAATGTCTTGGAGCGAACGATAACTTTCCTGAGGCCTAGAGCTGGTCTTATGCCAGGAAACTTCAGGGGTAGGATCTCTTTGTATTTAGGTCAAGGCTATTCCTTTCCATGCCTCTCATATTTTGGTGGGCCTATGCAAACAACAATTGCCACTCTAACACCGTTTTTACTGTGCTCCTTTGACTCTAATCCTTAAAACACACCCACTTAAAATTTGAGGTTAACTTAAGCTAATATGCATGTACATGGAAATGTAAAAAATACTATGCCTCTAATGTTTAAGGAGTTACGTAAGTTTGATGACTTTAGATTGTCTTGTGTGCTGTTAAGAAATATTATAATGGGGGCCGGGCGGTGGCGCTGGAGGTAAGGTGCCTGCCTTACCTGCGCTAGCCTAGGAGACGGACCGCGGTTCGATCCCCCGGCGTCCCATATGGTCCCCCAAGCCAGGAGCGACTTCTGAGCGCATAGCCAGGAGTAACCCCTGAGCGTTACCGGGTGTGGCCCAAAAACCAAAAAAAAAAAAAAAAAAAAAAAAGAAATATTATAATGTGCTACAATCTGGGGACTTGAGGGAAAAAGTAATTGCACATGGATTCTGTTTTATTTATCTTAACTTTCTTTGGTGAAAGTTCAAAGTTAAGATATCAGCAAGGGGACTTCTTCAGATAATTATGTTATGGGTGATTGTCCTTCCACTGTAACTTTACCTTATCCTCTTTCTTTGCATCTTTTGTTCTCATAATTCATAATAAAAAAAAAGTGAAAAAAAGGGGCCGGGCGGTGGCGCAAGAGGTAAGGTGCCTGCCTTGCCTGCGCTAGCCTTGGACGGACCACAGTTCGATCCCCCGGCGTCCCATATGGTCCCCCAAGCCAGGAGCAACTTCTGAGCGCATAGCCAGGAGTAACCCCTGAGCGTTACCGGGTGTGGCTCAAAAACCAAAAAAAAAAACAAAAAAAAAAACAAACAAAAAAAAACCCAAAAAGTGAAAAAAAAAAAAAAACTAGAAATTATCTCATTTGGAACATTTTTAAACCTGAAACTAATCTTAATATCACATTTGTTAAATATCTCTGCCTTTAAGAAGGTTGCAATAAAAATCATCAAGGATATGCCATTTTTATTTGTTTACTTTTAAGCCACATCCAATGGTGTTTAGGGTCTATTTCTTTTGTTTGTTTGTTTTAGTTTGTGTTTTTTTTTTTTATTGGGCCACACTCGTTTGATGCTCAGGGGTTACTGCTGGCTAAGCGCTCAGGAATTGCCCCTGGCTTGGGGGGACCATATGGGACGCACTGTCCTTCCTTCCTTGGCTTGCAAGGCAGACAGACACCTTACCTCTAGCGCCACCTCACCGGCCCAGCTCAGGGTCTATTTCTGACTCTGTGCTGGGGTTTGCTCCTGGCAGTGCTCTGAGGTGTCTCTGGTGCTGGACATTGAACCTGGGACTCCTGCAATGCTAAATTTGTGCTAAGCACAATGAGCATTCTCTCTGGCCTTGGATATGTACTTTGTACCTTATTTAGTGTTAGGAATGGAACCTAAGTCAGCCATGTGCAAGGCAAGCACCTTACCCTCTGTACTATCTGGGCCCTAGATATGTAATTTTATATGTATCCTACCCAGGGAAAGAAATTTCATTTTCCTATATAGAATCTATACAGGCAGAAAAAAACTGGACAGGTGAGAAATGTAATATTTAATTTTGTGTGCAGTAATAGCCTTTCTCTGGTTTCAGGGGCTTATTTCTATCTCCTTGATCTCTGGATAGCAACTGCCTTGCTTGAGGCAATGTGCTAGAGGAGAGTGAATTTCTAACTGCCCTGTGGCTCAACATGGCCCAATGTTAGAGTGATAACACTGGACACTGATTATTAAAGCCAAGGCTGGAACCAATGAGTTTATCATTTAATAAATTCTCATCATTCGCGTATCATATCAGCATGGTCATTTGCTGAATGCATTGCCTGGGCTTTAAAGTGGTGGCTTATGCAGGTGGAAATAGTCTATCTGAATACTATTTTATGTCTGAGTTCTTCTCTTGAGATAGTTGGACCAGGTTGCAATGCTACTTAGGGTCCTTCTGTTCAATTTCCCCTTAATACCAGAAGAGACTATTCAATTCACATTCAGAAGCAATGGAATACTTTGTTCAGAAGAATTTCTTCTACACTGTGAAATGCATTCTATTTAGATAATAAGGTAACTCAAATATTAAAAACATAAAATATATTTGTAATAGTATTATCATCACAGTGAAATGACTCTGTATGATGTTAAATCTTCCTTGACCTCTGTCCTTTTCGCTGGCCTAGTTCTGACCAGTTCTCTGACAGTAATTGATTTAGGTTAGTTTGACATAATGATCTGTGAAGCTTTTCATTGGAACAGAAATATTTTTCTTACAATGTTTTCGACCCTTGCACAGAGTAGAACCATAGATGCTATTTTTTATGGGGCTGGTTATTTTATGGGCTACACCAGACCATACGCAGGGCTTACTCCTGCTCAGGGATCACTGGATCCATTCTGCGAACCATATGGGGTGTGTGAGGTAGAACTTGGGTTGGCAGCATGCAAACATCCTCCCCAGTGCACAGTCACTCTAGCCTCAGAGATATTTTCTTGATGTCTTTCATATACTGTCTCTGACTCTCTTTAGATTTCCTGGCTCTTCGCTGGTTCTGATTTTATGTTACCCATCTTGGACCTTCCTCTGACCCTGGCTTATCCATCTTAGTTCACTTACTTATAACAGTGTGGTCTTTCCAGCCTATTTCCCACCTTTTCAATCCATAGCCATAACCATGCATTATTTTTTATCAAGTCAAATAAATCAAAGATTGTCAGTATCCATAGTCACAATCTCAAACCTTGTGCATTTGAAGGTATCTTGGATAATAATTATAGCAAGAAAGCTCCTTCCATATCAAAACACTGTATGCTCCTCTGTGTGAACCTTCTCATCCTCTCATGTATGTACATGTTCCTCTATCCCCCACTATGCTGTTTCATCCTTCTGATTTAAGACATTCCTATGCTAGAACCAGATCCTGTATTTCTTCTGAACATGTCATTCCAGTGCTGATGTCTGACTTTCCAGTAGATATTTACTTTCTCCTATCTTTAATTCTCAGAAATTTTCTTTTTTTCCTCATTATTAATTTTTGGGCCACACTGATGGGGATTCAAGACATACTTCTGGCTCTGTGCTCAGGGATCACTCCTGACAGTGCTCAGCAGACCACATGCATGGCAGGGTTCAGATCAGAGACAATTACATGCAAGGCCATCTTTCAATCCCTCAAAATTTAATTTTTTTTTTGATTTTGGGCCACACCCGGTAATGCTCAGGGGTTACTCCTGGCTATGCGCTCAGAAGTCATTCCTGGCTTGGGGGACCATATGGGTCGCCAGGGGATTGAACCACAGTTCGTCCTAGGCTAGCGCTGGCAGGCAGACACTTTACCTCTAGCGCCAACGCCTCGGCCCCTCAACATTTAATTTTTAATCCTGTTTTTGCATTATAATTTCACTGAAATGATTTGATTTTGTTTTTTTTTTGGGTGGGGGCTCCTAGATCATCTATTTTGTGCTAGCCATTTCATATTTCATACCTTTTGCACAATTCCTACGTGTTAGTGTACAACAAAAGATTCTTGAAAAAATTGCTTTATTCCTGAACATTACCAGCAACTGTACAAGTCTAAAATTTCTGCGAGCAACATTGAACTTAGGACAGCCAATTTACTGAAAAGCAACACTTCTCAGTTTCTAGTGTGTGTCTGATGTGCATGACCTAACAGAGAACAGAATCCAGTTACCTGTGTTTTTGGATTTTGTGCAGAGATAAGAAACAAATAAAGAATGATAGACATTCAGAATTCAAGCCAATAGTAGGTGAGAAGGTAGAAAGTGCTAGAATGAAAGACCAATGTAAAGCTGAACTAGAGAGATGGGCAGAGCTGATATCAGGGCAGACACTTTCCAATTTCCATACTTTAGTGCATATCTACTACTATTTGTTATCTGAGTTAGTTGAAACACTTGATGAGTTATTTAATTCTCATACTAGTCATATGACATATTTATTATGGGTGGTGGCTCTCATAGACGGTGGTCAGGAGACAAGTGGGAGATTCTTAGCAAATTAGGCAGGAAGTCCAGAATTGCTCCACCAATGATTCCCAATCACCTCTGCACCATTCAGGGACCTCTGAGGTCCTTGGGGATCACCAGGGCACCTAGGGGTGGTCAGGACCATGTGATATCATGGATCTGACTTGTGTTGACTCCAACCAAGAACTGTGCCTTGCCCACGGTACTAGCTCTTTAGCTTTGGAGATAGGGAGTTTTATTCTGATTTCTGTGAATAAGGTTTAGGCTATACAGAGAAAGTTCCAGATACTTGAGTCAGGTCATACTATGAAGACACGGCATAGTTGGTAGCTGAGTTAAAGTTCAATTTAGCATTTACTATTCTGATATTTATGAAAGGTGATATGTTTCCTAAATTATCTGCTCCATTTTTCAATATACAGTATTCTTTTTTTTCTCTTAGACACTGGTTTTTAATCATAAGATATGCAATCTTTACAGCTAGGGGGCAGCAAATGATTGCTTTTGAACCAAGGAGGAAGGATGCAGCTGGCCTTTCTCATATTGTCATATTGTAGTTTATAATCCTCCAAATAAGAAAATGGAAGTCTTTGTTTTAGACCTCTCCTGTTCTTCCTTGGGAATTAAAGCACTTCGATGCTAAATGCAGCAAAAACATCACCATACAACATTAAACAAATCACATTCTTTATCTGAATCTTAATAGCAGTGCCATTCATATTTCCCTCCTCTGATCTCAACATATTTTAAGATCTCAGATTAGGTGTTTATTTTTCTTTGGTCATGCTAATTTTAGGCCCTGTGACTTACAGTACAGTTAATAGTAGGATTTCATGCATAAAACATCCTTGTACCACACCCTCCACTGTGCCCTTCTGTTTTTACAATTATTGAATGAAATAAAATGGATATATATTATGCGCAATATTCCTACTTAGACATGGAACTCAGAAACATGCAAATACAATGTTTTGCAAAGATTCAGAGTGGAAAAACTGATGTAGAAAAGTGATCTGGTATATGTTACTTTAGGTTTCTGGGTTGTAAAAACTGTACTTGCTCTGTCCTCTTGGGTGGGTTTTCAGAGCATTTTGAAAGGGTCATTCATAGAGTAGCAGACCTGAGCATTTAGTTCTTTAGGGAATCTTAACAAAGAGCAATTCAGTGTACTTCGGAATCCAATCCTTTGGTACACAATCCCCCATGGCATTGAGGTGGAAAGCTGAGGGAATTTGTTATTCGGTGTTAATCAAACATCCAGGTGGGGAAGTACTTTGCCTTGGGGAAGAGCAGGGCTGGGCTGCCAGTGATAAGAAAGAAGGCCTTGGGGCTGGTGGAGAAGGAAGCAAAGGCTCTTCTGCTGTACCATTGATCCAGCTTGCAAATAGAAAGCTGTATTTTAAAAACACCCAAGCCTGGGAATGGAGTACAGCAGCTAGGGCGCTTGTTTTGCATTCCACCAACTCTGATTTGATCCCTAGCATTTTATATGATTCCATGATTAATTCCTGAGTCCTCCCTCTGTGACTCCAAATAAAAGAAAAATCAGATTTTACCCTCATATTTTCAGTTTATCTAGTCTAATTCCCCCTGTTTCTGCACTACCAGCAGAAATGCCAGCCACTTCAGACCCCACTGGGTCAGCTGAGAAGGTTCTGTCCATCTGCCTAAGTTTCAGAGGCCAATATCCTCTGGTGCTATTCTCTTGAAGGAGAGACTATGCTAAGCCCTGTTTCTCTGATTCACAAGAGCCTTTTTGGAAGCAAAGGACTGGGATGTCCCTACTCTCTTTGCAGTCACAGCTGATCTCCTTGGCCCATTCCCTTCAGAGTAGCGAACAGCACAATCCTTCCTCAGCATGTGTTGTGTCTCAGCTGCTCCCTCTTGGGGCCTCCTCATTGCTTCTCCCCAATCCAACAGTTTTTTTTGGGGGTGGTGGTGGTGTTACAGTGGATCACTAAAGGCTGAAGAGTAGCTACCAGGTTAAATTGCTCCCTCAAAGATTATGTCCTTCAGACTCCTTCTTAATCCTCCAGGTGCCAGCCAGACTGAGCCACGAACGAAAGGGGGACTTGAGGGAGAGGGCGAGAGAGCTGCTTAATGCCAGGGTCCTGTTGGGGTGACTGGGGTCTGCTCCAAGGAACCTATTTCAGAGTGAAGGGAGCCCTGAAAGCAGGTCTGAGTTATGATCTTGCTCAATCCTTATCTTTTCTAAGATGACAGAAGAGAATGATCAGGACTCTTCCAGGTTCTAACTGAAGAGTTAGCTGGATGCCTTTTTTTCTTTCTCTTTTCTTTTTTGAGTTTTTTTTGGGGGGGTGTCTATATCTGGGGTGTTCAGGGGATACTCTAAGCTCTGTGTTTAGGGCTCATTCCTGCAAGTGCTAGGGGATGCTGGTGATCAAACCCTCAGTCTGTTATGTGCAAGGCAACACCTAACCCTTGTGTTTTTGTTCTGTCTCCTGCATGCCCTTTCTTATTCCTTTTACTCCTTACTCTGTGTACCTCCACTTAACTTATCATATTTCCTTCCTTCCATTTATGGGCCTTAGAGTTAACAAAGACTTCCTGGGGCCGGTGAGGTGGCGCTAGAGGTAAGGTGTCTGCCTTGCAAGTGCTAGCCAAGGAAGGACCAAGGTTCGATCCCCCGGCGTCCCATATGTTCCCCTAAGCCAGGGGCGATTTCTGAGTGCTTAGCCAGGAGTAACCCTTGAGCATCAAACGGGTGTGGCCTGAAAAAACAAAACACACACACACACACACACACACACACACACACACACACACACACAAAACCCAAAAAAAACCAAAGACACTTCCTTTGCAGAAGAGACCCTTTCCATGTACACACTTGAAGATCTCCGAAAAGCACAAAAAAATGTGATGGATTTAGCTTAGACCCAAATATATTAAATGAAAAAAAAAATGGTGGTGGTATTAGGGATTGAATCCAGGTCTCATGCATGTGAAGTAGGCAGGCAGGCAGTTAGGGAAGAGACCCCAGGACAATGAATTCTTGAGATGTAATAAAACCAAGAAAAAATATTTGTAGGAGCTACTTATCATTGATAAGTCTACCTGGCACCATAACAGGCCCAGAGAAGTAGACCCTCTAGCTACAGAAGCAGGAACAAAGGTCAGGAAGCCCCAATAGGAACGCCATGCGGGAGCTCGCTGCAGACTTTATCAATCCTAGATCTATCCAGCTACCCCAGTGTGGCAGAAGTAGGAGAGAAAAGTATTAAATTTCCTTTTCTTCTCTCCACTTCACATAAGTCAGCCCAAGGCCTCCATCAGCATTGCATGAAAGACCTATACTTTTTACTTTTGAACCAATTCTCTGGCCTGCTGATTTACTACTTTTTGGCTATACGTAGGGTATGGGGGAACATGTAGTAACAGGGGTCAAAATTGGGACTCCCACATGTGAAGCTACACTCCAGCCCCTGAGTCATCTGACCCTATCCAGGCCTATTTGTTATGGAACACAAAAATTATATATGTATCATTCATATTTATAACCAGCTAGTGTGTAATATGCATATTTTCCCACTTCAGTTCTCTTGGAATAATTTTCTTTCTTAACTTCTCAGATTTTAGTTCTGTGGACCTATTGTTGCCTTACCTCTGTGTTCTGCAGAACCGTTTTTTTTTTTTATTTTTTTTATTTTTTTTTATTTTTTAATTTGGGCCACACTCAGCAGTGCTTAGGGGTTACTCCTGGTTCTGCCCTTAGGAATCACTCCTGGCAGCTTAGAGGACAATATGGGATGCTGATGGTGAAGCCAAGGTTGTCTGTGTGCAAGGCAAGTGTTCTATCCACTGTGCTACTACTCTAGCCTCTCACGAACCTTCTGGACTATGCTGTTGCTTTGGAAGATTCACCACTATATATCTATATATATATCTATATATATATCTATATATATGCTGTATAAAATATTAAAGAGGCTCTTTGGATGGAGCTGGATGGTGATGGGATGAATGAAGGGGCCTTTCTCTGCCGGTCCAGGCCCACGTAGCTTCAACCCCCTTCACCTGGCAGGTCTACCTATTCAGGGTGGCGGCGAGGAGAAAATTTAGGTTGGTTGTAGTCTGCAAGGCAAGTACTTTATTCACAGTCTTATCTCTATAGCCCCTCTTTTCCAACGCTTAAAACAGCCTACCATATATCTGTTCCTAAGTCAAAGCCTTATTACTAAATTTTAATCTTTTTGAGTTTTTCTCAATATTTTTGTCCTCGTCCTTTGCAGTACAGCAAGTGCTCCAAGATCTAGGCCCTTGTGTTTGCTGCTCTCTTAGGAGTGTTCTTCATTCAGAAACCCCCATGATTGGGGCCGGGCGGTGGCGCTGGAGGTAAGGTGCCTGCCTTGCCTGCGCTAGCCTTGGATGAACCGCAGTTCGATCCCCTGGCGTCCCATATGGTCTCCCAAGCCAGGAGCGACTTCTGAGCGCATAGCCAGGAGTTACCCCTGAGCATCACCGGGTGTGGCCCAAAAAAAAAAAAAAAAAAAAAAAAAGAAACCCCCATGATTAGCTTCTTTTATTTTTTTGGGGTCACAGCCAGTGGTGCTCAGGGGTTACTCCTAGTTCTGTGCTCAGAAAATGCTCCTGGCAGTTTCGGGGGATCATAGGGGATGCTAGGATTTGAACCACTGTCCATCCTGGATTGGCTGCTGTAAGGCAAACTCCATACTGCTGTGTTATCTCTCTGGCCCCATTAGCTTCTTTAAAATATATATTTATATTTGGGTTTCAGTCATAAAAAGTACACCCTCATCACCAGTGCAACCTTCTCGCCACCAATGCCACCTTTATTTCCTTGTAATCCTGTCTCAAAATTAAGTCCCTTTCAGGGGCTGGAGCAGTGGTGCAAGCAGTAAGGCATCTGTCTTGCGCATGCTAGCCTAGGACAGACTGCAGTTCGATCCTCCGGCGTACCATATGGTCTCCCAAGTCAGGAGCGATTTCTGAGTGCATAGCCAGGAGTGGTCCCTGAGCAACACTGGGTGTGGCCGAAAATCCAAAACAAAACAAAACAAAACAAAACTTAAGTCCCTTTCAGTCCTGAATCATATAGATCCACGGCATTTGTATTTCGTGTGTGTGTGTGTGTGTGTGTGTGTGTGTGTGTGTGTGTATTTGCCACACCAGTGATACTCAGGGCTCAAGAATTACTCCTAATGGTGCTTTGGGGACCATATGAAATGCCGAGAATAGAATCTGGGTCTGTCTTATGGAAAGCAAATACCCTACCCACTGCACTATCACTCCAATCCCATTATTTTTTCTTATTAACACATAATACGCCTAATGGTTTATATATTTTTCCTCACTTGCTTGACTCTTTTTCTGTCTAAATGACAAGTTTCACCGAAAAAAAATTAGTTTATTTTTATTGGGAAGTGTTTCCCCAGTGCTTATCACACAGTAGGTATCCAATAAATATTTAACAAATCAAGGAATAAATAGATAGCAAAACTAAATAAACACAGTAGAAGTGAATCACAGCATATAGGCATTGGATCTGAGCCTAGAACTGATGTCAAGGGAAATGAAAGATTCTCTCCAACATGTGTAGAAGTGAACAAGCTAAATTAATTCGCATTTACCTGGATCTGTTATGTTTATGAAAAGCCAACGATTGCTATATTAATGTTTATAATATTAAAAAATAAGAGCGAGTGTATAAAGATTTTCACACTGTTCCCACAGATCGATGAGAAACATAGGTTTTTGTCTCCTAGATTACCAGAAAAATGATTATGCTTCTCAGACATCTGTTCAGGTTGTCATTTTTGCGTCCACCCATGGTTTATACAATCGAGCCCATTGGTACATATTTGTTTACATAATAATGGCATATGGTATTGGTCAGCTCTGACCATAGAAATGTCCCGAAGATTTGTGGTAGCATGAGGCCTTACAATGTTTTTTTGTCACTAAAATTTTTTCTTATATTCAGAAAAAATGTACAAGATATATTTTCAGGAAATTGTACTAAGCATATTTAGAATTCCTACCCTGATGTAAAATATAGTAAGTTGAAAGATTCTGTGAGCTCCAAGAAGATTTAATAAATTCATCATACATTAGCTGTTTTGCTAGTTGAAGGTAAACTTGGATTTGGGCATGCCTAGGGAAATTGATATGCCAGGATGCATTTTGGAAAATGTTGAGAACTTCAGCAGAACTTAATAAAAATCAAACCATTTCAGTATTAATTGAATGGAAGCATTTCTGAAGAAGCATTGCTTTTGTGAAGCTTTGAAATGTTATCTTAGAATTAAAAAAAATCTGAGAAATATGAAAACCTTTCAGAACCTTCAATGAAAAGTTTTGCTTCTAGAGTAAAAAGATTTAAAAAAAAAAATAATCCCAACCTGTTTTCCCAAGTCATTTCCTCTTATCTTTAGTAAGAGTTCTTGGCTTTGTCAAATAAAACAAAAGGCCTTAGGAACTACTGTCTGTTGGAGAGGTGAGGGAGGAAGTGAAGCCATAGAAGATTCTGTGACTGTGGCTTTGCCAGAGACTTTGGGGTCTCTTTATTTATCTGTGTAATAGCAGGAGTAAATAAAGCCAGCAGCTCCAGGAATGAGGCTGATGTCAGGGTATGTATATCCTTTCTTGCTTACCCTTCTGGAAACCCAGCTCTGGTCTCAAGCTGACACTGAGAAAGGTCCAAAGTTTTCTTTTCTTTTTTATTTGTATTGTAGATCAATGTTTTTATTTTTATTTTTTAAATAAATATCTTTAAGCACCATGATTACAAGCATGTTTGTAGTTGGGTTTTAGTTATGTATAAAAAGAAAACACACCCCCCTTTCAACAGTGCAAGCTCCCACCACCAATTTGCTCCAGTTGATCTAAGTGATCCAGTCAGATCCTATCTGAGCAAAACAGCCTTGTTACAGGTAATATAGAGGGGAATGTAAGACTTCAAAGTAGGATCATTGCAAATGAGTTGTTTTCCAGAAACAATGACTCAGAATCTAATCCTGTTATCAGCTACACCTAAAATGGATCCGGAAACTCCACTGGCCTTTGTATAAAAAAGGGATTATAATAAAAATTAACTGATGATGGCTATTATTTTGTTTGTTTTGGGGCTAGCCTCAGCAATACTCAGGGCTTACTGCTCACTCTGTGCTCACTCTGCTTGAAAGACCCAAGTCCGCCACATGCGAGGTAAACATCTTATGCTCTGTACTCTTCTATCCATTGATTGGTTGCTTTTTTTTTTTTTTTTTTTAAGTTATGACTCTCATTTTCTGGGTGTTTCTTGGGAGGGGGAGAGAAGATACATGTAACTATAAAATGCATCTCATTAAAAATAAAAGGCATGTTTACAGTTTTACACTTGCGCACAAAGTAGAAATCAAAGAATGTGGTTTGCTGTATACTGTAGCTGACTTGAAGAGGTGATATATATATATATATATATATTTATATACACATATAGACACACATATATGTGTATATATATGAGACTTATGAAATACCATTTATTTTCATTTTATAATTTTATTTATTTATTTATTTATTATTTATTTATCAGTCCAACCCCCAGACTGGTTCCCCTCTTTCTCCTTCTTTTCCCTCCTCCTCCTCCTCCTCCTCCTTTCACCATGACATACAGAGTTAACAATTGTTGATAGTTGCATTTTGGTCATACAATATCCCAACACCCTTCACCAGGGTTCATTTCCTGCCCCACCAATTTCCCCAGTTTTCCTCCACCTCTCACCTGCCTCTGTGGTAGACACTTCTTTTTTTTCTCTCTTTTTTCCTTTTAGGCATGGTAGTTTTCAATACTGTGTATGAAAAGGTATCAGACCCTATGTTTTTAAAACTTTAATCAACCAAAATAAACATTTAGAAACCTTACTAAAAAAGTAAATAGTCATTCATCTTAAAGATTTTTTGTTTTCACAAAAACCTTTAAGACTATTCTTAACTCTCTAGGAAGTTTTATTAGATGGAATCTAAGATGAAAAGCTAGGCTTTTATTTTAGTTGTACTTTTTTTTTTTTAAAAAAAAGACCATAAAATCCCCCTATTTACATTTAAATCAGCATACTTTTTACAGAGCCAAATTGTATTACATCTTAGATGTAACAAATTGTATTACAAACAAATTGTATTACAATTTAGATGCAAATGCCTATTTTATTTTTCTTTACTTATATATGTTTACTAAGTTCTGGAACCAAAACCTTAGATATGCAAGGCAAGCACTCTACTATTGAATTTCATTTCTGGCTCATTTTGTTAAATTCTGAGTTTCCTTAAAAGGGCTCAGGAAAACAAAAAACACCCCAAAAAATGCTATATGAAGAAATCATGTGACATTATGAAGCCTTGAAAATTAAAAAAAATTAAGTAAGAACAGGATGTTAGTGAGGATAGGTTTGAAGGACCATCTGGAGTTGTACTAGCTGACCTGAAAATGTGCTTTTACTGGGGTTGGTCCATGAGAAAGCTTCTTTTTTTGTTTTTTGTTCTTTGTTTTTGTTTTTTGGGTCACATCGGGCAGCGCTCAGGGGTCACTCCTGGCTCTACACTCAGAAATCGCTCCTGGCAGGCTTGGGGGCCCATATGGGATGCTGGGCTTTGAACCACCGACCTTCCTCATGAAAGGCAAACGCCCTACCTTCACGCTATCTCTCTGGCCCCTAAGAAAGCCTCTTCTGCCATCTAAGTTCTGTGATAACCAGTGATAACCCAAGCACCTAATTCCCATCTTAACTTATCCATCACGGTTCCATATAGGGTTGCATAACTTTTAAACGTTTCTTTTAAAATATACTCCTCCTCTATGATTTATTTTCAGAAAATATTAACTTTATTTATCCATTTTATATACTCATATACTTAGGCCTCCAAAACACTTTGGCAAAAGGGGGTTGTGACGTTCAGAAGCCCTGATACATTTTACAACCTCTTCTAAGTGCATGCTCGGTGGGCTAAAGGAGTAGCTTAATTTAATAAGTTATTCAGAAACCAGAAAGAGAATACAGAGAGGAGGGAGTTTGCCTTGTCTGCAGCTGGGAGAATAATCATAGGCACCCCATATGATCATCTGAGCTCTCTTGGGAGAGCCAGATGTAAATTCTGAATACTGCTGGGTGTGGTCTCTGAACCCAAATCAAATAAAAAGTTTATTGTATAGTTGTAAAGTCCCCCAAAATCTGTGATTTATTAAAGCAATGAAAAATCAAGGATCTTCAAACATATTTATATTCTACAAGATTTCTGGGAAGTACAACTAGGAAAAATGGTTGGAAAGGAGAGAAAATATAAAGAAAGTAAATAGTACAGGAGAAATTTTATCTGAAAAAGCTAAGTGCTGAGGGGAATTTTTTTTGCCAGTAACTTTCCCTCCAGTGTCCTCCTTCCTCCCTTCCCTTCTTCCTCCTCTCCTCATCCTGCACCTCCTCCTCTTTTCTTCCTCCTCTACCTCTTCCTCCTTTTTCTCTTCCTCTTCCTCCTCCTCTTCCTCTTTCTTCTTTTCCTCCTCTTTCTCTTCCTTCTTTTCCTCCTCCTCTCCTTTTTTCTTTCCTTTCCTCCTCTCCTCCTCTTCCTCCTCCTCCTTCCTCCTTCTTTTTCTCCTCCTTTTCCTCCTCCTCCTCCTCCTCCTCCTCCTCCTCCTCCTCCTCCTCCTCCTCCTCCTCCTCTTCATCCTCCCAGTCGCATTTCCCCTTTACAGGCAGTAGATGGCACTGCGTTGCTTTGAAAACCGCCTCCTGCCTAAAAACTGTTCTCAGGTCAATTAGAGGAAATTCTGTGTTGAACCACCTTGGTGAGGAATGTTTGATTTTCACTTATTTAGAATCCAATTCTAGGCAGTAATCGCACACATTTGTGCAAACTACGCAGTGATTTTCGGTTTGAGCTATTTCTACAGAAGAGTTCTATTTGGGGATGGGGTGGGGTGCAGGTGGGCCAGAGCTATATAGTGCAGGGGTAGGATGGGTTCAATCCCAGGCACTTGCCAAGAGTGAGTTCTGGCTGCAGAGCCAGGAGCAAGCCCTGGGCACCACGAGAGTGGTCATCACTCCCCAAAAAAGATGCTTATGATGCTGTTGGGGGGTGGGAAGAAGAGAGAGTGGCCAGTGGCATCTGTTGCCTTTTCTCTCCACCTGTCACCCTGGGATGGCCGGAGAGGACCGTGGAAAACTATGAATTTTGCTTTAGCAAAGCTAATCTTAGACTTTATCTTAGACCTTCTCCAGGTCTTGGGGATCCATCTCCTTCCCTCACAGAAAAGGATTTCGGGAAATGAGCAGTGAAGTAGAAACAGAGACAGAGAGACAAAGACACAGAAAGAAACGAGAGAGACAGAGACACAGAGAGAAACAGAGAGCAAGACAGAGACAGACACAGAGCGAGACAGAAATAGAGAGACAGAGAGAGACAGAAATAGAGACAGACACAGAGAGAGACAGAAATAGAGACAGACACAGAGAGAGACAGAAAGAAAAAGAGTCACATGCTAAGAGAGAATGTGGGCTTCTCTAGGGTAGAGTGAGCATCAGGACACAGGTACAAAAGTAGGCAAGTCCACATCTCAAGAGGGAAGATGCAGTGCAATGTGATGTAGGCACCATATGAGCTGTGGGCCCAGGGAGAACATGTGTGTCTCCTTTGTTCCAAGTTTTATCCAGGGCTTCCCCCCATCTGCTCCCCGCCATGGGCTTTCTACCTCGTTAAGAGTCCAGTGCCAAGGGGAAGGGTTGGGATCAGTTGATGATCCTGTTTCTTGCCAGCCATCCTCCTCTGTCCTTCACTCCTGCTAGCTCTTCTCCTGGGTTTGGGGTTTGGGGTGGTCCAGTCTTCCCTGGATCTGTTCCGGCTCTGATTAAAGATCTCAGATATAGGTCATTAGCTGGCTTTATTTCTTCCAACAATTAATTGCCCAAGGATGTTGGGGGGAGGGGGAGCTTCCCTACCTGCTTCCCTACCTTAATAGAATTGTGGTGTTGCTGGCTGGGTGGGAAAATGACCCCTGCTATAATGGCTTTAATGGTTTCATTAAGGCCTGTTATTCTCATGGCATGAGATGTCACTTATTTTTTGGGAGAAGGTCACACCGTGAAGTGCTCAGAGATTCCTCTTGGCTCTTTGCTCAGAAATCGCCCTTGGCAGGCTCGGGGGACCATATGGGATTCTGGGATTCGAACCACCATCCTTCTGCATGCAAGGCAAATGCCCCGCCTCATGCTGTCTCTCCAGCCCCGAGATGTCACATTTTGTAAGTGTGATTTAAAAAATATGTATATCTGACAATATCTTTCATATAAACCTCTACGTGTGTGTGTGTGTGTGTGTGTGTGTGTGTGTGTGTGTGTGTGTGTGTGTGTGAGACACTCAGCCATATTCAGGACTTACTCTTGGAGCTGTGCTCAGGACTCATTCTTGGCAGGCTCAGGGGAAGATATGCAGTGCTGGGATCGAACCCAGATCAGACATGTGCAAGATAAACACTATATTTGTTGTTCTGTCACTTCAGTCCCTGGGTAACTCTAATAAAAAATGAAATCTCAGAATCAGTAATCTGGAAAAAATATTGCCATTTTATCCCTAATACTGGGATTAGTTTTCAGTAAACCTAAAGGAGCATTATAGAGCAGATGTACATTTTCCTATAGTAGAGAAAATATAGTGCCATCAAAAAATATCAGCCCGACTTTATTGCAGAAATGAATTGTAGAAGATAACTAGTTGATAACTCTAAATCTAATTGGTAATTGCTGTTTGCATGATCAATTTCCTTAATTTTACTAAATGTTTTAACACAGAAATTCTTGGTTCCTCTATATTTGTTTTGTTATTTGACGAGTTAAATTTTTTAAAAAATATAAATAAAAATACGCAGACTTTTAACTTCCATTACAATGTTCTTTGAAGCTGAAGAGTTAGAACAGCAAAGATGGAGTTTGCCTTGCATGTGGCCTATCCAGGTTGGATCCCTGGAGTCCTGTATGGTCCCTTGAGCCTGCCAAAAGTGATTCCTAAGTGCAGAGCCAGGAGTAACCTCTGAGCACCTCTGAATGTGGTCCCCCCAAAAAAAACCCCTCCTCAAAAGAAAACGCTCTTTGAAACTTAGAGTTTCACAGAAACCCATGTCATACTGACTTTATTGAAAAACAGCGATTGAACAAAACGTGGTTCAATTTCTGGTTGTGTTGCTCAAGAAGAGAACCTAAATACATTTTTGAGAAGCAAAAATTTTTGATGAGCTCTATGATTGGCATTAAAAACACTTAAACCCGGCAGAGGCACGGCTGGGCTCAGACCACTCCACATGCCAGGATTTCTGGGTGTTTGACTGGTATGTGGGGGGCTCTGGGCAGGACAGCTAGCCACAGGTCCCCTGGGCTGAACTCCTAGTCCAGGGGGCCAAGATCCCCCCAAACCTGGTGGGTCTTCAGGGCCACGCCTGGTTAATCGGGCCCTGGGGGGAGGCGGGGGAGAAATCCCGCCCTTTGCATCCCAAAACTGCAGAACTTCATATATTAAGTGCATTCCTACTGTTATGTTACTTTTTACGTATCCAGAATCTTTATTATGTATCGTGCCCTTTCCCACATCCCTACAAAGCTCTTTTTTATTCCTTTACTCTCTATCCCCCCCAAACATCTCTAATCTACATTACTCTTTTTAATCAGTAGTGTACAAGCGTTATCACAGACCAAAGCCGTGCATTGTGTGTAACAACCCCAAACTGTTTTAAGATACATAAAATGGACACGTATTTCTTTAGAATATTTTGGTTTTTTTTCTCTGACAGCTATAATTCTTACTAAATGTTGTCTTATATAGTGACGATTCTAACTGCTTTTCTTCTTCTCTTTTTGAGCTGTTTAACAAGGAATCTTAGAGAAAGAGTCCCCCAGATTAATGCTTATGATTGAACCATAATTGTTCTTATCACCCCCTTATGGGCCAAGAACACCACGTGGCATTGCTCCTTTTTTGCATAGGCACATTAAAATGGGAAAATACTATACATATAAATAACATCCTATCTAATAGAGATTGGTACAGACTAATCTTATAGTGCAAAGGGACCTTACACCCTGAACATTGACATAACGACCTGGCACAGACCTCAGAAGAAAGGACATTCCCCTGAACCAGGGAAGCCATCCACAAAACATCCAGGCTGGTCTATAGCATCACCTGGAAGCAATCCTCTACCAAGGAAGACTCTACACTGCTCAGACATTGTCCTGCTCAAAAGAGACTTCCATTAACACTGAGAAGACTTAACAACAACAACGATTTGCTTACAGGACAGGGCTCCCTGCATTGCCCTTTGATTGTAAGGTGAAACCAGAGGACGCTCCACATCCTGACTTCAATGTTGGATATACAGATTCCAGGATCTTAAATACAGAAGCTTGATACCAACAACAGAGACTGTGTGAAAAATATAAGTGTGTTGGCACTACAGACAATGTCTTGGATTGGACGATCTAGCTTGCCTGGAGCCTAGAGTTGGTCTTGTGCCAGGAACCTTCAGGGGTCGGGTCTTTTTGTATTTAGGCCAAGGTTATTTCTTTCCATGTCCCTCATATTTTGGTGGGCCTATGCAAACAACAATTGCCACTCTAACACCATTTTTGCTGTGCTCCTTTGACTCTAATCCTTAAAAAGAACCCAGTTAAGATTTGAGGTCAGGGGCCGGGCGGTGGCGCTGGAGGTAAGGTGCCTGCCTTGCCTGCGCTAGCCTAGGATGGACCGCGGTTCGATCCCCCGGCGTCCCATATGGTCCCCCAAGAAGCCAGGAGCAACTTCTGAGCGCATAGCCAGGAGTAACCCCTGAGCGTCACAGGGTGTGGCCCAAAAACCAAAAAAAAAAAAAAAAAAAAAAGATTTGAGG
The DNA here is from genome assembly GCF_024139225.1 of Suncus etruscus. Taxonomy (NCBI): domain Eukaryota; kingdom Metazoa; phylum Chordata; class Mammalia; order Eulipotyphla; family Soricidae; genus Suncus; species Suncus etruscus. Next base: position 5,190,180 of record NC_064857.1, read on the forward strand.
TCAACTTAAGCTAATATGCATGAATATGGAAATGTAAAAAAAAATGCTATGCCTATAATGTTTAAGGAGTTATGTAAGTTTATGGCTTTAGATTGCCTTGTGTGCTGTTAAGAAATATTATAGTGTGTTACAATCTTAATGTTCTTTGGATGAAATTTCAAAGTTGGGATATCAGCAAGGGGACTTCTGAGAATTATGTTATGTATTGTCCTTCCACTGTAACTTTACCTTGTCCTCTTTCTTTGCATCCTTGTTCTCATAATTACAAATAAAAAATTAAAAAAAAAAAAACAAAAACACTTAAACCCACTCTTAAAGTTGGCCATCTCCCATTGTCTCCAATTTGCAATCTCGAACAAGTCTCAAGTAATAATTCAGGTCTAAAAAGTGACTCTTAGCATCTCTCCCAACATTGGGGTGAACTTATTTCCTGATTTAGCCTTTCTAGTCTCCAATTACCTAAGGCCCTACACACTGAACACAGCACCCCTCTAACTTGGTGATGGATTTCTGTAGCTGTCAATTCTAGATTTATTGCTTAGTTGGAGAACAAGCTGTTCCAATAACACATGCCCTGCAGATCTCCCAAAACTAGCAGAAACTGTTCATCTGCAGCAAAATAGTAGTCTGTACCTAACATGCTTGTAATTCTGAGATTATGTAGGGTCCTTTCTTTTATTCTTTTCTTATTTTGGGAATGTGTGTGTCTCCTTGAATGAAATTAGAAATCCAAAATGACAACAAAAATTTCTAAATTTTATCCTAACTGTATTATTTGCTGTCTGGCAATAGCCAAGAAAAGCCCAGGATTTAGATTTCAAACTTAGAAAAAAAATCCTTGGGAGCCAGAATACACAAAGCAGCAATTATAACAATATCCTCTACAACACATGTTAGCAGGAGCATCACAGACACATTGCTCAAATTATTAATTTCTGAAAGAAAAACACGAAGCAAATGTCCCTGTCTCAGTGATACAGCACATGACTTGAAAATCGCTGTAACTAGCACTAATGTATAGTTGCTGAATTATATGTTGAAGACGTCGGAATGCTTGTTAATTCATACTTTTACTGTGTCGTGGCTAAACATATGTAGGAAACTCTCTTTCCAAGCTGCGGTTCAGAAAGCTGAGGAAATGTTTTGGAAGTGAGCCTACTTCATTAAACCTACAAATGGGATCAAGAAAAGATGCCGATTATGTTTCCCCTCCATGTTCCTTTACAAAGTCTCAGAGCCAGTCATAATTTGATAAAGCAATTTTGCTTTTCAGTTCTGTCTTCATGCTCACATTTCAGACAAACTATAGTATGTTCTCCTCCTCCTCCTCCTCCTCTTCCTCCTCCTCCTCCTCCTCCTCCTCCTCCTCCTCCTCCTCCTCCTCCTCCTCCTCTTCTTCTTCTTCTTCTTCTTCTTCTTCTTCTTCTTCTTCTTCTTCTTCTTCTTCTTCTTCTTCTTCTTCTTCTTCTTCTTCTTCTTCTTCTTCTTCTTCTTCTTCTTCTTTCTTCTTTTTCTTCTGTGTTCAGGGCTTATCACTGATACCGGCTTTGTACATAAGAATTACTCCTAATGAAGTTTGAGGGACCATATGGGATGCCGAGGAGTCAGCTATGTGCGAGGCAAGGCAAGTGCCCTATCTACCTATCTGTCAGGCCCCAAACTATAATATATTTATATATATATATATATATATATATATATATGTTCTTTTTTTTTTTTACCAACTTCCTTATTTAAAGACCAAGATCTACACAGTTGCTCATAATACATCTATTTCTGCTGCTTCATGTTCCAACACCAATCCCACCATCAACGTGAAATTTTCTATCTACCATTGTACCTGAGTCCCCATCTTTCCCCAAACCTGCCTCCTTGGCAGGCATGAAATAATATATTTTATATGTTTTGTTTATAGTTTTGGTCTATTACAGTCTCTGCTGCAGAAGTCGGTAGTTAAGCAATGAAGTTGCATCATTGGTAAAGCAGCAATTGTGGCCCGTGTGTGCAGCAAGTGTGGCTTTGCGGGGCGGGACCTTTACCTACTCTCTCCTACTGAGACATCTTGTTTTCTGTTGCTAGGCTGGTATACCCATGATTTCTCATGACGTGGTTTTTATCTCTTTTAAAAATAGAGTGAATCCTGAGTGAGAGAAATGGAATGTCTGTCTCAAATACAGGCAAGGGGTGGGGAAGGAGGGATATTGGGGGCATTGGTGGTGGGAATGTTGGTCTGGTGAAGGGGGTGTTCTTTTTTTATATAACTAAAACCCAACTACAAACATACTTGCAATCATGGTGCTTAACTAAATATATTTATAAAAATTAATTTAAATGCTTAAAATTAAAAAATAGAGTCCCAAACTGTAGTATTTTTAAAATTCCCTTCAGTAAGAATTTATTATCTCTTTTTAACATATCTTCTTTTAACATCTCTTCTCTTTTAACTTTTAACATCTCTTCTCTCTCCTAGTTCTTCCCATCACTCAGGTTTTTGGGTGGTTCTTCTCCTGCAATTATCATAATCTTCCCATTATTTTTCTCTTCATATCTGAGTTGACAAGCTAAAATGCAAATCAATCTATTTACAACATTGAAAAATATTTTCCCATCGTCTTTCCCAGACAGAGTTTAGACACAGTTCTGGTTGGGAGCAGACACACTTTTCTGGTAAAAAATATGAAAATTAAAAAAAAATCCGCAAACAGTTGGAGTTCATTTTCTTGTTTTCCTCACATAACAAAACCATTTCTGGGGTGAAAACCTTCTCACTGCTTTTGAACCCCTTCTTTTTGTTCCCTTCTTGGTTTTTCTTCATAACATCTCCGTGTCAGGCTACCTTTGCTCTTCAGCTCCACAATTTATTGCCATTTCTCCTTGTCATCCTTCCCCTGCTGAGAGTTCTTTGCTGGCCCCATAAACCTATATCTTGTGATTTACTTTATGCTTATATTTTCATGTGATTCATGTTACATCCACCAGAACATTTCAAACTCCTGATAGTCAAATCAGGTGACCATTTTTTTTTTTTGGTTTTTGGGTCACACCTGGTGACGTTTAGGGGTTACTCCTAAGCGCCTGGTTCTGGGCTCAGAAATTGCTCCTGGCAGGCTCAGGGGACCATATGAGATGCTGGGGATCTAACCTGGGTCTGCCCTACCGCTGTGCTATTACTCCAGCCCCAGGTGGCCATTTAAAAAAAAATGACGTAGTTGGTTTTAATTGCATTTAGTACATCCTTCTAGATTCTGATGAACAAATCTCTAAGCTGTTTTCACATGAGCCCAAATGTGCTGATAGTATGGTTTGGGATTCCTCCCTTCTTCAGAAGTCCTGGGCTTCTGTGAGATAGACTTAAAACAAACCTTCATTGAATACCATAATAGTGCCTGCTTTCTTTTGAATTTTTCTTTTTGATCTTTGGGCCAGGACCAATGGTGTTCCAGGCTCTATACTCCTGGCTCTATACTCAAGGTTTAGTCCTGGCAGGGCTCAGATGAACACATGTGGTGCTGGTGTCAAACCCTATTTGGTTGTGTGTACGACTAGTGCTCTATTTACTATATCTTCACTCCTGATCCTAAAAGTGCTTCTGTTGCAAACACAGCCAACTATAAATTTTAATATATACAGAGCTATGTCATTTTCACTGGAATCTCATATTTTTAGGGGAAGCAGGGCTGCTTGGTCTAAATATGGCTGTGTCAGATCTTACTCCTGGCTCTGTGCTCAGGGTGCTAAGTGACAGTGCTAAGGGTACCATATATAGGTTGGGTTGGGGATGGTGTATTCAATTGGGATCACTTACATGCAATACAAGCTTCTTACTCTCTGTACTCTCTCTGTGCCCGCCCAATTCTGTAGGGGGTAGCAGTTTACTTTGGGCTGTGCTCAGGGGCTCTTTAGGGGTCTGTACTCAGGAGTGACCTCTTACTGTACACAGGAGACTATTATGATGCCAAGAATAAAACTCAGGTTGGCTGTGTGCACAGCATGCCCTTTAATTCCTTTACTGCTCCCAGAATTGAAATTTTGAATATTTTTTATTACTTTCACCCATTTTAAGTCATCCTATATTGTTGGTAATTAACATACCAATATTTTAAAATAATAAATGTCGCAGAATATCCCACCCAATAGAACATCCATGGAAAGAAATGCTATTAGCAATTCTGAGGCAATATTTAGGTTCTTATAAATTTTTTTTTTTGTTTTTTTTTGGTTTTTTGGGCCACACCCGGTGACGCTCAGGGGTTACTCCTGGCTATGCGCTCAGAAGTCGCTCCTGGCTTGGGGGACCATATGGGACGCCGGGGGATCGAACCGCGGTCCGTCTCCTAGGCTAGCGCAGGTAAGGCAGGCACCTTACCTCGAGCGCCACCGCCTGGCCCCCGGTTCTTATAAATTTTTCCATCAGTTACTAATGTATAAAACTATTTGACTAAGTCTTCTATCTCCTAATTCTTCTTAGTGTATTGGTGCACCAAAAATTAATGTATAAAACATTTGACTTTTATGTATTTTATTTCTTTAGATGGACAATCACTTTTGGGGAGACTGCTCAAGCAGTGTTTAGGAGGTCCAGGTTCCCACCAGTGATTTTTTGTTTTTGTTTTTGGGTCACACCTGGCAGCATTCAGGGGTTACTCTTGGCTCTATGCTCAGAAATCGCTCCTGGCAGGCTCGGGGGACCATATGGGATGCCGGGATTTGAACCACCGACCTTCTGCATGCAAGGCAAACGTATTACCTCCATGCTATCTCTACGGCCCCTCCCACTAGTGATTTTTGGCAAAATGGGCCATCATTCCAATGCAAGGGACCAGGGATGTAATGTTGTGGTGCAGGGGTTACCCAGGTCACTCTGGTTGGGTTCAGGGTTTTCCAGGACTGCTTCAAGTAGTGGTCAGGGGATTGATGGGGCTGATGATTGAACCTGAGGAAGGTGATTGTTATGTCGAAACCACAACCATTGTACTATCTTCAGGCCCTGCTTTTATGTTGTTGTAAAGCAGAAAGATACGGCAATGGAACACCAAAGTCAACCATCTGCTAATGACTCATTTCACTTAAGATGCTGCAGGAGAATTATGCTGAGTGAAATAAGCCAGAGGAAGAGAGATAGACGCAGAATAGTCTCACTCATCTATGAGTTTTAAGAAAAATAAAAGACATTTTTGTTAATAATTCTCAGAGACAAAAGAGAGGAGGGCTGGAAGTTCCAGCTCACTTCATGAAGCTCACCACAAAGAATGATGAGTGCAGTTAGAGAAATAACTACATTGAGAACTATCCTAACAGTTTGAATAAATGAGGGAAATAGAAAGCCTGTCTAGAGCACAGGCGGGGGTGGGTTGGTGAGGAGGGAGATTTGGGACATTGGTGGTGGGAATGTTGCATGCAGTAAAGGGGGGTGTTCTCTACATGACTGAAACCCAACTACAATCATGTTTGTAATCAAGGTGTTTAAAGATATATAAAATAAAGATGCTGCAGGAGACTTTGTCTTTGTTTTTGAGTATACCCATTGATGCTTAGGAGTTACCTTTGTAACCTGTAGTCATTTGTACTGCAGATTTGTACCTGTGTGACAATTTTAGCATTGCAAATGTGTGACATTTATAACAACCTTCATGTTTGCAACTCTATAGTCATGAGTTATTCCTGGCAGGCTCTCATGAGCAAATGGGGCTCTGATGAGCAAAGTAGGGTTGGCTATGGGCAAGACACTGTTCCCATACATATTACTATTTCTCCAGCCTGATACTCAAGCAGATCTTTTTATTTTTATTTTTTTATTTAGGGTCACACCGGTCAGTGCTCATGGTTTCTCCTGGCTCTACGCTCAGAAATCATTCCTGGCAGACTCGGGGGACCATATGGGATGCTGGGATTCGAACCACCGTCCTTCTGCATGCAAGGCAAACACTCTACCTCCATGCTCTCTCTCCAGCCCCCACTCAAGCAGATCTTAAGATAGCTCCTGGAGATGTTTGGAGGAACTATTTGCAATGTTGGGGATTGATCTGGTATTGGCGGCAGGAAAAGCTAGTGTCTTAACTAAGGTCCTATTTCTTTGTCCCTTAGTTGTCATTTTTCAAACAATTTGGATGTTTCCTGGTGCATTTCTTCCTTCCTTCCTTCCTTCCTTCCTTCCTTCCTTCCTTCCTTCCTTCCTTCCTTCCTTCCTTCCTTCCTTCCTTCCTTCCTTCCTTCCTTCCTTCCTTCCTTCCTTCCTTCCTTCCTTCCTTCCTTCCTTCCTTCCTTCCTTCCTTCCTTCCTTCCTTCCTTCCTTCTTTTCCTTTCTTTCTCTTTCTCCACATCCAGTGACACTCAGGCATTACTCCTGGTTCTGTGCTCAGAAATCACTCCTGCCATGGGGGATCATGGGGGTCACTGGAGGATCAAATTGCGGTTCGTCTTAGGTTAGCACGTGCAAGGCAGACACCACACCACTTGCTCCACCACTCCAGCCGTGCAGTTTTCTTCTTTATAGATCTTTCACCTCTTTAGTTAAGTTGAATCCAAGGTACTATAATTTTTGTGGTGCTATTGTGAATGGGATTTTTTTCTTTTTTTCTGTTTTTTTTTTGTGAATGAAATTTTTTAAAAAATATTTATTTATTCTCTATCATTATTTGTATATATGAGGTTCATGGGTTTTTTTGCATGTTAATTTTGTAGCCTGCTATACAAATCTATTGTTTCCAGGAGTATTTTTGTTAGTGTCTTTAGAATTTTTTAAATATTGTACTATGTCATCTGCAAACAGTGCAAGATTTACTTCTTATTTTACTATCTGTATGCCCTTGAGAGTGATGAACACTCCTGCCTGGCTGGTTAGGAAGAAAGTCTTGTTTCAGTGGCAGAAAAATAGGGACTTAAGGAAGGTGCCACAACTTTGGTATCCAGTTTTCTGCTCCATACTGCCACCTCTGTGAAATGCTTTGATTCTGGTAGCAGCTTAAAATCATTAACTCACAGATTGCAAAAATTAATATCTCTCTCTCTATATATATATGTATATATATATATGTATATATATATATATATATATATATATATATATATATATATATATATATTTGTTTTTTTGGGGTGGGCCACACCCAGCAGCGCTCAGGGTTACTCCTGGCTCTATGCTTAGAAATCACTCCTAGCAGGCACAGGGGACCATATGGGATGCTGGGATTTGAACCAACGTTGGTCCTGAGTCGGTTACTTGCAAGGCAAATGCCCTACCACTGTGCTATATCTCCGCTCCCCTATTTTTGTTTTCTTGGGGAGCCATATCTGGTGGTGCTCAGAGATTACTCCTGCAATCTGAATCTGCTGGTGGGCTTCAGGGACTATATGAGATGATGGGGATCAAATCTAGGTTGGCTGTATGCAAGGCAAACACTCTACCTGCTATACTATCTCTCCAGCCCAAGTCTATATTTTCTAACACATAGCAATTATTTGATGAATTTGACGCAACCAACCAGATCATTGAGTTTCTGGAGATTTAATTTTGCTTTTTGGTCCTCACCTGGTGGTACTCAGGGCTTAATTCTGACTCTTTCAGGGATCATTTCTGGTAAAGCTTAGAAGACCTTATGGTGGGCCCGGAGAGATAGCACAGCGGCGTTTGCCTTGCAAGCAGCCGATCCAGGACCAAAGGTGGTTGGTTCGAATCCCGGTGTCCCATATGGTCCCCTGTGCCTGCCAGGAGCTATTTCTGAGCAGACAGCCAGGAGGAACCCCTGAGCATCGCCGGGTGTGGCCCAAAAACCAAAAAAAAAAAAAAGAAGACCTTATGGTGTGTCAGTGCCAGTGGTCAAACCTGGGTTAGTGTGTGCAGTGCAAATGCCTTACCCACTGTGCCATCATTGTACTATCTCCTGAATCTATAGTCTTTTAGGCCAAACTTCCTAGCATAGTTTATTTTGATGTTACAAGACTGTTTTTAATGATAGAAGCCAACTTGAAAAAGTGGAGGAACAGTGGAGCATGTAGGATGTTTCCCCTGCATGCAGCTGACTGGGTTTGATCCTCAGCACCCCATATATTTCCTTGAGCACTTCCAAAAATGATCAAGAGTGACCCCTGAACATTACCAGATGAGAATCAACCCCTCCCTCACCAATAAAGTCAACTTTTCAACTATTTAAGAAATATATTTTATTTTGAAGTTTTCTTTTAATTGAGAGAACATAGTTTATAGATTTTTGTGATACATTTTCACCTGAGCAAATGTATATGATTCCCTAGGCTGCCATCACATGTGATACTTTCGATGCTTGTCTAAGAAGTCATTTCTAGGGGTTGTTATCCCACACAACTCTAGGAATGATTCTCAAGTATAGAGCCAGGAAGAAACCCTGTGTCTAGCTAGATGTTGCCCCCGAATGAAAGAAATCATTGCTAAACCCTTGACTTTCAATTTTGTATAGGAAATTTAGTTGAAAGTCAAGATCAGAGAGACAGCACAAATGAAGACAAAGGCCATTAAAGAGAACACAAAGATAAATTGAGTCAATGATTTAATGGTCGACACAAAACCCAGATTCAGTCATGCTGCCGTGCTCAGGATTTTTTTTTAAACCTTGTGCCTTCTCCTGTGAATAGTGTGTGGAAGGCTAAGACAGTGGTTTTGTGCTTTCGAGGCCTTAGGCAGCTTGCGATTCTGTATTTAATTTTGCTGCACTAACACATGCTCTGATGGAGCCCGGGCTTGATTATTGTCATTCTCTTTTAGTGGGACCTCCAGCAGGGCTTTCTTGTCACTTGCTGCTCATGCAGAATGCAGCGGCACATCTGCTGACTGACTTGAGAATGGGCAATCATCTTACCCCAGCCTGCATAATTTGATATGGGCATGTCATCGAGGACTCTGGCAATGGCTTCTATGTCTCTGTCTCTATCTGTCTCTCTTTTTATTTTTATTTATTTAAATATTTTTGCATTATTTGTTTTTTTAACTTGATTATACTGCATTAGCTTCACCTGCATTTTCTGTATATATGAATATGTGTGAAATTAATTTTCTTTTTTGTTGTTTTTGTTTTTTTTTTTTGTTTTTTGGGCCACACCCGGCGGTGCTCAGGGGTTCCTCCTGGCTGTCTGCTCAGAAATAGCTCCTGGCAGGCACAGGGGACCATATGGGACACCGGGATTCGAACCAACCACCTTTGGTCCTGGATCGGCTGCTTGCAAGGCAAACACCGCTGTGCTATCTCTCCGGGCCCGAAATAAATTTTCTAATATATTATGTATTTGACATTATTTGACATGGCAGAAACATCTATCTCGTTCTAATCTATATTTACTGCTGTATTATTAGTGTTCAATAAGTGTCAACTAGTGTTTAATAAGGTCATTTAATAAGTTTATTTATTTTTTAGTTTTTGGGCCACATCTGGTGACGCTCAGGGGTTACTCCTGGCTCTGCGCTCAGAAGTCGCTCCTGGCAAGGGAACAAGGATGGGGGAAGACAAATTTGGTGATGGGTATTCCCCTGATTCAATGTTAATATGTACCTAAAATACTACTGTTAAAGATATGTAAGCCAATATAAACAAAAAAAAAAAAAAAAAAAGGAAACTGCACTTCGGAGCCATTCAGACCTTGGGCAAATTTCCAGTTGTAGGATAATAACTTCAGAGAGTCCTCAAATGGGGTTGGTCAGACCTAGGTTTAACTTCACCTCCTATTGCCAATTGTGAATTTTAGACAACTAGTTCAATTGTATAAGTCTCAGTTTCCACAATTAACTTGAAAATGATTGTCATATATGCCTTTTTTGTCAAGTTGAAATAATTTTTATAGGTGAAAGTCACAGTAAATATTAAAAAATATAAATTTTATCCTATGGTCAGAGCTTGTACAAATAAAATGAATTAACATTAAAAAAAAAAAAGGAAATCGCTTGGGGGACCATATGGGACTCTGGGGATCAAACCCAGGTCCATCCTGGGACAGCTGCATATAAGGCAAATGCCCTACTGTTGAGCTATCACTCTGGCCCCTCTCTCTTTTTTTTTTAAAGAGATAAAAATTGCATTTTTGTCTCTATCCACGCCTCTCTATTTTCATTATCATTTATCTTTTCTTAGATAGAATGTGTGTCTTTTTCCTTACTTTCTAGTCACATGTCATTTTAGGCTAACAGTATCCATGCTGTTTGTGTCACAGTTAACAAGGAAAAAAAAAAATACAAGACTGATAAGAGGAGGAGGCATTCTTTTAATAGATTTTATTTCTACCAAATCGAAGAGACTTAGAGCCACTGGAAAAAGAAAGGGTTCTATTCCTTTCCTGTTCCATTCTGTTTCCTCCTTACACTGTGGCACTAGCGAGGCTGTGAAAGACAGCTGCTGCTGCTGCTACCACCTTGCTCAAGACAGCTAATGCAGATTGTGACCCGCGCGCATAGCGATGTTTGGAAAAGCTGTGAGCACAGAAGGAAGTTAGGAATCACGACACCGTGTTCTCTCTTGTATCAGACGTCGCTTTTTACTGTCCTGGTTTAAGGTGTTTAGAATGGTCAGATGTTGGATGGGAAAGACAAACAAACTACTCAACTCAGCAGGAAGATTTTGAAAAAGAGGCACAGGTAGTGGACAATGCCTTTTTGTTCAGCCTCTGGTTAACTTTACCAGCAAGTAAACTGCTGTCCAATTGGATAATATGAATAAACTGGAAAGAGACACACCCAGTTCAGTGGGAGATTTCTTTTTTTATTAATACCTTTATATAAACACTTTGATTACAAATATGATTGCAGTTGGGTTTCAGTCATGTAAAGAACACCCCCCCTTCACCAGTGCAACATTCCCATCACCAATGTCCCAAATCTCCCTCCTCCCCACCCCACCGCCACCTGTACTCTAGACAGGCTTTCTATTTCTCTCATTCATTCACTTTGTTAGGATAATTCTCAATGTAGTTGCTTCTCTAACTCTTTGTGAAGAGCTTCATGTTGTGAGCTGGACCTTCCAGCCCTTCTCAGAGGGAGATTTTTTTTACTCACATTAGGGACCTCAGGAAGTCTGACTCTAGGCACATTACCTCTGTGGCACCAATAATCAATAGTTCTCCAATCATCTAGTCTTTCTTTTAACTTTATTTATTTATTTATTGGTGTTGGGCCACACCCAGTGGCACTCAGGGATCACTCCTGGCTCTGCACTCTGGGGAACCATATGGGATGCCAGGGATCAAACCTGGGTTTATCCTGGGTCAGCCGAATGCAAGGCAAGCACCCTACCACTGCGCTCTCTGGCTCAAATTATTTTGTCTTATTTGGACAAAGGTATGAACTTTCTTTATGGTTTCCCATAGCATTTTATTTTCTACAAAATCAAGATAATTTTTATTTAATGAAGCTTGCTTAGAAAGATGTGAGGGGATAAAAAGAGAGGAAATAAATATTCAAGAGAGAACACATGCTTCTCCAGAACAGATAAAAGAAATACCTCCCCCCAAACTGAAACAAAAACAGAGTCAAGCAGGTGAGATGTGTGTTCAAGGAAGATGCAGTCTAGAAGAGCAAGCCAGACAGTTATGTCTTGATACTGTTCATCACGATAGGTGATATTTTGCTGTGTTTTAAAGGACAGCACATTTCATGAAAAATTTGCTTGTGGGAGCTATAATTTTCATGACCAGATCTTGGTGTAATCCACCAAATTTGATTCACAAATTTCAGTTCTTTTCTTTTCTTTTTTTCTTTTATTTTATTTTTGGGTCACACCTGGAGACACTCAGGGGCTACTTTTGACTCTTTCTTCCTTCCTTTCCTTTTCCTTCCTTTCTCCCTCCCTTCCTTCCTCCCTCCCTCCCTCCCTCCCTCCCTTCCTTCCTTCCTTCCTTCCTTCCTTCCTTCCTTCCTTCCTTCCTTCCTTCCTTCCTTCCTTCCTTCCTTCCTTCCTTCCTTCCTTCCTTCCTTCCTTCCTTCCTTCCTTCCTGCCTCCCTCCCTTCCTGCCTCCCTCCCTCCCTTCCTCCCTCTCCCTTCCTCCCTCTCCCTCCCTCCCTCTCTCCCTTCCTTCCTTCCTTCCTTCCTTCCTTCCTTCCTTCCTTCCTTCCTTCCTTCCTTCCTTCCTTCCTTCCTTCCTTCCTTCCTTCCTTCCTTCCTTCCTTCCTTCCCTCCTTTCCTTCCTCCCAGGAAATTATTGAAAACAACCTTTAAAAGAAAATTTGTGAAAATTGTCATATCTTGCACTGTCTGTGCCTGTAGGTTTACTAAGCTGTTTATTGCGAGTGGAACATTCTGTTGTTGGTTTTGTTTTGTTTATTGAACTTATGTGGCTTCTACGACAATTTCACATCTACTTCAGTGCATTCTTACTGGGAAATCAGTATTAAAATTATGGGCCTGTTGTGTAGCTGCATAATCAAAAAGCAGCCGTGCAATCCAAGACTTTTAGGATTTGTAGAGCTGGACCAATGAGCTCATATGGCAGCAGCAGGGGTCCCAGTTTGATTAGCTGTGAGACTGGTATGTCCTTGAGTTTTCATGGCTTAATTGGCCTCTCTTTCAATAATTACGTGAACTTGACATTAGCCAATGGGCATACATGGTGATCTGCTCCAGATTGTGGGCATGGCTTCCAGGATTTCTGAAATGAGAGAGGTGGGCAAGGCAGCTCTCCCTGGCTCCAGGTACCCTGGAGATGTTCTCTGTGTACATTTTAATTGGTAGATAGTGCCACTGAGATCAGGCAGTGTTTTGTAGAAAGAATTATATGGCTATAATTAGGGATAGATGTAAGTGTTAAAAGCAAGAAGTCTTATTTTTGTATAGAATAGGCAGTTATTATTATTGTACAAATGTCATTTCATTTTCTTATTTTTTAAATTATCTTTATTTAAAACACCGTGATTACAAATATGATTGTAGTTGTATGATTACAATCATGTAAAGAGCACCCCCCTTCACCAGTACAAAATTCCCAACACCAATTTTCCAGATCTCCCTCCTCCCCACCCCACCCACACCTGTACTCGAGACAGGCTTTCTATTTCCCTCATTTATTCACATTGTTATGATAGTTTTCAGTGTAGTCATTTCTCTAACTGCACTCATCACTCTATGTGGTGAGCTTCATGTCATAAGCTGTAACTACATGGATAAATGTGGGGAAATAACGTTTGGGACTGAGGCAGTAAAAGATTAGAAATGAGCTTTGTAGGGTAGTATCAAGTTCACAATACAAGATGAATATTATGCATTTATAAACTATATGCATATAATACTATCAATATATATTGTACGCGTGGGGGCACTAGCCCCCACATGGTTTTTGAAATGGAGACGAAGAAGAAAAAATTTTCAGTGACTGTACCAACATAAACCAGTGCTGCAACGGCCCACCCTCCTCCCAAAGCACATTCCCATTAGTGTAGGGAGAGGTAGGGGTAAAGCCTGATGACCCCTATAGAGTCCACCTGGACCAGCGTCCAGGGTAGGCCTTGAGTCCAGGGGAAAAAGAGGGGGATGGCTGGGGGCCTGCCAAGCCTCCCAGAACTCCCCAGGCTAGAGAGAAGGCCTCCGGCATGGGGCCTCCCCAAACCCCATACCTGGCAAGAGCTGGCCTCCAGAATCAAAGGGGAAACTGAAAGCCAGATATCTACCAGCCCTCCTCCCCATGCACCTCCCCCCTGGAGTACGGAGGGAGGGGGGAAGCCTGAGGACCCTTAAGAATTCACCTGAACCCACTTCTGGCCATCTGGGTGGGCACCCAGGGAAGACCTGGAGTCCAGGGGAGAAAGAGGGAGAAGGCTGGGGGCCTGCCAACCCTCCCAGCACTCCCCAGGCTAGGGAGAAGGCCTCCGGCATGGGGCCTCCCCAAACCTCATACCTGGCAAGAGCTGGTCTCCAGAATCAAAGAGGAGACTGGAAGCCAGATATCTGCCCAAACTCCTCCCTATGCACCACCCCACCTGGAGTATGGAGGGAGGGGGGAAGCCTGAGTACCCTTAAGAGTTCACCTGAACCCACTTCTGGCCACTTCTGCCACTTCTGGGTGGGCACCCAGGGAAGGCCTGGAGTCCAGGGGAGAAAGAGGGGGATGGCTGGGGGCCTGCCAAGCTTCCCAACTTTCACAGTAGTATTTCAGACATATAGTGACAGCAAATAGGGCCATTCCCACCACCAGTGTTGACCCCCTTCACCATAATTCCCAGCATGCATCCATACCTCCACCCTTAGTTCCCTGAACTGCCAGTGTCACAGGTCCCTTTTGTGTTTAGCTTATTGTAGTTTGGATCTCTTGATTTTATTGTCATTGAGTTCAAGTTGTGTCTTTAGGTCTGATTATTTTTTCCCTTTTTTTTCTTTTCTTTATTTAAACATTTTGATTACATAAATGATTGTGATTAGGTTTCGGTCATGTAAAGAACACCTCTATCACCAGTGCAACATTCCCACCACCAATGTCCCAAATCTCCCTTCATCCCAACCCACCCCCACCTGTACTCCAGACAGGCTTTCCAGTTCCCTCATTCATTCACATGATTATGGTAGCTCTCTGTGTAGTTATTTCTATAACTGTACTCACCACTCTTGTGGTGAGCTTCTTGAAGTGAGCTGGAAGTTTCAGCCCTCCTCTTATTGTCTCTGAGGATTGTTGCAAAATGACTTTTAGTTTTCTTAAAACCCATAGATGAGTGAGACTATTCTGTGTCTCTCTCTCTCTCCCTCTGACTTATTTCACTCAGCATGATAGATTCCATGTACATCCATGTATAGGAAAATTTTATGACTTCATCTCTCCTGACGGCTGCATAATATTCCATTGTGTATATGTACCACAGTTTCTTTAGCCATTCGTCTGTTGAAGGGCATATTGGTTGTTTCCAGAGCCTGGCTATTGTGAATAGTGCTGCCATAAATATAGGCATGAGGAAGGGGTTTTTGTATTATATTCTGTGTTCTTAGGGTATATCCCTAGGAGTGGAATAGCTGGGTCGAATGGGAACTCAGGTCTGATAATTTTTTTTAAAATTTCCTTTCAATGTTCATGGAACTACATGCCCCTGGTACCATCCACTTTTTATATTTTTCCCGATTCATGTTCTATGGTTTTTCTTTTCATTATTTTAGCAAATGTCATTTCTGCTGAAATAAACTCTACAATGTCAAATCTCAGTTTGGTGATTGGAGAATGTAAGTCTTGGGGATATTCTCATCCCAAGGCATACTAAAGTTCTTGAGCTTGAGGGAATGTTTATGGCTGCCCTTGGCTGTAAAGACTTCCAATGCTAGATTACTGAGTTCTGTTAGATAGCAGAATAGGGTATTAGTTTTCAATATTTTTTTTCAGTTGAAATCCGAGTCAAGCCAAGGGACGTCAAGCCATGCCTCGTTGTGATTCATTATAAAATAAAAAAAGTAAAGCTTTCTCTCTCTCTCTTTTTTTTTTTTTGAAAGAATCTATAGGGACAGACTGCCTTCAGCAAAGGTATTGTTGCTTCTAGATGAAAGCAAATGATAACAGGATGCTACTTTGTAATGCTTTTAAAGCAGTTAGATGAAATTAGCCTAATCTTTGCACTTGGAAGTAGCCAATTAAATATTTGGGGCATATATTAGAAATAGTCATTTTATGAATTCTAATAGGATGTGGAAAAAAGATGTGTGAGATGTTCTAGTCTGTGATTTTTTCAGGGCAAATGCATGAAAGGAGCAGAGAGGTATCTGACAGATACTAATGAAAGGGATCTTTCTTATTACTAACCTTTTTTTGGGGGGTGCTCACTCAGTGACGTTCAGGGGTTACTCCTGGCTATGCGCTCAGAAATCACTCCTGGCTTGGGGGGCTATATGAGAATCCGGGGGATCAAACCTAGGTTCATCCTAGGTCAGCCAAGTGCAAGGCAAGAGCCCTACCACTGCACCACAGCTCTGGCCCCTTATTACCAATCTTTTAAGAAACATTTTCAAAATTTAAACCTTTGTGATTTATAAAATTATTCAGAATTGGATTTTTAGACATGCAATGTTTCAGGACCAATCCCACCACCAGTGTCAACCTCCCTTCTCCAATGTTCCCAGAGTACATCCCAACTCAATTGTGTCTGCATATTATTACCATACTACCTTTTATTTTTCATATACCCCACAAATAGGTGTGATCATTCGATGTCTATCCCTCGTTTTTGAGTCATTTCATTCAGCATAATAATTTCCATAATCATTCATACGTAAGAAAATGTCATGACTTCATTTTTCCTAAGAGCTGCATACTATTCCATTGGGGAGATGTATCACAGTTTCTTTGAACACTTATCTGTTCTTGGTTGTTTCTAGATTCTGGCTATTGTGAATAGTGCTGATATGAACATAGAAATGCAGAGGGCTTTTCTATACTGGTTTTCAGTTGCCAAGGTATATCTCTAAGGGTGGTATTGCTGGATCATATGGAAGCTCAATTTCTTGTTTTGTTTTGTTTTTTGAGAAATAGCCATATTGTTTTCCGAAGACTGGACTAGTACCATTCACACACCCTTTCTTCCCATATAAGTGCCAACAATGGTTCTTTATTTTTGTGATGTACTCCAATCTCTGTGGTGTAAAGATTAGTGATGTGGAGCATTTTTTCATGTGCCTTTGATTATCTGTGTTTCTTCTAGGAGGAAATGTCTGTTCGTTTCCTTTTCTCATTTTTTTGATGGGGTTAGATTTCCTTTTTCTTGCTAAGTCTTGTAAGTACCTGGTCTATCTTATATATATATATATATATATTAACTCCTTATCAGATGAGTATTGGGTGAATAGTTTCTCCCATCTCATGGGTAGTATTTGTATTTTAGTCACTATTTCCTTTGAAGTACACAAGCTTCTCAGTTTAATGTAGTCCCACTTGTTTGTCTTTGCTTTCATAACTTGCTTGACTGGTGGTGCTTCATATTTAAAGATGCCTTTAGCTCCAATGTCATGGAATTTTATGCCTACACTTTTCTCTAAGTAACTTGAAGTTTCAGGCCCAATATAAAAAGTCTTTAAGCCATTTTGATTTGACCTTTATGCATGGTGTTAAAGAGAGGTTTGAGTTCATGTTTTTTCATGGAATTGACAATTTTTTCCTAATACAACTAGTTCAAGAGGCTTTCCTTGCTCCACACTGTAATTCTTGCCACTTTATTAAAGATTACTTGATTTTAAGTCTGGAGATCAATCTCAGAATATCAAGTCTATTCCATTGATTTTAGAGTCTATATTAATTTAAAATACTATGATTTTTAAATAACTTACTGCATGGTTTAAAGTTGAGGAAAGTGATTTCTCCCCTCTTTTTTTTATTTTTGCCAATGATTGATTTATCTATTTGAGGATGTTTATTTTTCCAAATAAATTTTAGGAGTGTTTGTACCACTTTGAAAAAAAAAAAACATGGGTATTCTTATAGGACTTGCTTTGAATTTATTTGAGAAGTATTGCCATTTTATTTATTTTAATTCTCTCAATCCATGAGCAGGATATACATCTTCATTTCTTAGTGTCCTCTAGTATTTCTTGAAATAGTGGGTTTTTTTTTTTGTTTTTTTTGTTTTTTTTTTTTTGGTTTTTGTTTTTGGGCCACACCTGGCATTGCTCAGGGGTTACTCCTGGCTGTCTGCTCAGAAATAGCTCCTGGCAGGCACAGGGGACCATATGGGACACCGGGATTCGAACCAACCACCTTTGGTCTTGGATCGGCTGCTTGCAAGGCAAACGCCGCTGTGCTATCTCTCCAGGCCCTGAAATAGTGTTTTATAGGTATTTTTTGTATAGGTCTTTTGTTTCATAGCTAAGTTGTCTCTAAGGTATTAGATTTTTGGAGGTAAAATTGTGAATGTGATTTTTAAAAATATCTCTTCTATTTTGTTATTTGTATATAGAAAAGTCATGATTTTTTTTGAAATATTTTTATTGTGACAATGTGAATTACAAGTCTTTCACAGTTCTATTTAAAGTACATAGTGACAGTAAATTAGTCATTCCCACCACCAGTGTTGTCCTCCCTCTGCCCCTGTTTCCAGTATGCATCCCATTCCTCTCCCTTTTGCCCCCTAGACTACTAATGAAACAAGCCCCCTTTGTGTATAGCTTGTTGTAGATCTTGATTCTGTTGTTGAAAATTCATGATTTTTGTATATTTATTTTATAGCTGCCACTTTACTATACAAATTATTGTTTCTAAAAGCTTTTTGGTAGAGTTTTTAGGATTTTTGAAGTATAGTATCATATCATCTTCAAACAGCGAGTGACTTCTTTTTTCCTATATGGATGCCCTTGATATCTTTTTCTTATCTGATTGCTATGGCAAATAATTTCAGTATAATATTGAATAGAAATGGCAAGAGTGGAAAACCTTGTCTTGTGCCAGATATTAGAGAAATAACTTTCAGTCTTTCTCCATTGTGTAAAATATTTGCCATAGGCTTCTGTTAAAAGCCCTTGATTATATTGAGACAAGTTTTCCATTCTCATATTGTTGAGATTTTTTCTTTGCATCTATTCATATGATTATATAATTTGTGATTTTTCTTTTATTGATATGGTGTATTTAATGATTGACTTTTTAAGCTATGCAATTAAGTTAATTTATATAGATCTTTTAGTCCTTCATGGTGATTGCTTGCAAAGACATACACTTTCCTCTTAATACTGCCTTTTCTGTGTCCCTCAAATTCTGATAATTTGTGTTTTCCAGGAATCTTTTGGCATTGTCTTTGATCTACTGGCTGTTCAGTAATGAGCTGTTTAATTTCCAGGTGTTAAATTTTTTTTCTCTGTGCCGTGTGTAATTTATTTCTATTTTCAGTGCATCGTGACCTGTTCAGACAGTTTATACAATTTCTAGCCTCTTGATTTTATGGAGGTATGTTTTATGGCTCATCTTGTGGTCTATCTTGGAGAATGTCCTGTATACATTGGAGAGGAATGGGTATCCAAATTTCTGAATATGTAAAGCCCTATTATATCTACTAAGTTCCTTTTTTCCATTTCTTCCTTCCAACTCAGTATCTCTCTGTTATGTTTAGTCTGTTTGATCTATCAAGAGGTGACATGCAGGTATTAAAGTCTCCCACTATTATTGTATTGCGATTGATGTTTTTATTAAAGTATATTATCAGTTTTAAGCATTTGTATGGTCCCTCATTGGGTGCATATATGTTTAGGAGTGTGATTTCTTCAGAACTAGCATCTTCAGTCACTACATGTGATGGTGTTCAGTATATTTTTTCCCATTGTGACCTTATTTACCATGCTGCTTATATGTATATATGCTTTTAATAAGCATAGATTATTGCTAGTATTTTTGCACTCATTACTATGTGGTGGTGACTTGAGGGGGACTAAATAAGTCCTCAGAGTAAGGATGAGGGCAGAGATAAGGCAAAAGAGGAAAATTCTGTGGATTATTGACAAGCATATCAAGAAGTAAAGAGTGATAATAACAACTCTCTGTACCCGTGGTCTACACATTTAAAGGGAACTGGATGATAAATCTGACCAAGCATGCAGTTCCTGTTTAATCTATTTAATCTCACCAACTAGCCATATTTTTAAAAAAGTGCTTACAAAATAACAAATCACATTTGCAAGGACATTTAAAAAATCTAGTATACCCATTACCTTCAAATATATAAAACACAGTAGAGCCTGTGTTGTCAAGAAATAGAGAGCTCTTTAAAGGCAAATTTCTTTTCTAAAATTGCATCCCATTTTTCTTATTCAGCTCACTTATCATTGAATCGATTGAATAGGCATCAAGTTCAAGTATGGCCACAGATCTTAAGATTGGCATTTGGAAACTAGAATTTATTGGATGGTTTTTATTTGCCTTTTCTTGGAGTGAACTATTGATGACTGTTCTCCTAGTCTTGTTTAAAGTCTTGTGTGTATAATATCCAATGATGCTAGAAATACAGCACTTGGAGAGTAAGTACAGCTCTTTGTTTACTGCCTCCTCAAGAGACTAGCAGAGCTGATGTGTTGGGGACCAAGGGAGGCAAGCTGGTAAGTAAGTGCCTGTGGGAAGAGTGGAAACACGGAGATGGAATCTCTGTCACCCTGCTGTGAGCATCATCTTCAGACTGAGTTTTACAATTAAAATGGCATGACTAACATAAATAAACTGATGCTGATTTACCTTGCTGTTGTTTTGTTTTTTTCTTTTTTTTTTTTTTAATTTCATTTCCTGGAGTTTTATGACTCGAGTTTTGTAAAATTCACCACTATTAGTCAGCGGGAAGTCAACCCATCTAAAATTATTTGCTGATTGTCTGAGAAATAATTTTTCCCCAAGGAAGTCCAGCATTGTTATAGTACTGATTTAATTGTCAACAAATTCTGTTTATTTTTCCTAGCCCTTTAACCATGTGTATGTAGCCAGTAGGTATTCTTTAAAAAATATTTTTATTGAGGTGCCAGAATTTATAATACTGTTAATTATTCTTTTGTACATATATTATTGCAATTCCAAAAAGTCCCCTTCTCTTCATTAGTGTCCCAACTACTCCATTCCATGTAAACTCAGCTCTGTTGACAAATCTACTGCTCCAACGAATGGCACTTTTGTTTCTTGCATTTCTTTTCTTTCTTTTTTTGGGTAGTGGTTGTGTGTGCATACCTGGTGATACTCTGGGCTCACTTCTGTGTTCAGGGAATCACTTCTGGTGGGCTTAGGGAATTAATTAGGTGCTGGGGGTTGAACCCAAGTTGGCCAGATGCAAGACAAATGTCCTACCCACTTTATTTATTTATTTATTTATTTATTTATTTATTTATTTATTTATTTATTTAGTTTTTGGGTCACACCCGGCAGCTCTCAGGGGTTACTCCTGGCTCCATGTTCAGAAATCACTTCTGGCTGACTCAGGGGACCACATGGTATGCCGGGATTCGAACCAATGACTTTTTGCATAAAAGGCAAACGCCGTACCTCCATGTCATCTCTCCAGCTTCCCCACTGCACTTTAGCTTTAGTTCCTCATTTTGCTTATTTACTCTCACATTTCACCTGCAGGAGATCTCTCTCTCTCTCTCTCTCTCTCTCTCTCTCTCTCTCTCTCTCTCTCTCTCTCTCTCTCTCTCTCTCTCTCTCCTTTTCTCTTTGCTCTTTTGATGTGGAGGTTGTGACACACACAGAAAATGGATATTATTCCTTGAAATTCCATAAAATTGTAAACAAATATTTTTTCCCCAAATAATTTTTTGCTTTTTAAATTTAAAGAGTGTTATGAGTGATGCTGTGCAAGTACATTTTAGAGTTTACATGAAATAGAAACATCCTGCCAGTGTAAAATTTACTAAGAGTGAACATAATTGAGAAAATTTAAAGTGAAACATCTGAGTAAGTGAAAGTACTAAGTGTGCTGCAGGAAGTTCAGGTAAGACGGTTTGCCTTTTAGTGGGAAAGCCTTACTTATTTATTTTCTTATAATTGAGCTATTCTTTTTGTTTAGATGCTGAGAATTGCACGTCATCTCTTTTTTTTTTTTTTGAAAGAGAAGAGCATCCTTTAGCTCTGTTATAAACTCTTTAATACTACTGGGTTGACTGCTAGTGTATATTTAAATGTGAGATTTTATAAGCTGAAGCCATACTTTCATACTGCAGAGTTGTAGGACTTATGGTGATGCAATAACCAACACCCCAAGAGGAAACTAGATAGTGCCAAGGATTTCTGTAAGCACTTTGGACTTCTATAAGCTTTGACCTTTTCTGAATTACTCTAATTTGTCAGGACAGAGGCAGAAGTCAATTTTGGCCAAAGACATGACATAGCAAGCAGCAGGTGAGTAAGGACAGGAATCCTGGTGTTTAAAATGACATTGGGACTTAGAACAACTCTTTGGTGTAGATGTCAGGTTTTTCTGTCTCTCAAAGAGCTATGTTAAATATATTAACTGAAAAAATTTTCTTTCTTGATATTTGGACCGCACCGGACAATGCTGGTTTTGCACTAGGGGTAACTCTTGAAAGGCTTATATAGTTTCTGGGATACTGGGGATCAAACCCAGATCAGCATTGTGCAAGGCAAACTTAAGTGGAAATTATATTCTACTTATCTTTAGCTGTATAATTAAGTTTAGAGTCAGTTTTTCTTTTGATAATAAGGTAGCTTTGATAAAAGACTCTATTGGGGCCAGAGAAAAAACTGTGGGTAGGGCACTTGCTTTCTGGTGCTCAACTTGGGTGCCATTCCCTAGCACCCCTTAAGGTCCCCAGAGGATTTCCAGGAATGATCCCTGAGTGAAGAGCCAGGTAAAAGCCATGAGTACAGTTGTGTGGCCCAAAATTAAATTCCTCACCCACCCAATGCAAAATCAAAACAGAACAAAGAAAAAAAAGGAGAAAAAGAAAAGAAAATTATCTTGTGTTTTGTGATGACAGGCCCTTTACAGAAAAGCAGTGATTAGGGCTTGTCAAAGACTGAAAGGGCAGTGGCCGAGGTAATAATGTATTTTCTTAGTATGTCCTGTTAGGTTTTTTGTTTGTTTGCTTGTATGTTTTTGGGTCACACCCGGGGGTGCTCAGGGTTACTCCTGGCTCTCCAATCAGAAATACCCCCTGGCAGGTATGGGGGACCATATGGGATGCTGGGATTCGAACCACTGTCCTTCTGCATGCAAGGCAAATGCCTTATCTCCATGCCCCTAGAATATTCTCTTGAGACTAAAATTTATTTTAATTTTTTTATTTGATAGAGGTTGGCTTGCACCTGGTAGTAGATACACCTTATTTATTGCCTTTTTTTTTTGTTTTCAGAGATCACCACTCCTAGCAGTGCATGAGAGATCATATGTGTATATGTGGTGCCAGGGATCGAAACTGGAGTCAGCTGTGTACAAAGTAAGTATAGCAAGCTGTAGAGTACCTTTTTTTTGTCCTGGGGAAACACTTATGATTTTATTTCCCAGATAAGCAAATGGAGGTACTAAGAATTTAATTTGTCTAAGGGCAAATAGCAAGTAAGAGGGTTATATTATTAATTCTCTTTACAAGTTCAAAAGATCTTTTTTGCTTTGTTTTTTGTTATTGTTTTGGGTCACATTTGATGATTCTTAAGGGTCACTCCTGGTTCAGCCCTCAGGAACTACTCCTGCCAGTGCTCATAGGGACCAAATGGGATGCTAAGACATCAAACTCAGGCTGCTCTATCCAATCTCAAGATCTTATCAACATTTTTTGTTTGATTTTTTTTGGGGTCACATCTGGCAGCACTCAGGGGTTACTCCTGGCTCTACTCTCAGAAATCGCTCCTGGCAGGCTCGGGGACCATATGGGATGCTGGGATTCGAATCAACGTCCTTATGCATGCAAAGCAAACGCCTTACCTCCATGCTATCTCTCCGCCTCCCGTATCAACTTTTTATTCAAATAAAAAATTATAGTTCTGAGAAATTAAGTGAGATACCTGAAAATATAGAGTTAAAAGGCAGATACTTATTAATGCAACCACCTTCTTTTACTTCGATGCCCATTTTCTCTTCTTTGAAATGTATTCTAATTAGATTAATTGATTATGCAACCATTTCATCAGATTGGATATTCTTTTTTTTTAGATTTTTATTGTGGTAAAAGTGAATTACAAATCTTTCACAGTAATATTTAAGGAACATAGTGACAATGAATGAGGGGCATTCCCACCACCAGTGTTGTCCCCCCTCCATCCCTGTTCCCAGCATGCATCCCACATTTCCTTCCTTTACCCCCTGTAATGCTAGTGGAACTGTTCCCCACTTGTACAGCTTATTGTTAGACTGGGTGTCAATTCTGTTGTCATTGACTTTGGATTTGATATTAAAGTCTTATCATTTTTTATCTTACCATTTTCCACCAAATGTACATATAATTGTCTGGTCTTGGTACCATGTAGGGAGGATTTTCTTGAGAAGATAAAAAATATCCTTTTGATTACTGCTTATGTCTAAATGCATTGTGATCCCTAAATAGTTGATTTCTTATTTCTATATCAAAACTGGATGAATGTACAGGATTCAAGAAAAAGATCTGATAATTGAGTAGAAACTTAAGAAATTTAAAAACAGGGATGGGAATAATCCATTTAAAATAATACTTTGATAAAGAAATTGATGTTCATTGGTTATTGTTTTTCCTATCCTATCAGTGTAATAATAGAAGGAATGCAGTGTTAAATATACTGCCTCCCAAAAGGGGGAAAGTCATTGATTATTCACAAGAGTTACACTGCTCTTGTAAATTATTAATATTTGCTAATGAGATGAGCAACATTTGCAACTCCTGTCAGACTGTAGTTCCTGCTCCTTTATGGAAGGGTCTTTCCAGTGAAGAGGAGAGAGCTTGGAAGGGGGAGCCCTGGCTGGGAGGGGATGGCTGACAGGGAGAGTCAGCGTGAGGATGAATGGTCCCAATGGGAGGCACACGTGTGAATGGAGAATTAGGATCCATCCATTATATAAAAATAAACAAGAGGCAACTTTAGAATTGTGATGCTGTATTTCCTTCTGGGATTCAAATATCTACACAAACCATTTGAGCTTCATTTTTATGGTTTATGAAGCTCAGGGGAATTCTCTGCTCCTAATTTATACTTGCTGGTTCCACATAGCATTTATGGCTCCGTATGCTATGTATGATGATATTGTGTGTATGCCTGTGCACAGGGCCTAATTAATGATCCAGATACTATCCTTGGACTGACTTATGGATGCCTCTGTGTTGGAAAGCACGTGCTTCTTTGATGAAAAATAAGAGCATTTTAGGACCAAGAACAATAGCCTTGAAATTTGGAGTCAACTTTCATGCCACTTAATGGATCATTCCAGCTGCAAATTCAGTCTTTGAAATTCTGCATGTGTTTATGCCCTGCTCATCCAATATACTTCTACAGTAAATGAAATAATTAAAAGTTAAATGAAATTCTGAGTCCCTTTGAATCAATATCTTTCCTATATTTTTTGAGTGTGCAATGAACATAAAAGTTACAATAGATGGGGCTGCAGAGATAGTATGGAGGTAAGGCATTTGCCTTTCATGCAGCTGGTCACTGGTTCGAATTCCGGCATCCCATATGGTTCCCCAAGCCTGCCAGGAGCGATTTCTGCGCGTGGAGTCAGGAGTAACCCCTGGGCACTGTCGGGTGTGACCCAAAAACCAAGAAAAAAGTTACAATAGATATTTTCATTAATTATTATTCCTTTGATAAGCGATATCCTTTCTACATTTTCTGCAGCTGAGGACAGGAAGAAAGGGTGGATGAGTCCTGTATTGGACTTATGCATGAAAACAGAAGGATTATTTTTCTATTTTGGCCCCATAAATGAAGATTAGAAGGAAGATCAGAGGTGCAGTTTGCAAATTTATTCACTAATTTTTTTAGAGTAGCTCTTGCCAAAGTAGATTAGAACATTAAATTGGCTTAATTAGATTGAGTTTAATGGTGTTCTTTCCAACCTCCATAGAGGCCTCTTTATTTATTTGGCTGCATACATTGGTACAGTAGTTAAAAGTAGAAAATGGGGACTGGAGAGATAGCATGGAAGTAGGGCATTTGCCTTGCATGCAGAAGGACAGTGATTGGAATCCCGGTGTTTCATATAGTCCCCCGAGCCTGCCAGGAGCTATTTCTGAGCATAGAGCCAGGAGGAACCCCTGAGCACTGCTGGGTGTGGCCCAAAATAAACAAAACAAAAAAATAGAAACTGGGTGGCTAGACTGCCTGTGTTCAAGGTCCAAATTTCCTTACTTTTGATGGGTAAATTACGTAGCCTCTATGCTTTAGGTTTTTTTTTTATTATTTTTTTCATCTAAAAGGGAATTGTAAGCATCAAAGCTTCAG
Source organism: Suncus etruscus (assembly GCF_024139225.1). Classification (NCBI taxonomy): domain Eukaryota; kingdom Metazoa; phylum Chordata; class Mammalia; order Eulipotyphla; family Soricidae; genus Suncus; species Suncus etruscus. Next base: position 5,215,977 of record NC_064857.1, read on the forward strand.
GGAGGTTGTAAGAATTAAAGAAAATAGAGTGATGCTATTTAAATACTTTTCATGCCGTACTTTCTATTAGCTACCATTATTATTACTTATCCCTCTCAGTGACTCAGTGTAGAAGCTTGAAGTCCTTTGATCTATTCAATTTTTATAGACTGCCTGTCATGGGTCAGTCAAGATTATTTTAGAGTATAGTCTTCCAGAGTGTATTATTGCTCTGTTCAGGGGTCTGCATAGATTCTCCCTCAGCCCCTGGGCTTAGATAGCATCCACAATTCTCTTTTCCCACATTCACCCCCTTCTTCTGTGATGGCCTGTCCCCATACTCTCTGTCTGCTGTATCAGCTACTTGCCCTTTTTCTACTCTCTTAACATGGCTTGTTGTTTTAGATCTAGTATTTGTCCTGGTTTCACTCTGCTGTTGTCTTGATATCTTTTATCTTCTAAGGACATGGTAGTGAATATGTCTCTTTTGCTGGCATCTATTATTTGGTGGTCTAGCTCAGGATTTTGCCATAGTCGTCTATTATCTGATGGTCTAGCTCAGGATTTTGCCATAGTCAGACAGTGTTTTAGACTGAGCATTGTACTTCTCTGTCTCCCCAATCAGTGCTGGAGAAGCCTTGAACAGTGTGTAGAAGAATAGAAATATTTGGATCCTCAAAAATTTGTCTACAAAAGCAGAAAGTGGACTAACTACGAACTGAAGCAGAGTTTTGTCTCTTCATGCTTTAACTATCTCATTTTATAAACCAGACAGTTTAGGCCCAGATCACAAAATACACTGTGGCTTACAGGTCCTTTAGTGGGCACAGGTATTCAGGTTCTTGCTTTTAAGGACTCAGGATATAAATAAGGCACTGGAAATCAAATAGGCAAATGCAGAAAAAACTTTAGGGAAATAAAAAGGATGGGAATGGAAGGCAGGCAGAAAAACTCTCAGCTATGAGAGAGGTCCCTTAAAGGAGTATTTCAGATCACTCTGAGGACTTCAAGGAAAATTCTCCTGTGCCTGTCTGTGTTTCTTGAATAACTGAAGGTCTCCTCAGAGGCCTAGGAAGCGCACCTCCCAAAAAACTGCATTTTGAAGCTGCCCAGTGAGTAAAGTCTGGCTGTGGGGGTCGCCAACCAATAAACTGAGCTCTCAGGCCTGCGGAAGCTCCGCCCTACTGTGCCTTTGATCACTCTGAGGACTTCAAGGGAAATTATCCTCTGCCTGTCTGTGTTTCTTGAATCCCTGAAGGTCTCCTCAGAGGCCTAGGGAGAGCACCCCCAAAAAACTGTCAACCAGAGGCAGCAGAAGAGCATGGCCACTCTGCTTCAATTCGTGGCTGTGCACTCTTTCTAACGAATGAATCCCACCACAATACGCAGGAAAAACCACAATATAAGCGTGACAATGAGGAAACCTCACAGGCAAACACCATGCACAGAGAATGAAGATGATAACTCAGATGACTTAATAAATTCCAACCATCTGATTAACCTCTCGGATAAGGAACTTAAAATAGTAATATGGAAGATGTTTGAAGAACTAAAGAAAGCATAGATCGGGGCCGGAGAGATAGCATGGGGGTAAAGCGTTTGCCTTTCATGCAGGAGGTCATCGGTTCGAATCCCGGCATCCCATATGGTCCCCCGTGCCTGCCAGGAGCAATTTCTGAGCCTGGAGCCAGGGATAACCCCTGAGCACTGCCGGGTGTGACCCAAAAACCACAAAAAAAAAAAAAAAAAAAAAAAGAAAGCATAGATCGATCTGAACAGAACACACACAAAGACAGAAATCAGAAAACTCCAAACTGAAATAAAAGATCTGAAAAACACGATAGCTCAACTGAAAACCTCAGTGGATGGCCTCGCCAGCAGGGTAACAGCAGCTGAGGAGAGAATCAGAGTACTGGAAGATGAGATGCAGAAAAACTCAACACAGCAGAAGATATTGGAAAAGAACCTTAAGACAAACAAACAGGCAATAAAAAAAATTTCACAAGGAATGCAAACAGATGAAAATAGAAGTCTTTGATGAACTCAACAGAAATAACATAAGAATCATTGGAGTCCCAGAGACCCAGGTAGGAGATCTTCAGGAAGAATCAACTATCAAAGACATCATCAAAGAGATACTTCCAGAGTTAAAGACTACCTGCAATAAAATCCTGCATGCCCGAAGAGTATCAGCTAAAAGGGACCCAAAGAAAAACACCCCAAGACACATCCTTGTTACAATGACAAATCCCACAGACAGAGATAGAATACTAAAAGCAGCAAGATCAAAAAAGTAAATTACATTCAAAGGAGCATTCTAAGACTTACAGCAGACATGTCACAAGAAACTCTCAAGGCCAGAAGACAGTGGTGGGATATTGTGACAAGACTGAATGAAATGAATGCCTCACCAAGAATACTGCACCCAGCCTGACTCACGTTAAGGTTTGAAGGAAGGACACATAGCTTCATGGATAAACGACAACTCAGAAACTTTACAGATAAAAAAAAAAACACCCTTAAAGGAAAAACTGACAGGTCTACTTTAAGACAAGAGAGGCCAACAAACACAGCAAACTTATCTACAAAGATGACATTAAATCCTATGACAATCATCTCCCTCAATGTAAATAAACTAAATTCACCAATTAAAAGACACAGAGGGGGCAAAATGGGTCAAAAAGATGATCCAACCTTCTGCTGTCTACAAAAAAACACATCTAAATAGTCAGAACAAACATAGACTCAAAATCAAAGGCTGGAGGAAAATAATCCAAGCAAACAACACCCTCAGAAAAGCTGGGGTGGCCATATTAATATCTGATGACACCAACTTTATACTCAGAAAAGTGGTAAAGGACAAATATGAACACTATGTACTAATCAAGGGATATGTGAACCAGGAAGAAATCAGACTATTAAACATATATGCATCCAATGAGAGACCAGCAAATTATCTAATACAGTTACTGACAAATCTGAAAGAAGAAATCAATAATAACACAATAATTGTGGGAGACCTCAACATGGCCCTATCAACACTTGATAGGTCAACCAGACTGAAACCCAACAAAAACATACTAGCCCTGAAAAGAGTAAAGGAAAAAAGAGGACTAGTACATATATATAGGACACTCCATCCCAAAAATCCTGGATACACATTCTTCTCCAATGTACATGGTCATTATCCAGAATAGACTACATGCTGACACATAAAACATACCTCCATAAAATCAAGAGGATAGAAATCTTGCAGGCTACCTTAGCTGACCACAAGGCTCTAAAATTAGATGTGAACTACAAAGGCACACAGAAGAAAAACTTTAACAATTGGAAATTAAACACCCTGCCACTGAACAACCAATGGGTCCGAGATAAAATCAAAAAGGAAATCAAAACTTTCATGGGAACAAATGATAATGAAGACACAAACTTCCAGAATCTATGGGACACAGCAAAAGCGGTCCTGAGAGGAAAATTTACAGCTCTACAAGCAAACATCAGGAAGGAATAAGAGGCATACCTGAATAACTTAATGACACAGCTCACAAAATTAGAAAATGACCAACAAAAGGAACAAAAAATAGGGAGACAGAAGAAAATAACAAAGCTGAAAGCAGAAATCAATGAAGTGGAAAACCAAAAAAACAATCCGAAAGATCAATGAAAGCAGAAGTTGGTTCCTTGAAAAAAATAAACAAGATTGATGGACCATTGGCAAAACTCACAAAGAAAGAGAGAGAGAAATCTGATAATTCGTATTAGAAATGAAAAGGGGGAGATCAAGACAGATATTGCAGAGATCCAAAGGGTAATCAGAGACTACTTTGAGAAACTTTATGCTACTAAACATGAGAACCTAGAAGAAATGGAAAAATTCTTGGACACTTATAATCTTCCACAGTTAAGTAAGGAGGATGTAGCATATCTAAACACCCCCATCACTACTGAGGAAATTGAAACTGTAATCAAACATCTGCTCAAAAAGAAAAGCCCAAGCCCAGATGGATTTCCTAATGAATTTTTTCAAATCTTTCAAGAGGAGCTACTACCAATCCTAGCCAGGCTCTTCCATGAAATTGAAAAAAATGGGAACACTCCCAAACAGCTTTTATGATGCCAACATCACCTTGATACCAAAACCAGACAGAGATGCTGCCAAAAAAGAAAATATTACAGACCAATATCCCTGATGAATACAGATGCAAAGATCTTCAACAAAATCCTGGCAAATAGGATCCAATGCATCATCAAGAAGATCATACACTACGACCAAGTAGGTTTCATTCCAGGGATGCAAGGATGGTTTAACATCCGTAAATCTAACAACATCATACACAACATCAACAACAAGAAAAATAAAAATCACATAATCATATCAATAGACGCAGAGAAAGCATTTGATAAGGTCCAACACCCATTCTTGATCAAAACTCTCAGAAAGATGGGAATGAAAGGAACCTTTCTCAATCTAGTTGAAGCCTTCTACCACAAGCCAATGGAAAATATTATCCTCAATGGAAAAAAACTAAAAGCCTTTCCTCTAAATTCTGGTACAAGACAAGGCTGTCCTCTCTCACCACTCCTCTTCAACATAGTACTGGATATGCTTGCTATAGCGATCAGGCAAGAAAAAGATATCAAGGGAATCCAGATAGGAAAGGAAGAAGTCAAGCTCTCATTTTTTTGCAGATGACATGATACTCTACTTAGAAAACCCTAAAGACTCTACCAAAAAGCTTTTCTAGAAACAATAGACTCATCTAGCAAGGTGGCAGGCTACAAAATTAACACACAGAAATCAATGGCTGGGCCGGGCGGTGGCACTAGAGGTAAGGTGCCTGCCTTGCCTGTGCTAGCCTTGGATGGACCGTGGTTCGATCCCCGGTGTCCCATATGGTCCCCCAAGCCAGGAGCGACTTCTGAGCGTATAGCCAGGAGTAACCCCTGAGCGTACCGGGTGTGACCCAAAAACCAAAAAAAAAAAAAAAAAAAAAAGAAATCAATGGCCTTTTTATACACCAATAATGATAGGGAAGAGAAGGAAGTCAAGAAGGCAATCCCATTCACATTAGTGCCACACAAATTCAAATACTTGGAGTCAACTTGACCAAAGTCGCGAAGGACCTATACAGAGAAAACTATAAAGCCCTGCTCCAAGAAATAAGAGAGGACACACGGAAATGGAAACGCATACCTTGCTCATGGATTGGCAGGATTAACATAATTAAAATGGCAATACTCCCCAAAGCATTGTACAGATTTAATGCAATCCCTCTAAAGATACCCATGACATTCTTCAAAGAATTGGATCAAACACTTATGAAGTTCATCTGGAACAATAAACACCCTGGAATAGCTAAAGCACTACTAAGGAGAAGGAACATGGGAGGCATTACTTTCCATAACTTTAAACTGTAATATAATAGTTATCAAAACAGCATGGTATTGGTATAAAGACAGACCCTTAGATCAGTGGAATAGGCTTGAATTCTTAGATATTGTCCCCCAGACATACAGTTACCTAATTTTTGACAAAGAAGCAAGAAATCCTAAGTGGAGCAGGGAAGACCTCTTCAACAAGTGGTGCTGGCAGAACTGGTTAGCCACTTGCAAAAAAGCGAATATAGACCCCCCAGTTAACATCATGTATGAAGGTAAAATCCAAATGGATTAAAGATCTTGATATCAGACCTGATACCATAGGTATATAGAACAACACGTCGGTAAAACACTCCATGACATTGAGAGTAAAGGCATCTTCAAGGAGGAAACTGCACTTTCCAAACAAGTGGAAGCAGAGATCAACAGATGGGAATACATTAAGCTGAGAAGCTTCTGCACCTCAAAATAAATAGTTACCAGGATACAAGAGCCTCCCACCGAGTGGGAGAAACTATTCACCCAACACCCATCAGATAAGGGGCTAATATCCAAAATATACAGGGCACTGACAGAACTTTACAAGAAAAAAACATCTAATCCCATCAAAAAATGGGGAGAAGAAATGAACAGACACTTTGATAAAAAAGAAATACAAATGGCCAAAAGGCACATGAAAAAATGCTCCTTGTCACTAATCATCAGGGAGATGCAAATCAAAACAACCATGAGATACCACCGCACACCACAGAAATTGGTGCACATCACAAAGAATGAGAACAATCAGTGCTGGCGGGGATGTGGAGAGAAAGGAACTCTTATCCACTGCTAGTGGGAATGCTGTCTAGTCCAACCTCTATGGAAAGCGATATGGAGATTCCTCCAAAATCTGGAAATATAGCTCCCATTCGACCCAGCTATTCCACTCCTAGGGAAATACCCTAGGAACACAAGAATACAATACAAAAATCCCTCCTCACACCTATATTTATTGCAGCACTATTCACAATAGCCAGGCTCTGGAAACAACCAAGATGCCCTTCAACAGACGAATGGCTAAAGAAACTGTGGTACATATACACAATGGAATATTATGCAGCCATCAGGAGAGATGAAGTCATGAAATTTTCCTATACATGGATGTACATGGAGTCTATTATGCTGAGTGAAATAAGTCAGAGGGAGAGAGAGAGAGATGCAGAGTAGTCTCACTCATCTTTGGGTTTTAAGACAAATAAAAGTCATTTTTGCAACAATCCTCAGAGACAATGAGAGGAGGGCTGGAACATCCAGCTCACTTCAGGAAGCTCACCACAAAAAGTGGTGAGTGCAGTTATAGAAATAACTACACAGAGATCTACCATAATCATGTGAATGAATGAGGAACTGGAAAGCCTGTCTGAAGTACAGGTGGGGGTGGGGTGGATGGAGGGAGATTTGGGACATTGGTGGTGGGAATGTTGCACTGGTGAAGGGGTTGTTGTTTACATGACTAAAACATAATCACAATCATATATGTAATCAAGATTTTTAAATAAAGAAAAAAAACCCAAATCTAAAAATTATATATTAAATTTATATAATTTTATTGGTATTTCACATGTCAGGTACTTCATTGTTGTATTTAAAAAATCATATTTTGTATTTGAGCTTGCTTTTTTGTTTTTTTGTTTTTTGTTTTTTGTTTTTTGTTTTTGTTTTTGTTTTTGGGCCACACCCGGTGACGCTCAGGGTTTACTCCTGGCTATAAGCTCAGAAGTTGCTCCTGGCTTGGGGGACCATATGGGATGCCGGGGGATCGAACCACGGTCTGTCCAAGGCTAGCGCAGGCAAGGCAGGCACCTTACCTCTAGCGCCACCGCCCGGCCCCTTGAGCTTGCTTTTATGCAACAATGGAAACCCTCAAGATAAAAGGATTTTGTTATATTAAAAATATAATTATTTTAAAATATAAAAAAAAAGGAGTATTCCAGGTAAAGCCATGAACCGGTCCCAACATTTTATTTTTTTTCTGAAGATTGGTGGGCCAGCATTTATTTATTATGTTCCAATAAATTTGGCTGTTAAAATAGGGAGAGGATGATGAGATAATTCTCTTCTGGTGTCTGATCCAACTGGGTCATCCAGTTATCAGGCACTACCTATGCTGATCCTTGTAACATTTCTACCAGATGATCGTCCTTCTTCATGTATCCCTACTCTCACCCTGCCTGTTTCCAATTTTCCCCATCACAGTGGATTGGTCAGCTATAACCTGTGTGTACAATGGTGGTTAACATGGTGGTAAACATGCTCGACATCACTAATCATCATGGAGATGCAAATCAAAACAACAATGAGGTACCATCTCATGCCACAGTGACTGGCACCCATCACAAAGAATAAGAATAGTCAGTGCTGGCGGGGATGTGGGGAGAAAGGAACTCTCATTCACTGCTGGGAATGCTGTCTTCCTCAGCCTATATGAAAAACAAAGTGGAGATTTCTCAAAAAACTGGAAATTGAACTCCCATATGATCCAGCTATACCATTCTTGGACTAATCTTTGTCTTGCCTGCCCTATGCCATAGACCTAAACGTTCTCCTCTATGTTGTCCACATTATTCTCTTGCCTCCTTATTTTTAGGGGGTCATATTTAGTGTTTGGGTCCACTTTGCACTTAGTGCTCAGGCATCACTTCTGGCACTTTTTAGGGGAGCCTCTGGTGCCCCCTGATCAAATGTGGGTCTACCATATGCAAAACATGTATTCAGACCTATCTCTTTGAACTATCTCTCAGGCCCCAGGTATCAAATTTTTATTCTGTTTTGTAATTCTTTGTTTACTGTTCACACACAACTTTTATACTCCTCATGGTAGTTCTTGGAGACCCCCCGGCATAGTTTACTGTTACAGAATAGATACTTAATAAATTAGGAGAAAAATAAATTAAAATAAAACTGTATTGATTTCATTATACCAAGAAATTAGTTTCCCCCCTTAAAAATAGAGTCCTGGATGGTAAATGGAAGGCTTCTGCTTCGTCTGGAAGACTTCTGCTTCGTCTTACCATCCAAGACTAAGCAGAAGTCTTTCATATACCACAAAAGCACTAAGGGGAGAGTAAATGATCATGCAAGGAATCTATAGTTAATCCCATGATTAACTGAGAAACCCTGTAACTCCTAGGCAAAGGGAATTCCCTCTATAATATCCCCAATACTTAATGTGCCTATGCACGGGGAAAAAGAAAAAAAAAACAAAAAATAATAATCTTTTCACACATTTATTTATTTATTGATTGATTTTTTGACATCTTTATTTTGGTGTAGATATTGAAGTTGATATCTCCAATTTTATTTTATTTCATTTCATTTTATTTTATCTTATCTTTCTCTTTCTTTTTGCACTCCGGCATGATTTGATTTCAGAACCGAGACTATTGTGTGGTGCTTGTCTTTATTGTTGTAGTGCTCACTGGATATTTAATTTGATATTTCTTTCTGTATTATTGTGGTGTTTCAATTACCGTTTTCATGTCCTCCCTCAAACTGAGGTTGAAAGCCTCTAGAAGGTCTCCAACCATTTTCAAAGTTTTTGACTTCTTTTTTTAATTTATTTTTTTTTATTTTTTCTTATTTTGTACCCCATTCTATTGCTTTTCTTTCCTTCAAACAAAACCACATAACTCGATTTATCTAGATCTGCCTCTTAAATAGAGGGGGAAGTAAGGGAGGGTGCCAGGACCAAACAGATATATGACCACTAATAGTAAGCTAGACAAAGAGGGGTCCACCTACTCTAGCAGCCTGGGGGGTGATGGTGGGGGATATGGGTTGCAGAAAGGGAACTGGGATGGGGGAGGACAAATTTGGTGGTGGGTATTTTCCTGATTCAATGTTAACATGTTCCTAAAATACTACTGTGAAAGATATGTAAGCCATTATGATCACAATAAAAATAAAAAAAAGAGTCCTATTACCTAGCTTACTATTTAATTAAAATTAAAAAAAATTTTATAGTCTTCCCTGACTTTTTAGGGGGTGGGCCACATCTGGCTCACTCAGGGGTTACTCATGGCTCTGCACTTGAAATTGCTCCTAGTAGTCTTGAGGGACCAAACGGGATGCTGGGGATTGAACCCTGAACCATCCTGGGTTGTCTATGTGCAAGACAAATGTCCTACTGCTGTGCTATCGCTCCGACCCTCCCCCTGACTTTTTATTTGGTGTTTTTTCTTATTTTCCTCACAGAATTTCCCTTTGAATTTGCTTTGTATTTTCTAGTTAAGAGCTTCCCCAGAGCCTGTCACACTAAAGGGAAGTATCTTTTGATTTTCATTTTAAATGACATCCATTAAACAGTAACAGATCAGGTAGGGAGGCATTTGCTATTCTAAATTCCTCTTTTGACTTTCTTTTGGCTCCTCAGCCTGTCTCCTGGGGGGCATATAAGTTCAGAGCATCTTGAAATGCTTCCAGAAATATGGCACAGTTGCAGCCATGTGTCTGATACTTGACTGTGTGAGATGCAGCTGGATCGTGCATGGTTTATCCATGCCCAGACTGGAATGCATCTATCTGAACCCAGTCCTCTCTTTGGCCATTACACGTAGTTGAGTGTGCTATAAATCCACGAGGCGTCAACAATCGAGGCAACCAGGCACTGACAGACACTTCTCAGGGTAACAAGGCACGTGCTGGAAGCATCTTCCAGCATCAGGAAAGTGCAAACTAACATATTCCTTTGCTTTTAGCTAAATTGGGCATCAAAAGGGCAACATTGATTAGACTACACAATAACTAAAATACTTGTCACTTTTTTTTTGAACTACAGATTGCAGTGCTCATGACTTAATCTTAGTTCTGCGCTCAGGGGTTACTCCTGGAAGACTCAGGGGGACTGTATGGGGTGCCAGAAAATTGAGTATGAGCCATGCGCAAGGCACATGTCCTACCCACTGTACTGTCTTGCCCACACCTGTTGCTTCTTTTTGTTATTATTTATTTTTTTTGATTTTGGGCCACACCCAGTGACGCTCAGGGGTTACTCCTGGCTATGTGCTCAGAAATCACCCCTGGCTTGGGGGACCATATGGGATGCCCGGGATTGAATCGCGGTCTGTTCTGGGGCAGCAGCATGCAAGGCAAATGCCATACTGCTGCAGCATTGCTCTGACCCTGACACATCTGTTACTTCTATGACCTGACAGATTATTATTTTTTTTTGATGGGGAGTTACACCTAGTGATAATGGGATCTACTTCTGGCTTTGGGCTCAAGGCTCTGATGAGGAGGTTCTTGGTGTACTTGCAATGCCCGCAATGAACCTTGGTCTCAGTCATGCAAAGCATTCACGCAACTCATTGAGCCCTAACTCTGGCCTCAAAATCATTTTGTTTCTTTGATTTTCTCTCATTATTTTTAGAGGGACATACTTATACTTACATTTTTATTTATTTATTTATTTATTTATTTTTACCATTTTTATTAAGAATCAAGACTTAAGGGCCTGAGAGATAGCACAGCGGCGTTTGCCTTGCAAGCAGCCGATCCAGGACCAAAAGGTGGTTGGTTCGAATCCCGGTGTCCCATATGGTCCCCCATGCCTGCCAGGAGCTATTTTTGAGCAGACAGCCAGGAGTAACCCCTGAGCACCGCCGGGTGTGGCCCAAAAACCAAAAAAAAAAAAAAAAAAAAAAAAGAATCAAGACTTAAAATGCTGTTCATAGTTTTTCATGCATCCATCATTCCAACACCACACCCATTACTAGAGAGCTAACTTCCCATGGTACCTTCCCAAATACTCCATTCCACATGGAAGAGACAAAATATCTAGTTCTGATGAATCTGGTCATTTGTCATCCTTAAAAAATTTGTGTAAGTTTTCCCAAAACTATATATTTATCTTTATTTTGTTTTTGGGCCATACCCGGTAACCCTCAGGAATTACTCCTGGCTATAAACTCAGAAATTGCTCCTGCCTTGGGGGACCAAATGGGAAACCAGGGGAAATCCAACCATGGTCCTAGGCTAGTGCGTTGCAAGGCAAACACCCTACCACTTTCGGCACTGATCCGGCTCTATATCTATCTATCTTTTTTTTTTTTATATTTATAGGCGCAAGTTAAAAAATAATTGGGGAAGAGAATGGCATTGGTGCTGGGAGTTTTGCACTGGTGATGTTGGGTGTTCTGATTATAACTGAAACCCAACTACAAACATGTTTGTAATCATGGTGCTTAAATAAAGATCTATAAAAAATAATTAATAGCTTTTAAAATTTTAGAAAATTTAAAAATTTTTAAAATTTGGCATTTTAAGTATGTAATTGAGTAAAATAAGGTAATTAAGGAAATTTTAAGGAGACCACTAATAGGTGTGTAAAAGTATGAGTATATTTATTTCTTAAAAAGGAATATTGATGTTTGTTAGAAAACATTATATTATAGAAAATGATTAAGTATCTGCAATAATAAGTAAAATTATAGTTAAGTATGTATATCTAAACATCACCTGAAAATACATGACACATCCAATATAAATGAAACACCAATTTAATTATTGAAAGTATAAAAGCTAGGAACAGGTTAGGAACCAACAGATGTTTCTTAATCTGGTAAAGGGTCACCACCATAAGCACCATGAGTGATTGCCAATGGCAATGCCAATATTCAATGGTAAAGTGCTGAAAAGTTTGTCTTTTCTTTTAAAGAAAATCCCCGAGGGTTGTGTATGTAAACATTTTAATGGGATTATGTTACTGACCCTACCCTGATCGGTGATTGTGCCCTACCCTAGGGTGTGACCTAGCATTCTGCTCCCACCCTAGGGTGGCACCTGATTCTGCTCCCACCATTGGGAGGTACCTGATCCCACCATTGGGTGGTACCTGATTCTGGGGCATAAAAGCAAGGGTCTGTGGAAGGCGAGAGGCTTTTGGTCCTGGACCTATTCTTAGGCCTTTTGGCTTCGGCATGTTCACGGAATGAAGAGCTGTTTTCTTCGGAAGCCTGACTGCCTGTTGGCTTTCTTCCTGCCGCATTTACCTCAGAACCGCGGACTGAACAGGGTAACAGACGTGTGGTCCGAGCTGGAGGAGAAAGGCCTCATCCTCCACCCCTCCATCAGTCAACCTCTTCAGGGGCTGACTTGCAACACCCGAGTATTGTAAAACTGCTTTAGAGTCTATGAATTCTCTAGGTTGGAGCTTTGCCAGGTGTCATTTCTTCAAATCTGCATGATAATCAATTTGAAAGAATATTCTTGCTGAGGTGCTCATTTTATTGAATTTTTGTACTATATCTCTACTTTCTTCAGACTCGTAGAATCTCATTTGATAGATCTGTGAATCTTTTTTTGAAGTTAAAACATTTATTTATCATTTTTCTGTGAATGTGATGGGCTTTCCATTGTACTTAAGTTTTTGGATATGATATTTTCAATATTTTATCTCTGTTTTTTGGCTTTTGTTATTTTTAGTACAATGTACCTTGTCATTTTTTTCTATTTGAGTCCTTTTTGAGCGTGATTGTGATGAGTAGAGAGAGCCATTCTATAGCTGTGTAAGCAGCTATATGGAAGTAGATTTGGAGGTAGCCTACTGAGATATGGTGATATGGAGATATGTAGGTAGCCTGCTGAGATGGCAGAGACTGAGTGTGAAGGAAGACTGCTGGGATCCTACCAGAAGCAGAATCTACTCCCTATTCCCAAAGGATCTAGGGATATCCACCCGAAGTTAACCTCACCTGCATGGAGGAGGAGCAAATAGAAGTTCTAGTTTTTTATGGAGCTATTACTGGTGGCTTACTTCTAACTCTAAGCTCAGTAATCACTTCTGTCTGCTCAGAGGACCATATAGGTGCTGAAAATTTAGCCCTGGTGGACCACATGCCAGGTAAGGGACTTACCTACTTTACTCTTGCTCCAGTATGAAAATTCATGTTCTTAAGGAATAAATGATGTAGTTTTTAGGATGGAAATATTGTGATATCCTTATCTTACAAATATATATATATATATAGAAATTGTACAATACATTTGTATATAAAATATGCATGCATAATGTATGTACATATCTATATACACATATATATGAAGAAATTAGAGAAATATAATGTGAAAAAGTAAGGAGTAGAATACTGATGCTCATCATTCCAGTTTTTAGTTAAAAATAAGCATGACCAAGATAAAGGATATCTTATTTATTACAAGGTTGCCAGACTATTGCCATTAGATAATAAATCTCAAGAGTCTGGAAGTAAAATTGACTTCTGGTGGCACATTATGACGAACTGTATGGGTAATACAGAAATAGAATCTACTCTCTATTATATATTATTTTCAGCACTGTCTTTATATTAACCATTTAATGCTCACAATGACCGTATTGACTTGACACTCATTTTATTTCCTTATTCCAAGAGTGTAAAACTAGACACAAAGGGATTAAAGAGGACAAATAATCTACACCAAGACCTTCAGCAAGTAATGTGTAGACAAATATAAAATGTTGCCTTCAGTGTTTTTGGTAGTAAGCAATAGTCCACAGTGAAGGGAGAAAAGGGACCACTGAGAACAAATCAGCAGCAGCGGTGCTGGAAGCTTCTTTCTAGGCTGAGGCAAGATGGTCTGGGAAGTTGTCTTTTCACTTTGGGAGCTGGTTGGCAGCTGGTGGGTGGGATGGGGGAATATTTTGATTCCTGAGCAGTTAAAAACTAAGGGTAAAAAGGGTTAAATAAGGATAAATCACAGATCAGGGGTGAGAGAGTGAAAGGATATCTATCTATCTATCATCTATCTATCTATCTATCTATCTATCTATCTATCTATCTATCTATCTATCTATCTATCTATCTATCTATCTATCTGTCTGTCTGTCTGTCTATCCATCTATCTATCATCTATCTATCTATCTATCTATCTATCTATCTATCTATCTATCTATCTATCTATCTATCTATCTATCTATCTATCTATCTATCTATCTATCTATCTATCTATCTATCTATCTATCTATCTCTCTCTCTATCTGTCTGTCTGTCTGTCTATCTATCTATCTATCTATCTATCTATCTATCTATCTATCTATCTATCTATCTATCTATCTATCTATCTATCTATCTATCTCTATCCTCTCTCCTTATATATCTAGGAATATATACATAGGTAGACAGTATGGACATTACAGATTGATTTTAGACAGACATAGAGGTGGATAACACATACATTGATGCACACACATCGACAAACAATAATGATCAACTCATAGGTTGCAGTTAAAAAACTGACCCAGGCTTCCTGATTTAGATTGTGCATATAGCATTCTTGAAATGATATGATGTTCAAGTCTGGAATACTATGCGATATGGTAATGCGAACTGTAAATGAGTCCACACCATGAAGTATCATGGTCTTTAGCATGAGTCTTTAGCAACCAGGTTTCTTTACTGAAAGCAAACTATAATCATGGGAATTTACAATATAATAGTAAACTAGCTTGAATCGAAAATGAATTGCCATAATATATTCAATGAATGAGCAAGAGTCTATGGCATGCAGCTGCCTATTCCAATGTTATCTGTGGGCAAAATCATTCAATCATATTAGCAGGCATAATCAAGTGGAAAATGAATAGATTAGAATATTTGTCAAGACATCATCTTAATGAGCACTGTATTTTGAGTCTAATATAATATAGCAGTGTAATGCCAAACTAGGGTGACAACCTGTATCTCCAAGAGCCATTGTGAACAAAAAGATTAAAGAGTTATTATAGATATTTTGAAATTAAGACTAAAAATTTCTTATAGTAAGCACTGTAGTGGGAGTCCATAGCTTCCAAATACATTCTATACATTTTTTTCTTGAGGAAGGTTTCATTCACACCTATTTTGCTGAGGATTTTCATATGAAAGGGTGTTGGATTTTGTCAGATGCTTTCTCTGTATCTATTGATATGCTCATGTGGTTTTTATCCTTTCTTTTAGGGATTGTGTGTGATGTTGATTTGTATATAGTGAACTATCCTTGCATCTCTGGGATGAAACCCACTTGGTCATGTTGTATATAATCTTTTTTTATGTGTTGTTGAATTTGGTTTGCTAATATTTTGTTAAGGATTTGCATTCATGTTCATGAGTGAGATTAGTCTATTATATGCTTTCTTGGTGGTATCTTTGTCAGCTTTGGAAATGAGCATGATATTAGCTTCATAGAAGGTATTAGGGAGGATTCCTGTCTTCTTGATATTTTGGAAGAGTCTAAGGATCAATGGTAGTAACTCTTCTCTGAATGCTTGATAAAAATTCACCTGTAAACCCATCTGGACCTCTATTTTTATTTTTGGGAATTTTTTTTTTTTTTTTTTTGGTTTTTGGGCCACACCCGGTAACGCTCAGGGGTTACTCCTGGCTATGCGCTCAGAAGTCGCTCCTGGCTTGGGGGACCATATGGGACGCCGGGGGATCGAACCGCGGTCCGTCCAAGGCTAGCGCAGGCAAGGCAGGCACCTTACCTCTTTGTGCCACCGCCCGGCCCCGGGAATTTCTTAATTATTGTTTCAATTTCCCTACTTGTGGTTGGGGTTTAGGCTTTCTATCTCCTCATTAAGTATTGGGTGATTATATTTTTCTAGGAATCTGTCCATTTCTTATAGATTTTCTAGATTAACTGAATACAGTTGTTCATAATAAGCTCTCATGATGTCTTGGATTTCTTGGGCTTCTGTTGTAATCTCTCCCTTTTCATTTTTAATCTGATTTATTTGAGTATTTTTCCTCTTTTCCTTTTGAATCTTGCCAGTGGTTTGACCATGTTTGAGCTACGACCTGCACAATAACCATGATCCCCAGTTCCAAAGGTCTGGCAGAGACAACTGTAACGGAATGGGGCTTCTGGAAACACAAGGAAAGGCATTATCCTAAGTGCCATCCCAGGGTTAGTGCCAAGACCAAGACCACCAACCACAGAAGATGGACTGGAGTGACACTGAGGGAACAGAACTTCTACATCCACAAAGACTTACTTCATCATAAGTCCCACCCCTGTAACTGTGCAGATACTGAAATCTCTAGATACAGAGGTCTCACTATAACACCCAGGATGGAGCAGAAGCCTCCCAAACACCACAAATGCACCACCGGGAGAATAAAGGATCATGAACAGAGTCTATAGTTGATCCCATGACAATATACTCCAAGGGCGGAGAAACCCCATATCTCTTAGGCCATGTGAATCCCTTTTCGAATGACCCCAATATTTACTGTGGCTGGGCAGGAGAGAAAAAAAAATCATTATTTAATTTTCATATATTACTTTTTATCTTCATGTACTACTATATTTTTTTATTTTTTTTGGTTTTTGGGCCACACTCGGCGGTGCTCAGGGGTTACTCCTGGCTGTCTGCTCAGAAATAGCTCCTGGCAGGCACAGGGGACCATATGGGACACCGGGATTCGAACCAACCACCTTTGGTCCTGGATCGGCTGCTTGCAAGGCAAACACCGCTGTGCTATCTCTCCGGGCCCTCATGTACTACTATTATTATTTTTATTTACCTATCTATTTTTGGTCGATTTCTTTGTTTTAGTGTGGTTATTGGAGTTATTGCCCCCCACTTATCTTTTTTTTCTCCTCTTTTTTTTTTCTTCTTTCTTTTCAGATTTCTGGGTGGCACCCGGCAGTGCTCAGGGATTATGCCTGGCTCCGGGCTCAGAGATTGCTCCTGGCGGGCACGAGGGACCATGTGGGGCGCAGGGATTCAAGCCGATGACCTCCTGCATGAAAGGCAGACGCCTTGCCTCCATGTGATCTCTCTGGCCCCTTCTTTTCCCTCTTCATGGGCTCTGCCATGATGCCTATCTCAAGATCACGGCATTTTTTGTTTGTTTGTTTGTTTGTTTGTTTTGTTCTGTTTTTGGGGTGCTTAGCGTTATTGTTGGAACTCTTAATAGATATTTGACACTTCATTTCGTAGGGGTGGACTGTTTCACCTTCTTTTTCTCCTTCGTCTCTCAAACCGATGGCGAGAGCCTCTAAAAGAATTCTGCTTATTCCCGGCGTATTAGACTTTTACCCCAGTTTATTATTTTTCTCCTCTTCAAACAAAACCACATAACTTGAACTAGCTAGTCCTGCCCCCCAATTGGAGGGGGAAATAAAGGAGGCATCAGGACCAAACAGGTGTAAGACTACGAAGTAATAGGATAGGTACAGAGGGGACCACATATTATAGCAGCCCTGGGGGTGAGGGAAGAGGATATGGGAGGTAGGACAAAAACCGAGGAGTAGAGAAGACAAACCGGTGATAGGAATCCCCCCTGATTTTATGTAAATATGTACCTAAAATATTATTGTCAACAATATGTAAGCCACTATGATCAAAATAAAAATTATGTTAAAAAAAAAAGCTCCTGGTCTCTATTTATTTGTACTATTTTCTTTGTTTCTATATTGTTGTTGTTGTTTTTTTTGCTTTTTGGGCCATACCCGGTGACTCTCAGGAGTTACTTCTGGTTATACACTCAGAAATCACTCCTGGCTTGGGGGAACATATGGGACACCATGGGAATTGAATCATAGTCCGTCCTAGGTTAGCATGTACAAGGCAAATGCCCTACTGCTTGCACCACAACGCTGGCCCATATATTGTTGATTTCTGCTCTGGTTTTTATTTTTCCTTTTCTTCTTCTTATGCTATTGCTTATATATTCCATATATATAAGTTGTGCTTTAGGATGTGGATTTTTTTTTCTTCTTTTCTAATGTAGGCCTATGAGTTTTTCTTTGATTACTGCTTTTGCTGTGTCACATAGAATTATTATATGTATTTGACATAAAATATTATGCCTGATTTATTACCATACCATTCATCTGCCATAGCCCAGCATCCCTCTGCCATAGCTGTTTACCTAATGGTGACATTAGCTCAGTGTTCTGTTCTATGGATTTGTTTCTCTAGATTTTATCTCTGCTGTGTTTTCTTTCTCTGTATCACACATAAGCATGACATGTTCTGATATTTGTCTTCATCTTCTGAAACATTTCATTTAACCTGATCCCCTCCAGTTCCATCCATATTGTCAAAAAATCAAAATTTAATTAAATTTTATTCTTTATGTATTTTTCTTGGCTGATCAGAGACAAAACCAGTCTCTCCTCAGGGCTATTCCTGTCTCTGTGCTCAATAGCTACCATTGGTTAAGGTTTGGGGAACAAAAGTGGTGTTGAGGATTCAAACTGGGATTGGCCACATGCAAAGAAAGTGCCTTAACCCCAGCACTGTTTCTCTAGCCCTATTCCTGTACTATTTCTGACCACTCCACAGTTTGGTTTTGGAATAACACTTGGCAGTGCTAAGGCTTACTCCTAAATGTGTGTTCAGGTATTACTCCTAGCAGTGCTGGGAATGGAAGTGGGGTTGGCTTTGTGCAAGGCAATTGCTTAACCTCTGAATTATCCATTCCTTAATTTTTTTCTTTTAGGTGAATAGTAGTCCATGCCATGCACTTGTTGGGCAGTTGGGTTGTTTCCATTTATTGAATATTATAAATAGAGCTGCAGTAAACTTAAAGGTGCATGCATTTTTCTGAATTAGTGTTTTTGCATTCTTTGGATAGATATCGAGGAACTATGCTGGATCACATGTCACGTATATTTTTAATGTTTTCAGAATGGTAACAAGTATGGGAAATAATTTTTACTTTTTACTACATCCAGTAGTTCTCAGAACTTAGCCCTTGTGCTGTGCTCAGAAATCACTTTTAAAGAGCTTAGGGGACAATGTGAGGTGCCCAGGAACGTAGCTTAGTAAGCCTAAATTCAAGGCAAATGCCATATCTGCTATACTATACAATAACTCTATGATTGACTCCCATACTTTTTTCCAAAGTAATTAAGTCAATTTACATTTCCACTAGTAATAATATTAGTTCCTGTTTTTTACATACCACTTATACACTTAGTATTGTGTCTTGCCTTTTATTTATATAGTCCATTCTCAAAGGAGTTTCTGTTTCAATTTGAATTTCCATGCCAGTAAGTAATAATGAAATTTTTTCATGTACTGTTGAACATTTGTACACTTGTTTTCTTTAGCAAAGTGTCTGTTCCATTCTTCACTCCAATTTTTATAAAGTTGTTTTCTTTTTGTTATTGAAGATTATGAGTTATTTATTTATGTGTCTTGGTTGGATATTAGGTCTCCAAAAACCACAATAGAATAATTATTTGTTTATTCTAACTTAGTATAATTTCTCTGGTTCAATATGATCTTCCCCAATAAAGTCTTCCCATTGCTTAGACAAAAGACCACCACTTGGATAATGCTAATTGTTTATTAGATAATATTCTAACAGCTTTAAAATCATACTTTATTAAACTGCATGGTAACTATTATCTTCATTACCAATTTTAATTTTCAGGTGAGAAAGCTGGAGCATGCATAGGTCAAATAAAATTTGCTTTAACACAACAAGTGTGGTAAAGTGTTATCTGACCCTGCCTATTTGAATCCTCTTATTTATCCTTTTATCTCTCCCTTTCTGGTCATCTCTGTGCCTCCTGATCTTTGCACAGCATAATGAATAGAAACAAACTTTTCTTACTCAGTTTCTTTAAACAGTTTCTTTTTACATAAGAATGTACTTAAGGAATTGAACTACAGGGCCAAAAACTCTAGGTCTTTCCTTTTGAAATGGAATAGAACAGAACTCTCCCGCATCCACCCCACCACCCAGCAGCATTCCTTACCTACCACTGCCATCTTTCTGGCAAAAATATGGCCTGGTTAAGCTTAAAAAATAAAATAATGCTCTAGATCCTTCGCAGGTATCTTCTCTTTGCTGGTATCTCTGTGGCATTCTCAGAAAGGAGAGGGAGTACAGATTCCTTTTTATTTTTGCACAGACGATATGTTCATAACATGCCCAATACCATCCTCTATCATCTGACAGAAAAGGCCCAGATCCATGATTTCACCTTAGCAAATTTCCAAGAAGCAAAATTTGTTTTAGATTTATAAATCCTGGACCACACAGCCACTTAAGTTAGCCTAAACAGTAACACAAAAAGCTCAATTAGCACTAGTCAGAGACTAGTAAATTCTGAGCCATGGTATTACTGACATTAGTAATACCATGGAGACATATATCAATCATTTCAGATTGACCGGTGTTGATCTGTAATTTTGTATTGTAACAGTAATATGAAGTAAATGTGTTTGTTTCTGCCTGAAGGCAGGTAATAGTATTGGGTGGGAGGTTGGGGACACTGATAAAAGGAAGGTCACACTGCTGACCTTCAAATATCCAAACCACTGCTTGTATATTTAATGCCTGCCATGATTGTTATGAACAACTTGATAAGCCAGTGTTATAAGAAAAATTAAAAATTTTTAAAAAATTTAAAATAAATCTATATTGATCAGAAAATAATTTACTTGAAAAATGGGGAGAAGAAATGAACACTTTGTCAAAGAAGAAATACAAATGGCCAAAAGGCACATGAAAAAATGCTCCTCATCACTAATCATCAGGGAGATGCAAATCAAAACAACTATGAGGTACCATCTCATAGTTTGGCGCAATCTCAGAGATTGGCGCAAATCATAAAGAATGAGAACAATCAGTGCTGGCAGGGATATGGAGAGAAAGGAACTCTTATTCACTGCTGGTGGGAATGCCATCTAGTCCAACCGTATGGAAAGAAATATGGAGATTCCTCCAAAAACTGGAAATTGAGCTCCCACATGATACAGCTATACCACTCCTAGGGATATATCCTAGGAACACAAAAATACAATTCAAAAATCCCTTCCTCACACCTATATTTATTGAAATGCTATTTACAATAGCCAGACTCTGGAAACAACCAAGATGCCCTTCAACAGATGAATGGCTAAAGAAACTGTGGTACATATACACAATGGAATATTATGCAGCCATTGTGAGAGATGACGTCATGAAATTTTCCTATACATGGATGTACATAGAATCTAACATGCTGAGTGAAATAAGTCAGAGGAAGAGAGATAGACACAGACTAGTCTTTCTCATCTATGGGTTTTAAGAAAAATGAAAGACATTTTTGCAATAATTCTCAGAGACAAAAGAGAGGAGGGCTGGGACTTTCAGCTCATCATATGAAGCTCACCACAAAGAATGATGACTACTGTTAGAGAAATAACTACATTGAGAACTACCATAACAATGCGAATGAATGAGGGAAGTAGAAAGCCTGTCTGAGTACAGCCTGGGGTGGGGGTAGGGTGGAGAGAGATTTGGGACATTGGTGATGGGAATGTTGCACTGGTGAAGGGGGGGTGTTCTTTACATGACTGAAATTTCAATACAATATTATTTGTAATCAAGGTGTTTAAATAAAGATTAATAAAAGAAAAAGAAATATGAATGCAAGAAACAGGCACCAAAAGACCTAAATACATAAATATATTTTTATAACAGAAAGTTTCCATTAAAAATAGAGTGGAATGATTCTAATAGCCACAAATATTTTGGTGGAGAGAAATAATGAACCTAATCAAACTTCAGAATAGTTTATATTTTCCTTTGCCATATCTGAGCTTCTCTCTGTCTATTCTTGTTTTCTCTCTTTTCCTTTCTCTGTTGTGGGACCATGGCTCATTCATGAATTTAGCCAACTCTGTGGGAGCTCTTATTGCCTAATTTTTATACCTACATTTCAAATTTCATCCTTGGTAGATGTTGCCTCTTCTTTCTTTGTATCTCATTCAGAATGTAAACATTTCTCTTTTCTACACCAGGCTGGTAGTACTCTCTATTTTTTCTTGCCTTGGCCACGTCAAGAACTTCATCTTGGCCATTTGGCTTGTCTTTTGAACCTTACATTATATTCTCCACGGGCAGCCAGAGAGATCATGCCACTTCTCAAGACTTACTCTCAATGGCTTTCTGTCATATTTAGAAGTCAATGTGTCTAACCAGTGTCTAGGAGACTCACAGCTCCCTGTTTCATCTTTATTTACTTCATTTCTCTCTCCTACTGGCTGTTCTTAGGTTACATGGTCTCCTTCTTAAACTTTGGGAGCATAATAAATATCTTTAACTCCAGACACTACTTTCTTGTTTCTCTCTGGAACACACTTTCTTCTGTTTGTTCATGGGGCTGCTCCTTCTTACTTTTTCATGTCTCTGCTTAAATTTGATTTCTTTCATAAGAAGAAATGTTGTCTATTCAAAATTCTTATTTATTTTTCTTCATGGCAAATGACTTTTCTTTTTATTTTCTGTTCTTTTAAGAATTTATCTGAATATAGCAGTTTAAAAATATATGATATATGGGCCCGGAGAGATAGCACAGCAGCGTTTGCCTTGCAAGCAGCCGATCCAGGACCAAAGGTGGTTGGTTTGAATTCCGGTGTTCCATATGGTCCATCGTGCCTGCCAGGAGCTATTTCTGAGCAGACAGCCAGGAGTAACCCCTGAGCCCTGCTGGGTGTGGCCCAAAACAAACAAACAAACAAAAATATATATGATATATTAAGAGATTATTGATTAATGTATTGGAACAAATGAATTATTGGGCTGGAGCAATAGCACAGTCAGTGGTAGGGAGTTTATGTTGCACAAAGCCAATCCAGGATGGACAGAGTTTGATTCCCAGTGTCCCACATGGTTCCCAAGCTAGGAGTGATTTCTGAGCACAGAGTCAGGAGAAACCCCTGAGCATCACCGGGTGTGGCCCAACAACCCCCCCCCAAAGAATTATAGATGAATTAAAATCCTAAATGGGAGGTAGAGTGAGTTGAAATGCTTTTGCTGAGAGAAGCAAGGAAATTAAATATTTAATTTATGGAGGGGCAGTTCCTCATGTTTGTACCAAAAGGAAATTATTCTCCCTTAGAGAAGAGGGTGAGAATGAATTGAGGGAGCACTTGCATTGATCTTTTCTTCTTACAGGCTCTTTTACATACTTTTCTTCCTGCTTATGGACCCTTATAGCAGGTTAAGTCTTAGGAAAGAGTTATCTATTCGTCACCAAGCAAAGAAGATTAACCTTTCTCTCCTCTGTGCACTGAGAGTAGGTCTACAAACATTGGCACACACCACACAACATGCTATGCTCCCAGGGAACTTTGAGAGGCACCCAGACCATATTAGCTCATGTGGGAGGAGGGTCCTTAACCAGAAGTGGGGTCCTCTGGCTAAGTAGCAGATCCTTTCTCAGGGAAATTCTCCAGTGAGTTCTCTTCAGGCCTCCCAGGGCTCAGCAGTGATTTGTAGCAGTTTAAGGCCTTTTTATATTCCAGTTTCATCTCTCCCCATTGATTTTTCCATTTGTGGCTTATCATGGAAATGAAGCTAGCTGGGACAGATGGAGCAGTTACTCGGTGCTTTTTTTCGTTTTGTAGCTGGAGCATTCTTGGGAAGTCAGCTGAATGACATTTGCTTCCTTAACTCTTCTCTGGGTTTCACCAATTTGATATTGCCTGGCAGGTGGTGATCAATCTGTGGGTTGGTTCACATTACGCAATGTAAAAAGAGATGAAAGAATAAAGAGTTTCCTTCAATATAAAAGCTTAAAAGAGAATATAAATAAGTGGTGGCAATTTGTACTAATTTTAAGAAGACATTCTAAAATTGAGAAAAATACATTTTACTATATTATTTCTCTTTTCTTAACTAGCATAAATAATGTTAATTTTATTTCCTCTTACTCTTCTTCCCCCTCTTTTTCTAAAAGCAGTTTATTGATTGATTGATTGATTGATCAATTGATTGGCTTTTGGGCCAGACCCTCCTGGCAAGCTTGGGAGACCATAGGATGCCAGAAATTGAATCATGTCGGTCCTGAGTTGGCCAAATGCAAGGCAAATGCCTTACTGGTGTGCTATTCCTCCAGCCCCATCCTCCTCCTTTTAATTTTTGGTTTGTTTTTGAATCACACTAAACAGTGCTTAGAATTTACTCTTGTATTCAAGAATTACAGTAAACGGGTTAAACCTAAGTGAGCTGCTTGCAAGGCAAGTTCCTTACCTATTGTAAGGAATATCTCTGACACCGAATGTTAATTTTGCTGCAACTTATTTATGATATTGGTTTTATAAGAATAGGTAGTATTTATTTCGCTTTAAGAAAACTATAGATAAGTACTGGAGTATTAATTCAGAACACAGCTTTTTTTTTTTTTTACTTAAAATATCGATAGTAAAAGTTTTTCATGCATGTAGTGTCCTAATACCACATCCTCCATCAGATTGCTTCCCTGCACTATCATTTCAGTGTCCCTTCATCTCCTGGGGATGGTGGTTGTGGTAAACTCAGTCTGCAGACCAATTCTCATTTTCTGTTGCCTTTGGCCAACACAACAATGTTGTGTTCCCTTACCATGTTTTTGCTTGGATCATTGGCTGACCATTTTCTTCATCATCATTAATATGCTCATTTAGTGGATTCTTGAAGTCTCATCTTAGGATTCTTTTATTTTCCTTGGTTTTTGGGCCACACCTGGCAGTGCTCAGGGGTTACTCCTGGCTAACTGCTCAGAAATAGCTCCTGGCAGGCACAGAGAACAATATGAGACGCCAGGATTCGAACCAACCACCTTAGGTCCTGGATCGGCTCCTTGTAAGGCAAACACCACTGTGCTATCTCTCTGGCCCCTCATCTTAGGATTCTTTTTTGTTTTGTTTTGTTTTTTGTTTTTTGGTCCACATCCGGTGATGCACAAGGGTTATTCCAGGCTCTGCTCTGGCAGGCTCGGGGACCATATGGAACACTGTGGGATTAAACCATGGTCCATCCTGGGTCAGCCATGTGCAAGGTAAAGGCCCTACCACTGCACCACTGCTCTGACCCGGTGTACTATTCTTACTTTCTTTTTCTCTGATGACCCACCCACCTTTAAAGTGCAGTGTTTCTATGTCTCTTCCCTTCTAGTTTTGTAAAATATAGCAGAAAAAAAAAGGATTTGGTTCTGGAGACAATATTTGGATGCATTTTATAACAACTTTAATATCATTTTTAAATTTCCATTGATTTAATTAAAGAATTCCTTTAAATTGATACTATTCAAATAAGTAAGAAAAAAGATTCTAAAGAGGCGTATATATTAGATGGAAAATAAAATCTATGGTCTTACAGTGTGTGTTTTTTTTTTTTGACATGGTATGCATGCCTCTTTGTGATCAGACTTGCACAATTTATACTAACACAGAGCAGGGATTTGATTGAAATGACTTTTATTTGTCCACAATGTCAGTCACTGTGATGCGACATGCTTCCTGTTTTAACATCCCTGAGATTGCACACAGATAGGATGAGTGCCCCAACTATGAACACTTGACCTATTTTTGACCCCAGGTACTCTTAATTCACTTCCAAAGACGAAATGAAGTGATAACTATAATGCATCAATAGACTGGAATGCAGCTGGCCCTGGAGACATTGCATTAGTGTCCTGTGGGTGAGGTCGGAATTAGATAGCAGTCAGGTATGCGCACAGGAGTGGCCATTACTGTGGGCAGATGTGCACAGCTAATGGCTGGCAGTGGAGATTGCTGCAGGGGGAATTCTTTGATAAAAATGAGTTAAAATGAGACAATGGATTATCCAGAAGGGCGCTTTTCTACAGACTCTACTTTTATTGGTGAGAGCAATCAAAGGAAAAAAAACGAAGCCATTAAAAATGAAAGCCGCTATAATGTATTTATATAATATTTCTGTGTAGCGTGTGATTGTATGCATATGTATGATTTTTTCCCTCTTTATTGTCTGAATAAAATAAAGCAAATACTGGCTCTTTCATCCCACATAAATATGAGACTGGTACATTAAGGTAATGCAGGAATCTAATGTATAGGGGCAGAGGGACTACTTGCCAAAGAGTTAAATCTTTATGCATGTAAGCCCAACTGCTTGTGATCTCATTACACCGAAGAAAGCTCGCAAGCATTGCTCCCCAATCACAAAGAAAAATCAGCGCACGAGTGACCTGTGTATTAGCATCTCTGCAAATCTCAGGCAGGAGCTGAGATTTATATGTTTTACACACCCCTGAGGAAATACTCATTTTATGTCATTGATAGGCCAGATGTATTTTCCTCTGTGAAATGTGATCAGAATATAATTAGAATAAAATAACTGTATATTTAATAACCACAGGCAGTAGATGTTAAAACGCATCAGGATAATAAGCAGCAGTATTAGAGCAGAGAAGTTGTGAGGTAGGGCAATAATGGTGTGATTGGGCCTCTGCAGTTATGTCTATTTGGTTCTATAATCATTGAACTAAGTTAAGAATTTCACATGTCTCTATAATGTTTGTCTCTAAATATAATTACTGATGTGATAAAATCTCTCACATTTGATAGCATGATTTCTTGAAAAATGGCATTGTGAATTTGAGTCCCCCTTTTGCTCCAGAACCAATATTATATGTGGATAGAAAAAAATAAAGATGACTTTTGGATAGAAATACACACATTTCTAATAGAATTTGCCATGACAGTATATACAGGCTGTTATTATTCTACAGCATCTGTGCATTTTACTATGACAAAGTGATTAATATGCTTTAGATTTTTGAACTTACGAATTCAACTATTTTAGCATATAATGAAAATACACAAAATGTGACACATTAAATTTCTATGTAATTCCAAGTATAACAAAAGTATATGTGTATTTACAAGATGATATCACTTATATGTAGTATTTAGAGTAATTGCATGAAGAAATGCAATAGCTTAAATGGGGGTTGTTGAGAACACCCAACATATATATACATATATATATATATACACACACACATATATGTATGTATAATGAGAACAAGGAATATAGTGAGGACAAGGAAAGAAATTGTGAGGGAGGAGAAAGGTACATGAAATGATGAGATACAGGGGCTAAGGAGAATAAGAAAGGGGGTAAGGTGCATTGTTAGTGTTAAGAAAGACAGAACTAGCATTGCACTAGGGCATTTGCCATGCACACAGCTGATCCATCCAGGATGGGTGGTGGTTCAAATTTCGATATCTCATATAGTCCTCCATGCCTGCCAGGAGTGATTTCTGAGCACAAAGCCAGAGCCAGGAATAGTCCCTAAGTGCTACTGGGTGTGCCCCCCCCCCCAAAAAAAACTACACCAAACAAAGAACTAAATATATAAGCCAGAATCAACAACATTGAAACCATGAGACACAAACTTTAACAACCAAACTTAAAAAAGTGCATGTTATGATGGCAGGCTGGAATGAAATTGGTATCATGGCATGAAGTCAGGGAATATTGGTGGAGTGAAGTTGACAATGGTGGTGGCATTGGTCCTGAGATATTGTATGTATAAAACCCAACTATAACTAAATTTGCTAATAACAAATGGTTAAATAAAAAGTATATGTGTATTTATAATATTTAGGTAATAAAATAAATTATGTGACATAGGTGAGTGGACAATTATATACAGTAACATGAATAAAATATGTTCAAGTATATCAACAAGACACAAACCAAAAGATTTGAATATGTACATGATGAGTTATGGTGAACAGTCATTTCTTAATTTCTTCTAGTCATTAAAACAGCATGGTACTAAAATAAAAACAGACCCTTAGTTCAATGGAATAAACTTGACTATCCAGAGATGAACCCATAGATTTACAATTGATTTTTGATAAAGAAGGAAGAAATACAAAGTGGAGCAAGGAAAGCCTCTTCAACAGGTGATGCTGGGAAAACCAGTCAACTACATGCAAAAAAAAAAAAAAAAAAAAAGAACTCAGACCTTTCCTTAACTCTATATACAAAGGTAATATCAAAATAGGTTAAAGACCTTCATATCAGACTTGAAACCATAAGGCATATAGAGAAAAGCATAAGCAGAACACTTCATGACACTGAAGTTGAAGCCATTATAAAGGATGAAAAGCACTGGCCAAGCAAGTGGAAACAGAGATAAACAAATGGGACACGTTAATCCAAGAAGCGTCTTCACGTCAAAGGAAATAGTGACTAGGATATAAAGGTTACCGATGGAATGGTAGAAACTGTTCACTCAATACTCAGCAGTTAAAGGATTATTATCTAGATTGTATGAGGCATTCATTGAACTTCACAAGAATAAAATCATATAACTTCATCAAAAAGGGAGAAAAGAAATACATAGACATTTCCTCAAAGAAGAGAAATACAAATGGCCAAAAAGCACGTGAAAAAATGCTTCACAGCACTAATCATCAGAGAGAGGTAAATCAAAACAATGAGATACTATCTCACACCAGAAGACTAGTACACATCGCCAAAAAACAAAACAAAACAAAACAAAACAAAAACCAAGAACAACTAGTATTGGCATGACTGTGGGGAAAAAGAATTCTCATTCACTGCTGGTGGGAATGCAGCCTGGTTCAGCCTTTTTGGAAAACAATGTGGACATTCCTCAAAAATCTAGGAATTGAGCTTCAATATATTCCAGCAATACCACTCCTAAGGATATACCTTAGGAACACAAAACCACAATATAAAAATGCCCTCTACATTCCTATGTTCATTGTAGCACTATTTACAATAGCCAGAATCTGGAATAATCTAAGTATCCAACAACAGATGAGTGTTAAGGCAACTATGCTATGTCTACATAATGAAATACTAAGCAGCCATTAGGAATAGACATCTTTAAATATGCCTATAAATGGATGGACATGGAGATTATTATACTATTATTAGCCAGAGGGAAAGGAGTAAACATAGAATTTCACTCATTTGTGGGATATAAGAAAAACAAGTAGGGGCTGGAACTCTATAGCACAGTGGTAGGGTTTTGCCTTGCATACAGCCAACCTGGATCTGATTCCTGGCATCCCTTATGGGCTCCGGAGCCTGCCAGGAGCTATTCCTAAATGTAGTCAGTAGTAATCCCTGAACGCCACCGGGTGTGGTCCCCAAACAAAACAAAACAAAAATATAGAAAGAAAAAAAGAAAAACAAGTAATAGTATGGTAACAATATCCAGAGATCAGGGTAGAGATAAGGGTCTGGAGGTCCAGCCTAGGGTAGGGGTAGCTTGCCACAAAAAGTAATGCGTGCAATTAGAGCAGAAAAAGATCTATTAGGACAATGATAGTTGGAGCTGATCACTCTGTACAAGAACTCAGTGCTGAATGGGGAGACAGTGACACACAAGGCACCCCTCCAATAATAATTATGCAAACCACAGTGTGAAAAAGGAGAGAGAAAGAAAGAGTTAGAATGAGAGAGAGGTAGATTGCGTGCCAGGCAAAGCGCCAGGGTGGGTGGTGGTGGAAGGTAAACGGGAGACATAAGTGTTGGGAAGGGCGCATTGGTGAAGAATGGTGCACATTGTATGACTGAAACCCAACAATGAACAATTTTGTAACCATGGTGCTTAAATAAAGTAATTCATAATAAAAAAAGAAAAGTGTATGTTTGGAACCAGAGTACAGTATACAGAGTTCAGAGTAGCTATTATATAGGGTAACGTCCTTGCCTTGCTTGTTACTGACATAGGTTAAATCCCTGACATCTCCTCTATTTCCCTGAGACCAGCCAGAAGTGATCTTTCACAGAGCCAGTGGTGAGCCCTGAGCATCACTAGTTGTGACCCCTCTTCCTAAGTTAGTATGTTGCAGACAATTTCTATGTAGTTGACTATGTGCTAGGCACTTCAGACTATTCTATGAGGGCTGGAAATAGTTTATTAGTTAGGGCATTTGCCTTGCATGTAGCCAATCCGAGTTCAATCCTTAGCATTCCAT
Organism: Suncus etruscus; assembly: GCF_024139225.1. NCBI lineage: Eukaryota > Metazoa > Chordata > Mammalia > Eulipotyphla > Soricidae > Suncus > Suncus etruscus. The sequence goes on from NC_064857.1 coordinate 5,246,074, forward strand.
ATGGTACCTTGAGCACCACCAGGATTCATTCCTAAGAGTAGAGCCAGGAGTAACCCCTGAGAACTGTTATGTGTTCCCCCAAGCAACAAATAAATGACCTATTCTATTTATTCTTTAAAGAGTATTATCACAGAGTAACACCATGATTTTAATTTTTCAGCAAAATTACTGTTTTTTGAGTGTCTAAACTAAAGGGAGATGGGGATAGTGAGATGTAGAAACTGAGATAGCAGCTTTTACTTTCTGACTGGAGAAAATAAATTCAGATTTTGTTTGTAATGCATCCATAAAACTATAAAAGAGAATGAACAGTCTGTAACTCTTGACTTTTCCACATATTACCTCTGCCTTGAACACTCTTCTCACCCTTTTTTACCTAGCCAATACTTCTTAATTCTGCACTGACCTTTGATCATGCATCTCAGAAAGGTTTGAATTGAAATATGCTTTATGCTAGCTAGCTCTCTATCTCCTTTATGACTCACCAACACTGAACTAATAGAATTCAAGTCTGTTTTTTCTTCTAAATGATCAGCATTAAGAGGTATAATTTATAAGTGTCCTAATCCTTTACCCTGTCACCCTGGGCCCCAAACAGTGGCAGCACATGGTAGGTTCCTGGCATTTGACTGTGGTCTACCATCCTTGATATGTCTGGGACAATATCTCCTGGGCACCAAAGCAGAGTGTGATGCCATCTAGTCTGGTGTCCATAATATAAGACACTGAGGAATGAGAAATAGGAAATGCAAATCCTTTGGTTTCAGAGAGCCAAGCAGTCACTGGGAGAAAATGGATTATAAAAGAAATAGGTATTTAATCAAATCATGGAGGCCTTCAAACTTGCTTTTAGGAGTTATAACTGTCTGTGGAAGTACAATTAATTAAGTGTCTATGAAAATGGTTGGAGGAATACAAGAGTGAGGCATGAAGTTTTGGAGTCCCACTATGAGTGAACAGCTCTGAAGCAGGGTTGCTGTGAGGATTATGAAAACAAGACAGACATTAGAAACAGGGCATCAGGGGGTCAGCGGGCTGACTGCTTCATGGACAGAGAGCTCCAACTGGACTGTCTTCTCCCTTAGATCTTTATTTTTCAGCCATAATCAGTCATAGAAAGAAGGGTAGATAACAAACACATTCTCAATCAGTGCTAACTGAACCTAAGGGAATTACAGTCTCATAAGGGAATATGAGGAATGAGAAGGTTTCAGGAATAAGCTCTGAAGGCCGTCTTTCTCCAGGGAAGGGTGACAGATAGAAGACTGTATACAGGATATTCTCTGGGTAGCATTGGTATCCCCATATGATATAATGAAGGACTGCATTAAGAGTCCTTCAGATTACTGTACCTTCTCTTAGATCCCTTGACTTCTAAATTGGGGTTTTCCTACTATGTAACTTCTCTCTACAATGAAGGAACAAGGTACCATTATTCAGTGGTAGGTAGATCATTAATGCTGGAGGCAAAGTTGTATGAGGCCATGAAACATTTGAACTATATTCTTAAGAAAATAGAGAGTATTAAATATAAAATTTTCTGTAAAAAATTAGAAAACGTTTTCAGGAGAGTTTTGAGTAATAAGTTGACATTTGTGGGATCACATTGATTTTCACAACCTATAACGTTTGGTGGGAGATAGGAATAATGGTGCTTCTTATGCTGCTCCATGGGGCAAATTATACAAAATATTCTGGCATGGTTGGGAAACATCGTTTATAGGGTTCATATTTTGAATAATTTTATTTTAATGGTAAGAGGAGGAAATAGTTTCTCTTGACTCGCTGGGGTGTCAAACTTGGCAGGAAATAATTTGAGTTGATATTCCTAAAACTGAGATAACAGCATTTTTATCTATTAGATCTGTGTTTGAATATATTTTAATCTTCTAGATTTTAGTATCAAATTTTTTGTTAATACAGTCCTTTATATAGTGAAAGGATGTGTTCTGAACATTTGAGTGTCAAACACTGTTCTAGCTCCTGAAGGTCTGGTATGAACATGAATGGCAAGGACCCTGTCCTTGCAAGACAGAGCTTGGAATGCAAACTTTCAAGAAGTGATAAAGCTTGAGATGATCAAATTGCTTCTTTTGCAGCCAATTACTATTTATGTAGGATCTCAGAAAATATAACTAGGGCTACATTTCTTTATAACTAGACAAGCCTACAGCCCCAAGGGTGTATGGACTGTCGGCGTCTTGAAAGAGAGGTAGATGGAGACAGCATCATTAAAACCAATTGTTAATATATACCCAGAGCTATTTGGGGACTAAGAGAATTGAGGATTTATTTAACATTGGAAGAACAGAAGAGTTGGCACCTGTAAGAAGTATTGCCAATGCTGGTACCTCAAATAGCCATAAACACTTCAGCAATATCAATTACTAAATGATATCAACATGGAACTAATTGGTTGCAACTAAGGAGAACTCAAATATTTCCAGGGATTCTTTTAAAGCAGAGTTAGTTTCATTTTCCTACACCAACTTTCTGGGTATTCCTGTAGGAGTAAGACATATATTGGAAAGAAAGAGGATGGGAATAGTTTTTATTGTTTGTTTGATTTTTAAATACATCTGGAAATAATGTTTTATTAGCTAAATGGTGGAATGCCTAAAGCTTGGTCAAAGTGATATATAAAATTAACTAGCACACTTTCAAACGTATTTTAGCTAAGAGATATTATACTCCAAGGAATAAAATAGTGAGGGAACATAGAAAGTCAGCATGTGATATTTTATCTGGAATTTGATTTATGAGCATGTGTATTATTTTTTAATTTATTTATTTTTTTTAGTTTTTGGGCTACACACAGCTGCTCTCACGGATTATTTCTTGCTCTTTGCTCTACACTAAGAAGTCACTTCTGGATGAGCTCAGGGACTACTTGCAGTGTAGACAGTATTCAAGGCCTTACAAGTGCATTACCCAGTGTACTATCATACCACCAGCCCAAGAGCAAATTATTATTATGCCAAAGTAATCAATAACTGCCATTCACAAAGGCCCAATATAAAGTACAACTTCAATTTTATATTGAAGATGCAGTGACTGCACACAAAAAAAGCAGGAATATCAACAATATGCTCGGAATTGAACCTGTGCTGGCTATGTGTAAGACAAGCACTCTATCTATCTGGGCTCTGGGGGGCTTTTTGAATTAGCAACAGGTTTGAAGACAATTTCAATTTTTCATAGCAGCATCCTTCATGCTTTGAGTGGATGACAACATTGCTAATTTACAAAGACGAGACTATCAGGCCTAATGGATAAAGCATAAGTATCCAAAGTGACGGGAAGGCAAACTGTTGAGACAAGAGTCCAGATTCTAACCAGGTGGTTAGAAGCTAGAAGTCACAATTTCCCAAAGACAAGACCTGAAATTTGCAGATCATGAATGAGTCAATAGTGCACTCAAATCGTGGTCACTTTAGTCAACATGTAGTTGAAAAAGGGAGAGGGAGGGTGGGTGGTCTTCATTTCCAAGAAAAGTTGCCTCTGAAAGAACAGGATTGAATGCAGGAAGAAATAGTATTCTATGTGTGCCATGATGTGTTCAGATGTGGATACACCGATTTAAGAACTAGACCTCACAGGTTCATAATGGAGAAAGTTGTCTGTCATTAGGGAATTATGGAGTAAAGGTACTTGAACATGGTTCCCTGAACACCACTAGGAATATTCCCTTAGCAAACCAGGAATAAGGCCTGAGAACCATTATTTTTTTTCTCATTCAACCCTTCATTCAGTGTCAGAGATTCTTACTTCATGCCCAGGATTCTCATTCAATGTCGGTTGTTCATGTAAAAAGCAACACAAAATTTTGTTATTAACATAAAAATTTATGATTGATGCTTGGGATAAAAATAAAAATAGTTCAAACTATTCAGGGTTTATCAAACAAGCTGCAACAGGAGATGTGCAGAATTACAGGAAGGCCAGTGACTTGCCACAGAGCTGAAGACTGAGAGGCATCCCCAGGATTTGGGCCAAGCAGAAGATCCTAAATGGGGAGAGAATTGTCAGACATAAAGATCCTAAAGCTCTGAGGTCGACACTTGACTTATGCCTGTGGAGCTAAGTCATACCTGGCAGGCAAGGGACTCCAACTTGGTTTTCAAGCAGAAACCCATTTGTAAGGAAACTAAGATGTCAGAGTGAATCTTCTGGAAGCCAGAATAAAGCCTCCTGATAGCCCAGATTAGTAGCTTAAGGCTCTTTGTGATTTCTCAATTTGAGACCCTTGGGAATGGAGTGTAGGTTCAGGGCAGATTTTGGATTGAGGTTTGACTGTTTCGAAAACCAGGAAGAGTGCCAACCAGGTCTGATTTTGGAGCTGTTCTGTGGCACACCCATGAAGAGTTGTGTTTGTCTTGTCACATTGAGATTCAAACTAACCACCTCTATCTCCCTGTCAATAGAGAGCTTTGTTCCTTGCTAACGGTAAAGAACATTTTCGTTCTTTTCTGCTTCATAAGTTCCCAAGATATTTTTTTCTATTGAGTGGGTTAAGTAATAAACTCTGATAGTCATGTACAGCCCTGGTAGCAGCTTTTGAGTCATTTATTAATGCAGGGACATTAATTTGTGCGATTATAAATACAGGATAATTACCCAGATGATGTGTGAAGTTCTTTCTAAATTTCTTTTCTTTATTTAGTCCATCATAAGAATTAGCATATGGTGTCTTTGCCATGGTACATGTGGAAGAGGTCAATTACAAAGAAAGCCAACAGTTACTGCTCAGTGGATATGATTCTGAGAACTTTGAGTCAGTAAGAATATTAAAACTTTCTTTTTTTTTTTCCATTTTGGGGCTACCCTCAGTGATGTTTAGGGCTTATTCCCTACTCTGCTCAGGGATCACTTCTTGTGTGCTCGGGGTACAATATGTGATGCCAGGGACCAAACCCATTTGGCTGTGTATATGGCAAGTGTACTATCACTCTGTCCCTAAAACCTTCTATGTGACTAGGATCAGGAATGGGAACCACAGAAACATAAACTATATAAGTATGAGGGATGCTTAATTCCAAGATTTTTAATTTATTATATTGTAGGCAAGCTGAGATCTTTGATTAAGGTGTTTATTTCATCATTTATTTATTGGTTTATAATTTATTAGATTTCTTTGGTTTGGTAACAAATATCATCCACATTTAGCAATTTAAAAGAACAGAATTTATGGTATATCTCATGTTTTGGTGTCCGAAATTTTGAAGCTGTTGCTTTTGACTAGCATTTTTCTTGAGGTGGCAGTCAAATTGCTGACTAGGACTTCAGTTATCTGAAGAGCTGAAGAATGCTGTTATAAAACTAATCACTCAATTTTTGGCAAACATTGGCTGTTTGCTGGCTGTTGGTCATGTGGAAATCTTCAAAGACTCTATGTTCTCAGTGCTTAATGATTGGTTTTCCCTTTAAAGCAGAAGATTGAGATTAGTCCAGTATCCATAGAGTTTTTCATAATCTGATTTCTGATAGTATAATATTTTTGTATTATTTTTAAAAAAAATTTCAAACTTGATTTACAGAATTGTTCATAATATGTTTCAGGCATTCAGTGTTCCAATTCTACCATTAGTATAACTTTTCCTCTACCAGTGTCCATAGATTTCTACACAAACTAGGCTTGCCCCCTTAGCAGGCACAGACTAATTTACTTCATATTTCTTATTACAAAATATGACAAACAGAATTATCAAAATATATATCAATAGAATTTAATTTTGATAATTATTTGATCTCACAATGATGTTACTAAGGCCATTGAGAATTACTGAAGTGATTATTGTTAGTTCAACCTTGGATTTATTTATTTAATTTTTGCTTATTAAGTTTGGTGCTCTTCTATGTAACTTTTCTATCAATGTTTCTGTGCTCATGTTGGACTGTTGTGTCAGTATTGTGAAATTCTAAAGTGTTGTGTGGCTGTGTATGCCCTATGTACTCCAGAATCTATGGGACTGAGATCATTCTGTAGTTTGGTGGTTTAATAAATTCTGTTGTGGAACTGGTTTGTTTCTATGTCAGAGGATTTTGGGTGTAGCTGGTGACATTAGGACCTTTCTATAGGGAGGAGAATCTGTGCACCCCTTTATGATAAGGCCCCAGAGGTCCCAGCTCAGATATTGAATCTACTTGAGATCATTCAGTGGTTTGTTATCTTTTTGAGATTAGTTATGGATCTGGGCCATGATTGTGCCAGAGGCGGTCAGATGAGTGTGGTGGCTGCTGTTCTTTCTGGCAGGGAGAGGGTTCTGGCTGCTACCATTTCGAGAAGGTCCCAGAGTTCTAAGCCAAGAGATTGACCTACCTGGGACCATTCAGTTCACTTCCTTATTCTAATCTTAGGTGACATTTGATGACATTTAATGACACACCTTATGGTGTGTCATAATCATCAGGACCAGCTTGGAGGATGATAGACAAGCAGAACAGACACTCGTTACTGACTCTCTTGAATCTTTAATATACAGAAAAAAGTCTGGCAAAAAATTATGTGTCAACCAAATGTGTAGAAAGTCAGTAACCAATATCCATTTCTTCGAAATTCACCTTTATCGTATTAGTTTGTGGTTCACTGTTGTGTGTTCACTGTCTGAACACAGAAGTAGGAGAGTACATCCTTTTAAAAAGCCTTGGTTAATGGCTTAAAAACTTAACTATATTTTTAATCTTTATTTTGCCTTCTGTCACAACATGTTCTAATAATCAAAATAATCTGTTATCATACACCATAATTTCAAAATTGCTTTTGCTTTCTATATTTAATTTGATCTTAACAGTGCCATTTTGAATTTATGGAAGTAGTATTTATGAATCAGGTTTTGGAGGTTTGGAGAGAATGATAAGACACCTAAGGGATAAATGAGGAATAAAGGAAGGAATAAAGGAAAAAAACAAAACCTCTACTCTAAATTACAGACACTGTGCCTGAGCCCTGATAGTCTTTATTTAAATTTTATATACTGCTTCTGGGGCTGAAGCAATAGCACAGCAGGTAGAGCATTTGCCTTGCATGCTGCATCCCGTAACATCCTCTGAGCACAATCAGGAGTGATTCCTGAGCACCATGGAGTGTGCCCGGACCCCCAAAGTTTATATACTACTTCTCTCATAATTTTTGGTTGTCTGTTTTTTTTTTTTTTGTATCATAACCAGCAATATTCAGGAGTTAATTCTGGTTCTGCACTCAGGAATTTCTCCTGGTGGTGCTCTAGGAACCATATGGGATGCTACCTACTGCATTACCTCTCCAACCCCTCTTATGGTAATTTTAATAGTTTATAAAATTATATTCTCCGAGTCTCTCATCTCAGAATAACTTAATTTCTTTCAGAAGTGCACAAACCTTTTCATACACACCAGGGTGCTTGTATTAACTTACCATGATGGCACAATTCTGAATTGTTTATTTAGTTTAATTTAGTTATCATTTTTGACTTCCCACTGCGTGAACCAGAACTGTGTGAGGTGTTGCATATAAAAAAGTTGACTAGGATATATGTGTCTTTTTTTAAACAGTGCCATTTTTTTTTGTACTTTTAGGATCACCATTCTGAAAGCAAGCAAGTTGTTTTATAGAATTCTTGAAAAATACAGAAATGTACTAAATAGAAAAATTCCCCAACTAACAATGTGGAAATATTAACTGCGATTAACATTTTGGGGTGTTTACTCCCAGTGTTTAATGCATGCATATGCTTTCCTGCATGTTGCAATATAGCACTTGAAAGCAAGAAAAAAAATGGGATGGTACTGAGCACATAGTTTTGTATCCAGCTATATTATGGACACATTCCACTTAGTTAAACTTTTTGGAAGAAACCGGTTTTTATTTTTAATATTCCAAAATAGTTCTACAAAGCAATATTTTTCAGCATAAAGCTTGTTCAAGTCTTATGATCATTTTTTTAGAATATATGATGGATTGATGCTCATAAAGAGTTCACATGTGTTATGGGAATGAAAATGGAACAGAGAGACAATGAAAGAAATAATTTTTAATGCAGGTGGATTGGATAATGGAGGCAATAACAGGTGCAAAAATGGTGGCTGTGAGGGAGACAACGACAGAATGTAGGTTTGCCAAGATATGAAGTATGAATATGCTTTGTTCCCCCTTGGCAGTTAGTAGTGTGTGTATACACACACACACACACACACACACACACACACACACACACACACACATATATATATATATATATATATGTATGTAACTTTTTTTTTTTCGGGCCACCCCCATTTGATGCTCAGGGGTTACTCCTGGCTAGGCGCTCAGAAATTGCCCCTGGCTTGGGGGACCATATGGGACGCCGGGGGATCGAACCGCGGTCCTTCCTTGGCTAGCGCTTGCAAGGCAGTCACCTTACCTCTAGCGTCACCTTGCCGGCCCTGTAACTTAGTTTTTATAATTTTTATTGAGACCAATGTGAATTACAAGTCTTTCACAGTTGTATTTAAGGTACATAATAACAGTAAATTAGTGTCATACCCACCACCAGTGTTGACCCCCTTCAGTCACTCTTCCCAGCATACCTCCCACACCTCTACCCTTAGGCCCCTGGACTGCCGGTGTAACAAGTCCCCTTTGTGTATAGCTTGTTGTAGTTTGGGTCTTTTTATTTCCTGGTTGTTGTATTTGGGTTGGGTATTTAGGGCTGATCTTTTATATTTTAATTTTAATTTCCACTCAGGAAGACACATCTAGTGGTGCTCAGATTTTCTTTGCCAGATCCCTGATTCTGTGCTCAGGGATGACTCATGGTGGTACTCAGGGGATCAGGTCTGGTGCCATGGTCTTGGTTGTCAAAGCTGCTTTTAGGTAAGTCTCTTAATTTGCTCCTTAAAGTTAGATCTAAACTGTGGTATCTAGTTTAGGTCTGACCCTAAAAGAGTTGCCTCAAGAAACACACAAATTAAAAAAATTGAGAACAGTAGGAATAGATTGCAACTGGATTATTATATGATATTATTATTATTTTTATTATAGTTTTTGGTCACACCCAGTGATGCTCAGGGGTTACTCCTGTTTCTGCTCTCAGAAGTCGCTCCTGGCAGACTGGGGGACCATATGCCATGCCTGGGATCAAACCAGGTCCATTCCTGGTCAGCTGCATGCAAGGCAAATGCCCTACTGCTGTCTTATCTTTCCCACCCATAATTGTTTATTAAATGCAGCAGAATACAATAGAAAATAATATGAAATAGATTGTCTTCAGATCAACGGCATTCGTGCTCTGATGAATCTGTTATTGAAAATTGAGCATATCAGACTTCTCTCCAGATCTTGATAAATTGTAGACAGCTTCATTGTATTGCAACTTAAATCTGTGTTCTAACTATTTGATAAACCTGTGTTTTTGCTACCCAATTTCTTTTCCACCTAACACAGAATCCAAGTTTCAAAAAGCAAAAGCAGCTATTGCCATTATGCTTATTATTATTATTACTACTACGATTACCGTGATTTTACAGTGCACATTTTCTCTTAAGATCCAAAATATCTGAAGAAATATTAGATTACTAATCCTGAACAATATCACCGTGAAAGAGGCAGGTGGAAAATGTAAACAAGGATCAATATTATGCTAAATCATACTTAAGTATATGGTGTGAAATTCTGAACAATCGAATAAAAGCAATATCCTTTCGCTTCTGGGGAGGCATTTTATGTTTATATCTTTATGCTGTTAAGTCTCAGAGGGATAGAACTTTGTGACCTAATGTGTTTTTCTCCATTTCTCATTTAGATAATATTTTATTTGCATAAAATTTTGGCATATTAAAAAGCATATTAAGCCCTTAGCAGAGATTTTACATACAAAACCTCAGCGGTGCCTACATCCAAGGAGAGCAGAATTACTTAGAATGGCTGAATGAAATGAAAATCAAGGGCTATAATTTAATCTAGTCAGTTTTTTATTTTCTTTTTCTTTTATTGCCACATTCTGTGGTGCCCAGGGCTTACTTCTGGCTCTGTATGCAGGTTCATTCCTGGCAGGCTTTAGGGACCATATGGGAAGCCGGATATTTAATAGGGTCAGCCATGTGCAAGGCAAGTGGCCTACCCATGGTATCACTCCAGCCTTAATCGAGTCAGTTTTTATATCAAATCGTTTTTGAATTTACTCAAATCCATCTTTCCACTTTTCTTTTTTCCCCCTAAACTTTAAGTCATTTTGTTCATTACATTTGCTTATTCTATTTTTTTAAACAATACCAATCACAAAACCATAACCTAATTATCTTCGGAAGAACATTTTATGACTGAAACCCAAGTACAATCATATTTGTAATCAAGGTGTTTAAATAAAGATATTAATAAAAATATATAAAATAAGTTGAAAAAAAAAGAACACTTTATATTGCCACCTCAAATAGAAGATCAATCAATCACATATTATTTGGTATAAAATAAATGAAAGCTAGAAATAAACACCAGGAATCCTAACCTTATTATTAAGTGTCTAGCCCAAGACTGACTCTCTTTAAGAAAAAGGGGTTTTGCAAGTTTTGGAAGTGTGAGAAAGATAAATTGGCACCAGAGAGTCTTCTTGGGGCAATTAAGGAGAATTGGTAAGAATAATGAAGGATTGTTTTTTTCTGATTTACAATTTAGTACCTGTTAATACCTTATTTCTCTTTATTCTCACGGTTTTGAATGCTAATTCACAGATGATTCCAGAGAGATTTTCTCACACTTTCTCTATTTTTTTCTGCTCAGGGTTACACCTAGCTCTGTGCACAGAAATCGCTCCTCGTAAGCTCAGGGGACCATATAGGATGCAGGGGATGGAATCTGGGTCCATTAAGTCAGTCGCATGCAATGCAAGTGCCCTACCGCTGTGTTATCTCCCCCAAACTCACTGTCCTTTAAGATCTTTTACATAGTGCTCATTTTATATTGGTAATACTTCATGCCTGTGAAGCATATACTTTCTCCTTATGTGGGAGAATCTTTGCTAGTTACCTGATAAGAAAGCTTTCTGAGGTTTCACTGGCTTTTAGAACTTTTTTTGGCATGGAACATTCCCTACAAGTCACTGGTATTCAGTAAATAGCTATTTCTTCTTCCCTCCCTTCCTTCCTTCCTTCCTTCCTTCCTTCCTTCCTTCCTTCCTTCCTTCCTTCCTTCCTTCCTTCTTCCTTCCTTCCTTCCTTCCTTCCTTCCTTCCTTCCTTCCTCCTCCCTCCCTCCCTCCCTCCCTTCCCCCCTCCCTCCTTCCCTCCCTCCTCCTTCCCTCCCTCCCCTCCTTCCCTCCCTCCCTCCTTCCCTCCCTCCCTCCTTCCCTTCCTCCCTCCCTCCCCTTCCTTCCTTTCTTCCTTCCTTCCTTCCTTCCTTCCTTCCTTCCTTCCTTCCTTCCTTCCTTCCTTCCTTCCTTCCTTCCTTCCTTCCTTCCTTCCTTCCTCCCTTTCTCCTTCCTTCCTTTTCTCCTTCCTTCTTTCTTTCTCCTTCCTTCCTTCCTTCCTTCCTTCCTTCCTTCCTTCCTTCCTTCCTTCCTTCCTTCCTTCCTTCCTTCCTTCCTTCCTTCCTTCCTTCCTTCCTTCCTTCCTTCCTTCCTTCCTTCCTTCTTCTTTCTTCTTTCTTTCTTTCTTTCTTTCTTTCTTTCTTTTATCTTTTCTTTTCTTTCTTTCTTTCTTTCTTTTCTTTCTTCTTTCTTTCTTTCTTTCTTTCTTTCTTTCTTTCTTTCTTTCTTTCTTCTTTTCTTTCTTTCTTCTTTTCTATCCTTCATGTAGCTTTTAAAATACTTGATATTGGTAAAGAATTTCTTTAAGAATACAGTTCTTTTGTAAAGATCTTGCCTTTATCGGTAAAATTTTGCAAAATTTAGGTATATTTTTTAAAGTATGGAAATTTTTCTTAAAGACTGAAATTTAGAAGGGACTTTGCATATTAAATCAAATTAAGGAAACCTATAGTTCCTTTTCATATTTGGTTAGAGGTATAGGAGTTGCTTTCTTCCAGCCTTTTTAAATTTGCTAATATCTGTAGGAATCTTAAAGGGTTAATCTGCTTCATTTATTTAAATATTCCAAACCACGATGAAAACATTTTTGCACCTAAGAGGAAAGATTGTGGGTGAAAACTGAAGATACATGATTTATCACTCCCCTCACAAATAAAATTTATTCATTGCATCCACCAGCCATCACACAGATGGTCAGAAAATTGGCTTTGTGTAGGGATGTGGATTCAGGCATGAATATTAATACGAGACAGATGTAAACGCATATTAATATGCATTTGCCTTGCATGGACTGACATTACAATATTTTCATTAAAGAAATTGCATTTGAAAATAAAGTATAGGTCACCTTTTTACAAAACATAAAATTGTAGGGTATAATATATTCTTTAGTTTTGGAAAGCTGTTGTTGATAAGAAAGAGAAAAGTTAATGTTGGATCTGTAGTCTGGATGTTTTCAACACGGACTCCGAAGCCTCAGAAAAGATTTTGCTCCTCTGGATTACAATTAAACACTATTTTGTTATTTCAGCTATCCAGAGCGCAGACTGCCACTGGAGCAATCGAGGAAGCAAAGCCTTGCTGGTGCGTGATACATGGACAAGTATAAATTGGGAGGATCTGGAGATAAACTAAGCTCGATCGAAAGCTCCATTCATAGGCTGGCATGGATTTGCAATGTGTGGCTGCTGGAATGGCAGTGATTCATAAAAACATAAGATTATGCAGGCATGGTACTTTTGGAATTTTTTTTCTTTTGGTGTGGGACAGCATTTATGCTCACATCAGCGCCAGCATCTGTGCTCTTCGTATCTGCTTACGGTAGCATTGTGCTTCCTTCCCCAGTGGAATGAGAGAACGTGACATTGTAAAAAGCTATTCACAGGCTTGCTGCTTTGTACTCAAAAGCCATTCACAGGGTGTTTTGCCGCTGAAATATTGCTTACTGGAAGGAACTGCGGCTTTCTTCTGTTTGCAAATCCCTTCAAAACTGCTGTGTTGGCCCTTCAGACAAACATGGTTCTGCCTCGCACATGAATGTGCAAGTTAATAATTATAAATGATCTGTTATTGATTATTCAGCCCAATGACTTCGCTAATCCTTACGAAATCTCCATGAAGCTTCTGCATTCCATTCTCCCATCTCAATTTCCCTCTCAGACTTCCTCTTACTTTTTCAGTTGCTTGATCAAAACATTTATCTGTAGGCCCAGTCAGGGTTTAAAAATGGAGTTGGCATTCCCCCCTAAAAGAGTGCTTAAGAAACTGTGAGTTCAGAGAGAAGTAGAATGCCTGTCTCCAATACAGGCAGGGGGCGTGGGAGGAAGGAGATGGGGGCACCGATGGTGGGAATGTTGCACTGGTGAAGGAAGGTTTTCTTTTTGTGACTGAAACCCAACTACAGGCATGTTTGTAATCATGGTGTTTAAATAAAGATATTATTAAAAATAAAAATAAAAGAAACTATGAGTTCAAATTCTAGCTCTGCTTCTCACTACTATGTATCTTTGGTAAATAGTTTAATTTTTAAAGATTTATTTTGAAATCCAAGGGATAATTCAACTGACACATACTGTAGAATGTTTTGTTTATGTGTTAAATGGAAAATTTATGGGGCTGGAGAGATAGCATGGAGGTAAGGCATTTGCCTTGCATGCAGAAGGACGGTGGTTCAAATCCCGGCATCTGATATGGTCCCCTGAGCCTGCCAGGAGTGATTTCTGAGCATAGAGACAGGAGTAACCCCGAGTGCTGCTGGGTGTGGCCCAAAAACCAAAAAAAAAAAAAAAAAAAAAAAGGGAAAATTTATGGAGCATTGCATAGTAGGTCTGGTCTGGCACATAGTAGTTTTTTCTCCCCTCCCCATAGTAGTTTTTTTAATCTATTTAAATGGTGTTCTGTTTCTTCTATTGGTGTAGCCATTTTTATAATGTGTATGTTTCTTAATTTATTCATACTTATTTATATCTATTACTGGACAGATTTATTTATCTATGTTTTTGGTTTTTGGGCCACACTCGGTGACCCTCAGGGGTTACTCCTGGCTATGCACTCAGAAATTGCTTCTGGCTTGGGGGACCATACTGGACACCAGGGGATTGAACTGCGGTCTGTCCTAGGTTAGTGCATGCTAGGCAAATGCCCTACCACTTGCACCTCTGCTCTGGCCCCCCGCTTACTGGACAGATTTTGTTCTTTTCTTTTTGATACCGAATACAGACCCCAGTGCCTCACACATGCAAGGCAAGTGCTCTAATGCTACACCAGACCCACAGACCTTATTTCTTTCTCGATTTATCCTCATTATGCTTTGTCTTTGTTTTATATCACCTTGTCTTTCATTATATAATACTTCCATTTTTTTTTTTTTTTTTTGCTTTTTGGGCCACCCCCAATGGATTTAGGGCTTACTTCTGGCTCTGCACTTAGAAATAAGTCCTTGTAGGCTTGGGGAACTATATGGGATGATGGGGATCAAACCTGGGCCCACTGTACTATTGCTTTGGTCCCAATACGTTCTTTTTATTTTAAAGTACCAATAAGTTTTTGTTTATTATGTATTTCCAGGGTACATAAAGGGCATTGGTAAAGGATAAGCATGTGACTAGTAAAAGGGAAAGAAAGTAACCAATACAGTAAAATCAGTCATTAAATAAATCGTTCCCAATGATTGTGTCACCAAAACCCTTGGCTTCAGTCTCCTGCAGTTCAAAGATGAGGGAAGAAGATCAGAGAATGAACAGACAGGTAATGCTTCCCTACTCTCCCATCCTTCCTCCCTATAAGTTTAGGATTGCATACAAAGATTTGCTTTATAGCAATAAACATGGAGTTGCTTTCATCTATCTCTTATTAAACAATCTTGTGGCCACTTTGACCTATGTTTCTTGAACCTGCACAAAAGTTCTTGAGTGACTTGAATATACATGTATCTCCACTTTCCTTAGTCTTCTTATCCTACTTTTTACATGGAAGTCTCTCCTATTGATACTGTGTGTGTTTGGCATAAAAAGTAGTAAGCGATAGTTCTTTCCTCAGAGATTGAGAACAAAATGTTTTGCAAAGTTCAATAGAGTTTCCTTAGCTTGTTTTAGGTGCAAGAAATCATTTCAAGATTTGTGAAAATACACTACAAATATGCACATACGTGCAAGTTTGTGTGGGTTTTGGAGGGAACAGTGGTAGGGAAAAAGGAAATCAAGGAGATGGGAAGATAATTCAGAAGATGGTATGAGTTTGAGAGAAATAAAACCTGATTTAAAATAAAATAGAAAAATTGGGGTAGAGGAACAGAAGAGAAGGGATGGTCCAAGACCCCCATTTCAAAAAGAATCCCCAAGTTTGTTTCAGATCCTTCTGCCTGGATCAGAGAACTTTTTTTTTTTTTATTAAATGTTCTTTGGCTATTTTTCTCATAGAAAAGTTTTATAAACAATACAATTTCCAAAGAACATGGAGAAGACCAAATACATTATATTTACACAAACTAGGCCATCAAATCAGCTACTCCTAAGTTCTACTAAGTACAAACAAATAGAGGAACAGCAAGGGCCGCAAATTGGGGGAGACAAGAACCCGGGGTCAGATACACATCACTTAATGTGGTCTATAACATTTTCTCCGTTTCAACTCAGGTAGAGGATTTCAGCAATCACAATATGTATAGAAATTCCCCCCTTTCTATTTTGGCTACCATGTCATGAATCACTAATACAGCAAGGCAGAACACTGGCACTGGGACCCACAAAGGAAAATGTGGACGTCAAAGAGTGAAGGCTACAGATTTTGGTCCCTATTTTATATGATCCATCCTTGGGCATCTACATAGAAGAGTTCTTATGAACTCAAACTTTAAATTTTGTTTTGCAGACAAACCTACACATACAAGACATGCACACATTTACCCTGTTGTGCATGGTAAACCCAGCCTAATCCAGTGAAGAATGGATCTAGGGTGCAAAAAGTGTCTAGAAATCTGGAAGAGAAATTCTTCACCACACACAGACTTAATCTTGGCTTCCTCGTGGTGCCTTTACCTTGGCCTGGCCCCTCTAACTTCTTTAATCACCTTTTCTGTACAGACCAGCTTCCAATCTGAGGGAGGAGATTAAGTCATAGGCTCTATGGGAAAACCTATCTCCCCATAAAAACATTTAAGACAGAGAGTATCAGATACTCTCTACAAGACAATATCACAGCAGAAAAATCAGTTCATGATGGGCAAAAACAAAAATGAGTTGCTTTAAGAATCTGTCTACTTCAGGTAGTTTTTCTCCTTGCTGATCAAAACAAAAAGTATTCTTGCTTTACAGTTCCAGAGCTGCTGCTGATTTATCCCTGAGAATGCTCATGAACACAGTGTTTTAGATTAAAGCACACAACAATTCAAAAAAACAGAATATTTATATTAAGAAAAAATATATAGCGCACAAGATGCGTCATTCACACATAGCTAGCTAGAGTGGTTAGTTTTCTGACAAAGGTGAGACCCCTGGTGCAGCTATTTAAGGCAGCAAGTCAATAAAATTGAGTTGAACCTAAATGGGAGGGAGCTTAGGAGCAGATCAGTGCTGCTCTCTCAATTTTCCCTTTGGTCTTTCATCCCAATCCATGGCTTGGGACAATTCAACACCTTATCCTAAGAGTAGCTTATGAGGAGATGAAACTTGGTCTTAGCCCTGAGGTTCCCTCTTGCTTTCATACTGGGTCCATCAATCTGATCTCCTGTCTAATCAATCTTTTCACTTAGGCCTGGAAAATAGTTGCATAGCCTTCTTTAAAAAGGAAAATCACTCTGAGTCCAAAATATATTTTCAATAATATATTTATTTAAATACCGTGATTACAAATATGTTTATATTTGGGTTTCAGTTATAAAAATGAACAGCCCCTTCACCAGTGCAACCTTCCCACCACCAATGTCCCCCATCTCCCTCCTCTTCCACCCCTGCCTGTATTCGAGACAGGCATTCTACTTCTCTCACTCATTACCATTGTCATGATAGTTGTCAGTGTAGTTATTTCTCTGACTGTACTCAACACACTTTGTGGTAAGCTTCATATTATGGCTAGTTCTTTCAGTCCTTATCTCTATTGTCTCTGGGCATTATTACAACAATGTATTTTATTTTTCTTAAAACCTAAAGATGAGTGAGACTATTCTGGGTCTATCTCTCTCCCTCTGACTAATATTTCAAAAGCTAGAGATTCAGGGCTTAGAGACTCAGAAAAATTTTGTATACAGAGGGAAATGCACCAAAGTTCTCAGATACACTTAGTGTGGCTGCAGATCTTTTGCCTCACACATTACAAGAGGGAAGAGGAAGGGGGGAAGCTCCAGACTCCCATATGAGTTAGATACTTGAGGAACATACAGGGGGAGATACACATATGAGACATCTTCAGGAAGATAAATACATGAGAAACATACTAGGAGATACATTATGAGATACAGACATGGGTGTACCAGCTGCCCTGCCCACTTTTTCTTGAAACTTGCTGATCTCAAAAGCATAGATCCAATCCCACTGACTCAAATTTAGGTCTCAGGTAGAAGAGCTGGAAAATGGATCTTTTTCCTCCTGTATGTAGGCAGGCTTCCCCTGGGAGCTGGGGGTCTGATGGGCCTTCAAGTGACCAAAAGGCCACCAAATGGCTGATGCTCTGGCAGAAGTAGTACTTTTTGGGCTGGTGTGGCACTTTGCTGACTTCAACATGATGGTCTAGAACTCAAACTATGCCCCGCGGGCCACATATTGTATTTGTATCTGTTTTGTTTCTTCATTGCAAAATAAGATCTATGCAGTGTGCATAAGAATTTGTTCATAAGTTTTGTTTTTCCTATAGACAGACCCTCCAGTGGTCTGAGGGACAGTGAACTGGCCCCCTGTTTAACAAGTTTGAGGACCCCTGGTCTAGACTGTCACAGTAGTCATACCTGTCTTCCTTAGGTCTCTGCTTCTGTATGTTCTTCCCATTGGGCCACCTATTACTCTTAATACAGAACACCCCACCAGGACTAGTGACCCAGTAGATTGCAAATGGTTGGCCTACTTTTGGTTGTTATTGTTTGGTTTGGGGCTACACCTGGTAGCACTCAGGAGTTACTCCTGGATCTGAGTACAGGAATCACTCCTGGCAGGCTGTGTATGTGTTGATAGTAGTGCTAGGGGAGGCATATGGGATGGCAGATATAAAACCTGGGTTGGTCGTATGCAAGACAAATGTCCTACCAATGTGCTATCGCTCTGCCCTCCTTCTCCCTCCCCTTTGGCTGAATTCCTGCAGGGGAATTCCACCTCCTTCTGCTCCTTCAGACTCTGGAAACAGTTCATGAACAGTTTACTCTGATGCACAAAGACATCATGGCGGCCGGAGGTTGTCAAGCTTGACATTGTCAAGGTCGCCTAACCCCATGTAAGTTGAAGCACTTACAGGTACAGGCCCAGTGCTGCAACTATATAGCTCTGTTCCTCTGCTGACCAGATACTGGCATCTCTTCCTCCAATGTTCCCTCCAGCACCATGTACAACCACCTGCAAACTTCTGGTTTTAACAGAGTTTCTGGTAGTCCTGAGCCTCCAGCCAGGCCCTATGTCACGCAGTTTCTGGCCCCAGAGAAGTCTGGAGGCAAAGGGACTCAGTGAAGAGGCTGTTACACCTTCTCCACTAGAATATCCTATAGTACTTTCATTGATAATTTCCCTGTCTCCCTGATTTGGTTATCTCAACATTGAGATAACAATCTGGTTATCTTGCACTGGTGAAGGGGTGGGTGTTCTTTTTATGACTGAAATCCAACTACAAATATGTTTGTAATCATGGTGCTTAAATATTATTAAGATATTATTAAATATTATTAAGATATTATTTAAAGTAAAATAAATTATTTTTTTTTTTTTTGCTTTTGGGTCACACCTAGATATGTTCCGAATTTACTCCCAGCTCTGTGCTCACAGATTACTCCTGGCAGTGTTCAGCATAGCATATGTAGGCTGCATGCAATGAAAGAACTGTTAAGTATTCCTGTCCCATTTCCCTGCCTCACACTGATTATCTTAAAGATTGAGATATGTTTCTTCCAAAGCTTGAAGTTTTTCAAAGGTTTAGTATTATTTATCATATAAAACTCAAACCCTTAGTTGGCAGGTAAGGGCTTGGTTAAATTTCTTTTTGTTGATGTTGTTGTTGTTGTTGTTGTTATTTTGGGCATTCAGGGGTTACTCCTGGCTCTGCACTAAGAAATTGCTACTGGCAGGCATAAAGGACCATATGGGATGTTGAATTCAAACCCCCGTCTGTCTTGAATTGGCTGTGTGCAAGGCAGACACCCTACCGCTGTGCTGTCTCTCCAGTCCTAGGACTTGACTGAATTTCTAACTGATCATTGGGCACTTGTTTTTTCCAGAATCTGGCTATTGTGAATAGTGGTACATGTAATGAATATAGGAATATAGCGGGCTTTTCTACATTGTGTTTTGTCCTTCTAGTTTGTAGTCTTAGGAGTTGTATTGCTGGGTCAAATGGAAGCTAAATTGCTATTTTTTAAAAAGGAATATCCATGTTATTTTTCAAAAAATTGCCTGAATTTCTTCAGGAAGAGTGACCTCCATATCATTGTATAAGAGTCTCATCCATTTATCTAATCCAGGGGTGGTAAACAGAATTTTTACCCTCACTCAAAATGGCAAAATGCAATCTGTGTTTATATATTATTGTTAAAATTATATGTTTTTGTGTGAGTGTTTGTCTGTTTTGGCAGGTCACTGCGTGGTGTGGCTCTCTGACTCTCTACAGTTTAAAATTTTGGCTCTTTGTGTCGAACTTGTTCGCCACCCCTGATCTAACCTCTCTCTCTTCCAGGAATTATTTTCCTTTTATACCCTTAGCATTTAGTGTCAGCTCCCCCCGAAATTTCTCAAAAAGTTGAACTATTCATATAACTCAAATTCATTCTATCTTTATTACAACTCTATCAGGCAAGAAAATGAGACCTAGAGACATAGCTAATTCCTTTGGTCACAGAGCTATTTAGGTCTTGATCTGAGATTTCAACCCAGGTGGTGGTCTATGTGCATGATCTGTGCTTTTAATCATATATGACTTTATGCCATGAGACTTTTAGTTGCAAAATCTCTAATATATTTTTATATTGTAGGCCTATTCCAATGGAAATACTATTACAGGTTTTTTAAACTAAGATTTTCATTTGAAAAATCAAAGAATTAGTTTGTTTGATTGCTAGAATCTTTAGGCTATTCTGGCATGTTTAAGTTAAAACTATGAAGCCAGTAATTGTCTAGAAAGTGTTCTCAATGAGCTTAGTTCCTTGAAAGATTCACTATTTACTATATTTCTTTGGGTCTGGCTTATATATGCGTACATAAATATTTTTTCATATATTATGCCATTAAAATTCCTTTAGAGATGGATATGAAATATTGTATTTTATATTGGGTACTTAACTCATCTATCATCTAATTCTGATTTTCATATGCTCAAGATTTGAAACAAATCATATGCTAATTTGTAGTTAAAACTTTTTACATCACCCAGGTAGCTTGTATGTGGAAGCAATCTTATTTTCTTATTACCCTATTTCCAGTGCTTACTGTATTGCTAGAAGATGTCTAGAAAACAAATGCCCAAAGAACCTATTTTCTCATGTTCTAAGTGCTCTTTGCAATAACTTACTTATATGTTAATTTATTCCTTCCTGTTATATTCACCCTTGGCGTGGTTCCTAAGGTTGCAGGAATGTCTTGGGAAGAGTTGCTTCCCCAGAAAAAAAATGAATCTATTGCCCATGTGAGGGTGACTGGGTATCACAACAAAATCTGGGATGGTTACTGAATAAATTTGATAGAGCCATTGACCCTGCTACACTCCACTCATACAGGAATTCATTTCATTCATTTTCTTTTCTTTTCTTTTTTTTTATTGTGGGCAAAGTGAATTACAAATGTTTCACAGTGAGATTTAAGGCACATAGTAGTAATGAATGAGGGGCTTTCCCACCAACAGTGTTGTCCTCTCTCCACCCCTGTTCCCAGCATGCATCCCACTTCTCCCTCCTATACCCCCCTGTAATGCTAGTGCAACTGTTCCCCCCATGTACAGCTTGATGTAGATTGGGTATTATCTCTGTTGTCGTTGACTTTGGATTTCATATTCAAGTCTGATCATTTTTTATTTCCACCAAATGGACATACGACTGTCTGGTCTTGGTACCATCCATTTTTCTCCCTCCAAATGTGATGCTGTTCAAGGCGATTCCAGTCATGTGACTCTATTGGAGCTACAAGAAGGGATATGGGAGGAGTCTGTCTAGGTGCTGTAAGTATCCCTTTTCTTTTATTTATTTAAAATTGTTTGTTTCCTTTTTAAGGTTCAGAATGATGGTTTTAATTTTATCTTATAATTTATTTTTTATTAAATTACCATGATTTACAAAGTTATTCAGAGTTAAATTTTAGGCATACAATCTTTCCAGAACCAATCCCACCACCAGTGTTGACTTCTTTTCAGCAATGTTCCTAAGTCCCCTCATATCTATCTTCCCATTCTCTGGCCTGCCTTTCGACAAACACATTTTAAAGTTGTGTCTCATGATACACAAGAATTCACTTAAAAATTAGAATATCTTGGGGCCAGAGAGATAGCACTGCTGTAGGGTGTTTGCTTTGCAGGAGGCAGACCCAGAACAAATTTAGGTTTGATTCCCAGCATCCCATATGGTTTCCCCGAACATATTTCTGAGTGCATATTTCTGAGGATTAATATCTGAGTACAGAGCCAGGAGTGAGCCCTAAGTGTTGCCAGATGTGGCCCCAAAACCAAAAATAAATAAATAAAATAAAAAAAGAAAAAGAAAGAAATAGACTAGTCATTGGGACACAGATGTTTCAGAAGTTTCATCAATGAGTTTTGAGGTCCATGATACTGCTAAATTGTATACATTTTTATTCATGTACATGTGATGGGAGAGAAGTGAAATTTAAAAAAGTAAGTTGTCCTAATATATTATTTCAGTTTGACTTCTAAAGGATAATGAGGGCAGATAATGATAAATTATGAGATAGGGACTGAGATAATGCAGGAGGTAAGTCACTTGCCTTGTGCACCAATATTTATTGTGATCTTACTCCTGAGCACAGAGCCAGGAAATAAAAGAACTCTGAGCCAGGAAAAATAAGCCACACTCCTCCTCCAATGATAATATATTTACATTACAAAAATTTAAAATTCTAAGGAAAAATATCAAGTTAAAACATTCAACGAGCATAGAAGAACATCAAGTATTACATTAGAATTTTTTTTTTTTTTTTTAGGGAACCGTATGCAGTACAAGATATCAAGCCAGGATCAGACTTGTACAAGACAAGCACCATATTCCCAATGCTATTGCTGCATGCTGTTGGCTTTATCAGTCCTGTGCACTAGGTCATATCTACTCTGGCCTCTTTCAGTGTGCTCACCATCTTGCAGGCAGCATGATCTTCAAAGATCTACATCTGATCCTACCAGCTTCCGCCATGAAATTCTCTAATTGCTTCCCATTGCTGGAACAACTAAGACAAGTCCCCTAGGAATCTTTAGAACTGTGCCCTTCCTCTTCAAAACAGCCTCAGGGACATCCAAATGTCCCTGTAATGTGAAGAACTTCCCTCTAGCCCTTGGATCTTGCCTATGCTATTTTTTTTTTGCTTTTTTTTTTTAATGCATATTTTTTTTTATTTAAACACCTTGATTACATACATGATTGTGTTTGGGTTTCATCATTGTTTTCTTTTTACATCCTCAATCTCTTTTCTCACTTTTTATGAGAGGCTCAAACCCAAGTCTACTTGGAAATGGACTTTAATATAAAGTAATATTTCCATATGAGCAAGGTAAATGTTTCTTTAGAAAAGTCTTATTTTGAAATGTTTTGACTCATAGGAAGTAGCAAAAATGCATAAAATGGTCTGTGTTTCTCCCACTGGTGATTTATTACATCACACAGAGCAAAATAGATAAAACCAGAAAACTGACATTGGAACAATTAGAGTTTAGAATTGTCAGTTTCAGATGTGTGGTTGTGTGTGTTTGTGTGTTTCTTTGAAATTATATTTCAAATACCATTATCTTGATACAGGACTTACCATAATCACTAGGATTTATCTATCCCACTACAACTTTCATAACAGATATGAATTCCTCCCTACTTTCACTAATCTATGACAATGACCAATATGTTATTCAGTTGTATAATATTGCTATTACAAAAATGTTATATAAATGGAATAATAAAATAAATAAAATTAGGAGTCTTCTGATGTTTGTGGGTCCTCCCTTTTTTCTATTCAGTACAGCTCCCCAGAGATCCATCCAGGTTGTTGAATCAACACTTCACTTATTGAATATTTCACAGTAGGGCTGTACCACAGTTTATACAGCCATTTCCCACTAAAAAAAAACATTGAAGTTGTTTCCAGTTTTCAGCAATCATGAATAAAGCTGCCATGAACAGTAGCATACAGGTTTTTGTGTGAGCATTCTTTTTCATTTCTTTGAGATAAGTGCCCAACAGAGCAATTTCTGGGTCACATGGCAAGTTCATGTCTTTTTCTATACTCCAAAACAATTTTGAGATTCATAGCTTTTTCACAGATTAACACAAAGGACCATAACTCTTTGAAAGTCATTGACATTATTCAATGTGGTCTGTGACCCAGTTATTGACTCCAAATTGTCATGTAAGGAAACTTCTTTTTTCTCATTCTTTCTTCCGGTAATCAGGTTTTTCACACAAAATCTTCAACAGCAGTTCTTTGGTGACATTTTCTTTTGGCTTTGAGACCCCAACAAGTGGTGCTCAGGGCTTAACTTCTGTCTCTGCATTCAAGAATAACTCTTGGCTCCAGTTGGGGGACCATATGGAGTGCCAGAGATTAAACACAGGTCAGACATGTGCAAGCCAAGTGCCTTGCCCACTATATTATTGCTCTAGTCCCTTCTTTTATGACATTTTTTTTTAGCATTCACTCCTTGAGTCCTAGAACTATTTCTCTTCTATTAACCTACACTTTCTTTTTTTTTCTACAGCCAATCATAATTTGCAAGAGGTACCAGCTGTTATTGTTTTACCAACAGTTTTAGCAATTGTTTTTTTTTTTTTTTTTTTTTTTAGCAATTTCACCAAATGTTTTAGCAATACTCAATGGTAACTCCTGGCTCTGCACTCTGGAATTACTCCTAGTGGTGCTCCAGGGGCCATAAGGGATGCTGGAGATTGAACCTGGGTTGACTGCACACAAGGTAAATGCTATGCCTGCTAAATTATTTACTCTAGCAAGAGGCACCAGCTGTAATGTTTGCTCAGAATTCAGACTAGACATATCATGCTGCATTTACTTATATTGTAGCTACAATCTATGTATTGTTTGCATTTGTTTGGTTAGTTTCAAGCTTTGTAGAAATCTAAGTTCTTACTTTTGCACTATATTCCTTCCTTAAGTTTTCAAAGTGTAACTCGTTGAAACTTTATGTTAACTTTTATCCCTTTCATTGCAAAGCAAATTTCAATGAAAACATCTCTGCTTAGGCTGTTGGTAAAAGATACAGTTTTTGAAATAAACTATGATGGTGATCAACTTAATTAAGTCCAAGACGATGGCATTTATAATTTCCTTTAAAAGAAATCCTCATCTTTGTTTTGTTTTGATTTTGCAGTGACACCTAGCTGCACTCAGGACTTACTCTTTGTTCTGTGCTCAGCAATTACTCCTGGCAGGACTGATGGGGCCTTGGGTGTGCCAGAGATCAAATTGGGGTCAACTATCTGCAATGCATATCTGCTGTATGTACTATTACTTCAACCCAGAGAAATCTTTTTTTTTTTTTTTTTAGGTTTTGGGCCGTACCTGGCAGTGCTCAGGGGTTACTCCAGTCTCTGCACTCAGAAATTGCTCCTGGAAGGCTCAGGGAACCATATGGAATGCAGGGGATCAAACCCAGATCTGTCCCGGATTGGTTGCATGCAAGTCAAATGCCCTACTGCTAGGCTATCACTTCGGCTCATAAATCTTCATTTTTAATTGTGTAAAAATAAAAGATGAAGCATTATTTTACAAATAAAGACAAAAATATTTTAGAGATAATGAAATAGTTTGTGTCTAATAGGTCACTCCAATCTTAAATACTACCAGTAGCATTCTTTCTCCTTTTCCTAATTATCATGTTGATCCTCATAGGATTAAAAAAAGTCTTTGTGAATCTTTAAGCCTATGTTATTTCATCCAATGATAATTTGTCAGCAGAAGCAAACAATTAGGGGTCTTAGAAAATATTTTCAATTTGTTGTATCTGATTTTTACCAGGTTCTTGCCTTCAAGGTCTGATTCCACCGTGAGATCATGTCCCCCATTTCTACGCTTTCTGTTGTTTCTCTGCTTGGTCAGAATCCAGTGTTTGTGAGGAAATAGTCAAAAGGGGTTGTCTCACTTTTATTTCTCTCTCTTACTTTCTCCCCTCCTCACCACCACTTTTATTTTTACCAAGAACTAATAATGTGCTATTTGTTGTACTAAGCGTTTTGCATTTAATATGTATATCAACACTGTAATCTTACTTGGCACTTTCCATCCCACTAACACATGTTACTTTGCTCTTCGTCGTAGCACATTGGTTGATCAAGGTCATTAGGCTATTCTGTGGAGAGTAATAACCTTTGGCTGCCTTATCAGATGAATAGATTCAAAAGTGTGGGTTTAGTTTATTTTTAACCCTGTTTATTTTTTGTTTTGCTTTATCCCTGAGGTTCCAGAGATCAAATACAAATTGGCTGTAACTATGAAAAGGCAATTTTATTTACTTATTTTGTTTGTTTTGTGGCCACACCCAACAGTGCTCCGTGGTTACTCCTGGCTCTGCACTCAGAAATCACTCCTGGCAGGCCCAGAGGACCATATGGGATGTTGGGGATTGAACCCCGATTGACTGAATGAAAGGCAAAAGCCCTACCCTCTGCACTGTTGCTCAGGCTGGGAACACTGATATGGCTCTTATCTTGCATGTGACTAACCTGGGTTCAGTCTCTAGCACCCCATATAGTCCTCTTATCCTCAGATACATATTACAATGGTCAGGGTACATGCTTTGCACATATTAGGACCAGAATTCAAATACCAACATCACATGATTCCCTGAACACCACTGGGAGTGTCCCTGGAGGTCACCTGCCCATCACCATAGGTGGCTCTGTCCTGGCACTTGAGGGTTCTGACAGGTCCAAATCCTCAGGCCCTAACATTGAGCTATGCATCCTGGGTAAGTGTCACTGGGAAACTCCTCCTACCCATTCTCAAATCTAGAAGCTTTCTGTTTAACTAATACTGATTTAGATAAATCAACATACATTCTATTCCTCTTTAAAGAAAAAATTAAAATAAAATTATGGGTACAATTTAAGTGTGGTTCATGTAAGAATGATAACCCCATAGGTTTTTCTATGATATTTTGCTTAGAGAAAAAAGGCCTTAGCATTATTTTGTAAGTTTGATGAATGTCCATTTAAGTTTTAAGTTACTGTAAAATATCTAAGGTGCATTTGCCATTTTAGGACTCTTACACTGCTATTTTTGCTTAAAACGAATACAACTAATTCCAGGACTGAATTATGCATGATTGCAACCCTGTAGTCAGATTATGTTTTATAGTTGAGGAAGTAGAAGCTTAGGGAGGTTTCGTAACTTGTCTTTTTTTTCCGAGGTCATTCATGACATCCATGGGCTGTTGCAAAACATGGTTCAAGAGTACATGTATTATAGGTGAGAAAATATCTTAATCCATTTTGAGTTATTTTGCTTACTTGTTTGTTTGTTTGTTTAGCTATACCTAGCAGTGCTCAGTGGTTACTTCTGGCTCAGCATTAAGAAATTCTCCCGGGGGCCGGGAAGGTGGCGCTAGAGGTAAGGTGTCTGCCTTGCAAGTGCTAGCGTAGGACGGACCGTGGTTGGATCCCCCGGCATCCCATATGGTCCCCCCAAGCCAGGAGTAACCCCTGAGCATCAAATGGGTGTGGCCCAAAAACCGAAAAAAAAAAAAAGAAATTCTCCTGGCAGGCTCAGGAGGGATATATAGGAGGTCAGGGATAAAACTTGCTTTGGCTGCTTGAAAGCCCAACACCTTAACTGCTAGCATTCCAGCCTCAAGAGTTCTTGTTTTTTTAACTATGTCTTATGATATTGGTGCTGACAATGATCTTTGATGGTGATCATAAACTTTTTGATTTTGTTTTTGGGTTACAGTGTTGCTCAGGGGTTATTCCTGGGTCTGCAGTCAGAAATTTTGCCTGATGGTGCCTGGGGGGCTATATCGGGTGTTAGGGATCAAATCTAAGGCAAATGCCCTACCTGATATACTATCTCTTTGGCCACACTGATGATAACTTTTGGGGGGATTTTTGGGCCATACCCAGAGGTAACCAGGGATTACTCCTGGCTCTGCTCTCAGGGGTCATTACTGGCTGTGTTTGGGGACCACAAGGAATACTCAGGTTGCCATATGTAAAGCAAAAAGTTCTACCCACTGTGCTACCGCTCAGGCTCTGCTGCTACATGTTTAACATTATAATTGTATAATTATAATCAAACATATAATTAAAAATAATTAAAATATTCACAACTATTAACTTATAAAGCAGGATAAATATTATGTATAGTAAAAATTCAATATTGTGGATAAATATATATGCGTACATTTCAGATGAACACTATCAAGTGAATGCATACATATTTCTACATAAAATAGACCAAAAGAATTTATACCAAGTGTTAATGGTGATTCCTATTTCTGAATTAAAATAAGGAGAGATTATTTCTTCATTTTGCTCTTCTATATTTTCAAAATTGACTATGCATAACATTTTTATAATGGTTTAAATTATTATAAAAACTATTCATGGACCTAAATTTCCCTATGCTCTCAACCCTAAAAATATTCTGTTTATCTCATTATTTCAGCCAACATGCTAATGATTGTATGGAAGTCGGGGCCAGAAGAAATTTTCTACAATCTTTTCTTTTTGTCTAGTCTGCTGGACAAATTGCTTTAAAAAAATAGGCTCTATTCTGACTTGCTTTATTCTGGTACCTGAAAATTCATCTCAAATGTTTCTCTCCTGGGTCTACCAGAAAGTTATCAGCGCTGCATTCTGAAGAATTGAATGCAGTATGAGTTGATTTAAAAGAGCTTCTGTTATCCTGCATCTTTTATAATGTGTGATATTATAAAATGTCTCCTGTCTTGTGACCTGGAATGGCCCAGTTAGAATGAATAATTCACTGTATAGTCTTTTCTAGTCTCCTATTAAGCCTTATCTTTTTAAAATGGAAGGTTTCTAAAAAAAAGGTGGGCAAAAAAAATTTTAGTTTATAAAATTTTTTTAAACACAAAACTCAAGCTACAACCTTTGTCTTTTAGCCACCAGGTTTTCTCTATCATTCCTCTCATTAGGCTTCATCTTTTCTTTTTCAGGTAACAATTGGTGATAAGAGTCTGAATTGTAATGCTTCTTGTCTGAAATCTAACAGTGTGAAATATTCTCAAGGAATGCAATGATTAGATGCGTAGGGTGTCTCTGTGTAAATTTTTTTTTGCAATATTGCTATAAAAATGCCAGTTGAGAACACAGAACATATTTTTATTTGTGAAAAACAAAAAAGTCCCAAGTTATAGTTTTCTGCATGAACATTATAATAACTTATTTAACTTGAACAATTTAATCCAGAAGTCAGTCATGTAGGGGGTCTCTGTGTGAAGCATAGAAAAAAAAAATCTCTCTGAGTTTTTTTTTTTTTTTCCTTTCAATTTTCTTGCTTTTAATCTGGAACTCAGGGTGTTTCCAATCATCCTTGATTCACAGTTGGAAATTTTTCCTCGGTGATCTCAGAGTCTGTAGGTAGAAGGAATAAAGATAAAACAGCTGTTGTCAGAGTGTGTTGAGAATCTATCTCTTACCTTGCCACCATAGGAGATTGAGGTGCAGATGCTTAACAGAAATCATAATAGGGGGGCAGCTTGTCCAGCCTATATTGACACAAGGCAACAATCAATATAACGAGTGTTGTGCTCCAAAGCACAACAGTGTTGTGTTGTGCCCCCAAACAGCTTTTCTATGATCTTGCCCGAGTCTTGTGAGAGGTGATGATAACGGGGTTACGGTTATATGCTGAGATGTGTTTGGAACACAGGGAGACAGCTGGCAGAGCTGAGGGTTGCGAGCTATTTTATTAACTCCTCTTTTTGTCTTCCGAACTTAAAACACTTCAGGCATGAGAAAGGTCGTGGGATCTCTTCTCTCGACCAGTTCAAGACTCACCGCTCGCTAATCTACCTGCCAACCTTAGAGCAAATAAATTAAGTGCATTAAGGTAAACATATCCACCCATGATTGAGTTTTCCGGGCAGAGATGGACAGTTCACCCAAAGTACCTTTCATAACAGGACCATTCTCCCTCTGGTTAGTTGACAAGAATCTGTCTTTCCATCCAAGTGCAGTATCCCATCTGATGATGATATGCATCTGACATTTTATTTATGCAATAAAAGCATTTAAAAAAATCTCAGTAGACACACATGTTAATTTTTGTAAACTACTGCCATTTTGCCTATATTTTAATAAAATAAAATATGATTATTAATGTAGAGAGAAAAAGTAAAAAAGACAACAAAATATTTGTGAACTGATTCCCACATACTCACTGTTAATTAATATTAACAATATGCCATATATTTTTCCACAGCTTCTTATGAATGTGTAAGCCAATCCCTGGTGCATATATTCTATTTTTAAGAACAATAGGGGCCGGGCGGTGGCGCTAAAGGTAAGGTGCCTGCCTTGCCTGCGCTAGCCTTGGATGGACCGCAGTTCGATCCCCCGGTGTCCCATATGGTCCCCCAAGCCAGGAGCAACTTCTGAGCACATAGCCAGGAGTAACCCCTGAGCGTTACCGGGTGTGGCCCAAAAACCAAAAAAAAAAAAAAAAAAAAAAAAGAACAATAGTGGAACTATCACCTTTATATTGCTTAGTAATCTGCTGCTTTCACTTAGTAATATCCTAATAATTTATTATAAATACAGTAGGTCTATTTTATAACTTTTAGTAACCAGGAAGTAACACATTGTATGGATTTATTATATTAAACTGATTTCTTACAGATCAGCATTAAGTTTGTTTCTACTATTACAACAAACTTTGTGAAAAATACCTTTGAAATAACTTTTGGTAAGTGTGGTAAAAATTATAACTTTTAGAAAAAAATGATATCCTTAGTTATAAATGTCACTTAAGTATATAACCAATTAATATTCCCACTTATAGTATACAAGAATCTCAGTTTCCTCAAACCTTGCTGATATGAGGTTTTATATCTAAGAAAATTTATATTAATCTGTTGAATGAAAGATATTACCAATTCTTCATCTCAATTTGCATTTGTAAATAATTTCTATTTTTCTCCGATGATCTGCTTTATAAGAATGATGA
Source organism: Suncus etruscus (assembly GCF_024139225.1). NCBI lineage: Eukaryota > Metazoa > Chordata > Mammalia > Eulipotyphla > Soricidae > Suncus > Suncus etruscus. The sequence goes on from NC_064857.1 coordinate 5,276,581, forward strand.
GATATGAAATGTTCTGGCTCTAGGAAAAAGTGAGGCTAGCTTGGAAACTTTGTGCTCAGTGCAGAAACCATGAAGATCTTCTTTTCTGACCGCCCCTTTTTTTCTGATAAAACACATGCATCTCTGTTGATGCATTTCTTCTTCATCCGTGTCCTCATATAGTTGATTATGTTATAATATTCATTCTTGTAGACTGGTAGGCTTGGTGAATTTCTAAGTCTATGGTATAATATATTGTATAAATTTTGTATTCATTATTATCTGGGTAGCACAGATTACAGAAGTGGTAGAATATCCACCTATGTGCCAAAACTCCTTCACCACTGTCTCTTGGTCCCTTTTCTAATTTTCCCCATCCTTCCTATCCTCTACCCTTCATCTCCTACTTGGTAATCTTAATTATATTATCAGAACCCAAGAATTCGTTTTCATTGGTTACTCTTCCCCCCTTTCTTTGTTTCTCTCTGTACTACATAAGAGTGCAGTCACACAGTAATTTTCTTTTTAATTTTGACTTAATTCTGTTACCAAACACTCTTTAGTTTCATTCAAATTGTAGCAAAGGCCACATTTCATCTCTTGTCATACCTGAATAATATTGACTTGTGCATATGTTCTATAATTTTTAAAAATCCATCTGTATCTGGACACTTGGGTTATCTCTATATATTTATCTCTATATATTTGCTATTGTAAATAGAACATATAAAACAAAAATTATAAACACCAACTGTTTAGGATAAACTTTTTTTTTTCAGTTACTTCTCTTTTTTTTTATTAATTTTTTTATTTTTAATTATGAGAACAAGGATGCAAAGAAAGAGGACAAGGTAAAGTTACAGTGGAAGGACAATACATAACATAATTCTCAGAAGTCCCCTTGCTGATATCCCAACTTTGAAATTTCATCCAAAGAACATTAAGATTGTAACACACTATAATATTTCTTGACAGCGCACAAGGCAATCTAAAGCCATAAAACTTACATAACTCCTTAAACATTACAGGCATAGCATTTTTTTTTACATTTCCATATTCATGCATATTAGCTTAAGTTAACCTCAAATCTTAACTGGGTAGGATAAACTTTTAAACACCAACTACACCAACCGAAAATTCCAACCCTGTCTATGTCACTTCTTTACAATCTCTTGTTTAAGAAAATACTTATTTCCTCGTTTTGTCTCTAGAGCTGACCATGTTTTCAACATCTTGAGCACAGCCTTCAAAGGACCAGTGCCTTTAAAAATACTATGAGTAGGCAGTGTGTCCTATGCTCTTAGATATATATTTTTGGTGACATAAGATAAGGGAGTTTGACTTTTCCTATACATTATTATCACTACCATAATAAAGGGCTTTATTATTCTAGATTGCTATTAAAGGCACAATACTATTAAGTTGTTACCTGTATAGTTATATATTTATCACTTACTACTCACCATGCCTTTGCATTCTGTCAGAGTGAACATTGGAATCTAGTATTTATTAGGTATCCACTGGGCATATGAATGGTAGCTACTGCCAATGGCACTAAATAGAGCAAAGCACTACAAGGGTGAGGGGTGACTATATTTTTTCTTTCACCATTTTAGTTTTCACTGTGGCTAGGAAAGTAGGTTGTTCAGATTACCCATTTTGTTCCAGAAGTATGAGTATATATTTAAGCATTTTCTAGAAATATGAATATATCTGTCATATGTTTTAGATGGGATCATTGCAGTGGAACCTTTGAGTAAATTTTCAAATAAAGTAAAAATAACAAGTAACTTTTGTCATATTTATACTTTATTGAACAGTCAGATAACCTAATATAAATAATTTTTAAGTAGGTATTGATGAAATGACAAAATTATTTTTTCTCTTTGAATTTTTTTATTTTTAATTATGAGAACAAAGATGCAAAAAAAGAAGACAAGGTAAAGTTACAGTGGAAGGACAATCACTCATAAACAGAATTCTCAGAAGTCCCCTTGTTGATATCTTAACTTTGAACTTTCAGCCAAAGAACATTAAGAAAAATAAAACAGAACCCATGTACAATTACTTTGTCCTTCAAGTCCCCAGATTATAGTACATAATATTTCTTAGCAGCACACAAAGCAATCTAAAGACATAAAACTTATGTAACTCCTTAAACATTGAAGGCATAGTACTTTTTTACATTTCCATGCACATGCATATTAGTTTAAGTTAACCTCAAAAGTTTAAGTGGGTTGTTTTTCTTAAGAATTAGAGTCAAAGGAGCACAGTATAAATGGTTTTAGAGTGGCAGTTATTGTTTGCATAGGCTCACCAAAATATGAGGGACCTGGAAAGAAAAAACCTTGGCCTAAATACAAGGAGACCCTACCCCTGAAGTTTCCTGACATAAGACCAACTTTAGGCTCCAGGCAAACTAGTTTGTCCAATCCAAGTCATTGTCTGTAGTGCCAATACACTTTTATTTTTCACACAGTCTCTGCTGTTGGTATCATGTTTCTGTATTAAAGATCTTGGAATCTGCATATCCTACATTGCAGTCAGGATGGTGCAGAGTGAGAAATGACAAAATTATACATCAAAATGTTCCATGGTACTATCACAGAAGTGATGGTGTAGGAGGCAAGTATCACTCCTCAGAGAAATAATGAATACATTGGGATTATTAAAATTTTAAATATTGTAAAGGAACCCTACAGAGCTTGGATAAAGATCTATGAAGTGGCTGTAAGGGGTTGTCCGGACTCAAATTACCATAGGGCAAATTCCCACGGATGGTTGTGTGAGTTTGAATGGCCCTAATTCACTCTCACTATGCACCTTAAATATAACTGCGAATGACTTGTAATTCAAAAATAAGTAAATTTTTAAAAAAAGGAAGAGGAAATAAAATACGATAAATCAATTTCTTTTATTTGAGCTTGCAATGATTTATTTGCTGGTGCCCTCATTAACAGACCACTAGGGAGGAGGCTACAAAGCCTGAATATGGTGTTCACTATCACCCCAAATTAGACCCCATTTTCCACTTTGTCAACCATCTTATAGGACCGGGCATTATACAATATATACAGTATAGGTAGTTGGAAACTGGGGAACATTTTCTGAATAACCAGCTCAGGGATAACATTTCCTATCCTGCACATTGATAATCATTTTAGCCATTGTTATTACAATTCTAATGTGTGCAAAAAACACTTGTTTGATGACTGTCTAATGGGTAAGGTTAAAACTGATGAGTTCTTTTCATTTTTTAATGCTACTTTAAAAATATACTAGTCTGTCACTTCCCGCAAAGGTATGTCTTCATTTATAAAGGAAGCACGCATCAGACGTGGCTTTTGGCTTTTCTGGTGCAGTGCCTAATTTTCCTCCCAAGAATGATCTGCCAGAAGGCCCGTTAGAGAAGTCAATCATTGACCCTTTGCGTGGATTACTGGCTACAATTCTGACACAGCTGTGACATTACATTTTCCCTTTATCTTTTATTTGATTTTTGTCTTCTTTTCTACTACAGAAATTCGGCCTTAGCCTTTCTACACTCACAAAGGAATTTCAGTACCAAAGCCCGCCAAAACTCTCCGCTCTGCTAGTTTATTTGTGACTCTTACTTCAAGTATAACCTGGTGCCAGCAGCTTGTTTTTCTGAGTCTAGCTCTATGGTAGTAAACAATTATTTCCATCCCCCCAAAAATCCATTTTCCAGCTACTGCAAATACTTCCAACTTCCAAAACTATCTCTCTCCTCCTGGTTTCTTGAAAAACCTGTTTTTTGCTTACCCAAAAACACCTCCACCTCACCTTTTCCCCCAGCCCTCTAGCAGGGCTCTTTCTCATCTACATTGGGTAGTTATTTGATATGTAGATTCTAGGGCCCGGTCTCATTGTACTGTCCCTCTGGAAGATCTCCTACTCTTTGTTTTCCCTGAAGACACCTTGCATACCAGAGTTTGTGCTTAAAATGTCATCGGCTGAACAGTAAAATTGGTCTCTGGTTTCATGGATGTGGGTCCCCATACAATGCATTTTGTGTGCTCTCAATTATTTCATATTCGTCTGCTTTCTTCCAGTGAGGATTTTCTGACCCCACTAAGGTTTTGCTTAGGGATGCAACACGTCCGCAGCACTAGTCCAGTTATTAAAGATAAAAATATATTTTGGTATTCTAATTCTTCCATTTTGATAGCATTTCTACTCCATTAGCATTCCGTATAGTTCAGAACTATTGACCCTGAAATATATTGGTTTTTATTTATGGAATTTGGGTAACTAAATTGAGTTCCCTGGACCTTAGCTTTTTATTATATGATGTAATATTCATGACATCTAACTAAATCTTGGCGACCATTTAAAATATTTTCTGCCATTGTTATGATCATCATCACCATCATCACTACTGATTACATAATTGAGTATGAATAAATAGTAACAAAAATAGTTTCAAGATACTCCAAGTATTTCACAAATCAGCTTCCCCCAAGTTATAGAATTATCTCAAACACTTAATCATAATGAAAGGTAAATGGGTTTTAGTTTTTAGTCAAAAATTTCCATTGCCCCACCTCCAAGCTGATCTCTGATCTCCAAGCTCATAGTCTGAAAGAAGCTAATCTTATCAGTTCTGCGGAATATTACAGCCTGAAGTATTTTCGAGATTTTTCCTGAGTCATGCATATGTTTATGAAAACCCTGGAAATAATTCAAGAATACATCTCGCTGCTATCAGAGCTTTTTGAATTTTGAAGCATTCGTGGCTCTCACTTACCCAGGGACAGGGAGACTGTCACTAGAAATTCAGAATGACTGTTCTGCATGGTAATGTGGTACGGCATTGCTGGGTCCCGAGGCAAGCAGAGGACAGCCTAGATTTTATGCATTATGCATGAGAGTGTGTAAGAAATAAAGGATCAATCATTTTCATCCTCAGATAACAATTGATCACTTGCTGCACATTATTTGACTGGACTTTGTGTAGATTTATTTTCTCCAAAGAGAACAAGAAGTAGACTGCCCGTTTTCTTAATGAGCTATGGTATCAATCTAAACAAATCTATCTAATGGATTGGATGACTCTCTTTTTCTCTCTTTCTCACTTTCTCTCTGTGTGTATTTATGTGTCACACACACACACACACACACACACACACACACACACACACACACACACTATAGTTAGAAGGAAAAGACAGCTTTTGAGGAGTGTGCCAGGTCCTATAAGGTGGTTGACAAAGTGGGAAATGGGGTCTTATTATGGGTTATAAAAAGTCACTTTTTTCTTTTTTAAAAATTAAAAAAAAATTAAAAAAAATCTTTATTTAAAGAGCATGTACTGTGCTCACTTCAGCAGCACATATACTAAATTGGAACGATACAGAGAAAATTAGCATGGCCCCTGTGCATGGATGACATGCAAATTTGTGAAGCGTTCCATATTTAAAAAAAAGAGCATGTACCACATACTTGACATAGTTAAAATATAATACATTTGTTTTCAGATAAATGGGAGCAAAATTATTAGGAAAAGAAAAGAAAGAAAAAAGGAGAAAGAGAAGGAAAAGAAAAAAGTATAAAACAAGAACATTTGTGAAATATTTTGTATATCCAATAAGGTCATTAGCTCCCCCTCCCCCATCCCCATCTTCTTGTATTTCTGGAAGACCTGGGAGTCAAAACACACCCCACAAAAGCCACAGTATTCGTAATGGTACTTGGAATTCTTGGACCATGTGGCTGCCTGATGACTTCATTTTTGTTTAATACTGTCATCCCCATAGAAACACATCAATTTAGATGCCAATCTGTAGTGGAAGTCACCTAATGTTCAAAAACATGTGAAGTAATAGAATGGTCAGCTAGCTACAAGAGCTTACTAAACCTCCTGACAATGACTTAACCTTATTTCTCCTTAATTTAATGTTTCCACTCCCCATTTGTCCAGATGGCATATTCTGTGGGTATATTTGCAGAAAAACCAAGGGAGATTCATATTAATAACTAGAAAAGTTTATGTACAATCATGAATGGTAATAATGCTAGGACTCTAAACAGGGTGGCATGCAAATTAGAAAATAATATCAGGAAAATAGAAAGCAGAAATAAAAATTAGAAGAACTCCTTAGTAATCGTGAATGACTTTTGATAACATCGGTATCAACATGTCGCCCCCAATAAAACAAATTAAATAGAAATTTGTCTTTAGTGGCTACAGGTCCTTCCTCATTGGGAGGCAATTGGCATGAAAAAGTTTGTTCACAATCCAGGATAGGGAAGGATACTTGAATGTCTTGTTGGGTTGACTCCCCATGTTGTGATAGGAGTTCACTGGAGAGAGGGAGGTCATTCAACTTGGGAATGAAGTTGACTGCCAGTGGCAGATCAGAGCTGTTATGGGATCCTGGAAGAATCTACTTCACTGTTTAAAATTTTTAGGGGCATTGGTGGTGGGAATGTTGCACTGGTGAAGGGGGGGTGTTCTGTTTGTGATTGAAACTCAACTACAGTCATGCTTGTAATCATGGTGCTTAAATAAAGATTTTATAGAATAAAAAAATAAAGTTTTCAGAGTAGTACTATAAATAAGGGAAAGCAGAAATTGCAAGCCACAGCAGGAAAGAAGAAGGTCAAGAGGGTTCCCAACAGCAAAGGTTTGAGTATAAGAACAGGACTGTGGTAACTTCCAGTAATCCCTGCCTACAAATGGTACAATCTCAAGGCTCTTTGAATACTGGTGCTAACAAGGCAGGACCTCTCTCTCCACAGCAGAGGCAGGTATCAGAGATTTATCTTTTACATTGCAGGGCTCAGCGCCACAAAGTCATAGACTGAGGCTGTTGGAAGTGATTTAATCATAAACTATGATATTACATAGAATCAGTGATGTTTTACATCACTTAATTGGTTAAACACCAATTTTATTGTGTTTGTGGCTTGCAGAAATCTATGGGAGAAATTTTTTTTATCAAGCTTAAAGTAAGAAAAATGCCTGAGAGAAGGGCATGTCTTGAAGTTCTATCATGATGATATCAGGTTTAATTCTCATTCTGAAGCAACGAGGCTGGTGATCAGGACGAGATTGAGGAGCAAGACCTGGAGAAACTGAGTCATGAGTGGGGGAAGGAGTTGGGGCACAGATCTAATAATCTAATAATAGCTTGCAAAAAGCTTGGCACTGTCTAAGAGTATAAAGAAGTTTATCCCCAAATAAGGTGATCAGATTTTATTTTATTTGTTTTGAGTTAACATTCCTCCCTCCCTCCCTCCCTCCTTCCCTCCCTCCCTCCCCCCTCCCTCCCCTCCTTCCTTCCTTCCTTCCCTTCCTTCCTTCCTTCCTTCCTTCCTTCCTTCCTTCCTTCCTTCCTTCCTTCTTCCTTCCTTCCTTCCTTCCTTCCTCCCTCCCTCCCTCCTCCCTCCCTCCCTCCCTCCCTCCCTCCTACCTTCCGCCTTCCTTCCTTCCTTCCTTCCTTCCTTCCTTCCTTCCTTCCTCCTCCCTCCCTCCCTCCATCCCTCCCTCCCTCCCTCCCCCCCTCCCTCCTTCCTTCCTTCCTTCCTTCCTTCCTTCCTTCCTTCCTTCCTTCCTTCCTTCCTTCCTTCCTTCCTTCCTTCCTTCCTTCCTTCCTTCAAGTTAGTGGCATATAGCTGATTTACATCTAGTGTCTGGTGGCTTAACTAGATTTTTTTAGCATTTACACAAATTTTATTGTTTTATTACTAATAAATAATAAATTCCATATATTGTTTAGCAAATACTATCATTTTTTGTGACAAAAGACTTAAGAGTCATAATAACAGAACTCTCTGAGAGTCAAACTTATAACACTGCCAAAATAAATCACAAAAATATACAAACTAAATTTTCTGCAAAATAATTACGAGTATTTCACTGGGGTGGCTGTGACTTTTTTGTGAAGGTCTCCCAGACCTGAGAAGACACGTGGGGGTGCAGTGGATCCCAGGGTGTGGCTCAGTCCAGAAACCAGAGGTTGACAAAGGGAGTGAAAAATTATAATGGGAGGAGAAAGTCATAGAATTAGGAATATGCAGGAAAACCTAGGACCCTCTGCAAGAAGTGATTTTTAGAAAGGGGAAGGGACAGTGTGGGTGGTGAGGGGAGGAGGCCTCACTCTGTGTTGTTAGTAAACTGTGTGTGTGTGTGTGTGTGTGTGTGTGTGTGTGTGCAGAGAGGTAGCTTGACAGTGTGCGTGCTTGCTCCCCTTACTTTTGCACACAGGTACTATGTTTGAGTCTATGTGAGCTGCTCCACTTGGCACTGGGATCTTTTAGGAACCAGCTGTGTTAGCCCCTAAGTAGATTCAGAAAATGAAATAATTGCTCCAAAGTGGAAGTCAAGGTTTCGAACCTTCTAGGTCAGACTCGAACCAGGGAAGATCCAGAACGACCAGGCAAGATGCTCTTTTCACAAAGTAGTCTCTGTGTTTGAGTCAGGATTCTCTAGCTCCTGAGGAGCAACGGTCATCGGGGACCAGATGTGTGACCTTGTACAGAAAAAGAGTGTATAAATAATACTCAATGGGAAAGTGTTGGGTCTCATCTCCCATTCCACGGGACACACAGCTCCATGGGAGGAAGAGGCCAGGAAAACAGTAGTGGGCTGTGGTTCAAAGGTGCTGAGTTGGGTCCTGAGGCCTTGTACCATTATTTCCATCAAAAGTTAGGAGGATGGTGATATATCACAGTACCACAATGATATAACTTGGGATGTTCCATTTGAGTTACCCCAGAACAGAGGCTACTCTGAGCCAGACCATCATTCTAGACAGCTGTTTTATTGATCCACCCTGAGGTCAATTTAAGGTTTGGGGAATTCAACCACCACACAGTAAGAATATTAACTTGTAGCTGTTGCCTACACTTCTGTTTTTGTACCCCAAATGTGGGCCATCCCAGTGCAGAAATTTTTCAAAGGCATCCTCGTATTTTTCACCTATTGCTCTACCTGTCAAGATCTATTAAAATTCTTAGCAACAGATATTTTTCTTTAATCCAGTACAAGATGAAACGAAAATCACAACTCTCCTAAAAGCCCGTCTGTTTCTGAAAGCTTTGGAACCTTCAGCAAAGATACTATTCCTCAGTGTCTCTCTGCGTCGTGTTTATTTTCTGCTTTGCCAATTTGTGGAGCATAACTGTACACAAATGTGCCTTTACCTGGCATACTCTTTGGGGCCAGGACGCTGCTCTTCTTTTTGGCACGCGCTACCTGTTTTAGCACTCAATGCATACCGGAGGCTCCAGCTAGATCCTAACCATTCAGCAATATTTCGCACGTTGAGAGCTGCCAGCATCTTTTTGGTAGAACGTTCAGTTCAAGTGATTGCCTCTCTCTGACCTTGGGGGTGTCCTTTTGCGCCTGTTTCACCTACTGCCTGCCTGGTGTCTGCAACTTTATTGTTCGCTCTTTCTGCTCTGCTCTCAGGAACTATTGTTGAGAAAGTTAAGCTTTGGGGGCAGCTCATGCTTGACTCTATGTTTTCATTTCTACCAGTCAGTCTGCCCTCATACTCTCTCTCTGCCTCAGCATGAAAGCCTCCCCTCCCCACCTGCTTAGTGCTGAAGTGTTAATTCTGGGGTGATTTTCAGTGGACAGAAGCCAGCACAGGAGGCAGTAAAGAGGTGGGAGGGAACCTACTTGATTTTTTGGCAGTAAAAGCCACTAACCAAAGCCTGGCTTCCACAGACTTGAGTGAAAGGAACTTTGATTTGGGTTTACTTCACTTTGGGGATGGGGGCGATGGCGGCTTTCTTTCATGAGCATTTAAAAAATAGTTTGTGTATAGTAAACATGCAAATTATCATTTTCAAAATATAGACAGAAAGAGATCCTAGTTGGCTTCAGTGGTCTTGGAAGCCAAGTTGCCTGCTTTGGCTGCAGCCAGATTAGATTACTGTCATTCTCTGAAGTGGCACTTTTGCCAGCAGTTAACGTGGATCTTATGGAGAAGCCAGATTCAGTTGAGAGAAAGGTGTCTTACATCTATAAATAAAGTATATTTTTTCTTAGATTTAGAATGAAAAATTAATTTTGCATCCTCATGTTGGGGTGTTGTTGTACAGAGTGAGACAATTTCCTTAACAGATTGGCATCAACTCATAAATGATGATCTTGCTCCGTCTGGCTGTCAGCTCCTTCTTGCCAAAACACACAGCATTATTAAATAGAACTAATATTATCCATCAAGTGGTCCTTTCAAGCATTTCTTTTTTAACTTTTTTCTATCTTATTCACTCACCTCCAAAGTTGGCAGAAAAAATATTTTGTGTTTAGGGAACTACAACTATGCTATTGTGTAGTGTGGTTGGCATTATTTTATGTAATATGTAATTGGCATTATCTTAGGGTCATACTTTATATATATTTTTTGTTCTTTTTTTTATTTTTGTTTTTTGAGCCACCACCTGGCAGTGCTCAGGGGTTACTCCTGGTTCTATACTCAGAAATTGCTCCTGGCTCTGGGAACCATATGGTTTTTTATTTTTTATTTTTTGGTTTTTGGGCCACACCTGGCAGTGCTCAGGAGTTACTCCTGGCTATCTGCTCAGAAATAGCTCCTGGCAGGCACGGGGGACCATAGGGGATGCCAGGATTTGAACCAACCACCTTAGGTCCTGGATTGGCTGCTTGCAAGGCAAATGCCGCTGTGCTATCTCTCCGGCCCCTGGGGACCATATGGGATGCTGGGGATCGAACTAGCGAACTAGCTTCTGTCCTGGGTCAGCACATGCAAAGCAAAAACCACTCTGGCCCCAGGGTCATGCATTTTTGTTGTAGAGGGTAACTTTCCAGGATAATTTGTTTCTGAGTTTTTAAACCGGTCATCAAATTAAAATGATTCAAATTTACTAATTTCTTGGTGAAGATGTATAAAACAAACAACTGGTTAAATATTCTAGTTAAAATTTAAATGTTATAATTAATTAAATAGCTAGCTATAATGTTTGTCCCATCCAAAGTGTCTTTCAGTCCCTTTCTCTGATCTAAGTTCTATAGTACACCAAAGGAAAAGAAGGGATACCCAAATGTTGAAGGCAGTAAGGTCATCTTTCTCGTCTTTCTGCTACAGCTTATTATTTGGTTCTATTTGACCCAGGGATAAATCACACAAATATCATTCTTTCATTTTATTTATTTATTTTTTGGGGGTGTTTTGGGCCATACCTGGTGATGCTCAGGGGTTACTCCTGGCTATGAGCTCAGAAATCACTCCTGGAACGGGGGATCATATGGGACGCTGGGGGGATCCAACCAGGGTTTGCCCTAGGCTAGCATGGGCAAGGCAGATGCCTTACCGCTTGCACCACCGCTCCGGCCTCAAACTTTTATTTTAGAGGAGCTACCTCCTACTTCTCCCAGGGAGATTCTTTCTTTGTAGGTTTTAGAATTGTTCACTGATTTGTCCTCATTCTGGGTCCATGGGATAAACTCAGATTTCCAAGGTGCCCTTGTGACTACTGATGCTAATGTTTCCTTTGAATCTCATGAGGAAATATTTCAAAAATGAGTCTCATGGGGATAGATTTGCAAAATTGAGTCTCATGGAGATAGGTTTGCAAAGCTGTGACTTCCTGCTCCAATTGCTGTAGCAAACTTTTACCATCTTGCCTCCTTTTCACCACTACCTTGCCTCCAGTCATTCCATACATCACAAAATATTTTAGTATCGTTCCACCCTGATTTTTCCCAGTGTTGGAAGAAAATAAAACTTCCCACACTTCATCCTTTTAATCTGAGATGGGTTCTTTCCTTTGTCTCTTATGTGTTCAAACCCTTCTGATATAGCAGCAGGAAGTAGTTGCTGGTGGTGGAGTGGGAAGTTAGAAGAAAGAGCAGCTCTTTTGCTTTGAAGATATGATCTAGTATGCCTTTGATAGTCTCAGGTCATTTATCTCAAAGTCAAGAGTTAGGATTTTTTTTTAAAGTAAACTTTAAAATTTTAGTTTTTATGCAGCCAGAGCAATAGCACAGCAGTAGGGAATTTGCTTTGTACATGGTCCACCCAGGACGTACCTGGGTTTGACCTCTGGCATCCCATGTGGTCTCCTGAGCCTTCCAGGAGTGATTTCTGAGCACAGAGCTAGGAGTAACCTCTGAGTATGGTCAGCTGCGGCCCCTAAACCTAAACACTCCCCCCCCAAGTGTTGATGAAATGATTCTTACATTGAAACACTAAATACTGTCCATACTCACTTAAGACAAAAACTGTTAAAATTTTATATACACTAATAGAAAGAAGAAAAACTGTCACACAATAAAAAGGAAGTCAATTTAAAAAAATTTAAAAAAAAAGCCATATTTAAAAAAAAAAGAAAATATGGCAAAGGTAGGTTAATAGAAATGAATATTTTGTGGGGGATTTGGGAAGGGTGTTTTCAAGCAATGCCTGGGAGTGGGCCCAGAGGATCACACACTAATTTATCATTAGACTCTTACTTCACTCAAGAAGAAAATTTTCAGGGGTATATCAATCTTGTAGCTGATCACACTGCCCTGGGGTGAGGGAACAACTGTATTATGAACAACCTCATAAACCTTGGTGTGTAAAAAAGTCATTAAAAGAGAAATCATTGTGGAGAAGTTCTCAGAACTAGAGTGCATGTATCCATATCCTAAATGCCCAAAGAGTAATAGCTAACAGATTCAAAAAAAGTACCCCTAGGAACATCCTCATCACAATGATGAAAACTTTAGAGATAGAACACTGAAAGCAGCAAGATCAAAAAAGAAAATTACAAACAGAGGAGCATCCTATGATTTATAGCATATTTACTGCAAGCAACTCTCCATGCTTGAATGATGGGATATAGTGAAAACGTTCAATAAAATGAATGCCTCACCAAAAATACTTTGCACATACAGACTCTCATTCATGTTTTAAGGAAAAATACACAGCTTTGTGGATAAACAAAAGTTCAAAAACTTTAAAGACTCAAAATCCCCTTTAAAAGAAGAACTAGAGTAGCTTTTTTTTGTGATGCTCAGGGGTTATTCCTGGTTATATGCTCAGAAATCGCTACTGGCTTGGGGGACCATATGGGATGTCAGGGGATCAAATCACTGTCTGTCCTAAGCTCATGCATGCAAGGCAGATGCCTTGCCACTTGTGGCACTCCTCCGGCCCCTACAGGAGCTATTTTAAGAGAAGATGGACCCACAAACACAATGAACTTGCATAGAAAGATGGAACAAAAGTTTATGGCAATACTCTCTTTCAATGACATAAATGGACTAAATGCACAAATTATTAGACATAGAATGGCAAAATGGATCAGAAAATTGAACCTAATATTCTTCTCCCTGCGAGAAACACATTTGAATAGTCAGAGCAAAAACAGATTCAAAGTAAAAGGTTGAAGACAATGCTTTAAGCAAACAACTCCCTTAAAAAGGCTGCGGTGACTATACTAATATCAGATGACATATAAGTCAGCTTTAAAAAGTTACAAGAAACAGAGAGGGATATGTATATATGGAAAAATATTACACTCCTAAACATATGTGAGCCTAACAAGGGGCCAATAATATACTTAAAATATCTGCTAATAGGTTTGAAGAAAGACATCAATCAAAAAAATAGTAGTTGTAGATTTCAGCAATGTTTTATCAACTTTTTATAGATCAATAAAGTTAAAACTCAAAAAGGCTACACTGGCTTTGAAGGAAGAAAGGAGATCATGATAGGTATATACAGAACTTTTTATTCCCCAAGACTTGAATACACAGTCTTCAGTGTACATTCTACACTATAGTTCTACAGTGTGCAGCATGTATTCTGTCATGGAGTAGATCCTATGTTGGAACATGCTATGACACAAACATACCTACATAAAATCAAAAGGATAGAAATTGTATCAAATATCTTCTTAGGCCATGATGCACTGACAATAGAAGCAAATTACAAAAGAAATGGAGAAATAATTTTAACATCTGGACATTAAAGAGCTTACTACTATAATTAATGGGTTAGTGAGGTAGTCAAAGAGGAAATCAAAAGATTTCTGAAAACAAATTAGAATCAGTACATAAAATACCAGAATTTATGGGAGACAGAAAAAAGCAGTAGCAAAAGAAAAAATTTTAGCTTTGCAAGCATTCATCAGGAAGGAAAAGAGTGCCTACATAAATACCTTAATGATACAGATTAAGAAATTGGAAAAGCACCCCATATACACCTAAATACACCTGGTCTGTATTGTGAATGGGGGGACATAGAGAAAAAAAAAGAAATTGGAAAATAACCAACAAAATGAGTTAAAAGCAGGTAGGAGTAAGGAAATAATAAAACGTAGAGAAGAAATTAATGAACAGGAAATAACTCCCCTCCACAAAAAAAAAAAATCCAAAAGATTAGTGAAAGCAAAAGTTGGTTCTTTAAAAAATAAACAAAATTGATCAACTATTGGCTAGACTCTCAAAGAAAGAGAACTCGAATACTGAATCAGAGATGATGGGAGGGGAATGTTGCAACCCACACTATAGAAATTAGAAGGATAAGAGATTATTGGAAGAACCTTCATGCCACAAAATGAGAACCTGTAAGATTAATTCTTGGACTCTTCTAACCTTCCAAGTTTGATCAATATGGTTTGGAATACCTGAACAATGGTAATCATCAAAGAAATTGAAATGGCAATCAAAAATATTCTAAAGAAAAAGAAACCTGGGCTCAGATGAAGTCACTAATGAATTCTTTCAGACCTTTAAAGAGGACATTACGTCAATCCTTTTGAGCTCTTTCAGGTAACTGAAGAAACAGAAACACTTCCAAATAGTTTTTATGAAGCTAAAGATAGCTAAGCTATCTTTCTGATACCAAATCAGAAAGAGACAACACAGAGAGAGAATTAGAAATATCCTTGATTACAGATACAAAAATCCTCAACAAAATACTAGAAAATAGAACCCAATAATTCATTAGAAATATCATGCACGAGGACCAAGTAGGATTCATCTCAGGGATGCAAGGTGGTTTAACATACACAAGTCAATCAACATAATACACCATTTCAATAAAAATAATATGATTCTATCAGTAAATGCAGAGAAAGCATTTAAAAAGATCCTGCACCATTTATTTTTTATTTTTTGGTTTTTGGGTCATACCCAGCAGCACTCAGGGGTTACTCCTTGCTCTATGCTCAGATATTGCTCCTGGCAGGCTTGGGGGACCATATGGGATGCCAGGATTCCAAAAACTGTCCTTCTGCATACAAGGAAAATGCCCTACCTCCATGCTATCTCTCCAGGCTCCCTGCACCATTTATGATTAAAAACTCTCAACAAGATTATAATTTAAGGAACTTTCCTCTCTCTATTCAATGCCGTTTTCCACAAGCTCATAACAAACATATACTCAATGGAGAAAAGTTAAAGGCCTTTGATAGAGATCTGATGCAAGGCAAGGTTGCCCACTCATGCTCCTTCTTTTGTTTTGTTTTGTTTTGTTTTTTGGGCCACACCCGGTGATGCTCAGGGGTTACTCTTGGCTATGCGCTCAGAAGTCGCTTCCTGGCTTGGGGGACCATATGGGACGCCGGGGGATGGAACTGTAGTTCGTCCTAGGCTAGCACTGGCAAGGCAGACACCTTACCTCTAGCGCCACCACGCCGGCCCCCACTCATGCTACTTCTATTTAACATAGTTATGGATGTATTTGCCACAGCAATTAGGCAAGAAAAACATAATCAAGAGTATCGAGATAGAAAAGGAAGAAGTCAAGCTCTCACTGTTTGCAGCTAATATGACATTGAGAACAGACAAGTGGTGAAAGAAACTGGTACATCTACACAATGGAATACCATATAGCTATTAAGAAAAATTAAGTCATGAAATTTGCTTATACATGAATGGATATAGAGAGTAGTATGCAGATTTTAAATGAGTCAGTACCAGAGGTGTAAACATATACTGTTTCCATTCATATGTGAGATATGAAAAACTCATGTGGTAATTATACCCAAAATCAATAGAAACAAGGTCAAGGAGAACTGGTCCATGCTAAGAAACTTGCTACAAAGATCAGGGAATGCATTTAAAGCAGAGAAGAGATCACTATGACAATGATAGTGGAAAGTGACCATTCTGGATAAGAACTGGGTGCTGATAGATGGTAAAATGATTCTCTCTCAGGAGCAATATTGCCAACCATAGTAGCAATACTGTGAAAAGGCAAAAATGGAGAGAGATACAGTAAGATAGAGAAGATGAATGTCTGCCTTAGATGCAAGCAAGGAGGAGAGGAGGGGAACTGGGTACGTTGGTGATTGGAAGTGTGTACTGGTGAAGGGTCAGTTGTTGGACATTGTATGACTGAAACTCAATCATGAACAACTTTGTAACTGTATTTCATGGTATTTTTATGAAAAATTTATTTAAAAAACACACTCCAACTCCAAAAAAGAGCATTTTTGTTAATTTCAGATTTTCTCTGGTTGAATCTTAAAAATGCAGAAAATCATAATAGCATAGAATCAGTACTCTCCTTATTGTTAGTTAAAAGAAAAATAAAATTCCTTAATTGAAAAAAACAAAAAAAAATTATAGACAGGTCAAGTTGAAATTAAAATAGTCAACACAAGTCCATATATATTAATAGTACTAATAAGTGTAAGTAGATTAAAAATTACCAGTTAAAGAGGGCAATTTTTATTTTATTATCAAAGCATAAGCTAGATATATGCTCTTGGCAAGAGACATACCTCAACATGAGAACTGCACATTTGTAAGGGAAAGCACAGAAATGGAAATATCAGGTGAATATAATGGCAAAAATACTGTAAAGCAGCCATATTATTATTATCTTATTAGTTGATTAAATCAGTTTTGAGATCAGTTTTGTTAAAGATGATCTCTGCGTCCTGCTCCTGACAGTTGTTTTGCATAGAACATAGCAATGCTGAGGGGACAGTACATTCAGTACAAAGAATTGTAATATTTCTATTTATTACTAGTTTGCTCTTTCTATTGCTTCCCTGGTTTGCAAGCCTTCAAAGGCAAACTGCCATCTTGGAGGTGTTGGAAGTTAAGGAACAAAAATATTCTTTTGCCATTCAAAGAACTGTGGATACCAGGAAGAGATCACAGGTTGACCTTCTCCTTCAAAATAGCCTGCAGCCCCTGCGCTGTAAATTGGTAACAAGCATGTTCTAAGGTTGAAGCAGGGATTAAGGGAAAACCTCGCTTCATAGAAACCAAGATAATAAATGGATATTTCTATAAGAATCGGGTTATTTGTTCAGCAAAGAAGACAAATGCACTAGAAGCAATACTCCATAAGAAAGCATTATTCATAATTATTACTTCAGAAAACGTTCAATTCACAAGGAATTATAAATTAGAAGAAACTATGCTATTTACCATAGCAAGACTCTGGAAACAACCAAGATAGCCTTCAACAGACGAATGGCTAAAGAAACTGGTACATATACACAATGGAATATTACGCAGCTGTCAGGAGAGATGAAGTCATGAAATTTTCCTATACATGGATGTACATGGAATCTATTATGCTGATTGAAATAAGTCAGAGAGAGAGAAAGATGCAGAATGGTCTCACTCATTTATGGGTTTTAAGAAAAATGAAAGACATTCTTGCAATAATAATTTTCAGACACAAGAGAGAGAAGGGCTGGAAGTTACAGCTCACCTCATGAAGCTCACCACAAACAGGAATGAGTTTAGTTAGAGAAATAACTACATTTCGAACTATCCTCATAATAAGAATGTATGAAGGAAATAGAAAGCCCGTCTAGAGTACAGGCGGGGGTTGGGTGGGGAGGAGGGAGATTTGGGACATTGGTGATAGGAATGTTGCACTGGTGATGGGTGGTGTTCTTTACATGACTGAAACCCAAACAACACAATCATGTATGTAATCAAGGTGTTTAAATAAAAATATATTAAAAAATAAATATCTTTATTTAAGTATCATGAATAAAAAAATAAAAAAAAAGAAACTAATGAAAGAGACTCAAATTGCTAAAACATGAGGCTTTCGGTAAAAATGCTGAGTTTCAGACTACAATCTTGATTTTTATTAAAAGTCTATTTGAATATGAGGCTGGAGAGGTATTACAGCTGCCAGGGAACATGCTTTGCATGTAGTGCCCCTAGGTTCAACCTCTAGCACCGCATATAACCCCTAAGTCCCTCTAGCAGTATAGCCTTGAGCATCACTAGGTGTGATTCCCTATATCCAAATAAAACAAAAAGTCTTGTATGGAGCTGGAAATCGACACCAAGAGCATATGCTCTGTACTGAGGCCCCCTCCCTGGGGAAGAAGTCAATTTTGGCCCTCAATTTTATTCTGTGTATAAGGGTAGTATTGGGTCGAAGATAAGGTAATCTGCATGCTTTTTGGAAATAGACAACTAAGTGTCTCCTGAATGCAGATATTGCTGGTAATAAATTCCACACTGCTGCTTAACATTTTTTGTTTGTTGTTTTTGTTTTTGGGCCACACCAGGCAGCGTTCAGAGATTACTCCTGGATCTGCGCTCAAAATTGATCCTGGCAGGCTCAGGGAAACATATGGAATGCTGGGGAATCGAACCCAAGTTCTTCCAGATTGGC
Source organism: Suncus etruscus (assembly GCF_024139225.1). NCBI lineage: Eukaryota > Metazoa > Chordata > Mammalia > Eulipotyphla > Soricidae > Suncus > Suncus etruscus. Next base: position 5,295,147 of record NC_064857.1, read on the forward strand.
AGCTTATAAGGCAAATGCCCTACCACTGTGCTATTGCTCTGGCCCTACCTGCTTAATGGTTTAAATCACTTTTTGCAAGTAATATATTTTCTCTGCTGTATTTGAGTGTGATTATATATGCATAGTTTGGGTAATTTTTATAGAAAATATTTAATGAAGGGGCCGGGAGAGATTGCATGGAGGTAAGGCGTTTGCTTTCATGCAGGAGGTCATCGGTTCACATCCCCGGCGCCCCATATGGTCCCCCGTTGCCTGCCAGGCAGCAATTATCTGAGCCTGGAGCCAGGAATAACCCCTGAGCACTGCCGGGTGTGACCCAAAAACCACAAAAAAAAAAAAAAATAGAAAAAGAAAAGAAAATATTTAATGACAACAGAAACAATACCCAATCTACATCAAGTTGTACATGGGGGGAACACACTAGCATTACGGGGGGTAGAGAAGGGGGAAGTGGGATGCATGCTGGGAACAGGGGGTGGAGGGGAGGACAACACTGGTGTGGGAATGCCCTCATTCATTATTACTATGTGCCTTAAATATTACTGTGAAAGATTTGTAATTCACTTTGCTCACAATAAAAAAATGACAAAATAAAAAAAATCTCAATGGCACTGGACATCAAACCCAAGGCTTTCATACATGCAAAATACATATTATTCTACATATAGTCAAATTTCTGTCACATTATTAAAAGTTCTATTTATTTTATTTTTTCTTTATTTTATTATTATTTTTTGTGCTAGGATAAACCCATAAAACCATGATGAACCATGGAAGCAAATACTTTAATCACAGAAATATTTTCCTAGTCCCTTTTGGTTATAATCAATGATACCAATCACACAAATATTAAAGCATATGAAGCATGGACAATGTCTAAAAAACCATGAATATCCACGGTTGAGCTTCTCATTTTTTACTTAGAAGAAAGTGCTTATATAGCTATCTCAAAACAGAAATGCAATTATTGAAGTATATATAGATATACAGTTATTTTTTGTTTTAGAGGCCATAGAAGCAAGGAAAACAACATTTTTTTCTACTGAATGGGAAATATTTGCATACAATAATTAGATAAGGAAATAATATCCAGAATATATACGCCACTCACAAAGTTCAATCGCAAAAGACTTGAATAATCCCATCAAGGTGAGGCGATATTTTCTAGAAAGAGGACATATGGGAGTTCAATACACCTATGAAAGTGTCCATGATAACTTATTAAGAAAATGAAAATCAGATGTCACTGAGACGTAATCTCATTTGATGAAAATGGCACATATAAAAATTGAAAACAGACAGTGTTACGGGAGCATTTAATGAGAAAGCAGCCTTCCCTGTAGGTCGGGAACACTATTTAGTTTATCCTCTATGGGAAAATATATGAATATTTCTCATAAAACTAAGGAAAGACTTCCCATAAGCCCAGAAGTTCCTCAAAATACAAATTATAAATTGATAAGAAGATATGCATACTGATAATCATTACAGAACTAGTAAAATAACCAGGACATAAAAACTAAATGTATAATGAGAGATGAATGAGTTAAAGTATATTGGCATCTGTATATATAATAAAAGTATGCAACTATAAGAAAAGAGGTCACATAGTTTGGGAACTGGGAGGGCATCAGTTAAACAAAATAAAGTCAGAGGGGACCACATGCAGGATGATCTTTATTCATCTGTAGTTATATAAAAAACAAAACAAGAGACTAGTTTCAGATCCATTGATCCTGGATCTATTGAACAAAAAAAATGCCAAGTTATAATTGGGGGAAATGATGGAAACTGGATGTAACTTGGCCATTGGTTGGAGGTGTATGATGCTAGGGTGAGGTCAGATAATTTTACTCAAATTGATAAGCATAATTAATTTTAATTGTAAATATGTGACCAGTAAAATCACCCCACAATGCCATATCTCCAAGCCCCAGATGAATGAGTCGGAATTAGGGTCATGCATTGAAATAATCCAGACCAGGATGCAGGATGAAAAACGTGTAGTCCTGGCAGTCTTCTACCTCATGTGGAGAGCCAGCTGCCTGCCAGAACTGCCACTTTTATTGAGTACAGAGACCACCTCTGGGTGGAGCAGTAAACCCACCTCAGGGTTTCCAAGTAAGACAAATCTCTGTTTTGGAGTAAATCTAAATTCCTAAACAAACATACAATGAAACCAGGGGATGATCTTTGTTTTGGGGTAAATAAGGTATAACCCAACAGTGACCCAAACTATAATTAATTAAATAAAAAAGTTTTTTATTTTTATTTTTTTTTATTTTTGTGTGTTTTTTTATTTTATAATAGCTTATTTTTATTGAGGATCAGAAGTTAATATATGGTTAACATTATTTCTGCACACATCTTTCCAACAATACCCCCATGGCCTGAGCACTTCTTACCTTTCACAGTAGCCCAAGGGCCCCTTTCATAATAGCTCAATCCAGGCGCCTCTATTTAGTAACATAGGATTGAAACATAAACCAATCAGATTTGTACAAGTACAACAATTTTAACCAATGGGTAGCATAAACACATTTTGATGGCGGGAAGGATAAAGAGGAACCTGGCAGGATGGGGGGAGGGAAGCAAATTCTCTAAACAAATAGCTAATTGATATTTACGCAAATACAATTATTTGTTTAGCCTATTTTCCATTTACATCTATCTTTTGTGCAAGCAATAAGGATCATAATTTAAACTTTACAAAAACATATCTATAACTACATGCTTGAGAGCAGTTACAAAAACAGGTTCCATGGAAAGGTTAAGGCATCTGGTTAAGCCAGATTCTTTGTGCTGAGCTAAATTTATTTGCAGAGTTTTCTGTTGGTTCGGGACTACGCAAACTTTTTGTGGCTTGAATCAGACAGGCGGTGGAAAATTCATTCAGAGTTCCTTTGATATGTGGGGTGCTCGATCTCCCACATCTCCCCCCTGTTTAGTATACAATATAGATAAGGGACAGACGTGCCTCGGTGGACTGGCCACACTGGGTGAAGAGGTGTGGGGCTTCCAGTCACCGCATCTGCTACCCTTGATTCAGTCGTTTCCAAAGCTTGGCAAGGCACAGATTGAGGTCTATGCGCCAGCTCCTCGATAACTTCAAACTTAAGTGGCGGAGAGTTGGCAGGAGGGGAGATGTCAGGTGTCAGCTGGTCTTCTGAGGTGCATAGTTGGTGGTACAGAACCTTTGAGGTCCTTTCTGGTTGCTTCATCCACTTGATTCTTTACGAAGGTGGTGAGTTTGCGGAAAAGCCCAAGGACCAAAGGAAACTAGCAACATACAAGCCAATGAAGGGCCCCAAAAAGGCTGGGAGCACTGTTGTTATCCATGGAGTGGGTAGAAAACCAATTTTGTACCAGCTCTCACTCTGCTCTATATCTTTTTGTCTATTTACTAAATTATTCTCCTATGTGTTGAATGCTATCTTCTAGCTAAGCCGAATTTATTTTATAAAGCAACCATTTTACTCTAAGGATGACACAAATTCCCCCCCTCACCTCAAAAAAAATGAGTTAAATTTTGAACCACGGCGGTTATTCTGCACTCTTTGCTAGGAAATCAACAGTAGTGAAAACTTCTTTAAGTTTGTAAACATTTTTTAGCAACAGTTATAAGGCATTAGCAGATTCTAGAGTATGAACCATTGAATAAATACTTTGTGCTTACACCCAATAACACCTAGGCCTTTAATAAGGCTAGGGTGATGGCAGTGTAGTGATTTTTGTACTGCAGCGGGGAGAGACACAAGATTATATTTAAGAGGGTAATAAGGCAATTTTTGATTTTAACAGTCAATTTAGGCATTTCAAACAACCAAAACACAGTGGTCTAGGACTAAGAAACAAATGTAAAACAATGGGGGAGATAAACTAGTGAAACAGGCAAAAAAAAAACGTTAAATTGGGGGGCAATCATGAACTGAAAGGAGAAATCAACGACAAGAATTTGATTACAATTTTTTCAGATTATTAAAATTTGCGGCAGGGAGGTCTTGGAAGAGTTTCTTGCATTGGGGATACTTTTGGAGCTAGGCCCAGTTTCAAGAACAGTCCGCGTTAGGGAGAGTTAGTAGGGAGGGCCCTCGCAGCATGAGTCCACAGGGAGTTGGCTGTCTTTTCTTTCAGGAGACCGAGGTGTGGGTTTATCTGGGGTGTCCCCTCGCACCTGGGTGCAGGGTACTGGTTCGTTGAGTAGGAGGTCGATCTTGATGCCTAATAGAATAAGGGTGTCCCCTTGCCTGGGTGCAGTGGTACCTGGTTCGTTGAGTAGGAGGTCAATCTTGATGCCTAATAGCAATAAGGACTGAGGGTGAAAAAATTTTAATATGGTGGACAGATCTGGATGGGACTGAGGGGTAAAGGGATAGTTGGATTTCCGGAGGGGTAGAAAGGGGAAGGTATATGGGTAAGGGTAGGATGGAAGAGAAAAGAAGAAAATACCTTAGAGAGATAAGGGGAAGAGAAAGAGAAAAAAGTAATAAGCCAGAATAGAGAGAAAAAAAAAGAAAAGAAAAGTAGTAGAAGAAGAGAGGAGAGAATAGCAAGGGAATGCTGGTTTAATTAAAAGTGTTCGAAGAATCGAGCCCTGTGGTTTAAGTCTGTACGTCTCAGGTACTGCTTCGATGATCTGAATGACTCCAAGAGTGCTTCAATTCCCTAAATGGAGGTATTACCTAGAGATTAAAGTGTATGTTAAAGAGTTTTCTCGTGGCCATCTCGTAGTGCATGCAAGGTATGGGTATCCTGTGTGGTATCCCGAACTAGCCACCCTTAGTTTGTCCGCACCTTTGTATCCAAGGGCGCCTGTGGACAGAAAAGCTGAGAGGTTATTTAAAATATAGTAAGATAAAGGCCATTAAAAGGTAGTGTTATGGTATGTTGCCATTGCAGTCCGTGATTTCCCTTGGTGTTCTATACTTGTGTTCCTGTATACGAACCTCCATGGGATTATTGTGGGCCTTTTGTTGTAGAAGTCTTGATTACCTACCTGTTCTCTCTATGCTGCAGTTTCTGTTTGTTATTGTTTTCTTTAAATAAAAAAGTTTTGATAGGATTGGGCTGGGGAGAAATTGGAGGACCTTCCTGACACTGGTGGTGAATATGAATTTGGGAATATTATGGCCTAAAACTTTATTATTAATAATATAGATGAATATAGATGAATGGCTAAAGAAAACGGTGGTACATATACACAAAGGAATATTATGTAGGCATCAGAAGAAATGTAGTCATAAAATTTTCCTATCATTGGACGTATATAGAATGTATTATGCTGAGTGAAATAAGTCAGAGGGAGAGAGATAAACACAGAATGGTCTCCCTCATCTATGGGTTTTTGAGAAACATGAGAAACATTTGTGTAATGAATCTCATCAGAGCCAAAATAGAGGAGGGCTGGAGGGTCCAGCTCCCGACATGAAGCTCACCACAGAGGATCGTTTAGTGCAGTCATTAGAAATAATTTACACCGAGAACTATCATAACAAATTGTGTCTGAATGAGGGACAGTAGAAAGCCAGTCTAGAGTACAGGCCAGTGTGAGGTGGGGAGGAAGGACACTGGGATATTGGTCATGGGAATGTTGCACTGGTTGAAGGATTTTATTATATATATATTAAAAAAATCAAAAAAAAAAGAAAAGAAATGAAAAGATAAGGCCTCCCAATTCTTACCACATTGCCCAATGTGTTCTTTACATTGACTATAGAAAGAGGAGGTACAGTAAATGCACCCCATATACACCTCAACCCAGGCCCTTTGCCTGGTCTGTATTGTGAATTGGGGGACAAAAAATATAATATACTCTGAATAAAAAATAAGTAGAACTTAAAAATTGTATTAAGTTGGAAAAGACAATAATAGTAAATAGATTATGTATGTTTGTAAATCACTTAATTGGTGTCAAAACTGCACCTACCATCTTGATTATATTGCCTTTCATAATTAGTTTTTGAGGTAAGTGCTATTATTTTTCTCATTAAAAGGGCAAAGAAAAACTAAGGCACATTTGTTTTTATATTTTAAAGCACATTTGCTTATTTATTGATTGATTGCTTTTTGGGCCACACCCGGTGATGTTCAGGGGTTACTCTGGCTCAAGGGGTTGGCTCTGTGCTCAGAAACTGCTCCTGGCAAGCTCTGGGGACCAACATGGGATGACTAGGAATTGAACCCAGGTCTTGTCTCAGTCAGGTCTGCCGCATGCAAAGTAAATGCCCCTACCACTGTGGCTACCTCTCTGGCTCCAAAGGCACAGTTTTAGAAATCCAAGATAGACTATGACAAATATCACCCTTTTGATCTATGTTGTAGCAGATTTTTTCTTGATTTCATTTATTCTTCCTTGAGTTCTTTTCTTGAGATTTTTTTCTTGAGTTTCATTTTCCATGACTAGATAGCTCTAAAATAAAGGACTTTACCTTCATTAATTAATTAATTAATTTTTGTTTGGGGCCAACACCCAGCTGTGCTCAAGATGTATTCCTTGTTCAGGGCTTACTCTAGGTGTGTGCTCAGTAATCACTCCTGGTGAGCTCAACGGACCATTTGGGTGTCAAGGGTAGAACTTGGGTCACCCATATGCACAACATGTACCTTTCCCCACCATCCATGCACCTTTCCCACCTTTTCCTACTGTCTCTAAGGCCCCTACTTTCATAATTTTATTTTATTTTATTATTTTTGGGGAGGTGCACATCTGGTGATGTTCAGGGGTTACTCCTGGCCCCTGTGCTCAGAAAATTGCTCCTGGCTTGGGGGACCATATGGGATGCCGGGGATCGAACTAGGGTTCCTCCTCGGATCTGCTGCGTGCAAGGCAAATGCCCACCACTGCACTATCATGCCATCCCCCATACTTTCAATAATTTTTTTAATAAATTTTAATTGTGACCAAAGTAAATAGTTTTCTGTTTTCTAGTTCTCTAGCTGCCATTGTTGAATCCACTTTCACACTTTTCCTCTGAGGAAAAGGGTAAATTAAGCACCACCTTATTTTTGGTGCCTCTAGAAACTATATATTCTTAAAGATTTCGCACTTTCCTCAAAATATTACATTTTGATACAGAGAGTGGTGTGTATATTCCCTCTCTTGATGTGTAAACTCATCAATATAGTTACTTTTGATAATATAGAATTTCCAAGGGTCAGAGTCTTAAAAAGTGATATATTTTAAATTAGATTTTTTGTGTGTGTGTTTTTTTTTTTCATTAGGCCAACAAGGTTTGAAACTGCTGGATTATGTGATAAATTCTATTTTTATCTTTCCAGTTATATACTGGGAAAAACTCCCCATTCATCCCTTCATTAACTACCTCCTCTTATCTTTTAATTATCCTCCAAAACCTATTGGTTCTCTGATATTTCAGGATATCTTTAATCTTTCTTCCCTTACTTGCCCTATGATCTTTTTAGTCCCCTCTTCAGTTTTCTCTCTAACTTTCTCTACCCCTGTTGGTTTGCCTGGACAGATCAGTTTCTGAATGAATTTTCTTGGTATATTCAATAGAGAATCAATGAAACTCTTAACACCCGAGCCTCAGAGAGAAAAGAATGAAAATAACTTTGCATTATTTATCACCCTCCTGTACTTTCTGTGAGGTTGTTTGGGCTAGTTGCTTTCCACAACAATTGATATATTGATAAAGGATGAACAAGAAGCATGGGCAGTAGGAAAATCTTCCTTTCTGCCCATTTTCTGTAGTGTAAAATATTGCAGTGTGTTGAATTTCAGGCTTCCAGTGTGATGTCACTCAACGTGGATTTAGGAAAAATTCTACATGTCTCTTGTTTTCAGAGGTCAACTGTTCCAGAGTTCACTTCCTAAACAATTTTTGATTTTCAGGCATGATAGAAAGAATTCTATCACATTGCTTTTAGCCCTGGGACACTTCACTATCTCTAATGATTTTCCTAACCATTGCCATACTGTTGTAAATAGTCCCCTTTATTAAACTCTCCTCAGATTATCCAACTTGAAGCACCATCCTGTTTCCTGATGATTTCCTATTGATTCACCAGTTTATACTGTGTGGGAATTAGTATGTTGAATTTTTTCTCCTGCTATGTTATAAATACCTAGAGTGTAGGAATTATAATTGATTAATTTTTTGTATTTCTTTTTTTTTTTCGGGGCACACCCATTTGATGCTCAGGGTTACTCTTGGCTAAGCGCTCAGAAATTGCCCCTGGCTTGGGGGGACCCTATGGGGTGCTCGGGGATCGAACCACAGTCCTTCCTTGGCTAGCGCTTGCAAGGCAGACACATTACCTCTAGCGCCACCTTGCCAGGCCCATTTTTTTTTTGTATTTCTAACACCTAACCTGAGAAGGGAGTGGGAAGAATAAAAGAAAATAATTTTTGTTGAATAGCTACTATATACTAGAAATCGTTTCAAATACTTTAGATAGGACCTTTTCTTTAATCTTAACCTTTGAAATCAATTCTGAGTACTATCCTCCTAGACATTTACAGATAGGGAAGTTGAGGCTGAGAGTGAACCCTTTGAAAGTTACACAATTGAGAGTTATTGAATTCGAATTTGAGTCTAGTGTCTGACTCTAAATCCGATACTTTTTATTGCATCAATTTTTTTTAGTGAATAAATGTATATTTTAGTCAACAGAGATGGTAGAGTGAGGACCATCAGAGATGCCTGATAAGGGGTCTTCAAGTGGGAGGGAACCAGAAATTGGCTTCCTTCTGTTCCTAGGAGTGAAATTTCTAGCAATCTAGCACTTTAGGAAGTCAAAACTGTCATGCTTAAGTGTTCCCACTGAAAGAGGGTATTTTAGATAACATTAGGTGATGCATATATTAGTCAGAAATCTGGCAGATATTTTATTAGTAGCTAACTAACAATTTCATATTCTTACAGTACTTGGCAGCTTCTTACCTCCTTAAGATTTAAAATTAGCTTAATACTCTTAGACAAGGAAAAATATCTCTGCATGGTTGCATTAATGATGAGAAGTTCAGACCCAACAATTTAGTGTTTACCTCATCTCTGATTTTGTGCTTTATTTTTTTTGGGAACATGGGAATCCCTGAATCTGTAGGAAGTCTGCCTAAATGAAACATTCAATAACGCTTTTACTAAAAGGGATTCTGTTTAGAGAGGATTAAAATAACTAGTATTTTCCTTAAATATTGAAAAATTTTGCTGGAAAAATAGATGCTTATTTCTGCTACTTCACTGCAAGCAGACGATCCAAGACCTAAGGTGGTTGGTTCGAATTCCCGGTGTCCCATATGGTCCCCCGTGCCTGCTAGGAGCTATTTCTGAGCAGACAGCCAGGAGTAACTCCTGAGCACCACCGGGTGTGCCCCCCCCCAAAAAAGACAAAAAACAAACAAACAAACAAACAAAACTAGACAAGAGACAAAGTCAAAACTAGAATCAAGTTCAGGTTTCAAATGGGTCTCTAAGACACAATTTCATTCTTATTTTAAATTTCTTACAAAAGTGAAGTTATAGCTGTTATTTCTAATGAAATAAATGGACTACACTTGGTCTCTTTATAAATGAAAATAATTATCATGAGCCCATTCTTCAGGCCCTCATCTCTGGGAATAATTTTAATAATGTCTTTCATTTTTCTTAAAACCCATAGATGAGTGAGACTCTGGACTTATTTCAGTCAGTATAATAGATTCAATGTACATCCCAGGTATAAAAAATGTCATGACTCATCACTCCTGATGGCTGCATAAAATTCTATTGTGGATACCACAAGGAGTGGTGAGTGCAGTTAGAGAAATAACTACACTGAACAACTATGGTTACAATGTCAATGAGTGAGAGAAGTACAATCGTGAGGGGTGTGTGAAAAAGGAGATGGGAGCCCTGGTGATGGGAATGTGGCACTGGTGAAGGGGAGTGTTCTTTTTTATGACTGAAACCCAATTACAAGCATGTTTGTAATCATGGTGCTTAAATATAGATATTATTTAAAAAAATAAATGAAATGGATTAAATGGAATGGATTAAATAAAATGGATTAGACTCATGTTTTTCTAACTATCCTTTGTAAAATGCTTAAGACTTTTGCTTTTTTTTTTTAGTAAAGCCATTTTTTGGGTTGTTTTTGTTTTGGGGCCATACCAGCAATGCTCAGAATTGCTTCTGGTTCTACACTAAGAAATTACTACTAGCATTGCTCCGGGGACCATACTAGGTGCCAGGGATTTAAACTCAGGCAAAGCAAGTAACCTTACCCATTATACTATCTCTATGGCTCCAGCCATTACATTTTCTACATTTATTATTACATGGTCTTTCAATTTATAGTTTTATTTTTCTTTAGTGTAGTGATGAATTTTAGTTGGTATTACTCTCCATCTCTCATTGCCCTTTCTTTCTCCACCTTCTATCTCCTCTTTTCAACTTTTTACCATTTTTATATCTTCACTTCAAAGATAAAAAGCTATACAACTGTCTAATGCCAGATATACAAAGAAAGTGAATTCCAATCTCACACTATTAGAATAGCCTTCTATTATTATCTAATATGTTTTGATGTCTGTGCATAAGTTCACAAACATTTTATATATACACAACACCATTGTATCATAGAAACATTTATCAATTTTCTTGAAGAAAATATGTCTTAATTACAGCAATAAGCCAGTCTCTGTATGGTCAATAATTCTGTATGACTAATTTTAATTTTCCCAATGTAAATTTGAATAGAGCAAAGATGCACAATTGGATTAGCAAGCTGGTACAAGTAGGCATCAATTCACCTTATGCAAGTATCTCTCTAGGGCTTACTATTGTCTTTGAATGGGAACCAAATCCAGAGCCATAAAACTAAAACAATGGTTATTAAAAATAATTAATTCCTGTTTATTTTGTTCTTTAATTTAAATTGCTTTCTTATGACACTCATCCTCATGCCAAATGCATGTAGACAAAAGGACATGCAAGCATAAATACCCCACATTCTATTACTCTTTTTGATGATATCTTTGCATTGGTTGATCACTACTAAAATATAGGTCATTTTCTTTTTTTTTTGTTTGTTTGTTTTGTTTTTGTTGCCACTCCAGGCTGCATTCAGGCTTACTCCTAGTTCCTGAGCTCAGGAATCACTCATCAAGGACTCAGGTGGCCATTTGTGGTGTCAGGAATTTGAATCCAGGTGAGCCCTCATGAACTGTATGCCAAGGCAAGAAGAGCTTTACCCACTGTACTATTCCTTCAGCCTACTCAAGTTTTATTTTTTCACAAGTCTTTAATTATTCAAATGTAAAGATAGACAAAATTGTATTTCTAAATCTATATTTCTTTTTTTGTTTTTAATTTTATTTTGGGTCACAGTCAGCAGTGCCTCCCAGGTTACTCCTAGCTCTGTGCTCAGAAATTGCCTTCTGGCAAGCTTGGGGGGACCATATAGGATGCCAGAGATTGAACCTGAGGCCATCTCAGTTCGACCACATGCAAGGCAAACATCCTACAACCTGTGCTATCGCACCAGCCCTCCTAAATCTATATTTCTAAATAGTGCTAAAATCTTTTAAAAATAGTGTTTATTGAGGAAAATTAGGGCAATGTGAGGGTAACTAAATGAGCTATTCGTGTTCAAGAGAGAACATGGGTTTTTCAGAGGAGAAAAAAGCCTAAAACTCTAAAGCACCTCCTCCTTATGAATGAATCTGATTGGTATTCAAGATTTTTCATTTATAGTTGTTTATCAAAGCTTCCCATTCCATAAAATGTCCCCAATTAGATAATTAAGTCTGGAAATTGATATAAATTGGTCATCCTCAGAAATCCCAAAGCTGCACATAGTAAATTTGGTCCTGACTCAATCATGGCAAGGCTACGTGTGTTAACTGTTGACTGACCTGATGGGCATCAAACATAGAGTGCAATTAACACAGTTAGAAGCTTACTGCCAACAACAGTTTGAACCAATTTTAGTCCTCCTTTTCCTGCAACTTCGATATATAAAGAACCCTCATAGCATGATTGAGAAAATTTGTTTTTTTTTTCGCATGGAGAATTTAGCACCTCCGGGTATAGTTCCCTATCTCCAAAATAGGAACTTAATAGGGTGTTTTGGCTTGAATGGATCTACACAAGGGGTCTCAAAACTAAATTTACCTGGGGGCCACAGGAGGCAAAGTCGGGGTGAGGCAGGCTTGCAGTAAGGTATTTCACTAAAAATGTCCTCAAACGTCATTATTAACAGTTTTAATTATTTCTTCTGAACATGAATAGAACATTGAGTGAGATCATGAACATGAACAGTTCTTCTAAAACATGGCATTTTTTGCCTATTCCTTGCTGCCAGAGACTTGACAGCGCTTCTTTTTCAAAATCTGAACCACACTTGGCTTTAGAGAGGAAGGAGTTGAGACCCTCAGTATGGCTTGAAGATGATCTATCATTAAGTCTAGACCTGCTACTTTGACTTATTGAAGTTCAATGTGGAGAATAACTTTTCACACAAAATGTGCTCCCAAAAAGGCACATGGTGCACTTGAACATTCGTGAATGAAGCTCAGGGAAGCTGTGGGGTAATTCTTTCAAAAATTGCCCATGTATGCCTGCTTTTCCAATAATCTCCCTGAACTTGGCTTTGAGATAAGAGTTGCATTGCAGGTCAATAAGCTCCATTTGAAGCACAGGAGGGGCATCTTGCACATCAAAGGAAAGGGCCTCCACAAAAAATTTGGAAAGTGGCTCTGTGCTTTTTGAAGTCTGCAAATCTGTGATCAAATTCCTTCTCTAGCTTAAAAATAGCTATCAACATATTTCTCACTCCTGAATGGTATGCCTGCATCCACAAGTTCCTTGCATGCTGGGAAACTGCAAAGGTTTGTCTGAGAGAGCTGGGATTTCCATAACACAAGTTTTGTGGAGAATGCTCTCACGTTGTCATAGGCAGCACTGATAAGCTGCCCCAGCCTTGTAACATCTTGTTTAGTACATTCAGCTTATGTGTGATGGTCAACAAGAAAAAGCTAAGTTCATGAACCATTTGTGTATCACTCAACTCAGAAACAGCATTCCCATCCTTCTCCATGAAGGCTTTTACTTTTCTCTCAACTCAAAAAATCTTTTCAGGAAATTTCCTCTGCTGATGTACCTCAGTGAAATAGAGCACATCTCCATATTCTGACTCCATTTCCTCTAAAAAAGCACGGAACCTCCCTGTGCTTTAAGCTCATGGACCTGATTTGGTTTGATGCATTTCACAACAACAGACATCACATTGTCACTATGACAAGCATTTACTTCAAAGGACCTGCTGATGGAATAATGCAGTGAAGAGCAAATGGCCTTCTCTACATTTTTTTTTGAGCAAGTGCCACCAGTCCATTTTCCTCCCTGTCATCAATGGCACTCCATTGGTTATTATTCCAACAAGCCTCTTTCATGGCAAACCTGCATTCTCAATGGCATTACACAGATGCCGAAATATCTCATTAGTGGTTAGTCTGGCTATGCATTGGAATTATTGTGAGCAGCAACTCTGTCAATTCAAAATTGCAATCAACACCACGGACATAAATTGTGAGCTGCGCAGTGTCTGTTATAGCTGTGCCCCTTCCTCAAGAGCAACTGAGTATGCATCAAAAACATTTGGCTTTCTCACACAGTTGATGATAAATGTCACTTGACATGTCAGAAATGCACTCCTGCCACAGTGTTGGCAGAAAGGCTGATATTGCTAAAAGTGACCTTTCTTTTCCGGACAGATAATACTTGCAGCCTTGTAACAATGCATTTTTCTTAAACAAACTCTCCTTCTGTGAATGGTTTCCCCTGCCTTAGCAATCATCTCACTAACCATGTAACTAGCTTTGACTGATGCAACATTCTCTTTGGTTGCTTTCTTGAAGAAATCTTGTTGCTTCATTAGACATGCTTTAAGACTGGCAACCCGCTTGGCTCTCTCATTTTCTTGATATTTTGCACATTCTTCAGCATGTTTAGTTGAATAATGGCGTTTCAAGTTGTATTCCTTATGCACTGCAATTTTCCTCTGAGCAAATAAGACATGTGGGGATGCAACCTGTGCTCAACAAAGGAATACTGCGTCTCCCACTTTTACTGAAATTGTCTGTGCTCCGTCATCAATCTTTCTCTTCACTGCAGGCTTTGATGAAGTCATGATGAAGGTATGACCAAAATCTAATTTGTAATAAACTTCTCCCCCCTTAGGCCTCCAATAATGCAAGGGACAGCGGGCAGGAGCAGTGGAAATGACATCTGCACTAGGCGCAAGTAAATAAAAAAAATTGCATTAGTAGGAAAAAAAATTACAAAAAATTCCATTAAACATTTGCATACCCCGAACGGAACTGCTTGGGGTAATGCGAATGTTTAATGCAATTTTTTCCTTTACTAATGCGATTTTTATTGCGATTATTTGGTAGGCCAATAATCGTGAATACTGCGATATTTGAAGGGCCAGCCATGGGCCACAAAATGTTGTACAGAGGGCACAAAACTACCACGGGCCAGCGAGTTTGAGATCCCTGATCTACACCCTCCAAAAATTGATTCTTTGAACGCCACAGTTTTTGTTCATAATTGTCACCGAATGTCATGATTGGATGCTAACTTATCTTCTGAAATTTTCTGTAATAAATGAGTATTTAATGGCCAACAAACAAATGAAGGAAAAGACAATGAAGGCAATGCTGAGTACCTATGCATTCAATCAAGGAAGATTTAAAATATTGTTATTAGAAGTTGGAGTTCTGGGTTTTCAGCTTGATTTTTGACTTGGGCGTGAAACGGCATTATGCTTAAAACAACAGGTGCGGTAAGTGAACTGTGTGTGCACACACATGTATGTGTGTGTGTGTGCGATGGTTGAACACTAAACCCTGCATTTCTTTCTGATTCTATGTTTTGCCACTACCTGTCCATCTCACCCCTGATAAGTCACATTGAATTACTATAATTTATAATGATATTTCTCACCTACCTGTCTTTTCTTGCCTCACTAGATATACCAAACTAACCTGAGATAAATTCTGGAAGATACTCAATTTTCTGGTAATTGTATACGATATTTATATGTATTCTTTTCTAAGCCTACATTTTTCTTAGCTATTTAACAGGGTTGTTTTTGAAAATTTTTTAATAATTTTATTTGACCATATTGGGGTCACATATCTTTTACAATTGTATTTTAAGTACATATTAACATTGAATCAGGGGGAATTCCCCATCACCAAGTTTGTCCTCCCTCCACCCCGTTCCCACCCTGCATCCCATATCCTCCATCAATCACCCACCATCCCTGGCTGCTAGAGTAAGTGGTCCCCTCTGTGTCTAGCTTACTACTAGTGATCATATATATCTGTTTGGTCCTCGGTACCCTCCCTCGTTTCCCCCCTCTATTTAAGACAACAATCTCTTTTTTATTTTAGAAACGTGATTTTCAAACATTTGTCACAGCTAATAGATTTTTTCATCGCTCATTTTTCCTTATGGTTAACTTTAACTTTCAATTTTATAGCAACGCTTAAAGAACAATATCAATATGCCTATTAGGAAGAAAGATTATTAACATGACATTACTACTATTATCACAATTTATGCAACTTTACTATTTTTTTCTAAATGCACCTTTTTCTGTTCTAGAATTCTGTGCTCTTTATTACATCATGTTTAGTAATTTGCTTTTATTATTTCCTCCTAAACATTTCTAAGATTTTTTTTCTTAATGACCCTGTCAGTTTTGAGGAATGCTGCTTATGTATTTGAAGTCATTTAATCTTTTATTTTTATGCTTGGAATGAGGAAATGAGTATTTAGAGGAAGACCACAGAGATAAACAGCCCTTCTAATCACAACTTGACTTCTTATTTATTATTATAGTTGATATTAACTTAATCACTTAAATCACTTATAATCACGTATTTTCTAGGTTTCAATACTATAAAAGTATTATTTCTTCCTTGCTTCATATTCTACTCCTCTAAAAGTAAATCATTAAACATGTCTCACAGAAGAAAATAGTGGTGAAAATCCACTAGTCTTCGAAAGAAAGTAACTATTTTTGGGTCATAATAACAGTACTATAGTCTTAATTAAATTAATTAATTGATTGATTGATTTTGGGTCACATCTGCATTGCTCAACGGGTTAATCCTGGCTCTGCGCTCAGAAATTGCTCTTGGCAGGCATCCCATATGGGATACTGGGATTTGAACCTAGGTCCACCCTGGGTTGGCCCAAGTGCAAGACAATTGCCCTATCACTGTGCTATTGCTCCAGCTCCTAGTGTTAATTTTTATTTTATATAATACTCCAGCTTTATCAATAGAACTTGGCATGTCCTTCACCTTGCATACTCCTATTATTTGCAGATCAAATTTTTACCATTTAATATTTTTTTGTCAAAAAATGCCTCATTATATCTCATTTTGCATATTATGACCCAGTTATAGAATCTGTGATTTGGTTTCCTTTTATTGAATTTCTTTTATTATCTGAGTCCTAGTGATTCTTGATAACATCAGGGTGTCATTACTTCTAGATCATCTTAATTTCTATAGAACCATTTTATTGCTCATGTTGCTGATCTTTTTCCCTCTAGTATATTCATACTTTAACATTAGTCCTCCAGTTTGATGCATAATTTTATTCCCTGGCTTTCAAATTTGACCATTTCTGGGTTAGGCTCCTATTACATTTTTGAGTTGATTTAATGTTCAGATATAAAATATTCATCTTGAGACTAGCCCTGCTATTTGGGTCTCATTTTTCTCTGTTCTATACCTTGAGGGATATATGGTAGCTCCCCTGTGCCCTAGAGTCAAGAAAAAGTTTTCCTTTGTTCTTCCTCTGATTGGGAAAGGTTTAGGATCAAATTTTGTAACTGTGAAGTTAGCCATTTAAAATAGTCTGCAAAGTGATAATTATTTTGCTACAAAAGCTATATCAGATTGTAAAATTTTCCAAAATTTGATTCTAGAAAGACAGAAGACAGAATTCCTTCTAAACTCGCTTGCTACAGGGAAAAAAGTATGATTTATTTAAAAAGATGCAAAGAAGTATTCAAAGTAGATCTAAGACATTTTCTGATAGTGATTTATATTTTCTCTTTTCTTCTCTTTATTATTTTTTTCTGTTTTTTTGTTTGTTTTTGTCTTTTGGGCCACACCCAGTGATGCTCAGGGGTTACTCCTGGCTCTGCACTCAGAAATTGCTCCAGACTTGGGGATTGAACCCAGGTTTGTCTGGGTCAACCATGTGCAAGACAAATGCTCTACTGCTGCGCTATTCCTCTGGCCCCATTTTTTTTATATTTTAAAAAATAATTTGTTAAAAATTTTATCATGATATTGTTTAATTTTAAGATTTTATGAATACCATCATTTGAACACTACATCAGGCTGCCATTTTCCTCCCCACTTGTCTCAGTGTCCTCATTTCCTTGCCCTTTTCTCTGTCACCATGTCCCACTGGCTCCCTATCTGTCACTACCCTGGTAAGCTCTGTTCTGTAGACCAAGTGCTAGAATTCTATACTTTTAGCTACTTGTTATTTCCTTACTATGGATTTTTATATATTTCCCATATGAGAGAGATCATTCTGTGTCTGTCTATTTTTGACTGAATTCATCACTAAAAAAGAATTGATGAACATGTACGGGAACAATCCACAGACTTAGAGAAAATATTTTTTGTCAAAGGGTTAATTTACTAAATATTTAAAGTACTTAAAATTTTGGGGAAATAAAAATAAAAACAACAGTATGATGTCATATCACACCAATGAGATTCACATATCACAGAAAAGGGAAAACAACCAGTTTGGCAGGGATATTCAGAAATCAGGAACTTTTAATCGATTGCCAGTGGGAATGTTAACTGATTTAACTTTTGGAAATCAATATGTACAACTGCCTTTAAAAAAATAAGAATTGAGCTTCCATATGACCCAACAATCTTAACAACTAAGAATCTACTATGACGGTATGAAGATATACTTAGACAATACATTTTTTGCTCCTAATCTTTGCAGTACTATTTATGATAGCCCCCAATTCTGGAAACAAGCCATGTCCAAAAAATAGGATAAAGGAACTATGGTATATATAATAGAATACTATTCAGCAGTAAAAAATGCACAAAAACCATGCAATTTCTTTCTTCCCTTTTTATGGTTTATTTCCAATGAGCTAGAAAAGTAATTATTGTGTGTGGTGTGTGTGTGTAGTTGTGTGTGTATTAGGTTACACACCACTAAGCTGAGCCTCAGAGGTTACTCCCTCTGCACTCACGAATCACTCTTAGCGGCTCAGGGGACCCTATGAGATACCAGAGATTGAACCCTGGTGTTGTCTGCATGCAGGCAAATATTGTACCTGCTGTACTATCACTTTAACCCAAGTAAAGTAATTCTTGAAAGTTCTTGATTAGACTGTATTTAAAATACAATCAAGTAAATAAACCGCATAGAAGATAAATTTATTTATGGAAAGACTGAATAGATGGACAATGCTCCAAATAGCAAAGGGGAAAATGATATACCTCACCCTCAAAGGAGCAAGAAGATGTGATAAGGTTGTGGAACCTCAATTTTCAAAGAAGGGTATACATAAGAGCTCTATTTGAAAAAAATGTTAGGTTAGATGTACTATTGAGATAGACACGTGAAGCCAGGATCAGACTAAGTCCCTTTATCATAAAATGAAGTTTAAGGGCCAGAGTGATAGTGCAGCAGTGGGGCTTGTTAACGAGTTCTTTAGTTTCCTTCAATCTATTTATATGATTCTATCATCTTCTGAAAGAGTTTTTTCTTTGAGTTGAATTGTTTATCTATTGATTGCTTAATTTAAATAGGCTAGAGCCTACTTGATTTTTGTAGCTAATGCACCAAGTATTGATTTTTAGGTCCTCAGCTGCAAGATTCAACCATTTTGGTGGGGCTTGGAGATTAGCCTAGGTTTCTCTCTATACTCTCAATTGCAGTTGTTCTTGTAGTTTCTCCTTTGTTCTTTGCATTTTGTGGATTGGAATGATGGAATTTCAGGTTCACTCATATAGTGATCTATTGAATTGATTATACAAAAGTTTGTCGGAGGGGGGGACCTTGTAACAAGCAGAGAACTTGGCTAAAAGCAGGGAGCCCTGAGAAGTAAGTGTAACCATTGAAGGCTTGAATAGAAACAATGAGAGCATAGATTGTTTAACCCTGGGAAACCAAGTCCAATTTATCTGAATTTCCCTTTATCAGTACTCTAGGGCCTCTGGAGATGGACCCCCATTATCTGTTACATTCCAACTCACTCTCGATGGGTCCTGTTATCTAGCATTCCTTTCTGTTCAGTGTATCTATTCCATATCTGTATGTGTACGTGCAGAACCCCTGCCCGAAAAAGGTATTTAAGCTGGGACCTTGTGCTTCAATAAATGGAATTAGAATTGGAACTGGAATCCTTCTCCCAGCCTTTTCTGTCTCTGTGTCTGTTATTTGTTCTGTGTCTGTCTGTCTTTGTACACGTGGCCCTCCGAGAAAGTAACCCATATTGAATGGTGTCCCCGGCAGGTTGGAATACCTACAAAAGATGGCTATGAAACAATCGCTTTTACAGGCTATTTTCCTAAACACATCAACATTATCCGGATTTGAGCGGCAGATGGACTACATGACCGGACAGGTGATCTACTGAGCCTAGAGCTTGGGGGAGAGGCTTAGGTGTCCTTGGAGAGTCCGGTTCAAAATCAGGGACCAGAGACCCTCATCCCTCAGGTGATGCAGCTGGGTTGGGAGGGGCTCAACTGGCTCAGCTTTTTGCATTGAACATCATTGTCGCACAAAGCAATACTGCTAGGACTTACAAAAGATTTTCTAGGTAAGATTCCTCCTAAAATCCTATCAGTTTAGTACTTTTCCCCTCTATATTCCCATACATTGTTATATGATAATATTGTTATTACCCCAAAAGAAATCTATTTCTTTTAAATCTAATTTCTATAAAATGGTACTTTGAGATGATAACATAGATGGCTGTACATGAAACTAAGAAGTAGATGTAAACATGAAAACACATTGACTTGAGTAGACACTGTAGGCAACTGTGTTTGAATAATGAAGGCCCTGGTTTACTTTGCCCAGAAAAAGCATTTATATACCATTTTCAATAGTGATACATGTATTTTCCAAATAATCTTGTGAAGTAAAGCTACCACAAGCAAATTGTACACATAAAACCAGTCACTGAAACTCTAACATGAATAAGGTCAGCTATGGGTATGAGTCAGCTATACATAGCCTTTAACATGATACACTTTCATTGAACATACTATTAAAAATAATAAATTCATACTCATAATTTTGTCAGAACATAATGATTACTCACTTTTCTTTTTAATTTATAAACTGGGGTTGAATTTCTAGGGCTGTTAATAAGTTTTCTATTCTGATTGTGGTTCTGTTAACTTATCAGTTCTTTTCTCTTCCTTGGTATAGGGTTAGGAAGATATTATTGTAACAATTTTTCTTTTTAGCATATGCAATAAGGATAGCTTTGAAACTAAGAATTTAGGTGTCATCAGGTTTTTTGGGCCACACCCAGTGATGCTCAGGGGTTATTTCTGGTTGTGCACTTAGAAATCACCCCTGGCCTGGGGGAATATATAAGGCACTGGGGGATGGAACCGTGGACTGTCCTAAGTCATCAGAGTGCAAGGCAAATGCCTTACCTCTACACCACTGCTCTGGCCCCTGATAGGAATTTTTATGTGTACATTTATAATAAAATTTTGTTTATAAATTTGTTATTTATAAAATAAATAAAAAAATTTTTATAAGTAAATAAAATTTATTTATAATAAAAATTTTTATTTATATTTTCATAGTTTTGAATTCAAAATTTTGACAGATCATATTCCAACATCTGGAAATAAGAAAAAATATGTGGTACCTAAAAGATATGGGACCATATCTTTTCTCTTAATACAGGAACAGTTGCACTTAAAAGGTTTACCAAATTATCAGGAAGCTGTCTCTTCTAGAGTCTTCTCAGGCTCACTGGGTGCTCATGTTTAAAAGATGTCCAAGCTATTTCCTTTGGTAAGATTCACTCTTGGGGTCCAATCTGTGAAATCTGATACTAGACTGGAAAATTTCTCTGATTTTTATCATCCCTGACCTCACTTTGCTTCTTAGAAAGACTTTCAACAGGGTTAGTCCTCAAATTAATCCAAGCCTTTGAGGGCAGTTGGGCCCTCTGTGCTTGAATAATTAAGTCCTATTAGAGAAGGCTGCACATTCGAACCAAAGTGGAGGCACCACTTTTCAGAACCTGCATGACAATTTTGAAAATTAAACCCAGTTAATAGAAAAAAATGCTAAATCAATGGCCATAAAATTTAATGGGTTTATAGCAGCCTTAACACAGTAGGACTGAATTATCATGTTAATTTAATTTCCATTCCTAAATGAACCAGAAGGCACAATAAAGGTCAATTAACCAGCTACCTTCCCTGTCTTCTTTTTCTTTTACTGCCAGTTTTAAATCACACTCAGCCCCAGAGCACTCACAGGGCTTCTGGAAACTCATTAGTTTTCTTGAAATTAAAACAAAAAGGGGGAGGAAAGGGGGATGAGAAGACTCAAACTAACAACTACCCATGTGCTGAGAACCACCACTGTGAATGCACTGCGGCGACAGGGAGAGATGCACTCAGTGAAAAATCTTGACTCTGTCACATTCAGGCTCTGAACATAGGTCCATCAAACCTAAGATAAGACGAGTTAAAGGTCTCGATTGGAATGTTTACCAAGTGTTCATCTACAGAGAAAAAGCTGCGTGTGCGACTCTTCACATTTATGAGGCGGATAGCAAAGGGAAACTCCATCTGTGTAACGAAGGTCTGTTAGTATAGTGAGAAGCTCCAGTTCTGCACAGCCTGCATTTTTTCACATGGAAATATGTCACTTTTTATTAATAGGCTTTTATTACTTTTTATTTAACAGAAAGAAAAGAAAAGAAGTTGACTGCCTCCCCCTCACCAGCATGAAAATTAGATCCCTGCTTTTGGTGTAGTTAATTTATTGTTGCAATAGATTGCCTATAATTTGATACAGTTGGAGCACAATCTTCAGCTCTTCTGGAGTTTTTCTCATGGTAAACACACAGAGACCTTTGTAGGATGGACAAAGTATATTTTTTAATTTTATAACTCTGAACTCTGTAGTTATTAAAATTGGTGTCTAATTCTAATGCCTGCATCATTTAAACTGTGACTCTTGAAAATACTGCAAAACTAAGTATCAAAACCATGCAAAAACCATGGTTTTGATGTCAATAGATGCTCTCTAAATTAAGAAATGGCTGTAAAGTATCTATTACTAGGCACTAGAAAGCTTTCAATGATAATTCATCTTATTTACCTTTATTCTTAACAGTAAAAAAAAAAAAGAAAATTGGGGTTAGAGAGATATACAGTGGGTAGGGCACTTGCCTTGCATGCCACGTACCTGTGTTTGAACATGTCGCCCATATGGTCTCTGGTATCCTACCAGACTCAGGTCATAATTGAACGCATATTTAATTAAATTATGTATTTAATACTTTTGCCCTATTAAATACAAAAATAAACCAAAGAACTCAAAACAACAAAAACAAGCAAACAAAATAAACCTATAAAAAAGGAGAAAAATGAGGAGCTGGAAATAGATCAATGGGCTAGAGCACGTGCCTTGCATGTAGAGACTCGTAGTTGGCACAGCATAGTTTCTAGAGCACCGCAGACTTCTGAGTCCTCTGGAGGCCCAATCAACACTCATCGTTGGCCCAAGCATGGGATCCAGGCCCCCAAAGTAGAACAGAGTTTCAATAGCTACGACCTTTGGGGGCTTCTTGAGCATGGGCCAATATTCACACCTCCCAAAAGGGAGAACAATGAAATAATTGTTATTGGAAGAAGCTTGGATTCTTAGGAACATTTATCAGAACTACAGATTTCTTTCTTTCTTTCTTTCTTTCTTTCTTTCTTTCTTTCTTTCTTTCTTTCTTTCTTTCTTTCTTTCTTTCTTTCTTTCTTTCTTTCTTTCTTTCTTTCTTTCTTTCTTTCTTTCTTTCTTTCTTTCTTCTTTCTTTCTTTCTTCCCTTTTTACTTCCTTTCTTTTCTTTCTTTTCTTTCTTTCTTTCTTTCTTTCTTTAATTTCTTTTCTTCCTTCCTTCCATCCTTCCTTTCTTTCTTTCTTGTGTTCTTTCATTCTTTCTTTCTTTCTTTCTTCTTTCTTTCTTTCTTTTCTTTCTTTCTCTTTTTTCTTTCTTTCTTTCTTTCTTTCTTTCTTTCTTTCTTTCTTCTTTCTTTCTTTCTTTCTTTCTTTCTTTCTTTCTTTCTTTCTTTCTTCTTTCTTTCTTTCTTCTTTCTTTCTTTCTTTCTTCTTTCTTTCTTTCTTTCTTTCTTCTTTCTTTCTTTCTTCTTTTCTTTTTTTTTTTTTGCGGAGCGGGGGCACACTAGGTGACGCTCCAGGGGTTACTCTTGGCTCTGCACTCAGAAGTCACTCCTGGCTTGGGGGGACCATATGGGATGCTGGGGGATCAAACTGCGGTCCGTCCTAGGTTAGCACATGCAAGGCAGATGTCCTACTGCTTGCGCCACACTCCGGCCTCACGAATTGCAGAATTATAAGAAAATAATAATTTTAGTACTTTTATTCATCAATTTCTTATATTATCAGTATTCAATTTGAATGTTGTTTAGAATTTTGTGTAATTTCAGGAGTTTATACATCTGCTTGTGTAGTATACAGTTGTCAAAATACACAGAGTGAAGTTAAAAATAGCTAAAGGCATCAGAAATATAGAGTATATCTACAGAATTGAACTTACTTGTGGAGGTGGGGGCTGGATGAGAGGGAGCCTTGGGATATTGGTGAAGGGAAGTTGGCTCTTTGGTGGTGGGTGCGGTTGTTAAACTATATTATTATTATTATAAATTTTTTTTTTGTTTTTTGGGCCACACCCAGAGACATTCAAGGGTTACTTCAGGCTCTGTGCTCAGAAATCACTCCTGGCTTGGGAGACCATATAGGACAGTAGGGATTGAATTGCAATCCATCCTGGGTCAGTAGCATGCAAAGGCCTACCACGGTGCCACCGCTCTGGCCCCAGTGTTGAAACTATATTATGCATGAAACTGTCATCAACAGTATTGTAAAATCCCAGTATCTCAATAATGATTGGAAATAAAATAAATAAGTAGAATTTATAAATTGCTATTTGTATTAGAATTCTAAGGCTTTTTGCTGTGAATAGCATCTTTTTCTCTTTTTAATAAAAATTTTGTCCTTTTGCTTCTTCATACTTAAGATGATTTATTTTGTCTGTTGGTCTCTTCACCTCTACAAAGTCATAACTAGAACTTAATGATCTTCTGTACTATTCTGGGCTCAAATGAATAAGCACATGTCATACAGAAAAATAAACCAAATCATATGTTCACATTGCACACCAATTTAGTAAATAAACATATTGCTTTGGAGAGGCTTCTTTATTTTCTGAAAACTTGAATAGTGTAATGAAAGAATCCAACATTTTGTAAAAGTTGCAGCATATTTAGACCACTTTCAAAGTTCCTATGATAGAAAAAAATACCACCATTGTTTTGCAACAATAGTAATTTAAAACACAAATCTACAGCAAGGGGTTTGTTCATTGCACGTGAGCAGTAAGAGTGCTTTGATGAGATGGAAGGACTTGAGCTGTTGGTTGTACTCTGGTCTATCCACATAAAAAGCTCCCTTTAACACGTGCAAGATAACTTGTTAGTGAATGCTGATGGTTCTGAGCCCCCTCACTTTCTCCCCTCTGTCCCTCAGTGGCCATAAAGAGTTCTCTGTGAGGGCCGGAGAGATAGCATGGAGGTAGGGCATTTGCCTTGCATGCAGAAGGACAATGGTTCAAATCCCGGCATTCCATATGGTTCCCCGAGCCTGCCAGGAGCAATTTCTGAGCATAGAGCCAGCAGTAACCCTTGAGCACTGCAAAAACACAACAAAACAAAGCACAAACAAAATAAAACAAAACAAACAAGAATAAAACAAGGCTCCATGAGTCTTTAGGAGCAACTAGATCCAACTGCCTGCTGCTGTGCCCTCTGACCACTCTCTGTTTTTCTGCAACTGATGAGGACACCCAATTACTTTTTAGCTTGAAAATTATTGCAAATGATGAAGTGAACAAAATTTATACTTTATGATATGATTTTGCCCCACTGACTTTTGTTAAGACCCAATATTTTTAAATTTTAGGTTATTGTGTGTGAGTTTTTATCATTGAATCATTGATATGATTTAGCTTTTGGAGTCATTGAAATTACAAAACTAGATCAACCATTTTGTAGATAGGTAGTGCTTAGGAGCAGTTTACATGGAGGAGGTAGGGAAATGGAAGCAGGAAGGGAAGAATGCAGAAGAAGACATAGGGGGAGAAAACTGGGCTGGAGTGATAGCAGAGTGAATAAGACACTTGACATGCCACTCAGGTTCTATGGTCTACTGAACCCACTAGGAGTGACACCCTTGAATATAGAGCGACGTAAGCCCTGAGTACTACTGGGTGTGATACAAAAATGGCAATATGAGTTGTTCATAGGTCACTTTCATGAAACAAAATGGTATAGGTACCATTTGTACAGCTGTAACTGCACATCACACACACACACACACACACACACACACACACACCTCTGAAGCATAACTGTTAGTATGCGTTGTTGGGATCAGATATTAAGATTATTATTGAGTTTGGAATATCTATGGTGAGAGTTTAAGGAACTTTCTTCCATTCTGAGAAAACTTACCATGTCTCTCCCTACCATTACAAGTTATTTTCATAAGTCCATGTATCCTAGAAGCTGTCTTATTAGAATATATGAATACATTTTATAGTTCTGCCATCTGGCTGTGTGGTTTTGGGATTTTACTTTACTGGCCTCTGGTTCCCTAAATGGAGAAAAGAGGAGTTTGCCTTTGACCTTAAATTATCCTCTGACTCTACCAGTGTATGGTTCTTTGATGTCCTCTTTCAAGCTAGAGTCAAGAATGGAAGGCAAGATCCAAACACCCCAGTTTCCATTTACTTAAATTGCCGGTCTTGTATAAAGATGGTATCATGAAATAATTTTTTCTAGATAATTCTCTATTTACACACACATGCAACACATATATAAAAGATATGTGTATGTGAATATCATGTATCTATCCATTTACATATAGAGAGATTTGTATCTATTTTAAGGTAGTTTAAAATTTAAATAATAGTATTAACTGTATTAACCAAGTAAGAACTTGGGTTAAATTTACAGATAATAATGTCTGTTTCTCAGTCTTTGTAATTTTTGTATTATCAGGGACCATTTTTTACTGAGATAGGATCTAGTCTTCTGTATGTGTAAATATATAATTGTCTTTAGTTTCAGTTTGTAGGAAAAACTGAGAAAACCGATACTCCATTACCCACCAGGAAACATCTGTCCACTTTTGTAATACAGTATATGAATATATATGTACAAATGTGAACACAATGATACACACATATATAGTGACAATATGTTTATTACATTCAAACCTCAATGAGAGAGCCCAAAGACATTATTCTTGGGGAGGCAGTTGGAGTGCTGCCTTGTGCATAATGAATGGACCAGGTGGCTGGCTGGTAAAGAAAAACAAATTCAGTTCACAGCAGGATTGACTTTCTCTTATTAAAAACGAGATCACTAAGAGAGTGGCTTGGTAGGGAAAATTTGGGGATTGCTTCGTATTTCTGTTTCACTTTTAGAGCAACTGAATAAACATGAGCTGATGGTGGGTTGTTCCTTCCCAGGGCAGAATCACCCCACTGGGAGAGGATGGTGGTGAAGAAGGAAAATAAGCCCAGGGGGCACCCTTCTGTGAAGGGAGGGGAGCTACTGCCACTCCACCACCCCCAGCTCCTTGCAAGACCACAAGCAGCCTGCCAGAGAGGGGGACACAGGTGACAACTTGGCCTAATAACCCTCTCTCTATTTTTATGTCTCTGCTGGGGCTTGAATATCCTTATTTTTATAGTTAGTTGTCCTTTTCAACTCAGAGAAAAGTTGAAATCTCCACAGCCCCTAGAGATTCTGCTGTCTTTGTTTTTGTTCTTTGTTCCAGAAATAAAAGGAAAGCAAACCCTAAGATTATTGCCCTGAAAAGTTCCTTGCTTTTAGAAAAGTATTTGAGATTTTCTTTTTAACTTTTTTTTTTTCAGCTCTGGGGACCAAGCCCAAGATCTCAGGTAGACAAAGCATGAACTCTATAGTTCATGAGAAAACAACCTGACTTCAATGTTCAGAAATGTGTATGGGACATGCAAACTCCTGTGTAAATGGTGCAGTCTGCTCCCCACTGCCCGGCTGAGTATTTTGAGAAGCTCTGAGGTATTCTGGGCATCAGGAGGAATGAACTCAGCTTTGGTATGCCCAGAAAATATGAGTATAATAATTTTGTGAAATCAGCACAAAATCCTCTGGGTACCACCTTTGAGTTTCCATTGTTATTGTGAAAGCTTAACTGGGAATCATCCATCCCATTCATTCTTCCTCCATTCTTTTAGTCACGTGTTCACAGTTTTATTCTTTGCATGTTGTCATTGCTATATATCATTAATAAATTTTAGTTAATTATTACTATTATAATTTTATTAAAAGAAATAATTTTCTTAGCTAGGAGAAGTAAATAGATTTTCTATGATTTCAATGAACAATCAAGCAAATAAGTCATTTTTATGATATATTACTCATAGTAACAACCATTTATGAGAATTGTGCATGGACAAGGTGTTTTTCTACACATTTCCATATGACATTTCTGTCAGTCTAAGGATTTTTTTTTGGGGGGGGGGACACACCTGGTGATGCTCAGGGGTTATCCCTGGCTCTGTATGCTCAGAAATCGCTCCTGGCACTCAGGGGACCATATGGGAGCTGGGGGATGGAACCTTGGTCTGTCCTAGGTCAGCCGCAGGCAAGGCAAAGGGCCCTACCATTGTGCCACTTCTCCAGCTCCTAGTCTAAGGATTTTAGCTCAAAGAAGTGTCAATACTCTGAGTTCTTTCATAGGCTGTTGTGGATAAAAATTTAGTGACTGATGCTCCAAGGGTGAATTTGAATGGAGACAGTCCCCATTGTCAATAATAGAAATGCAGAAAAGTTGCTTGCAGAAGGCTGTTACACTGAAAAGTGTGTGATGATGCAAAGTATACTTTCTTCAGAATTCTGAGATTTGAATTCATAGCAATGGAATTTTGAAGATGTATGGTCCTTGCTCGTAGGCTTATGCATAAATACCTTAAAGTGGAACCTCATAATGTTTTAGCATCTGTCCCACCACCGGTGTCAACTTTTCTTAACCAGTGTTTTCCAAGATTCCTCTCAATTTCCCTTCCACCAGCCTGTTATTTTAACAGACACCTTTTTAAGTTTGGTTATTAAACTTTTGGTGTCATGTTGATGCTATGGCTTGGATATTTAGTTCTTTCATTCCTTTACACAATGATGTTTTTGAATCACCTTGATCTCTGTTTCCCTGTTAGTGTTCTTTTGTTCGTCTTTTTCTTTTCAACTCTACTTATTTCTTCTCCTTTCTATACTCTGGACCAATGGTGATATAGTCACCAACCCTTTATTCTCAATCAGTTTTCCTAAATACCACATATAAGTGACATCAACTTGGATTATCTTTCCTCTCTGTCAAGTTTATTTGGTATGATATTTTCTTATTTCATCCATGTTGCAACAAATTACATGTTTTCATAATTCCTTATAGCTGTGTAATGTAGTATTCCATTGTGCATATATACCACTTCTGTATGCCCCATTAGGCATCTATGTTGATCCAAATCTTAGTTATTGTGCTGAGTGATACAATAAATAATTAATATGCTCTTTTGAATAATTGTTTTTTATTTTTGGAACATGGGCTTTTAAATAAAAGTGATGTACAATTAGTGGGCCTTCAAATAGCTTCATTTGCTTCAGTGTTGGCCTAGAATTTTTTTTAAATGATCAACATTACAAAAAATTGTATCAAATAATATAACATAGCCTGAAGCAGCTGTGTATGTGTCCTAATCACCTGGAACACCTTATTCCAGTCACATGCCATTGAGAATATTGAGATCATGGTTTAAAAAACACTAAACAAACCCACAACTCCACTCCTACTTTATCCTTCTTTTTGCTGCTGTTTTTGCTATGACCAGGGATGCCACCTACTTGCTTTATACTCTCAGTTGTGGTATTCTCTGAGAGTTGCATATTTTTAGTTAGTTGTGGG
This sequence comes from Suncus etruscus, assembly GCF_024139225.1. Classification (NCBI taxonomy): domain Eukaryota; kingdom Metazoa; phylum Chordata; class Mammalia; order Eulipotyphla; family Soricidae; genus Suncus; species Suncus etruscus. The sequence goes on from NC_064857.1 coordinate 5,324,447, forward strand.
GGAATAGCACAATACTTTCCATGAGTCACATTCATGGTCCAAGGTTGCAGTGCTTTTGCATAGTTAGGTTGTATTTATTGCTTGTTGGACTTGATGTGATGCTCAAGTACGTGCTTTCTGGGCTTGCATCCTGGCTTTAACACATACACTTTTTTTGTTTTTGTTTTGTACTTCTGTAAGAGAGTTGTGTCCCTTAGTTTTTAGTGCAGGCATACATCTGGGGGTATTGCAGCTATGAATGACCTGCAGTGTCAGGTATCTCAGAGATAAAAACTGTCAGCCTCAAACTGAAGACGTCTAGATTGTAGCTTACAAGGGATTGAGTTTACAGCTCACACTGCAAGGCAAGCATTTTGCTTGCTGCCCTGTAGACTGGAATGTTTCTTGATGGATCTCTTGAAGATGGTCCCACCCAATACCATGTAGTTGCATTCTCACCCCTCTCTTTAAGTGAATAAATGGAATAAAATGCATAAGGAGGAATCCATCTCTCCCCCCCACCCCGACTTTCTTAGTGTTTGACCAGGCACAGCTCATCTCATTGGACTGGGGTTTTCTTTCATAAGCACATGCCAGCTCTTAGGTCTTAAAACTTGGATTGAATCATACTACTGAATTTTCTGGGTCTTCTTTTCCACACATATCAGACTTATGGGAGTTTTAGCTACCACAGTCATGTGAGCCTATTGCTTTACAATAATATCTGGCTATCATTATATACTTTAGAGATCCCTGACCAAAATCAGACTGATCTACAGAAGAACTGTGGCTTATAACTTACCTCAATGTCTTCCCTATCTAAGGTAGAAGAGTTGGGGCATTATTCTTGTCTGAAATATTCAAATTGTTTGAAAATCACATTCTGTGATGGCACTGGGAGCTGGCATATAAATTTCCTGGCTCTTCTGGCTCCTTTTCTTAAGACATGGTCACTTTAGTATCACAAAGGTAGATACACACATGCTGTATAATGGGATTCTAAGCTAGTATAAATCGCTCGATCTACTCCTAGGATCATATCCTAGAAACACAAAAACACAATTAAAAATGCCTTTCTTCAAACCTATATTCATTGCAGTGCTATTTACGATAGTTGGAAAAAAGCAAGATGCCCTTCAACAGATGAATGGCTAAAGAAACTGTGGTACATATGCACAGTGGAATATATTGCAGCCATCAGGAGAGATGAAGTCATGAAATTTTCCTATACATGGATGCACTTGGAATCTATTATGCTGAGTGAAATAAGTCAGAGAGAGAGAGAGAGAGAGATAGGCCACAGAATAGTCTCACTCATCGATGGGTTTTAAGAAAAATTAAAGACGTTATTGTAATAATACCCAGAGAATAGAGAGATGAGGGCTGGAAGGATCAGCTCATGATGTAAATAAAGCTCACCACAAAGAGTAGTGTGCTGTTACAGAAATAACTACACTGACAACTATCACGACAATGGTAATGAGTGAGGGAAGTAGAACGCCTGCTTAAATACAGGCATGGCAGGGAATGGGGGAGGAAGAATAATAATGGGGACATTGGTGGTGGGAATGTTGCACTGGTGAAGGGAGGGTGTTCTTTTTATAACTGAAACCCATCCTGGTGCTTACATAAAAATATTATTTGCTAAAAAAGTTAGTGGGAAGGGTCCAAGGGTGTCTGGGCAGAGAAACAATATTTCCTGGTATTTAAATTGTAGTTCTGTCACCAGAAATTCCGTGTGGTCTGTCCTTGAGACGAGCTCCAAATTTGGAGAGGGAGTTCTATGAGAAGGCTTTTGAAAATCAACCTTAAAATGTGTCTGCTTGGTGGAACTGGCTAAGATTACATTTTCTGTTGAGCCATCAATTTTCCAATGAGCCATTTTGAATGAGTTTCAAAATGGTCCATTAAATTAATGAAATGAATTGATCTATTTATAAAAACGTTCTGTATTGCTATAAAATGCTGAGATTGTTCAAAAAGCCGCAGTTCTAGGATTGGTCTACTTGATTTATTTCTCGTAGTTGCAGCTGCCCAGTAAACAAAAAATATCTAGAGACAACTTGCAGAATGATAATTAGATAAGATTATCTACATAAAGGGGGGATATGGGGACAAGATGTCAAGTGTTCAGGTTATTAAGAGATGTACTAGTAGTTTGAGTAAAAATTAAAAAGTAGGTGGAGTAATAGGACATTTGTGTTGTTTGGAACTATCATCTGCTCCATAAAGAGTCCATTTCCCCTTCATTTAGAACTCTTTTATTGTCATTCCAGTAAAAGCTCTGAAGGGTTGTTAAGAGCCAGAGAATCAATATCTAGATAATACAGTTTGGGTCTACCAATGGTTTCCTCTAAAGCACCAAGGCTAACTAGCGATAGAAAGTAATAAATTTCACATTTTCAAATTATTTTACCATTCATTTATAGAGACTATAGAATATAATAATATTCTATGATAGAAAAACTCTCAGAGTGATTTCTGAGCACAGAGTTAGGAGTAACCTGTGCACTGCTGGGTTGTGGCCCAAAATGCCTCAAGAAAATTTACTAATGAATGGTTTATTTTGTAGAAATTATAGGTTACTTGAGAGATCAAGTGTCATAATTTTGCTTGGACTGGAAACTATAAAGTATAATAGGATTTGTAGTAAGGGAACTGCTTCATTGTTTAAGATGAAATTGACTGAAGTCTGATGAGTAGGGGTCCTTGATCTGAGAAAAAAAACAGTTATAGAACTTTTAAAACCATGAGTGGATGTAAGAGTTTGAAAAAAAAGAGCACTTATTAAATTCATTTTATGACAACAATATGGTCAAGCAAGTGTTTCTTAGCCCTACAAGCTGTGTGAGATAAAAGAAAGAAGATAACGATGTGAGAGAGAGGGAGGGAGAGAGAAATGGCAGGGGGCAGAGAAAAAGAATACAAAATAAATAATACAAATGAGTAAGTGAGAGTAGTTTTGTTTGGGGTAGGGGCATGCACCCAACAGAGCTCAAAACTAACTACTGGCTCTGCACTCAGGAATCACTCCTGGTGGTGTTCTGGGGAAAAGTACTGGAGATTGAACCCAGCTAGGCTGCTTGCAAGGCAAGTGTCTTACTATTGCACTATCTCTCCAGGCAGGAGAGACCTTAAAGACAATGTTCAGGGTTTAAAATAGCAGAAATCAAAAGGTGAACTAAAAGGTAAGGATGAAGAACCAGTTAAGAACTTTAACATTATATACTAACAGTGAAAAGGTCTTTTTTTTTTAAAGTAACTGTAGGTAACATACTTATGATAAACACACTTTGTTAGTGTTTATAGTTTTTGATATGAAGATACTGAACAGGCAGAGAGGCAAAGAAGGGAATCCTATGGCAATGAATTCTTGATGTTACCAAGATATATGTAACCAAGAGACAGGATTTGGAGGAGTTATTTGATAACAGTATCACCTGTGCCACTGCGGATTCAGTGGACTCTCTCTATATCCAATGCATCACTATAAGGAGAAGCTCCAGAGAGAACAAAAACCAGGCAAGGGAATATCAAAGAAGACCATAATAAACTACTCCCAACCCTTCCACCTGGCAACCACCCTAGCAATAGAGCTCTTGCTTAGGAAGAAAGCCCCCTCTTGGGACAGGTTGAGAGAAAGCAAATGGGAGCAAAGGAGGTGCAGTCATGTACATGGTGCCCAAGCACACTTTGCCCACATATTCCATCTCAAGATGTATACCTTCATACTTTCATGTTGGGTTTTGTATTAGGGGTCTCGCTGCCTTTGGAGAAGACAACACTCTCTTTTGAACACATTCCTCATTACTCTCTCTTTCTTATCCTCTCCCTTCCCTTCCTCAGTACTTCCCAAATCCTTGCTTTTTGTTTTACTTCACTATTGGTTTCCTCTTGAAACTCTTTTCTGTGAGGAAAGATAGTGGGACCAAAGCAATCTAGAGAAGGTCTAGGACTGACTTTGCTTTCCTTGTCAGAGCAGAGCTCACAGTCCTTAGATTTATTTCTACAGCCACTTTTCTGAGTGGTGGAGTTTGGTAGAGAGAAAAAAGGCAGACTCCCTTCTCAGAGATGATACCTTTCTCCTTCCCACTTCACACAAACCACCCAGGGTCCTCATCGCATAAAACTACACTTCCCCAAACTACCATACTGATAAACATCTATTTGCAGCTCCAAATTTACTGCTGCTCCTCACACAGTTTCTTAGGTAATGGCTGGCTGATGACTGGCCATGTCTGCCCACTGTGGGACTCCTTTAATGGACATTTTCCTGGGGAGCTCCATATCATTGACCCTGTAGCAGAGCATTCCTGAATCCTTCCCAGTAAAGCTTACCCACCATCTTTCTTCCTCAGTGTATATCAAACAAAATTCATGATGTCTGACTCAATTGTTTTAGTAAGCTTAGAACAAGCAAAGTCTGTTTTAACATTGGTGGTCCTCCTCCTGTTTTAATGTTGGTTGGATTCGTTGATACTAATGAAAACTAAGGTACTTCAAAGCTCTAGAGTTCAGGTGCTCATATTAAATTTTTAAATCTCAAAATTGGAGGTTATATATTTTAGGGTAACTTCTAGGATCAGAAGTTTAACTAGTAGTGATGAAGTGATGAAGATAGAGTGATGAAGTGATAGTATAATATAAATAATATTGCTAGAGGGGTCAGATAGAGTCAAGAAGGTATTTCTAAATTCTTGGAGTTTGGGCCATACTCAGTGGTTCTCATGGCTTACTTTTCACTGTGCTCGGGGCTCACTACAAGTGGGGGGATCACGAGACTATATCAGGTGCCAGGGATTGAACCTGGGTCTGTTATGTATGAGACATGCATCTTTACTATTTCAATAGCCCCTAACTTTATTTTTTTTAAATCAAAGACAATCATATGAAAGAAGGAAACTGAAACCTAACACTTCAATAAAATACTGTATTTCCAGTTTTAAGACCCAGAACACCTGAGAAATGTATCTGGATTCCAGTGGGTAAGATTTTATATACTATATATATATGTCATATATACTTGCAGTATATATGATTCCTCTAGCTTCTACCAGTAGAAGCATATTGCGACTCTGTCTCTACAATATAAAAGAAACTTGTACATATTCATTGTCCAGTCACAAAGAGGCCAGGAAAACCGCTACCTGAGCTTTTTCAGGTGCTGGATGAGCCCAGACTACAAAATATGTTAGGAACACATATAGAGGAACAAATCTATCATACATATATAATGTAAAATTCCTCATATTCCTCATCTTTGTTTCTTCATACAAATCCTCATACATCTTATATATATCATATATTTATATATCCTATGATATCTTCTCTATATCATATGATTCTAAAGATGGTTGTGTTTTAATATATCAATTAAAGAGTCCTAGTATTAGTAGGGGGATGATGAGGCCTTTCTGGGCTCGACCTTGCTCCCTTAGCTCCTACGGGCCGGGCAGGTCTGAAGGTTGCAGGGTGAGGGCGGAGAGATTCACAAGGAAGTCAGATGAAGTTCCAGGAGTCAGCCAGCTTTATTTCACAGTCCCAATGGCCATGCACACCTCCTCACATGGCCCTCTATACTAAGCCTTTTCCTAGCAGCTACTTCTCTACTCCTTCTGGTTTTCTCGGCCTCTTTCTCCTTCTCAGCTGCTTTTTCCAGGCTTCTAAACTGGCTTCAGGTTGACTAAGTCCCTCTTGTGATACTACTGATGCTGCTGCTTTGATGATGCTCAAATGATAATGCTGAATCTGATGCTGAATCTCTGATGATGATGCCTCTCCTACTCTTCTCTCTCTAACTCTCCTTATCTCCTCTCTCTCCCCCACGCAGACTCTGATATCCGCTCAGATGTGGGCAATTCTGATCATTCAGGTGGATAAATAAGAAGTTGGGGGAGGAAATACCCACAGATGGTCAGTTTTAGGAGGGGTCCAGGACAGAAAAGGACTTTGTAAAAAATCATACTGGTAGAAGTAAACAGCTGTCATTTGAGCCACACAGTCTAACAGGGACCATGCATCTAGTTTTGCCGACCAAGTCATCAGTTTGGGTGAGTATCAACAGCAGTCCACTGTAAATTGGAAATAGCATCTTTAAGACAGAGGGCCCGAGGATATGTGTGGTCTAGATCACCTTAATGCTTATCTTAGCACCTATCTCTCAGCTAAAACATTGGAGATAGAGGAGAAGAATAGGAAAGACCTAGTTGGAAATGAGAAGGAAAACACCTCAAATTGACTTGATGTGTGTGGGCAAGCTAATGATAGATGATAGAACTATCATAACTACACGAAAGAGTAACTTTGAAAGATGGTACTTAGAAGTATTCAACCTCCTCATAACAGGACTTGGAAGCATGTAAATAATTATCTACTTTATGAGTAAGAAGAAATAGACTGAGATGAAACTTTGCAAATTTTGAGGCCACTATAAATGACCTGACTCTCTGATCAAGGACTGGAAATATGAAGGCTGAAAGATCAGAGACAAGATCTGGAATACAAAAATAAAATATGGGGCTAGCCAAAATAGTTGGTAATAAAATATAAACTCACTAGAAAGCACAGACATTAAAATGGTACTTAATAATCAAGAGGACAAAAAGAGTTGGATCGTTTGCCTTGGACTGGCCTCTTCATTGATCATTTCAGAACTTTACACTGCGCACAGAGATATAAGTGAAGAATGAACTTGTACTTCAAAGCCTAGTTTCTTACTTATTGTCAACTATTAATGGTAAATATTTCTATTGCCAAACTGATGGAATGCCAGGAAAGATATTAAGCCTGAGCCCCTAAGGTAGCATTTAACCCTTACGAGCCAGTATAGTGTTCTTTTAATCATGGATATACTGATAATTTGCTCTATTGGGAATAAATACTGGTCCCAAGGGTAATTTTGCTTTCCTGACTTGAGAAGCATAATCGGTAATGATTCCATGACATTTATACAGTGAAGGAGACTGGGGGAACTGGACCCCTTTGGCATAAAATTCATTGGTGTTGTTACTTACCCTATCAGCCAGAATGTGTCACTCTAATAAAGTGATAGATGGGGCCTTGAAGATGAAGCTAAACAGCTACCTCGAAACCAGTACTCTGTAAGTTTGGGGTCTCTTTGGCTTAGAGAGACATGGAAACATTTTTTGGATTGGTATTTAAGAGGAAACTAGGTTGTTGAGGTTCTTGAAGAATAGGACCTAATTATTATCTATCTGAAATAGAATTTCACTTATAAATTTAATAAAATGTAATTCAAATGAAATACACTGTTTTTCTTCACTGACAAGAGAATAAAGAATCCAGCTCAGCACCCTCATGTTTCACCAATTTCCCTTCTTTTGCTATCTATTTCTCAAGACCATTCTCTCTTGTTGTTACTCCCATGTTACAAGAGGATTTTCAGTGTGACTCAGAAGTGCATCTAACATCATAAATGTTGTATTTGCCAAAGTTTAAGATTTTACTGAACTGAATTGTGAATGTGAATTCTTTTGATTAAAGGTTGGCTTTTTTCAATTACATAGTTTCCCCAGAGTCATAAAATCTTCCGACTCAGGTTTGCCATGAATTCCATTCGGAAGATTTATTTACCATTCTTGTATTCAGGTTGTTGTAATGTTTTTGTTCTTTACAGGATAAACAAAAATGTGCGATGCAAAGAATAACAAGATGGGGTAATGTATTTTCTCTGCATGTATGTAATTTGGTGGTATAATTTTTGTGTCTCAGGCATTCTTGGTCTATCTTACTGGAGAGCAGAACTGTTTATTAGGGATAAAGCTCATCTTCAGTATTCATTTGGATCCTAAAATTCTTAGAAGTAGTATTGTTATTTTCAAAATGATTGCCTTGTTTTGAACCCAGCTGCAGGTGAGTTATTACTCATTTGAAACCCAGAAGGAAACACTTCTCTTTATGTATGTGGTTATTTGATTTGAAATAGAAACAGTATCAGAAGGTTTTTAAAGAAAGCGATTATATTTTAAAAGAATCTGGAAGGAAAAGATATTGCAAAGAGATATAAAGACAACATAAAGAAAATTATACATTAGCTATTTAAATTAGTATTACAAAGGCAAAGAGGCTTACCTACCTTATACCTTTTTACATTATGTTTATTTCTGTAGACTTTACTAAGTAAAAATGGCATACTGCATTTGTTATTATCTCAAGTGTATTCATTTGGGTTCTTAAAGAAGTGGTGGTATTATTTGACAGAAGAAGCAATCAGTGAAACAAACAATGCCACAAATGTATCCCCATAAAATGACAGAAAATATATACACCAAAAAATGGAATTTGTCCTGGGAAATATAGCATTAGGTTTGTTGAATGAGAATCCTGTTTATTAAAAACTACTTCAGGGGCCGGAGAGATAGCATGGAGGTAAAGTGTTTGCCTTTCATACAGAAGGTCAGTGGTTCGAATCCCAGCATCTCATATGGTCTCCGAACCTGCCAGGAGCGATTTCTGAGCATGGAACCAGGAGTAACCCCTGAGCGCTGCCAGATGTGACCCCAAAACTAAAACAAAAACATAAACCTACTTCAGAACCATTTATAGCATAAAAATAAAGATCAAATTAAGGCTTTATGTCAAAGGGTAGTGAAGAACATTAGAAACCTAACCCAGGGGGAAATTACAGGTTTCATTTTCTGAGGAGGCATGCAAAATAAAGAGAAAGAATAATGAACAATATCATTGCTAGTGAAGGAGATACGATGCTTAACAAGGCAAATAAGCAATTGACTGCTTTCTGTCTGGAGATAGTGTTACATTCTTTCTTAAGAATAAACAAATGGGACTATATTAAGCTGAAAAGCTTCTGTACTTAAACAAATAGTGACTAGGATACAAAGGACACCACAGAATGGGAGAAACTATTCACCCAAATACCCATCAGATAAGGGGCTAATATCGAAAATATACAAGGTACTGATAAATTCTTACCAAGAGAAAAAACATTTGACCCCATCAAAATATGGGGGAGAAGAAATAAACACTTTGTCAAAGAAAAAATACAAATGCCAAAAGACACATGAAAAATGCTCCCACATCACTAATCATCAGGGAGATGCAAATCAAAACAACAATGAGGTACCATCTCACACCACAGAGACTGGCACACATCACAAAAACACAAAAACAACCAGTGCTGGATGGGATGTGGAGAGAAAGGAACTTTGATTCACTGCTGGTGGGAATGCCATCTAGTTCAACCTTTATGGAAAACAATATAGAGATTACTCAAAAAACTGGAAATTGGGGCCAGAGAGATAGCACAGAGATAAGGCATTTGCCTTGTATGCAGAAGGACGGTGGTTTTGAATCCCCCGCATCCCATATGGTCCCCAGAGCCTTCCAGGAGTGATTTCTAGCATAGAGTCAGGAATAAACCCTGAGTGCTGCCGGGGTGACCCAAAAACAGAAACAAACAAACAAAAACCTCAAACCAAAAAAAACAAAAACAAAAAACCAACAAAAAAAAAAAACAAACCCTGGTAATTGAGTTCCTAGATGATCCAGCTATACCAGTCCTAGGGATATACCCTAGGAACACAAAAACCACAATACAAAAATGCCTTTTGCATACCTATATTCATTTGCAGCACTATTTACAATAGCCAGAATCTGGAAACAACCAATATACCTTTTAAGAGATGAATGGCTAAAGAAACTGTGGTACATATACACAATGGAATAGTATGCAGCCTTCAGGAGAAATGAAGTCATGAAATTTTCCTATACGTAGATGGACATGGAAAGTATTATACTGAGTGAAGTAAGTCAAAGGGAGAGAGATAGACACAGAGTAGTCTCACTCATCTATGGGATTTAATAAAAAATAAAAGGCATTATTGTAATAATACCCAGAGACAATAGAGATGAGGGCTGGAAGAACCGGCTATGATATGAAGCTTACCACAAAGAGGTGTGAGTGCAGTTAGAGAAATAACTGCACTAACAACTATTATGACAATGCTAGTGAGTGAGAGAAGTAGAATACCTGTCTTAAAATCAGGCAGGGGAGAGGGAGATAGGGAACATTGGTGGTGGGAAGGTTGCACTGGTGAAGGGGGTATTATTTTTTATATTTTTTATAACTGAAACTCAATTACAAACATGTTTGTAATCATGATGCTTAAATAAAGATATTATTAAAAATAAAATAAAAAAAAGGATTTATCCCCCTAAAGACTTCCTTGATACAAAGGCCTGGATTTAGGTGGTTCAACCTATTTTCCACAAGTCAAAGAGACCTTTTGTATGTTCATCTTGACCTTGAGAGGTTTGCAGAGAGGTTACAAAGCTAAAGAGAGAATGAACTTTTTCTTTGAGCTCAACATTTCCCCCAATAACTTGATAAAATCAACAGAATATTTTCACACATACAAAATAGATATTTGGAATGATTCAACAGTGTATGTTAAACCTCATGGGTTGGTAGGGGTTAGATAGATAGTATAGTTGGGTAGTTGCTTGCCATGCTTCCAGAGGACCTAGTTTGATCTGGAGCACCCCACATGGTCCCCTGAATCTTCCCATAAGTGATCTCAGAGCACAGCCAATAGTGAGTCCTTAACACTGCTGGGATTAGCCCCAAAATGAAATAATAAAAAAAAACCCTCCTACTTTCACATGTTTGAAAGATGAAAAGTACCATAACTCAGTAGAGATATTAAGTCTTTCACTGAAAGTAGAAGGTCAAAAAAAAATTAGCTTCTGGGTGGATTATAAGCAGCTTTTAGAGTTATTTTCTAACTGTGTTTTAAAAACATTTATTATTATATCTCCGTGGCAATCTCAGGAAGTGGGAAGATTCCCCTTTCTGCATGAACTACAGCGGCTGAACACCACCCCCTTGCACCATGACAGAAATAGCCTAGATCTGTGACTTAATCTTATTAAATTTCCAAGCCACCAAAATTTGTTTTAGATCTAAAAATCCTGGACACCCAATATCTTATAGTAGTGTCAGCCCAGTATTATCACAGGAAATCTGATGGAAAAGTTGTATAGAAATCTACCAAGCTCAGTGAGCCTAACCTGTAGCACAGACGGCTCAACAGGCATCTATTACAGCCCAGTAAATCTTTAGACACTGACTTTAATAACACCATAGAGAGATATTACAATTACTTAAAATTGACTTCTTTTCTTAATCTAAATTTTGTTCATTCCATTTGCCTCTGTGTAACATGAAGTAAATTTGCTTGTGCCTGCATGGAGGCAGGCGATGGTGGTATAAGGGAAAACACTGGTGAAGGCAAGGTCACACTGTTGCTAGGATTGGTGTTTGAACATTTCATGCCTGAATTTACTGTATAATGAACAGCTTGGAAAGTCACTCTGTTTTTATAAAAAGAAGAAAAAGGTGGGCCTGAGAGATTCTTTAACAAGGGTTTTTAAGAAGGGTTAAAGTCTTGCTATGAATGTGGCTGACCCAACTTCAGTTCATGCCATTATCTATGATCCCCAAGGATCCAGAGCATAGTGATCCCTGAGCACAGAGTCAGGAGTAATCCCCATGAACTATTGGGTTTGGCCCCCAAAGCAAATATGATAAATATGTTATATTTGAGGTAGATTGTGCCTTAGATGTAAGCAAAATATAATCCTTGAGACATTAATTTTTATGTACATAAAGTATGTTAAGGAATGCCAGATTCCAGGGACAAGTTGTTAAAGAGCATACTAAAGACTGAACTTGTTAACCTGATGGGGAGAGAAGGAACAGCCATCCCATGCTCAAATAAATGGTTTTCTGCCCTTGAATGGACCCAAAAGATAATTTTCTTTCACATCTTTTTGAGGCCACCTCTCTGTGCTCAGATGAGATGTGAATCCCCAAGATGATTAGAACTAGAAGAAAGAAGTCAATCCCAATCCGCACTTGGGTTCGAGCTTTTGTCTTCACAACATGGAGAAGAATTTTTGGAGAAAATGTTAGTACTTTTACTTATTTTCTGAACTTCCCCAGGATGGGGCTTTCTTTTCTTTTTTTTTAGACTTTAAATATCATGTGTACTTTTTTTTTTTAAATAAAAAAATGATTTTTATTGTGACCAATGTGAATTACAAGTCTTTCACAGTTGTATTTCAGGTATATAGTGGCAGTGAAATAGGGCCATTCCCACCAGCAGTGCTGACCCCCTTCCACCCCTGTTCCTAGCATGCTGTGGCCACTCTTCCCAGCATGCACCCGTATCTACCCGCTTAGTCCCCTGGACTAACAGTAGTCACCTTTGTGTATAGCTTGTTGTAGATGTAGGATGGGGCTTTCTATGAAGATAATGTTGTTAAAGGGAAGAATTCTTCTTATAATTTCTTGTTCCACTACAATATTTCCTCTCCTGAGAAATCCAGCCTTCTCGGATTCTAATCAAGTCCCAATTTTTGCATCTCTAAAAGAGTTTTAGCCAATTGTGCTTTGGGGTTAGCCAAAGAACAGATAATGAAAATATAATTTCCCTTAAAAATAAAAATAAAATTTAAGAATAGCTATTACAATTATTGCCTGGTGATAAAATTTCCAAATGAGCGATACTTTAGATATTTTTCATGTATTAGTTTCAGCCTTTCTGACTCACTGTAAATATCTTTGAGAACTGAGCTTAGATTCAGTCAGTAAGGTAATTTTTTCCTATGCCTTGTATCCTTGCTCACTAGAGACTGGCGAGAGTAAATAGTTAAGTTTTCTCTAAGCCTTTCTCTAAGTTTTTTTCTAAGCCTTTGCTGAAAGGCTTATCAGTAAGTAGTTCCCACTGGGAACCATCAGGATGGAAAATGAAGGACATGAAAATCTAAATTTTATTTTATACTAATATGCTTTAAAACGGTGTATTTAAAGGTTCTTTTTCTTGTGGCTTTTTGGGCCACACCCAGAAGCACTCATGAATGTTATTCCTAGTTCTGTACTCAGAAGTCACTCCTGGCAGGCTTGGGGGATCATATAGAATGCTGGGATTGAACTCAGGTCAGCCCTACCTGCTATCACTCTGGCCCCTATTTCAAGTTTCTTTGTGAACTCTATAGTAAGAACTCTGCTTTTCAATGAACATAGCAGGTGTGTCGCCACTCAGGAATCAGTCCTGGCAGTGCTCGAGAGGACTATGTATTGTGCCAAGGATCAAATCAGGGCTGGCCAAATATAAGGCATTGTTTTAATCCCTCTATATAAATTTCTAGTCACATAAAAATAAATTTTTAATTGAGTCACAGTGAGATACACAGTCACAAAGTTGTTCGAATTGTTGTGTATACCAGTGGTGGAGCTGAAAACAGCCACCTTGGTAGGAGAGGGCAAACCCAGTCCCCACCCTGCTAAAGCCATGTCAGTCACACCTACCACACACTACCTACCCACAACCACTACTTCAACAATGGCCAAGCTTTCCCATTCAATCACAAAGCTCTGCAGAGATGTCAAACCTACTAAAACTCAATCTATAAATGCTTATATTTGGGCTGACATCTCCAGGACGTTTTTTGGTGTGAAGGCAGGCACCATTTTCTCCCTGCTTTCTTGTACTTCTGGAAATTCTGTCAGCTAAAACCATACCCCACAAAGGCCACCATATCATTCACAGAGCTTTGAATTTCTGGACTGTACAGACACATATGCAGGAACTCCTAATTTTTAAAAATAACATCATCCCAGTAGAAACACACCTATTTAGACATCAGTGTGAATTCAAAGCTACTTAATGGTCATAACAACAATGACAACAGCAACAACAACAACAACAACCACAGAAAATCTATTAGCAACAGATCTCTTGATAAACTTTCTGACAATGACTTAATGATCTCATTGTGAGATACATTAATTTTCACAAATTTTCTAGTACTGTACTTTAAAATTTTTATTTCTCCTTATCTATAAACACACAATAGAAAATAAAATATTTTCGCCCTCCAAAATGCTAGGCCTGGGAATGAGTGGGAAGCAGGGGACCCTAAAATGGGAGAGAAATTTTACATTGGTTGTGGGATTGGTGTTGAAAAAAATGTATTATGAGCAGCTATTTAATCTGTGGTTTTAAAATAAAAAATTATTAAAAAGAGTTATTCATATTGAGTTCATATTCATATTCATATTCATGTTCATATTTATACAGTGTCCAAAACTCATTTACCACCACTCCTATCACTAATGTCCCCAGTTTCTCTCCTGCCTTTCTCATGTCATCCCATAGCCTGCCACTATGGTAGACATTTTTCTTCTCTTTTCTCTCTCTTCCTTTTTTTCATTTTAGACACACTAGTTTGCAATATAGATATTAAAGGGAAACCATGAATATCACTTTACCTCTTTTCATCACTCAGTTCCTGTACAGAGTAATCATTCCAAACTACTATTGTCATAATGACTTCATTTTTGTTCTAACTGCACTACTCTTGTGAACTAATCCTCCTTGCCCTTGTCACCAGTCATTGTTTGTATAAAGTAGTATTAAACACATAAATATAAGACTTTAATATTTTCTATCTTATTTTAATGGCTATTCTTGGATTATGTTTTGTTCTATTCTCCTATTCTATTTTATCCTTTCATATTAAAAAATGTTGGTAACCGTATGCTAGGCTGATTTAATGACTACCTTTAGGACCTGGTACAATATTAAATAAGATAAATAAGATAAATAATCTGGTGTGGTAGATCACAAACTTATTCCAGTTTTGTACTCTTTTAGTTTTATGCTCATCATCTTTAGCATATAATTTTGTAGTATATGTCTATTTTGTTTGTTTGTTTGTTTGTTTGTTAGAGCCACACCCAGCAGTGCTCAGGGGCTACTCCTGGCTCTGAGCTCAGAAATTGCTCCCGCCAGGCTCTGGAGACCATATGGAATGCCGGGTATTGAACCTGGCTCCTTCCTGGGTCAGCAGTGTGCAAAACAAATGACCTACCACTGTGCTACCACTCCGACCCCATATATGTCTGTTTTGATGATGGCCTTATGTGATGAGTTTTGGCTAGTGGAATGTTAGCAAATCTGATAAAATCATAAACATGGATTGTGTTTCTGCTTGGGCTTGCTTGCTCCTGGCCTTTTGAATTGTTCATGAAAACATGTCATATTAGCTTCTGGAGATGCAAAATAGGGTCAGAAATGTAATTAGAGGGAAATCATTTTGGGTGTTCCAGATGAGGTTACCTTATATTAGACCACAGTCAGCCAACATTTAGATGTATGGGCGAATTCAGCCAAGATAATCGGGGCATCTCGCCATTTAGCCAATCACGTTAGACATGTGGCCCCCACACATTTATTATTAAATGCCACTGCCTGCTTTGTGGCTACACAGTTTTATTGTGGCAGTTGATGACATGCACCTGGCAGCGCTGAATTCTGACTATTTTATGTTTGAGTGTGTGGAATATATCTCTGTAACTTTAAGCCTAGAAAAATCCATTTTTGATTTTTCATCCTAATTTATTTCTTCTTACACATTTATTTCTTCCCAGTATGTTTATTGTATGTGTTAGTCAATTCCAGGTATTTTCTCTTAAAGAATAAGTATTTCTCAAACTTTGGTGTACATATATCACATGGTCAATGGAATAAGAACTTTATGTCTGATAAAGTTTGAGAATTGCTGTTTTCTATTTTTTTTAAGTTTATTAACTTAAAAACAAAAGTTTATGAACTACAAAGCAAAAGGACTCATAGGTAAGATTGCTTGGTAAAATGCAAATTATTTGCTTATATAATTTATGATGTAATTATATTTATCTTATTTAAAGCAAGCACTCACCTGAGCTTCCTTGTTAACTGTTTAACTTTATATTAAGGTATTGAAAGTAAAATTATTAATAATTTTATGCGCTCAGGTATTTGAAATAAAACCCAATTTTGGTTCCTTTTCTTATAAAATTTGAATTTACTTTATTTAAAGAGCATATGTAATATTATCGGCATAGTTGATCATAATATATTTGTTTCCAGGTAAGTGGGAGAAAATTATTTAAAAAAAAGAAAAGAAAAGAGGGGCTGGAGTGATGGTGTAGTGGTAGTGCGTTTTCCTTGCATGCAGCTGACCCAGAACGGACCACAGTTTGATCCCCGGTATCCCATAATGGTTCCCTAAGCCAGGAGTGATTTCTCAGCACATAGCCAGGAGTAACCCTTGAGCGTCACCAGGTGTGGCCCAAAATAAAAAAAAAAAAGTAAGAGAACAAAGAAAGAAAAAGAAGAAGGAAGAGGAAATAAAAGAGTATAGTGACAAGCAAATTTGTGAAAAAATTTTATACTCCATTGTGGTCATTAAGTCATTGTCAAGAGGTTTAGCGAGTTATTTTTGCTAGTTGATACTGTTTTATTTATTTATTTATATATAATATATAAATATATTATTTATTTATAAAACAGATACTGTTTTATTATTTCACTTGTTTCTGAGCATTAGGTGGCTTCAGATACACACTAGTTTCTACATTAGTGTGTTTCTATGGGGATGATGGTATTAAAATTAAATGGAGTTGTCTAGAAATTCTAAGCTCTATAGCTGATACTACAGCTTTAGTAGGACATGTATTTGACTGCTGAGACTTCTGAACGTACAAGAAGGCAGGGGAATAAGTGCCTGCTCTCACTCAAAAAAAAAAAGTCCTGGTGATAGCACAAATACCAGCAGACCTGAGCTTTGATCAGATTGGTATCTCTGCAGAGAGTGATAGAGGAGTGGTCACAAGGTCATTGGTGATGTGGCAATTGTAGGTGCAGCAGGCATAACGATGGGGAACTTTGGGCTGGGAACTTGGCCTGTTCTCTCCTCCCAAGATTGCTAGCTTTCATCTATGTGTACTCATAATTTTTTCACAGTTGGTTTATATCTCTTTCAAAAAGAGAGTGAGTCTATGGAGCTGGCTGGTTGCAGATACAGTGACTAGTTTCTTTTTACCTTTAAACAGAAAAACATAACGTGAACCGTCTTATTCTGCCTCACAAATTGAGGGGGAAATAATGGAGCACACCAAGATCAAACAGTCATCTGAACATCGAGTAGAAATGAAAGATGATCCGATTTAAACACGAAATCCAAAGTCAACTACAACAGAATCGATACCCAATCTACAACAAGCTAGATACAGAGGGGACCACTTGTACTAGCAGCCTGGGGGGGAAAGGAGGGGCGATATGGGATGCATGCTGGAAACAGGGGTGGAGGGACGACAACATTGGTGGTGGGAATGCCCCTGATTCAAAGTCACTATGTACCTAAAATACTACTGTGAATGACTTGTAATCCACTTTGGTCAAAATAAAAATTATTAATAAAATTTTTTAATGTATTATTTCTTTGTAAGTTCTGGCTGACAGAAAGTCTTTAAGTCATTGTCATGTTCTCCTATCTGTGAAGTTGCAGATACTCTTAGAAACCCTGTCTTTACTAAAGTTCAGGTTCTAATGTGAAGCTATTTTTCATTTGCACTTGATTATTTGACATTTATAGTCTTTTCCTTGTTTTCCATATATCAAACCTCATTGACTCTGCTGGCCTTGATTTCTTGATGGAAGTCAAGTTTGGGGACACCTTATAAATTTTACTTAGTGATCACTGAATCATAAACATAGTCTTCAGATCCCTGGTTTCATCTGGAAAAAATAATCCTTGAGAGACTCCTTTTTTCCAGTTAGTATATAAACTATTGATATCATGATTACTTAAAATATTATATAGGTTAAAATTAAAACAGAATGAAGTGTGTTATGTAAGTGTACAGAAATACATTGATACACTAATGTTAGGAACTTGACAGTTATTTAAAGACATAACTAGTCTACTTTTTCTTCCTGAAATTTTTAGTTTTTTAGAATTTTTAAAAGGACATTTCTTCTAATTACCCTTATTTTATTTTGAAATCTTTTTATATTTTATTTAAACACCTGGATTACATACATGATTGTGTTTGGGTTTCAGTCATGTAAAGAACACCACCCATCACCAGTGCAACGTTCCCATTGTCAATGTCCCAAATCTCCCTCCTCCCCACCCGACCCCCGCCTGTACTCTAGACAGGCTTTCCATTTCCCTCATACATTCTCATTATTAGGACAGTTCAAAATGTAGTTATTTCTCTAACTAAACTCATCACTCTTTGTGGTGAGCTTCCTGAGGTGAGCTGGAACTTCCAGATCTTTTCTCTTTTGTGTCTGAAAATTATTATTGCAAGAATGTCTTTCATTTTTCTTAAAACCCATAGATGAGTGAGACCATTCTGCATCTCTCTCTCTCTCTCTCTCTCTCTCTCTCTCTCTCTCTCTCTCTCTCTCTCTCTAACTTATTTCACTCAGCATAATAGATTCCGTGTACATCCATGTATAGGACAATTTTATGACTTCATCTCTCCTGACAGCTGCATAATATTCTGTTGTGTATATGTACCACAGTTTCTTTAGCCATTCATCTTTGAAGGGCATCTTGGTTGTTTCCAGAGTCTTGCTATGGTAAATAGTGCTGCAATGAATATAGGTGTAAGGAAGGGGTTTTTATATTGTATTTTTGTGTTCCTAGGGTATATTCCTAGGAGTGGTATAGCTGGATCGTATTCTCCAAGTATGCACTCATAGTTCCTTTTCCTACCATGTAAAACTCCAATAATTTGAGATTTTAAAATATCACTATATTCGTTACTCTGGAAACTTTGAAATAAAAAGATATGGATGAATAATTTTTCAGATATTATCAGTAAAAAGAATGATTATTAAAAACCAACAACAACATCTTTGTGTTCCTTTGATATCAGTAATTCTCTAGGTTAAAACAAGCTAGAGATTCCTTGCTGTGTATTATGAAATATTTGACAGAATTGTCCTGATTATTATCAACCAACTTGAATTTTGTATTTTTATGTCACAAAATGTTTCCTTTGGAAACAAATTATGGTAGACCTCATCAATGGAAGAATTCTAGCAACTTAATAGAAAATTTTGGTCACAGTATCTTTCAGGAGTACCAAGTGTAGTCTGGGGTAGAGGGACATTATTTACTAAGAATTAACAATAATAGAAACTTGAAGTTGAAATCAAGTATGAGTAGATAGGTAGGATATGAAATGTATTTTATTCTTCTGGGTTTTTTTGTTTGTTTGTTTGTTTTTTTGAGCTTACCCTGCTGTACTCAGGGTTTAATTCTTTTCCCTGTACACAGGGATACCGCGGAATCTAACCTGGTTCAGTCACTTGCAAAGCATGCACCTTACCCACTGGACTATTGCTCCAACCCAGGCCATGAATTTTAAAAGCCAGATCATCTTGGGCTTAATCAAAATATTCTTAAAGTATAAAAATTATGTTTATGGCTTATTTGGAAAATTTGCCTTCAATATAGGTGTAGAGGTTGAAAAGAAATTGGATAATTCAGTTTACTTATGGTCAAATACAAAGATATGGAAAGATTAGAAGTTTTCCTTACTAAGCACAAAAGAAATAAAATACTTTTCTTAAAGTTGATGTTTATCATTAGCTTTAGATGATAAAGCCAGGGACTCAATCAATTTTAAGGAATGCATAATTACTCAACTTTCTAGTGTATGTGACTCCAACAAATTGATAATTTACATCCTATTTTTAAGTCATTTTCACTAAGTCTTTTCAGACAAATATACTTATGATATTTCTGTTGCTAATTCATTTGACATGTGCCTATAAAGTGCAGACTCTTCCAGAATCTGCTAGATCATGGCGCTCTATTCCCATTCTCATGGAACTTTAGAGTTCAGCAATGTAATCATTGGATAAATAAATAAATAAATCATTGGTGTGTGTAGTGATTTAATTACAATTGTGGTAAGAGTAACAAGAAGAAAATTACAGTGTGTGAAGGAAGTCATTAATATGTATACTACTTAGATGAGAAGTACCTTGTTTGGGGGCTAGGAATCATTTTCTTTAGGAAATAAATTTAGTTTATGTTGGTATTAGTAGGCATTAATCCACATGATATTTTGTCATAGTACATTTTAATTAGATGATTGAAACCATTATTTATTTGGAATCTACTCTATGCCACCATATATCTTTCAGGCTTATGTAAAATTTAATTTAGGATATCAATAACTGTGCATTAATAGAAGCAAAATTCAATAGACAAGTGGCAAGAATGATACAAAACATCCTATCCATTCAACCCAAAATATCTTTTATTGGTGACAGTGACAGCAAACAAAACAGACAAAATCCTTTTTCTTATGGAGTTTGCATTGTAGTGCAGGAGATAATCAGTTAACAGGATAAATAGGTATACAGAACATGTTAACTATTGATTATTTCTCTGGAGTATAAAATAAACAGAAAGGGGCTAGGAGTGATGGTAGATGTAAACTTAATAAAGGATACTTTAGATAATTAGGAGAAAATTCACTGACTCAAGTTATTTAGATTGCTATTGACAGGCTGTATTATATTGAAAACTTACTAGAATTCTCCATGTTCATTCCCAAATTATTTTGAGGAAGTGTTGACATCATTTTCACTATGATTTATGATTGGTTGACTTTCGAGAAGGAAAGGTGTTTGTAAAAACATTCCTTGAGTACTGGAAGATGAAAACTACTCTCTTGATTAAAATTTTATGTATCTTTAAAGAATGTTTTGTGGCTTTTCCCTTTGTGAATCAATCAATGTTGGCCTCAGGTAAAAACTGGGTTCCACTTCCAATCCATCTATCTACCCATCTATTTATACATCCATCCATCCACTCATCCATCCATCCATCCTTTCATCCATCCATCCATCCATCCATCCATCCATCCATCCATCCATCCATCCATCCATCCATCCATCCATCCATCCTTCATTCCTTAAAATGATGCCAAGATACCCTTAAACAGATGAATGGCTAAAGAAACTGTGGTACATACACACATGTATTATTATGCAGCCATCGGGAGAGATGAAGTCATAAAATTTTCCTATACATGGATGTACATGGAATCTATTATGCTGAGTGAAATAAGGGAGAGAGATAGGCACAGGACAGTGTCACTCATCTTTGGGTTTAAAGAAAAATTAAACACATTATTGTAATAATGCCAAGAGACAATAGAGATGAGCTTCACAATATGAAGCTTACCACGGATAGTGGTGAGTGCGGTTAGAAAAATAATTACACTAACAACTAGCATGACAATGTTAATGAGTGAGAGAACTTTAATGCCTGTCTTGAATATAGGCAGGGGTCGCGGGCATTGGTGGTGGGAATGCTACACTGGTGAAGGAGGTATTCTGTTTATAACTGAAACCCAGCTACAATCATGCCTGTAATTATGGTGCTTAAATACAGATTTTATATTAATATATTATATCATTAATATGTTATATAATAATCATATAATATATATAATATTAATATAATTATATTAATTAATTAATTCTTTTTGGTTTTTGGGCCACACCCAACTATGTTCAGGAGTTACTCCTGGCTATCTGCTAAGAAATAGCTCCTGGCAGGCACGGGGGACCATATGGGACGCCGGGATTTGAACCAACTACCTTAGGTCCTGGGTCGGCTGCTTTGCAAGGCAAATGCCGCTGTGCTATCTCTCTGGCCCCTATTATTAATATTTATATCAATTAAATATTATTATTTATTAATATCTATATTGCTACTTATTATAACATCAACTATAGAATATAAATAATAAAAAGTGGTCTTCCTAAAGAAATTGTAAATAATTCCTTCTTGGGCAGGACTCTAGGAAAGGAAAGGGGGACATTTTCCAGCTCCTATACCCCATTGTTTTAAAGTTTATTTTTAGGACAGCTTTAGTATGATTTCTTAGTGGAGTTCTGCAACCTCTCACTCCTCCAAATCCACAGGAATGAACTCTGTGGGCAGCAAGAAATTAAAATTCTGAGCATAAAAATGTGAGCATAAAAATGTGTCAGTTTGAAGAAGGTCAAACCCATTCCAGGAAGGGACTACACAGGAGGCTAGAGAGGGTTGAAGTGATACCAGGAAGATGATTGCTAGAAACACTCAAATCATATTTTTGGTAACAGAAAACACAAATCTATTTACAAATAATAATTTTCAAAATGCTTTTCTAAGCACAGAAAAAATGAATCCTCACTGGTTCTAGATTATGGCTCAAATGGTAGAGTACATATTTATACATGTGAGATTCTGGATATGATCGCAGACATTGTGGTGTCCTTCAATCGAGGCTATGGCAAGGCAGCAGCAACAAGGACAACAAAAGCTAGTTACTTTTCATGAATTATTAAAATAGCACATACGCATGATAAACTGTAATATTCTGGTGTAGAAGCACACAGAAATTGCACAGTAACTGTTTGAGAGTATGGGGCTATACTCAGCTCTGCTCAGTGCTAATTTCTGGCTGTGCTCAGGGCTGGCTCCAGGCAGGAACCAGGGTACCAGATAGGGAACAGGAGATAGAACCCAGGTGGACTATATGCAAGGCAAGTGCCATAGCCACAGGTTGGATTACTGATCCTACCCTAATCAATGTTTGAACTTCACCCTAGGGTGTGATCTAATGATGGTATATTGAATTATTCCCTACTTGGTATTCTCCCACCCTAGGGTGGGACCTAATTCTTGTCAATAAAGGCAGGAGTCTGAGGAAGGCTGGGGCTCATTCTTAGGTCTTCTTCCACTGAGCTGCACTCCATCTTGGGAGCAGAAAGCTTGGGTGGTTGAATTCCTTGCTTGAGCACTGGATTTCCCGAACCCATTCTTGTACCTCTTCACTGTGTGAATTATTTCCTGAGTCAACGTTTGCTTCCAGGCCTGCGTCTCACCAGACCCTCATTTTGGAGCCATAGGCTCCACTAACAGATGCTCCACTAACACCCACTGTGCTTTTACCCTGCCCTTGAAACCCTTTCTTTTAATAGCATGATCACATACTCTGTCAAAGAGCCCAGCAAACAGAATAACTCATGCAACAGACTTAATCTGAGATTAACTCTCAGCACAATATTTTTTTCTTTTGATGAAACACTAATTAGAAAAAATTGTCTAGTATTTTCTTTGAAAGTTTAAAGTAACTTTATTTATAAATAAAAAAGGTTTAATGATCAGACTTAGTAATATTGGGAGCTACCAGTGCTGTACTCGGAGAGCTCTTGGGGGGGGCATGTATACCAGAGATTGAACTTTAGTGCCAGGCATACAATGCAACCCTTTGGGCTATCTCCCCAGCCCTGATCTTGCTCTTTATCACAAGATGACTCTCAAAATACCTACTTAAAGTAGAGCACCACAGGCCTACATTTCTCTAACTATAATTATGATTGTGTATAAAATTCATTATTATAATTGCACCACTTTGAAGAAAGAATCCAATTTTCTGATGAAGCCTTTAGTGGAGCAGAAGTTTCATTGGCCTTGATTGGAGCTTCTTTTATTATCAAACTTGAACCTTGCTCTTGACTTTTATTAATTTTGTGATCCAAGTATGCAACAGGTATACAGTTCTGTCTGTATTATCTTCTAGCTTGTCTCTTTGAGAAAATTTCACTGGCTTCTGTTTTTTTAAATGTAAACCATTTAATATTACACATTTTGATAATTTCAAAATTCAGTGAAATTTCTCTCCTTATCCTCTCTGATTGGTAGCGTTCATATAACAATATATTCTAGAAAAAAGATTTATTAATTTATAATTTATCACAATCTTTGATCTATTAATTTTGCTCTTGAGAAACCTATATATCCTAGTAAGGAGTCAAAAAAAAGCACAGAAGGCTGAGGACCATCACCCCTTCTGCTAGTGGGGTGCACAGGATATGCCCCAGTGGATAATTTTTCTGAAGTCCACAGTTTCTGAGCATTGGGATGTTTCTTTTCTGGCACAGAATCCATTGTTTGGTCCTATCCAAAATCTTTCTAAAAGTATTTCTCAAAGAATGAACTCATATTCTGCAGAACTACAAAATAGATACTTCCTATTTTTTTTATTTGTCTTCCTAATTATTTCCCTTTTCTTTCATTAGATGAGGAGCAAGTCATAGGAAATCCCTTCCACATTAACCTTAATTTGTATTTATTAGAAAATGGTACAACATATTTAATAATGCCTTAATGTGACCATTTGTTTAGTGTCTGGGTTACAGTTGATGCCACCAAGATATTAGAACTAGAGAGTTTAACCAACTTGAAATATGAAATTATTTTAAACTCGGAAGAAAAATATATGTATTAATTTCCCAAAGGAGGTTAAAGAAATAAAGGATCATTTTCAACCATTGTTGAACATTTATTCATTGTCACAGTTCATTGCAATGTTTGTCAAACCTTAAATTATTTTTATACTTATGTTTTAATAACCTCATAATAAGAAGGCCAGCCTTGAAAAATCACCATATCACTTGACAATCTCAAACAACACCTTTGAACCAAAATTTGTTTACACAAAGTCTCTAAATATCAAGTATCTACACAGGTCATAAAAATCTTTTGGAAATTAATTTAGTCTTCACCTTAAAATTGGACAGCAATATAATTTATATAGTATACACTTTCCTTCTCATTATTTAAATTTTTGTGGTAGAATAAAATAATAAAACACTTTTCTGCCAGAGTGGTAACACAGCAGTAGGACATTTGCCTTGCACACAGTTGACCCAGGACCCACCCAAGTTTGATCCAAAGAATCCCATATAGTCCCTGGGCCTGCTAGGAGTAAATCCTGAACACCACGGGATGTTCTACCCCTCAATAAAAGTAAAAATACTGTCTTAACCATTTTATCCATACTGTTCAGTGGCATTAAATATGTTAATAATAGTGTGCAAACATCAATCTCTATCTCCATTATTATTCTAATCTTGTAAAATTGACACTCTGTGCTCATCACATAACTCCCCATGACAATCTTTTTTTTGTTTTGTTTTTGACCATGAAGGTTTTGTTTATTCACAAACAGATTTGGGAAGCCTGTGGCAGGGGAAAAGAGAGTGACACTTGCAGTTCCCTCATCTGAGCTTGTTTTAAGGCTCTTATGTGAGCTGTTTTAGTCTACTTAACATTTCTTCACCTGCACTTTTATATATATATTTAAAGACCTTGATTACATACATGTTGTGTTTGGGTTTCAGTCATGTAAAGAACACCACCCATCACCAGTGCAACATTCCCATCACCAATGTCCCAAATCTCAAATCCTCCCAACCCAACCCCCGTCCCCATGACAATCTTAATTCTACTTTTTTATCTTTATGAGTTTGACTCCTTGCAGTGCTTCTTGTAAGTGAATTCATACAATGTGATGACTTGCTTATTTCACTTAGCATAATGTCTTTAAGGTTCTAGCATGATCTAGCATATGTAAAAATTCTCTTTTTAAGATCGAATAATACCCCATTAGGTATAAATATCAAATTGTATTTACCTCCCTATATATGTATTTCTTTGTATCCATCATCTACCTATCAATCATCATTATCTATCTATCTATCTATCTATTTATCTATCTATCTATCTATCTATCTATCTATCTATCTATCTATCTATCCATCCATCCGTCCATAGAAGGGCGTTTGAATCACTTCAAGAATGAGTAAGCAATTATGAATAATTCTGCTAAGAACATGTACATGTGTATGTTTTTTACTCAGAATCTTAATGTTAACTCTGGGTATATATCCATATATATATATATATATATATATATAATTGTTGTATTATATGAAATTGTATGTTTAACATTTTGAGGAATCATACTGGCTTTCATAGTATGTGTACAACTTTGCTGCCATTTTCTTCATTTGTTAAAAACAAAACAAAACAACTTTTGTTTGTCTTCTGAGGCCATACAAGGTGATGCTCAGGGAATACTCCTGGTTCTGCATTCAGTGATCATTCTTTTCTTTTTTTTTTTTTTTTTTTTTGGTTTTTGGGCCACACCCGGCGGTGCTCAGGGGTTACTCCTGGCTGTCTGCTCAGAAATAATAGCTTCTGGCAGGCACAGGGGACCATATGGGACACTGGGATTTGAACCAACCACATTAGGTCCTGAATCGGCTGATTGCAAGGCAAACACTGCTGTGCTATCTCTTTGGGCCCTAGAGATCATTCTTGGTGGGGCTCTGCTGACCTGATAAATTGTTTAAGATTAAACAAAGGCCTGTTGTGTGCAAGACAAGAGTTCTACCTGCTGTACTATTTCTATAGCTCCTAAAAATTACTTAAAAATTAAGGGACCATGATTTATAAAGTTGTGTGTAACAGACTTGTACACGTATAATGTTCCACACTAATTATACATCGGTTTCAACTTATCACTGTATTCCAGGTTCTTTCCTATCCCTACCCTGCCATGACAGACACCTTTAAAAGTTTGATTATTGGAATTTGGTTCTTTTCAGGTCATATAAGTCATTCATCTTTTATAGCTTTACATTCTTGCCAGCATTGCTTCTAGTTTAATGAATATTTCTTCTTGATGTTACTATAAATGGAGTTGTTTTTGGAATATCATTTAAAGACTATTCATTGTAAATGTGAAAGAAATAGATTTTGTGTTTTGACTCTATGCCCTCTACTTCATTAAATTTACTTTTTCTTCCAGGGGTGGGGGATTGAGCTATTCTTGACCAACCAGCTAGAGGTCCAATGCAAGGATCTGAGGATGGGGTCTTGCAGTACCAGAGGTGACTCAGTAGTACTTATGGATTTCCAGAGCTGCAATCAGCTATGTTCAATGGACAATGTGGTACCAGAGACTGAATAGGATTGGCTATAAGCAAGAAAAAGCACATTCAACCTTGTACTATCACTCAGGCTCCTGTTGAATTCGTGTTTTAAAATTCCAATAGGTATATCTTGTGTGAAATTTTAGTGCATTATACAGAATAAGCGATATCTGTGTAAAATAATTTTCCTCCTTTATCTATTTGAGTGCCCTTTATTTTGTTTTACTGTGCAATTGCTAAGGCTAGATTTCACGATACAATATTTAAGCATATACATTTAAAATATCTTTATTTAAGCACCATGATTACAAACATGTTTGTGGTTGGGTTTTAGTTATAAAAAAAGACCCCCCCTCACCAATGCAACAGTTTTAATAGAAGTGGCAAAAACAAGCATCCTTGATTTGTTTCTGATTTTAGAGGAAAATTTTACCATCATTCACCTTTTATTATGATGATGGTCTCCATTTATCAGGTCAAAGTTATTTTATCATGTTCTTAGGTTAATGAGTGTTTTTTATAAAAGGGTGTTGAAACTTATTGAATGAATTTTTTAATTGACATGATAGCTTGCTTTTCCCTTTATTTACTAATGTGACATACTAATAAATTTTATATATTGAACTCTTTTTGTATCTGGAATAAATATTACATGGTTAATTTTATAGTCCCTTTGTGTAATACTTATATATTTGATGTCTTAACAAGTCTAAGTTTTTATATTAGTTTGTTTGGGAATATACAATCTTTTTAATATGCTGTGAAAATTGATTTACTAGTGCTTTGATTTTTTTCATCATTGCTCATGAGAGATTTTTTTTATTCACAAAGTCTATGGTTTTCTTTCCATTGAGGCTTAACTTGTGGTTTAACATATCTTGGAAGGCATCAACGTGTTCTTGATTAGAATGTGTATGTTGATACTGAGTAGAAGATTTTTAAGCCCAGTAAATCTTGATAATATATGGCGTTGCTTAGTTTCTCTGTGTTCTCATTTATCTTTCTTTTTTTTGTATGTTCATTGAAAGTGGGGCATTTAGGTTTCTAACAATTGTATTACCCTTGTCAATACTACAACTATTAACACAACAACAACTCTTGATCTTTTAATTTCTTTGGAGTACAAACTGGTAGATTATTTCTCTCTAGTTCATAATATCATACAGAACTACATAAAACAAAAGGGACTCCTCCATCCAAACATTTTACAAAAACATACACAATACCACAAAACAACAATGAAAGAAAAGCTGGGTTTTACAATCCTGCTCAAACTGTGGAGTTTCCTCTTTAAGATCTTTAGTTGCTGCATTGGATTTAGTCTTGGTCTCTGACAGGTTAGGTGAGCTTCAGGCAAATTATGGTCGTCTGAATTCTGTTTGGGTTTACTAAGAAGCTGCAAAGAACAAGTGGATGTACTTTCCAAGTCAGGAATTGGTCTCAGCACTTAGCACTGGACAGAGTAAGAGTTGTTCTGGAGACACTGCTGAAGAGAAGGTTGTAGGTGTCTCACTCATACTGCAAGTGGGGACATGTGACTTATAGACACTTACCCAGTACTGAGGCTACAGAGTTCTGGGTGCATTTATAGGAGCCAAAGGGCAGCGACCCCTTCATTTTTGTCCATCTCTGCTTGATATACAACTCTGGTGTTATCTGACACAAAGATAGTAACTGATATATAATGCCTTTCATTGAATTTTGTAACTATTTTTCAACTAACTGTGTTTTGTTTAAATATAGATATACATGCCTTGGCTTCCATGGAATATTTATTGTAGTCTTTTCATATTTTTTGGTGTGTGTATGTATGTTTTAGGCCACAACCAGCGATGCTCAAGGGTTATTTCTGGTTGTAGGCCCAGGGATCTCACCTGGTGGTGCTCTAAGGACTATATGCAGTGTTGAGAATCAAACTGTGTTTCTAATGCATTTGGGGTAAATGTCTTAATTCTTGTACCATTTCTGGTTATTCAATCTTTTGTATTTTAAACTTTTTGATGATATATATGATTGTTGACATTTAGTATTCACTAGTAGTTATATTTAAAAGTCATGGATTTAGGGAGGATTCCATAAGCCATATGCAAAAAGTTATGTTTAATCTTAGTCACTCTTGGGTTTTCTTTTAGTCATTTATTAAAACCAGGTAAGAAGAATGTTAAACTTTTTGTTGAAGAAGCTCCTGAGTTTCCTTGAGGTTTTGAGTAACTGTGGCAAGTAAAGGAAGAGACAGAGGTCAGAGGGGGTATTATAGAGCATCATTTCTTAACCTAGGGCCCCCTAGGAGGCCACAAGTAAAATTATATAAATGGTAGTTCATGAGATGAAACAAAAGGAAAACTAGGATGTCAGGGATGTCACAGGAAGAAAACATGCCTAAAGGGGCCAGGTAGGCAAAAGTTTGAGTAATACAGTTATAGTGAATCAGACCAATGATTATGAGAGTTAGTTTGACAGATTTGAGGGATAGTTGATATTTTAGAAATATACAAAACCCTTTTAATCTCTATATTCAGTTTTCCATTTCATCAATTTAACTAATCTTCTCACAGCACAGAGACTGGCACACATCACAAAGAACATAAATAACCAGTGCTAGGGTGGATGTAGGGAGAAAGGGTTTCTCAGTCACTGCTGGTGAATGGAGACTGGCCCATTCTTTTTGGAAGATAATATGAATATTTCTCAAAAAGCCAGAAATTGAGCTTCCATATGATCCAGCAATACCACTCCTAGGAATATACCGTAGAAACACAAAATCATAATAGCCCTCTACACTCCTATGTTCATCGCAATACTGTTTTACAATAGTCGGAATCTGAAAACAACTCAAACACTTGATAAAAGATGAGTGACTAAGGAAACTGTGGTACATGTACACAATGGAATACTATGCAACTATTAGGAAAAACAGTCATGAAGTTTGCGTATACATGCATGGCTATGGAGAGTATTATGCTGAGTAAAATGATTCAGAGGGAGATGGATAGAATAACCTCACTCATTATGGCATATTAGAAAAGTAAAATGTAGGATGGTAATAATATCCAGAGACAATAGTGAAGGGCCAGGAGGACCAGTCTATAGTAGGAAGCTTCCCAAAAATAGTGGAGCCATGCAGTTAGGGCAGAGAAGGGACCAATATGGCAATGATAGTTAGACCTGATCAAGCTAAACAATAATTGGGTGTTGGGGGGCCGGAGTGGTGGCACAAGTGGTAAGGCGTCTGCCTTGCCTGCGCTAGCCAGGGACAGACTGTGGTTTGATTCCTGGTGTCTCATATGGTCCCCAAGACAGGAGCGATTTCTGAGCGCATATCCAGAAGTAAACCCTGAGTGTCACTGGGTGTGGCCCAAAAACCAAAAAAAAAAAAAAAATTGGGTGTTGGATGGAGATTATGTGACATGTGGGACAACTCCATTGACAATAGTGCAAATTACAGCATCTACAAAGAAAAATAAAGGACAATTTATGTATATCTCTATCTATATATAGAGAGAGGAGTTAAATGCCTTCCCTAGAGGTAGGCAGAGGAGATGTATGCAGGGAAACAAGGGCCATAGTTGTGGTAAATGTTCATGGGTGAAAGGTGGCATACATTGTAAGACTGAAACTCAATTATGAACAACTTTGTACTCAGTGTTTAAATAAAAAGAAATAAAAAGATAAATTTCATAGTCTTAACTATTTCTTCTGATCACTAATGATTTTGTTCTTTATCTTGAGAACATCAGTTTTCACTTGTATATTTCAGTGGAATAGTATATGAAATTAAAAAGCAACAGAATTTAAAACATACCTGGAAAAATGAAGACTTTGGGACACTAAATAGGTTTTATATAGTATATATAACAAATATTTACCAAATTCCTTTTGTGTGCCAGGAGCTCCATTAACCTATGAAATTGCACACTAAAAAATTAATTCCCCCTTTAGAATAGCTCATTGTTCATGGGGGAAGATAAACACATAGACATTTCAATGGTATAATTATTATAATTGAAATATAACATAATTGTATTTCAGGCATAATTGAGAGTGTCAAGAAGGAGCTTTGAAGTTTTCTTGAGGAAAATCAAGAGAGAGGAGCTTTTAGTTGAAAATGCAATAAAATTTTTTAGTGAATATAAAACAGAAGTATCATGTGAAAAGGGGACAGCACATACAATAGGTAATACCTTTTTATTTAAACTCTAAAATAGATTAGTGAAGAATTAAAAATAGCCTTATTGATGCTAGTAAAATAAGGTTATCAAGATGAGGTATAAGTAAAAATAAAAGTTAATTCAATATATTTTAGATACCATTATTGAAAACTAATCTATGTAAATGAGAGTAGGCATTCTCTTGCCTTAAATGATTTTAATGACTTTATTTACATAGGCTAAACCCTATAGCAATCATTCATCACAAATTGACTTTTATTGATCTATCTTCTAATCATTGCATTTGCCATTACTTTGTTTCCTTGGGCAAGCATTATGAAATAAATTTGCTACGAGCTTGTTAAGGGGGCAAATTTTGGGGTGGGGAAAATAGAGACATTGGTAGAGAGAAGATCACATTGGTGGGGGGGACTAATATTGAAATATTAAATGACTGAAAGAACTATATTGTGAACAACTTAGTAAATAATGCTTTTGTAGGCATAAATTAAAAATAAAAATATAATTAAAAAGAAATGTAATATAGAGTATTGAAGTTAATTCTATCCTAATAGTGTGAGGAAAGAATGGTAGAACAGTAGAACCTAGCATATTTGAAAAGAACGGAATTCACTGTTTACAGAATTTGTGACCAGTAAAACTATTTCTAGTTAAAACTAAGGCAAGTCTCTCTCTCTCTCTCTCTCTGGTTTTTGGGTCACACCTGGCAGTGCTCAGGGATTCCTCCTGGCTCTGCGCTGTGAAATCACTCCTGGCAGGCTCCGGGGATCATATAAGATGCTGGGATTCAAACTACCATGTGTCCTGGATTGACTGCATGCAAGGCAAATGCCCTACCGCTGTACTATCTCTTAACCTTCAAACCCACAGTTAGGATTAAGAAACAAAGTCCTCTTAGGTCCTCAAACTCTGAACTTGGAGTCATAATTAGTAGGTCAAACTGGAGAGATGATGTATTATGAAATGAAAGTGTCTTGTCAACTTTCACTGATATATTATCTTATAAAACATCAGGACATTAAATATTTGGTAGTGAAACTCAGAATATTGATTTTTCTCCTCCCGGTGCAAATGGTCTTTGCTTCTGAAGAATGGTAGGCATTGCAGAGTTGTTTATACCAGTGGATCTCATCCCTGCAAAACAAATGTCAAACAGTGCATCTGGGTATTGTCTTGATAAATGACATGACTCAGTGATCACTGACCCACATTTTGTAATATGATTTTATAAAACCCATGTGACAAGGCTAATGGAGATGGATGCACTGTAGTTCCTATACAGTAGAGAACTGATACTACTCTTAGAAAAAAGAAAATAGGAAATGTGATTACATATTTGCTGTTATAAGATTTCATCTAAAGAAAGACTATTAAGAGAGTTTGGTTGCTGCAAACTGGAGAGAAGCTACAATCTCATACAAATGACTGCATGCCGGCCACCTAGACTGCTTGGTCAAAATGACTTTATTTCTGTCCTTTCAGATTCGCCACTGGCAGAGCACCAGGTGCGGAATATCAGAGCTTTTACTCAGTACGTTTTGGAAGGCACATGATCCTTTGCTATATGGAGTTGTGGTCTGGGATTTTCTTTTTATGACGTGTGTGTGTGTGTGTGTGTGTGTGTGTGGTGTGGTGTGTTGTTGTGTGTGTTGACAGCCTTTATCTGAGGATTCAGAGCAGAGGAAAGATGTGACCTTATCGCAAAGATTTTTTAGCCTCACTCATGAAAGGAAGAAGACCCAAAAAGCAAACTTTTTTTTTTTTTGCGTTTACAGAAAAAGCATTAAGAAAGTTTGAAAGCTTTTGTTTTGAAACAGAAACTTATATTGTTTTGCCGTGTAACCTGCAAGATACACAGAAGAATTTACTGAGCAGCAATATGCAAAATATATTAGGGAAAAATCTTTGTAATCAGAATTCCTACGAATGGGTGTGTTTTCCTATTAAGACATCAAACTTTTTTTTTTTAAATAAAATCTTTATTTAAACAAGCATGATTGTAGTTTGGTTTCAGTCATAAAGAGAACACCCCCCCTTCATCAGTGCAACTTTCCCACCACCAATGCTCCCCTCCCTCCTCTTTTTGCACACCAATAAACAATGTGAATCAGAAAGTGCATGAGATCATAGTCAGTCCTATAATATTTCTCTTTTAGAGCACTAGGCATTTATAGAAATACTTTGTTTTTGATTACTGTTGAAAGAAAACTGTCTAATTTTCAGACAAGGAAATCAAACAATTTGTGACTATGAAAGGACTAAATTTTTTTTGTGGCTTTGGGACATCAAAATTTTTGTTAGTTTTTATCATCTTGAAACCATAAGCTTAAAGATTATGCAGGAGAGGTGTGAGCCTTGAAGGCAGAGGTCATCTTCTCAACGGGAGAATTTTGTATCTGGATGAGATGACCCAACGGAGAGAGTGAGAAGTGAAGATTAAGTGAAGAGTGTAAAATCTTGGTAAAGATCACTTTCAAGTGCGAGAGAGAGAGAGAGAGAGAGAGAGAGAGAGAGAAAGAGAGAGAGAGAGAGAGAGAGAGAGAGAGAGAGAGAGAGAGAGAGAGAGAGAGAGAGAGAGAGAGAGAGAGAGAGAGAGAGAGAACACAAAAAGAAGACTCCGTCTTGAGGAGGAAAACCCTGAAGGTTAAGCAGAAGAGCATTTGAAAAAGAAGGGAATAGTCATCAATGATAAATGCTGCAGGGTGATAAAGAAATAATTGAACTGGAATGTGTCCGTTGTGTTTGTCAACTAATACAATGTTACTGGGGATTGTGTGACCAAGTTCAATAGAACAGTTGTGGCAGGAACCCAGATTGCAATGGATTAAAGAGTAAATAGACAAAGAAGGAGAGGGGAGGAAATGCATTTTCCTTTTAAAGAAACAAATTGCTTCAATCAAGTCTCAGAATTTTCTGTGCATGTGTTGGGGTTGCTAATAAATGTTTGTTTTAAGGAGAAAGGACTGTATTGCTGCAAAAAATATGTCTGTTGTTATTGTTCTTTGCGCCAGTTTTTTTTATTTTATCAAAACAATACATTGGACAGAACTTTAGAGCTAGTATATTAGATGCATAACATTAAGTAAACTTTCTCAGAAGAACAGGAAGTGAAAGCAAGAAAACAAGATAAAGCGAAGGGCAGGAGTTTGCAGGCTTAAGCAAGTCTCAACCTCTCTTCCAATTAAAAAGTTTTCCAGACTGGAGAGGTCGTACAGCAGGTAGGGTGTTTGCCTTGCAATGACTAACCCTGGTTGGATCCCTAGCATCCTATATGGTCTCCTCAGCAATGCCAGAAGAAGTTTCCAAGTGCAGATGGAAGACTAACCCCTAAGCATTTCTGGGGGTGGCACACACACACACACACACACACACACACACACACACACACACACACACATACACACACACACACACACACACAAAAAACTTCCTTTCAAATACCGAAAAAACAGGTTAAACTTCTTCAGCATCATTGGTTTGTTGTATCTTAAAAATACTCAACAATTAATTCCCCCAACAATTAATTTTAATCAAAATTTTTTAATTAAATTTGGGGAATTGCCATGCAGTGGTTTGGGGTCTGGAGGCCACTCCCTGTGATTCTCAGTGAGCCATATCTCTGCTTCTATATTAGGGCCCAATGTGTCCATACATACCATCAGGGTTATCCTGGTGAGTCTAGTAAAACCATTTGGTGCCAGAAATCAAACCCAAATGCCTTGCAATGCATCCTATCCTTATACTATCTCCCCAGTTCCTAAAATTAATTACCTTTTTGTTGTAGTTTAGGTAACATGGCTATAATTATGGTATCACGTAAGGCTTTTACATCCAATGTTATTATACCTTACCATCACTGAAGGGCCCAAGACCTAAATAATTCTTTAAAATTTTTTCCTTACAAAGATTTTTTTAACTCAGTGACCACAGTTAAATGCTCTGGAGTTACAAAGTTTAAACATTTAAGAGACCCTCAAACGCAAATGGATTACATACCTTTACATCAAACAAAAACTATAAGGTATATAGAACAACACATAGGTAAAACACTCCAAGACATTGAGACTAAAGGCATCTTCAAGGAGGAAACAGCACTTTCCAAACAAGTGGAAGCAGAGAAAAAGAGATGGGAAGATATTATGCTCCTCAAAGGAAATAGTGCCTAGGATACAAAAGCCACCCACAGAAGCTATTAACCCAATTCCCATCAGATAAGGGACTAATATCAAATGTATACAAGGTATTGACAGAACTTTACAAGAAAAAAATCTAACCCCATCATAAAATGGGGAGAAGAAATGAACAGAAAATTTCTCAAAGAAGAAATACAAATGGCTAAAAGGCACATGAAAAAATGTTCCATATCACTAATCATCAGGAAGATGCAAATCAAAACAATAATGAGGTACCATCTCACGCCACAGACACTGGCACACATCACAAAGAACAAGAACAATCAGTGCTGGCAGGGATGTAAAGAGAAAGGAACTCTTAGTCACTGCTGGTGGGAATGCGGTCTAGTCCAGTCTTCATGGAAAATAAGATGGAGATTCCTCAAAAAACTGGAAATTAAGCTCCCATATATGATCCAGCTATACCACTACTAGGGATATATCCTAGGAACATGAAAACAATACAAAAATGCCTTCTGGAGGTAGGAGAAGTGGCGCAAGCGGTAAGGCATCTGCCTAGCCCGTGCTAGGATATACCCTAGGAGCACAAAAATGCAATATAAAAATCGCTTCCTCACACCTTTATTCATCACAGCATTATTTATTTACAATAGCCAAACCCTGGAAACAACCAAGATGTCTTTTAACAAATGAATGGCTAAAGAAACTGTGGTACATATTCACAATGGAATATTATGCAGCCATCAGGAAAGATGAAGTCATGAAATTTTCCTATACATGGATGTACATGGAATCTATTATGCTGAGTGAAATAAGTCAAAGAGAGAGAGAGAGACAGAATGGTCTCACTTATCTATGGGTTTTAAGAAAACAGAAAAGACTTGTGGAAGTAATTCCCAGAGACAAGGGCCGTAAGGACCTGCTCACGATATGAAACTCACCAAAAAGAGTGATGAGTGAAGTTAGAGAAGTAACTACACTGACAATAATGTTGAGAATGCCAATGAGTGAAGGAAGTAGAAAGCCTGTGCTGAATAAAGGTGGGGTGGGATGGGGAGAGGAGTAAAATAGGGCATCGGTGATGGGGATATTGCACTGGTGAAGATGTTCTTTTTATGACTAAAACTGAACTATAATCATGTTTGTAATCACGGTGTTTAAATAAAGATATTATTTATTTAAAAATTTAAGAAACCCCATATCCTTTTAGATTATTTCTACCATTACTATTATGTTTTTGTTATATAGTCTCCTGTATTCAAATAACTTGACATTGCATATCAGGAAATAGAACTGGACATTACCCCTCAAGTCTTAGCTAGAGAATAAGCCCAGACCTATTGTCCAAACACAATATCAATATCAAAACACAATGACATTAGTGGGTCTCATGTGTGTAAAGGTTGGTTGGGTGGGTAATCCAAGTTTTCTAACATGTCTGTGTATATATTTTTAATCTTTAATATTGTATTTAATTGGAATAGTATAAATTGGGAGCCATATTTTACTTTTCTGTAATAAATTATTTTAAAAACATCGATGTAGTTTACATTTTATCTTGCTTTACATATCCTTTATGCCATTCTTTTGGGAGCTTTCTGAATTTTGATAATGCTCAACATCCCTTTTTTCTTCTATAAAATTTTTTGTTCCCATCCTTGATAAATACATTGAACTAAAATAGCACTAAGAAAAGATTGAGGATCATGCTGACGGAGCTTGTTTTACTTATTAACAATTTCCTACACTGGCATTTTATAGGACTTTACCCCAAATAGTTACAAATCTATATATTTCATTGTTGCTTTACTCACAGTTCTTATATATAATAATGCATGGCTATAAAGTGTCCTGGTGAATCAATATACATTTCCTGGTTAAAAATCTCTCAATACGTCTCCATTACTTTTGTAATAAAGTCCAACCTTTAACATGACTCTAACTATTGCCTCCTCTTAATTTAAATAATTTCTTTCAGTCTTGCTAAAAAATTTGCAGCTCCCTCATGTATCATGTCTTCTACCAAGTTGAAGCCTTTTATTTACTTTGTGTTTTCTTCAGCTAACATATTTCCATACTTTAATCCTTAGTTATTGATCCTGTTTATTTCTCTATGCACTGCTGATTATCACAAAGATGCTGCTCTCTCTCATAAAGTGTTTTCATTCATCTTTCCCTATTATTCCCATATTTAGGTTTAAGAATGCTGATTGTGTTGAATTTTCTGTTTCTCCTTTTAGAACAGTGTTTTACAGCTTTTGTCTGACTAGGGCCTCCTATTGATCCTGTTTATTTCCTATCTCCCCAACTTTCTTCTCCCTTGATCTACCTGTCCTATCTCCCCCCCCCCCCCCCCCGACCTACTAGACCTACCTAGAGAGGTCTAGTCTTGTAATCACAACACCACTTTTATGTGATTTTTTTAGCCTGTGATCTTAGATCGTATCGGGCATTTTATGTCCATGTGCTTCTTAGTAGTAATGAACCAATACAGTTTATAAAATGTCAATACTAGTCAGTGTTGAATTGCTTTTTACCTGCATTATTCTTTACCTCTACTCTCTTTTTTTTATAAGGTAACTGTATAAAATTTGGTTGCAGTGAATTATTTTTGGTGCCCTAAGCTGGCCTCTGGTGATTGGCTCTTTCCCTGCAAGCGATGACAGAGCATCTACTCAAGTATCTTCAGAATGTTGCCTGGTATGAAAGTCAGACTCATCTCACTTTCGATTACAAAATCCCCCTTCCGAAATCTAAGGCATTTGCTTAGCTTTGATTTTCTGGCAATTTTCCCATTCTCTTTGATTTTTTTTTTCCCAGGACACTGGCAGCTGCGATAACAGCTGCAAATTGTTTTAATTGTCTTAGATGTAATGCATCTGGACTTGAACACATTTTAAAGCTGCTAGGCATTCTCTTGCTATTTCCTCCTCTGAATATTGTGTTCCATCCTTTGCAGCCAGAATATCATTCTTCATGGAAAAAAATGAAATAAAAAGTGTTGTTCTGCTTGCTTGCTTTTATCATTTTCACCAAGTGGCTAATATCCATTGTTTTGTATGATTATCAAAAGCAGTACTTTAAAATACCACCACAACACTCTTTGTTTTGTTTTGGGCCCACACCCAGTGACGCTCAGGGATTACTCCTGGCTATGCACTCAGAAATCGCTCCTGGCTTGGGGAACCTTATGGGACGGGGGAGCCAACCATGATCTGTCCTGGGTCAGCCTCGTGCAAGGCAAATGCCCTAAAACTGTGCCACTGCTCCGGCCCACCATTACACTCTTATTTTAGTCATCTATGGTGACATTTGAGGAATTATACCAGTAAGGTCATTTGGGCAAGAGAAATATATGTAGATGGACAGGAAATTGCATATGTATGTATGTGTATATATGTGTACACATAGAGTGTTTGCTTATTGCTAGGTAGTTCTATTATCTTGCCTTTAATATGATTTATTCCATAATAAATATCACCATAACTTGTAGTCAAGAGTTATGAGCAAATACCACAGTATTACATTATAGTCATAATAATCTTGGCTTTTAGAGGTATTAAAATTATTTTATTTAATTCAGTTTTATGTTCATCAGTCAATCTGTTAATCTAGCCACATATACTTAATTCATAGTTTAAACCTAGTGCTATATTAGAATTGCTCACATAATCAAGAATCACTTCTGAAATGCTAATTATATGCCTAAATAGTGATGTGGGGGGGGCAGAGTTAAAAGAAAATTTATATTATTTTTTTGTAATTTAGTTGAGTAGAAAAGTCAGGATCATTAAAAAGGAGTCAAGTAAAAATTAAAGTATATATTATATGATTAAGAATCCAAATAAGGGGCCAGAGCAGTGGGTAAGGCAATTTCCTTGCATACATCCCTAGAATCCCATATGATCTTATGAACACCACCCAGGAGTAACATAGGTTAAACTCGGTTTATGGGTATCACCAGGTGTGGCCACAAAAACAAAACAAATGAGAGAGAGAGAAAGAAAGAGAGAGAGAGGGGGAGAGAGAGAAGAAGGGAAGAGAAGAGATGAGAAGAGAAGAGAAGAGGAGAAGAGAGAGAGAAGAGAGAGAAAAGAGAGAGAAAAGAGAGAGATAAGCCAAGTGAAGCAAAAGCCATGAAAGCAAATAGGTAAATGGAGGAGATTCAAATTGTGAGACAAGAATTGGGGCAGGTAGGTTTGAAGTAGACTTTGAAGGATTGGATAGGACATGAAGTTCACATGGTAACTATTTGTGAGCAAAGAGTTAATGTCAGGAGTAAGAATAAAATTTTCTGAAACTGATAAACCAGATCAGCAAGAATTGGGTGGGTTTTATTTTGGGGAGCAGTTAGATAATGAGTTTGATAGTAATTGTCAAATATGAAAACACTTTACAAGAAATTTTGAATATAAGTAACATTTTTGTTCCCAAAAGAACATGATCATGATCTTTAAATATTTCCCCAAACTCTTTTAAATAGGTAAATATTTTATGTTATCAATAGTCTCAGCTATGCTATTTAGTTTAATATTTATAATGTAAACAAGGTCAATCGAAAATGTTTGATGATGCTCAGTTTTACTATGTCTAGAATGTGCTGGTAAATATGTAAAAACCATTTACATTTTCAATTTATAGTATTTGCTAATGTCTGTAAGGCAAATACTACCACTTGAAGCAATGTTAAGCTATCAATGATTCAATACCCAGTTTTAAAAATTCCTGCAAATTCAACTTGACTCATACGCATTGACATATAGCTACAGCTACCATTGCTCATGCTTCTGACATTGATACTTTCATAGGGGCTAAATTTGAAAAAAAAATTGATACCAACACATGGAAAATTTGCCTTTGGTGATTAGTAATAATCCAGTCGAATCTAATTTTATGTAGCTCATTAAAAAAAACGGAGCATAGGGAAAACTCCAACACTTTCTATATAAGAAAATGATAAGAGCCTTTGAACTGAATATTCAACCCAAAGGAAATGCGATTCCAGGCACATTTTCTACGGAGAGGTCTGGACAAAGCGTTGCTCCCGTTAGTTGGTCTTTCTAGTAGAAAAGTTCAGGTTGGAAATTCTGGGGGGAACTAAGCACGGGGTGAACAAATGAGATGTCTATGCAAGGGTGTCAGCAGTATGCCTTGAAGAAAGAATGGGCAAGCATAGCTTTTGCTCTGTTCACACTCTGATCCTTTCTCTCTCTCTTTTTAATTTTATAAAAGCTTTATTTAAGCAACATAATTACAAGCATGGCTATAGTTGGGTTTCAGGTCCTTTCTCTTTTGATTTCAGCATCCTCACCCTTTTACTTCTTGGCTGAAGCCTCTCACAAGGGCCAGGAGCAATAGGACATTATCAATTTGTACAGTTACCTTACGTGTGGCCAACTTGGGTTCTATCACACATAGTCTTCCAAGAACCTCCAGGAGTCAATGATCTCTGATCTGAGAGAGAGGAATAATCCCTGAGCACTGCTGTATGTGCCCCTCAAACAGCAACAACAGCAAAACAACAATAACAACTACAATAACAACAAAAACAACAACAAATCCAACCCAATAGTACCTGTATTGCCTATGACAACTTTGCCAAACTTTAAGCACCATCACGCACGGCTGATTGCAGGTGCTTCTCTACTTCCACACATCATTCACAATGCCAATTAGCTCTAGACTGTGGTCCTTCCCAGTTGCAGGAGTATGGGCAAAGGAGAGTCCATTTGGGCACCAGACACCACCTGAGTCCTGCATCCAGGTAACACAAGCCTTCCAAGGGCAAAAACCACCACAAACCCTTTCAGTGCCAACCACATCTTTCTATTTTTTCCCCTCTTCAAAAACAACTTGTGTGTGTGTGTGTGTGTGTGTGTGTGTGTGTGTGTGTGTGTGTGTGTGTGTAAGAAAACCATTTAGTCAAAAATAAAGACTAAAAATATTTTTCTGCTGATAATGTTCCTGGTTCCATCCCGTGGCATTATGCTCCATAATGCGCTTTGTGGAGCCATTTTGTCATTGCTTTGGGTCATCCTTGCTCACAATTGGTTATTTACTCAGGGGCTTTTGAAATTATTGAGTTGACACATCTGTCAGACGGCAAAAGCAGAAATGCTAAAAGGTCACTTGGAGAGAAACCAGCTGCTCCAGACAAACCTTTCTGCCTCCAAATAGCGCAATCATTACAGTCTGGCAGATGGGGCCTTTGCATTCATTTCAGTCCTCCCTAGCCTTCAGGTATTTAGCTACAGTACCTCATTGGCAGGTCAGCCAGGCCTCCTTGTAATTACCCACACAATAGGCAACTCTCTGCTTAAGAATAACAGCTCCATTTTCTCTAAATAGGAAACCAGCTTCCTTACAGATAGGAGCTGCTCAATGCTTGCCCCACAAACTTTCCCATTAAAAGATTAGTTTTGACAGTGGTAGTTATGTTTCTATTACTTCTGCAGGTTTTTTTTTTTTATTATTATTATTAAACCCTGAAACAGGAGGCTGGGCCTGACTGAAGGATCTGGAGGGCTTTGGAGGGCCTCAGAGGAGGTGGCCTCTAGGGAAGATGTCTGAGAACTCTTTTTCCCTCCTCTAATCCTTTCTCTTCTCCACTTTCTCTCTGGATGCACCTGAAGATGTAGCAGGAGGCGAGGGGAAAAGATGATGTCTGCGCTACTCTAAGAAATGTTTTGTTTTGATGATTTTGCAATCAAGTTTGGCTTCTCTAAAGTCATGGGATCTGAAAGGGGTGTATTTGTGTGTGAATCTGTACTCTCATGTATTCCTCTTTCTGTATTTATGACACCTGGGAATAATGTAAATAAAAATAAAGGACAAAATAAAGCAACAATCACAAAAATTAAAATAAAAAGAAGACCAGCCGATGTTGACAATTTTGGGTAACAATTAGCATGTCCACAGCTTTAATAACAGCATTTTTGTTTGTTTTGGGACCATACCTGTTTATGTTCAGGGGTTATATACTCATGAATTACTCCTAGAGGGCTTGGGGAGGACCATGTGGGATGCTGCTGATCAAACCTGAGTCAGTCACATGCAAAGGAATTGTCTTTTCCACTATACTATTGCTCTGGCCCCTAATAACATTATCTGAATTCTTATTAATCTTAATCATAATGGTCAGGTGTGTATCTCAAAGTTAGTAGCCGTGGGATGGTCTTTCTGAATTGCCAGTTTATGTATGTATTCTTTTCTTGAAACAGTAATATTATTGGTAGATGGTCTCTGCTTTCTGTTATTTAGGGATCCTTAAGTTTAGATCCCCTTTCATTTTCCCTCTCAGAACTATTTTCTTTGGAGAAATAAAACACATGGGCACTGCTAATTCATTAATTCACCACCTTGAATTCATTATACATTTAATTTTTTTCTTGTTTTTGGGTCACACTCAGTAGTGCTCAGGGGTTAGTTACTTCTGGCTCTGCACTCAAAACTTGCACCTGGCAGGCTCATAGTACCAGGTGGGATGCCAGGGATTGAACCCGGGTCCATCCTGGATCATTTGCAAAGCAAACACCCTACTGCTGTCTCTGGCCCCAATTTACATTTATTTTTAAATTAAGTTTGTAGTTATATGACCCCATACAGCCCATGATCTACAGTTTAAGAAACTAGTGAGAGTTCAAAAAGTCATTGGAGTTTGCACGGACAAGACTGAGGGTGGAAAATGTGAAGTGCTTTATACTTGCAATTAAAGTTCTACATGATAGTAGCACATTAATAGATGCTGTGTCCATGGTTAGCCTGTAGGGGCTTCTTAGATAAATGAATGTGATCCTCAGGACTTCTCTTGGAAAATACTATCAAAGAACTGCAATCAGAAAAAATGGTAACAATCATTCACTTACCTAATATGGTATTCCATGAATGAATTTTTTGTTTTTGTTTTCTTGGGCCACACCAGACAGCAGTCAGGGGCAACTCCTGGCTCTGCATGCAGAAATTGCTCCTGGCAGGCTTACTGGACCATATGGGATGCTGGGAATCAAACCTAAGTCTGCAATGAGGAAGTTCCTAGCCTAGGTCTCGACCTAAAATTTGTACAAAAACCAAGATCTCTAATTCCAGAGGTCTAACTTTGACAACTGCGACTGAGCAGAACTTCTGGACCTATGCTGAAAGACTATGCCCTAGGTTCTTTCCTAGTTCCGAACAATAACCAAGACCACTAATTATGGAAGACTGATTACAAGAAAAGACTGATTACAACAACAGTGATGGAACAGAACTCCTAGAACCATAAAGAAAAA
The DNA here is from genome assembly GCF_024139225.1 of Suncus etruscus. Taxonomy (NCBI): domain Eukaryota; kingdom Metazoa; phylum Chordata; class Mammalia; order Eulipotyphla; family Soricidae; genus Suncus; species Suncus etruscus. The sequence goes on from NC_064857.1 coordinate 5,367,670, forward strand.
CTCTATCCTAGCCTTCACCCTATGACCTATGCAACAGAAGCAGGATGTCATCACCCACATCTGAGTGGAAAGTTTCCTGGCACCATAAAAAGACCTTGGGAAGTGAAAATGAGTGAGTATGGACCCAGTAGTAGTTCCCATGGCAGTATGTTTCAAGGGTGGAGAAACCCTGTACCTCTTAGATCAAGGGGATTCCTATTGTAATTTCCCCAATATTTACCATGCCTATGCAAAAAGAAAGAAAGAAAGAAAGAAAGAAAAAGAAAGAAAGAAAGAAAGAAGGAAAGAAAGAAAGAAAGAAGGAAAGAAAGAAGGAAAGAAAAAGAAAGAAAGAAGAAACACACGCCCCCCCTTCTTTTTTTTAAAAGAAATTGCTGGTCTAGTTTTATTTTTTTTGGTTGTTGTTTCATTTTTTTCCCATAACTGATGGTTTTGGTTTATCCTTTGTTTATTCTTTTTGTAATTGTTTTGACACTTCCCTATTGTCTTTTGTTTCTGCTTTGATTTGGTTTACTACCTTTTTCTTCTTTTTTTCTCTTCCTTCTTACAAATGGATATTTATAACACCTAGACGAACTCCTCCTAGTTTTTCTCTTTTTTGTTTGCCATTTTATTCCCCCCTCCCCAATGGTACCAAGACCAGACAGTAGAATGTTCATTTGGTGGAAATAAAAACTGATCAGACATGAATACCAAATCCAAAGTCAACGAAAACAGAATTGATACCCAATCTACAACAAGCTGTACAAGGGGGGAACTAGCATTTTGGGGGAAAAGGAGGGAGAGGTAGGATGCATCCTCAGAACAGGGGTGGAGGGAGGACAACACTGATGGTGGGAATGCCCCTTACTCATTATCACTATGTGCCTCAAATATTGCTGTGAAAGAGTTGTAATTCACTTTGACCACAATAAAAAGTAAACAAACAAACAAACAAACAAAAATACCCTTAGGTCTGTTCTGGGTCTGCCTTGTGCAAGGTAAACACCCTACCACTTTGGTCCTGAATGATTGTTTTCAATGGATGACCTTTTTTACCCATTATTCTTTATTCCTACTTTCTCTCTTTATTCTCTTCTTTCTTTTATTTTAAGGGTTAAATAGTAAATCAAGAGGCAGTTTTGGTTCTTTGACAGCTACCAGTGAACAAAATATGATTTTTTTTCCAGGCTGCAGAGATAAGACGATTGCCTTACATGTAGCAGACCAAGGTCTGATCACTAGCATACAGGACAGTGAGAAAGATGGTTCCTGAATGCAGAACCAGACATAACCCCTGAGCATTTCCAGCTATGGCCTTCAAACTAAAACAAAAAACAAAAAACAAAAACAAAACAGAAATAAAAAACCAGGGGACTTTTGGTGCCTTCATTATTCTTTAATAATTGAGAGAAATTTTGTTATAGACCTTGTCTGAATTTTGTTGGGAATCAAGAAATGAGAAATTTGAATGAGAATATGTCAACATGACTTATGTAAGAAGTTTCTTCTTCTGTAAGATACAACTAAAGCAGTACATAGCATTACTGGTTGTACCAGAAAGTTCTTGCAATGCAATGGATCTGGATCAAGAATTTGGTTGCATGAGGAGGCAATTATATTATAATGATACATTATAAATCTAGGAAAGAGTTCATTTATGAGGTAATACCCATGCCTCAAGATATGACAGCTTTTTATTTGCCAACTTCGATTTTTATATCATAAGTGTTGTCTGATGTGAATTCCTCACCTTGAAAAGCTTCCTCTTAATACCAGATCCAGAATCTGATAGATTTAGTTTGGCTCAATCAGTGGGTTTATTCCAGTATTATTTTTGTTTGTTTGTTTGTTTGTTTTTTGGGGAGTTGAGAGTCAGCAAAACGTATCTGTGTTCAGACTGGAAAAAAATGACTATAGATTCAAATAACACCCTGAAGCTTCATTTGTTATTGTTGTTGTTGTGTGTATGTTAGTGAGAGAGAGAGAGAGGAGAAAGAGTGGAGTTGGGATATAGAGGCACATCTGGTGGCACTGAAGGCTTAATATTAGTTTAGGAATTAATTGTGGTGGTACTTAGAGAATAATATGTAGTCTAGGGGTTGATCAGAGAACTGGCTGCATGCTAGTCAGCAATTTGTTAAATATCTCTCTGGCCTGAAGAAAATTTCTGACTGATATGCAATGATCAGTACATGAATTATTAGGTGAAATTAGAAGATAGATTTGAAAAAGTTAAGTATTCTACAGGGGTTTCCTAAAATTTTGTATGAGTGGAAACTGGTATAAAAGTATGTTTTTTGATTATGGGACAAGATTTGAGTCAATGCAACTTGGATATTAAACAATAAATTATCTTGTTTTGAGATTACCAGCTGTTGAAATCTGCAATTAAATTGTATTCTTAGGTGGAGAGAACAGCATGTTTTGGAATGATGGAAAAGTGAAAGACAGACAGTGAGAGTCAGAGAGAGAGAGAGTCAGAGAGAGAGAGTCAGAGAGAGAGTAAGAGAGAGAGAGAGAGAGAGAGAGAGAGAGAGAGAGAGAGAGAGAGAGAGAGAGAGAGAGGGAACCCGAAGGATAAAGAGCAGTTATCTGGAAAGACAACGCAAGAAATAGTATATTAAGTGAGTAAAAAGATTGGTCAGACTTTCCATGCAGTCATATGTGTGTATGCTTGCATGTTTGCATATGTTGGGGATTATGTAGATGAAGGTCAATGATGGGGACATTGTAATACAAGGGGATGAAAGTCTTTAAAGGAATGAGCATCAGATTGAATTCCAGCACAAAAATTATTGACTAGTTGCCTAACTTTACCAAACCTCACATATAAAATGAGGGAAAAAATAACTACTCTATTAGGACCATTTTAAAGATAAGCAAGATAACATAGGTAAAGTAATTATAAAATTATGTAGATATAGTATAGACTCAATAGATGACTAGTATGATGATGATAATAATTGGCTATTATATCTGAACAGAAATGGCAGAAAAGAGAATGGGAAAACTCAGGGCCTATTGGGGGAAGGACCGAGCCTTAAGCTACATATAAAATAATCAAAAATAATTTTCTGGGTCAAATATAAAAAGCCTTCAGTTTATTAAAAATATTTAACAGGCAGAATGAAGTGAATCTAGAAGTAATTTTAGGCAAAAGAATGATTAGATATGGCTGGTAATACATAAATTGGATAACATGTGAGGAATAACCAAAGTCAGAGAGATCAATTAGCTAGGAGAAAGTCAATAGTATAAAATTAATGCCACTGAAATACCACAATGGGCTAAGCTCATACTTTGCATGTCAGAGGCCTGCTTTTTGGGCCACACCCGGTGATGCTCAGGGGCTATTCCCGACTATGTGCTCAGAAATCCCTCCTGGCTCAGGAGACCATATGGGACCCAGGGAATCAAACTAAAGTCCGCCATAGATTAGCACGTGCAAGGCAAACGCCCTAGCACTTGCACCACCGCTCAGCCCCAGAGGCCTGCTTTGGATCTTAGGCACTGCATGATTACTCACAAGAGTCCCCAAACAGGTAGTTGAGACTGACCTTCCAGTACTATTAGCTAGGACCCCAATGTACGCATGTCTCTAATAGATGCATTACATTCATACATATGTAATTGTTATATTGGCATTATTCTTAGATATACTACATATACATTACGTACATTGTTTGATAATAGTCTAATCCTAGAAAGAAAGCAACAGAATGTGGAAGGGCGTTTAGATGACAATTTTTTGGTGTGTTTTAGTTTAGGTAAAATAATCAAGATAGAGCTTGAAAATCTTTCTTCTAAAAGTTGATTTGCAGCCCTGTGATTGACAGTCTTGTTAGTGATAGGGTTTCCTGCAGACCATTTCAGAACCACACCAGAATCCACACACTTCCCCCTTGTTGTGGCCCCAACTGCCTAACCTCCCATCCTGCTTGATTCACCTTGGTAGAATCAGTTTTATAGATCAGTCTTCATTTCTTGTTGCCTTTGGCTATTTGTTTCTTTGCTATTACCTTACTATATTTCTTTATTCCCACAGATGAGAAAAATGATTCTCTATCTGTCCCCTTTTTTCTGACTTTAGTCAACATGGTAAGAACTTGAAATTCTCAATCTAAAGCACATCAGTAAAATGTAATTACCACTGTAACCGACTCATCGCGAAGTGTCAGATTACATTGTGTCCCCTTCCTGCTAACTGACCCTTGATATTGAAGCGTTGGAAATGTGAACGAATGCAGCTAAACTCTGTCCAGTTGCAAGTCTATTTGCATAGTTTAAGAAGTGACAGTGGAAGATATTTTAAATACCTTAGTTTGACTTAAGTTTTAACCTAATCTTTAGTACATGAATACTTAACTCTGGTGATTTTCTCCTTCCTCTTGGGATTTTCCCAATTCAGGAAGGAAGTGTTAACAAATCCACTGAATATAGTATTTTTAAAATCAATTCTTGCCCTGCTTTCTCTATTGGCATTCAAATTTATTTAATTACTAGGCTTTTAATTTGCACAAAACAGAAAAGCCAGATTCTGAGCAAGCATCAGGTGACACTAATGTTAACCTAATTGGTCAATCTGTGTTAATTATAGGGTAACTTGGCTAAATAATAAAGCCATTCACAGACAAGGATGAAATGATTTTAAAAGTCTCTCTTGAATAGAAACTCATTTCCCTAGAACAGTCTGGAGGTCTTTACAACCACAATATGTTCTTTACAGGGACTCTTGTTAAAGATCCTATTTTTAGGTGAAGGATGAGAATTAAGAATTAGGATTTAAAGTCAGAATATATAAATCAGAGTTAATGAAAGTCACATAAAGAGATAAGCTTCAAGTGTGGAAGATCTTTAATAAGAAACTGAAGGATATAAGGTGTTTTATTCTTAGCTGGTTACTTGAGCCTTAAAAGAGATGTTGAAAAAAAATGTAAATACATCTTCAGAGCTAATCAACAACAGACATAATTTCATTCCATGATTGAAATAATTTCTTTTTGCTTTTGTTTTTTTTGGAGGGAATATATACATATTGTATATACGTATATATGATGTGGCTTTTTTTGGTGGGGGGGCACCCAGCAAGGGCTCAGGGATTATTACTGTCTCTGGACACAGAAATCACTCCTGGCAGGCTGAGGCGAGCCTATGGGATGCCAGAAATCAAACCGTGTCAACTTCGTGCAAGATAAATGCTCTACCCACTGTGCTATATCTCTGGCCCTATATATGATGTGTTTTTCTGATCCTTTTATTCAAAATACTGTATTTCTTCCCAATACACCTTTTTCTAAATACATTTTCTTACTGTACAATTAAACTGGTAATAAACATTTTATACTTATAAGAGGCAAATATAGTGAATAAAGTCAGGATGGAGAGAGTAACTGTAGTTTGAATTATTAAAAGAGAGAGTCTCAGTAGAAAGGAGGGATGTAACCTGAAGAGTTAAAGAACACTATCTTGTGCAGAATGCAGATAGCCTCTCTTATTTACTCATATTCTTCTCTCCACCCTCCCTTTCTCCCTCCCTCCCTCTCTCCCTCCTCCCTTCCTTCCTCTCTCCCTCCCTCCCTCCCTTTCTTCCTTCCTTCCTTCCTCCCTCCCTCTGTTCCTTCCTTCCTCTCTCCCTTTCTTCCTTCCTCCCTCCCTCCCTCCCTTCCTTTCTTACTTCCTTCCGTCCTCCCTCCCTTCGTTTCTTCCTCCCTCCCTCCTTCCCTCCCTCCCTCCCTCCCCTCCTTCCTCCATCTCTTCTTTCCTCCCTCCCTTCCTCCCTTCCTTCATCCCTCCCTCCCTTCCTTTCTTTCCCCTCCCTTCCTCCCTCCCTCCCTTCCTCCCTTCCTTCCTCCCTTCTTTCCTTCCTCTCTCCCTTCCCTTCCTCCCTCCCTTCCTTCCTTCCTCCCTCCCTCCCTCCCTCCCTTCTTTTCTCCCTCCCTTCTTCCCTTCCTTCCTCCCTCCCTCCCTTCCTTCCTTCCTCCCTCCCTTCCTTCCTTCCTCTCTCCCTCCCATCCTCCCTCCCTCCCTCCCTTCCTTCCTTCCTTCCTTCCTCCCTCCCTCCCTTCTTCCCTCCCTTCCTTCCTCCCTCCCTTCCTCCCTCCCTTCCTTTCTTCCTTCTTCCTTCCTTCCTACCTTCCTCCCTGCCTCCCTCCCTTCCTTCCTCCCTCCCTTCCTTCCTTCCTCCCTCCCTCCCTTCTTCCCTTCCTCCCTCCCTTTCTTCCTTTCTTCCTTCCTTCCTTCCTTCATCCCTTCATCCCTTCCTTCCTCCCTTCCTTCCTACCTCCCTCCCTCCCTCCCTACCTCCCTCATCCCCTTTTATTCCTCCCTCCCTCTCTCCTTCCTTCCTTCCTTCCTTCCTTCCTTCCTTCCTTCCTTCCTTCCTTCCTTCCTTCCTTCCTTCCTTCCTTCCTTCCTTCCTTCCTTCCTTCCTTTCTTCCTTCTGTCCTTCCTTCCTTCCTCACTTCACTTCATATTATTATTTTTTTGTGAAAGAGTAAATGTCCATATACCTGAAGATCAGTTTCTGTACACTCAGTTTTATTCCATTAGTCTGAGAATCTGTTCTTATTTCAATATCACATGCTTTATTCATTTTTGGTTCCTCTTTCATTAATTGCTTTATTTAAACAAAGTGGATGCAAGTTTGTTTGGTTGTTTTTCTTTAGATACAGAGTTCTTCATGATTGAGTTTTAGACATGCAATGTGCAACACATTTTACAAATGCACATTTCCTACCACCAATATCCCAAGTTTTCTTCCCTTCTTTTCCCCTGCCTGCCTATGGGGTGGACAGTTTCTTTCTCTTTCTCTATCTCACTCTCATTATTACTTCCCCTACATTAGACATTTTGGTTTAAAATACTGTTACTGAGGGTGTGTGTTTCAAGCTTATCACTTTATCTACTCAGCACTAAATTATCCAGAATTATTATTTCCAACTATCAATGGCATAGTGGACACTTCTTTGCCTCCCTCTGTTTTTTTTTTTTTTTTGGCCAGACCCGGTGACACTCAGGAGTTATTCCTGGCTATGCACTCAGAAATCACTCCTGGCTTGGGGGACCATATGGGACACTGAGGGAATTGAACTGTGGTCCAACCTTGGCTAGCGCCAGCAAGGCAGACACCTTACTGCTCCTCGCCACCGTTCCAGCCCCTGTATTCACCCTCAATTTTTGAGAAGCTTTGTACCATGGACTGGTCCTCCTAGCTGTTATCTCTTGTTTCTATGATACTATTGTGAAACTATCATTTTTTTTTACTTATAATCCACAGATAAGTGAGCTTATTCTATATCTATATATTCTATATCTATCCCTCTATGATTCATGTTGCTCAACATATCTAGCCATGTATAAGCAAATTTCATAATTTCATTTTTCCTAACAGTTGTATAGCATGCCATTGTGTTTCTTTACTCCAGATTCTGACTCTTGTGAATATGCTTGAATAAACATAGGGGTTCAGAGGGCTTTACTACACCGTGTTTTGGGGAAACAGGGCATATTTTCAGGAATGGAATTGCTGGGTTATACAGAAGCTCAATTTATAATTCTTTGAGGAATATCCATATTTTTTCCAAAACGGTTGGACCAGCAACTGTGAATAAGAGTCCCTTTCTCCCTGCCTTCACATGAACATTGGTTGTTCTTGTTCTTTAAGATGTGCGCCAGTCTCTGGCGTAAGATGGTATCTCATTGTTGTTTTGATTTGCATCTTCCTGATGATTAATGATGTGGAGCATTTTACCTTGTGCCTTTTGGCCATCTGAATTTCTTCTTTGAGAAAATTTTTTTTATTGATTCTCACCATTTTTTAATGTGGTTAGATGTTTTTATTTGTTAAGCTCTATCAGTGCCTTGCATATGTTGGATATTAACTCTTTATCAGCTGGGTATTAGATGACTAGTTTCTTTCATGTGGGTAATCTTTGTGACTTAGTCATTATTTCTTTTGAGGAGCAGAAGCTTCTTAGTTTACTGTAGTTCCATTTGTTTATCTTTGCTTCCACTTCTGTGATCAATGATGGTTTATCATTGAAGATGCGTATAGCTTCAAGTCATACCGTGTTCTGCCTACAATTTTCTCTAAGTACTTTATAGTTTCAGGCAGGGCTGATATCAAAGTCTTTAATACTTTTTTCAAGATTCTTTTATTACTAGAGGCAGAATTACTTAAAATAATAAAAAATATAATTCTATACTTTTAATAGAATATAATTTTATCTCAAGCTGAAGAGCACAGACATTATGCAATATACAATTAGTGAACTTTGAGGCATTTTGTTTTGGCATCAGAAGACAGAGACCTAGAATATTTTTCTAGTGTAACTTTTCCTCTTTATTATCCTCATTAGTTATTCTGGAAATATATTACTACTAAAGATGAGAAAACTTAGAATTTTTCAGAAAAATATGGCTTATATATCCTGATGTCTATCAGGTCAAATACATACATGGAACCCCTCTTGAGGGATAACTACAAGTTTCCACTAGAAGGTGAATTCAGGCAAGAATATGAAAATGATGTTAACATATAATTGCTGTGAAAAACTTTATGCCTTAAAGCAAAAGAACCTGGAAAAAAACCCGATAAATTCTTGAACTCCTATAATCTCCCAAGGTTGAACCAAGATGATGTGCAATATCTGAATAGATAGATCTATAACTATTGAAGAAATTGAAATGGTAATCAAAAGCTTCCCCAAAACAAAAGCCCTGGCCCAGATGGATTCACTAGGGAATTTTTTTCAATCTTTTATTTTTTATTTTTTATTCATTTATTTTTTTGGGGGGGAATACCGGATGACACTCAGGGGTTACTCCTGGCTTGGGAGACCATAAAGGACTCTGGAGATTGAACCAGGGCCTGCCCTACAACTGTGCTATCACTCTGGCCCCTCTTTCAAACTTTTAAAAAGGACCTACTGCCAATCCGTTTTAGGCTCTTTAATACATTTTTTATTTGAATTTTTTTCATGGTATTAAAGACAGGTCTGAGTTCATTTATTTATTTTTTTTGCATGTAGTTGACCAATTCCCAACACCAATTGTTGAAGAAGCTTTTCTTGCTCCATTAAGTAATCTCTGATTACCCTTTGACTTTCTGTAATATGTAGTGACTTCCCTCCTTTCATTTCTGTTTCAATTTATTAGTTTTTCTCTCTCTATTCCTCTTTCTCTGCAAGTCTTGCTAATGGTTTATTTATCTTCTTTATTTCATCAAAGAACCAACTATTGCTTTTATTGATCTTTTGGATTGTTTTTTGAGTATCCATTTTATTGATTTCTGCTCTCAGTTTATTACTTTGCTACGCTTATCAATTTCAGGCTCATTTCGTTTGATATCTTCCAATTTATTAAGTTGTGCCATTAAATTGTCTATGTGTTTCTTTAATCCCTTGATGAATTGTTACAAAGCTATACATTTTCCTCTTAGTACTGGTCTTGCTGGTCCCACAAATTCTGATAATTTGTTTCTTCATTCTAATTTGTTTCTAGAAAGTTTTTGATTTCCTCTTTGATTTCTCTCTGACTCACTGGTTGTTCACTTGTGAGCTGTTTAATTTATATGTATTAAAGTTATTTCTCCATTTCTGTTTGTAATTCACTTATATTTTCAATGCATCATGGTCTGTGAAGACAGTTGATAAAATTTATATCTTTTGATTTTATGAAAGTATGTTTTATGACCCAGCATGTGCTTTATTTTGACAATGCCTATGTGCATTGAAGAAGAATGTGTATTCAATCTTTCTGAGGTAAAAGCCTATATATATATGTGTGTATATATATATATATATATATATACACACACATATATACTAAAGACCTATCTTCGATTTCTTCTTTCAAAACTAGTATATCATTGTTGAATTTTTTTGTTTGTTTGCTTGTTTTTGGGTCACACCCGGCAGCGCTCAGGGGCTACTCTTGGCTCTATGCTCAGAAATAGCTCCTGGCAGGCTTGGGGGATCATATCTGATGCCGGGATTTGAACCACCAACCTTCGGCATGCAAGGCAAATGCCTTACCTCCATGCTATCTCTCTGGCTCCCACTGTTGAGTTTTCACCTAGTTGATTTATCAAGTGTTGACAGAACAGTATTGAAGTCTTGCACTACTATTGTTCTATTATTGATATCTATTTTTCCAAGTCTATTATTAGTTGTTTTAAGTATTTTGCTGGACTCTCATAAGGTGTATATATGTTTAGGATATACATGTCCCTTGATGTACATATTCCTTGATTATTAAGAAATAATCTTCTCTGTCTCTTAAAACTTGCTTTTATTTTTGTTTTTGACCCACACCCAGTGATACTCAGGGGATATTTCTTCCTCTGCGCTTAGAAATTTCTCTTGGCAGGTTCAGGGGACAATATAGAACATTGTGGATCAAACTTAGGTTGGCTGTGTACAATGCAAATGCACAACTCACTGTGCTATCATTCCAGACCCTCTCATAACTTTTTAAATCTTAAAGTATATGTCTTTTGATATTAGTATGACCTCCCCAGCCATTTAAGGAAGTTCTTTGATTAAAGGATTGTCTTTCAACCTTGGACTTTGAATCCATTTTTGCAATGACTATTCAAGTATGTTTCCTGTAGGCAGCAAAATTTTGGATTCAATTTTCTGATCCATTTTATCACTCAGCCTGCTTTGAGATTTTTTAAAATAATATTTTTATTTAAGCACCATGATTACAAACATGTTTGTAGTTGGGTAGTTGGGTTTTAGTTATAGAAAAGAACAGCACCCTTCACAATGCCCTCCATCTCCATTCTACACCACCACCTGCCTGTCTTTCAGACAGGTATTCTATTTCTCTCACTCACTACCATTGTCATGATAGTTTTTAAGGTAGTTACTTATCTAACTGCACTCACCACTCTTTGTGGTAAGCTTTATATCATGGGCTGGTCGGATGCTTATGGTATGGAATTGTTACTTTTGTGGACTTTATTTTGCTTTCTAATAAATACATTACTATGATCTTTAATATTTCTTGTGCTATGCCACATATGTTCTAATAGTTTATCTTTTTCTTTTCATTTGTTGCTAGGAATTTTTTATTTTCTCTTAAACCTACAGTTATTCAGTAACAAGTTGTTTAATTTCCAAGTGTTGAGTTTTTCCTTTGTTTCAGTGTGTAATTAACTTCCATTTTTAGTGCATCATACTCTGAGATGATAGTTGATATAATTTCTCTCTAGTTTTTTTGTTTTTAGTTTTCTGGCCACACCCAACAGTGCTCAGGGGTTACTCCTGGCTGTGCACTTAGAAAGCTTGGGGGACCATATGGAATGCTGGGGATTGAACTCAGGTCCATCGTTGATTGTCTATATACAAAGCAAATGCCCTACTGCTGTGCTATCACTCTGGATCCAGTTTTTCTCTTCTTGATTTTATGGAGGCTTCTTTTGTGACCTAGAATGTGTTATGTCATGGAGAATGTCTCAAGTCCCATTTGTACTGGAGAAAACTGTGTATTCTACTTTGAGGTAAGTCATATAGAGCCCTTTGTATTTCTGCTCAGCCTATCTCCTTCATTTCTTCTTTAAAAGCCAGTATTTCTTTGCTGCCCCAACCCTCCTCCAAAGGAATTTAGAGCACTTTCTCGGTATTCCTTCCCTGCCAAAACTGTCCCAGTTGAATTTGTTGTTTCTACCTAGTTTTTTGGATTCTGTGTGAAGGTTCCAGGTTAATCTATGAAGTCATTGGCCCTGCCTCTCCACCGGTTTTAGTTTTAATTTTTATGATTTATTACCACAGCTCTATTGTGAGTTTTATGGGAATAGGTGATTGGAGCAAGAATTAAATACTTATTAGCTCTATGTGTTTGGAATCAGCCAAGCCACATCATTGTGTGTGGAGAAACTGCAGAAGTCCCAAGTGTAAACGCTTTGAAGCAGAAATGAGGAAAGTATTCCTGAGTGTCTTAGCAGCTGCTGGCTTTTCAGAAACTGAAGAGGTGATATTATCATTCTATATGGATTTGGGGGAAACAGAAGGGCTGGAAGTATGCCATTTTCCTCTACAGACCTACAAATGTGTATGGTAGGGAGACTGATGCTAACCTGTGCACCTAGGGCTTCCACATATCATCAAATGACAAATTGTGAAAGAACGGTTTAGCTAGTAAGGTTATTTAAGGTAAGTTAGCAATTCTGTTTTAGTTGCATCAGCCAGACATCTAGGTAGGAACAAATAAATAATTTCAAAGTGGGACAGTCTTTCTCCCCCCATGTACTTCTTATTTGGGAGGAGCTAATGCCTGGTTTTATAATATGATTTTGCAATCTGGTTCCCTTATTGCCCCCACTCTCTCTCTCATTATAACATTTACTTTTTTTTTTTTTTTTGCTTTTTGGGCCACACCAGTGACTTTCAGGGGCTACTCCTGGCTATACACTCAGAAATCACTCTGGCGTGGGAGGCCATATGGGACACCGGGGAATCTCACCTTGGTTTGTCTTAGGTTAGCACGTGCAAGGCAAATGCCCTAGTGCTTGTGCCATAGCTCTGGCCCCAAGTTGGATCCCGGCATCCCATATGGTCCCCAGAGTGAAGAGCAATTTCTGAGTGCCGAGCCAGGAGTAACCTCTGAGCATCATAGGGTGGGGCTCAAAAAAGCAAAAGCAAAACAAAACAAAACCAAAAACAATAACAAGACTAGGAAATACCAAGGAATGTTCCTGTATATATGTATAGTCTTTAGACAAAGGATTCACAAGGCCGGAGAGATAGCATGGAGGTAGGGAGTTTGCCTTTCATGCAGAAAGACGGTGGTTCGAGTCCCGGCATCCCATATGGTCCCCTGAGCCTGCCAGGAGCGATTTCTGAGCACAGAGCCAGGAGTAACCCCTGAGCGCTGCGGGGTGTGACCCAAAACCCAAAAAGAAAAAAAAAGGATTCACTTCTAAAGTGATATTTTAAGACAGTGCTTAGTAATCATAGAAGCACAAAGAACGTTCTAAATCTTCTGCTATTGTATTAACGACTTTATTGATGATATAACGATTTTCACAAATATAACTGCTAATGAACTCTCCTTTTCAAATTCCATGTTTTTAGACTTTCTAATTTCTTTCTATGTTTTTAAATACTTCGCTTTCTATCAGCCTGAAACAAATGTATTATGATCAGTTATGTCAACTATGTGATACATTTTTAAATACATAAATTTATTAAAAATAACAAAAACATTTGCTGTGATCAATTTATTTTCCTTAATTGTTCTGATCTAGAATTTTCTCTAGTCATATTTTGCTTCAAACATTTTTATACCTTTTCTCAAATCTTGATTTTTGCTATCTCTTCATAAAATGTGCCATTTCATTGATTACTTATCTTGACTACAATGGCTCATATTTCCATCTTCATTTTAGTAAGCCTCTTGTTGTAGACAGATAGTGTTGATGGTGGGGTGGTCTGAAAATAGACTTTTAAATAATTATAATAATTAATAATAATAACATAGGCAGAGATTCCCTAACCCTGAAATAGCCCAAAGGCATGAAGACCACATCCCTGTGACATGTAAATCTTGAGTACTTTGGAGAGCAATCAGATCTAGAAATCCAAGGACCCAGAGAAGAATGGAGAAAAGGAGAAAAGGAAAAAGAGAAACTATAGAAGAATCTATGAGAATATGAAAATATCAAAAGTTCAAGGCTTTCCTGAGCATTTAGATGAACTTTTATGTATTCAAAACTCCAGAAAAATTATTTGGAAATGGTGTATTAAAACTTCTAAAAGTTACTCAGGGCTTACTCTTCAAACTCATATTCTCCTTGGGCGCATATCTTGTTTCATGGCTTACTTATTTCTATTCTGGAGAAGCTCATGTGTTTTCTTGAACATGTATGCCTTCTTTTCACTCTTCACACATCTTTTTTAAATAAATGTCAATAAAAATCTTCCTGCTTCATCACTTAGGTTCCTCCTGAGATTCTTTTCTGTGTGGGAAAGATGATGGCCCCACAGTGCTTATACCAAGGTTAGTACTGACCTGATAGACCAGGATTTTTCCCAAATGCAGGTGGCTGAGGTAGATCAAGCAGAGATGGAAGTATTCTTCCCTCTAGCCCCATTTTACTGAACCACCAGCAGTAACACTCTGAAATTTAACCAATTTTTCTCTCTTTTGGCCTTCAATATCTTATGGCTCCTTCTTTTGTACCAGATCCTCAATTTTCTTTCTCTTTTTATTTTCCACTTGCCTACATATATTTATTCTATGGGACTGTTCCTTCCAACTAATAAAAATTAGTCATCCTACAGCTCCTCAGTTCTAAAAGACACCAGGGATTTTGGATTGTTGCCAAAATCTGCTTTGCCTGTTTGTCCCATGGACTTTAGAAATATATGTACAATCTGATAAAAATACTGTAAGTAATTTCTCTGGATTTACAATCTGTACAATGTATGTTGCTTATGGAGTTTAACTGCTTTGTCTTTTACCCCCTGGGCTTTAAAAATGTATGTATAATTTGATAAAAATAATTTTAGAAATTTTTCACTCTCCTAATCCTCTCCATCTTATATTATAGATATTCTGAGGTCTCATTAATGCAGATAATCTGAGAATTGAAAATCTCAGCCTCTTGCTCTCATTGCTCTATTGAATTCTACACATAACTAAACTAAATTCCCCTCCTTCGATGATCTCTAGACTTACATGTTAAGTTTACTACTAATAATGTGATAAACCTTTTGTCTTCAACCCTGTTCTCTTAATCAATGATATCACCAAATTTTACAAATGTAGTAAGCAAACAAATGTGTAAAGTTAGCTAAAAAAAATCTGTATGATCTTCACACTCCAAGCATTCAGGGTGGAATGTAGAGGTTCCTGGGGACCAGTAAGGGATTGAAGTAGGGCCTTATGTATGTATTCTTACACTTAAGATATGTTCTTGGGCCCTTATTCTAATTTCTGTTATAGTTTCTTTAGTTTTGTGATTCACCTCATGTTACTTGGAGTCACTTTATGTGGTACTAGGAATCAAACTTGGGCTTTCTGAATACAAATCATATGTTCAATCATTTGAATTCTCCTGGCCTTAATTTTTTTTACCTTCTATGTTTTGCATATAATTAACTATAACATTTCTATGATTTTGGTTATGTTATTATGATTCTGATGCCATTTTATTTCAAGTATTTTTAATTTTATACTTGGATTAGCATGATAGATATTATTGATCTTGATAGAGCCTTCTTTCTTCTAGTGTTCTTTCTTTTAGTGGTCTCTGTGATAATCCTTCTTGTGGGAGAATTATATGTCCCTGACTCAATAAATTCAGAAATAATAATCTGGGCTTTTTTTTTTTTTTTTTACTGAGAATGTACGATAGGAGTTACTAAGAGTTGCTCAACTTCAAAGTTTGAGGGCACATTCCTGCAAACTGCTAATTCTGCCCAAGACTTCTACTAGTAATGGAAAAGTAGATAGAGTCCAAATAACAAGAGAAAAGAATTTACACAAAATCACCCCCATATCTGAGACTTAATGCAGAATCAAGAATTTCTGAAACCATTCTCAGGTTGGATATGTACTAGAAAGAGTCACTATCTAAAAGTACACAAGCTATAAAAGTGCAGGTCATCACAGTTTACTATACAATGAGAATAATGATGAAAAATCAAAGGAAGATATATATTGAGCAGAGTGTAGAGCAAATGTCTGTTGCACTTAAATATCAATGTAAAACTATAGTGTAGAATATTGTCACCCATGTACGTCCACATGAGCCATAGTGTTCAGTTTGTATCTGGGTTCCATTATGTAGGCATACTTGATAATCTGTGAAGCTGATTTAAAGCATCTTTTCTAAGACTTAGTTGAAGTTTTTGGCATGACCAGCTCCTATGCTGAGATTATTTGATGTTACTCTCTCTTTAAGGGTCATGTAATACACCTCTTCCCTCCTAAAGAGCAAAGGTTATATATTTCTTAGGGCAAAGTTAAATTCTTTACTACACTTAAGTCAAGTGGAGCACAATGGAGTCAAAAGTTTAAAAACCATGATTGCATTTACTAAACATTTCTTTCCCTTCTGCCCTCTGACTAGCAATGCTTCAACTGTATTAGTCTAACTCTGGAGTGAAGAATTTCTGTAGTTGAATCATGGCTGACCTAACCTTTTATGATGTCACAGGAGCAAGAAATACAACTCAGCATTTGGAAGTCCCTGAGAATTGGGGATATCTGTCTTAATAGTAGAGCTTCAAAGATAGAATCATCCAATGGATGAAGTGATTGACATCTGTCCCCTTTTCTGTGTGTTTTGATTCACTGAACCTGCTTGAGTCTAAGCAATTAAAAAGCTTGATCTTCCACTAATATTTTTTTAAAACAGAACAAGAATTTGCATTTCTAACAGGCTATCAGACATCTCTCTTGGTTCTAGTTTCTTCTTTGACCATAGGATTCTTAACTTAGAGCCACTTAGTACCTGCTTTCAGAGGGGAAAGAGCCTTATATTTCTCCAATCAAGCTTTCAGAATCACAAAACAGAATCACAAAAGAGATTTGGATTCTCCCCTACCAATCAACCCCCGGATACTCATTTCTGCTTCCTAAAGGATGAAGAACTCAGAAAGGGAAAATTTATCATACACTCAAACACTGAGTTAGCTCCAGAAAGGGCTAACTCTGACGACTTATTTAATGGAAAGAATTGAGTCAGATAGGAATTGGTAGTTTAAATAGATCTCATGGTTAATTCATTTGAATTAGAGGAAACCATCCCGAGAATAGAAAAGATAACAATGTAGTCGCTATTAAGGCAGGTGAAAAAAAGGGGGGCTAGCAGGGTGTTCCAGGAAAGAATAATCATTCTGGCTTAATGGGTACAGGTTATCTTCTAGGATGGGACCAGAAGGTGGTTAAGACAGTTGATATTTTCAATGAGTCTGAGGCCAAGTGCACCAGCAAGAGAGCCATATAAGAATCTGATAGGCTGGCCACAGTGCAATCTGTTGAGAGGGGCAAAAGAGCCTTTGAGAAAAGAGCTGGAGTGGTGGGTAGCTCTGAAGAGGAGGCCAAGAGTCTATATTTGATCTAGGAGATAAAAGGACAAAGTGGTTGAAGCAGTTCACAGAAGAATTAATTTCCAAAGAAATAGGAGACTTAGCAAATTGCCTGTTTTCCTGAATTGACAAATATGAGAGGAACGATGGTACTGCCTCTCAAAGGATGAACAGTTTATTCCCAGGGGTACTTTATTTACTGAAAAGTAAATCTCACTGAGAACCCTGCTGGAAATATCTTTTCATTTACTATGCTCTCCGCCTGCCTTGCCTTTAATAGAAAACAAGCCAGGAATGTTCTCAAATAAAACTGAAAGACCATACGGCCACTAGTGAATTCCAGAGGACCATTTATAACAATAATTGCAGGCAGAGAATCATTCTATTACAGCTTGCAGTTATCAGGCCTCCTCAGTGAAAGGGAGTAGAACAATACCAGATAACACTAGGGTGGAGGCAGCCTGAAGTTTGAATATAGAGACTGGGATTCAGGGGAGAGAGAAGATCTGGCAGAATATTTTAAGGGGTGGGAAGAAAATAGACAAAGTCTATAGAATTTATTAACTCACAAATAACCATACTTTTCTCTCTTTTTTTCTTTAACTTTTTTTTAAATTGATGCCTAACCCTTTCCAATTTCTGTCGTCATGAACCCAAACATTCTATTAACTATTTTGGGACAGAGATCAAAAGCAAAACTTCTTCTGAGGCAAATTTTGCAAATCTAGAAGAGGAAAAATATTCACATAGTCTAAGAGTCGTAATGAAAGAAACACATATATGCAGTAAGTACATGAGAAATATCATTTTCATATATTAAGCTAGGTACAAGATAGAGATTTCCTTTTTTTTAGATTTTAAAAATTACTTTATTTAAACACTATGGTTGACAAAGTTGTTCATAATACAGCTTTATTTTCCCCAGAGTTGTAGCGTTGTTCATGATTGAGTTTCAATCATACAGTGTACAAACACTTTTACCATTGCATATTTCCTGCCATTAATGTCTCCAATTTCCCTTGTGACCTCCCCCTGACCTCTCCTCTGCCTACCTGTGATGACATTCTCTCTCTCTCTCTCTCTCTCTCTCTCTCTCTCTCTCTCTCTCTCATACACACATATACATTTAAATTTAAATTTAAATTCTTTTTTCTTTTAGATACCAATGATTGCAATATTTTCACTGAAGGGGTATCATGCATGTCACTATATATTATTTCAGCACCAAGTTCATGGCCATAGTGATCATTTCCAACTATCAATGTCATAGTGGTCCCTTCTCTGCTCTAAATGCACTTGCCCACTCTTTGTTTCAAACTTCCTACCATGGATTAGTCCTCCAGGCCTTTGTTTCTTATTGTCTCTGGATATTATGACCATACTATCTTTTTTTCTTTTTATAAACACAAACAAGTAGATCATTCTAACTTGACATTCAAACTTGACTTTTCTTTTTTAAATCAAGGGGCAGGTGAGTAGATTTATTGTTTAATACTTCCAAGAGACCTTCAGCAACGTATACAGCTGTTTAGATTGAGCAGGTGTCCAATCAACTGCTTTCTCTATATGTCTATAATAATGTCATAAAGATTTTATTCAAAGAAATAGGTGCAGAATGCTGTTAGAAGCCAGGAACTCCCACTACAGTGCTCACAGTAAGAAAGTTTTAGTGTCTTAATTTAATTTTTAATAATATCTTTATTTAAGCACCATGATTACAAACATGTTTGTAGTTGAGTTTCAGTTATAAAAAAGAATATCTCCCTTTACCAGTGCAACCTTCCCACCACCAATGATTCCCATTTTCCTCCTCCCCCACCCCCTGCCTGTATTCAAGACACGCATTCTACTTCTCTCACTTACTACCATTGTCATGATAGTTGTTAGTGTAGTTATTTCTCTAACTTCACTCACCACTCTGTGGTGAGCTTCATATCGTGAGCTGGTCCCTCCAGCTCTCATCTCTATTGTCTTTGGGCATTATTACAATAACATCTTTTATTTTTCTTACAACCCATAAATGAGTGTGACTATTCTTTGTTTATCTCTCTCCCTCTGACTTATTTCACTCAGCCCACCCAGATCATTCCTGAGAGCCCATCAGCAAAGATGATTATGAGTGTTATAAACATTATTGACTAGTCAGCCTGCTTCAAAATTGTTCTTGCTCAGGTTTGTTCTTAGATTTTGATAGATCCTTTCAATGTCTTTAAATTATTTTTCAAGAATCTGCTGAAGAAAGTCCTCTATTAATCTTTGGCAGTAGTGCATGAATATTGGATCTACAAAATTGTTGAAATTTTCTTTCCTCTCACTGTGAATTGAGGCAAAGGTGGGTGGTATATTAACTTCTCTCTCAACTTAGTGGCACAGTGGAATTACCTGATAAAGCACAGGGAAGCATGAAACGAATGTTGGTGCTTGGATGTTGGGAATATATAAAGGGGATAATGAGCTGTAGGTGCAAAGGGGAGAGTTTGACGGATAGATATTTTAAACTTCACAATTAAAAATTTTCATGTAATTATACTTGAGCATACCTTTCTAATTTTAATAGTAACCAATAAATATTATTTATCAAATATCAAACATTTATAATAAATATTCATTAATAAACATTAATATTTATTTATAATAGATCCTCCAGGGAGCATTGTGTTTAACAATATACTTCTAAAATAATATTAATTATTAATAAATATTTATCTATAAATTATATTTATCAATAATGTTAATTAAAGTGATTGATTTATTAATTAATATTAGTTAATAATATTTTATTTATTGATAACCTAGTACAGAGATTCATCCCCTTCACTTCTTTCTTCCATGATTAACATCTTGTTTTAGTCAACACATTTGCTACAACTCATTTGACGCAGATACACTATTATGAATTAAAGTTTATATTAACAGTATGTCTGCTTTGTTCTGTGGGTATTTTTCAAAAGTAACATCAATTATATACCATGATAGAGTGGCATAGAATAGTTTCACTGTCTGAAAAAAGTCCTACTTCACCTGTTCTTTTTCCTGCCCTGTGTATTTATTTAGTCTCAGAATATATTGGCTACTGAGAGAATCATTAGCTATTCACATCTGCTTGTGCTAGATGAGATGTGAGAGTGAATAAAATATACATCAATACACAATATTTCATTTAAATGACAGTTTTCTTCTGGATGCTTTCACAGAGTCTCCAATAATAAGAATCTGTATGCATACAATGATGTTTCTACTTGTATCTGAACTATATTTTTGACAGTAAAATATTATCATCTATCATGAAACCCAGGAAAGGCTAGACTTATCACCTTGACACTATCCTCAAGATGTCTTTGTAACAGTGGGTGTCATGGTAACCTATATTGCATAACTAGATCCAGTGCCACTGAATTTCTTTTAATAAATTGTTAATAATTGATATGTATAGTATAATGGATTAAGAATTACTCAAGTGGAATGATCTTATATTGTGTTTTGTTAATCTATTAAGTTTTTTGTCCCAATTTTTATATAACTTTGGTATTCTTCATTAGGATTTTAGTATCAAGTGCTTTAAGAAGTAGTTGTGGATAATATATTGTGAAATATATCCATGCATTATTGATTGATTGATTAATTTTTCTGTGGGTAGTAAAACTTAAGTTCTGTGCTTTTAAGTCAAAGAAAACTGTAGGCAGACTTTCCTCCACTCCTCATTAGACAAATGCTTGTATGGATCATCAAGGCACCTGGGTCTTCCTGTCATCAGAACAAATAAATGTTAGCCAAGTGGGTTGTCACTGCATAAACATATGTTGGGAGTAGTTAACTTACCGCCCCATTCTTTTTTTTTTAATATATTTTTTATTTAAGTAACATGATTATATTTGGGTTACAGTCATAACCAGAACACCCCCCTCACCAGTGCAACATTACCCCCTTCCCCCTTCCCATCCCCTGCCTGTATTCGAGACAGGCATTCTACTACAGTAATTTGTTTTTAAGTTCAGTAAGTTGTATTTTTTTCCTTAAAGGATAAGAGTAAAAAAATATAGCAAAGGTGTGATAGTGGCAATCGCCAATGTTTGCATAGGTTCAGAAAAATGGAGAAAATGGAAAAATATCCTTGACCTGATTACAAAAAGGCCTCACCCCAGAAGTTTATTGGCATAAGACAGACTCTGGGTTCCAGGCATACCAGTTTATCTAACTCCAGTTATTCTCAAGGTCCCGGTGAAACTTTTTCACACTTTAGCTATTGTTGGTATCAGACTCTTATATTTAAAGACTCTGGATCTGTGCATTTCTTTCATCGATGTCAGGCTGATGTGGAGCATCCTCTAGTTTCAGCATACCATTAGATGCGGAGCGAACTGCCCCGCATGCAGACTGTTGCTGAGTCGCCTGGGTGTTGGGAGCACTCTTTGAAGTAAGTCAATGCCAAAGCAGTGGTAGGTCTTCTCTGGTAGAGGCTTGGATCCTGGTAATGTTAAAGACAATTGTGGTTGTTTCCATAGATGGTATCCATTGTTCAGTTGTGTGTGGGTGATGCCCATTCTTCTGAGGCCTGAGCCAAATCATTATGCCAATGTTCAGGGTAAAAGGCCTAATTACATTACCAAATTGTGTTCCCATCTCTACTAGATAAGAACTTGTTTGCATATGTATTATTTTCCCATTTTAATGTGCCTATGCAAAAGAGAAGCAATACCACAAGATATTGTTGGTGCATCTGGGGGCCGACGAATAAAGAAAGTCCAACATTTCCCGTAATTTGGTATAAATGTGAAATCTATACAGAGTTACTCTTATACCAATATTGCTTATAAAACATATCTCACAGGGAGAAAAATCAAACAATCAAATAACTAATCTAGTGACCGCCCCATTCTTTATCCTGTTGATGTCTATGAATCTGTGGAAAAACCAAGAACTATTAGTTGGATAGCATAGTTAGTTTAGTGCTTTGCTATTCAAAGAAGCAGCAAGCTTATCCATCATCTGCAAACTTGTTAGAAACGCAGCATCTCAGTCCCTTTCACAGATCTACTGATTCAGCATCTGCATTTAATTATGATTTCCAGATGATCCGTGTGCACGGTAAAGTTTGCGAAGTACAGGCTTAGTGGTTAAGAACACATGCCCTCTGGGATATAAAGGCCATGGACTTGAATTGTGGTTCCACTCATTTTCGTGGTAGAAACCATGCAACGTTTCTGGTTTTAATCTCTTGATTATTTAAATGTGTGAATCACAATGTGCTTACCTTTTGAAAGCATAATTCATGTAAATGGTTCGATACAGTTCTTCAGATATAGAAGTGGTTGTGTCACATGGAATAGGAAAACTGATAAAATTATTTTAAAATGTTGATCAGTTTTAAAGTGTAAAAGATACTGAGAGAGAAAGAGGATGCACTTTATCTACCCAATAGATGGTTCATAGGGCCAGGAATCACTTCACTTTTACATGTTAGCATTCATAACATTTCCAAGATCTCTCTAGTGCTCAGGAATTTAGTGTCATTTGCTTCATCATGTTTTAACAAAGTCAAAAGTATATGTGAATGTGAGAATAGAAAGAATCACAGTAGGGTCACAGGTAGCTATGTTTGGAACGAACCTAACGTCACAAATAGCCTAAATTATCGCAAATACCTATTTAATGTTAAAGTTTCCACCCAGGTGTTTTCCAGATTATTGGCTAAGTTGCCATTTTCACTAATAAATACCATTTGCATTTATTCTATGAATTAACCAATTGTGTGTGGTAGTTATTGAAGTTTCAGGAGTAAGACATCTATGCCATACTTTTGTTGAATTCATAGTCTTCAGGGTAAGTACTTGTGAGCTAAAATTACAAAATTATTAATTCAATGATAGAGGAATTAACCAGTGGGAAAAGAAACAGAGAACAAGGATCATTCACTCTGTCGAATGAGACTTTCTTAAAATTATTTCTTTTTACATTAAAATTATTTCTTATTTAGGTCTTGATTATAGGCTTTTAAAATCACCAAATAAATGCATTTGCATGTGTGTGCTTTGGAAGCAAGAATCTATCCTTATTACTATATTATATTGAAGTCCTGAAATTAACTCCTATATCATATCTCCTCAGTAGGTAATATTGGAAATATCAATTTGATATTAAATATCAATATGAACTTTAAACAAAAGCAATAATTGAATTTTTTGACAAATGATTGTGGTTTAAATCTCTGCTTTAACAAATTCAGTATAGCTGTTATTAGAAACAGAAAAGCATTCTTTATAAAAGATCTAATTTTAAGAATGTTTATAATTTAATTTTGAGCTCATTTAAATGTAATTTGACACTATTTTGAAGACATTTTTAAAAAGTAGTGTATTTATCAGTTTTAATATGAAGAATTAGAAAATATATCAGACTTTGTACTTGTAAGAACACTCCTTATATTGAACAATTCATCCATTAATCCATCCATTGTCTTATTCATCTCTATCCAGTTGAGTATTATTTTTCCTTTAAATATAATAATATTTAGCATAGTCAACATAAAATTTAAGAGTTACGGTCTTAAGATATTATATTTTGCTTTAATTTTTTTCAAATATTAAAATCATCATAATCCATATTGTTACTCTTTGGTGAAGCCTCAGTTAATATAAGATTATTTTATTATTATTTGGTTTTGGGGCCACACCCAATGGTGCTCAGGGGTAATTTATGCCTCTGTGCTCAGAAATTGCTCCTGGCAGGCAAGGGGTACCATATGGGATGCTGGGATTCGAATCAACGTTGGTCCTTGCAAGGCAAACACCCTACCGCTGTACTATCTCTCTGGCCTCAAGAATATTTCTTTTCAATTAATTTTATGTGGATGTTTGAATATCACCTTTTCTCTGAAGTAAGTTACTCTTCAAAATTCCAAACACTTGTACATGATTTGTTAATATGTGTATTGATTTTTCTTCAACATTTTGTAATTAGTTTGATGTATTTTTAGCAATATTTACTGAAGTAAACCTTCTAACTATCTGATAGTCTAAAGGCATTCTTTTTCATTTTCTCAGACATCAACTGGGTATATTATAAAATTGTTACAGGAGATATTAATGGCTTAGGAACAAATGGATTATGTTTCTATAAATGAATAAAATGAAAAGTTTAAAACTGGGAGAAAAAATCATGAATTAAAACAGGGGATAGCTGAATATATAGACTATGAGATATAAGTTAGAATTCCCTTCCAAGTTTATCTCAGAGTAGTCTGACTTATCTTTTTATCTGCATATTTGGCCCATGTTTATGATTAGGTTGAAACTGTCAAATAGATCACCTGACACACTGGTGAAAGAAACTATACTTTAAGACTCTTCATTATAGCACAGACCTACCGCTTATGGCCATTCATATTCACTTACACATTACAAGCTATTGGTTCTGTTATAAATGCACACTTGTTGCATTAAACATTTGTTTTCAGAGTATCTCGAGTAGGAATTATTGACACATGTCCATGTTTTACTTAATTAGATTGAACCAATAAGCTAATTCACAAGAAGATCTGATATCTGATATCCAGAAGAGGGCAGTAGGATACAGAGATTAAATCCTAGTCAACCAGACTCTATAATTTCTGATAACAACTACTCAGTGTGAGAATTAATAGTCACTTTCCCTTTGGCATGTCATGGGAAGCATGGTGCAGTTAAGAAATGAGTACTTTCCTCTACACTGTGTCAAACACTATGTTTTTTTCAATATGGATATTAAGTAATAATCATCCTGTTATATAGGCAATATGTGATTACCATTTCTATTAATGCAGAAAATGAGTGCTCAGAGAGTTTCAGAAACTTGTCTGAGGTTACACAGCAAGTAATAGTGCTGAAATAAAAATAAAGATCTGACCCCAGATATTCTATCCAGCCATATTCGAATGTGATTACTGACTTCACCAGGAGAGAGAAGTCATGAAATTTTACTCTACATGAATGGACCTGGAAACTATTATGCTGAGTGAAATAAGTTAGAGAGAGAGAGAGAGAATAATCTCACTCATCTATAGGATTTATAAATATAAAACACATTATTTTAATAATGCACAGAGACAACAGAGATTGAAGGTTGGAAGGACCAGGTCATGATATGAAGCTCACCACAAGGAGTGTAGAGTGCAGTTAGAGAAATAACTTCATTAACAATTATTGTGACAATGTATTGTGTAAGATAAATAGGATGCCTTTCTGATAGAAAGGCAGGGGTTAGTGGAGGAGGGAGATTGGTGCAAAGGTTGCACTGGTGAAGAGGGGTTGTACATTTTATGACTGAAATCCAACTACAAACATGTTTGTAATCATGGTGCTTAAATAAATATAGTATGAGAAAAAGCAGAAGAGAAGGTGAGAAAGTAAAAAAAGGATGGGAGAGAGAAATGTTTTAGACTTCATTTCCCAGAGGCCCAGAGGTGAGAAGTGAAGAAGTAGTTTGCTCAGGTGTTCAGGAATCCCCTTATAGATTACCCTATGGTTTAATGGATTGTAGCTAAGAATTAAATACTTGTGGATAGTTTTCCATGTAAAACTTCTGTGGTCAGAATGACTGGTTTACCTAATTCACCAAATATGACTGTTTAAAATTAAATATTTTTGACAATAGATTGTTAATAGTTTAACTTAATTATTCTTTTATTCACTCTGGGGAAAGATCCACAGATGCCATAAATTGCTCTTATTTTATCAAATTCTTAGAGCTCTTTCACTAGCAGTGCTAAGAAAAGGATTTAGTATTTAGTATTTTGGAGAAAGGCAAAGTAGTGAGGAATGTGTCCAGGCTCCAGAAGCAGCAGAGTAATTGTACTAGAAGAGGATGAGGGAGAGGACAGATGGAGACCAGAGGAATCTATCTTGCTTCCAAACTCAGCAGTTGAATTGCTTCTTGACAATCAATCATGAGATACCTGATCTTGTTTGCTGTTATCACTGGTCAAGTTTTAGACTTTATTTGGTTTTGTGAGTCAATATTTACTTTTCCTAGTAGGCATGCATAGTGTCAACATGATTTAGCACAATGCCCTAAATATAGGACCATGTTATACTCGTTAATAATTTCAAGTGATTCTCTGCACATGACAAGCTTTTAAATTGTATTCAATACAAATAGGAAGTAGCACATTGGCAATAAAACCAGGTATCGTTTGGGGGTTTTATTTTTGTTTTTGATTTTTGGGCCACACTTTGTTTTATTTTTTTTTGTTTTATTTATTTATTTATTTATTTTTTGGGGGGGGGCACACCCGGCGGTGCTCAGGGGTTCTCCTGGCTGTCTGCTCAGAAACAGCTCCTCCTGGCAGGCACGGGGGACCATATGGGACACCAGGATTATAACCAACCACCTTTGGTCCTGGATCGGCTGCTTGCAAGGCAAACACCGCTGTACTATCTCTCCGGGCCCTGGACTACACTTTGTTTTGTTTTGTTTTGTTTTTTTGTTTTTTTTTTTTTGTTTTTGGGCCACACCCGGTGACGCTCAGGGGTTACTCCTGGCTATGCGCTCAGAAGTCGCTCCTGGCTTGGGGGACCATATGGGATGCCGGGGGATCGAACCGCGGTCCTTCCAAGGCTAGCGCAGGTAAGGCAGGCACCTTACCTCCAGCACTTTGGTCAGGACTTATTTTGGGCTCAGAAATAACTCTAGGTCTTTGTTCTGAGAGCCATATGAAATGCAGGGGATCAAACCTGGGTTTGCTGTGTGTAAGACAAATGCCCTACCTGCTATACTATCTTTCTGGCTCTAATCAGGTAATTTTTTGAATGCACAGTTTGGCATACCAATAGATGAAATATTGCCTGTCATGTGATGAAATGATTGTTTAAATCTGCTCAAAGTCAGTAAACTGTGATATTGTACTTCCTGTGGTATGTTGAAGGATAAACGAAGGAGGGTGAAGCCTGCTCTTAACTGCACTGTATATATAATTTGATGCTTCAAGACACTTTTTTTTAGCATTATAGATTCTTGGTACAAGCTATAATAATTTGATCTCCTGTAGCATTCTTGGAAGGAATGATAGGTAACCACAGATGTCTATGCATGTTTTCTCACTGAAAAACACCTTTACTATCTTGGATATGTATTAAAATTTTAGATGAAGAGTGACTATATAAAATGAGAGATAATAAAGTTTGAGAGGGAAGTGATCACAATAGATATTACATTTTTTATTGTTTATGATAATAAATACAGAGAAATTGCTCCTTAAAGCATGACCAGTCATATAATAGGTTAACATGGGCATAATCTTTAATACAAATTAGCAGTGTGCTGAGTTATGAGAAGAACAAAGGTCTGACTTTGCCATTTGTGCAGTAGGTTCAATGATGGATATTCAGCATATCTTGAATCCCATCATTCAGTAACACCACTATCATTTTTATCATAAAAGAATTATGTTACTCTATATATGAAAAATGCATTCTTGAACCACTGTGAATTAGTTTTTAATGTACTGTGACCTTGGATTGCCCTGGGATATTAATGCTAAATGATTACTTCTGAATGCTTTTTGAATAGCTGCATAGTGCAATTAAATGTGTAATACATCATGGATGACATAGCTAAACGCCTTTCTGGTCAAGAAACTTAAGAGGTCTTGGAAATGATGGCAAATTTGCACTACTGAGGCTGGGAGAAAAAAGAATCTCTTGGTAGTAGTAAAATACAGACCAAAGTATATGATCACCTTTTCTTGGGTTAATTAGTGGGAAATATATTTTTCATCAAGAACCAAAAGTAAGATTATTTTTAGCATGAGCAAAGTATGTTCTTTATATCTCCCAAACATTGAAAGTGAACCATTGTCATAGTTCTTCTGAATGACAAGTTTCCAAACAGTATATGTTGATATATCTGTGGGCATGTAGATGTCTGCATAATGTATCATATCCAAGTACCATTTGTCTCAATGTGGAAACTTGGAAATTCTGCACTTAATCCAATCTCCTTTTATAAAACCTAGTAAGTTGACCTGCAGAAATAATGACAGATGAAAAGATGTCATAGAAGAGCCATGAAACCGAGGATCTTTTATAGGTTGGTCAGTGACTCTAATCCAGCCACACTGTTTGATGGCAGAAAATGATGACTGTCCTGTTTGCTTGTGTACAAGCACTCAGTATCGACTTGTCAGTTGACTCTAGAATCTACAGAAATGACCCCAATTTAGTATTCTTTTAGTTGTACCTGAACTTAGCTGTCTAAACAGATAATCTCTATCTTAAGGTAACAGGCAAAATTTTATGAAAACACTGCAGCAGAGTGTCTCAGTGCTAATGTTTTTTCTCTAAAGTGACACAGAAACTTTAAACTCAGAAGTCATTTTTTCTTTAGAAAATGTTATTTATATTACTATTATTATTATTATTATTATTATTTTTTAGTCACACTTGGCAGCACTCAGGGGTCACTCCTGGTTCCATGCTCAGAAATCGCTCCTGTCAGGCTCTGGGGACAATATGGGATGCCGGGATTCGAACCATGATCCTTCTGCATCTAAGGCAAACGCCTTATCACTGTGATTTCTCCGGCCCTATAATTATTATTTTTTTATTTCGGGCCACACCCTGTGATGTTCAGGGTTACTCCTGGTTATATGCTCAGAAATCACTCCTGGCTTGGGGGACCATATGGGACACCAGGGATAGAACCCAGGTCCGTCCTGGGTCAGCCGCGTGCAATGTAAACGCCCTACTACTGTCCCGTGGATTTTTGTTTCATTTTATGTAAATGATCTGTCATGGTTCAAGTCAATCCCAGTTCAAAACTTAGGCCTAAGAGCATCTGTCATCCCAGGTACAGTCTTCACCTGGTCTGAGACAAGATCTACTTGGGGAGTTGAATAAATGCTGAGGTGTTACAGTGACCTTCTGAAGGAGGTTCCCTGTAGCTCTATGGCCTTAGGAAGCCTATGATAGAAAGCTGATTTCTATGTAAACTCGAGTTCCCATTCCCAATCTCCTTTCTCTGTCTCAGCAACTGTAGGCCTTGTTTTCTGCTTGGAAAATATGAACTTACATTTTATTTACTTTTAAATAATATATTTAAGCACCATGATTACAAACATGTTTGTAGTTGGGTTTCAATTATTAAAAAAAAAACAGCCCCCTTCACCAGTGCTACCTTTCTACCACCAATGACTCCCATCACCCTTCTTCCCAATCCTGCCTGTATTCGAGACAGGCATTCTACTTCTCTCACTCACTAACATTGTCATGATAGTTGTCAGTGTAGTTATTTCTCTACTTGCACTAACCTCTCTTTCTGGTAAGCTTCATAGCATGGGTCAGTTCTTTCAGCCCTCATCTCTATTGTCTCTGAACTTACATTTTAAATATTAGTTTGGAGTTAAGTAAAACCAGCCTAGATATACCAGAGCTTCTTCTCTATATGATACTGATGTAGAATAAATGTAAACACATTTGTTATCTTATCTCAGTTGACTTACTCCTGGTGGAACTTTCCAGAACATTTCTATGTGTACAACTGGTATTCCAGAGATTAATGTTCTGAGGCAGTTTATTCATAATGATTGGTATTTTAAAATTATTGAAATATTTATACATTTACTCTATGTATTCACATTGAATGACCAGTTCCATGAGGCAAAGAATTTATATTATTCTTCTGATGTATTCTATATCTAGCACTCCTATGTGCTATAGTATTTGTAGTCAATCAACGTTTGTGGGTCGTATGAATAAATGAACATACTTATTTTTTAGAACTGTATTTATATATTTGTATGAATGAAGAAAGTATTCTAGACAAAAGGAAAGAGTGAGAAGTAATTTTATTTCTACTCAAGTTGTGAGTTTCAAACTTCATTAAAAAGATTATGTGAGGAGTGGGAGCAATAGTACAGCAGGTAGGGCATCTGCTTTATATGCAGGCAACCTGGGTTAAATCCCCAACATCCTACATAATCTCCTGAACACCACCAGGAGTAAATAGAGCATAGAACCAGGAGTAATCCCTGAGCACTGCCAAGTGTGGCCCCAAAAATAATAACAAAAGAAAAAATATAAATTGAGTGCAAAAATACTTCAAAACTCTTTTTTGAGACTGAATGGTACAAAAATGTTTTGGTACTTCATCATTCATTGCCTTCATAGTTCATAGTTCTGAGCTAATTCCCTTCTTAATACCCTTCATATTTCAGAGTAGTGAGATTATGAATTTCTCACTTGGATTATGGCATAGACTTTCTGACTAACTTTCCTGATGCAAGAGTAGCTAACTCTCGATTCTTTCTCTGGAATTACCAGAGGAAATTTTTCCAAAATAAACATTTGATCACGTCATTTCCCAACTTAACAATGTTCAATTGCATCTGATTGTCCTCATGAGCAAAACCAAGTAAAGTATGGTTTACTAGAAGGTTTTCTTTATCATGATCTACTTTATTGTTCTGTTTTCTTGTCTCTTTTTCTGTCCAAATACAGCTTTTCTCCACAAGTCAAGCTGTTTTACTGCTCTGTTTAGAAAGCCACAGCTCATCATTTCCCTTTTTCCTTATCAGTTCTTTTGATATTTCAACATGGAGCTAGTTGTGTCTTTATCTAGAAATTGTTTCCTTGTACCACTTCCTCATTTATGGCTAGGTACCCACAGACATCTCTTTTTCATTCTCCATGTACCCTATGTACCCCATGGTAGGCCAAAATTTCCAGATAACTGGCTTTTACTGTGATTTCATGACTATGGAATGAGTTTTCAGCAGATGTTCAGCACCATCTGAATATTTTTTTCTGTGTCTTAGTCTCAGGCTTTCAGGTAACCTGTGCATGGTAGATACTCAATGTGTATATATTGTATGAATTCATTAGCTTTGTCTAATGTTCTGATGACACATCTTTAAAATGTGTACGGTGGAGATGGAGGGCATTGGTGGCGGGAACATTTCACTGGTGAAGGGGGTATTCATATATATATATATGAACATATATAAGTTATATATCATATATATACATATATAAAACTATATATAAAATATACATTAAATACATTTAATATATATTATATACACACATATATAAACTATATATTATATATTTATATTAATATATAAATACATATTTAAATATAAATAATGCATAATATAATATACAAAGCATATATAAACATAAAATTATATATAAATTATAAATTACATAAATATATAAAATATAAATATAAAATATATTATGATATATAAATAAAATATAAAATATAAAATATAAATATAAAATATAAACATATAATTTTATATAAAGTCATATAAATTTAAATATATAAAAATAATATATAATAATATAATATATTTATATATTCATATAATATATATTAGTGTTCTATATTTATTTTATATATATTTATATATTATATATTTTATATACAAAACTAAAACCCAACTACAAACATGCTTGTAATCGTGGTGCTTAAATAAAGATATTTATAATAAAATAAAATAAAATAAAATGTGTAGAGTCTGAGGATCAAAAGCCAAGTGGAAAATAGTGAAGCATAGTTGAACTATCAAAGTCAACTAATTAGCTAGTTGTCAGATCTTCAATTTATTCAGTCTAAATCTAAAGCAAGAAAGAGGCAAAGAAAAGAAATTGGGATCAGTTGATAACATGATCTGAGTATAAATGATCTAGTCTTTTGAAATCTCAAAGTTCTCCTGAAGAGATGACCTATAGTTGCGATTCTATCTGCTTTTATATAAGTTTCTTGTATCATTCAGCTAAAAGTGTTGATGTAGTAACAACATTAATATCTTAGTATCTTAAAACAATAAAGCTTAACTAATTGTTCATGATACATTTCCATTATGAGATGGCCATGTTTAATTTCTTTCACACAGAACTAATGGAAAAAACTCCCTTTTCTTTCTCCTTTCCTGGTGTGTTCTATTTTTCCTTCCTTAGTCTTTAGTTAGTCAGCTTGTCTAGAAGGATCAATGTCCATCGTGATAAATTCAGTTACTTTTCTTTATTTAAAGGAGTCCAGTCCCCTTTGCTGAAAGGAGATGATTACTATTACTGTCGGGTTATGAAAGGACTGCTTGTGTGGAAAATTCACTGCCTTTTGCTTGTTCTTTCTATGAAAGAGAGATGCCCTTTAGTAAGTTTGTGCTCAGACTCTCACAGTGGCAGCTCTGGAGAGAAGGTGGATGCCTGGGCTCTCTGTAATGGACCTATAGGCTGGCAGAGCAGGCTTTAGGGTGTTGTGCCTGCTGCTGAAAGAGCTGTGGCCCCTTCCATTACTCCAGAGGAGATGAGGGTGTGATGATGGGAAGGTTGCACTGGTGAAGGGGGGTGTTCTTTTTATGACTGAAACTCAACTACAATCATGTTTGTAATCAGGATGTTTAAATAAAGATATTATTAAAAAAAAGAAAGTTCAACAGTACTAATTAGATTAAACAGCACTCCAAAAATAAATAAATAAATAAATAAATAAATAAATAAATAAATAAATAAAAGATAGAAAGGACACACTTTTCTCTTTGCAAGTCTTTTCAAAACAGATTGCTGCAGAGACTTCTGTTTTTTCCAGTGTCATTCTGGTAATCCTGGCAAATATGTTTTCACCCATCTCAGAGTACTTGTAGTTTAACAGTACTGGTTAAAAATGAAATTTTTTAAAGTGTTCTCTCCAGAGAGAAATGACTTTTTTGGAGGGTTTGTCTTGAAAGTAAGAGGTTGCAGGGAGAAATTTAGTCTTTAATTTAAATTACAGTCTTTCATGAAGTATTTAATGATTAGCAACCTCATTAATAAAATTTTAAGTTCTCCAAAATAATCATAACATCAGTACAGTAGTCTGAGCTATAGAAAAGACACTTGTCTTGGGGCCGGAGAGATAGCATGGAGGTAAGGCATTTGCCTTGCAAGCAGAAGGATGGTGGTTCGAATCCCAGCATCCCATATGGTTTCCTGAGCATGCCAGGAGCGATTTCTGAGCATAGAGCCAGGAGTAACCCCTGAGCGCTGCCAGGTGTGACCCAAGTTCATTCCCTGGCATCACATATCATACCACAAGCACCACGAAGAGTGATTTCTTAATGCAAAACCAGGAGTGAGCTGTGAACATATGCAGGCGTGGCTCCAAATTTTAAAAAATTGGGGACTTAACAGCAGTCTCATAGGATATACTTAATATTAAGTAAAGTGATTTATCACCATACCTTGCACGTAGGAATGTTCAGTAAATGATGATGATCACTTAGCATGGTTCTTCTTTTATAAAAGAGCATTTCCCTGATTCACTTTTTCCTCCCTCAGTGACATTGCATGACTTTTTACAATATAGGTATTTGTTGAATGAATAAATATCATAAATGAAAGAAGACCAGGAAGCTTAAGTTTTAGGAAAATAAATGATGCTGGTCCACATTTTGCTTCTCTTTCCGGAGGCTGAATTTGCTTAGACTTTAAATAACTTACTTAGACCCACTGGTTTGAGAGGAAGAAAAATGGAAAGATTACAAAAACATCTGGGAGGTGTCCCTTGGTAGAGGATCAAAGAACACTGAATGAAATACTCTCCCAACATATTTGCAATAGGAAATTATTATCTAATAGCCTTACATAGAACTTTTATATATATTATATATATTTCTATGTTCCAACAGTTTATTAAAAGTATCTGATTTCATTTCCTTTCATTATAAAATATATAATTATTTAAAAAACTAGGTCTAAAACTTGCATGATAAATACTTGACATTCTGCATATATTTATTGAACTGGGTATGTAGAAATTCCAGAGCAGTCATTTATCAAGTCCTGGGATTGCTATTTAGAAAAGAATCATAAGTTGTATATTTAGTGATCTAGTAATATCTATATGTTTTCAATAAATGATGATTTTTATAATCAATAGATAATCTATAAATTACTTTAAATGCTACTTTTTTCTTGGAAATGTTAGCAAATTATTGAGTACTATCCCCTAACAAGGACAAATATAGAAATTTCCTGAGTGTTGATAGTGGGAATGGTGCACTGGTGAAGGGGAGTATTCTGTTTATGACTGAACCCCAACTACAAATATGCTTGTAATCATGGTGCTTAATAAAAATTTACATAAAAAAAGAAATTTTCCTGAATTTTAAGAAAGGCTAAATTTAGATTTTGATGAAGTTTAACACCACAACTTAAAACCAATCTGGGCATGGCCCCTTGATCTGTTTACAATATGGATAGAATAGAATAGAATCTTGGGACAAGCTATTTTTCCCCATTTTTTTCTAATTTTTATTGTGTTTCAAATTCCTTTTGCTCCTGGAAAATATTACAATATATTTTGTAGCTTACAAACACACAAATTAAGGAGCTAGAGAGATAGGGTAGGGGCTAAGGCCTTGCATATGGCTGGCCCCATTACTATTCATGATACATATGGTTCCTTCAAACACTGCCATGAGTGATTCCTTAGCCTGATGTTCCCCACAACCCCTAAAAACAGAAACAACAGAGCAACAAAAATTATTCCTTCTAGTTCTAGCGATCAAAATCATCAGAAATGATTATTATGAGACTAAAAACAAGGTAACTGCAGAGTTTTACCCTTCTGGATGCTCTGGGAAAGATTCTATTTCTTGCATTTCCACTTTGAGAGGCTGCCAGTTTTGCTTGGCTCCTAGCCACATCACGCCACTCTCTGTCTCTGTGTTCACAGTGCTTTCTCCTCTACTGTAGTTAAAACTCACTCTACATATGTTTTACAGATATGTATTTGATATATTTAGTACCCACCTGGGTAATCCAAAACAAATGCCCTATCTTAAAACTCTTAGATAGAGTCACAATTACCAGTTTCATTGGACATGTTGTATAACATTCACAAGTTTCAGGATTACGATGTGTAAACATCTTGGGAAGTTATTATTCAATCCCACCTTGCCATGCAAAAGCTTTTCTTTATTACAACTACTATACTAAATTAAAAAAAACACACACCAAAAATGAGGTTTACACTTTCCCAGAAGGGAAAAATGTAGGCTAAAGTCAGGTTATGGGATGTTTGTGTGTGAGAGGAATGTTTGTGTGTGTCAAATAAAAAAGGTTTTGATCGTGTCTCTTATTAGATCATGTAGGTATGTTATTTGAGTACCTGTAGCACATTTGGTTCTTGTCATTGTGCTTCTGCTTGTTTCAATGTCCAAAACCAAGTGACACAATATGTTATGATTTTGAACTATGAGAACTCTCATAGAACTCACCTTGTCTTACACAAAGTAGAACTGTAGGCAATTAAGAGTCTAATCAAGAATTTATATCATCCTTCACCATACTATCTGTCATCACTGAAGATCTAGGGTCACTGAAACCTACTAAATTACTCTTCAAAGTGGAAATGATTCATAATCTTATTAAAATAAAAATGGAGAACTTCATTTCTACCTTCTCTAATGATTGTATCTTTTCTTAGAACTCCTTGTAGAGAATAGCTTAAACCTTAATTCTGATGGTTCTTAGTTTTATGAGTTTCATTTAAACCCCAGAGAGCCATTTAATTTTATGGTGTTCAATGCTAATATCCAAGTGCATTTGATCTCAAGTAGATTTTTTACCTCGTCTTATAAAGATTGAGCTCTCCTTTTTAACACATATGTTCTTAAGTGCTTATGCTAATTTTACTGCTTATCCTAAAATTGGCATATCATTGTTATTGTTATTATTATTATTGTTGTTATTATTATTGTGTGGTGACCATGTTGCCTGCCTCATTTTTTCAATGCATTGCCGTCAGAGTTATATAATGCAAGAACAATGGGTGAATGTTGTTCATTTTAAATGTGAAATTATAAATCAATTACAGTGGTGGCTAAAACCTCTTCCTGACATGCCACAATTTACTTCCAATGACATTTAAACCTATCTTACATGCTGAACAATCTGTAATAAATTATGATTTTTTTTGCTTCTGAAATGAAGCTATAATTATGACAGTTGAATTCTTGTTCTGGGAAATAAGGTGGCATTTAATTCTTTGAGAACAAATGACACTCACAAAAGAACAGTTAATTATTCTCAGCTGCAAAGGAAGGGAGGAGGAGAGAGAAAAATTATGAAAAAAGAACATGCTAGTACTTTCTGTGAAGTATCTATTAACTAATCCTTAACTTAAGCTGAACTACAATTGAACTTCTGGGGCTGTCCCTGGGCCCAGGTAAGACTTTTCTTTTTATTATGTCACTTCTCAATAAAATTCAAGCAGGAGAAATTAGCCACTGGAAACTTTCCTGTGTCCCGCAGAAAGGTTCTCACAATCAATCTTGGTTCAAAAAATGTAGATCTTTACTCTTACTCCGTTAGAATAGCCTTGAGATCTAGGTAGCATGTGATTAGTTTTCAATTACAGCTGTCTGAATCCAAGCAATTATGCTGGATTCATTTATGCTGCAAATAAAGGAAAAGGAAAGCATTCTACTTCCAGGACCTTTTGCTGGTGTTTATTTCTAGTTTAAACACCAATGATGTTTCCATTGGCTTTTCTCGGATGGCCCTTTCCAGATCATTCTGGCAAGAAGCCTCGGCGCAATCGAACATGCCAGCAAACACTGAGCCCCTTTTCCTAGCTCGCCCTGATACCATCAGCTGTGATGTTAGCAGCCCGCTATTAAAGACACCTCTTTCTTTGACTCCCTTTCTTCCTGGGGAGGAGAGATGATATCCTCGAGAAGGGCCCTGCTGAGTGGAATTCCCCCATTTTGACTGCAATTAGGGATTGTGACTTGATTGATTCGGGGGCTCTCTGCAATGGAGCAGGATCAACACAGTTGCACACAAAACAAGGCATAATCCACTGGGTTAAATTAACGTTAAATCAGAGATGATTGGATTAATTGCTATTACATTTTATCTTCTGTGCACATGTGCTGTTGGCAGACTTTCAGAGCCTTTTTAAAATTAGCTTAGAACTGGATGGAAATGGTACAGGTGCAAATGATTTGTGCACTGGGTCTTTCAAGTACACAGTGGGCTCATAAGAAGGTGCATTTTTTTTTCCAAATTATATTTTGGATGTGATTTATGGAGAACTGTACCGAGAATAAACTTGGCATCACTGTTTAGAAGCTAGAGATATGTTAAATGGCACCAGGACGCTGTGGGCTAGAAGATAACTTAGGCTGTTGATATCCTTTCTGCTGTGGCACTGGTAGTGTCCTTCTGTTTATTTTGCCTCTCTCACAGGCTTCTATGCCCTATGAGAGTCTTTAAAGTAATAGAGAGGACCGCTCCAGGGCACATAGAGTGGTATTTGATATCCCAGAATATACTCTTCCAAAATTATGTCCCTTCAGCCAATTTGAAAGGTAAAATGTTGGCCTGATAGCTGTTGACAGGACGCATCTGTCTAACAAAAATCCTGGGTGTGTGCCTGAAACTTTAGTGATCACACCAGATCAGCAACACAAAGCGAAGTGAATCAAAGACTGGCATGGCTTTATGCACTAATTTGCCCATCCGTTAGTGGCTCACTGTAGTGCTGGCAATCTAAAGACCTGCTGAGCCACACTGAGGAAAGGAAATGGGGTAACTCTACAGCTCTTTTTGAAGACTACTGTATGCATGGGCACCACATCCAGTCACTCTAGAGGAGACAAAGACTTCATCTTTCATCTGGGTGCTAATTATATTTCTGAATCAATAAAAATAACTGGGCAAGAACACGCTGTCTTCTCGTCTTTGATCTGTTAAAACTGCCAGCAGTGAGTTTGCTCATGAGACCAAATTGAGTTATCATATGCATTTCATCTTGGGCCTCATCCCTTGCAGGTTTATACAAAATATATATATATATATATATATATATATATATATATATATATATATTTTAATTTTTATTGTGGTCAAAGTGAACTACAATTTTTTCACAGAAATATTTAATGCACATAGTGACAATGAATGGGGGGCCCCTGTTCCGAGTATGGATTCCATAGTTCCCTCCTGACCTCCCCCAATAGTGCTAGTGTAACTGTTCCCCACTTGTACAGCTTGTTGTAAATTGGGTATCAATGCTGTTGTCGTTGACTATGGGTTTGGTGTTCAAGTCTGATCATTTTTTATTTCCACTAAATATTTATTCGACTGACTCTTCTTGCTATTATACATCCCACCCAATTGTGAGGCTGAATAAAATATTATGCTTCTGCTTCTCGTTTCCCTGTCCTGAGTGTGTAGTGTCTTCTTCTCTAACCTACCAGATCTGCCATAGCCTCAGTTTAGTCTGGTTACTTCTGCATTTATTCTGGTTTCTGAAACTGTTCTTAGCCCTTTGGCTTTCATCTCTCATAACTCTTCATAGATTTTTGCATAAAAAGTTTTGCAGCTTCTGTTCCAAGCCAGGTCAATTCCTTAAGAAAGATATTTGATATCTTCAAATTCCAAATGCAATTTTTTGGGAACTAAATTTATAAAATTGCTTTAAGGTATTAGAATACATATATCCCCTCTTTAAAACTTTGAGAAATAGCAAATACATGATCACAGTCTCTTAATGTGACAACATATGTGATGAGAAAAAAATATAATTTTCAGTTATGGCTATTAGTACACCAATTTTTCACTTTAGAGATAACCATTGTTACTTGGTTTTAGTTCTTAGTTATTTTTCAAGAACATTTTATATATAACAAAGTCCTACATGAATGTTCAATTCCTTTTGGGGGGGGCAGCACTACACTTCGTAGTGCTCAGGGATCACTACTGTTCAGTTCAGTGGCCATATGGGATAGTGATGTTGGGGACTAAACATAGCTCATCCTTGAGCAAGGCAACTACCCTACATATTGTATTATCTCTCTGGTCTTTTAAGTTTACTTTAGAATATATAGCAACTGATAACTTGCTTGGAAATTCTTATGTTTCCTGCTTATTTGTTGTTTAAATATATTTTGATTATTTCCTTTTACACAGATTTGACTCACTCTTTTAAAGTTTTCAATAGACTTTCTGGATGTGTCCGAATCTGTAATCTGTCTTCTACTTAGGGGCACTTAGTCAACTTATTTAAATTATTTTTCTTTAATAAATAATTACCAAGCCTATCTTTAACATACTTCATCATTATAGTCATGTGTCTCTTAATGATGGCCCACATAAGATGGTGGGTCCAATAGGCTATAAGCCTCAGTTGTAGGTAGAACCATCTAAATTTGTGTAATTGCATGGCTAAATCACCTAACCACTCATTTCTCACAATATGGCTCTAGTGCAAAGTATGGTTATAAATCTAAAAAAGAGATAGCACAGTGGCGTTTGCCTTGCAAGCAGCCGATCCAGGACCAAAGGTGGTTGGTTCGAATCCCGGTGTCCCATATGGTCCCCCGTGCCTGCCAGGAGCTATTTCTGAGCAGACAGCCAGGAGTAACCCCTGAGCACTGCCGGGTGTGACCCAAAAACCAAAAATAAATAAATAAATAAATAAAAAAAATTTTTATCAATACAAAATTTAGGATAAAAAAGTTAAACTTTTGGGGCCAGAGCAATAACGCAGCGGTAAGGCATTTGCCTTTCACACAGCTGATCCAAGACGGACCTGGGATTGATCCTCAGCATCCCATATGGTTCCCCAAGCCGGGGGCAATTTCTGAGCACATAATCACTAGTAAACCCTGAGTGTCACCGAGTGTGGCCCCAAAATAAAAAAAATATTGAAATTTTTTTTGTTTGTTTTTGGGCCACACCCAGCGGTGCTCAGGGGTTACTCCTGGCTGTCTGCTCAGAAATAGCTCCTGGCAGGCACGGGGGACCATATGGGACACCGGGATTCGAACCAACCACCTTTGGTCCTGGGTCGGCTGCTTGCAAGGCAAACGCCGCTGTGCTATCTCTCCGGGCCCGAAAAAATGTTGAAATTTTTTAATGTAAAGTGACCTATTAACTTCTAATAGTGTGTAGATGGACTTATATAACGTTTAGTGAAATGTTTCATCATCACAAAGTTATGAGTTAGCACAAGTGAAATGCCTGTGCAACTACTGTCTGTGGCAAGGAAATGGTTGCCACTCCCATTTCCAAAGTTTCCTTCCATATTCCTTGATATTTTACCTGTTTCCTTTGATGCTAGATTTTCCTCCAGTTGCTTTAGGACTTAGCATATTTGATCTACACAATGCTCTAGATGGAACTCCTATGTCCTCTTCTCAACATTCATATACTGAAATGTAATCTCCCAGGTGATGAGATGAAGGAGCCCCTCACCTATATTTTAATTTTGTTTCTGTTTTTTCCATTCTTCTTTTAAAGTTAAATTAATAGCTTCTGCACAGGGGCTCATACCCACTTTTTTTTTTCTTTTCAACAGAACCATAGAACATGAATCAGCTTGTTCTGCCTCATAAATTGAGAAAAAAAGTGGATGGTAGCAGGGGCAAAGCAGTCTCAGGAACATTGAGTGGAAATAAAAAATGATCAGCCCTAATACCCAAGCCAAAGTCAACAACAACAGAATCAAGAGACTCAATCTACAACGATATACCCAAAAAGGACCTGTTACACTAATATTCTATGGGGCTAAGGGTGGAAGCAGGGGAGCATGCTGGGAATAGGGTGGAGGGAGGTCAACACTGGTGGTGGGAATGGCCCTAATTCACTGTCACTATGTACCTAAATACAACTGTGAAAAACTTGCAGTTCACATTAGTCTCAATAAAAATTATAAAAAAAAAAAATAAAGGAGACTATGGTAGGTAAATAGATCATGAAGGTAGCACCTACATGATTGGGCTTCATTTCCCTTATACAGCAAGCAATAGAAAACTCCAGTGATCTTTCTCTTTGTCAGGACACAGGGAGAATCTGAACATCTATGAATCAATGAAGAAATCTCTCACCACACACTCTCAATATGCCAACTTTCAGATCTTCACCTTGGATTTCCAGCCACATGAGTAATGTTTTTTTTTTTTATTTAAGTCATCCATTATGTGGTATTATGTTGTGGTAACATTATTGTACATTTTGTGTGTGGATTTTAGATTAGGAAAGGAAGATTTGGTCCCATTTGGTGATGCTCAAAGCTTACTTCTGGCTCTGCATTCAGAAATTACTCCTGGAAGTGCTCAGGGGACAAGCTTATATCTGCCAAGAATTCTACCTGGGTTGAGCATGTGCAAGGCAACTGTCTTACAAACTGTACTATCATTCCAGTCTCAGAATTCTATGTTCTTTGTGTTTATAAGGATGATTCATGTAACAGTATATTGATAAATAGCTGTTGATAGGTCATTTAATTGGTAGATATTTTTGTATCAAACTAATATACTACAAATTAGGTGTTCAAGTTGGCTGCTTTGTTTAATACTGTTGTGTATAGATTATTAGTTATATATTCTAATAATGTGTTTCAATTGTGATTTTCTGTATTTTAGTGTATATTATCAAATTATTTTCCAAATATATTTTCATATCAGAACATGTGATAATTCCAATTGTTCCACACTAATTTCAAATGCTATATCATTGAGTTTTTAATTAATATTTTAATTTTTAGTAAATAAGTTGAGTATGTTATTTTATATTGAGTCTAAAGGTAAAGTACCTGGTTAAAAATTTCTTGCCCAGGGCTAGAGAGATAGCATGGAGGTAAGGCATTTATTTGCCTTGCAGGCAGAAGGACGGTGGTTCAAATCCCGGCATTCCATA
This sequence comes from Suncus etruscus, assembly GCF_024139225.1. NCBI lineage: Eukaryota > Metazoa > Chordata > Mammalia > Eulipotyphla > Soricidae > Suncus > Suncus etruscus. The sequence continues at coordinate 5,409,362 of NC_064857.1, forward strand.
TGGTCCCCTGAGCCTGTCAGGAGTGATTTCTGAGCCAGGAGTGATCCCTGAGTGCTGCCAGGTGTGATCCAAAAACAAAAAACAAAAACAAAAACAAAACAAAAAAATCTCTTTCCCACTTTTGTTTTATGTAAGACCATTTTTCTTCACCACATTAAATATTGTACATAAATGGTACAAAATTATTCTTTATACACGCCTTTTACTGATTATACATACAAACAATTTCTAACACTGTCTTTGGCTATTATTCTGTTTTATTTTTTATACTTTTATTTATTATGTCAGTTATTACAACTAATTTATGATAAATCAATAAAATCAATTTATATGTTGATTTATCATAATGTCATCAAATTATAAAATTTCTGGTGTTAAGTTTTACAACTTTAAATGTGGTGAAATTCATACAGACTTGGAGTCTTGTCATCTAAATATATCAGTTTATATCAGTGATGGAATTCTGTGAATGAGCTTCTATTTTCTTTTCTTCCTTTTCTTTTGCTTTGGTGAAGCAAGGTAGTTTGTATTGAAACTCATTTAGAAAGATGTGGAGGAAAGAAAGAGGGAAGTGCATGTTCAAGAGAGAAGGCAGGTTTCTCCAGAGTGGAAATAGGAAAGTAAAGAAACACTGAAACAACACAACAAAACATGTGTACAGGAAAAACATGGGCTTGAGAGCAAACCTGTATGAATACTTCTTTGTCTTCTTTTCAATATATAGTAGGTTCAACAAGTGGTCCCATAAGACTTGCATCAATTGTTATGCAGAATTTTTACCTGTTCTGTGATATATTAGCACAGTCTGGTCCCTAAACATAATTCTGGATCACTTGTGGTTTATTTATTTATTTTGGGTTTGAGCTACATTTACAGTACTTAGGGATCACTCCTGGTAGTACTTGCTATGCAGTAGTTGGTTATATCCTAATTGGCTGTTTGCAAGGCCAATACATTAATTTCTGTACTATTTCTATAGACTCTCTAAGTGACATTTTATAAATTCATACATATATACATACAAACATATACACACATAATAGTCCAGAAGGATGGAGAGAGAAAATGGGGTGGTTCAATCCAAATGACACATCATTACTAAAAAAACTCTCCCAACAGGGGACTTTGGTATACAAGCTATTTTAGCCTACAGTAATAATTTTTTTCTCTATACCTGAGTCATGGTCTTTGTTCATATTTTTTTACTTAATATAATATAAAATAAAAATTAAGTGCCTAAACTCATCAAGAAAATGCGTCTAGGAACTAATCTCTTGATCTATTTGAATTTTTAATGTCACAAATGAGTAGCATATGCATTCTTTAGTTTATCATCTTTGTATTCATGCCTGATTAGCCCTCCTCAGAAGGAGGGATGTTGACGAAGCTGTAGAATCAGGAGGTTGGACAATTCATTTTATTTTGTACACAATTTGGCTAGAAATTAGAAGATTTATTGATGCACTATAAAATATTAGCTGGCAGGTAAAAATAAGCCTGTTAATGAATGTGATTAGAACAGCAGCTGGAATAGATTGCAGTGTTTGCAACATCAATGGAATTAATAGACCTTAAAATATTCAGGGAATCAATTAAAAGTCTTCTTCAGCATTCGAAAAATGTGTGTTCATGTGCTTAACTTTCAAATGAGCACCGGGAGAAGCCATGGCCAAACCTTCTGTCAGAAAAGCAGTTAAGGATTTCGGGGGCGTCTGGCTGTTTCTGGGCTAGCAAACTTCGAAAGGAAGTCCTAGTGGGGGGAACAACAGGGATCTTGGAACACAGACTTGACCGTGCTTCCAAGAATTAAACAAGAGAAACACGTGAGCGCAATAGAAATAGGTGTCCTGGCCATATTCCCCGAAGGTTTTGCAACCTCATTAACCTTTGGAAAGAGCTCGCTTCATGCAGAATGAAAGAATAAAAGAAGGTGCTGCTTTCTTAAGCATGTTCTTCTCTGACGGTCACCCCCAAAGACCTTGAAAAGTTTCAAGTCCAAGTTTTGCGCTGAAATCATCTTGTGTAAAAAAAAGTCCTTGGAAGAATTAATTGAAGAGCATAATGTATAAGCAAATAAACATAGATATTATCTCGCATTCCTAAAAGTAGATTAATTAACCTCCATTCCCTCCACTAACAAACAAATTAAAGAAGCTTTTAAAATCTATCTCTTTATGCTTTCCCCTCCAGGCAGGAGCCAAAGGAACGGTCTGTTGTCCTTGTAACTGTTCTACAATTCATAGTTGAAAGTTTCTCCTCCCATTAATATAAAACAGAAGTATAAGATAAAGCTGGGAAGATTAGTTAGCTCGGTTATTACGAATGTGCATAGCACCTATTTAAGTTTGTGCAATATATTCATGTCCTATTCCATGTCAGAGTTCAAAAGTCATAGGATTGTTCACAGCTTTACTTTGTCTTACAGTTTCTGTGATGCCTTCCCCTCATTCTATCAGTCGGAAGCAGAGCAGAGTCATAAGCCCTGTACTTACACACACTGGTACTGTGAAGGTGACTTGAGGATTTATGAAACTATAAAATTGATTGTTTTTCATGCTCATATGACTCCAGGCTCCATTTGTCACCCCTGATCTTAAGCAGCTAGGGTCCCACATCCTTGAGAGGCATAGTTTGCTTCTCTTAGTCAAAACAGGGGACAGTGGGGAAATGGTCAAAGTAGAACCTCAACCAGACCAACCTTTGAGTTCTCAAAAGCCCCTTGAAAACTGTGATCTGTCTTATTTGATGAGCTGTTCTAAAAGGTGGGTGTGGTATATGAATCTATAAACTGAGGGAAGAGACAGTAAATGGCTAATTACAATGAGAATGAGCATAGGGTCTGAATGAAACTTAAAAGTGTGATATACACAGAAGCATTTTGGGGGGGCAGAATTCCTGGGGGTTTTGTGATTGGGTAGGAGAACAGATTGGCAGAATAAATAGGAAGCCTTCTTGCTTCATGTTTCACTACACTTGGCTCTGCCAAGCTGCTTCAATTAATCAGGTTGAAGACCACATTTTCTGGGTGCATAGCCAGGAGTAACCCCTGAGCATCTGAGCATCACCGGGTGTGGCCCAAAAAACATAACAAAACAAAAAACTTTTTAGAAAAATATGAGGAGAGGGAAATGAAGACATGTATGTTCAAGAGAGAAGAAACTTCTTTCCAGAAAGAAAATAAGCAAGAATAGAAATAGATAAGCAAGTGATACACACACACACACACACACATATATATATGTATATATATTTGAGGGAGAGCATGGCTTGAAGATCAAGACTTAATTTATTTTGACCTTTGTGTTTGTTTTGGTTTTGAATTATACCTGGCTTAGTAAGTGCTTAATACTTACTCCTGGCTCTGCACTCAGGAATCACTCCTGTTGGGACTCAGACCTAGGCAAGGCCAATAATCTATTCATTCTAATGATTATCCCAGCCTCTGATGCTACAAAATCTTGATGCTGCATATTATTCTAATTTTTATGATATCATTCATAAAATGATTTAAATGTATGATATGATTCCTTAACTACTTAAAGGAAAATGTGTATTCCCTGGACAGAGCACCAAAGAAAACAAATTAACATTTTTATATCCCCAAATGTGAAGCATAGATATCTTTTTGGTTTGTGTTGTTTTGGGGACACACAGCTGTGCTCAGAAATCACTTCTAATGGAACTCAGGGAACTGTATGCGGTGCTGAGGATCAATCCTAGATTGGCTACATATGAGGAAAACACCCTACTCATTGTACTATCTCTCTGGCCCTAAAGTATAAGTACCTTAACTGAAAGCTCAGACCCTGGCTTGAGGATAGTTATAAGGTAAATTTAACTAAATTGGGTGAACAACAACAACAAAAAGAACTAGTGCATGCATTTATCTTCTTTTCTTCTTCTTCTTCTTCTTCTTCTTCTTCTTCTTCTTCTTCTTCTTCTTCTTCTTCTTCTTCTTATTATTATTATTATTATTATTATTATTATTTTAGTTTTCTTCAGGCCACACCTGGCAGTACTAATGGGTTAGCACCTGGCAGTGCTTAGTACTTACTCCTGGCTCTGCACTCAGAACTCACTCCTGGCAGGCTTAGGAGCACCATATGGGATGCTGGGAATCGAATCTGAGTCTCTCCTAAGTTAGCTAGCTGTGTGCAAAGCAAACGCCCAATAGCTGTGCTATGTCTCCAACCTCTAGTCTATGTGTTTAAATGTTTAAAATAATTCACTGAGGACTTGAAGTGATAGAATAGTCCTGGGTCAGGTTCTTGCTTTACATGTAGATGAATGGGTTTGATTTTAAGAACCATATTTGGGCCCCTGAGTGCAGAGCTAAGAGTAAGCCTAGAGCACCATCAGGAATTGACCCCAAACAAGACAAAAGCAAGCAAAAATGACAGAAAAACAATAATTGAACTATCCTCAACTAAAAAGACTTACTCTCACTATCAATTATATGTGTGACCTGGGTAGTTTACCCTGATCCTCAATCTTCTCATTTATAAAAATGGAATAAAATAATATCTTCCCTGATGCATGGTTATGAAGTAAACCAATTAATATAAGTCATCAGATTTCTTATATCATTGGACATCTATTTTTTTTTCAGTTATAAAATTAAGATTTTAAGGGGCAGGAGTAATAGTTCAGTGAGTAAGGTGTTTGCATTGTGTGCAATTGATATGGATTTGATACCCAGTACCACTTATAATCCCCAGAGTTTGCCAGGTGAGATCCCTGAGCACAGAGCCAGGAGTAAGTCCTGAGCCTTACTGGTTAGAACGTCAAATTTCAAAAAAGAGAAGAAAAATGCTAAAAGACCTAGGGTAGAAAATGAGAAATATTAAGCCCAGAAAATTAACTATATTTTTTTCAGCATGCTTTATGTTTTAAAACATTTGGTTTCTACCTGGAAATAGAGAAGAGAAAATAAATCGAAAGAAATGTATTCTGAATTTTTGAAATTAGTAACTCTTTTATTTGGGCGAGTGCACAGAAAAATTACACATACAAACTGAAATTCTTGAACACAATGTTAAGTAGATGTGATTTGTCTATGTGGGAAAACTGAAAAACAGAGTTATAAACTTAAGTGGATCACACTTAATACATCATTTGCATCTTGATCCTGTGTATTGGTAGAGAAAATATACAGAATTCAATGAACTAAAGGTTCTCAAAGAGTTTCTAGCATGAGGATACTATTCACTATTCATTTTAAATCAAAACCAGAGTAAGGAAAGATGGGCACAATACATAATACATAAATAAAAGTGGAAAACTTGAAAATTAATGTACAGCACTTTTGAGTTTATATTTATTGAAGAAGCAAATTGGCCATACCAGAAGGACACAGTGCAGAAAGTTAGAAAGAGGAGACTTCGTGGTCTCAGATTTGAAGGTCTCAGAAGTTGACATAGCTATGCAATATTTTACTTTTAAATATATGGATTTCTTTTCTCTTGGTTTAGCAATGTCATAAGTGTTGTTGTTCAGTTATGTTTATGGTCATTTTATTTGACCCACAAATGGAACAGAGTAAGGAGGTGAGAACACTTTCTGAGTAACAGAGGTGGTTGAAGACTGAGAAAGAAGGTTAAAGGCTGGGAAAGAAGGGACTCAGACAGGGAAGAGAGGGGGATTCTTCAGAAGAAAGGTTAATATGCACCCCACTAAGCTGTGAGAAGTGAAAAATCAAGAGTGGGAGAGTGAGTCGGAAAGGTAGGTGAAATGAAGGCACATATCCTAAGGAGAAACAGAACTGAATGTTGTTATGTTAGTTATTAGTGAGAGATTACATAGATGGTTTATATTTGGGAATCTTGTAAATTAGTTATTAGTATGTTGAAAGGGTGCTTATTTCTGAATGTTTTTCTTGGGTCTCTCAGGGTTTTTAGCCACTTTTCACTTTCTTTGAAGACAAGCTTTATGCTATTCCTTGTCATTTAGCAAATCTACTGTCAGATGTAGATGATTTGCTGACATTTAGCGCTGGCTTCAATCTATTTTCTTCACTAAATGCTGAAGTAAAGAACTTTGTACACATAATATGGATTTAAGAAATTTCTTTGCAGAGGTTAAGTGTTTAAAGGTCAATAGAGTAGTGTGTGTTTTGTAAGAACACAGTCAAGATATAAAGCATTTAAGAATAGATTTGACAGTTTGGGGGGGCACTCCATTGTCTAAAATGTAATACTTAGTTTTGGCAAGATTTATATACTCACAAAAGAAATCATTATTGCTACTTTGACGAACTGAAGCTACTGCAATACCAAAAACTGGTACAAAATGCATGGGCAGCCGGATGCTATAACTCAGCCTGTGGTGATTACGATGTTTAAGTCAAAAGCAAGATTCAGTGAAAGTGTTTCCCAACAATGTGCCCTCCAAATAACAGACTATTTACTGATTCGCCAAGAAAACACCAGTTTCAATTGAACATGTCTTGAGCAATTAATGTGTCTACAGAGAATCTTCTGCAATTCTTAGAGAAGACAAGAAAATGCTATCGAGACTATGAAATGTAGGGGTCATTTAAAATGTAATGGATCCATACCAGAACTACAAGCACTTTTAAGGTTTACACATCATTCAAAGGAATTGGGTTAGAGTCGTAGAAAAATATGCTTGATATTACAGTTGCAATACGTTTTTAAGGGCATTTGACACAAGACAGCATAATACCTACCATCCGTTTGAAAGTTAATCTACATAAAAGCAAAGGGTTCTCTGTAATTTCTGAGGTAAAGTGTTAGCATTTGGGGCATATTCTTTTTAGAAGAGTTCACGCCAACAGTCGTCTATACACAATAAAAGAGTTTTTAAGTGGCAGGTAAATAAAGGAACTTCAGTTCAAGTGTTTTTCCTTGGGACCTATATTCTAAAGTTCAAAACTGATTTTGCTTCTCTTACATAAGAATTGTTTTAATTGTGTCAGGGTGACTCCTGACTCTGCACTTAAGAATTACTACGGGAAGTACTCAGGGAACCATTTGCAGTGCCAGGGGTCAAACCTAGGTCAGCTGTGTGCAAGACAAATGCTCTATCTGCTGTACTATCTCTCTATCCTCAATCAACATTCTTTTTAAATTGGGGTTGAGGTACTATTGTTACAACAGTGCTAATATTTATGCTGTTGGTGAACAAAGTGACTATTCCTCCATTACCACAAGAGTACTCAAGAAGGATGATACCCCCACCCCTCTGATACTACTCTCTCCCTTCTCTACCTCATCTCTTCCCTCCACCTCATCAGACCCTAATTGGTCATCCAATTCTTTAAAAGCCCAAGAGGTTTTCATTAGTCATCTTCTATTTTTTGCTTTGTTTTGTTATATTTCAAAGGCATGTAAAAAATAAGATAATCTTGTATTTGTCTTTTTCCATTTAATTATGCTCAATAAGACCCCTTATAGCTTCATTCAAGTTGTAATAAAAGGCAAAATTCCATCTTCTCTTTAGCTAGGTACCATTCCATTATGTATAGATATTCCCAGATGCCTTAAAGTTTGTCTAAATTCTCAAATAGGAGCAGAGTGTCATTTGTTTCTCTTGCAGCCATACTTGATTAATGGTTTACACAAATGGGATTAATATTTGTTTACTTGTAGGCTTAGGGGAGTGGTTGATTTTGTTAGATAGGACCCAGAATAGTGTGAATAATACTTAGGTATAGTAGTGCTTTGGACATATTTATTTTTCTATCTGGAATTTTTTTTGTTTGTTTATGGGCCTGATTCTGTGCTCAGGGATCATTCCTGGGCAGTGCATGTTGTATTATGTGGGTTACTGGTGATCAAACTTAGGTCAAGTCAAGTACTCAACCTACCAAGCTATGTTGGTCCAATGCATGGGTGGATGTTTTCTTAGATTTCTCAAAGGTAACTCATATCCTCAAAGATATCCTTAAAGATATCTCTTCAAGCATCTCAGTGACCAGTTAGTGCCTCACCTTGATTATTAGCTCTTCCTGATTGTGCCCACCATCTCTCTTTCTTCTACTCTAACCCAGTGCACATCTTCAGCTGTGTTGATGTCTAGCCATTCAACAATGATGTTGGGTACCTAGGACTTTGTCAGCAAGACTTCTCACTCATTCCTGCCTAATTGAAACTCTAGTCATTTTAAGGTACTGCTGAACCTAGATCTTTGCCATAGCTACCTACTTCTTCCTCTGCAGACATGGATGTCATACTTCTGGGACCTCTGTTTTGATCTCTTTTTATTTGCCTTTCTTCACAATTTATGTTTTATTCACAGCTTGCTACTAGCATGGGGATTTGTGCCTCTGTAGTTTTTGTATAACTGAAGGTAACTAAGGAATATTTTTGATAATTCATGGCAATTTCTTTCCATATAGCTATTTAAAAATATTATCTAATGGATAAAAGTAAGCTCAAGGTGCTTTTAGAGACAAAAAATACACCAGGAACCAGACTAATAGTACAGAAGGTAGGGCTCTGGCCTTGTATAAAATCAACCTTGGGTTGGTCCCTGTTAAACCATATGATCTCCTGAGTGACCACTAAGAATGATTCCTGAGTACAGAATCAGGTGCAATCCCTGACTTACCAGATGTGTCCTCCAAACAAAGAAAAAAAAACACACAGAAAAGATCATTCGGTTATTCTTAAAATAACTTGATTTTCCCAGATTTGCAAGTGAGGTGTTAAGAGAAGAACTGCCCAGAATGATCAGAACTCAAGTAAGCTTTGAGAAATAAGAAAGTAGCTTACTTTTCTATAAGTATATAGGTTATTGGCAAAAATATTGGAATTAGCTTGTATTTATCTCGTTCAAGTTGCTTCAGATAAAAACATAAAATATGATTATTGCCAAGTTCTCAGTGATTTAGGGCGTCTTACTTGAGTTGTGGTAATGCCTTTATCATACAGTGGCCTATCTCCCATACCATAGTCTTTACAAAGAAATCTTTACAAAGTAGAAAGCTGTCCCTGTTGATTCTGCTATCAGAATGAAGTCCATCCATGGTGGTCTGCAACATAAAGTCTTTTGTGACCTACCTGTTTTTCTTTCCAGTTTTATGTCTATAAATGATGGAGCATGCTTTCCCCCCCCCCCCACCAGATTCACTGCTTATTTTCTAATGCCAGATTTTTTAGGTCTCTGTTTCTTTTTGACATTGTTTTCCATTTTTATCTTCTCCTTTTAAGAAATAACTCTTTATCCTTTTTTGATTATCTTAAGAAAATTCCTCAGGCTGTGTGCTTCATGTGTGAATACTATAATAGCAATTTCTAACATGATATTTTCTATACTGTGTCAAAGTAATTGATATTTTTGACTAAATAATTCATATCTTTGTCAGGAGGATTACTCAGTCACAAGTCTAGAAAGTCGCGAGAGGGGTAATTGTGGCAGTAATGTCGATGGACTTCCTAAGGAGACTAACTGAAGGACATTCTGTTAAGAAAGAAGACCCAAAGAAAACAAGCTTCTCAGGGCTAGCAGAGGAAAATACCTATCAAAGAATAAAATAAAAGACTGAAATTGAAAGAGAGGCATGGTTTGGAATTCAAGGGAGAAAAATATCTGGTTGGAGGGTATTCAAGAAAAAAGATTAGGAGCCAGAACAATAGTCCAATGGGTCAAGTGCTTACTTTGCATATGCTCAACCTGTTTGCAATTCCTGAGACCCCAAATGATCCCCTGAGTTTGTCAGAGTTATCCCTAAGCAGAGAACTAAAATTAAGCCCTGAAAATGCTTAATGTGGCCCCCAAATTAATAAAAATAATAAGAATTAATAAGAACCCCTGCACCCTTTTTACAAAAAAAAAAAGTAAAAATAAAGTCAGTAGTGAAATATTGTAGAGTTCATTGTGGGTCCACAGTAGATACATAGCCTTCCTAGTACTTTTGTATTTTGAGGGGGCACACCTGGTGATGCTCAGGGGTTACTCATGGCTATACACTCAGAAATCACTCTTGGCAGGGTTGGGGGACCATGTGGGATGCATGTGGGACCATGCAAGGCAAATTCCCTATCACTGCACTACTGCTTCGGCCCCAGCCTTCCTGGTACTTTTCAATAATTTTAAATGCACATAGTTCTCATACCTAGAATTAACAATAATCCTGACTTAAATCTTTGTCAGCATGTCTACAAACATCCAGGTTAGCATGTCTACTCTACTTTTGTTATTAGAGATAATAACAAAAGTAGAGTTTTCATCAGAAAGAGGTATTTTGCAGCTTTGGAGGAAGTAAGATACACATTTATATTTTAGGTGTATTTTGAATCCTAACTTCTGCCATCTGAACTGGTCACTGATTTTCCAGAAGCATCAGAGTTACACAGGTGGGTGTTCAGCAGGTGCAGCCACTCAGCCACCTGGGAAATCTTCAGACAGGCTATTCAGAGAAGTTGCTCAAAGTAGTTCTTAGTCGCAGGAAAGAAAGGGGATTTGTATGCGTGGCTCCTTCCCAGCTCTAGTCTCCCAGGATAGCTACATTGGCTCTTCCTTCTCTCAAATTCAAGTCATGTCATCTCAGCTTGTTTGATAGCTGCTGTCAAAGTTCATTCCAGTAGTACAGGCTCTTCTGCATCCAAATATAGATGAAGCTGGAGAGGCACAAAAGCCCAGAGGTGCAGCTGCCCAGTTTCAGGTAGCAAAATTGCATGGCTCCAAAGATGAGTGTTGTTCTCCAATGGCAGACAAGATCTGGTAAGCAGGTGTGACTTGGAAGTGTATAAGTTTGTAACATGTAACATAAGTGGGTATTTAAAAAGATAATGGAAGTATATGTAGGTGAATAGAAATTAGGTTAATGATGGAGGAGGGATGGGAAGGAGAGAGAATAATTTCCAATAATGGACATTAAAGGTTTTGTTCCCACAGGAAAAAAGATATACTCTCAGCCATTACCAAGACTAAAGCTTTATATCCTCATTTTCTTTCTGTACATTTTGGTAGTTTAGTTATGTACAGTTAGAACTTTGTAATATTCTCTAATTATTTCTGTTGAGCATCCTCTATAGAATCTATGACAGAGATGGTTGATGCTTCAATGACTATAATATTATTAAGATAACCTATTCAGTGAGTGGGGCACTCCTGATTTGGATTGGTAGGAGTAAGAATACTATCTTTATTATATTTCTTATGAACCATCGCTATAAGCTTTGTGCATAGGCTGGTGAAAAACAGTGAGCAAGAAAAATGGGATTTCTGTTTCTGTGGCTTCCATTCCTGTACTAGACTTTATCTTGGTAACCAGATGATATTTTCTTTGTAACACTAAATGAACATTTCTCATTCTTAAGTTGGCACTTTAGAAGTTGATAGATCTCATTTATTCAAAGAACAAACACTTGTCGAACAGTTCTACGAACCAGGGGACTTTGTAATATGGAGATAAAATATTGGGCAAAATAAAGTCTACTCCAGAATATACCTCTCTAAAATTCATGCTCTAGAGTGTAAAATGGAGATTGAAGGAAGAATGATATGTGGTGTTAAGTATTGTGAGTTTTGAGGAATATTTATCTGTGGTGGTAAGTATTGTGGGCTTTAAGGGGACACAAGAGGGAATGTTGAACAGGAATACCAGAGAGCAATTTCTGAAGAGGTTATCTTCAAGAAGATTAGAATTCGCTGTCTATGATTGAGTTCAGAAAGTTTAATATAGAGTAAAGCTGTAATTTTCTTTTGACTTCCTATTCATATTTGAGAATGGGTGTCTGCCTCTATAAGCAGTTGCTGCTTGCTAGGAAGCTACGTCCTTATTTAGATGTTAGTGTGAGCAAAACATTATTAGAAAGGTAACTTTGATGTAAATAAACAATGATTCTAAAGCCAATGCTAATTATTTAGAACTATCTGTTACACTGGATAAATAGTGGTATTATAAACACTATTTCTAGAATAATTTGATCTTCTCTCTAGATCAATTTCAATTATTTGTGCTTTATTCCTAATAGAATATTTTCCAATTACTTAGCTATGTATCAAATTAACCACATTTATGATGTTTTATAAAAGCATTTCTTCAATTTTAGATTGAGATAACAATCTATGCTTTGTTATTTATTGGCTGTTATTATGGTTAGAGGTACAATTTAGATAACATCTAAATGAGGGAAAGCACCTATACTTAGGGTATGATGGGGTTTTGAGGCCACTAAATTGACTAATAATTGAACAGGTGATATTTGATCTAACAGCAGACACTAAAGAGAGCCTAAAGGTCTTAGAAGGCCAGTATTTTGGAATTGAACACAAGTACACAAAACCATTTGAATCACATTTTCTTTTTTTTTTTTTTTTTTTTTGGGTTTTTGGGTCACACCCGGCGGTGCTCAGGGGTTACTCCTGGCTGTCTGCTCAGAAATAGCTCCTGGCAGGCACGGGGGACCATATGGGACACTGGGATTCGAACCAACCACCTTTGGTCCTGGATCAGCTGCTTGCAAGGCAAATGCCGCTGTGCTATCTCTCCAGGCCCAGAATCACATTTTCTTGTTTTGTTTGTTTTTTCTTTATTGTGGACAGTTTGGGGTAGAGGTCTGAACTATACATATTTTTCTTGGGGTGAGGTGGGTAAAGTTTTTTTTTAGGAGAATCAGACCAAACAACCTGATTTTATCCATATACAAGTGGATTCAGTGTTGAAAACATGTGCTATTCCTTAAGTCGACATGAAAAAGGCTTGACTACTAGTAAAGGATTGGTTCTCTTTTCTCTGAAGGTAGGAATAGATTGGTGGTACATAAAATACAGTGAATGACAAATCCCCTGGCTACTTCTGCCAGTTCAATGGGGAAAAGGCAAATAGAGAACCAAATATTGTCAATCTTAGTATTTTTTTTTTTTTTTTTTGGTTTTTGGGCCACACCAAGCGGTGCTCAGAGGTTACTCCTGGCTGTCTGCTCAGAAATAGCTCCTGGCAGGCACGGGGGACCATATGGGACACCGGGATTCGAACCAACCACCTTTGGTCCTGGATCGGCTGCTTGCAAGGCAAACGCCGCTGTGCTATCTCTCCAGGCCCCTTAGTATTTTTTAATGGATTGTGAAGAGTACATGATGAGTAGAAAGACGCTATACTTTGGAGGCAAAAGGAACCATCTCTGAGCCAACCTTTTCCTTTTACAAGTTTTCAAGGAAACATTGGTGAGCCATTTATTACTTCAACAGTTATTTTTTTCTTCTCAAACAGTTTAATAGCAAATAAACAGTTACTTTTATAAGAGGAAAAAATAAGCACCATGAGAAAACACTGTGCAGTCATATTAGAAAACCAGAGATGTCATAAGGTATTTAGTTCTTAGTAGGCACTCATCAAATGGCCAAGATTAAGATTATTTTGAAAACACCCCCCAAATCCCTCTAGTACATAAATTTATAAGCACATATTTAACTCAGCCTGTATCAAATATTTATTGTGGCCTCCAACACAGTGCTGTGAGAAAAAAAATAATATTCATTCTGAGGTTATTTTTTTCTCCCACATGTGGTTTCTCATAGTTCTACATGTGTGGCTTGATTCTTGGATTCTACTCAGTCATTATGCAACATCCTAATGTTCCAAAGATGCTGTGTTGGAGAGAGAGGGGGACATTTAAAACAGACGCAAGTAACATAGTCAGATCTGTGGTGGAGGAGGCAGAAGATGAACTTGACCAGATGTTCTCCAACCTCCCACAGCCTGTGATTCACAGGTGGTCCCTGGTGTCTTGTGCAACAACTCTGGGGATAACCTGCTTTCCCAGCTGAGTTCTCCATCCTGGATACATCAGAGCCCAAATTTATGAGCTCTTGGCAGAGAAGAGTGCAGATGGACAAAATTTTAACTTTAGCTTTTGTGTGAAGATCAGGAAGTACCTTTAGGAATTGTCATAGCCGTGACTTATTGCAGAGTTTATATTTCTGAACCCTTTCTACTGTGAAGGTATCCTCCATTGCTTATTTCTCCCCTCCTTGTGCTCTTTAAACAGTGAAGTATGCCTGCATATTGAACTCTTGTTATTGTCATTCTTCACTCTTGACATTTGTTGGAACAGCCCTTCCTATCCTGGATAGATCTGAAGTGACAATTTTCACTATTGATAGTAGAACTCAGAGAATGGGACTGATGACTTAGGGAGCTTGAAAATGAACTTTGTCTTAACTTTTCCTCAGTGGTCTTGATCAATGCCTTATATCAACTAAATTTCACTCCTTGGCTGTGTTTTTCAAAATTAATAAAACATCTTAATACTGAACTCTGCATTGTCGTGCCTTTCTTTATTGTTTATTATTTGAGGTCGAATTTGTTTCCCAGAACATAAATGTTTATATGCCTGAGGATTATAATGTCACTACACTACAACAATCACCAAAATGCCAACATCCTAGAACTATATTTCCAACTTTACCTATGCTGGATAACCTCAATTATGTCATTAGCATCAGTGGATTTTCTTCTGCTTTGAACTTTATATTTTCCTTTTCTTTACATTTACCACATATGAGTGTACATATACGTTTATCTATTGTCTTCTGGCATATATTGCTTAAAGTAACACTTTTCACTTCCATTTATATTGTAGAAAAAAAGAGTTTATTTTTACTTAAGCGTTTTGTTTGGTTTATATACCACAAATTCATCCATTCATCTGTCTTTGGGTAAATGGGTTATTTCCAAATCTTGGGAATTGTAAACAGCACTTTAATTAAACATAGTTGTATAAATATCTTCTTTGAGTTAGTATTTTTATTTCTGTGTTTTAAAAATATTTCATTTAAACAATTGTGATTTATAAATTTATTCATAGTTGGGTTTTTAGACATACAATATTTCAAGACCAATCCCACCACTAATGTCAGACTCTCTCCATCAGTGTTACCAGAGTTCATCACATGCCATCACCCCTTCCCTAGTCTGTCATCATATCAGGCACCTTAAGTTTGGTTGTTAATGTGTGGGTCTCATAATTTTATTGTTATTGACTCAGGATTAGATATTTACTTCTGTCTTTCTTAACACTACTAAGGAACCTGAGGCTCCTTAGCTCTTGTCTTCTATCACCAGTAAGTGTCTTTCTCCACCTGCACTTAATTTATTTCCTTTTCACTATAGTCTGGGGCCTAGATTGTTCTTTAAAACCCCCACTAAGCCATTTCATTTTCTCATGAAGTTATTCTAAATATAACATATCATTTTGTATTTATCCTTTTCTGGCTCATTTCATTAGCATAACACCTTTCAGCTCCATTTATGTTGCAGCAAATTGCATAATTGCATCATTCCTTATAGCTATGTAGTATTCCACTGTGTATATGTTCCACATACTTGTGATCCACTATGTGTTTTTGGACAAGCATGATTCCAATTCATAGCTATTGTACTGAGTGTTGTGATAAATAGTGATGTGAATGCATCTTTTTGGGTGAATGTTTTTTTTTTTGTTGTAGGAATAGATATTTAAAATCAAGATTGTTGGGTAATATGGCAGTTTGATTCTTAGTTTACTGAGAACCCTCCATACTGTTTTCTATGGGGGGTTAGACCAGGAAGCATTTTAATAATCCATGGATGAGAGTTGCTGTTTATCTCATTCCCCCAAGAAAAATTGTTCTCCAAATTTTTAATATGTGCTATCCTCACTGGTGTTCTCAGGAATTACTATCAGCAGATTCTAGGGACTATATGGGGTACTGGGGATTGATTGAACCTGGGTCAGCTGCATGCAAAAAGAACATCCTACTCACTGTATTGTCTCTCTGAACCTAACCCCACTCTCTTATCTTTGGGTTCTAGTATGTGTTGTAGCCTCAAGAGTTTTCCATATACAAATAGAGAAGAATGTGTATTCCATTTATTTAGGCTGAATAGTTACGTAAAAATCTGATGAATTCTGTATACATCCATGTATAGGAAGATTTCATGACTTCATCTCTTCTGATGGCTGCATAATATTCCACTGTGTATATGTACCATAGTTTCTTTAACCATTCATCTATTGAGGGGCATCTAGGCTGTTTTCAGAGTCTGGCTATTGTAAACAATGCTGCAATGAATATAGGTGTGAGAAAGGGATTTATTTTTTGTTTTTTGTTTTTTCGGCCACACCCGTTTGATGCTCAGGGGTTACTCCCGGCTAAGCACTCAGAAATCGCCCCTGGCTTGGGGGGACCATATGGGACACAGGGGGATTGAACTGCGGTCCTTCCTTGGCTAGCTCTTGCAAGGCAGACACCTTACCTCTAGCGCCACCTCACCAGCCCTGAGAAAGGGATTTTTGAATTGTATTTTTGTATTCCTAGGATATCTATTATGAATTAAGAATCTATTATGCTGAGTAAAATAAGTCAGAGGGAGAGAGATAAACACAGAATGGTCTCACTCATCTATGGCTTTTGAGAAAAATGAAAAACATTTGTGTAATGATTCTCAGAGACAAAATAGAGGAGGGCTGGAGGGTCCAGCTCCTGACATGAAGCTCACCACAGGGATTGTTTAGTGCAGTCACAGAAATAATTACACCAAGAACTATCATAACAAAATGTGGCTGAATGAGGGAAGTAGAAAGCCTGTCTAGAGTACAGGCCGGTGTGGGGTGGGAAGGAAGGGCACTTGGGATATTGGTCATGGGAATGTTGCACTGGTGAAGGATTTTATATATATAAATAAAAAAAAAGAAAAGAAAAGAGAAGTCTTCCCAATTCTTACCACAGACTGTGTTTTTTACCCTGACTGTATAGAAAGAGGAGGTATAGTAAATGCACCCCATATACACCCAGGCCCTTTGCCTGGTCTGTATTGTGAATTGGGGGACGAAAAAAAATCTGATAAATTCTGTTCCCACACCTGTTGTTTCCATGCTGATTTTCTGTCGGGTACATGTGCAATGATGAGCATGATATAGAATCTCCTACTTATATTTTCTTGTTATCCTCAGACTTATTAATAGTTGGTTTATGTATTTTGATGTCCCTTTATTTGATGCAATAGGAAAATATGACTTCTTAATGTACCAATTTCTTAATCATAATACAATGCACATACACTTATTTTTGCCTTTTGTTTTATTATTATTTTTTTTTGGCGGGAACAGTCAGGTGTACTTAAGACTGCTATAACTCCTTTTGGTGTCCTAGGGACATATATGGTTATGGTGATCACATAAATTTAGGTACAAGCCATTGATGTTCAGTGAATTATAAATGTAGAAAATTTATTTGCAATTTTTCTGTATGGACTTTGGGTGTTGCTATTTTTCAGTTTGTTCTCATTTTCTATTCTTCTAACTTAAATATTTATATTTTGTATATTAATCAATTGCTATTTGTCTTTTATTTGTTTTATTAGAAGTACGCTCATTTTAAAGTTACTATAAATTTATACTAGAATATAAGATTAATCTCCCATTTTTAATTGAAGAAAGTAAAACCTGAGTTCATTCGCAAAGATATCAATATTACTCTCCTTTCTCCCACATTTAATGTTCTTTAATTTAATTACTACTTCTGAGTTGGGCTTCTTCTTTTTTTTATAAAAGATTCCTTAGTGTTTCAAAATCTTGCCATACCAGCACTCCTTCCTTTTTTTCTTCTTTTTGTTTTCTTTCTTGTGATTGTTGTTTTATTGTTTATGTTGCTGCTATGCCTTTTTGTCGTTGCTTGTTTTATTTTTTGTTTGCTTTTTGTTTTTCTTCTTTTGTCCTTTTCTTTTTTTTAAATGATATTTATAGCCTCTAGATGGACACCTCCCAGCTTTCTTTTCTTTATTTTTTTCTTTCCAACAGAACCACAGAACTTGAATCATATTTTTTCCCTCATATGATACCAGGAGCAAACAGTGGTATGAACATTGAGTGGAAATAATAAATGATTAGACTTAAACATCAAACCCAGAGTCAATGACAACAGAGTCAATGACAACAGAATCAATACTCAATCTGCAAAAGGCTATACCCAGAGGGGACCTGTTACACTGGCAGTCCAGGGAGCAAAGGGGAGGGGCATGGGATGCATGCTGGGACAGGGGTAAAGGGGGGGACAACACTGGTGGTGGGAAAGCTCCTGATTCATTGTCACTATATGCCTTAAATATTACTGTGAAAGATTTGTAATTCAAATTGGTCACAATAAAAATTATAAAAAATCTTTAGTATTTTATAAAAACCATTCTAGCAGCTATAGATCACTTAACTATTTGTCTATAAAGCTTTTGTAAAAATTAGTTATTGGAATCTGAGTAATAATCTAATTGATTATTTTCTACTTAACAACATGAATATATTGTGTCACAATCATCTGGCTATATTTTCAGTTGAGAAACCCGTTGATAGGTTTTTTTCTTTAAAATTGCTTTAATTAGGGGTCAGAGTGATAGCACAGTTGGTAGGGTATTTGCCTTAAACGTGGCCAACCTGAGTTTAATCCCCAACATCCCATATGGTCCCCCAAGTTTTCCAGGAGTGATTTCTGATAGAATCTAAAGGTTTAATTCTGTATTTTAAAAATTTACTTTATTTAAAGAGTATCACATAGTTGACATAGTTGATCATAATACATCTGATTCCAGATAAGTGGTAGCAAAATTATTTAAAAAAGAAAAAAAGAAGCACAACAACATTTTTGATGTATTATTTTAGTGAAGTCTTTGAAGTTTGTATGTAGATTAATATGTTATGTACAAGAGGTGAAAATTTAACAATTTTTGATTCTTCAATGTTTTCTAAGAGCTTGAGAAGTACCAGTAGTTAAGTCTTCTCAGAAGGTTTGATATAAGTCGGTAGTGAACCTGTCTAGATCTCAACTAAAGTTTTTTTGAGTTTAAATTACTGATTCAATTTACTTACTTAGGATTGGTCTGTTCAGATTTTCTACTTCCTGAGTCAGTACTAGGGTGTTCTATGATTCTCAGCATTCAATTATTTCTCTTAGGTTCTATAGTTTAGTGGTAAAAAGGTTGCTACTAATGACCTCTTGTATTCTCTTATATCTCTGAGATGTCTTTTGTAATTTATCTTCACTAATATCTGACCTGATTTATTTGGGTGCCTATACTTTTTCCTACTGAGACTAACTAAGTATTTGTCAATAGTATTATTATTTTTTTAAAGACACAGCTCCAAATTTTATTGACCCATTATTTTGTTTCAGTGTCATTGGTCTATGTTTTAATTTTTATAATTAACTGCTATTAATGTAATTTGATACTAAATTTTTGTTCTTTTTTAAAGCTTCTTAAAATGTCCTGTTAGATTATTTATCTATTTATTTATTTTTAATTAATTAATTTATTTTTTTTTGTTTTTGGGCCACACCCATTTGACGCTCAGGGGTTACTCCTGGCTAGGCGCTCAGAAATCGCCCCTGGCTTGGGGGGACCATATGGGACGCGGGGGGATCGAACCGCGGTCCGTCCTACGCTAGCGCTTGCAAGGCAGACACCTTACCTCTAGCGCCACCTTCCCGGCCCCTAGATTATTTATTTAGGCCTTCTTTCTTTGGTAAGCCATGTTGCTCTTTTTTTTTTTTTTTTTTGTAATTAATTTATGGGCACCCACTTCTGGCCACCTGGGCCGGCACCCAGGGAAGGCCTGGAGTCCAGGAGAGAAAGAAGGGGATGGTTGGGGGCCTGCCAAGCCTCCCAGTAACTCCCAGGCTAGGGAGAGGGGCTACGGCCTGAGGCCTCCCCAAATCCCATACCTGGCAAGAGTTGGCCTCTAGAATCAAAGAGGAAACGGGAAGCCAGATATCTGCCTGCCCTCTTCCCCATGCCTTTCCCTCCTAGAGTAGGGATGGGGGGGGTGAGCCTGAGGACCCCTATAGAGTCCACCTGGCACCCACTTCTGGCCACCCAGGGAAGGCCTGGAGTTCAGGGGAGAAAGTAGGGGATGGCGGGGGGGGGGGCTGGCAAGCCTCCCAGCACCCCCCCAGGCTAGTGAGAAGGCCTACGGCCTGGAGCCTCCCCAAACCCCATACTTGGCAAAAGCTGGCCTCCAGCGCCATGTTGCTTTTAACTTCTCCCTTTTGTATCATTTTATTTAGTGTTATATACCACAGACAAACTACCAGACATAATCTGGTAGTTTGTGTCTTTATTCTTATTTACTTCAGGGCATTTTTTTTCTCTTAATTAAAATTTTAGTTATTATACAATTAATAAGGTTATAATAGTGCTAATAGTGTTGCTGAATAATACAATAACCACTTAGCACCAACGTGTCTGTGACTTTCTACCACAGTCCCCATATCAACCCTGGTTATTTCTAATCTACCACTCCCACCACTACGTTCTAACCCACTACTTGCCACATTGCTAGGTACTCATTTTTGTAATCCAAGACTGAGGATTGATCATTATTGTTCAGTACTATTACTTTGAATCTTTTTTATTTCTCATTTGATTTCTTCTCTGATCTAGTAGTTATTTAGCCTCGTGTTTAGTTTCCCAAAAATGATGCTTTGCCCAAATTTCTTTTTATATTAAGTTTCTAGTTTTATCACATTGTGATCTGAAAAGATTATCAATTTTGTGACTTTATGTAAAAATATATCTCAGAATGTGGTCTATCCTTAAAAATTCTGGAAATTGGCCTAAATGAATGGGAAGAGAAAGTGTCTATGTCTTTGGCAGTGGTGGTGGTGGTGGTGGTGGTAATGGTGGTTATAGTGGTGTGGTGGTTAGTGGAGGGTCTTGTACATGCCTGTTAGTCCCAGTGCTTCCAATTCTCATTTAGGGCTCTTATTTCTTTATTGTTCTTCTACAAAGTTGTTTGATCTAATGATGGCAATGAGCTGCTAAACTGTCTCACTAATATTGTGTTGCTGTAATTTTTTTCTCCTCAGATCTATTTAACATTGCTTTATAAACTCATTCACTTTTATTTTATACATATATATTAGTAAGCTAAGTTCTCTTGATTTACTTTTTCCTGACCCAATATGTGATGCCCACCAATTTATTATTTTTCTTAGTTTGGATTTCTTTATCTGAATCAAGTATCTCTATGCCTGCTGTTTTAGTCTACATTAGCCTGCATGAATGTTTCACATCCTTCCATTCTGAGCTGATATAATCATGATGGTTCAAGTAAGTGTGTTATCTTATAGATATCAGGATATTTTTTCCAGATCCAGTCACCCATTCTTCAAGAAATTTAGAAAGCTCTCATATACTTGGGTTCTTCTCGGGTATTTATTTTTATTCACAGTGCAGGTGAAAATTTCACTTTTTTTTGAGATGGGAATAAGGCATAATGTTTCTGTTCAAGACCTGAGTCAGTTTTGGAACTTAGTGTTTAAGGGTGTTGAGGATAACCACTATGATTTTGCAGTCACATATGCCCTTCAGAAGTTACAGCCTTGTAAATCTGCTGGTAGGTCAAGCAGATTTGTACAGAAAACTATATTCACACTTTTTTTTTTGTGGTTTTTGGATCACACCCGGCAGTGCTCAGGGGTTATTCCTGGCTCCATGCTCAGAAATTGCTCCTGGCAGGCACGGGGGACCATATGGGACAACGGGATTCGAACCGATGACCTTCTGCATGAAAGGCAAATGCCTTACCTCCATGCTATCTCTCCGGGCCCTATTCACACTTGTTAATGCCCAGTAATAGCTATGGAATTGAAGACCAGAAGGCTTGGGCAGGGACTGAGAGCACATAGTTACAAGTAGTCAGTCTCTACTGCAGCACTTAATGAAATCACCTGGCTACTGGGGGATTTGCAATCTTTTGGAAGCAAGTGTAGGTTCAACATCGAGGTCAAGATCACATAGTCCTGTGGTGTGAAGGTGCAAGTGTTTTTCAGGGCATACCACCCCAAGTTGGAATAATCCTAAACTGCAACCAAGTACTCAAAATGATTGGTACCACAGAGGCATTTGTGAACCAAATATGTGTAGATTTGATGGTTTAGATTTGTTGTAACAACCAGAAGTTGGAACTCAAAAGTTCCTAAGAGTATCCCCGCTTTTCTTTTGCTAGTTTGAGGGAGAAAAAAAGATAAATCGTAAGAAAACTTATGTGAATTGCTTGATTTTTAATGGCTAATAAGTGGTATAAATGGTTCGTGGAACAAAAAAGACTGAGATTGGGCAGAGGAGCTCTCTTAAATAACATTCAGTGTGTCTCTAGAAACAGCCTTTCCTCCGCTAGGTTTTTTGGTATGTGCCTCTATTCTAGCCAACAGCTGCTGGCAATTTTGCAGTGAATCTTCCCCTTAATTAATCAATTGGGGTCCACATGGAGGAAGTCTATTTATTGTGTCAAAATTTTGACAAAAGTATGCATGCAAGGGAATCGCTGGCAACAAGAAATTTAATTTTATTTTTTACTATATTCAAATAGCAATCATAAAGCGGCATACAAAAGACATGAAACTTCCTTTGCATAGACAATGAATGTGTTTTTTTTTTTAAAAGAGGGGACATGCTTTGGTTACTAGAATAAACATAACAATACAGTGAAATAAAAAACAGAATAATATGTTTAGAGAAGAAAAACAAAGTTCACAAATTCAGGAATTGCAATAATTGAGAGTTGCTAGAGAATGAGAATCTCAGCAGAGAGAGAAGTTTCCCATTCGATCCACATAAGCAAAAACAGAAGCTGAAAATAAGACTTGCTCCAGAAGTGCTATTTGCCTGGGACAGTTTTGATGACAGGGAATCAAGGACATTTGGAACTGGGAGACACGAAGCTCACTTCCTCTCCTCCATTAGGCATGTGTAAGCTCAGAGAATAAACACACTGAAAAGGCAACAGGGCCCAAGGGACAGTCTTATGTAAGAGTCGGTCTTCTATAAAGATGGAAGGGAGAGGGGTGAAAAAGTTAAGGAGAAAAGGATGTTTGTTAACATAGCAAGAACTTCCAGAGAGGGCAGTAATACTACGAAAGGCATTTGCCTATATAATTTGTTCCATGGCACTAAATATTGTAATACATTTGTGCCAGTATATTTGTTGTCAGTGTCTATATGTAGAGATGTTTATGTATGTGGTGCATAGCCTTACCACATATCCTTTCTGCTCTATCAATTTATTTTTGAAATGTTTCCAGACCCCCAAAGTATCTGCAAAGGTCATAAACCTCTACTACCAAAATAATTTTTTTTAATTTTTTGTTTTTTGGGCCACACCCAGTGATGCTCAGGGGTTATTCTTGGCTATATGCTCAGAAATCGCTCCTGGCTTGGGGGACCATATGAGATGCCAGGGGATCGAACCATGCTCCATCCTCTGCAAGCGCGCCCATGACAGACACCTTACTGCTTGTGCCACCACTCCAGCCTCTACCAACATAAATTTTGACATTAAAATAACTGACTTTGAACAAACTTAAAATGGAGGGAAAAGCCCTGAACATGATACAGGACACTCTCTAGATTTATTTTCACCAATTATATTTATATTTTGGACAAAGTAATAGAAAAGAGTTTGTAAAGTCTGTGGTGTTATGTAGCATCTACACACATTTGCAGAGCTGGACAATGCTATGGCCTTTGACCTTCCAGAATCTTCCGCATTGCCAATAGCCAGTGAGTGCTAATGCTGGGTCCCCTCTGGACAGGCTCTTGACCTAGGAAATTAGAAGGAGCAAAAATGCTCACATTCTTGCAAAGATGTTGAGGGTACCACCAGGACGGGTGGGATTTTGTCCTGTTCTTTTGCTTCCCAATATTGTTTCCCCTTGTTAGAAATGACAGTGCTGACAGTGTTCTTTCTCAGCAGTTTGCATGCCACAGAATGTGCTGAGGTTGGCTGGCAGCTTCCATGATGAGGGTAATCATCCTCGCAGACGCCAGCCCTCCAGCACCTGCACTTGGCTCATTGTGACAGGGTGGGGTGGCAGAGGCAATGCAGAAGGGGGGCTAAGCCTGGGCTGGCTCCTCCTCCTCTCCATCCCCAGCCTGTTGGGCTTCTTTTATTTCCCACATGGGAGTGTGCAGCCAAGGGCTGAGGAAGCATTGGAGAGAGAGTCTTTGCTTATCACTGTGTTGTTGCCTCTTAATAAACTATGCTCCTGGGAGTACATGAAGGCCTTTGCTTTGAAGAGAAATGGACAATCTTTCACAGCAAGATGAGAAAACTTCTTAGCTCTCTGGCAAGCTAGGACCAGGCTCCAAGGCATAATTATACAGTAGGAAGCACTTTTTTATGTTGGTGTGAAACTCACTTTCATATTTCTAGGGAATGTTCTCAGAATCATCATCAGATATTTACTACAAACAGGGTGAGAAGCTATTGTT
Organism: Suncus etruscus; assembly: GCF_024139225.1. Taxonomy (NCBI): domain Eukaryota; kingdom Metazoa; phylum Chordata; class Mammalia; order Eulipotyphla; family Soricidae; genus Suncus; species Suncus etruscus. Next base: position 5,433,573 of record NC_064857.1, read on the forward strand.
TAAAATAGAGGCAGTCTAGGGGCAGGAGCAGTGGTGCAAGGGGTAAGGCTTCTGTCTGCCTTGCCAGTGCTAGACTAGAACAGAATGTGGTTCAATCCCCTGGTGTCCCATAAGGTCCCCCAAGCCAGGAATGATTTCTGAGCGCATAGCCAAGAGTAACCCCTGAGAATCACCGGGGTTGGCCCCCAAACCAAAAATAATAAATAAATAAATAAATAAATAAAAGAGATGCAGTTCATTAAATGTCACAAATGGTTACGGAGTCTATTAATTGTTTCTCTATTATTGTTGTTGTTGTTTTTGTTGTTGTTATTGTTGTTTGGGATCACACCCAGCAGAGCTCGGGTGTTACTCCTGGCTCTATGCTCAGAAATCACGCCTGGCAGACATGGGGGACCATATGGGATGCCGGATAATGAACTGAGGTCAGTCCTGTGTTGGCCACGTGCAAAGCAAAAGCCTGACCACTGTGCTATTGATCCAGCCCTTGATTGCTTCTTCTTGTTTTGTGTTTCAGAAACTCAGTATATAATTTTTTTTATTATTTTTAATATTTAGACTAGAGTTTTGGGCAAAGATTTTGGCAATGGCATAATTGCTCTTTTAGATATCTAAACTTTAACCCGTAATTCCTTTTAACAAATTTAAAAATGAATCTATTGATGTTATTTAAGTAGCATTTTTTTAATTTTTTAAAATTTTTTCTCCAGCATTGCTTCTTTAATCCAGAAAATGCAGAAATAAGACTAAGAGGGAACCAACCATAAAAAATGTTCAAGAGACTAGAATGTATCATCTGTTCGTGAGGGAAATACATGACTTTTAGAATGAAGGGGCTGATAAAGCTGGGTCACATGGATTGGGTGCCAGGTCTTGAAAGAAAGATGAGATTTAGACAGGAGCAGAGAAGGAAGGAACACAGGACAGTCACATTATTATTTTTTTTTTTTGACAGTCACATTATTTAAAATACTGCCAACCCCTACATCAGATGCTGTAACATTAGGAATGATTGTTGAATCACAAGATGCCATTTGCCAAAATAGAAAGGGTGGGGAGGTGAAAACTAGAAACTACCGAGGGAGGTGTTACAATATGATGTACTTTCAATTAATAAAAGACACTGGAAAAAAGAAACATGAATGGTGTTGGTGGCCTTTGGATTGGTCCTCATATTGCCTTCGAATTAGATGTCTAATTTTTCTGTTTAAAAAGGTTTTCCTGTTAAAAAGATGTTTTCCCATTGCCTCCTCATCTGGCTTTTCCTCTTCCCTTGCGGTGGGCTTTGTTTATCCCAATAAAGACTGCTGGAATTCTGGAGGGGAAGCTGCCATCTTGGCTCATGGTTCCACGTGGGGGAGCCACTGGCTTGTGGTGTGAGTTTCTGGCCTGCTATTCCTTCTCAACTGTGTGTGGATTATTTCCTGTATCGAAATTGCCGCTGGACCTGAGTCTCTTGTCCTACCTGGAGTTGGCACATGGGGATCCCTCTCCCTCTCTGGGGATTGTGGAACGCATAACCCACCATTCAACTGAATAGAAAGGGAGATGAAGAGAGGAAAACAGCAAAAATAGACGCATATGAAAAGAGAGAAAAAAAGAGAAAGTAGGAGAACAAATAGAAATAGAAAATAGAAGTGAAGTCTTAGAACCGATTTTAAGAATTGAAGCTGGTTTTGTGGTGCCAGGGTGATTTCTGTGAAGTGGGGAAGAGAGGTGGCAGCTCCAAGAAGGAATCTCTGTCACCCTTAGGGTAGTGAGTAAATCTACGACTGGTAAAGTCTATGGTGAGTCCTTTTACACAAGGACACAAAGCCCTGCCAGTCCGATAGGCAGCCATCAAGCAGCACCAGATGTCTATTTGTTCTGTGTGGGAATCCTATCAATGCATTCTTTGAGGAGCCCTGGATTCACATAGCAGTGAGAGATTGCCCTTTGCAGGAAAGGAAAGTCAATCCTAGATCTGATCTTGCCCAGGGGTTTTGCCCAGTCTTGCCCATTTATCTCGCAAATGAAAGGAGTTCTACTGGATTGCTGCTAGAGATAACATAAAAAAAAGGGGGGCAGAGAATTAGAATAGGGGTTAGTGGTACTTACCTTACATGTGGGGGTGATCTCCAGCACCTCATAAGAGTCCCTGAGCACTGCCAGGCATGATTCCTGAGCACAGAACCTGGTGTAAGCCCTGAGCATGGCCCCTAAACAACACAAATAAAAGAAAAAAAATGAAATTAGTATTAGTGTGCATATCATAAGACCTCCTTCTTTGGCTCTAGGACTTTATTATTTATTTTTAAATAGCTGAATGTTTCTTTGTACTATATTTTTGTTGTTGTTTTGTTTGTTTGTTTTTGGGTCACACCCAGCGGTGCTCAGGGATTACTCCTGGCTCTGCACTCAGAAGTCGCTCCTGGCAGGCACTGGGGATCATATGGCATGCCAGGATTCGAACCACCATCTGTCCTGGATCTGCTGCATGCAAGGCAAATGCCCTACCGCTGTGCTATCTCTCCGGCCCCACTATTTGGTATTTTTAAAATGAATTGGTCTGTTTTGATTTTCTCCAATGCTTTTCCTGATAACAGTCATAGTGTATCTGGTACAGAGCTTCTATTGTTTTCTGCATGAAATACAAATTCCTAAGGCATCTGAAAAATAAGCAGCTATAATCATTTATAGCAGGTGAAAATGCATCCTTCAGACCCCAGGTGGCCATGAATTTTGTTTTCTCTTTCATGGCTTTACCTTTAATGAACCAAGTTTCTCTCAATACAGAATCTCACCTTTCTACTCCACTCCATATGCTGGTAACTATTCATGCTGAAATCTCCGTCTTTCAGCCAGACATCAATAATTCTCAGTCCTTCCAACCACCATTATTGGAGCATTAATGTAGAAGAAGAACTGCAGTTATGCAAACGACGCAATCCATACATTTAGTCTGCCCGTTGTCTTGTAAGAAACAAGATAAGCAAACTGAGTGAATCCTATTTTAGTGCAAAGAAGCACATGAAGAGAGAGCCCCAAAAAGCCCCGACCCCAAAGCAGGCAAATGATTACAATAATTTTTTGAGAAGAAAGGAATGATGAGGTACAAAGAGTGCAGGGTAGGGGGAGGTGATCTAGGCAATGGTTTGGAGAAGTGAGTGACTGGGGTGCATTTAGGGAACAGTCAGGAGTTCCTAATAACAAAATTTAGGAAAGGGGAACATGTTTAGACAGTAGCTAAGGAAGCAGACAGAACCAGGCTCTGATGGGTCTATGTTTCATTCATGTGTCATTCAATCACTCATCTGTTCATAGTGTTGAGTGTTCATCAGGCACAAAGTGAGAGACAAAGCACCATATGTTCAAGGAAGCTGAGAATATTTTTCCAAAACTTGTTGATGAAAGAGCTCACAGGTGTGGTTTCGTGTGGCATTTGATGCAGGCAGGAGTGAGAGATTGGTCCTAATGACCTGATCACCATCTATCCTTAGGCTTTTGTTGGGCTTGTCCATTGAGACCTCAGTGCTTGGCAACTAAATGTCAGGTTACCTTCTGATTTAGGAGCAATGACAGCAGCTCTCTGTTTTGGTCCATGATTTCCAAGTTCCTGAATTATTGAGTAATAAAGATGCTCAGATTCAAGAGTTAGAAGGTAAAAAAGTTTATTAGAAAGTAGAGAGAAAGGAAAAGGAACTTCTCAGGTGGGGAGGAACTTAGCATAGAACTGAGTTGAGTATGGCTTTGTTGTGGGGGTGGGAGGGTGGGTAGAGGTAGTGGGATATTTAAAAAAATGAGTTTATGTTTGTTTGTTTTTGGGTCACACCCGGCAGCTCTCAGGGGTTACTCCTGGCTCTAGTCTCAGAAATCGCTCCTGTCAGGGTAGGGGGATCATATGGAATGTCGGAATTCAAACCATCGACCTTCTGCATGCAAGGCAAACACCCTACTTCCATGCTATCTCTCCGGTCCTCAAAAATGAGTGTTTAAAAAAAATTATTTTTTAAGTTTCTTTATTTAAGTATTTATTTAAGTTTCTTTATTTAAGTTACAAACACATTTGTAATTGGGTTTCAGTCATAAAATGCACACCCCCTTCATCAGTGCAACTTTGGGTGGGTCTCTGAAAGGCCCTTTGCTTTCCTTATCAATTGATAACAGCGATAACATTTGATAAGGATGATAACAATGGATAACAATGTAGACATTTGAAAGAATGTTAAGATCCTACATGCAAAGATGCAAGAATGAAACCTGGTTGAAGTCCTTTGGGTTGGGTTTGGCCGTTTGATTTAGGCATTAGTGATTATCTAGTGAGTCTAAACTCAGTAGCATAATATTAGAGTTTTTGGAAATTACAGGAATGTTTAAAATGTGACTGCTCCCAGGCTGGCTAGGAAAACTGAGGTTTCAGAATTATTGGGGTATTCAGCAGTTAGGAAATGTGTCAGGGACTAAGTAGAAGCAAGGGGGATGGTTGAGCTTTTTCTTTAAATGATATATAAAAGGAGAATATGGAGAGGGAATAGAGTTTGACTTGACTTTATATTCATTTCTTATGTAAGTGCTGTTTAATGTGCACTCAGAGCATTAGTATGTTCAGAGCCATAAACTAGCTGAGGTTCAACAAAGTAACTACAACCAAGAAATGAAAAATGAGCATGCTCTATTTCTGCAGAATTAGGTTTGAATGAAAAAAAGTGGTAAATAATGGATACAATACAATTGAAATAAAATTGAATAACTGAAAACTACAATGAGAAATGGGGAAAAAAAGTTGTTCAAAGATAATCTTATCTATTACAAATGATGATAAACTACCATTTTTAGTACTGGAATTGTCTAGAAAATAAATCAGAAAAATAAAAAGTAATTTAAGATTAAAAAAGGAAGAAAAATCTAAAATGCTAAATATGCAGACAAAAAGACAAAAGAAAAGTAAAATAATATATAAACTTTGACAGTTTTCACTTTAAAAAATAAGTTTTCTTGGTCCAATTTCCAAGTTATTGCCTCATTTCATGTGGTCTTTGGAGGAATTACTAAGAAGTGTTAATTTGCCCTTTTTTATTTTAGCTACCGAATTTTCCGGCGTATAAGACGACCTCTAATTTTGCAGTTAGAACATAGGTTTAGGCCTCTATTCTCTGTATCAGACAGAACGTTCCTCTGCTGCAACTGTATGTACCACGTTGAGCCAATCACAATAAGCAAAGGTCCAAAGGTTCTACTGTAATAGACTTCTTCTCTGACTCTGGTCCACTTGAGCAGGCTTTTTACAGTGTAGATTTGGTATAGAACATTGTCTAATTTGCATGCATAAAAAGCCTGCTTGGAGTGGCTAAGTTAGAGAGGCAGTCTGAGCAGCCTGGCAGTGATTGGTGCAGGATCGAGTTGAAAAATTTGCTTCAGGGCCCGGAGAGATAGCACAGCAGCATTTGCCTTGTAAGCAGCCGATCCAGGACCAAAGGTGGTTGGGTCCCCCGTGCCTGCCAGGAGCTATTTCTGAGCAGACAGGAGTGACCCCTGAGCGCCGCTGGGTGTGGCCCAAAAAACAAAAAACAAAAAAGAAAAAAAAAAAAGAAAAAGAAAAAAAAGAAGAAAAATTTGTTTCATGGCAATATTCAGACAATTTTTGTTTAGCGGCATATCGAAACATTTTTTGGGATATATTCGGCATATAAGATGACCCCCGATTTCGGTTGACTTTTTTTTTGTTTCAAAAGTCGTCTTATATGCCAGAAAATACGGTAATTCATTTACCCTTTCTCCCCAACGTTTTCATTCAAATCACTCAATTTGATAGATCTGTGTTGAGTGCATGAGTAGTTTATAGGATCAGGTTCTAGATTATATGCCTGGAACATCTTATACCAGGAATTTACCCCTCACCCTTTCAGCATAGATCCAGGAATAGTCCCTAGCACTACAAGGAATGACTCCCAAACCAACAATTAATACATAAAAATATTTAAATACTGTGACTGATTCTAGAGATTCTTGACTAAAAGAGAGCGCTGACAGCATGAACAGCATTCTGGAGACAAAATAATGACAAACACTAGTGGGAAAACAAACTCTATAAATCATTTTTGATCATTTTGTTTTTTTGAACTCCTCTTCTAGTATTCACATCTTTTTTTATTTTTATTTTTTATTTTGGGCCACAACTAGTGATGCTCAAGGGTTATTTCTGGCTATGTGCTCAGAAATCCCTCCTGGCTTGGGGGACCGTATGGGATGCCAAGGGATGGAACTGCAGTTCATCCTAGGCCAGTGTGTGCAAGGCAAGCACCCTGCTGCTTGTGCCACCACTCCAGCCCCAACATCTTTTATCTTTGAAATCTTTCATCTTTTTCTACTTTATTCATCTTTAAATCGGGGCTTTCATGCCAGCATTGCATGGGAACTTCTTAGAAATCCAGATTTTCTAGGACAGTGAAGGAAACACTATGACAATAGTAGGAGATGATCATTCTGGAGAAGGACTGGGCAATGAAAAAAATAAAGTGATATACATGATAACCCATCAGGAACAATATTTCAAACCATACTATCTAAAAGGAAAAATTGGAGTTGGCAGAGAGAGATAGAGAAGAACTAGAAGAAGGAGGAGGAGGAGAAAGAGGAGGAGAAGGAAATTGTCTGCCTTAGAGGCAGTCAGGGGAAGTGGGAGGAAGGAGGGTTGGTGGAAAAGGAGAACATTGGTGGTGGGAAACGTGCACTAGTGAAAATTGTTGACTGTTTGACCATGACTGAAACTCGATTATGACAAACTTTGTAACTGTGTACCTCATGGAGATTCAATTAAAGAATCTATTTATGTCTTTCTTCTTTCTTTTTTTAATTTGGTCTTCTTCCAGCAGAACCACACAACTTGAATCATCTTGTTCTGTCTCATGAATTGAGGGGTAAAATAAAAATGAATGAATAAATAAAAAATGGATAAATATGAACAGGACAGAACAACGGCATGAACATTGAGTGGAAATAAAAGAAAATCAGACTTAAACACGAAACCCAAAGCCAACAACAACAGAATTGATACCCTATCTACAACAAGGTAGACACAGAGGGAACACTTACTTAGCACTCCGGGGTGCAAAGGAGGGAGATATGGGACACATGATGGGAAAACGGGTGAGGAAGGACAACCCTGGTGGTGGGAATGGCCCTAATTCATTGTTACTATGTACCTTAAATACTACTGTGAAAGACTTATTATTCAGTTTTGGTCACAATAAAATTGATTAAAAAATTAAGTTAAAGAAAAGAATCTATAAAGAAAAAGAAAAACAGAAATGCAAACTATCATACCCCTTCCCAGTCCTACTGAATCAGGATCAGAGTCTAGAAAAACTGGGATTTCTATTTGATTTTTGTCAAATGAGCTCCCCAGATATTTCTGATGTATTATGGATGTGACCCCCCCCCCTGCATTGTACTTCTGCCCAGTTTTTCCTGGCCATTCATTTTCCATGAAGCACAGACTTCACTGTAGAGATAGATTCTTCAATATTTTGCTCTTTCTCAATCCTATAAATAGCATCCTCAACTATCCTTATGGGATATTTTTTTTTTCCACTTGTCATTTCTACAGAAGGTAAAGTCATGGCTGACTTCAATCCAGGTTGCCCAAGTTCAAAGACACTAAGTGTAATAGGAAGGAATTAAATCCAGATCAGGTCAGTTTGGAAGTCCTTGCTCTTTTGTCTACATCATTTTTCTAGAGCACAATGTTTACTCAATTCAATTTTTCATACATTGGAACTCAACTCTTCTGTTTCTTACCTTATATGTTTATATTTCTTTTCTCTTGCTTCCTCTCTGCTCTACATTGTGACACTCTTCCTCATTTAAACATCATTTTCCTTCTTTCCCTCTCTTTTCCTTCCGTTTTTATTATCTTTCCTGACCCTAGTTTGTCTTACCAACGTTCATAGATGTCTCTTTCCTTTGTTTTGTTTTGTTTTGTTTTGTTTTAGCTATCAGGTCACCTTATTTTTCTTTCATATTTTGTAACCTCTTACTATGTTACTATCTCAGGATTTTTTCTTGCATGAAGTACAATCTGAGTCTCTAATCATAATCTCTTCCTCAAGCTCAGACTCCCGAGTCATTTTTTTCTGATATTTTATTCAACCTTAGCAGATGGAGCTGGTTGTCTTTTTCTTTAATTCTGCTCTTTATCTTGATTAGTGGTTTCTACACAAAAACCATCCAGTGAAAAAAAAGGAAACCCTGTACTCTTCCCACTCTTTACTATCTATTTCTGATTAGCCCCTATGATTTGCTAATATTTTCCTAAAATATCCCTCAGATCTGGCCCTCTTCAGTATCCTCCTCTAGATCATAGGCACTTTGAGGGTAGATAGTATATTCTTTTACTTAAATCCCTAAGTCGGTCTCATTGTTTTGTATGATATAAACATTGAGTATAATAAGTGAGTATGTTGAGTAGTTATAGGGCATAAACAATTGTTAAAGGAAGAGGGAAGAAATACCAGATGGTCTAAAGGTAAGTTAAGATAATTTATTGACAGTCACGGTGACTATTAAAATGCTTGATGAATTATTAGTCACAGGGGAACAAGGGATAGACCTGAAAGACATCAAATAACGAATCAAATGATGGTCCCTGTGGTCTCCTGTTAAGAGGAAGAGGTATTTCCACATCTCAAGAATCAAGTAGTACAATCTTTTATGAGACTAGAAAATCATTGTAGGTCTCATAAATTTCTCTCTCCTCATTGTTCCAAAGGCTTAATTTAAGATGAGTCACTCCATAAATCTAGGCAAAGATGACTAATGATTATAATAACAACATCATAAATTATATAGTGCTTTTCCTCCAAAGGAAAACTGTATTTAATTTATTCTCACAATATTCCTCATTGGTTGTTAGGGCCAGGGATTATTACCTCTATTTTTCATCTACCAGGGCATGGATATCTACTTACTGCTTATCTTTTACCCTCATTATTTTTTATAAACTATGCTTTCATTTTCAAGTTTAGCCTTACATCCTACTGACTGTAATCCTACTTTATCTCACCTTCTTTAGTCCCCAAGCCTCTTGTTGGTTTTCTTTTTTTTTTACTTTGTCGTACCATATTGCACATGTTAATAAGAAAATATTCTAATTTCCTTATTTTCTAACCCAATTCTCCATAAATGCAGAAAACCTAACATAAAGGGAATAAAATCATGATGAAATGGAGGCTCAGAGATGTGTTGAGGTGTGTAATACTAGCAAGAGTGCAACCATTCTGCAACTCTCTACAGCTTCACATTTCTTTCAGTCAAGAAGTTGCACTACAGTGCAACGTAACAGTAACATACATCAATGTTCACAATGGGAAAACTATGCAGGAACCCACCATACATTGTGACTCAAAATCCTAGTTCTTAAGATCCAACCACCACCAGACACCTACATAACATCTTTGACTAGGACTTTGGAGAGTAAATACTAATGATGTTCAAGTGACTTAGAGAAACTTAGCCCATAAAAATCAAAGGATAAGATCATAGAAATGAGAAAACTTCAAACAGAGATATAAAAGCAGAAAAACATGGTAAGTGAATTGAAAACCTCACTGGAAAACCTCACCAACAGAGTAAGAACTACTGAGGGCGGAATCAGCAAAGTAGAAGATGAGCTACATAATGACTCCATGCAACAGAAAGGCTGGAAAAAATCCTCAAAGAAAGCAAATAGACGACAGTGTAATCCTCAGATAAACTCGTAAGAATTATTGGAGTTCCAGAGACCCAGGAAGAAAACCCTCATGAAGAATCAAAAGTTAAGAATATCATTACTGAGAACTTTCCTGTGCTATAGTACATGTAACCGCATCCTCAATGACAGAAGAGTACCAGCTGAAAGAGAACCAAAGGAAAGCACCCAAAGACACATCCTACTCACAATGATAAAACCCACAGATAGGAATAGAATATGGAAAGCAGCAAGATCAAAAATGGAAATTGCATACAAAGAACAATATGAAAGATTTATAACAGATGTATCACAAGCAACTATTAAGTGGTGGCATATAGAGAAAAAACTCAATGAAATGAATGTTTTGTCAAGAATACTTTACTCAGCCAGATGCATATTCAGGTTACACAGGTTCACAGATAAACACCATTTCAAAAACTTGACAGAATCAACTCCAACCTTAAAAAAAGAGCTGAAGGCTCTACTTTAAGGCAAGGCAGACCCACCAAAAACACCTAGCTCCTACAAAAAGATGACACTCAATCCCATGAGAATCGTTTATTAATTTCAATGGACTGAATGCCCCAGTTAAAATATAAGGAGTGGCAAAATTGGTCAGAAAACTGAATCCTATATTTTTTCTGCTTAAAAGAAACATAATTGCATATTCAGAACAAACATAGACTCAAAGTCAAAGGTTGGAGGACAATCATTCAAGCAAATAACTTCCTTAAAAAGGCTGGGTTGGCCATACTAACATCAAAAAATACAGATTTTAGTCTTAAAAAGCTAATAAGAGAGAGATGGGCATTTATTACTAAACAAGAGATGTGTAGAGCAAGATGAAATCAAACTTCTAAATATATATATCCAATGATGGGTAAGGTGAGCAAAATACTTAACACAACTGTCATAAACTAAACAAAGTCATCAATATCAACACAATAATAGTGGGAGACTTCAACAATGCCATGTCACCTCTTAATAGGTCAACCAGACTAAAACTTAATAAATATATACTGCCTTTGAAGGAAGAAATAGAAGAGTGTGTGTATATATCATATACATTCTATACAGAATACACATATTATATATACATATATAAAATTTTAATTTCCAGAACCTTGTATATACATTATTCTTCAATGCACATGGGACATTTTCTAAGATAAACCATACAGTAGGCCATAAAATATACCTCCACAAAAATCAAAACTATAGAAATTGAAAATTAAACAGTTCAATGATAAAAAACTAGTAAGAGATGATTTCAAAAAAGAAATTTAAAGATTCCTGGAAACAAATGAAAATGAATATATAGATTATCAGAATCTATGAGACACAGCAAAACCAGTATATAAAGGAAAATTTATAGGTATACAGTAATTTATCATAAAGGGAGAAAAGGTCAATATAAATAACTTTGTGGCACAGCTTAACAAATTGGAAAATGAACAATAAAATGAGCCAAAAGCTGGCAGGAAGTAGAAAATTGTAAGATTGAGAGCAGAAATTAATGAACTAGACACCAAAGAAAATCCAAAAGTTCAATAAAAGCAAGAGTTGGTTCCTTGAAAAAATAAGCTAGTTTGATAAACCATTAGCAAAGACTTGCAAAGAAAGGAAAAGAGAGAAACTTGAATAACCAGAGTCAGAAATGAAAAGGGCAGTCACTACAGTTACTACAGAAATTCAAAGGGTAATCATAGATTACTTTGAGAATCTCTGTTTCACAAAACAAGTTAACTTGGAAGAAATGGATAAATTTTTGGACTTCTACAGCCTTCCAAAATTGAACCAAGATGATCTGGAATACCTAAACATATCTATTACTATTGAGAAAATTTAATGAGTAATCAAAAGACTTCCAAAATACAAAAACTCATATTCAACTCCAAAGTCGAACCAAGATGATCTGGAATACTTAACCATATCTATTACTATTGAGGAAATTTTATGAGTAATCAAAAGACTTCCAAAATACAAAAACTCATGTCACTAGTAAATTGTTTCAAACCTTCAAAGAGAATCTACTGCCAATTTCCTTCAAATGCTTCCAGGAAATTAAAAAAAAATAAAAACTCCCAAAAGGTTTGTATGAAGCTAACATCAACCTGATACCAAAAGTAGATAAAGATACAACAAAAATAAAGAGAATTATAGGCTCATATCCTTGTTGAAAGCAGATGCGAAGATCCTCAACAAAATTCTAGCAAATAGAATTCAACAATTCACCAAGAAGCATATTTATCATAACCAAGTAGGGTTCATTCCAGAGATGCAAGGATGGTTTAACATATACAAGTCAATCAATAAATACATCATATCAATAAAAGAAGAAACAAAAACCATATGATCAATATCAGTAGACATCGAGAAAGCATTTGTCAAGGTCCAGCACGCATTCATGATAAAAAAAAATTTAAGATGGGAATTGAAGGAACTTTCCTTTATATTGTCAAATACATTTATCACAAACCCATTGCAAGCATTATACTCAATGGAATAATCTAAAAGCTTTTCTACTAATATCTGGCACAAGGCAAGGTTGACTCCTCTTACTATTTTTATTCACTACAGTACAGGTAGTATTTACTATAGCAGTTAGGCAAAAAAGAAAAAAAAGAAAAAGAAAGAAAAGAAAAGACATCAAGGAAATGCACATAAAAAGGAAGAAGTGAAGCTTTCATTGTTTGCAGATGAAATGATACTATATCTAAAAAATCCAAAGACTCCATAAAAATTGCCTCTTGAAACAATAACTTATATAATAGAGTAGCAGGCTACAAAGTAAATACATAATACCCATGGCTTTTTATATGCAAATAATAATAGAGAAGAAATAATTAAAAAACAGTTTTTTCCCACAATTGTGCCTCAGAAAATGAAGTATCTTGGAGACAACTTAACTAAATAAATATAAAGAAAACTACAAAACTCTGCTTCAAGGAATAAAAAAGCACATGAGGAAGTTGAAAAGTATACCCTGCTCATGGATTGGGAGAATTAACAACATTAAAATGTCAATAATTCCCAAAGCATTGTACAGATTTAATGCAATCCCTATAAAAAGTCTCATGATATTTTTCAAAGAAGTGGGTCAGGCTATACTGAAATTCATATGAGGAAATATGTGCACAAGTAACTAAAGCAATCCTTGGCAAAAATAAAGATTGGAGGAATCACTTTCCTAAACTTTGCACTGTACTATAAAGTAATAGTCATTAAAACAGCATGGTATTGTAATAAAGACAAACTAAATGGAATAGACTTGAATATCAAGAGATAGACCACACATACTTACCTGGCAGGGGAGATGCCATGATCACGAAGGTGGTTTCCCCAGGGCGAGTCTCACCCATTTCACTCCGGGTGTGCTGACCTCTGCGATTTCCCCTAATGTGGGAAACTCGACTGCATAATTTGTGGTTGTGGGGGACTGCGTTCGCGCTCTCCCCTGAAAAAAAGAAAGAAAAAGAGATAGACCACAGGTTTATGAACAATACATTTTCAATAAAGGAGCAAGAAATAAAAAATGGAATAAGGCAAGTCTCTACAGCTATATGCTTGGTCAACTACAAGCAAAATAGAATGCTTGTCTAGAGTACAGGTGGGGGCAGGGAGGGGAGGAGGGATATTTGGGACATTGGTGATGGGAATGTTTCACTGGTGATGGGTGTGTGTGTCACATTATATGACTGAAACCCAACCACAATCATGTTGGTAACCAAGGTGTTTAAATAAAAAATATTAAAAAAATTAGATTTAGAATTAGGACGTCTTTTTCTTCCTGGTCAAGACTGATGAACTGAGTGAAATAGACAGCTTCCCCAGAAACATTTTAAAATAGACTTTCATCTTACTGTAGTTATATTTATGGACTATTTTAACGTATCAGAATAGTCAAAATGAATTTTTGTTCTTCAAATGCTTACACCTATATTCACTGCAGCACTATTTACCATAGCAAGATTCTGGAAACAACGAAGATACCCTTCAACAGATGAACGGCTAAAGAAACTGTGCTACATATACACAATGTAATATTATGCAGCTGTCAGGAGAGATAAAGTCATGAAATTTTCCTATACATGGATGTACATGGAATCTATTATGCTGAGTGAAATAAGTCAGAGAGAGAGAGAGAGAGAGAGAGAGAGAGAGAGAGAGAGAGAGAGAGAGAGAGAGAGAGAGAGAGAGAGAGAGAGAGAGATGCAGACTGGTCTCACTCATCTATGGATTTTAAGAAAAATGAAAAACATTCTTGCAATAATAATTTTCAGGCACAAAAGAGAAAAAAGCTGGAAGTTACAGCTCACCTCATGAAGCTCACTGCAAACAGGGATGAGTTTAGTTAGAGAAATAACTACATTGTGAACTATTTTTTTTTTTTTTTTTGGTTTTTTTGGGCCACACCCGGTGACGCTCAGGGGTTACTCCTGGCTATGCGCTCAGAAGTCGCTCCTGGCTTGGGGGACCATATGGGACGCCGGGGGATCGAACCTCGGTCCGTCTCCTAGGCTAGCGCAGGTAAGGCAGGCACCTTACCTCGAGCGCCACCGCCCGGCCCCCATTGTGAACTATTTTAACAATGAGAATGTACGAGGGAAATAGAAAGCCTGGTTAGAGTACAGGCGGGGGTTGTGTGGGGAGGAGGGTGATTTGAGACATTGGTGATGGGAATGTTGCACTGGTGATGGGTGGTGTTCTTTACATGACTGAAACCCAAACACAATCATGTATGTAATCAAGGTGTTTAAATAAAATATATATAAAAAAGAAACTTAAAAAATGCTGTGATCATGAGTTAATCTTTTTAACAATTATGAAAAGGTACAATATCGATACTAAAAAGGTATCAAGTTGAAGTCATTGATAATAAAATGATTCCTTTTCCTATCAAGTGAAACATATGCATGTATACTTTAAGTTATCTTTCTGCATACATTCATGATTATTTTTATTCTTGTTTCCCAACTCTCAATCTTTATCTATTTGTAATTTCTATCACTTTTTCAAGATATATATTTCTAGATCTTAATAAAAACTTACAAATATAAAAAATGAAATCAGACCTCTCCTTAACACTATGCTCAAAGTTCAAATAAAAATGTATTAAAGGCCTAGATTTCAGATCTAAAACCATAATTCACATAGAGGAAAATATAGGCATAACACTCCATGACATTGGAGTTAAAGGCATCTTTAAGGCGGAAACACCATTGACCAAGGAAGTGGAAGCAAAAATAAACAAATGGGATTACATTAAACTGAGAAATTTCTGCACTTAAAAGGAAATGGTGACTAGGATACAAAGGCCACTCAAGGACTGGGAGAAACTATTCACCTTCTACCCATCAGATACGGGATTAATAGCTAAAATATACAGAAAAACACAATGGCAAAATGACCTCTTCACTCCTATGTTCAACAAAGTGCTATTTACAATAGCAGATGAGTGGCTAAAGAAAATGTGATATATCTACACAATGGATTACTGTGCAGCCATTAGGGAAAAATAGTCATAGAATTTGCTTATATCTGTGTGGATAATTATTATGCTGAGTGAAATGAGTCAGAGGGAAATGAATATCCATTGAATAAGCTCACTCTTAGTATGATATAAGAAAAAATAGAGATAGTATGGATATCCATCCCAGGATAGGGAGTGTAGCACAGAGCATTGAGTGCAGGTAGAGAAGGGTCAACTATAAAAATGATAGTTGGAATTAATAACTCTGGACTAAACTTAGTGCTGAAAATGTGCTGAAAATGTGACATGCAGTGCACCACTAGATTAACAATAGTGCATATATAGTGACACAGAGAGAAAGAGAGAGAGAAAGATAGAGAGGGAGAGAGAGAGAGAGAGAGAGAGAGAGAGAGAGAGAGAGAGAGAGAGAGAGAGAGAAGCAAATTGCCTACCTTAGAAAGAGGTGGGGACAAGGGATGGGAGGGAAACTCGAGACATCAGTGGTGGGAAGGGTGGACTGGCAATGTATGGTATGCATCCTGTAAATGAAACCCAACAGTGAACAATTTTGTAGTCACAGTGCTTAAATTAAAATAAATTATCTACAAAAAAGTTTAAGGATTGCTAATAACAATATTAGAAGATCCAAACATTGTTTTTGCTACTATACCTTAATGTTTGGATTAAGCTTTTTTTGAATTAAACTTACTTTAGATACATTTTAAATGGAGAAGATCACTAATATTCATTTTCCTTTGACAATATTATTGTTGTTATTGCAATCAATGATTGGGCAATGCACACAGTTTTGATCAAAGAGCACTAATAATATCTCTTCATAGATAGTGGATAATGCTCTTTATTCATCTATTCATTTATTCTTCTAATATTATTATTAACAATCCTTATCTGGCCTGGAGAGCTACACAGTGGCGTTTGCCTTGCAAGCAGCTGATCCAGGACCAAAGGTGGTTGGTTCGAATCCCGGTGTCATATATGGTCCCCCGAGCCTGTCAGGAGCTTTTTCTGAGCAGACAGCCAGGAGTAACCCCTAAGCACCGCCGGGTGTGGCCCAAAATCCCCCCCCAAAGAAAAATAACAACAACAACAAAAAACAATCCTTATCATTTTAATGAGTACTAGCTATACTGTAATGTACAAATCAAATAGTCTTTTCTTTGAGGAGCTTGGAGTTTAAATGATACGAATATGAAGGAAAAAGACATCTAAAGGTGGTGTATACGAAAGTAATAAGCTTTATGAAAAGGAAAAACTGAGAGGGGTAAAATATATAGTGAGGAGTCCAGAAAATTCTTTTGAGCAAGAAATATTTGTTATAGTATTAAAGGATAACTGTTAGGCTGAGTGGTATACAGATGAGTCAACAAATGTAAATGGATCAGTATATGGCTGAGAGCCTACCACACAGAGGTGGGATGCTAATAAAGAATAAGACTTGATATATCAATAGGGACACAATTCTAAGGAGAGAAATAATAAAATTTATTTTTAGAGGATACCCTTGTGTGTTCTGTGAGTAGTTTGAAACTACTAGTCAAAGACTAGTTTGAAACGTGTTAGGCCAGGTTATTATAGGAATGACATTGAAAAATATATATCTTTGTCAGATTATTAATGATTAATGATGGGTTGAATGGAGCCACTGTGAGGGATATAGAAAGATGAGATGCTTTACATCATTGGGTTTCTCCTGGTAGTACCATAAGGAATCTTAGATTACCTAACACAATTCCTTGTTTCAGAAAAATTAAAACTAAGATATTACCCATATAAACATTTATTTTGGGCTGCAGCAACTGATAGTACAGTAGGTAGGGCATTTACCTTGTACATGGCTGGACTGGGTGGAGTCTGAGATCTTAGGTTCCTGGAGCCTGCCAGCCAGTAGAATTTAAGAAGTTGATCCTAATTCATTTTAAATGTAAATGATAACTCATATTAATAGTAATAATAGCTAGAGATAGTATAGGGTTAAGAAGCAGGCACAGTGTGTGGCTGACCGTTGCTTTATCCCTACCTGCATTAATACCCTAAGAATTGTTAAGTGCATCCCTGGAGATACTTCAGCTTCATGGGGGGGGGTCCACATAATTTCTTGTCTCTTATATTAATCCACCAACTTTGTTGATTTAAAATCACTGGGAGGATTCCCTGAGACCACTGAGATCCCACTCAGAATGATTATTTTGATAAACTCATCATTTACTTTTTATTTGCAATGGGTCTGAGCAAGAACATCTTTCTAGTTCCTTTACCTATGTAAACAGGATAAACCAAATATATTCTGGTTATTTCATCCACATTTATTTTATTTACACAAAAAAGATTCTTGATTGTTGAGAAATGAGCCCAAGGTCCCGTTTTGGGATATATAAAATATTCTTTTTATTTTTTGCTTTTTGCTTTTGGGTCAAACCTGAGTGACCCCTGGAGAACACCAGGTGTGACCAAAGACAACAACAGAAAAAAATCAGATGTGTGGTTGGTGCTTTAGTAGCTAACAGTCTGGTGGGTTCTATTCAGTTGTGCATCTAGTTTATAAATCCATTTTTATAATGTATGTATTATTGTATTTGGGATACTGTTAAAATGGAGATCTTAGTTCAGGAGTAGAGGGACTTTTGCACATGTGAGAGGCCCTGGATTTGAATCTTACTCCTGGAAATGTAGGTTCTGTACCTGATGTCTGAGATGGGGCCTTGGACCCATGTTTTTAACAAGACCCTAGACTAAAGATGAAGTCGGTGCTGCTAGTCCATGACCATGAAAGCAGAATTTTTGTTCTTATTTTTGTTTGTTTTGGGTAAGGAATGCTCAGGGATCACTCGTGGTGGGAATGGAGGATCGCGTGGATTGCTGAGAATGAAACATAAGAAAGGACACCGGCCCAGTGGGGCTCAGCTGTGAAAGACTGTGAGTGTGACCTGTCTATGTCTGTCTACTGTCCTCTTGCGTGAAACTCTTGCGAGTGGGGCAAAAAGAGCCTCCAGAAACCTCGCTCGCCCAGACGCCATTTTCAGGGAGGGACTTCAGAGCATAAAAACCGGCTAACCTTTGCAAAAGCTGGCTCCCTGTGTGTGACACCAGGCGGGGAAAATCCGCGAAAGTACACCGGCCCAGTGGGGCTCAGCTGTGAAAGACTGTGAGTGTGACCTGTCTATGTCTGTCTACTGTCCTCTTGCGTGAAACTCTTGCGAGTGGGGCAAAAAGAGCCTCCAGAAACCTCGCTTGCCCAGACGCCATTTTCAGGGAGGGACTTCAGAGCATAAAAGCCGGCTATCCTTTGCAAAAGCTGGCTCCCTGTGTGTGACACCAGGCGGGGAAAATCCGCGAAAGTACACCGGCCCAGTGGGGCTCAGCTGTGAAAGACTGTGAGTGTGACCTGTCTATGTCTGTCTACTGTCCTCTTGCGTGAAACTCTTGCGAGTAGGGCAAAAAGAGGCTCAGAGGAGCACGGCCGCTCTGCTTCGCTACGCGGCTGTGCACTCTTTCTAAGGAAAGAACTCCATTGCAACAAGAAGGAAAAATCACACTAAGAACGGCGCTATATCACAGAAGCAAACATTTCTCTCTGGACTGTCTTCTCTGTTGCATGCTCGGGCCTAAGATTTGTCCCAGTGTGAGGCTTCATCCACGGAGGACTCCCCTCCCTTAGAGGCAAGTCAGCCCATCCAGAAAGGGAGGAGCCAGAGGAGTGTGCTGCCTACATCATATAGACAATGAATACCACTACAACACGTAGAAAAACCCACAATACAAGTGTGACAATGGGGAAACAACGCAGGCCAGCATCAGACATAGAGAATGAAGATGACAATTCTGAGGACCAGATAATGACTGAACAACTAATCAACCTCTCAGATAAGGACTTTAGACTAGCAATATGGAAGGTGCTCAACAGACTCCAAGAAACCATGGATCGAGTTGAACAGAACACTAATAAGAACCAAGAAAATATGAAGGCAGAAATGACAAAACTCCAAACTGAAATAACATGTCAACTAACAGGACTGAAAAAGTCAGTAAACGAAGTGAACGACAAAATGGATAAGCTTTGGGACAGGGTATCAGAAGCTGAGAATAGACTTGGTGCTGTGGAAGATGAGATACATAACAATTCCATACAGCAGGAGAGATTGGACAAAAAACTTAAAGCAAATGAGCAGACAATGGAAAAATTAGTCAAAGAATGGGAACAGACGAAAATAGAAGTCTATGATAAGATCAACAGAAACAACTTAAGAATCATTGGAGTCCCAGAGACCCAGGAAGAAAATTTCCAGGAAGAATCAATGGTCAAGAACATCATTAAAGAGAAACTTCCAGAGCTAAAGAATATATGTGATCAAATCCTGCATGCCCGAAGAGTACCAACCAAAAGAGACCCCAGAAAAACCACCCCAAGACACATCCTAGTCACAATGACAAATCCCACAGATAGAGACAGAATTCTGAAAACAGCAAGATCAAAAGGGGAAATCATGTTCAAGCAAGCTTCCCTGAGATTTACAGCAGACCTGTCACCAGAAACGCTCAATGCCAGAAAGCAGTGGTGGGATATTGTGACAAGACTGAATGAAATGAATGCTTCACCCAGAATACTATACCCAGCAAAACTCACTTTCCGGTTTGATGGAAGAATACATGGTTTCACAGACAAAAAACAGCTCAGAAACTTCACAGACACAAAACCAGTCTTAAGAGAAAAACTGAAAGACCTAATCTAAGACAAGACTACCCAAAAGACACACCAAATTTTGAAATAAAGATGGCGTTAAATCCCAGGACAATTCTTTCTCTCAACGTCAATGGACTAAATGCACCAGTTAAGAGACACAGAGTGGCTAAATGGATCAAAAAACTCAATCCAACCTTCTGCTGCCTACAAGAAACGCACCTGAATAGTCAGAACAAACATAGACTCAAAATAAAAGGCTGGAGAAAAGTTATCCAAGCAAACAACACCCATAAAAAAGCTGGAGTGGCCATACTAATATCAGATAATGCAAACTTTATACTCAGGAAGGTTGTAAGGGACAAAGACGGACATTTTATATTAATCAAGGGGTACGTAGAGCAGGAAGAATTCACTCTCCTAAACATATATGCACCGAATGAGGGGCCAGCAAAATATTTAATACAACTGTTGACAAATCTGAAAAATAATATCAACAACAACACAATAATTGTGGGGGACCTTAACACGGCTTTGTCAACACTGGACAGGTCAACCAGACTGAAACCCAACAAGAATATACTAGACCTGAGGAGAGAAATGGAAGAAAGAGGCCTAGTGGATATATATAGGACACTCCATCCCCAGAAACCTGGATACACATTCTTCTCCAATGTACATGGGACATTCTCCAGGATAGACTACATGCTGGCACATAAAACATACCTCCATAAGATCAAGAGGATAGAAATTTTGCAGACTACCTTCGCTGACCACAAGGCTCTGAAATTATTTGTGAACTCCAAAGGGACTCAGAAGAAACACTTTAACACCTGGAAGTTAAACAGCCTCATGCTCAATAACCAGTGGGTCCGAGATGAAATCAAGGAGGAAATAAAAAGGTTCCTGGAAACAAATGACAATAAAGACACAAACTCTCAGAACTTATGGGACACAGCAAAAGCAGTACTGAGAGGAAAATTTATAGCTTTGCAAGCACACATCAGGAAGGAAGAAGGAGCTTACCTGAGTAGCTTAATGACACAGCTAATAGAACTAGAAAATGCTCAACAAAAGGACCCAAGAATAGGAAGACAGAAGGAAATAACAAAGCTGAGAGCAGAAATCAACGAAGTGGAAACTCAAAAAACAATCCGAAAGATCAACGAAAGCAGAAGTTGGTTCTTTGAAAAAATAAACAAGATTGATAGACCACTGGCAAACCTAACAAAGAAAGAGAGAGAGAGAAACTGGATAACTCGTATCAGGAATGAAAAAGGAGAGATCACTACTGATATGACAGAGATTCAAAGGGTAATCAGAAACTACTTTGAAAAACTCTACGCCACTAAAAATGAGAACCTGGAAGAAATGGATAAATTCCTGGACTCTTATAATCTTCCACGGTTGAAGGAAGAGGATGTAGCATATCTAAACACCCCCATCACCATTGATGAAATTAAAACAGTAATCAAATGTCTGCCGAAAAACAAAAGCCCAGGTCCAGATGGATTCACTAATGAATTCTATCAAACTTTCCAAGAGGAACTACTGCCAATCTTGGCAAGACTCTTTCATGAAATTGAACAAACAGAAACACTTCCAAATAGCTTTTATGAAGCCAACATCACCTTGATACCTAAACCAGACAGAGACGCTACCAAAAAAGAAAATTACAGACCAATATCACTGATGAATGCAGATGCAAAGATCCTCAACAAAATCCTGGCAAATAGGATTCAATGCCTCGTTAAGAAGATCATCCACTACGATCAAGTAGGTTTCATCCCAGGAATGCAAGGCTGGTTTAACATCCGTAAATCTATCAACATAATACACAACATCAATAACAAGAAAAATAAAAACCACATGATCATATCAATAGATGCAGAGAAAGCATTTGATAAGGTCCAACACCCATTCTTGATCAAAACTCTCAGCAAGATGGGAATGGAGGGAACCTTTCTCAATATAGTGAAGGCCATCTACCACAAGCCAGTGGCAAATATTATCCTCAATGGAGAAAAACTGAAAGCCTTCCCTCTAAATTCTGGCACAAGACAAGGCTGTCCTCTCTCACCACTCCTATTCAACATAGCACTGGAAGTACTTGCTATAGCGATTAGGCAAGAAAAGGATATCAAGGGAATCCAGATAGGAAAGGAAGAATTCAAGCTCTCACTGTTTGCAGATGACATGATACTCTACTTAGAAAACCCTAAAGACTCTATCAAAAAGCTTCTAGAAACAATAGACTCATATAGCAAGGTGGCAGGCTACAAAATTAACACACAAAAATCAATGGCCTTTCTATATACCAATAGTAATAAGGATGAAATGGACATTAAGAAAACAACCCCATTCACAATAGTACCACACAAACTCAAATATCTTGGAATCAACTTGACTAAATATGTGAAGGACCTATACAAAGAAAACTATAAAACTCTGCTCCAAGAAATAAGAGAGGACACACGGAAATGGAAACACATACCCTGCTCATGGATTGGCAGGATTAACATCATCAAAATGTCAATACTCCCCAAGGCATTATACAGATTTAATGCCATCCCTCTAAAGATACCCATGACATTCTTCAAAGAAGTGGATCAGACACTTTTGAAATTCATTTGGAACAATAAACACCCTCGAATAGCTAAAGCAATCATTGGGAAAAAGAATATGGGAGGAATTACTTTTCCCAACTTTAAACTGTACTACAAAGCAACAGTTATCAAAACAGCATGGTATTGGAATAAGGATAGACCCTCAGATCAGTGGAATTGGCTTGAATACTCAGAAAATGTTCCCCAGAGATACAACCATCTAATTTTTGATAAAGGAGCAGGAAATCCTAAATGGAGCAGGGAAAGCCTCTTCAACAAGTGGTGTTGGCACAATTGGATAGCCACTTGCAAAAAATTAAACTTAGACCCCCAGCTAACATCATGTACAAAGGTAAAATCCAAATGGATTAAAGACCTCGATATCCGCCCCAAAACCATAAGATATATAGAACAGCACATAGGCAAAACACTCCAGGACATTACAGGCATCTTCAAGGAGGAAACTGCACTCTCCAAGCAAGTGAAAGCAGAGATTAACAGATGGGAATATATTAAGCTGAGAAGCTTCTGCACCTCAAAGGAAATAGTGCCCAGGATACAAGAGCCACCCACTGAGTGGGAGAAACTATTCACCCAACACCCATCAGACAAGGGGCTAATCTCCAAAATATACAAGGCACTGACAGAACTTTACAAGAAAAAAACATCTAACCCCCTCAAAAAATGGGGAGAAGAAATGAACAGACACTTTGACAAAGAAGAAATACGCATGGCCAAAAGACACATGAAAAAATGTTCCACATCACTAATCATCAGGGAGATGCAAATCAAAACAACGATGAGATACCACCTCACACCCCAGAGAATGGCACACATCACAAAGAATGAGAATAAACAGTGTTGGCGGGGATGTGGAGAGAAAGGAACTCTTATCCACTGCTGGTGGGAATGCTGTCTAGTTCAACCTTTATGGAAAGCGATATGGAGATTCCTCCAAAAACTGGAAATCGAGCTCCCATACGATCCAGCTATACCACTCCTAGGAATATACCCTAGGAACACAAAAATACAATACAAAAACCCCTTCCTTACACCTATATTCATTGCAGCTCTATTTACCATAGCAAGACTCTGGAAACAACCAAGATGCCCTTCAACAGACGAATGGCTAAAGAAACTGTGGTACATATACACAATGGAATATTATGCAGCTGTCAGGAGAGATGAAGTCATGAAATTTTCCTATACATGGATGTACATGGAATCTATTATGCTGAGTGAAATAAGTCAGAGAGAGAGAGAAAAACGCAGAATGGTCTCACTCATCTATGGGTTTTAAGAAAAATGAAAGACACCCTTGTAATAATAATTTTCAGACACAAAAGAGAAAAGAGCTGGAAGTTCCAGCTCACCTCAGGAAGCTCACCACAAAGAGTGATGAGTTTAGTTAGAGAAATAACTACATTTTGAACTGTCCTAATATTGAGAATGTATGAGGGAAATGTAGAGCCTGTTTAGGGTACAGGCGGGGGTTGGGGGGGGAGGAGGGAGATTTGGGACTTGGGTGATGGGAATGTTGCACTGGTGATGGGTGGTGTTCCTTTTATGACTGAAACCCAAACACAATCATGTATGTAATCAAGGTGTGTAAATAAAAAAAAAATTAAAAAAAAAACATTAAAAAAAAAAAAAAAAAAGAAACATAAGAAAGGTACCTTCTCTGCTTTATTAAAGCTCTGACCCTGAAGAGCAGATTTATATGTTGGCTTTTTATTTATATGTTGGTTTTGTGTTTATTTATTGGTTTTGGAGATACAATGTTGTTCAGGGATTACTCGTGGCTCAGTGCTCAGGAATGTACTTTGTACTCCTGGCTGTCTTGGGGGACTCTATGTGATGCCAGGAATTGAATCTGCGTTGGCAACATGCAAGGCAAATTCCCTACCCACTGTGCTACAGCTCAGACTCAGAACAGATATTTAGGATCTGTAGTAGGCTTTCCTAGATGTCATTTTTTTTTTTTAATTTTTGGGCCACACCCGGTGACGCTCAGGGGTTGCTCCTGGATATGCACTCAAATCTCACTCCTGGCTTGTGGGACCATTTGGGACACAGGGGGATCGAACTGCAGTCCGTCCTGGGTCAACTGCATGCAAGGCAAACACCCTACTGCTGCACCATTGCTCCCGCTCTGCCATTTCTTTTTAATCTGGCTCATCATCAAAACCCTGAGTTTATGGATTACAACAGAATCATCTTCATTTACAAATGAAGAAATCGAGGCTCAGAAGATTGAGAAGACCAGGCAGAAGTTAGTGGCCAAATAGTTGAGTTGTGACTTGAATCTAGGTCTTTGCCTTCTGGAGAATTGCCTTGCTGATGCATTGCTGATCTCATACATAAAAGCCAGGGCTAACGCATGTGTTTGGCTGGTTTGTGGATGCACCTGTTTGCATGCAGATGTGCACAAATCCAAGGCTACAAGCGGGGGCCCATGACGCAGCTACACTGAAAATACAGCTTTCAAGAGGCCTGCCTTGGCAATGGTCTCTGGAAATGGTCCCGTCATCACAACACATCTCCGCCAAGTGTCTCCCCAAGCACCTTTCTCCCCGAACTGCCCAGAAATCTGGAAGTATTTGTTTCCACTTTTTCTGTTGCACAGGAACTTAAGTGCATTTCATGTCTTTCTGAGAGCCTCTGGTATTGTGATCTGACCCAAAATATACACTATCAATCAGACAAAGCCTGTTCTTCGTACTCAAGAACACGGTTTTAAGAGATGAAACACATCGCTTCATTATTAAGCTTCAGCTTTTGGAGACCTGCAGCAATCTTTGAAGCATTTCCAACCAAATCCTTAGAGACATAAACGTATTTTTTTTAGCCTCAGAATTCCAGGTTAAAGAAGTGTGTTCCCCACTTGTTTACAAAGCAGCGCAGCAGCTGTTCGGAGACTTCCTCCTGCCTCTAGATAGACGGGCATTTGGAAGATGCTCTGAGCCCTTTCAGGCTGACTGCCTTGGCTCCTTAGCTCCATCAACCACTCAGCTCTGAGAGCTCAGGACAGGCCTGGTTCACAAGATCTGCCCACTTTACTGCTTGGTTTTCATGATGCCCTTTTTTTATGAAGCATTTTAAAAAAATCATGCTGTCTTTGAAATTTTTAAACCTCCTATTTAAACACTCTTCTGCTTCTTTTTTAAAAATCAGTTTATTAACTAGTTATATTTACTTATTTATTGGTTTGGGGGCCACATACAGCTATGATCAGGGATTAGTCCTGGCTCTGTGCTCAGAAATCGCTTCTGGCAAGCTTGGGGGACCATATGGAATGCTAGGAATCGAACCGGCTCAGTCTTTGGTCTGCCACATGCAGGCAAATGCCCTACCACTCTGATATCTCTCTGACACCTCTCTTCTGCTTCTTATTTCTGATGATAAACAGGATTTTAGAGACATATAATGCAATTAGAAAAGCTCCAGCAATATCTTGTGGTTCTGTCCACTCTAAAAATCTGGGTTGGGTACTATTCTCTTGTAAGGCAGAGGAGCCCGATGCCCAATTTAATTTGGATTATAAACACTTTTTAGAAATAAGGCATCAGTTAGGACACTGGAAATTTATCACATACAAAGAAAAATCCTCCTTCCATTTCCTCACAATTTCTGCCAAGGCTACCATATTGCCCCTCTGGTTTGTCCTTGCAGGATGTGGTATTATATATCTAGATCTGGATAGGTCATGCTAACATATGTGGTAGAAGTGAATAAAGAAAATAAACACAGTGATATGTTGCTCTTATTTATCTTCTAAGTCTTCCTCTAAGTTTTCAGAAAGATGAGAGACCATTTATCATATCACTAAACTGAAAATTCTTTAATCATCAGGCATTTTGGAATCAGACTGGATTTATATTTCTGCGTTGTCACTAAACATAGATCAAATTATGAATGGAGCAAAATGGAGAAAATCATATCTCTCTTTGGTATTTGAGTAGTAAGTGAATCAGCACAGGTAAAAAATGGATCTGGGTACTCTACATATCCATGATTATGTTTCATGCTGTTAATGATACCCAAAGAGTAATGTAAGGGATAAAGAGCCCAATGTATGTGGATAACCCTCTAATGATTTTCCATATTGGGCCTATCCTGCAGCTGACTTTGAAATCAAGCTGCAAGTCTGAAAGAAGGTTCCACATTTAAAGTTCTCAGTCTTTAATCAAAGTAAACTAAATAATGACCTCTAGTCAGAAAGATGAGTGTCTGGCTGACTTTTCACTCATTGCAACTTCCTTTGTATCTTTCAGATATGTCAAGGGTCATTGCAGGAGGACCGAAAATTAGTCACTGCTCTTCCTTTTCTGAAGACTAGAATACTATATTCACAGTGACGTCAAATTTCACTTTTCTTAAAACAGTTCATGCTCCATGAGGAGGAGGTCATGTTTGTGTCCAAACCCATGATACGATAGATGCTGTTCAAAGTAAGTAAACTGCTTCCATTGTTATTTATCTATTACATATCTCTGTATATAACAATGAAAGCAGAAGATCCAAATCACAACAACCAAACTAAAAAATGTGCTTGTCAAAAAGGCAGGCTGGGGATGGAGGTAAAGCAGGTGGGAGGGAACATGAGATCACAGATGGAGGGAAGTTGAAACTGGTGGTGCGTGGTGGAATTGGTAGTAGAGTGTTGTATGCCTAAAAGTCATCTATGAATAAATTATGAGTATATAATGATTACTCTGAGTAATAATAAAAATTATGAGTAAACTATAGTGTCTTAAAGTAAGTTGGAGTTTTGGAGGTCTTTATTATTATAAATATATTTATTACATACTCCTGCCTTCCAAATATTTTGAAAGCATTGAGGATAAAGCAATGAACAAAAAAAGATACAGTTAAAGAGATCTATACATGCATGGTATTGGAATAAAGTCAGGCCCTCAGATCAATGAAATAGACTTGAGTATTCAGAGAATGTTAAATCAAACATATAATCAACTAATCTTTGATAAAGGGGCAAGAAATGCAAATGGAGCAAGGAAAGCCTCTTCAACAAGTAGTGTTGGCACAACTGGTCAGCCACATGCAAAAAATCAAACTCAGACCCCCATCTAACACCATGCATAAAGGTCAAATCGAAATGAATTAAGACCATGGTATCAGACCAAAAACTGTAAGGTATATAGAACATGTAGGTCAAACACTCCATGATATTGAGACTAAAGTCATCTTCAAAGAGGAAACATCACTCTCAAAACAAATGTAAGCAGAGATAAACAGATGGGACTATACTAAGATCAGAAACTTCTATACCTCAAAGGAAATAGTGAAGAGATTATAAAGACCACCCACAGAATGGGAGAAACTATTCACTCAATACCCATCAGATAAGGAGCTAATATCTAAGATATACAAGGTACTGACAGAACTTAACAAGAAAAGACATCTAACCTTATCAAAAATGGGGAGAGGAAGTGAACAAACATTTACTCAAAGAATAAATACAAGTGTCCAAAAGTCACATGAAAAAATGCTCCACATCACTAATCATCAGGGATATGCAAATCAAAACATCAATGAGGTAACATCTCACACCACAGAGACTGGCAAACAACACAAAGAACAAGAACAATCAGTGCTGGCAGAGATTTGGAGAGAAAGAAACTCAATCACTATTGGTGGGAATGCCATCTAGTTCAGCTTTTATGAAAAGCAATATGAAGATTCCTCAAAAAATGGACAAGAGCTCTATATGATTCAGCTATACTACTGCTAGGGATATACTCTAAGAACACAAAAACACAATACAAAAATGCCTTCCTCACACCTATATTTATTTCAGCACTATATTCAATAGCCAGACTCTGGAAACAGTCCAGATGCCCTTCAACAGATGAGTGGCTAAAGAAACTGTGGTACGTATACACAATGGAATATTATGCAGCTGTCAGGAGAGATGAAGTCATAAAATTTTCCTATACATAGATGTACATAGAAAGTATTATGATAAGTGAAATAATTCAGAGGGAGAAAGATAGACACAAAATAGTCTCATCGATAGGTTTTAAGAAAAATAAAAGACTTTGTTGTAATAATGCCCAGAGACAATAGAGATGAGGGCTGGAAGGACTGGCTCATGATGTGAAGCTCCTCACAAAGAGTGGATAGTGTAGTTAGAGAAATAACTACACTAACAACTATCATAATAATGTTAATACATGAGAGAAGTAGAATGCCTGTCTTGAATACAGGTAGGGGATGGAGAAGGAGGGAGCTGGGGGGCATTGGTTGTGGGAAGGTTGTGGGAAGGGGGGTGTTCTTTTTATGACAGAAACCCAACTAAAACATGTTTGCAATCATGGTGCATAAATAAAGATATTATTTTAAAAATGAGGCCCATACAAATTTTATAATTTAAAGATGTGGCCTGATAAGTAGGTACAGGGCATATTGTTTTACCTTGTTTATGGGATCCTATAGTTTCTCAGAAAGTGTTTTCTAATTGGGTCAATCCCATTGATATATAAATAAGTTGATAGAACATAATATGTTTGGATGCTAATGCTTCTCTTTAAGATTTCATTCTCATCATGTAAAGGCTTTATTTATATGCCCATGAAAATAAAGGGTGGAATTCTAAGTGATGGCACAATTACATTTATTAGAGATAGGAAGAAACTGGCAAGGGCATATCATATCTTTTAGACCCACAAACTCTCTTGAAATTTCATTTAGACGTATTTATCATGGCTGATTCAAAATAAAATTGAAACATTTTAGAATGCAAACTTTTGAAACCAAGTTCATCATCATCTATTACAACTAAACTAACTTTATAAAATATTAATTTTGTAAACATAAGCTTACTGCCCAAATTCTTCTAGACACTAGTTGAACTTCTTTATTTATTAGCAGCAAGTCTGTTCAGTTTTCTGTTTAAAGACTATGTTCAGTAGCTTAAGATCATTATGGTTTCATGATTTTACATGAATAAAAAATAATTTTAGATATTTTCCCCCAAAATTACATGTTGATATTGCAATAAAAGCCAAATAATTAATGAACTTAGAATACTAGGTGTTTTTATTATATCTTATTGTTTGTTAATTCTTTGGAGAGATCCCTCAAGTAGTAGTGTCTTTACTGGAATTGTGGCCATTGTGGTTTAGTTCTGGGGCTGAAGGATATAGAGAAGAAGTTAAGACCCAGTGTTGCCAAGGGCCAGAGGTCACTCCAGAAATTGCTGGTGAAGCTTCCTGGGTAACCCACTGGTGCTTGAGTGGCCATGTCATGCCAAGTTTAAATTTGATTCCTATAAATACAAAGTATGTGAATTGAACACTGATCTTTCTCCCCAGCTTATGGTCTATTTTGACTTAATTTTACTTTAGATGTCTGTTGCATGCAATTTGAACAAAAACTTGGAAGCTTTAACTCAAGTTTTTATTTTAATATATATTTATAAAGTCACTTACCTCATAAAGTACCATTAAAAATAATGCCCAGTGACATGGTTGTTCTCATATCTTACACTAATCTTCTGAGGTATATACTACATCTATTGTGATTTTATAGATGAGGACATTTGAAATCAAATTAAAATGTCTGGCATAAATGAGACTGAAAGAAAGTAAAAGGCCTTTATGTAGGTAAGTATATTTGATTTCTTTTTTATTTTTTAATGTTTTTATTATATTTTAAAAAATGCATCACCTAGTTGACATAGTTGACTGTAATACATTTGTTTCCAGATAGTGAGAGAAAGCTATTTAAAAAGGAATTTAAAAAAAAGAAAGAGATAAAAGGAAGTTTAAAAAAATGAGAGAAAAAAAAGTACAGTATTGTGAAAATTATTGTATCTCCAATCAAGTCATTAATACAATTGCAGAAAGTTTATTAAACTGTTGTTTGCTATCCATTCTGTTAAATTTGTGTGTTCCTATAAAAATGAAAGCATCAAAAATTGAAGTTGTCAGGTGATCTAAAGCACTATAACTGATATGATGGGGCTTGCTCTCAGCTGCCAGGACTGTTAGAATAAGGAGGTGTAGGGAAAGGGTGCCTACACTCTTTCTAAAAAGGCTTTGATGATAACTGTTCCAAAAGCAGCATACATAAAGTTTAGACAGATTAGTGTCCCCAAAGAGAATTGTAGATAGGTGGTGAGGCCTGGTCATAGGCAAAATGGTGATTTTGGGTGGTGGATAGAGCAGATGTGGCTTTCCCAGGGTGAGGCCTTGGCCTTCACCTCTTCTTCCAAGATTATGAGTTTTCTACTGTGTGGCTGGTATTCCCATGATCTTTCATGACTTGGTTTACATCTTGTTCAAGTCTATTAAAGATGACCTGGTGACAACATTTATGTAAATTTAATTTCTAAGTCTATTCTCAAACTACTATAACCTTGTCAACTTCCTTATCACCTTTAAAATTAATATTATATATGACAATATAAAGAAAATCCATGAGAACATTACTCATTGAATTTATCTATGCTTAAGTTCCAAATAAATACTGTTCAATTATATCTTTGATATTTAACAGTAAAATGGAAAATGGAAGATTTGAACTGTAAGTCAAAAAGATTTTTTTCAATATATGTTGGTATATTAGTACTCATGTCTCTGAACCTTTGGAAGTTAGATAAGTTGTGTTGGAATCAACCTCAATAGTTTATGTTTTTAAAATAAGTAAATGCAAAATTCATTCTTGCAAGTTTCTATTACATTTAATTGGACAATATAAGTTTATTTTAACTTTTTCTAATTTTCTGACGATTTGAGAATAACATTTTACAGTTAAGAATTCTTGCTAGATTTTTGTTGGCAGGTTTTTCTTTTGTTTTTGTCTTTTTGGGCCACTCCCAGTGGCGCTCAGAGGTTATTCCTGGCTCTGTGCTCAGAAATTGCTCTTGGCAGGCACGGGGGACCATATGGGATGCCAGGATTCAAACCACCATTCATCCTGGGTCGGCTACTTGCAAGGCAAATGCACTACCTCAGTGTTATCTCTCCAGCCCCTGTTGGTATATGCTTTTCAAATTTGCTTCTCCCTTTCTCAGTTTCCCAGATTTAGACATATTAAAACAATCTCGCTGTTTTTGTCTCTTTTTTCCTTTGTCTCTTTGTCTCTCAAACACATATACCACACACACACACACACACACACACACACACACACACACACACACACACCACTTTTGAATATTCCAAAATTTTTAATTAAACTTCACTGGGATACCTAGCTCTTTGAGTTCGAGTTTGAAGTGGAGTCCTATCTTCTGTTTTCCTGTCTTTGAAAATATGATAAATTATATTCTTTATTTCTAAGAAATGGGCACTTACATATGTATGTATGTTCTCATGTAACCAAAAACCTCTAAAGATCACATGATTTGTCTTCATTTTATGATTAGAAAAAAACTGACTTAGAAAAGTGGTGATTAGTCCAAGTCAAGTTGTCAATGGTGTAGCTATTTCAGAAAGCTTGTTTTCTTCTATGCCTGGGATAGTGCTCATTCTGTCCTTGTATCCCTAAGAAATGTAGCCAAGCAGATATAGAGAGTCTTCTTTTACAATTTATTTCTCAACGGAAACACGAAAATTGGCATTGAAGGTGGAATGATTTGGAGCAAGAAAGAGTCCTGGGCATTCATTGCAGAATATCTGACATCCACAGGTCTAGCCACAAAGTGTCAGTCCTTAGTCATTGTGCCAGCCAGTGAAATGTCCCCATGGATATTGAAGATTACCTTTTAAGAAGTTACTGCCTTCTCCGAGAAGAGCGAAATATTCCTAGAGATAGATTAGTAAGTACCTCTTTTCACACTAACCAATTAAGTAGATGGCGAATACAAATATAGCAGCTCCTACAACTGTAGAAAAAACAGCGTGCATATCTTCCACTAAATATAGAGAGCCCATGTGAGGCCCAGATTTCTTTTTATTTTTTAAAATAATTTCTTTATTTAAGCACAGTGGTTACAAAAATGTTTATAGTAGTGTTTCAGTCATCGAATGACCCAGATTTCTAGGTCATACTTACCCTGGGGATTAGGCTGTGGCTAGAACCCAAGGATGTAGCGAAAGCAAAGCCAGGTGGTTCTTGAGAAGGAGCAGAAATGGAATTAAATCAGCATTTAATGGTGGATAAATCATTGAGCACGAGGGTAAGAAGTCTGAACCAAGTCTTTGCTGGGAGCCAATAACCATGATTAGTCTTCTTTGAATTGGTTCAGAAGACAGATTCTACCTAAGTCAATTTATCAATTTGGGGACCTGAAAGATCAGAAAGACTGGTTGTTCTGTATTGTTTTTGAGAGGTCTTTCTACTTTGTTGTGTATAGCTTAGTCTGCTAATGATTTCCATATTTCTCCTCTGCTTCAGACTGACTCGTCTTCATCCTGAAAGAGGAAGAAAGCCCAGGCCTGTGATTTGATTCTGTTCAGAAACCATAATGTTCAGGCCCAGACTTGGGTCTGTGCTGTCCTATTTATTCCTGCTGGCAAGTGACAAGCTCTGGGTTAGGGAGATACATGATCTTAAATGTTAGCAGAGTCAGATGTTCTCAATGGAAACAATCTGGCTAACTCATAACAGATTCTCAGCTCTCCTGGCTGTCCTCCAAAAATCATGTCTGGTAGGATTTCTGCAACAGATCTGATAGTTGCTGACTTGGAGAACTTGCAAGTTACTTGTGAATTCGTGAATGGTCCCGATGCTAGACACAAATTTGCATTGACAGAAAGGGTCTCTAAATGTATAGAAAAAAATAAATGAAAGTAGGTTTGTGCAGTATATGTATAGGAGAGAGAATGACAGCTAGGCAGGTAGGCAGGCAGAAATAGGAACAAAGGCAAGACACTTTTGTGGAGGGAGGAGAGTGTATTATGGAATTAATTTAGATTAGACATAGGATAATATTTATAAAAACCATTTTATAAAGTTGCCTATATTGAGAATGAAAGTTGACTAGGATGATGAATTAATGTTTTTCCTTATATAGATTATAACTTCATAGGACATTCTACTCAAAGAAAGTACATTAGATCAAAAAAACTGGTAAATAACTTTTGATAGTTGAGATACATAGGGTAGGCAGACATTAGATATAAAGTAATTGATAATTTTTAAAAATTTGCATATTTCTTTCATTTATTTTTATTATAAATATTAGGTAAACTTTTAAGGGAAAGATAATAATTTCCTAAAGATTTTTTTCTTTCATTTTAGAAGCATCAAAGACTTTATTTTTGATTTTTACTTTTTCAGAACATATTTTATAGATCTGCACTCTACTCCAGATCCTATCTGCACATTACTTTCATGTGTATAACTGTGCATGTGTGTGTTTGTCTGTTTGTAGAGGGAAGACTGTGATTTCTGAATGTAAATGGATGGATGAGAATGGGTTATTTTAATATATTTTGCAGATCTTTCACTCATTTTCAAAGTGAGGATTCCAATAAAGCAGAGGATTAAAAGAACATTAAGGTATAAGCATTGATTGGGTGCTTTTTCATTCATTGGTGTGTGTGTGTGTGTGTGTGTGTGTGTGTGTGTGTTTAGCTACTATCATCTTCTTAGAAACAATTTCTCAGGGTGGGGAGATCCTTGGGTAAGATTGTACCCCATATGGTCCCCAAGAGTGATATGGGGACCACTCCAAACACCAGGAGTGATTCATGAGCTCATGAGTCATGAATCAGGGCTCATGAATAAGACTTGAGCGCAGACACGTGTGGTCCAAATGCTCCACTCCCCAAAAATAAAAAACAAAATCATAAAAAAAAATTTACTGAGAATCATTCCCAAGGAAATTTATTTAAATTTTTTAAAAAGTAGATAAGAGGTCATGTCCCATAGTTTTAGAAACAAAGGACTTGACACCTATATTTGATCCAGTTGCTTTTCTGTATGATTTTGGTGTATGACAGCCATGGAAAAGAGCTCCAAAGAATCACCCCAGTAGACAGTAACTGCAAGTCTCTTTATGATTTCTCTTTTGTAAAGTCTTAACATCTTTTTGACATGACCCTCACCACAGGTGATATAGAAATTCACTTCACTTCATGATAGCGAACAATTCTTTCATTCACGTTATTTGGTTTGTTATTTTGTTAGGGCAATTTGAAGAAATAATAGAGGGTTCCCACCCTTATAGGTCTCAAAAAAAATTCTGTGTGGTAACAATCACTCTGAGAGCATGTTGCCACCATATAGAAAGATTCACTTTCCTCTCCACAAGCACACAACTTTTGTCTTGCAGTCTCTGCTTTCTGGAGATCCACATTTCTTTTTCTTTTCTTTCTTTCTTTTTTTTTTTTTAATTTTTTTGTTTTGTTTTTGGGCTACACCTGGTGACGCTCAGGGGTTACTCCTGACTATGTGCTCAGAAATTGCTCCTGGCTTGGGGGACCATATGGGACGCAAGGGATCAAACCAAGGTCCGTCCAAGTTAGTGTGTGCAAGGCAGGTGCCCTACCACTTGCACCACCATCTGGCCCTGAGATCCGCATTTCTAAATGGCCCTACTGACAACCTCAACCAAATATTGTCTTTAGTGTGAACAATTCAGCTAACCTTCAAACCATCCTCTTCTTCCTTTCTGGGCTCCCTCCTAACTGGAGCTGGGAAAGGGAAGTCAGCCCTCCAGTCCCTCCAGAGAGGACAGTGGCTGTTGTCGGGCTCTGCTATTTCAGCTTGGAGGATGACAGAGGAGCCAGCCATGCCGTTGGTGCTACAGATCCAATGTAGCTGATTCCTCTCAGTCACACACAATATTGTTTCCTCTGCCCTCCCTGCGAGCGAGTGGTCAGAGCCATAATTACTCCTGATGGCAGGTGCCAGGCCTACATCACATCTTGACATTAGCTTTTAGCTATTTTTTTTTTATAGCTGCCAGTGTGCTCCGTCAAATACCTGTCTGTCATCACAATCAGACAGGTCTTAATGTCTCTGCATTACAGAGGAGGACCTCGGCTTCCTTTCAGGCCGTTTATTATGGTCCCAGTGTAGCATTTTATCACACATTCCTCACGCATTGCCTCCTTCCCACCGCCACTGAAATCTTCCAAGTTGGCAGCTTTAGTGTCTACTGCCATTAATCTTCACTAGGTTGAGATCATGGGGCAAAGGATGATTTATTGCAATTATCTGTTCTAGTACACAACTCAGGTGAGTTGGACTCACATACATTTACTGGGCATCCTTCCACTCTCTCCCAGCAAAAGAGTAAAATATGCCACTGTTTTTCCCCACTCTGTATGTCTCCTTGCATTTAGCATATCAAATGTAAGTTAATTAATGGGGAAGTGGAGACATAGATTCAGCTACAATTAGGGTTATGGCTAGACCAGGCAGTTCAAAAGCCAGAACTGACACTGACATTTGACAGTTCCTTTGATTGCTTTGTTGTTTCTGCTTATGAAGATACATCCAGAGGAAATTCGAAATTGCACTTACCTGCCACTTTCTGCACCATCTGTTCCAGGTGATTAAGACTAATCTGCATAGAGCGTGTTTCATGTCCAATGTCTTGCTCCCTGGAATGGCGGGGGGCAGTGCATGAAGTGGGGATAATGTGTGACTGGGTTCTGCTAGTGGGGAGGAAAGATGACGTGGGGGCTGGAACAAAAGGGGAAAACAAAGTTCCA
This sequence comes from Suncus etruscus, assembly GCF_024139225.1. NCBI lineage: Eukaryota > Metazoa > Chordata > Mammalia > Eulipotyphla > Soricidae > Suncus > Suncus etruscus. The sequence goes on from NC_064857.1 coordinate 5,469,685, forward strand.
CGAAAAGCTCTTTCCAGCAGAATAACCTGTGTTCCTAAAAACAGCTCATTGTTTCTCTGTCATTACTTTCTCTGATGGCAGCTGATTGTCTGGCTGAGATTAAACACACACACGCACACAAACACACACACCAGTACTTTTATGGCCTGGTGGGAATGTGATTATTTTCAGGATAGACTAATGAAGTTTAAATGTTTTTTTTCCTTTTTTAACTCTTCTATCTTGGACCAGATTCATTGAACATGGGAGAAGAGATACTCTTTGTTTTCCCTGTATTCCTATTATGGAAAATAAATAATTTGTTTTGTACAAGAGAGGAATTTTGGTTTTTTCCCTTTTTTTTCCCAGTGTTGGAATTGAACCTAGACTTTAAGTATGCAAGACAAGGGTTTATGCTGAGATACATAATGGGGTGTTTTGACCCAAAAAACACCTCTCCCTGCCTCTTTCTCCATTTCTGCCATTTCTGTTAGACTCTAGCAGTGTCCTGTGAAGTGGCGAAGTGACCCATGTGACAGGAAACTGAGGGATACCCTTAGCCAAAGTCAGGGAGATACTAATGTACTCTGACCAAAAGCTCATGAGAAAGTTAATCCTGTCCATAACATTAGCTTGGACTTGAGACAACTGCAACTCAATTGATCCCTTTATTCTGATGCCATGAAAGATCTGGAACCAGAGCATCCAACTAGTTACACCCTGATTCTTGATTTATAACAGCTTTGAAACCCGAAGTATTGGTGTTTTAAGGATTATCCATAAGAATATTTTAGTAATAAAATGTACAGTGTGGAAAACTTAAAACAATTTATAGAATTAATAATAATTAATTAACAATAATTAACAATAATTTATAGAATTATTCTTGCTGGAGAGGAATTAGGGAAAAGATACATTTGTCTGGGAGCCTGGATATTCCAAATGCTACCAGTAAAGAAATAATGATAAAAATATTTGATATTGGACTATATTCATATCCTGGGTATTATTTTAAGTGCTGCAAAAACATAGGTATGCATTTATATTTTTCAAATGAGTGATTTGTGTTTAGAGAATAGATGCCAAGAAGTGGAATAGCTTGGTCTTATGGGAGCTTTATTTCTACTTTTCTGTAAGTATAAAAACAGAATTCCATAGTGTTTTACATATAGGCTATCCCAGAGGGCATTCCCAGTAAATGTCTGATGGCAACACCATCGGTGAAGAAGTTTTGGTAAAATATACAATGCCAGACTACATTTTTTTTAAAAAAGAAGAAATCTTGTAATTTACTGTAATATGTATGAAACTGGGGCTATAATGTTAAGCTCATATTTATTTTATAGAGAAATAAAACAAGAGAATAGATAGGATCACAGGATGAAAAAAAACAACCTTGATCTTGAAGTATAAAACTAATATTCCCAATCAGTGTGAGAATACTGAGGAAATAAAAAAGTAGACTGAAAGTGACATAGAAATAGTGCTGTAGAGTCTTGGGCATTTTTATGGAGGTGGTGTATGTATGGCAATCAGCTTCATAAACCATAGCACTGTTATAACCTTATTTCCTAAATTACAATAAAGAATTTGGCAAGTTTGTATGACACTAGAGGATCTATTAATCAGAAAGGAGCTTTGGCATGACATTGGACAAGATGCTGCTGACACACTCTGATGCCAGCACTGTGGCACAAACAGTAGCCCTCAGTTGCTAAATTGTGCAGAGATCCAGGTGGTTTTGAGAGACAGAGAAAGGCACTTTCCAAATACTTTGGGAAAACTTAGAGAAAGGGAATATATCACTCTGGAAAAGAGCTGGGTGCTGAAAACGATAAAGTGACATGCATGGTTTCTTTTCACTAACAATAGTGTCAAATGGAAAGAGAGATAGAGAGAACTAGAGAGAGATGGAAAATGACTGTCCCAGAGGCAGACCAGGGGTGGGAATGGAAGGGAAACTGGGGATATTGGTGGCAGGAAAAGTTTACTGGTCAAGGGTGGTGTATAGTCTATGACAGAAACTCAATCATGAATAATTTTCTAACCACAGGGCTTAATTAAAGTAATTATATAAATAAATAAAACCCAATTGTGAAAAAAAGAACGGTCTACTTATCAATTAGTGGTAATTATATCCACATTAGGGAATCTGTTGCTTCTGATTTAGATGTTATTGCTTAAATAAATTTTCAGTTGATATAGACCCGATATCCAGAAATAGACTGGTGGCATGGGCAAGAGGGAATGAATCTATTTTGTTTTATCCCTTCTAGTCCACTGAGGACAGTAATGCATATGAAGACTTACTTCCAAAGGCCACACTGTGTTGCTTTTCTCATTTGTGTATCAGTAAGTACTCTATTGTTAATCGAAGGTTTTGGAATACACACCCTCCCACAGCTGGAAAGTGGGGTTTTGCTCTGACACCCTTTATTTTATTTTTCTGTGAATGTAATTCAACAATGTGCAGAAGCCTGGGCAAAGACAGGCCTTTTAAACATTCAGCTGTGTGCTTGAACTGGGGAAATCACAGCTGCTCTTTGCTTTTGATAATGCCAGGGAAATTGGTAAATAAATAAATAACTAAGGGCCTAGGGTTCATTGACTAAATACCCCAATATGTGCAAGCAAGTCGCATCAGGCACATCAAAGGAAAATAAAAGCATAATTTAGTAATAACATGGTCTCCTGCAGCCTCCTACTTAACTCAAGTGTTAAGTTAAAAGAGGTAAATCAGAGGTTTTGAAGCACAATTTAATACTTATTCTACTTTTCTTTTTCTGAAAAAGTAAAACAACAAAAACAATAAAAAAAAAAACAGAATTTGGGATCACTTCCTCCTCTGTTAGAATCTGGCACCGTTATCCTTCCTGTGAATGGAAATATTTAAAAAAATAATTGTTAGCAATTATTCTGTATTTACAATTCAAGTAGGTAATCTCCCCTCATAAAAGAAATGTGCCAATGTTGAAAGTGTTCATAATATACCAAGGACCTCACAGCCCCATATCATGGATTAGCTTACTGTGTGAGTACCAGGGAAGTAGTGTAGAAGCCAGTACCACTTTAGGAAATGCTGCCTGAGGCCATGCACAGGTGTTCAGGGAAGAAGAGAAAGTATAGAGTTCCCAGGGACATCTTCCAAATGGTATGAACCTTCCCAAGAACTTCTTTTTTTATATTAATATTTTTATTTAAATACCTTGATTACAAACATGATTGTGATTGGGTTTCAGTCATGTAAAGAACACCCCCCTTCACCGGTGCAACATTTCCACCACCAATATCCCAAATCTCCCTCCTCCATTGGTTATTAAATGTCCAAGAGCAGTATAGAAATGTCAATGGGAGGGATCGAAGTGGTGGCACAGCGGTAAGGCATTTGCCTTACGTTGGCAGACCTGAGTTTGATCCCCTGGCATCCCAAGCCAGGAGCGATTTCTGAGTGCATAGCCAGAAGTAACTCTTGAGCATCACCGGGTGTGGCCCCCAAACAAACAAACAAACAAACAAACAGAAATGTCAATGGGAGTCATGGCAGGTAAAGTCACTTTTATGAGCACTCACAGTCCATCCTTGCCTCTATCTGAGTGGGTTATTTCCACTTGAGTTTCTCAGCTCTGCCCTGCAGTTTTCTACTCTAGTAAGACTTTCTCAATTAACCTTGCTCCATCTTTGTGGCCTGGCACTTCTCTTGGGTCCCACAACTGTCACATTTTTGCATTTCTGTGTCTATTAGGCCCTTTTTCACTCTCATTTCTTTTTTTTTTTAAAGGCTTTTCTACTTTCCTTTTTTTTATCAATTTTTAAATCTTTTATTTAAAACATTGTGACTTACAAAGTTATTCATAGTCAAGTTTTAAACATACAGTGTTTTCAGCACTAATTCCAACACCTTATCAACCCCCCTTCACCTATATTCCAAAATTCCATCAATACCACTCTCCCTGGTACTCCATCATCTAACATCAAAGCAGGCACCTTTTAAAGTTTGGCTGTTTTGGTTTGAGTATCATGGTTTCTTTGATATTGACTCCATGCTTTGAATATTTAGTTCTGTCTCTCCTTAACACCATCAATGCATCTGAGTCCCCATGACACCATGTGCTATTATTTCACATTTGTCTTTCTCCTCCTCCACTCAATTTCTTTTCTTCTCCTCACTCTTCTCTGAGGCCATGAGTGTTCTAGACAACCCCTATTGAAACCTTTTTTTTTTTTTTTGGTTTTTTGAATTACACAGGGGTTACTCCTGGCTCTATGCTCAGAAATCTCTCCTGGAAGGCTCGGGGGGCCATATGGGATGCTGGGATTTGAACCACCGACCTTCTGCATCCAAGGCAAAAGCCTTACCTCCATGCTATCTCTCTGGCCCCAATTTTTTTTTACATTTACAATTTTTAGCAATTGTTAAGTGCTACAAAAAATAGTGGTGTTCATATTGTAAAATAAAAGTCCAAAGGTTGTGATACTGGCCCAGGCACCTTGTTTCTAAACCTTGGTGGACAGAACTGATGAAGCAGAGTAAAGGCAGAGAAATAATACTAAGCCAGTCAGGATAAGATTTCTCGAAGTCGTTATGCTTTTTGCCTCATGGCCTCTCTCTGCCATGTGTTCCCTTTCCCAAGCCAAAAGCCAGAACTTCTCCCTTTATTCAAACCAACTCCTAATACCAGGAGAGGGGAGGTCACAACACAAAAGTACCATATTTTCCGGCGTATAAGACAACTTTTGAAACAAAAGAAGTCAACTGAAAATCGGGGGTCATCTTATATTATATCCCTAAAAATGTTTCAATATGCCGCTAAAGGAAAATTGTCTGAATATTGCCACGAAACGAATTTTCCAACTCGATCCTGCACCAATCACTGAAAGGCTGCTCGGACCCTCCGCCTCTCTGACTCAGCCAATCCAAGCAGGCTTTTGATGCATGCAAATTATAGTGTTCTGTACCCGAATCTACACTGTCAAAAGCCTGCTCTGAGTGGCCAGAGTCAGAGAAGGAAGTCTATGGCAGTAGAACCTTTGGACCTTTGTGATTGGCTCACTGTGGGACATACAGTTGCAGCACAGGAACGTTCTGCCTGATACAGCGAATATAGGCCTAAACCTATGTTTAACTGTAAAAATAGGGGGTCGTCTTATACGCCCGGTCGTCTTATATGCCGGAAAATACGGTAACTATCCAGTGGGCTTTTACATATCAAATAAAGAGGTTGTGGTGAAGAGGAAGTTGGGAAAACACCTTTGTTTTGGGTTTTATCTAGGTATTATCTTATACATAAATCCTTTTGAAGGACTTTTTTTCACCATATCCCCCAAACATAGATTGTTCTCAGTATTTTTAATATGTGTCATACTCACTGGCATAAGATGATTTCTCATTGTCATCTTGATTTGATTTCCCTAATAATAAGTGATGATGAACATTGTTTTTCAGGTGCCTATTAACCATCTGTAATTCTTCCTCAGAGAGGTACTGTTCATTTTCTCTCCCCGATTGGATGGGTTTTTAAGATTTTTGAGGGATTAAACTTTTTGAGTACTTTGTATATCAACTTTATCTGATGTGTTGTCAGTATTTTCTCTCACCAGTTAGCTCTCTTTTAGTTTTAGCCTGTATTTCTTTCTCCATACTGAATCTTTTTAGTTTGTTTTAGTTTAATTTGATTCTGTAGCCTTTGCTATTGCTATATTGTTGAAAGTTCCTTGGAAGTCTAGAACTTGGAGTGTTCTTCAATGTACTATGGAAATTCAGTTCTGTTTTCAAGGTGTTTGATCTACATAGAGTAAACTTTTGTGCAATATGTCATGCAAACCCAACTTTAACTTCTTATATGCGGTTGCTCAATTGTTCCAACACCATTTTATGAAGAAGCTATCTTTATTCCATTTATGTCCAAAATCAGCTGACCATATACGTGGGGACTTGTGATTGAATATTATGTTCTGATGCATTAGTCCTAAAGTCTGTCTTTGTTCTAATATCATGCTGTTTTGATCACTATGACTTTGTAGTATAACTTCAAACCAATTTCTTGTTTTTGAACATTTCTTTTTTGGGCATTATGAGGATTTTTATGATTCCACCAAACTTTATAACTGACTATTCCAAGGCCTTGAAGAATGTTATATGAATTTTGTTAGGGATTGCATTGAATCTCTACAGTAGTTGAGATAAGACGGTTATTTTGATAACATCGTTTCTTTCAATCCATGAACGAGAAAATTTTTTTCATTTCCTTATGTCATCTTCAATGATAATTGATATTACACATGTGATTTTATGTTATTCTATACCAGTCATGTTACTTTGAATATTAGTTTTAATTTTCATATTAGATAGGTTCCCATTATTCATTCTCTTGCACAGAAAGGTTAAGTAACTTGCTTGAGTTACTTAAAAAAGACATTTGAGGGCCAGAGAGATAGGCTGGGTGTTTGCCTTGCATGCACAAGAAAAATGGTTTGAATTCCCGCATCCTATATGGTCCCCCGAGCCTGCCAGGAGTGATTTCTGAGCGTAGAATCAGGAGTAACCCCTGAGAGCTGCCAGGTGTGACCCAACCCCTCCGAAGAAAAGACATTTGAATATTATACCTGTAAGTTTGAATCTAAAACCTTCTCACGTTTTTCTTAAAATGACAACTGAGAACCCAGAGAGAACAGTTGGTAGGCTAACTGCATCACATATGACTGACATAGGTTCAATCCCGGATCCCATGTAGAGCCAAAGCTTTGTTAGGAGTTTAGAATCAGGAGTAAATCCTGAGCATAGCTGGGTGTGTTTAAAAAATAAGTAAAATTAAGGAATTATTTTCTCTTTCTCTCTTTTTTACTCTGTTTATTTTGGCCAAAGTGACAAAATGTTTAAACTGCAAATGACTTGTCCATACGAAGGGATAGAATTAAAAACATAATGCAGCTGTAATTAGGTAGATTATCTGATTTTAATAGTAACACTCCTATATGTTAACAAGTGAACTTAAAATAAGCCTCGTCTTGAAAGGTCATGAAATGTTGCTGAGGGAAAGAAGAAATAGTACTAAATTTAACCCATATAGAATAGTGGTTTAGATGAAGATAACAATGGAGACTCAGATTTGTCCAAAATAAAATATTTAATACTTCAACCGAAGAAACCATATCATCGAGCTCATGTCTCTGAAGGACTGGAAACCAATTTTTGTCCTTCTAATGTTCTTTATGTTTATTTGCTTGGGGAGAGGGGTCACATCCAGCATAGTCAAAGTTACTCCTGCCTCTACATTCAGGGATCATAGCGGGCTTGGGGGACCAAATGGGTGTGGGAACTGAACTGACTTGTGTGCAAGGCAAGGGCCCTAGCTGCTATACTGTCTCTTCAGCTTCCTTCTAGTTCAATTGATACTATTTCTTTGTTCTCTCTATAGACCACAGACTAGTGAGACCATCTTGATTTTTGTGATCTTCCCTCTGACTTATTTTGCTTGCCATAAAGCCCTCCAGTTTCTCCCTCGTTGCAATGAACTGAGAGGTTTTATTTTTTTTATAGCTGAGTATTTTACCATGTGTATTTATATCACAAATTCTTTATTTATTGATCTGTCACTGGATATTTGGACTGCTTTTATATTCTGGCTTATTTTTATTAAGTACCATATAAATATAGATGTGCATACTTATGAAGTTAATTTCTTTTGCACACAATGGGAAGATGCTAAGAAGTGGAATTAGTGGGTTGTGTGGGAGTTCTATTTATTTTTAAATATCTCTATACTGTTTCCATTGAGACTGAACCAGAAAACGTTTTTATCAACAGCATGTAAAGGTTCTTCCTTCCTTCCTTCCTTCCTTCCTTCCTTCCTTCCTTCCTTCCTTCCTTCCTTCCTTCCTTCCTTCCTTCCTTCCTTCCTTCTTCCTTCCTTCTTCCTTCCTTCCTTCCTTCCTTCCTTCCTTCCTTCCTTTCTTTCTTTCTTTCTTTCTTTCTTTCTTTCTTTCTTTCTTTCTCTTTCTTTCTTTCTTTCTCTTTCTTTCTTTCTTTTCTCTCCTTTCCTTCCTTCCTTCCTCCTTCTTCTTTCTTCCTCTTCTTCTTCTTTTCTTCTTCTTCTTCTTCTCTTCTTCCTTCCTTCCTTTCTTTTTTTCTTTCTTTCTTTCTTTCTTTCTTTCTTTCTTTCTTTCTTTTTCTTTGTTTCTTTCTTTTCTTTCTTTCTTCCTTCCTCCTCCTTCTTCCTTCCTTCTTCCTTCTTTCCTTCTTCTTCTTTCTTCTTCTTCCTTCTTTCTTCTTCTTCCTCTTTCTTTCTTTCTTTCTTTTTCTTTCTTTCTTTCTTTCTTTCTTCTTTCTTTCTTTCTTTCTTTCTTTCTTTCTTTCTTTCTTTCTTTCTTTCTTTCTTTCTCTTTCTTTCTTTCTTTCTTTCTTTCTTTCTTTCTTTCTTTCTTTTTCTTTCTTCTTTCTTTCTTCTTTTCCTTTCCTTTCCTTTCTTTTCTTTCTTACTTTTTTCTACCTAACATTGTTTGCTTAAAAGGATTTTTGACTCCATTTTATGTACCCAGATTTTTTGTCATAAATTACCTGTTAATATATTTTGGGATGGCTGGAGAGATAGCATGGAGGTAGGGCATATGCTTTGCATGTAGAAGGACAATGGTTTGGATCCCGGCATCCCATATGGTCTCCAGAGCCTGCCAGGAGTGATTTCTAAGCATAGAGCCCAGAATAACCCCTGAGCACTGTTAGATGTGACCCAAAAATCAATATATATATATATGTATATATACATATATATATATATTTGGGGGGTGACTTAATTTAGCACTTGATTCTATTTTATTACTCTCATGGCAGTGCTCAGGGGGCCATATGGAATCAAACCTGGCAAACACCCTAATATCTCTCTGAATCTGTCATCAGAATTTTGATAGAAATTACATCTAATCTGTGAATTTTTTTTTCTTTTTGGTTTTTGGTCCACACCCAGTGACTCCTGGCTATGTGCTCAAAAATTGCTCCTGGCTTGGGGGACCATATGGGACACTGGGGGGTTGAACTGCTATCCGTCCTAGGCTAACATTTGCAAAGCAGATGCCCTATTGCTTTTGCCACTGGTCTGGCCCCATAATCTGTGTGATGTTTTGGACAGTTTTTGTACTGGGCTTATTTATCCCAAGAGATTTTAGTGGTGTCTTTAGGGTCTCTAATGTATATAGCTAGCAACTACAAATAATAGTAATTTAACTGATAGTTCAATTAAATGACTTTGAACTTCGTTCATGCTTTATTGATGAGGTAAGAACTTCCAAAACATACTAAGTAATAATGGGTAAAATGCATATTGTTGCATTGTGCCTGATATCAGAAGAAAGTCTCTCAGCTTATTGCTATTAGGTATGATGTTGGTGATGGGTTTGTAATAACTGTAATAAATGATAATTACTAATTCTAGTTGAGGGTTTTGTTTGTGTATGTGAATGTATCTTGTCAAAAGCCTTTTCTTTGTCAGTAATTATGTCATATATTTTCTTTCCTTTTGTTTATATGGTATATTTTATTATTTTGTTTAAATATATTGAATCAGTCTTGCATCTGAACTTCCCCAATCTAGGAGGGGGACTTGCACAAGAATTCATAAGGTACACCAAGTATTAAAAAAAATAAACCCAAACACAACAATATCAGGGCACATTGTAATTAAAATAGCAAGAACCAAAGTGGGAGACAGTTTTTAAAGGAAACATCATAAGACTTACATCTGATAACTTGCATGAAACTATACAAGCAAGAAGGAGTATAAAGTGATATGTTTAAAGCTCTGCATGCAAAGAACCTAAGCCATAAATTCTCTACCCTAAAAGATTATTATTGAGATTTCAGAGGTGATAAATAAACATTGTTAGGCAAACAACAGCTGAGGGCATTTATTGCTTTTAAACCTGCTCTGCAAGGAATACAGAATACATTCCTACTAACAACCAAATGGCAAATGGTAAAACAAGCAAAACGCCCATTTATAAGTAGCAACACATTTTTATATCAATAATTTTCTAAATATCAATAGGCTTAACTTTCTAATCAAAAGATACCGTGTAGTTAAATGAATCAGGAAACACATATTTAACCTTCTGTAAAAATCTTCACGCCGAATACGCACCATTTTCATTCCAGCAAGTCTGGAACTTTTACTTTTCAGCCTTATTGGTTGTGGCTCCCTTTGGGAACAGCTGTTTCCAGCACACATAGATCAGCTGCCCATTGTATTAGGCTCAACAAGACCCGAGTCAGCTGTTCACTGGATAAACTCTAATGGAAAGATGAAATTCTGTAAAGCCTTTGTGTTCAGCCCCCACCTATCTTGTACTGGCATTCTATCTAGTAGTGGTTTGCAAGCCCTGTCTCTTTCGGTCTCTGCTGCCACTCCCCCTCACCTAAGAAAGCAATTTAAAAATGTTCTGAACTTGTCTGCACTTTTGTGTTTTACAATGTCAAATCTTCCTGAGATGATGATGGCTGTGTTCCTTAGTGAATTTTCTTTTTATGTTGTTTTGCTTTTTGTTTTTTTTGGGCCACACCCGTTTGATGCTCAGGGGTTACTCCTGGCTAAGCGCTCAGAAATTGCCCCTGGCTTGGGGGACCATATGGGACGCTGGGAGATCGAATCGCGGTCCTTCCTTGGTTAGCGCTTGCAAGGCAGACACCTTACCTCTAGCACCACCTCGCCGGCCCCCAGTGAATTTTCTTAATTAGACCCCACATAAAACACAGTGCTTGTTTGGTTTTAATTTTTATGTGTTTTATGTTTATTCCATAGAAGCTTTAAGTTTCTTTTCAGGCATCATGACCCCTTTTGCTTTTCTTCCTTCTTCATACTTGGGTGATATTTCATTTTGATTTACATAGTAAGACATACCTTCCACACAACTTGTCTGTCATTTGAAGAAGGTTAAGAATTAATTTTTTCATTATACAGATAAAATAATTGCCTTAAAGGTATGCAAATATATTTGATACGTTTTTATATGTGATATAGCAGGCTGGGGAGTAAGAAGCTTCCTAGTGAATTGTTCTCAAGCTCAGTTTTGTGATAGAAGAAGAAAATGAGGAACTTCCAAACTCAAGCTTTTGGTTTTTTTCTTGACAATGATGGGACATAGACAGAATATGTAAACCAATGATGAATGAAGGTGTAATAGAAATAGTGCCTAAAATCAAGTTTTCTAAATGAAAAAGAAGATGTCCAGTCCTCCTAAAATGTCGCTGCTGCATCAAATGTTGTCTGAATCATTTGTGGTACATAAAACTCAGAAGCACATCAACATGCTTGAAATGATTGTGTTTGGCTTACAAGTAATTTAAAATATAATATTTTTGTTGCTTTTATTATAAAGGCAATTTCAAATGCAATCTAGAGCTAAGATTTAGAAAATTCTGGAATGACAAACATTCACTGTAATGCCTAACATGGGTGTACTTAACTGCTCTTTGATAGAGACTGAATTCCCTTGTTGCATTCGGTCCCAGTTAGTTTATTTTTTATTGTCTCTTGATTCTTGGGCTTGATGAGTTTGCCATTTACCTGGCCTTTATTTGATTGTTTTCCTTGCACCATAATTTTATATAGTCTTTGATATTCACTTCCTTCACATTGTGGTAAGTTCTTACATTTTTGATATGAATGCATATGAAATTAATACCAAGTGCATATCATTCAGAAGTCTAGAATTGACCTATATTCACCTAGAAAGGAGGCAGAATATTGTATAAGGATTACTTACTAGAATAAGTGATAGTAAATATTATTTGGTTTATTTGTCTGTCTTAATCACCTAAAACAGTTTAGGGGATTATAAAGACAACTGCACATTTGAGTGGAAAATACTGAACATAGGACATCAAAACAAATGGCTAGATGACAAAATTTATCTATTTATATTACTGAATGTTGCTCTATGCATACTCAATGCATCACATTGTTAATATCATGATAATTGTCAATATTAATATTAGGTAGTATGTAATATTAGCCAATACTTTATAGAAAACTGAGGAACTGATGAAAAACAGAGGAACTGTTAGATCTCTTGATAAAAATCATTAAAGGAAACCAATATCACACAGTTTCAAATAACCTAATTAGGACTTTCAAATGAGCAACTTAGCTTTGTTGCCCTCTTGTATTTGTGGAAGAAGTAATAAAATATTTAGTTAGGCTTCCTGAAGCCTAAAATGAAGAATGAAATGAGCATCAAATGTAATACCTGTTGTGAGAACCTATGTTATAGTGGAGACATATTAGCACATATGCCTTCCCTGTTAAATTAGACTAACATAAGCTCTTCAGACCGGTAATAAGAAATCGACACATAAACTTAGTTTCCAACTGCTGTTTGAATAGCCATATACAATTATAGATTGGGGAAGATTGAGCAGTAGAAATTGAGATGTTTATGGGACCAGACCGTAACATATGGCCGCTGCTATTATTTTGTGGAGTGATAATTTGACCATCTCTGCCATGGCTTTTTCTGATGATACTTCTGTTGGCAGAAATTCTGTCACTGCCAATTAGAGAGCAGTTTTGCCACAGTGGAGGATGTACCCTTTTCTATGGTTTGCTCACCTTATAGCATTCCGCATGTTGTATGTTTTGAGAAAAATGGAATACCACTGCCCTGCTGTCTGTGGTGAATGCTCGTGGTGCTGTGATACACCACAAACAAGTTATTAAGAAAATGAAATCAAGGGATTAGGTGGAGCTGTGCTGGAGTCTTAGCTTTGATACTTAATAATATTATGACTTTGGACTAGTTACTTCACTAACCTCTCTCAGTTTCAATTTCAGTATTTAAGAAGAGCTAATGGAAGTACTATTTTACAGTCTTATGATGATGATTAAATAATATGATTTTTTAAAAAAATGTACTCAGAGTAATTTTATTTAAATGTGATTAGGAACAGATGGGAAAAATAATGGGTCTTTTTTTTTAATCTGGGACTATCTTAGGAGCTGTTAAAACACACTACTTTGATGTCTGGATTATAATAGCACCAAATTTATAACTTTGAAGGGGAAATTGCTAGCACATTGAATCTCTTGTAAAGCACCTCTTAATTCAGGTGTGAAACTATCAAATAGACTGTCTTAGAATCACATAAATGTCACCTATAAAGTGTGAGAAGTAACTACTTTTTTTTTTTTGCTTTATTATTCTTTTAGAATATCTGAGGAACTGGATCTTTACTAAATACCTTGGTGTTACCATTTCTCTTATAGTCTTTGATGAACTCTTGTCTTCTTGTCTGTTCTATTTCATACACAGGAAAAATGAGATTTATTTTTTGTTTATTTTGGGGGGACATACCTGTTGTACACATAGGTTACTTCTGGCTTTGCAGTTAGAAATTACTCTTGGCAGGCTTTTGGGACAATATGGGATGCCGGGAATCAAACCCAGATCCATCTCGTGTCAACTGCATGCAAGGCAAACACCCTACCACTGTGCTATAACTCTGGACCTGGAATTTATTTTTTCTATTTATGAAATTATTTATCTTGGGCCCGGAGAGATAGCACAGCGGAGTTTGCCTTGCAAGCAGCTGATCCAGGACCCAAGGTGGTTGGTTCGAATCCCAGTGTTCCATATGGTCCCCCCGTGCCTGCCAGGAGCTATTTCTGAGCAGACAGCCAGGAGTAACCCCTGAGCAATGCCGGGTGTGGCCCAAAAACCAAATAAGAAAAGAAATTATTTATCTTGATGAGTTTCAGCTTCTCATTCCTAAAATACTATGCTGTCCATTTTGTGATAAATTAAATAGCATATTTATTTCAGCTATGAATTAGAAAAGTAACTCCATATATTTCCTTTTGTTGATCATGGCCTTCTCAAAATTGACTGTGCATTGCACTGATTATTAATCATTTGTCATGGAGTCTTCTGGGATAACATAATTTCCAAATAAAAATATAGATTAATAACTCAGCTTATGTATTTCTTTTGTTTATAATTTTTATTGAGACCCATGTGAATTCCAAGTCTTTCACAGTTCTATTTAAGGTACATAGTGACAGTGAATTAGGGCCATTTCCACCATAGGTGTTGGTCTCTTTCTGCCCCTGTTCCCAGCATGCATCATACCTCCACCCTTAGCCCCCTGGACTGCTAGTGGAACAGGTCCCTTTTGTGTATAGCTTGTTGTGGTTTGGGTCTCTTTCTTTCTTTTACTTATTTTGGGGCACCTTCAGAAGTTCAGAATCCATACTTAGTGTTAATACTTGCCCAATTGGGTTCACTGGTAGAGTCTGAAGATGTAGAGCTATTTTGGATTTACAGTTCTGGGTACTACTAGGTTCACCTGTCAATGACAGGTGCTCTCCAGGATCACAGCCAGTAGTATTTGGGTGCCTCTAAGGATGCAATTGTCCATGCTGTGGGCAGTGTATTTCTGGGGACTGAATTGACGTTGGCCTTATATATTACCGTATTTTCTAGAGTATAAGACGACTTTTGAAACAAAAAAAAGTCGTATACGCTGAGTATATCTCGAAAAATGTTTCAATATGCCGCTAAACGAATATTGTCTGAATATTGCCACAAAACGAATTTTCCAACTCGATCCTGCACCAATCACTGCCAGGGTGCTCGGACCGCCTCTCTGACTCAGCCAATCCAAGCAGGCTTTTGATGAATGCAAATTAGACAATGTTCTGGACCCAATCTACACTGTCAAAAGCCTGCTCAGATTGGCCAGAGTCAGAGAGGAAGTCTATGACAGTAGAACCTTTGGACTTTTGCTTGTTGTGATTGGCTCACTGTGGTACATACAGTTGCAGCACAGGAATGTTCTGTCTGATACAGCGAATAGAGGCCTAAACCTATGTTTAACTGTAAAAATAGGGGGTCGTCTTATACGCCGGAAAATATGGTATTTCTCAGTAATACACAAGCTTCTGTATTATCTCTATGACTCCTATGTTCTTTTTAAAAATTAATTGTATTGGATTATTTTGGCTTATAATTGTATTATTTTTATGTTTATGAGGCTACTGCACTACTCCTACCAAAGCACTGTTATCTTTCTACCACTGTCACTAAGTTCTTTCTTTCTACCTTCTCCCCCAGATGGTACCAAGGCCAGACAGTTGAATGTTCGTTTGGTGGAAATAAAAGCTGATCAGACATGAATACCAAATCTAAAGTTAACAACAACAGAATCGATACCCAATCAACAAAAAGCTGTACAAGGGTGAACAGTTGCAGTAGCATTATGGGGGGCTGACAGTGAATTTAGATAAATCAAGTCTGCAAAGTAAAATGTGAAGAGCTATCTAGGCTGAGAGAACATGTCTGAATTGCCTGATATAGGAAGGAATGTGGCATGCTTTAGACCTGGAGAAAAGCCACTGAATAGGAGAATGATGCTGAAAGGACAACCTGTCCTCAAATAATTGATTCAATTATTACTTTAGCAACATCTTGAGCTAAATATACAAAGAATAAATATTACCTAGCCTAACTACTTCAACTTTCACAGTGAGCATACAAAAAGTGGATATACAAGGAATACATAAGGAGGAATGCTCCTATTTTGGGGATGTGTGGCTGAATTGTGACCTCTATGTGACATCTGTGTTGTAATTTGAGTAAATTTGACCTTATAAAAGTGGAGGTTTGAGAGATAGATACAGGATAGTCTTACTCATTTATGGGTTTCAAGAAAAATAGAAGACATTATTGTAATAATGTTCAGAGACAATAGAGATGAGAGCTGGAAGGTCCAGCCCACTATATGAAGCTCACCACAGAGAGTGGTGAGTGCAGTTAGGGAAATAACTACATTAACAACTAGCATGACAATGTTAAAGAATGAGAGAAGTAGAATGCTTGTCTTGGATACAGGCAGGGGTGGGGTAGGAGAGAGGGGGTCATTGGTGGTGGGAAGGGTGTACTGGTGAAGGGGGTGTTGTGTTTATGACTGAAACCTAACTACAATCATGTTAATAATCATGGTACTTAAAAATAAAGATATTATTTTAAAAAAGAGTGGAGGTTTGAAGAGTGAATAAAAGTTACTCATGCTGGTACTTATTTCACCTGAGTCTCTGGGTACTGAAATTCGACTAGATCTCCTTGGAAGTGCTGAGCTAAGTACCCAGGAAAATTTGTTCTCATATTCTCCCACTAGCAGGCATATGAAAAAAAAAATTTTTTTTGACTTTTCCTTCTTGGATCAGTTCTCTAGAGCAGTATGTTTCTCAACTTAGTGGGAGTCTTTCCAGGCTAATATGGTGGAATCTTCACTCTAATGTGCAACTGTCATGGAATCAGATCCTTGGGAGGAGTGTGGGTCATGAGAGAAGAGTCCCCACAAATGGGATTAGTACCTTCATTAAAGTGGTCCCTAACTGCCTACTGAAACCAACCCTGGGGATACCACCACTATCACCTATAACACCCCAATGTGTAACACCAGCACCCCCACCATACAAAAGTAAGTTTGCAAAGTCTTGGGTGGTGTGTGGGATACATTATTAAACAAATTTCTTTATTGTAGTTATTTCTGGAGCCTTGCATAGTTCTGATTCCCTCAACTATTTTAATGAATATTTATGTTTCAGTGAGGGTAAATACCAAAGGAAAGAGAAAGTTTAAATAGATTTAAAATGACTTTAAAATAGAAGAAAAGATTCAGTTTGTTTTACTATATGCCAGAATCACACTCGGTAGCATTAAGCAATTAGGAGTGCAAATCAAATATATGCCACAACATAAGGAATAATGGAACAAAATTTAAGTCAGGCCATTAAAGGTAATGGCATTAATACACATTTTGAATTAATTCTTTGAAATAAGCTATATGAGTCACAGCCAGCGAGGTGCATCCTTGTGACCGTGTGAATGCCAAAGGGAACTAAGAATAATGCAATTGGAATTCTAGATACCTTTTTGAGAAAGGATAGCTTGGGGAAGAGTCTATAAATAACTTCCCTTCATGAAAACACTATGAACTGCACAGTGAGGGAGATGAACTAACTAAAAGAGAGGGCAGGGTTGAACCTAGCCATATGGTCATTGCCACAGCTGGGCAAGCCTGTCAGGAGAAGACATGCTTGGAACGCAGGTGAAAGGGAATTGTCCTGCGAAAACCACATACATTTAGCCAGATGCAAGTGAGGACAGAGGATTATGGGTAGGAATCTGGAATTTGCTCAGTGCAGCACTCTTGTGCTGATAGTAGCCAGTTCTGCCTACTGAATTCTGTGTACACAAAGTTTATTAGAAAGAAGAAGAGCCCTAAAAATTCAACTTGGAACAAACTATGCTCCTGCAAGTGTCATATACAAGATTGGCTTCTGTTTTCCAATGTATTTAATACATTGACCCAATGTAGTAGAGACATGTAAATGATCTCCCAAGAAAAATGTCATTAAATATTTCTCTTTCATATTATCACTGTAGCAGTTATTTTTTCAAATAAAATGTTATATTAAAGTTATGAACTTTCTGGATGAGATGAAAAACATTCATCTAGTGACTATTGGTCCACAGAGATAATCCAGTTTAAGGGATTTGCCTTTCATGTAGCCAAGTCTAGCTCTGTCCATGGCTCTGTATATGGTCTCCTGAGCACTTCTAAGAGTGATCCCTGAGGATAGAGCAACATAAGCACTGAACACAGCAAAGTATGGTGAAAATCTTCCCACTTATATGTACTCAAAGGAAGTAATTAATGTTTATATATATATATATAACCTTTTTATGTTGACCTGGACCTGTCACTGTGTGATAAAATATTAGTGAACAGACTTTCCAATCAACTTCCCAACTCATAAATAGCACATGAAAAGGACAATGTTATATGGTATTTAGTTACTGATCTTCCTTAAACCCTATGTTGTTTTTCTGTATGTAATACTGGTATACATGTAACACAGTATATATATGAAAACTACAACTGGCATATACATTTATACTTATATATGCGAAATTAGACTGTTTTCTTGGAGTAATGGACACTTTTTATATTTTGAAGTCATCCATTTAGGTTTTAACATAAAAGGCAGAAACATCTCTAGCTTATTTATGTTTTTGTTCCCTACTTTCCAGTTCCCCAACATGGTCCTTTCATGGCAAATCACTAGACCCTTATGGTTTCCAGATAACTTAGTGGGTTTTGCATCGTTAGTAAATTAGTCTGTCTCACTCACACATACTTTTAAGTAATCACACACATCCGTTATGCTCTTTTCATGTTCTGTAGGAAGGTTTGCTTTCAAATTTTGCACTAAAGAATAATTATCACAGTTATGGTCAGATTTTAATATATACAAATGACCTTATGTCATGTAAAAATGCATATCTTTAGCAATACTTTTTTATTTCAATCCTAATAGAAAAATTGATACTATGAAACAAAGTAAAGTGGATTAATTTTCTATAACACAATATCCTATAAACAGTTTCTGAAACTAAATAATCATTTTACTATGACAATGTCTAAAATACCTTGCTTAACTGTATTTTGTTATATTGGCATTTGCATTATCTAGCAGTTTCTTAGAAACTTGAACTACCTTCTTGCATATATGTTAATTTAAAATTTTATAATAAAATCTAGTATTTTTAGTTAGAATTTGTAATGGATGTGTAACGTATTATGTTCCAATGACCTTTTTAAAATTTCTGCAATGTCTAAGATGTTTTCTTGGAAGAAGGGGACTATTTGGTATGAAGCAAAGAATTCAAAATGGCCTTTGCTGATATTTTCTGTTTTCTGTTCTGTAGGATATAATCTGAAAACAATACATTATGTTATGATGTATGGAATGGATGAGAAAATACACTTGGTAATGAAAAAGTGGCCCCTTTGCCTTTTTTATCTAATATTTTCCTAAATCATGAAGAAATTGTCTCCATATATCGTTATTGACAAAACTTTCAGTTTTGTTTGGCATTTAGCAGGCTCCACCCAACAAATACCTTACTCAAATATGAAAAAACTTACCTAACTTATTCTGAGTCTGAGACTTATTTGAATGCTCAATGGGGAGTGATAAATTTTATTTTGTTTTAGGCCAAATATAGTGATGCTCGGAGCTTGTTCCTAGCTCTGTGCTCAGGGAACATTCCTAACTCCGGTATCTCTATATGATGCTGAAGTTTGAATTTGGATTGGCTGCATGCAAGACAAACACCCTGTCTACTGTTCTATCTGTCTAGCCCCTATTTTTTTTTTATATATTTTTAATCTGTCATAAAAATAATAACTAAGTTAGTATCTCCATTTCATCTTAAATTTTAAGCAGAAGTCTAGCAGTTTATTGCTATTTTTTTTCTGTGAATTATTCAGTTAGATTTAAAAAGCACCAGCTGTATATCCAGCTCTTGCTGATGTGAGGAGTTTCCCAAAGCGTTCAAAATGTGATTTCTGGGAATTTACAGCAAAGCTGGGATGCAAGGAATCATCCAAGAAATCATCATTGTAATATGGTACCAATAATATCACATAGGTCACATATAATATAGTGACCTTTGCTCTTCAGGAGTGAAATATGAACCTTTTCACATCACCCAAGAGTTTTCTGGTCTACCTTTTAACAAGACCTGAACATTAAAATTTTAATCAATATAGCAGTAAGGAAAGAGAGTTCTGTGTGAGATAGAGACTAGAATAATAAGGAAGGGCTATAAAAACTGAAGTAAAGTGTGAAATGATGGGTTGTGTGTCCCACAATACCCAGAGAGGGAGTGGGATCCCCATTTCCTAAGTCTGGGTAGGACAAGAGATGCAGATCCAGCAGCAATTCTGACACAGGAAATAATCCACACACACTCTTGGGAAGAAATAGTAGGCCAGAAACTCACACCGCAAGCTGTTCACCCACAAGCCAGTCGCTCCACCACATGGAATCACAAACCAAGATGGCAGCTTCCCTTCCAGACTTCCAAAGCAGCTAAGGAATGGGGAAAAAGCCTGATTAGGAGGCAATGGGGAAACACCTTTTTAACATGTAAACCAAAGGAACCAATCGAGAGACATCTAATTAGAAGGCGATATGAGAGCCTATCCAAAGACCTCTACCAACAGTATAGTAGTGATTATTTCTCAGAGAAAACAATTATTCTTAAGTTTTATTAACTTTTATTAAGGAATAGTGATTTACAAAGTTATTTATAGTTCTGTTTCAGGTATACAATGTCCCAACACCAATCCCATCATCAGTGTTGACTTTACTCTCCCAATGTCCCCAGGTTCCTCCACTACCCAGTCATTCATTACCTTGGATGTATACCCAGAAATTAAATTGGGGAAATACAATGGTATTTTTTCACATAATTGATATTTCCACTAGCAGTGAATGACAGTTCCTTTATCCCTGTATCTATGACAGCACCTGCTGATCTTATTCTTTTAGATGTCTGTCTTGGTGATCTGAGATCATATTTCATTGTTGATTTGATCTTCAACTTCTTAATGTTTGATGATGCGGAGTAGTTATTCATGTGCTTTCGGTCATCTGCATTTCTTCTTGGAGGAAGTTTCTGTTCATTTCTTCACATTTTTGGATGAGGATTGATGTTTTCTTCTTGGTAAGTTCTACTAATGTTTTATATATCATAGATACTAGCCCCTTATCAGATGGGTATTGGATGAGTAGTTTCTCCTATCCCATGGTCAGTCTTTATGTCCTAGTCACCATTTTCTTTGATGTACAGAAGCTCCTAATTTAATGTAGTCTCATTTATTTACCTTTGCCTTCATTTGCTTATTCAATAATGCTTCATCCTTGAAGATACTTCTTTTATATTCAACGTCATGGAATATTCTGCCTGCATTTTTGTCTATGTACCTTATGGTTTTAGGTCTGATATTATGGTCTTTAATTTGATTTGAATTTATACATGGTGTAAAATAGACGTTTGAGTTTCAATTTTTATATGTAGCTGATCAATTTTCCAAAAACTACTTGTTCAAGAAGATTTCCTTGCTCTGCTTCATATTTCTTTCTCCTTTATCCATGATTAATTAATCTTCTACCTAAGTGTCAGTCTCATGATATCCAAATCTATTCCATTGATCTGAAGTTCTGTTTGTATTCCAATACCATATATTTTTTAATATAATTTTTATTTTGATCATAGTGTCTTACATATTGTTGACAATAACATTTTAGGTACATATTTACATAAAATCAGGGGGGATTCCCATCACCAAATTGTCCTCCCTACCCCTCCGTTTTTGTCCTACCTCCCATTTCCTCTTCCCTCACCCCCAGGGCGGCTAGAATATGTGGTCCCCTCTGTATCCAACCCACTACTTAGTAGTCTTGCACCTGTTTGGTCTTGATGCCTCCCTTATCTCCCCCTCTAACTGTAGGCAGGACTAGCTAGTTCAAGTTGCGTGGTTTTGCCTGAAAAGGAGAAGATAAATAAACTGGGGTAAGAGTCTAATACTCCCAAAATGGGTGGAATCCTTCTAGAGGCTCTCATCATCGATTTGGGAGATGAAGGAGAGAAAGAAGGTGAAACACTCCACCAGTACCAAAAAAAGTGTCAATTATCCAGTGAGGACTCCAGCTATATCGATAAGCACCACAAAAAAAACAGACGAAAAACAAAGCAAAACAAACAAACAAAAAAAAACAAAAACAAACAAACAAACCAAAAACACGCCATGGTCTTGAAATAAGAAACATGGCATAGCACATAACGAAGGAAAAGAAAAGAAGAGAAAAAAATAAGTATAATTGGGGACAACGATTTCAATAATCACACCCAAACAGAGAAATCGACCAAAATAGATAGGTAAATAAAAATAATAATAACAATAATAAATGAAGGTAAAAGGTATATATGTATGTATATATATATATATATATATACACACATATATATAAAATAACCAAGGTTTTGTGCTTTTTGTATTTTTGTTTTTTCCCCTTCTGCCCTGGCACAGTAAATATTGGGGTCATTCGAAAAGGAATTCACTTGGCCTAAGAAATATAGGGTTTCTCCATCCTTGGAGTATACTGTCATGGGATCAGCTCTAGACTTTGCTCAGTATCATTTATTCTCCCGGTGGTGTTTTTTATTTTTTAATGATTACTGCTGTAGTAAAGTTTAAAGTTGTTGAAAGAGATACCTCATATCTTTTTTATGCAATGATTGCTTTAACTATTCATGGAGGTTTATTGTTCCATATGAATTTCAGGATGATGATCTAGTCCTTTGAAAAATTTCTGAAATAAAGCAGCCACACTCTCCTTGAGGTACACTGACTTGAGTGAAAATGGTTTTCTGAGTTACAAAGTGGATTCTGTTTCCTGCCTGTCTGTTTGCTCAGTTTCTTGCACCTCCGAACACTATATATATATATACATATATATAGTCACATTTGGTGGTGCTCAGAAATTGCCCCTGCTCAGGGGACCATATGTGATGCTGGGAATCGAACCTGTGTCCATCCTGGGTTAGCCGCATGCAAGGCAAACACCCTACCACTCAGGCCCCCAGAACAATTATTATTAAATCTTTATTCCCATGAGAGTCACCTCCAAGAGTGCTGTGTAAAAGGTTCATTACATGTATCCTATCTCTATCTTCATTGTATCTTTAACAGGTCACATTGAAAACTTCCTAAGCAAATTTAGAATTGTTTCATCTGAGATAGACAGGTGAAAGGGAATGCATTCATTAGAGCGTGTGTATTACATGCGGTGCCAAGCTAATTTTGTTGTCTCTTTGTTTCCTATTTCTCTTGCTTCTATCACCAGTATATTTTATCTAGTTTATTCTAGTTTATCTTCCTTACTCTTTCCAGAGACAACTATAGAGAAACAAATTGGAGCACATATCTTGTAATTGGAAAAATGTTGCTGTTGCTTAAAGAAACACTTAGTGTGGCATACATGGCCTTTGAAACAGGAAATCTGTCTTTTCCATTGCTTTCTTTTCAAACCCTTTATTCCTAGGATATTAGAGTTTGGGCAAGCAAAACTGCTTCTTCTCTTAGAAGACAATGAAACCAATAATTCCTGAAAGTATTTTCTTCTATTCTTTCTCTGGAAAATTTCTCATGCCTCATTCTCAAGTATTTCTTACAAGAATACAATTAAGTGTCTTTTAAATGTCATTTGCTCTCCAAAGATCAGAGTTAGCAATTAAACTTGGTTTTGGAGAAGGTAGTGCTTCTCTTTTGAAGAACAATTTAATGCGCTTCTTAATTGCATAAATGCTAGGTATATTATAATGGAGAGAGTTAATCTTTTTTTTTTATAATAAACTTGAGTATATCTATAAACAAAGGAGAAGAAAAAGCTTGGTAGGGTGTACTTCTTTGTATGTTTGCTTGTTTCATCTAAGTAAGAGGCAAGAAAGTCCAACTGGCTGTTTTTATTTTTTATTTTGGTTTTTTTGGGGGGGATGCATTCAGCTATGTTGGGGATCACTCCTGTAGCGCTAATGAGACAATATGTAGTGCCAGGTACTGAATCTTGGTTGGCTATGTGCAGGGCAAGAGTACTGTTGCTCTGTCTCCAAGAAATTTTAATTACTATAGCATTGTGGTACAGATTTCATTATGAAATCTAATGTCTCAACTCTTCCTTTTTTTTCTCAGAAATGCTTTCACCATATGGGGAGTTTTATAATTTCATGTGAAATTTAGAAATAAGATTTTAATATTTTTAAATAAAATAAAAGTCTTTAATTAATGCCAAGGGAATTTTGAAAGGGATCACATTGAAATTAATTTCTGATCTGTCTAGTCACTTTATGGTTTTTATTGGTGAATTCATCATATTGATATCTAATGAAATTATTGAAATCAGTATTACCACCTTTTGGATATGTGTTTCTGTATATTATATAGTTTTATTTTCTTTTGTTATTTTTAAGTAAAGTATTATGGTAATTAATTAAACCCAAATGATAACCCAGCTAGAGAGGATAAATTTGTTTGAGTGTCCTATTCATTTAGAGTATTGACTATGTTGTACCATTCAATTCTAGTCTTTAGAGCTTAATTTAGAAATATGTGGTAAATTTCAAAGAGGCTTCTCTGTAAAATATTGTTCTCTGTTCTTGGAGCTCTTATGTCTATCTTTAACTCTCACCATTTTAATTATAATGTATCAGTGATTTTCTGCTTGGGTTGATTTTGAGGGGGAACTCATTGTGCTTCCTGTATGTGAATGTATGAATTGATCCTCAGATTGGGAAAACTCTTTACTATAATTTCTTCTAGCACAGCTTCTTCATTTTCTTTCTCTAAATTCCTTCTGGGACTCAAGAGTCCCAGATATTGTTTCTGGGATATTGCTTCTGCAGATATTGTTTCTCTTGTGGTTGTTTCAGAAGTTTCTGAGACTTTTTTATTATTTTTTTGAAATAAATTTTCCATTTTGTTCCTTATGGATCATATATTGCATCTTGTGCTTGGGCATACTGAAACATTCTTCTGTGTAAGTCTGTTGCCAATTCCCTCCATTGTGATTTTAAATTCTCTGTTAACTCTTCACTCAGTAACAAATTTTTAAATGTTTTCTGTCATTGTTGAAGCTCCATTCCTATTTCCTTTGATTCAGTGAACAGTCTATCCACTGCTACTTTGCATTATCCATTGGAAAAAGTAAAGTTTTAATGTTTTGGGGCCTTTCCAAATTTTTGACATTGTTTAGTATAGAAGAATTCCTATGTATCCCCATTATTTTTGGGTCCTGGTGTGGGTTAGCAAGAATTTTTCTTTGGTTGGTATAGGGCTGTAATTTTTTGGAACCTGAGGATTGGTATGATTGTGTGTTGCATACACAGTGAATATATAATTTTTTCAGTCCTTTAGTTATTGAAACTCAGAACAAAGACATGAGGTTAATATGAAGTTGTCCTAGATTGCAACAAAGAAAGATAGAATTCTGTATGGGTGGATTGGGTCTTCATCCATATTTTGAAGCTACAGCAGTTGCTAAAATTAATATGAATAGTGATCCAGTAGTTTGAAAACATCCTTCAGGAAAAATGTCTGAGCATTGGTCTAATAATAGAAAAACCTATGAACTTTTATGGTGCAGAGTAGATATGCACTTCTTATAAGTCTGAAAAAGCATTCTATCAATTCACAGAGTACTCATTATATGTTTGGAGACTACTTATATTCATTTTCTTTATTGATATTTGAGGAAAAATTTTGCATAATTCTTCTGATAGTCAAAATTGGGACTGTTCTTTTGTTTATAGGATGATGAGTATGATTTTTTTTTAGGCTGCTCCTCACAGTGCTTGTAGGTATTATTTCTAACTGTGATCAGAGATTACTCCTGGTGGTACTCAGAGGACCATGAAATTGGAGAACCTAGAAGAAATCATTAAATAGTTGGACTCTTATAACCTTGTAAGATTGAATAAGAAGGAAACACACACCTAAACAGAACAATAACTAGCAGGGAAATAAAAATGATAATAAAAAATTTTCTACCAAAACAAAAACCCAGGTCCAGATGAGTTTACTAGTTCTTCCAACTTTTAATGAAGAAACCAAATTCTTTCAAACTGTTTGTTTGTTTTCTATTTTTGATTTTGTTTTTTTTTTGTTTTTTGTTTTTGTTTTTTTTTGTTTTTTGTTTTTTTGTTTTTTTGATTTTTTTTGTTTTGTTTTGTTTTGTTCTTTTGCCCCTGGCTTGGGGGGACCATATGGGATGCCGGCGGGTAGAACCACTGTCCTTCCTTGGTTAGCACTTGCAAGGCAGACACCTTACCTCTAGCACCACCTCACCGGCCCCAAAGATGCAAGAACTTCTAAAGCTTTCTTTTCTTTCTGACCAAATTATACTACTTGAGTTCTGTGCATAGATTTGCTAAGATTGACTGAGTAAGTAAAAAAACTTCTATATGTTGGTATACATAAAGTCATTTGAATATCTTCCTAGATGGGGAAGTGCCAATTTTAATGGGCAGTCTGACTGCTGATTGGAGGATTACAGAACTCACTCAAAGCAAGGAACTGTCCTAATAGCAGTGATTGAGTTAGTTGTTTTTAATATTTTATTATAGTTTTTAAATAATCATATATTGTTACTGTTATTTCTTCAAATCAATGTTATCTGTTGCAGTGAATTTAACTACAGTATCAGGGGTATATTTCTTTCCACGAGTGGGTGCTGACATTTGTCAAAAGCTTTCTCTATAGCTATTGATATGATCAAATGATTTTTGCTTTTTCTTCTGTTGAGATGGTGTATTATATTGATTGACTTGTGTATATTAAACCATCCTTGCATCTGTGAACTGAATCATATTTGATCATGATGTATGGCCTTATTGAGCTATTGGATTCTATTTGCTTGTGTTTTGTTGAGGATCTTGGAATATTTCCAATGTGCATTTGAGAAGAAGGTGTACTCAACTCTTTGTGAATGGAAAACCCTATATAGATGTGTATATATATTTACATGCATACACATATATGGGTTTGTACACACACACACACACACACTAAGCCACTCTCTTCCATTTATTCCTTCAAAGCCATTATGTCCTTGCTAGGTTTTTTTGTTTGTTTGTTTTTGTTTTGTTTTTGGGCCACACACAGTGAAGCTCAGGAGTTACTCCTGACTCTGCACTCAGAAATCACTCCTAGCTCAGGAGACCATATGGGACACTAAGGGATTGGACCATGGTTCTTTCTAGGTCAGCCACGTGCAAGGCAAATGCCCTACCACTGCGCCACTGCTCTGGCCCCTCCTTGTTTGGTTTTAGCCTTGTTGATCTACCAAGAAGTGACAGGGTGGTATTGAATTCTGCCACTATTATTGTGTTGTTATTGATGATATCTTTCTTCAAGTGTATTAGAAGTCATTTTAAGTATTATGCTAAAAACTCACTGGGTACTTATATGTTTAGGAGTGTGATTTCTTCATGATGTACACATCCTTTGATTAATAATAAAAGCTCTTCTCTGTCTCTTAGAACTTTTTTTAAGTCTAAAGTCTATTTTTGTATAACCACCACAGCCTTTTTTTTAAAATAATTTTTATTGTGATCAAAGAGAATTACGAATCTTCCACAGTAATATTTAAGGAACATTTGAAAGCACCAAAATTTCTGCTCTACTAATCAGATATGGAGATTGACTCCAGTTCTTTTTTTCAGATCCACATAGCTAAATGTCACATGCCATGATAAGACCTGAGATTAATGGGCAAGAAGCAGAGTTCTGGGACTGGGAAGATATTTCAAAAGCTGTAGAGAAAGCTTTACCTACAAAGGCCTAAATTCAGTCCCCAGAACCACATGGCTTTTTAAGCATTGCCAGGAGCAACACCCCCAAATACCACACTGAATATAGACCCTGAGCACCACTGAGTGGAGCCCCAAAATAAAAGGTGAGGAAAGAGGAGTTTCCCAAGGAAAGGGCTTGCAAATGGTGTCTTCTCACATTCATTACCTTTAGAAGGCTTCATTACTCTCCAATTTTTACTGGAGAGTTCACTGTATTTATGGCTAATGCCAATTAAGTTAAAACATTGAGACTGTGTAATATCATTTCAGATGATTTTTGCAGAATATGTGGGTTGAAATGAATGCTAATTAATAATGCAGGTACACAAAAATAAAGACATTTTTTCATAGCACCAGAAAAAATTCTTCCTCATAACTATTTTAAGGTTAAAGTTGGAAATCTGAGACAGTACAGATAAGCAAATAATACAGCCAGAAAGCTTTCTCTGATTAAAAAAATTATTAGAACTAAGGATCCTAGTCACATTTTAGCTGAAATTTGCTTTACTAAATGGTTTGTATTTACTTAATTTGAGTTGAATATCTGAAATAAATGTATTTCCTAATACACTCTCATCATATGTTTTTTTCAAACTCTAAATAAATATAAATATATAGTGGAGGAAAAATTAATATTATTTTTATATTTTAACCCTGTAATGCTGAATGAGATATGATATAGAAATTTGCTGAAAGTGGAAGATGATTACATAAGTACCATGTCAGGTCAAGAGACATCTGGGGAAAATGGAAATCTATGTGTGTGCACACTTCTACACAGATGAGTACACACAAAAACACCCAAAACTAAGAACATAGCTACTAAATGTGTTCAATGTTGAAGAATCTGAACAAACATATTTGTAAGTCAGAATTTCTATAAAAGAAAGTGCTGTAATACTACATAAGACCATATTTTATAAATATATATTAACTGTTGAGTATTTTTTATAAAAAATAACATATATTTAGGGAAAATTCTGTTCCAAAATAAAATATACATAAAACAAGACAAATACCAAGCCAATTTATGTGCAACTTGCAAAAAGTCTATCATTACCTTTTGCTTTTAAATTTTATGTGTCTGATATTTTTGTTGGGGGGGGGGGCACACCTAGCTGTGCTTGATTTTTACTCTAAGGTCTGAGCTCAGGTTTATTCTTAGTAAGGTTCAGGGGACCGATGGCCATATAGGGACTCAAAGTCTAGTAAGCCAAGTGGAAGGCAAACCTTTTATCACCTCTCTAGTACTGCCAGTCTAACTTTTATAAATGCTCCCTCAATATTGAATTGCTAAAACTTATAAAATGATATTTTTGTTTAATTATGGAGAAAAAGCAGAGGGTGTATAAGTTACCATATCTCAGCAACACTAGATGTGTTCCTGACCCACAGCTCTGAACCCATTATAGAGCAACCAAAATGGCTAAAATCAAGTCTTTTACCCAGTTTGACCTTTTCATGCTCCTCTTTCTCCCTTGCTATGATTCCTCTCCCTACCATACACACACTTATTGACTGCAGAAATACTGGACAACAAACAAATGAAAATAAATAGTCTGAGCTGAGGTCTTTGACCCCATGAGATTTGCTACCAAGTTCGTCTTACTCAGCTACCTTGTGAGAATACATATCTAGCAGAGAGAATGCAGTATTCTTTATAGTAAATGTGTATACCTTGAAAGCATTGATTATGCATATCTTGTTCTTTTAAAGAAAAGGGGGGGGGGGGAAACATCCCAAATCATACAGTACTACGAGGCAAAATATCTGATTACAGAGTCTAAAACTGCTTTGTGTATGTAATTTTTGAAGAGAAAAAAAAATTACAAGCCAGCAGCAATGATTTGCTTAGTGCAAGATTTCAGTTTTCAACCTTGCAGCTATTACATTTCAATCTGAGCAGCAGGAAGATTCTGCTGATCCTAAGCTAACGAATGTCAAAAAGGAAATGGCTTTCTTTCTTCTTTTAGCAGGTGGTTATTGTTTTAAAAATGAAGAGATGCAAACCTGGCTGGAATTCAAGGCATGTCATAGAATCCTGATCTAGAGATCCACAATGAGAATTCCCAGCCCCCAAATATTTGATTAGAACATATGTAAATCATCATGTATTCTTGGCATGGGCTGAATCTCGAATGGATGTTGATGTTCTTATACTAAGGTTATCAATATTTGGGCACCAAATATGCAAAATTTATTTATTCATGAGATATCATATTCTTTGCTATTGTAAATATTTTTGTTTATATACAGTAAAAATAAACAATAAATAATGACCTCCAATAACTACAATTTAGATTTCATAAAAAGTTAATAACACAGGTAACACTATGAATTCTTTGAATGGCTATATAACAGCAGTTTTTTTTATTGATCCTAATTTTTGAGGGCTACAGTAATTGACCCTGTACCTCAAATCATAAAATTATATTTCAGAAAGCATCAAATATAGTTCAAAGTCATTCAGAAACAGTTTAAAATAGGAGTCGTATTTTCTGATTGAACAAATAATGGACAAAAATTAATCAATTTCTTTGTACAGGAAACTGCATTTAAACAATAAAATTTATTGTGATCTTAAATGTCTAAAGTCAAAGATTTGAAGAAAATGCAGAAAATAGCTCCATAATCTCACCAATGTTCCTGTTTTGATCGTAGATCCTACAGAGAAGGTAATTTGAGCTCAATTTAAGGAAATTAAAACAATGCTTAGCCTAGATTTTTAGCAAATTAAAAAAAACGAATTAATTAAGAATGATATTGCAGTGATTTAAGATCATGGAAAACAGAATTATAGAATTAACATAATGTTGCATGTAACCTGCCATGTACAAGTTATAGCAAATAACTTGTACAGAGAATGTACAAATGTGTGTAAAAGAAAAATCCTGGCGATATAAGCATTTCATATAAATCGCATGCATGATTTGAATAATAATTTGAATAGTTGGAAGTGTGCTTATACATCAAATTTGTGAGTTTTTTTTTTCCAAAAAATCATGAAGGCAAAATTTTTTCAGTTTCATCTGAGAAAGAGTTAAATTATTTGATTTAAAGTGTTCCTCATAAGAATGAAGAAGGGGAAAGGAAAAGAGCTGTGCACAGACAAGAATCAGTCTTGCCTGGAGGTAGAAATGTATGCAATGCTTCAGAATAGACAATAGAAAACTAATGAGGTAAAAAGTCTGCCGTGATTGTGATCTGATTTTCACAGATTAAACTAATGTCAATGAGGAGAAAAGAAGAGTGAATGAGTCTAAATGGCTTTGAGACACCTGCAAATAATTGTGTTTCCAGCAATAGATCGTTTGGGCATGGTTTCATTTAGCATTTCACCACAGAAGGAATGAAATGGGGATTTGAGAGATGGGGTTATTTTTCTCCAAGGCTTCCCCACTCCAAGTATGTACTCCCTCTTGAGTGCCCATGGTAACAGCATACCAGGTAACAATTGTTCAATCATAATTCTGCCTGTTTAATTATTTAATTCTATTGATAAGAAAATAAAATCAAAACTGTAAACTCTCTCCTAATCTTTAGAAAAAAATTTCTGATAGTAACATCTTCAGCATATTAGTGCTGTCTAGGGACAACAATTCTTGGAAGAATTTTATGGGTTCTTTTTGACTAATTCAATCTATTTTCTCTTCTTTAGACCTATAGTCAGATTTTTTTTTTGCATGCATTTTATTCAAGGTTCAAGTCAGACTGAGGTCCTTTGATAATAAAAATGGTTAACTAGTAGGACTGCATGAAGTCTTATTCCTGTATTATAAGCAATCATATAAAGTTTCTAAACAATTCTCTGAGTACTAAATAAGGATGTGGGAATGACCCAACCTACAGAACTATGTATAAGACTTGACATCTTTTGCTACCAATTGGAAGACAATAAAAATAAGATGATTATTGAAGACAATTACACTGTTCCTTAGTAATTTATCATTAATGTGGTATCTACATAGTGAAAATTTCATGTCCAGGTTTATAATAAAATTTTTGATTATCTTCTTATAATTTTATCTTTTCAGAAAAGTTCTGTCACAATAAAGCAATTTGACTTTAAGTGAAATATAATAAAACCAAGCAACAAAATCACGTGAACTTTTACATTTTATTTCTTCCAAAACCAGGCTCTTATATCTATGATTAACAGATAATAATTTTTTCTTTGTATGATGGTAACATTTTACATTAATATTAATATTTATTCTTTAGAGATCCTCAGATATTGTATCGGGGTTCAGGCACTTACTGTATATGCAGTTTACCCAAATCCAATCTCAGTAGCATGAATGGTTCCCTGCCAGGAGTGATCCTTAAGCACAGAGCCTTTAGTAAGCCTCGAGAACATCTGGATTGCCTCCCAAACAAACATAACAAAAAATAAATCAAAGTTATGTTTTAGATGTACAATGTTAGTAAACCCAACCACCACCTAAGTGCCAATATATCTCCAATAATGTTTCTAGGTCCTTTCTCATCCTTTGTGTATGAGGATTTTCTTTTTTTATAAACAAGTTTTTTTTTTTGAAACATGGATTTAAAAAAACACTTATAATATTACAGATGCTGAGTTACAGACCTTAAAATAAGTCACAGCATACCAAACAGTCAAAACTTTTTTTTAAATTTTTGTTTTGTTTTGTTTTTGGGTCACAGCCGGCAGCATGCAGGGGTTACTTCTGGCTCTACACTCAGAAATCGCTCCTGGCAGGCTCGGGGGACCATATGGGAGGCCAGGATTCTAACCACCGTCCTTCTGCATGCAAGGCACGCATTACTTCCATGCTATCTCTCCGGCCCCTAATTTTTAAATAATGTTTTTTAAGCACCATGATTACATAATTTTAGTTGGTTTCATAAAAAGAACACCACCCCTTCACCAGTACAATCTTCCCACCACTATTGCCCCCTATCTCCCTCCACCCCCACCTACTGCCTATATTCAAGACAAGCATTCTACTTCTCTCACTCATTAACATTGTCATGAAAATTGTTAGTGTAGTTATTTCTCTAACTACATTCACCACTCTTGGTGGTGAGCTTCATATCATGAGCTGGTCCTTCTGGGCCTCATCTCTATTGTCTCTGGGAATTATTACAATAATATCTTTTATTTTTCTTAAAACACATAGTTGAGTGATACTATTCTGTGTCTATCTCTCTCCCTCTGACTTATTTCACTCAACAAAATAGTCTCCATGTCCATTCATGTAGAGGAAAATTTCATGACTTCATCTTTTCTGACAGCTGTATAATATTTCATTGTGTATATGTACCACAATTTCTTTAGCCATTTATTTGTTGAGGGGCATCTTGGCACAACCTCTTGAGCTCTTTATTTGTGAAATGATTTAGTGTTTGGAGGATAAATTAATAGTATATTGTAACAACATCTAACATACTTGATACATATGACAAGTAGTGCTATATAGTATATTTAAATGGTATTGTTAATAAATTGAGAAGTTTAGAACGATCAGTCAACTAATCTTAACAATGTTTTTTGACTATTACTTGATAAAAACAGTGTGATTATTCAAATTTTGGTGTACTGCTCTTCTGCCACCACTTTAAGTGCCCGGAGCACTCCACTACTGTCCTTTTTATGTTTCCTGTATGAGTTTTTCTGAACTGCCATAATTGAATATAGTATTTCCCTCACCAGAAGACCTTTCCTCATTGGTTACCAATTGGTTATCAATCTCCTCCCTTTAACTTCAGCCTCAGGAAACTGCTGATGTTTTCTGTCCTGTTGTTCTAGAATATCATATAAATGTTTGCATATTGTATGTAGCCTTTGAGTCTAGTTTATTCTATTTAGGACACAGGAAGTTCATACAGATAGATTCATATATGCTGTGGATGTGGAAATTTACTGCTTTTTTATTGCTGAATAGAATACTGTGTGGTTGCACTTTCATAACAGGATTTTCTCTGTTATTTAAATGATTATGGAATAAAAAACTGACTGCTTTTGTGAGAATGTCTCTGATAAGTTTTTTTTTTAAATAAATTAATGCTTAGAAATACTGTTTAGCCTAGAACAATGTAGCCAAAGAAGCATGATAGTATTTATATGCTCTCACACAATTCAGGGAAAAATTCAGATCAGAGAAGCTGGGATACAGATCAAAATTCATGGGTTTATGGAAAAGAGTCATTTGAATAAAAAAGTGATCACTTGGATAAAATCATGATCACAGTAAGCTTGAAATTATTAAGATACAACTTTTCAAAAAAATTTATTTGCCTAGTATTTGGCTAATACCTCATGTACTCTCTCACTTAACTCTCACAGTGGCCCCAGATGGAGAGACAGGCAGAGACTTCCATAACTGCCTGAGAAGCTGGGAATCCAAAGACTTAGGCATTTGTTCAAGTTTCTGTTGTCAGCACTGTCCCTCAAAGAGACATTCTGGATTCCTCACTGGGTGGAAAACTGCTAACATGTCCTAATTCTAGTGACTCTAAAAAGAAGTCACTATTGTTAGAACTAAGCATTTTTTGTGGAAGTAACAAAACTCATAAAAACATTTAGCCATAAATATTTTACTAATTTATAAAAGACAAATGAAAAGATCTGTTCTCATAGGGCTAGAGAGATAGTACTTAGACTTGGTGCTTGCCTTAGACGCAGTCAATCTGGGTTCAATCCCCATGTCCCATATGACCCTCTGAGCACTGCCAGGACTAATCCTACTGAGTGTCAAACCAGGAGGAACAGCTGAGCGCCCCGAAGTGTGATTACCAATCAAAACAAAACAAAGATTCATTTCCACAATGTGAATAAGTTAAGTACTTCTAAAAACAAACTGGCAACCAGAACGTTGTAAATTAGATTATTTTGGGTCTTCTGCATTTTATTTTATACTTAATTTTATCTACTTGAATATAATCAACAGAATCTCAACTAAAAGGAGAGAAATGAAAATTGAGCCCAAAGATGTTATGCTGTGTGTGGATTGGGATTTTTGTTGTTGTTGTTGTTGTTTTAAGTGCTAGGAAATATGTGTAACGGAAATCATTGGGATCTCATAGAACAGCTTCCTCCTTTTCAGGGTCCTGATGCTCTGAGTTTCTGTGAGCTTCAGATGAAGGAGCTGGGACATTAGCCCATTGGGAGGTGCACCCCAGAACTCACATTGTTTCTTGAGGTTTCCTTGAATATTCGCAGCTTCCCAGAGAGAACAGCTACTGTACAGCTCTCCTAGTCTCTGCATGTTTTCCAAAAAATTTTATTTGGATTGGAGGAGTCACTTTGGCCTCTTCTTTTATTTATTTATTTATTTTTACTTTTATGAGTGTTAGAAGTTAATTTTTAAATGGTTTTTATGTGAATTACAAGTATTTCACAGTTATGTTTAAGGTACATAGTGCCGATGAATTAGGGCAATTTCCACCACCCGGGTTGACCGCCTGCTGCCCTGTTTCCAGCATGCACCCCATATCTCCATTAGCCCCCTGGACTGCTAGTGTAACAGGTCCTCTTTGTGTCTAGCTTCTTGTACTTTGGATCTCTTGATTCTATTGTTGTTGACCTTGGGTTGGCTAATTAGGGCTGGTTATTTCTTATTTCTATTCAATATTATGAGACTGCTTGCCCCTGCTACCATCCACTTTCCCCCCTCAATTTATGAGGCAGAACAAGATGATTCAAGTTCTATGGTTCTGTTGATAAGAAAAAGAAAAAGAAGGAAAAAATAATCTTAAAAAGTTTTAAAAAATCATGGAGAAGCTCCTATCTAGAAACTGTGCATATAAATTTAGAAAGAGGAGGAACAAAAAATAGAAAAAGGAAAAACAAAATCCAACAGAGCAAAGCAAAACCTCTTCTTTGCTTAGGGCACCATCCCATTTCCAGTCGAATTTGGGGCTTGAGAGGCTTATGTTTAATTCTCCAGGAGTTCTGAGCATTATTTCTTTTCCATCCTCAGTTTTCTCTTCAAGCACTGCTCCTGGGCTTCCTCCTGACGTCACCATTGCGTCATTAAATCCCGATTCTGACTTTCAAGATGTGACTTTTGTTGTTTCTAAGAGGTCTCTTTGATCAGAAGACTTGTGACGTCTTTTGTCAGCTTGGCCATTGTTCTCATTTCTACTGACACTTCTCTGGTTATGTCTTGGGTTTCCTCTTTCGGATCCAGATGGCACTCCCTTTCCTACTCCTTAAGCACCTTCCTGCCACTCTCAAAATACAAGTAGGGCAGTTTTGGGACTTTCTGTAAACTGAGGGTTTACATGCAAAGAACATGAGACTTCATTCGACGTAGATTTATCCTGCTCACTGAAGACAGGCATTTCCCTTGTTTGTTAGAGTTGTCGCCTTCATTCTTCTTAAAGTGAGCCAAGTCATGATACTCAAATCCATCCCACTTGTCCTTTCATGAGCAGGGAACCACTGAAAGGTCTGAGAGACATTTCAAGCTCTGAAAAATCACCATCAAAGCATTCCTGATCAGGAAGAGAGCGTCTTTGCAATGCCTCCATGGCTATTCAAGGTGGACCGTGGACAGACCTAATTATTAAACCATTTGCTCAGATCCCTGGACGATGCAACTTGACCAAACAATCAGGCCCTGGAGCCCATAAAAATCTGTTGGTTGTGGAAGGGGAGACCTATTCAAGTTCTGAGTGTACATTTCTCATTGGCTCCAGAAGAGAAACTAGAAGGGGCTTGAATGGTAATATGTGGCTTAAAGCAATTGCATCAATGTGGTGATGCAGACTTGAGCCATGCCTTCAGAACTCATGTTAAATCACAGGCCTGGCTAAGAATATCAAATTTTAAGCATCTCTAGGCTTCCTGTGCACTGCTCAGAAGTTTCTCCAATAAATCGAAATAGAATTCAAACATGAAGGCTCTGGAATGTGGTTTAGAGGCCGATCATTCCTTTCCTGTGTGAAGCCCTGAGTTTGATCCTGGAACCACAGATTTTCATGTGATTATCTTCTTTTTGAAGCTCTCCATTTTAGTCCCTTCATGGTCACCATTTTATGTTATTGGTGTCATAATAAAGCAGGGAACAATGGGGATCAACTCAAGAAAAGTGTTTCTATCCCTTTGCTTGACCCCCCTTGGCCACCAGCACCTGAAGAAAATGCTTGGCTTAGATTAGGACTGGCAGAGTCTGTTCTAATCTTGGCATAAACATTATAGGTTTTTCACTTGCCCTTTAAGAAAGAAGTTTCAGGAGGAGACAACTGGTAAAGCAAGATGGCATTTATTGAAACTTATTTAGAAAGTTATGATGGGAGAGAAAGAGAGGAAATGAGTGTTTTGGAGAAAATGCAGGCTTCTCCAGAATGGGAATAAACAAGCAAAGAAGTATAGAGATCAAGCAAACAAGATATGTATTCAAGAGGGAATGTGGGCTTAAAGAGCCAGCTAGAATGTGTGCAATTTAAATGGTTGAGTTATTTTATGTTTGAGAAGTGACTGCACTAGATTCATTAGCTAATTCTTGCGATTTAAAAAAAATACTTTGGATCAAATTGCACTTTGAGGGATGCCCACAGAATTTTAATTAATGTTAATAGGTCTAATTTCAGTTCTGTATATAGTGGTTTTTGCTTCAGAGAGGTGTTGAACAGTATAGCCTCCCACCCCCTATTTTTTATAGGAAAAGAAAATCAGTTTTTTGCATAGCAACAATGCATTGCAGGTGTATTCCCTATTAGCATAGGTTTTGTGAAAGGGCATTGTTGGCTCTTTTAATTTGAACAGTGGTGGTAAGTTTTGTGACATCCACATTTGCCCCACTGAGTGGCGGGATTATGCTAACCTTCCCATTGACCAGCTCCAGAACTTCTTTTCTTTGCTTTATTTTGTGAAGAGATAAGGCCTATGGGAAAGAGAAAGATCTTAGTGCTGAAATATTATAATGAAAGAAAAAATTGTTACTATTTATAGCTTATGGCAACGTATAGACTAAAGTTTTGTGAAATATTTTAGCACTACTTGTCACTATCCTCCTGGGAGGTCATTAGTAGTATTTATAAGCCAATAAACTACTCTAATTTATTTTTTCATATGCAGATGATTCTTACTCAAAGGACTTTAATGATGAAAATTGTACTCCATGAAAAAAAAAATCTGTCTGGTGGTATTTTGATGCCTAAAGGTTCCCAATTTTAAGTATAAATGCAGACCCTCTCTCAAATGAAATTCTAGGGTTAGATGTTCCCAGAAAAATCATGTCACCATTAAGATCTTAAGGCTGTTACAACTTGTCTCCTGGATCTAGAATTTAAAGTTTAGCAGAAGGTAGAGTGAATGTCTAACCAAGCAGCTGTTATTTATAAAACATCAGCAGTTATTTGTATTTTACTAAAAATGTTGATTGGTTTTCGAAAAATTTTAGGAAGACATTCATCTTTGCATCTGATTTATACATTTGCTACACCCTAAAGAATTCCTAGTTTTCCTTCAGAGTCCTATCTAGGATCATAAAGTCAATACAATATCTTTTTTGGAGGAAGCCAAAATAGATTAGAAGGATTAGGGCTGATCTGGGATATATAATGCTGGTGTTAAAGCAATTAGTTCTGTTAAATATGAGTGAGATGAGTGTTTTATATATTTTTCTTCAATAAAATATATAGTCATGTGTATGCATGTATAAAAATGCAGTACTCATGCAGAAAACTGTTAGAATCTATCAATGGGTGTTTAATCATAGTAATGTCACAGCAAAAATAAAAGATTGGTCAAGGATGTTTGGCTTTTCTATAAAATCTGTAGACAGTAATGCAAGATAAGATATATTTCTCATATCAAGCCTGTCTTTTGTTTACACAACAAAGTTATTATGATAATTACATGGTAATATGCTGCCCATGAGGATTTTCTGTAGTAATAGAATTCACTTGAGGATGTAGCTTTTGAGCCAATATGTGACTATTACTACCTAAAAATTATATGAGCAGAGTGACAATTTTGTACTCCAACAGTTCGATAATGCTTGGGTGCAAGTTGATGATAAAGAAGGGGGAATATTCAGGAATATTTGGGGGATTTTTTAAAAAATATTGTCTTAAATGAATTTTGATCTGGACAATATTTTGGAATGAAGAGTCAAGTCTAAGATTTTGGATGTATGTGTGTGTGTGAGGGAGAGAATAAGAAAGACAGAGACAGAGAATACAAAATAGAGAGATTAAAATAGACAGAGAGAGGGAGATAAAAAGGAGAGGGAGGGAGTAAGTGAGAGAGAGAAAGAGAGAGAGAGAAAGGAGAGGGAGAGAGAGAGAAGGAAAGAGAATAAGAAAGAGACAGAGAGGTGGGAACTCATATTGACATGTATGGAATCCCACTAGGGGGAGCTCTTGACTGGCTGTTCATAGGCTTGACCATTGTCTGTAGGAGACAATTTTTCTTTGTTTGAAAATTTTCAAATCATCAATGAAAATGCTGCAGAGATGGCAGAGCTTTGGGGCTAAATCACTGGCTCTTAGTTCAGTCTTCAGGTGAGGATGGAGTGGTGTTTGTCTTCTTTGTTCCTTGCCAAGATGATTTTTCCATGTTTCATGACAAAAGATTGTAGAGTTACTGTAAATATTTTTTTTTACCCAAACGGACAGCTTTTCTACAGTGAAAGACATTCCACTAAGACTGAATGGTTAATAAAAAAAAAAAAAACAAAAAACAACTAAAACTTTACTAAGGCCTTTCCAATTTGAACTCAAATCAATTAAATTATTTTAGAAACACGATTGCCTTGAGTTATACAGCAATGCAAGTCTAAAATTTGGGAACTTTGTGATTATCAATACCCTGATTAAAAGAGCCATTAAGGAGAAAATGATTAGCACAATGGACAGAAAATGTATTTGAAAATATTTATAAAGTCATCACCAGGGGAAGAGGACTAGAATATGCCAAACCTAAGTTAATAAGTGATACCGGTTTGAACAATTTTAGGACAATTTTATTGTCTTTATTCTCCTATCTCTCACCATTTTATTTTTTGTCTTTTTTAAATTGAAGGGGAAAAAATAAAGCAAAGGGCTTCTTTCTCTACCATGTTCCTTCCCTTTTTTCTCCACTTTAATGACATTTGGCAGGCTCGGCTGTGTAATGCTTGACTGGTTTTATTGTTGTCTGTTCCCAGTGGGGAATAGTTGACACTGCTCTCTGTTTTCAATTGATATCCATTTTCAACAATATTGCTTTCTATTAGATTCCTGCACAGTTTGTGCCAAGCAAACTGAATATTTACTGGGCTGACCCCAAAGCCTTGAAATCAACAAACACTAGAATAAGCAAAATATACACTTTACAGATCAAATGTTTTCAAATGCTCCTTTCAAAATTATTATTTTTAAATGCACTGTGAACTGTGGATTATAGGATATGATATCACTACTTATATCGGCCCACTTTTATTTATTTATTTTTCACACATTAAATAAGAGGATTAACCATGAATAGAATAGTTGTGTATACTACCTAGGCAAGGTTAAAAGCAATTAAATTTTCCATATTTAGCAAGCTCTCCTTCTGAGCACTAAAGCATGTCTGCTCATTGCTTTTTAATGTAGATGTAGTTACCAAGACTGTACTGAGCCCAGCAGTTGTGTCTTACAAACCTTTTCATGGCTTTCTTGGTGCTCCGGGACTCTGTATTAGAACTGAGGGGTTAAAAAAACCTAACTTGCTAGTGAGTTGCATAATATTTTAAAGTCCTTTTCCTTCAATTTACTAAGCAAAGTTTTCAGCTGTAAATCCTATTTACATTAGAGAATAGATGGCTACTGACTACAGGAAAGAAAGATATCTGTAATTTGGAGATAATCAGAAAATGATTAAAAAGAAAAAAGATTGATTGGTGGTTTTATGATTAATATGCAAGAACAATTGCAATATCCTAAAAATATGTTATTTTAAAAATGGCTTACCATTATTTCTACACTGAAGTTTAAATAAATTGAATATATATGTCCTAATATTTTATTTATTTCATAAAAGGTTTCAGTAAAGTTGAGGTGACTTCTCTTGGTAATTCAAGCAAAGAAGCCTGAATAGTGAAATAAGAGTTGATATATTAAGGTCAGTCTTTAAAAAAACATTACATTCAAACATATATTTTCAAATGATATTTAGATCCTTCTGAGCTCTCTGTGGCAGAAAGAAAGCTATTTGACAAGACTAACAAGTCATGGGGAAAGGACGGTGAGCCAAATTTTTCATTTCAAGTTTGCTGCCCTCTCTCTTCTGACCCTTCTTTCTTCCTTTCTTCCATGCATATTTATTAAGTATTTATTAAGTATTTGCATCAGAGACTCAATACTTACCAGGGAGAGACTAATTTTTCTGTTGGCATTTCCTTCATTCCCTACAGCCGACTAACTACTCCAGCTCAAGTACTTTCCTTGTGTATCATTTGCCCATTAGAGCAAACCGTTTACTGTACCTTTTTTGTTCTGAGCCTTTTACTGCTTCTCAGAATATGTGTGTATGGCAGTTGCAATACACTAGAGCCTTTAATGATTGTGTACCATTTGCAGCATCTTGCTCAGAAAATGTGGTCAAGTGGAGATTGTGCAGGCCTGGCAAACTGTGGCCTGGGTCTGATGTGCTGTGTGGTTCTGGGAAAATCCCTTACTCAGCTTCATTTTTTACCATCTGTGTCTCAGTTTTTCTATTTGTAAACCAGGCATAATTAAAACTGCCCACTGGGCCTTTCACAGGCATGCTGGGAGGATTAGCAGGCGGCTGCAAACCTTCCTGAGCTTTTTGAAAGAGAGGTAGGTGCTCCAGAATATTTAAGGCAATTTATTGGCTGTATTTGCATTTATTTAAACATCCATTTTTTCCCCCAAGCAAATAGAGGCAATTTTGCCCTGAAACACTGTACATGGTTAATTAGTAGAAAATGAATCAAAAAAATTTTTTTGGATTCCAAGAATGCCTGCATGCTCATGGCCAACATGGAACTAATATAATATGCGAAGATGATGTTGGATATTCTGAAAAGATTCCTCTCAGTCTTAACAATAAATTGTCCCTTTCTCAGTTTCTTTGCTTGCAAATATAATGCACTCCCTAACTTGACTGTCTTATAGAGCTTCAGAGAAAATAAATAAAACTAAGACATGTATTAAATTATTGAGAATGACATGATTCATTATTGTATAAATTACACGTTATTGGTTTTTGAAAGTGGGATAAGACAATCATTTCAAAATTTCTCTCTTTTTTTTATTCATTTCTTAAGATTTATCAAATCACTGTGTGATACCAAGTTACAAAATTGTTAGTGACTGAGTTTTAGTCATACAATGTTTGAGCACCAATCCCTTCATCAGTGTTTATTTCTCTTTCCCAAGGGGCCCCCTCAGTTTCCCCTTTGACTTGCAACCTGGCAGACACTTTTCTCTATTATTTCGTTTTAGGCCCTGTTGTTTAGGCAGATTGCTACTGAGAGGGGATAATGCATATCACTTTATCTCCTTCAATACCTAGGTCTTGGCCAGAGGGACGACTTTCCATTGCCATCATACTCGAGGTCCCATTCTAAACTAGACACCCTCCCTGCATTGTGGTTAGCTTTCTACTAACCCTTGGCCTTTGTTTCTATTGTCTTTGAGTATTATTCTCCTACTATGTTTCTTGAAATCTCTCAAATCATTTTAATCACTTTATGTCTGTCCCTCTGACACATTTCACTAACTGCACTTGCACAGAAAATATAGTTATTTTAAGAGTAAAATATTCCCATCTGCCCAATTTCACCTTATCCAGGATGTGTGTGTATTTGTTTGATTTTGCTCATTGAATTTTTATTATCTTCTTGGTTAAGTATTAAGTATTAATTGTTTTGGAAATAGTTAGTTTTCCAATTTCTTGCTACTGAAAATTACCCTCAAATGAGGGAAGCTTTCATTTTGATAGAAAAGGGCAGGTTTTGTGATCCAGAATTACTTTCTGGCATGAATATTTATTTATTTTTTTAAACTTCACTTATTAATTGATTGATTGGTTTTGGAGCCACACGCAGTGGTGCTCAGGGATTACTCCTGGCTCTGCACTCCGAAATCTCCTCTGACATATTGGGGAACCATGTGGGATGCTGGAAATTGAACCAGATCCCTCCCCAGTCAGCTGCATGCAAGGCAAGCACTCTACCGCTGTGTTATCTCTCTGCCCATGAACGTTATTTAGAACATTGTATAGAACATTGTTCTGTAGCTATAATATATAATATAATACTGCCTACACAAATTATTTTCTTAATATTTTATTATAATATAATATAGGTATAATCATGTTTTCCAAGTTGTATTAGAAGTCACTTATGCATTTATTTGATTTTTTTTCTTTCCAAATGTGGAAAACAGTACATCAAAGCAGTGGCATGAGGTGGGGAACTGACTGACATAGGCATATGGAGAAAAATGCTGACCTAAATCTCACTCACT
The DNA here is from genome assembly GCF_024139225.1 of Suncus etruscus. Taxonomy (NCBI): domain Eukaryota; kingdom Metazoa; phylum Chordata; class Mammalia; order Eulipotyphla; family Soricidae; genus Suncus; species Suncus etruscus. The sequence continues at coordinate 5,512,342 of NC_064857.1, forward strand.
CAGTTGTCATGCAAAGAATAGAGACTTCAGTGTCTGAAGCTCAGACTCTGAATTACAAAAATAAATAAATGAATAAATAAATAAATATTTTTATTGTAGCACCATTAAAAATAGCCAAAATCTGAACAACCCAAATGCCTAAGAAGAGATAACTGGAGAAAGAAACTATGATGTATACACACATTGGAATACTACCCAATCAAGAAAAGACAAAATCATTCAATTTACTACTACAGGCATGGAAGTGGATGACATGATGTTAGGTAAAATTCACCTGAGGGAGAGGGACAGATACAGAATTATATCTCTCACATGTGAATTATGAAGAAACAGCAATGAAGTAACAAATGACCAAATTCAAAAGGATCTAAAAAATGGTCTACAGAACAGAGTTGACCATGATGGAGAGACAGGGGTGGAATTTGAAGGTGACATTGAGACAACGGTAGAAAGAAGTGGATACTCTCTCTGATGAGAGGAGGAGTGTTTGCATAGAACTAACACTAACAATCATGTAAATCATGGTAACTGAAGCCAAAAAATATTAAGTTGACTCTTAGAGAGTAGGACATTGCAAATAATGTAACATAAATGCTATTATTGTCCAAATCATCACATAATACAGAAACACAGAAATCTTCTTAGGGTTGAATATGAAGTATTATAGAAAGAGGAAAATTAACTGCATGGGTCCTAGATTTAAAGGCATGCTACTACTTTCTTTCCTCAACCTGAAGTCTCACCTAGGGATGCTTGTCTAATCTAGGGATGAAGGGTGCTGGCTGTTGTACTCATGGCAACATCTCCAGTGACTGCAGTACTTGCCCCTCATTCCCCCCACTTTAGTAAGAACAAAAGAATTTAACACATGAGGAAGAGAGCTTCAGGGATGAGATCTCATCTCAGAAACTTAGCCTTGAAGGAGAAAGGGACAGACTTTGGAAGGACTTCACAAAAAAAGAAAATATTATCTGTCCAGAGACAGATTCTGTAAAGGAGTAATTTAGTGTCTGTGGTTGACTGAGTTTCATAAAAGGAAGAAAATAAAACCGGAGGCCTCTTTGTGAAGTTGAGGTATGATTTTATTTATTTATTTTTTTTTGTTTTCTTAACTAAATAAATCCATCAGATGACAAAGAGGAGAGTGTAGTAGATTAGACAGAGAAGGCATGATTGAAGACTTGAAGGCAGGGTCAGCTTGAGATACATTGATCACAGTCTCATTAGGCCTGGAACAGAAACTAAAATGAATTTAAAATGTGGGGATGGGGAGGGGTAGGGTAGAAAGGGGACCAAAGGGAAATATCCGTACATTTTCCAGCAGCCTGATTCATAACACAGAGATGAACTCAAAACACTGAGAAACAATTCATCGGTTAAATTCCTGACAGATACTGAGCTAGTGCAAAATGTTTCTTTCATACCAACTCTCTCTCCTTGTCTTTCTTAGCCAAATGCGCTTAACTATTTTCTATAACTAAGAAAAGGGTTTTTAATCCTCATAAATATCTCTGATATCTTCTAAGATAAAACAGAAAGATATATTCCAAGTAAAGTCAAATCAAGTGAGGATGCTAGGAGACTTGACAAATAAGACAGGTCATTATTACAATGATAGGTCATTACATTGATTTAGATGTAAAGAAGCATAGATTAGCACTAAAAATGATCTATAAAAGGCAATTGCATATTTCATTAAGTTGCAAGTGAAGCCAATCATAAAATTTAATATTAGGAGGAATCAGACTAATTGGCATTGAATTAAAGAACTTATTAAAAACTTAAATTTAGCCTTCCAAGCCCTTCATCAGCTGCCCCACGGTCCAGGCCCTCATCAAATTTTATCCCTCATTATTTTTCACTTACGTGAAAAACTGTTATGTTCAACTAATTATCCTTTTCCTACTCACTAAATCTTTTTTCTCTTTTTTCCTTTTAAATCACAGTAATGTATCAGTGCATTACAATACTTTATTTTTGGCTGCCCATTATTATCAACCAGGGTATATAAATAGTATGTTCACGCCAAAAGTCCAGTTTAATCCTTTACAATGTACTTCTTCCTTTTGTTCTCATCTTCCTGCCCCATTCCCTTGACAAACCTTTGATTATCCCAGATCATCTTGGATCACGAATATAGCCTGCAAGGTAGCTTTTTATTAAATTGATCTTTTATCTTAATGACCTAGGTGAGTGAAATCATATGGTGTTTATCTTTACCTATTTCACTAAAATGCTTTCACGGTCCATCTGTGTAGTTTCACCTTGCAGGATTTCATCCCCTTTTGACCGTGAAATAGTGTTTGGACATTGTGACCACATCTTCTTTATTCTGTTATCAGTCTATGTACACGCAGGTTATTCTCAGTACTTGGCTATTTTAAATACTACTACCACAAGCGTGACGCTGCATGTAGCTCATTAAATTAGTATTTATGTGGAAGATATTCAGAAGTGAGATAATAACTGGGTCATTTGAAATTTCTATTTTAATTTTTGGAGGGATCATTGCATTGCTCCTCATAATGGCTGTACAAACTTAGAGGCCTATGAACAGTGTATAAAGGTTTTCATATTATTATATATTTTCTAGCACTTGTTATTTCTTATCTACACAATAACAGTAATAGCTCCTTTTATTGCTTTTGTTCTGGTGCCACATGCAGGATTTACTGAGGGATCTCTCCTGGTGGGGCTTAAGGAACCAGGTCAGGTGCTGGGGATTAAAACCAAGCACACCATTGCAAGGGTGCAGTTGTTTTGATTTATTGTTTGCTAAGGATAAGGGACAATAAGCATGATATCATGTGTTTATTGATCAGCGGTATGTTTCTTTAGAGGTTCTTTTATTTAGATCCTCTGCATTTTTAACAAATTTTATTGATTTGTTTTATTTTGGGGTTAGGGCCTCATTTGACTGTGACTTCTCAGGTATTATTCCTGGTAGTGCTTAGAGAACCTTCTATTGTGCCAAGAATTAAAGAGCAATTGGCTATGTGTGTGACAAGTAGTGTAGATCTTAGACTATCTCTTTAGTTCCCCATTGCTGAAAAATCAGTTTGCTTAATTAGTTTATTAAGCTTTATGAATGATTTGCCTATTGTAGAAGTCAATTCATTGTTAGATGTATGATGTGTAAATATCTTTTTTATTTTAGAAAAAATATTATTTTTACTTGGGTCTACCGCAATTTTTCTTTGCTGTTTACTTTGCCCAATTCTTCATTTTTTTTTATTCAGTTCCCATTACATATTTCAAGAACTGGTGAAAAAAATTCTCAGGCAGTTCATGAATAATTATTCTGGATTCAAGAGAGCTCAATGATTAACAGCACTTCTTATTTAGCACCTGAGTTTTGAATACTTGAGAAATACACAGCAAAAAAGATGAGGAAGATCAGAATAAATATGACCTTTATTCTGATATGGCTGCAGAATATGATAAAATGGATTTTTGTCATGCAGAGTTAGGACACACACACACACACACACACACACACACACACACACACACACACACCTAATAGGTAATTAGCTGCAGAAAGGGGCCTTTCAAACCGAGAGCAGAATATATACACTCTATTTGTAGTTTCATACTCAAGTAAAGGGTGAAAGTCATTACCCCAAGTTCATCGACTGGCACATGAAACTATTGTAGAGACAGAGACCAGATGAATTTCACTGGGGCTCTGATTCATGAAAAGGAGTGGAGAAAAATTATTATTTTATGCAGCAACTCCCCTTAAACATTTCTTCAGAGGGTTATTCATTGATGTCATTATTCTAAACACAGTGATTATTGGTCTCCATCATGGATGCAGAGTCATTTGATAATTAGTGCTAAGAAAATTAGCGTAAAAAGTAGAACCCATGCATTCTTGCAATAACTGAGAGAACAACGTTGAAAGAGGAGAGTTGGATGATTGAAGAATTGCTCAGCATTTATCCTAAAGCAGGGTGGTTATCTGAGAAGGAAAACTGAGAAGCTGAGCACAATCAATTGCCACAGTGGGACTGTGAAGGAGAGAGCAGGAAGGCACTTCTGGGAAACCCAAGACTAAGGAGTTTCTGCCTCTGTGTTTCTGTTACTGAGTGGGTGCTGGCTGGGGTTGCTGTAATAAGGTACTTAGTTAATGACAAGTAAACATTGGACAGAGAGGAGCAAGTGACAAGCATGGGACCCAGGTCCCTTTTATGTGAGAACCTAAGAATAAAAAGTACTTTATTATTGTTTCTCTTTTACTTTCTCATTTTTCCAGCTTTAATGTCAAATCATAGAGGAGAAAAGAGATTCCAGAAGCAGTTTTAATTCAAACAAGTTTATGATAAAATTACTCAGTACAATTGAGATATAGCCTCCTTTTTAAAAATAATATTTTATGACATCATCTACATCTTAAGTATGTATCATTAAAAATAAACACGTGAAAAGTCTAAATTTATCATTTATTATACAATTGATTATTTTACCCAAGTAATCAATACACTGATAGTTTATCATTCAACGTATTTCTCTTTAGCCAGGCTTAACATCAAAACAAAGACAAAGACTTGAATTATAGTACATTGGATAAGGCATTTGCTTTGACTACAGCTGACTTGGATTTATCCCGGGCATTCCATAAGGCCCTCCAAGCAATGCCAGGAGTAGTTCCTGTGAACTAGGAATAACCAAAGATTAATAATAAGAATAAATTAATAATAATTCATGTTAATAATAAGTGGAATAAGCTAAGAATAATATATGGGCACAAACACACCCAAACAAAAATCTTCAAACACAAAAATTAATGTTTCTGTTCTTCACGATATAATTAAAAGTTATGTAATTCATTTCCCAGAGAAGCATTCATGAAGTTTTGTATGTTGACTTATTCATCTTTCAGTGATGTTTGTTCCTTTGCAAGCTCACTCATATTAGCCCTTTAATATTCTGTAACTTAAATATTGATAATGTAAACCATTAGAAACATATCCCATGTTAAGTGATATGAGAATCAGAGACAGAAAAAAAAAAGAAACAGTGTGTCCTTACTTAAATAATAAATACTTATAAATTTAGCAATCCTCTTTCCGTCAAGTTGTCACATGGTCAGAGATGTTATTGCTAATGTACTCCAGTAACTACCCTATTTCATACTCTTTTTGCCCCAAGTATATGCCTAAACTTATCATAGCGATACAATTACAGTGATAGTGAGAAGTAAGTTTTTCTGTCCTAAAGATCTGCGCTATTAACAGTCTGTCTTATGTTGGAATACTATGGATCCCTCTTTACTTTCATCAAAGAACACATGCGTATTACAAGTAAACTTAGCTTAGGGATGATAGTACAGTGGGTAAAGCATTTGCTTAACACGGGTTTGAGTTTTGGTATCCCATATAGTCCCCAGAGCCCATCAAGAATGACCTTTGAGGGGCCGGGTAGGTGGCGCTGGAGGTAAGGTGTCTGCCTTGCAAGCGCTAGCCAAGGAAGGACCACGGTTCGATCCCCCGGCGTCCCATATGGTCCCCCCAAGCCAGGGGCGATTTCTGAGCACATAGCTAGGAGTAACCCCTGAGCATCAAACGGGTGTGGCCCAAAAACCAAAAAAAAAAAAAAAAAAAAAAGAATGACCTTTGAGAGCAGAGCTCTCAACAGGGCTGAATATGGATGCCCAAAACAAACTAAATACTCAGCCCATATTATGTAGTTGTATGTTATAAATGCATATATATGTATATGTGCATATATGTGTGTATACACACACACACACACACATGGTCTTTGTCCCTGACTCAAGGCAAAGTGCTTCTAAATATCTTGGAAAATCCTAGATATAAGATTCAGAGGAAAGTATTCTAATCAAGAAGTCTCTGGAATTCACAAGGGGCGAATATGTATCCCAGCAGTAGTCATCTGTTCAGGACCTGGTACATATATGTTTGCATCTTATTCAGCTTCCTGAAGCTCATCTCCCCATATTGTATTGTTTGTGAATGGTACTATAAATACTCAAATTGCCTTTGTATAAGAACATTTTTTACTCTAGATAGTTTTAGAACTGGGACTTATCAATAGAGGAAATCATAAAAGGTTGAAATGTTGAATCTGCAACTCATGCTTTGTGTAGGGTGATAAAGTTCATCACCAATGACAGAAATGTTGTCAATAATGACATTGTAAGGGTTTCGGAATAATAATACTGAATGCAAGTTAAACATTCCAACACTACATATTGTCCACCAAACTCATCAGGAGTGATCCATGAATACAGAGCCAAGAGTAAGTCCTAAGCACCACTGGGTATATCCCCAAAACAAAACAAAGAAAATAATAATATCATTATAATTAAACCTCCATAAAAGCATTTGGAGAGTATCTGATTTTTTAAAAATGCGTATAAACTCTGTAGGGGGGCGTAATCTCCAATTTCATAGGAACAGTCTACTAAATGGCTTTTTCCATATTCCTTTTGGTGACCATATGTATCTTCTAACCTTAATGTTCATTTGTGCCCTTTGTAATAAGAAATAAAAATTATAGTATTTTTCTAATTGTAAATCAAACATAAATTAATAAAACTGATGTTGGGGATATTTGGGACCTTTCACATTAAAAGTAAGCCAGAGTGAATAACGAGGGGTACCAATACTTAAAATCACATTTAAGAGCTTTCTGTGGATTGAGTTCTTTGCCTTATGGTCTCTGATGCTGTATGTATCAGAATTATTTGTTGGAAAAAGAAAAACATTTTAATAGCAAACCAATTTATTCTTGAGAGAAATCAATCATTCCACCAGTGAAACTAGTCCTGTTCTTTGATGCTTGGTTTGCTATGTGAAAAGCCATCTGGGGCTGGAGAGATAGCACAGTGGTAGGGCATTTGCCTTGAAGGCAGCTGACCCCGGAACAAACCTGGGTTTGATGCCTGCCATCCCATATGGTTCCCCGAGCCTGACAGGAGCGATTTCTGAGCATAGAGTCAGGAGTAATCTTTGAGTGCCGCTGGGTGTAGCCCCAAAACAAAACGAAACAAAACAAAAGTCAAATTATCATGTTCATCTCTGCTTTCAGTTTAAAGAAACAACTGTTATGTACCTCTGGAAATATTTCTTCTTAGCAAAAATTAAATTCCTAATAAGTAGAGCTGGAAGTTATGAAGACAAGAAAGCAAAATTGCACGAACAGAAATTTAGCCACTTTATTTAAATAAATGAGTTCCATGCTCCCGAGAATTGGACAAAATGGTACTTTAGTCACATAGAAAATATTTAATACATCTGAATAAATACAAGTAGATTTACTCATGGAAGACAACACAATGTGTCAGAAAATGGTTGGCACTCAGCAGACTCCACAACACGTTCTTCAAGATTCTTTCTACCAAGCTAGCTGCTTCAGAGACATGATATCATGGCGAGTCCAGTAAATTCTATGGGAAGGAGACTAAGAACAACCCTCTTTGCTCAAGGTGAGTTTCATGGTCAAGACCAGAACTGTGTATAGACATTTGGTAAGTGTATAGATAGTGAATTTGACATGAGTACTGTGGGAGGGGAGGTAAACCTATGTCCCTTGTAAACATCTGTTCTATAATACACCTTTAAGGACATGATTTTTTTTAATTTTTTAATTTTTGTTTTTTTTTTGGGCAACAGCTGGTGACACTCAGGGGTGACTCCTGGCTATGTGCTCAGAAACCACTCCTGGCTTGGGGGACCATATGGGATGCCAGGAGATCGAACCGCGGTCCGTCCTAGGCTATCACCAGCAAGGCAGATGCCTTACCACTCCGCACCACTGCTCCGACCCCATAAAGGCATGAATGTTATCAAATGTAATGAACCTGTTATTAAATGAGTGGCAAGTTCTCAAGGAAATAGTGTTATATTAGGGGGTTGGTGTTGATCTCTGCTATGGACAGGTCTGATACTTATTGTATCATACTTATTGTATTATTATTGATTCACAGAACTATGAGAAAGTATTTCTTTAGTCACTACTCATTGAAGTTGTTTGCCAGAAATTGAATTCTGTCTTCATAAAAACTAAAATATGTGACAATGTTTTGTACTAAAACAAATGGTAAAAAGAGAAGTTAGGAAATATGGAAAATATGGGGGGGGGAATAACACTGAAAAGTGGATTACTAAAACTCAATCATGAATCACTTTGTTTACATGGTGACTAAAATATCTTTTGTTAAATTTTTTAAATTTTGTTTCTAAAAAAATTTTTTTGGATCACACTAATGATGTTTAGGGGTTATTCCTGGCTCTGCACTTAAAAATTGCTCATAACTCAGAGGACCTAATAGGATGCCAGGGATTGAGCCCGCATACATCCTGGGTCATCTGTATGCAAGGCAGGTGCCCTTCCACTGTGCTACCACTGGCTTAAACAAAAAAAAATTTTTATGGAGACTATTGTGAATTACAAATCTTTCACTGTTATATTTCAGACATACAGTGACAGTGAATTAGGGCCATGTCCACCACCAGTGTTGACCTCCCTCCACCATAGCATACATCCCATAACTCAACCCTTATTCCCCTGGACAGCTAGTGTAACAGGTCCATTTTGTGTTTAGCTTGTTATAATTTGGGTCTCTTGAATCCATTGTCATTGACTTTGGCTTGATTATTTAGATCTGAATTTTTTTTTCCACTCAATGCACTCGAGACCACTTGGCCTTTGGGACTCAGTCACTTTTTATTTTCTTTTCTCAATTTGTAGGAAGACATAGAAAAATGAGTCAGAACAAAATGCTTCATGTGTAACCTTCTATGAAAATGGCAGGAATCCCTATCTAGAAGATATAAATAAAATTAAAAGAAGAAAAAGGGGGCCCGGAGAGATAGCACAGCGGCGTTTGCCTTGCAAGCAGCCGATCCAGGACCAAAGGTGGTTGGTTCGAATCCAGGTGTCCCATATGGTCCCCCGTGCCTGCCGGGAGCTATTTCTGAGCAGACAGCCAGGAGTAACTCCTGAGCACTGCCGGGTGTGACCCAAAAACCAAAAACCAAAAAAAAAAAAAAAAAAAAAAGAAGAAAAAGGGGAGCACATGTGGAAAGTTCTGGGGATGTTTTTTGTTTGTTTAGGTGCAGTAGATGTTGGAAATTAGAAAGGAAATTCCCTTGGCCTAAGAGATACAGGGTGTCCTTTGATTAAGTTATTGCTGTTTCCTCATCATTAGGGTGTCAAATGAACCTACCCTGGAGCATTTTTTGCCAGAGTGTTTGTTATAAGGGCCTCTCTTTGGAAAGTTTGATTTCTGGTGCTGGTGCAGGAAATGGTGCCAGTTCTAAGGTCGGATCCAGGGTTTTGGGTTCAACGATTGATGTCTGATCAGTTGAGGCCTAAGTCAGGTCCCCATGACAAATGTTCAGGGTGGAAGGCACCCTCGCTATAAAATGTATGAGTTTTTATCCCTATTAGATAAGGGCTTAAATATAATTCTTTTTAAATAAAGATAAAATAAAAATATTTTTAAATATACCAAACAAACTTATAGGTTTAGATAAGAAAATTTTCAGTTATAAAATTGATATAAACACATGGGAAATTCAGAGCGCCTAGCTTATTCTATATTCAAAAATAAACTTGTTTCTCATCTTCAGATTGCAAAAGATACTTGAAAATATAACCAAGAAATTAATTTTGATTATTTTGTAATGACCACAGAAATAGTTATGGTGTTACCATATAGAACTAGACAAGAAGCTTTCTAAATATCTTCATTGTATTAACTATTGAAGCCTGATTTGTTTCCCCCAATTTCAGAAGACTGCTTTTTAAAAAGTCATGTATATTCTTTGTCTAAATGACAATAGCTTTTAGAAGCCCACACAGTTTTAGAGCTATTTGTTTAAGCTTGCCTTAAAAAGAACCAATAAATTACAAAGTAAAATGATGATTTGGGACCTCAAATTTATTTGAGCAGGCAGATGATTAAAAGGGTCATATTCCTGTGAAATGTGGCTATTCTTCATGTGGATTTTTGAATTTTTATAGACTGATGACTTTCAAGTATTTTATATTGCTTCTTTTTTGAGTGAAAAATATATTATGGTGATTTTGTTGCCACTTTATTTTTATATTTTAAGTGTATTGGGTGGGTTGAGGGCAGATAAACTTGCTTGTCTAGTTCATAAATTTCTGAATTAAGTTAAATCATATGAAAGAATCTGCAACCTACAGAACTCTTCACATCTGAACCAGATACAGCTCCTGAGATAGTGATTTTTGGGCTTAGTTAGAAATTAAATGAGACTTTTGGACAGGAAAAAATTGTAATGTTTGAGAAATGCAGGTAATTTGGTTAGTAGATGATGGTAGTGACTTAAAATAGTGATAAATTCTTTGCAGCATAACCCATGAAGGGGTGAAATTGCTTTTTGTGGAGTTGTGACTGGTTTCTGTGATGAAGAATGGTGGAAAAATTGTGGATATAAGGCTATGCACTTCCTTTCTTGGATCTTGTCCACTCTACAAGCTTGCCCTCTTTTATCTTGTGGAAAGAAGTCTAGTTGCCTTAGACTTTGCATCTGTCCCAGTTGAGGCCTCAGATGTTTATGTGAGATCATAAAGCTTCTATCTATTTCTATCAGTCTTTTATTTATTTTCTATTGAGATTGAAATTCTTGAGGATACAGTAAGTATTTTGCAACCTTTATGACTTCTGAACAGCTAGTAGAGAGCTGGATACAGATTGATGTTGGTTCAATGTTTATTTATTTTTTCTTGTATTTAAAGTGCCTAGAGCTCTTATTTCTCTGCTTGAAAACAGTGTCTAAAAGTGAGGCTATCACTTTCAAAACTTGAAGCTAGTTAAAGCAGTTTATAGATCTGCTGTTCCCAGTTCTCCTTTACTCCCAAGGATGAAATGTGTGGTTTTCAAAGTTAGATATTCTATGAGTAATAAAAACATGCCGCTACATAAAGAGGTAACAAGTTTCAAAATAAAGAAAAAGACTACAATCTTCCGGAAGTAGAAAATGATCCGAGCTGGAAGCCTTGTGCCCTGTGAGTATGCCCATCACTGAACCTAATAACCAGAGCAGTTGCACTGAAAGCAGTTGGCTGAATTTATGTTACTTCCTGTCTGGTCTGAATCTGTCCTGCTTTATTTTCTTACTGAATTCCAACTCCTGCTTTCATTTTTCCATTGACAACCTAATCTTTCCTTTGAACTTTCATTGCTATTAAGTTTTCCTGGCTTGAACCCTTTGCAATTTGTATGCATTTTAACTTAGACTCAGCCTTTGGAACTTTTCATTCAGCATTGCCGTAGATAAAATAATTTGAGATCATTTCAGCTTTTCATGAAATGACTGAACACCTGAGAAAGAATTTCCTGAGTGAAATTTTGGACTGGCGAGAGTCTTCACAGTGAGGTGAATTAGGAAGCCACAAGGAAGGTCTATTACATCTGTAGATTCTTATTATTTATTTATTTATTTATTTATTTATTTATTTATTTATTTATTTATATTTCAATATTTTCATTTAAGCACCATGGGTACAAACATGTTTGTAGTTGTATATTATGACAGGGAATCTCCTTAATTACTTAGAATACAATGAAAATCACCTCCAAGGAACAATTCTTGAAGCTGAGATAATATGTAGTCAGAAGAGAATTTTTCTTTTCCCTTTAAATTTCCTCTCACCTTCGAATGTTATTGTTCTGTTTTCTGCGTTGGTGACTAGGGAGGTAATCATACACCTGACTGTGACTTTCACATGCTTTGTTGCAGTGATCATCGAGATAACACACTATATATGAAGTGGCTCTGGGAATTGAACCCACAGTCTTCTGCCTCATCTTTGGGGACTTTGAAGACTTCCTTTGAAATCAGCTTTCTATCTCTCCTTCCCAGGTACTGCTTAAAATTTGAAAATTAGCCCCTCCAAATACTCTTACTCTGCTGCAAGGTGGAAGGAAGATCTTCTCTAGGGCTAAATTTCATGTCCACTGCCCTATTTACTGCAATGTCTATTTGGGAACCACATCTGGCAGTTCCCAGGGCTTACTCCTGGCTTTATGCTCAGGGATCATTCCTGTCTTCATTTAGGGAAGTTATTAATCATCAATATTCATGTTATGAGAGATCAAATATGGGTCAGCAATGTTCAAAGCAAACACCCTCATCTCTTGCCCATACCCAAAATTTATTATGTAATATAAATTGTATTTTTCTTTCTGAAATTAGAGAAATCATTTCCAGGTTATGCTACTGTTAAGTAGCATATATAAATATATTTACGTATTTACATGTATACAGAACTATAATAAGGGTTTTGCCTTTTGGTCTACTTTTTTTGGGTGTTATGCACAAAGGACTGTGATTGGGCTGGTCTGGAGAAAATTATATAAAGCTTAGTTCTGCCTCTACATTCTCTTCATTTTCTTTTTATTTATTTATTTATTTCTTTATTTATTCATTCATTCATTTGGCCACACTCAGCAGTGCTCAGTTACTCCAGGCTCTATGCTCAGGAATCACTTCCAGAAGGTTCAGGGACTCTATGGAATGCCAGGAATTGAACCTGGATTGGCCACTTGCAAGGCAAATGTCTTACCTGCTGTTCTATTGCTCTGGCCCATTCTCTTCATTTCTTAAGTTTGTTTGAAATTTTATCCTAAGAAACTTGTATTGTGAATGTTTATTGACCAAATAATAAATATTTCTTGAGTATAAAAATAGTTATAGTCCCACCAGCACTGGGTGTTCATTATTCACTACTTGTTTAATCTCTTTGGAAAACAGTTCTCATAAAACTAAAAACTTCAATATCACACAGAAATTCTACTTCTTGACATTTAACCCAAGTGTCCAAATACTCTACCCTGCCCCCCAAATCATTTGTGTTCCATTGTTCATTGAAGCACTATTCACAATCACCAAAATCTGAAAACAACCTGAGTGCAGAATTATTGTACATGCTACATACACACAATGTACTACTTCTTGTCTATTAGGGAAAATGAGATCATGAAATTTGCCACTACATGAATAAACATGGAAAGTATTATGCTAAATGAAGTTAGTTTCAGAATGGTTTTTCTTATATGTTGGTTATAAAGAAACACAGGCAAAGCCAAAGTTACCAAAAACTGAGAACTAGTCAACAGAACATAGCTTAATATGGTGGGAAATGAGAAGTTGAGGGGGGGAGCACTAAGATGGGATGGGAATTGGAGAGTGTGGTATTAGAATATTACTAACAGTTACAACTGCAGGAGCTCAAAATAATTCAAAAATAAATAGCAATACCAATGTATTTTTTCAGAGTTCAGAGAACATTTCAAAGATATCAATGGCAGGGAAGTTCATGAAAATATATTCCAAAGATTTATTTATTTATTTTTGGTTTTTGGGCCACACCTGGTGATGCTCAGGGCTATTCCTGGCTATGCACTCAGAAATCGCTTCTGGCTTGGGGGTCCATATGGGATGCTGGGGGATCAAACCACAGTCTCTCTGAGGCTAGTAAGGGCAAGGCAGATAGATGCCTTACTACTTGCACCACCACTCCAGCTCCAGATTTCTTCTTTTAACAAAGATGGATGGGCCAGTGTTTTTTTTTTTTTTAATTGGAAATGTTTATTGACTTTAAAGTGGTTATACAGGTAACATAGTGGTAGGATGTGGAGTTGTTTATCTACTGGTGTCTGGTCATCTAGGTCACTGAGCAGAATCTAGGTCATTGATGTCATTATTTTTCTATGGGTGTATTCCTAATTTTGTGCTGTGTATTCCTCCAACTCTCCCCTTTAGCAAGGACTCCAATTGTGCCAGGGGAATGGGCAAAGAAACCATTTGACTACTTCGTACTAAAAGTGGTCAAAAGGGGCAGGCCTCTACCAAAACAAAACTTGTCTAAACTCAGAGAATGTCTTTCAACTTTCCTATAAAACCAGAATGTGATTCATGTGTATGCTTTGAAGAGTCACACACAGACCACCAAAGTGATTCTTATTAAAATGTGACAGGGCCATGTCAGCAGATGACAATACTGCCTTTCTGCATTTGAGGCCTCATTAATACTTCAGCATTCATCTAAATAGGGAAGAGTGTATGTCCCTCAACTCCCTTGCCTCCCTTTATGCTTTTCCTTGATTATTACAGGTGTGCAAAAACCTTTTCCATGGGAAGCAACATGTCTCTGCACAGGAGACTGGGGTTTGGGAGTACATTCATCAAATACATGCCAGCTCCTGCAAAACTCCCTAGGAAAATTGTAGAACACCTGCATGCTAATGGTTTGATTGTTGGAGTTATTTTATTGTACAATCAGAAACCAACAGCTATGTCACTGAAACATGCTACAGGACTCCAAGCTGAGAAATTGGCCAGGAACTCCACCGCTGACAATTCTTATAATTAGACTTTTACTTTTATTCACCTATTTTATCTTATAAACAGGGTGAAATATAAAACATATGGTGGGAACTGTGGGATGTTGTTTCGGTATTTTCAGCTGTTTTCAATGAGCCTAAAGTATTGCAATTGGCACCATCATGCATCTAAAATGCTCAAATTGTATGAAAACTAAATATATTAGTTGAGAAATAATGTAGATATAAATATATAGTTTTGTTGGAATCTTCTCAAATATTTCTTTGTCTTGTGGAAAGTAACACAATCCAATGGCTTGAATTTTCTTTCCTCTTTGACCTGACTTTTGCTCCAAAGCCCACAAACCTCCTCGGAAAAACTACTCTTCTCCTGCTGGCATGAGATAATTCAGTCTCCATGATGTCTTAATCCTGGGCCTCCCTTAATTGACTTCTAACTGTGCTGCACTGAGCCTGCTAAGAGTTGCAATGTGGATCACAATTTACAAGGCACTGGAGTCATTGCTTGGACTCAAATTGGCCTGAACTATTCTTAAAAAAAAAAAAAAACACAATCTACAACAAGCTGTACAAGTGGAGACCAGTTACACTAGCATTCTGGGGGGGGGGTAAAGGAGGGAGATATGGGATGCATGCTGGGAACAGGGATGGGGGGAGGACAACACTGGTGGTGGGATTGTCCCTCATTTATTGTCACTGTGTACCTTAAGTAAAACTGTGAAAGATTTGTAATTCACTTTGGTCACAATAAAAATTAAAACAAACAAACAGCAACAATATAAGAGCCCCACATTTCAGATTCTATGCTACGTTAAGTGAGTTTTCCTTACTATCTCAGTTTGATAATTTTATTTTTTGGTGAGAATTTGGTTAGGAACAGAAAGAAAAACTCATTTCGGCTACTGATTCATTGTCACTTTTGTCTTAATAAAGTCTCCTGACTTGACCTAGCTTGTCCATTAGAAATGCTAATTAGAATTTCATGAGGGTATAGTAATTATTTGCAAATCATGTGATGTGGAATGCAAGGCAGTACAAAAATAAAAAACAAGAAACCAGCATCACCATGTTTTTACTTTTTCATGAATATCTGTGAGAACTATTTGTTAATGATGGAGTATACTAGCCAAATTGTAGCTACAACAACTAAGAACATTTTATTCTATGATTGCTTATGACTTTCAACATTAATTTTACCTATCCCACCCTTATTTTCCTGTCAGTCTTAAACTCCAACTTATCAAGCTGCAGAACACACGCACACACATGTATGGACAAGCATGTACACACATGGAAATAGGCTCTTTTAACAGCAGAAGTTATTAAACTGCTGGAATAAATACAATAGAATTTTAAAAGAAAAATGCCACAGCAAGTGTAATATAAATAAATGATAGTTAGGATGCAATTTTGGAATATAAATATGAAAAAGGGATTATAGGAACAAAAAAGAGAAATATCTATCTCAACTGTGATGAAAAGATACTTCTCTGAAGAATATGAAAGCTGAATTAATTAGTAATTATTTTTTCAAAAATAGAAAAGTTTATTTAAAAGTATAAGGGCAAGGAACTCCCCAGCTAAATATGACTGTGTATGTGTGTTTTATTGAACTGCCATCAATGACAGAGTTATTGTTTATTAAGTTTCAGGCGTACAATGTTCCAACATCTATCCCTTCATCGGTGTTCACTTTCCATCACCAATTTCCAACTCCGATTTCTCCCCTGCCTCCCAACCTACCTCTATGGAAGACACTTTTGAATAATTCTTAGAAGATAAATCAGAATATGTCATAATAAGAATATAGAGTGAGGATTTTGGATTAAGGAAGTCAATGAGTAAAGCTTTTGTAAAACCGTTAGTGTATACAAGAACCACTAGCAGGTGCATGTAAAAACTGCAGAGAGGGAGGGGTAACGAGGCAGGAGGTTATGCAGAAATCAGTAATGAGTGATCTTCTGTCATGCCAATAAGTTTGAAATTCATCAGAATTAGGATGATCTGTGGAGACAGAGAGATAGCACAGCGGTAGGACATTTGCCTTGCATGCAGCTGACCCAGGAAGGACCCAGTTCAATTCTGGGCATCTTATGTGGTCCCCCAGCCTGCCAGGGGACGATTTCTGAGTGCAGAGCCAGAAGTAACACCTGAGTGCTGCTGGGTGTGGTCCAGAAACTAGACAATCAATCAATAAATAAAAGTTTAAAAAAAGATTTAGGATGTTCTCTGATCAGGAAATGGAACTAATCATAACTGTGCTTATATATGTAGCTCAGAAAACAGGGTACAATATTGTTGTCAGGTAGAAAAGCTTTGGGAAACCTACTATGCTCAGCTTTGCACTCAATGCCCTTTAAAATCAACTCTTGAGTTCATTCTTTTTGCTCATAGGCACATTATTTTTCCATGTTTTAACATATCATAATTAATTAATTTTGATTCAAACTGAAAAACACAGTTTTTCATTAAATTGTCTTTTATTCACCTTAAAATACCTATTTGGGGGAGGTCAGGGAACTCTTACCATGTCCTTTATTTTCTGATTTATTTCTATTTCTACACTTACACATTGCTATCTTTTTCACGAGATTTTTTTTAAAGCAGTTGTATTGATTGATTGGTTTTTGGGCCACACCTGGTGATGTTACTCCTGGCTCTGTGCTCAGGGAACCACTCTTGGCATGCTCGGGGGAGCATATGGGATGCCAGGAATCGAACCAAGGTCCATCCTGGAGTGGCCACATGCAAGGCAAATGTCTCACCGCTGTGCAATCTCTTGGGTCCCATTTTTCACGAGATTTTATCTTATTTTTATTATATGGTACAGTCTCAGAGAGAAGAATTTCACGTCTGTATATGCATATCTGTATTGCTTGTGGTTAGCTCAATTGATATTGAATAGTTTTGAATAAAATATGGGTAGATATTTCTCTGCTTTCATATACTAAACTCGGATTTTTAGGGAATTCTAAGCTACCAGGGTAACTTAACATCACCATCATTAAAAGCCCCTAGAGAAACAAAGCAAGCTGCAATACTTTTAAAAATATAAATGATTTACCTAGGTATCTTATTGTAATGAATGCACATTAACTCACTTATTAATTTAATGGTTATTTGACTAAAGTGGAACAAAGCACAGGTAGAATAGATAGGGATTTTTTTATAATGTACTTGATTGAAGTCAATATATTCTTAATGTTTAAAACTAAATGTTCAGGTATTCTAGTAAATGTTTTACTGATCTCTGAATTTGATGGGGGAAAGTTTAAGGATGACTTGGATCATGAAAACACTGGTTGGGGAAAAAAATCACAGCTCTAGAAAGCCAATTGAGTTGAATGCAATACCCTTAAATAATGTGAACTAATAGGATGTTGTGTAAATTCTTGAAAAGATAGAAACTAAAATGGGCATGGCCATATTTGACACCAGCATCAGTTTTATGAGTAAGTGATCTATATAGTTAAATAGATTTCTGTCTTGGTTTGAGATAGTTTTATCGTCTGGAAATTCTTCATAATTTTTGAGTGAGCGTGTTCTCATTTTATTTTGTTTATGCTTAAATTATATTGCCAGGCACATGATAGTCACATAATAGTGTTCACCTTTAAACCTGAGAAGTGATAGCCAGCCCTAATGGGGAACTGCAATAATGTCTGATTTTCCAGAGAAGGTAAGCTATTGCACCTTCCATCCTTCCACCTGCTTCCTGCGGAGTATAAAGATTTTCAATTCTGCCAGCCACTTTCTCACTTATTTAAAAATTCCATACTGAGATCATTCTTTTATCTTAACTACTATTTTTATTCTCCACCTGCCCTCTCTCCCCATCAGGATAAACACATTGGCCACCAGCTGTATGTAAAATCAAAAATGCAAATTTCCTTTTTGATTCCATCGAAGTACGAGTTGCAGGAATTGTGGATGTTAACATACTTTGAAAATGGAAATTTTCATTAAAAAGAAAGAAACGAAGTCACTGCGAGTTGGATTTTGGCTGTTGTCACAGCCTCAAGTGTTTTAATATCTTTGTCAGTCATAAATTGGCTATGAGTTGTGCTCTGATGAAAATTACTTGTGCCAGAAAGCTACACTGGGTTGAAACATTCTGCCACAGTTGTAATCCCGATGGATTAGGGCATATTGAAGCACAACCCTAGGAAATAGAATGCTTCTTTTAAACCACTGAGCCAACAAATGGGGTCATTTGATGCTAAGAGACTGTGAACATCCACTAAGGGGCTAGTTTATCAGGAACATTAAACAGATTTAGGCTGACCCACCCTTTAGTAGGTAGTGTGAACACTAGAGTTTATTTTTCAATTAGTCTTATCTTTTTTTAATCCATCCATGTAGCATCTTACAAGATATTAAGCTGGAAGGTTTGAATTTCTACAAGGATAAAATAATTCAACTCCTGTAAGAACCTATTTCATTTAAAATATTCTGTCTAAACGACTTTAAAATGGCCTTATGCTGGGTATTCTAGATCAAGGAGGATTCCAGATGACATTTCCAAATGACAACTCAGAAATATTTACTTTGCACACACATAGACGAAATATGTATTGACTTTGCACACACATGCGCATACAAAAGAAATATTTACTTTGCATCCTGACCCAATGCTCTGAGACGGAAAATTGAATAAAAGGAAAAATGGAAAAACAAAACAAATTGGAATCAGGCCTGGCCTGTTTACTTTAGGAAATCTCTTAACACTCATTTTAATCAATTGAAAAGAGATGGTTCATCAGATCATAGAATTTTAGAGTCGAAAGGAGCCTCAGAGATTATCTCATCAGACTCTCATTTTATGGATGAGGAAACTGGGATCCAGCAAGGGAAAGCTGCCTTCCTAGTGTTCCATGCCTAATTAGCAACTGGGCAGAGAACCCAACTCTCCGAATGCCCAGTCTGGTGCCTTTTCCAACCTGGATCATTGCCTAATTTCCTAGCAATTTGAAGCCTTTACATAGTTTTAGATTTTTTTTTTCAAAACGGACTTATTAAAGTAACTTAGTGAGCAAGCATAGAAAATAATACCTTCTTAATTAAACTAGCATTTAAGTATGTTTCTAAATATTGACTAGTATGAGTTAAATTTCTGTATTTCACATCATAGCATTCAATGATTATTTGTTGACTCATAGAAAGGCACAGAGAAGTTTATTTATTAAAACAAATTCCTCTATATGAAGGAAAATAGAACATAATCAAATTATGCTCCTGTTTAATAACAAAGAAAATAAATCCCTGAAAAAGACAAATGAAAAAATGCATTTTGACCCTAAAAGTGGTAGAATAGTTGAAAATATTAAGATTGCTTATCAAGAGTGTGGGATTTGTAATTTATAATTTAATTGTGATACTTTTTGAGTGAAAGAAACTTGACTATTTTTGTTGTGTTTAAACAGTGTAAAGTTAGTTTTCTACTAAGGAAACAGTGTAAACTCAGTCTAAGAAAACACATAAACAGATCGCCTTACATAAAAATAGTAAGACATTCACAGTAAGTGCCTACTATGTGCTAAGAATGGCCTTGGGAATTTCTCTACATTCCTGTCTCTGTTATGGGTTAAAGTACAGTTAAAGTCATCACAGACATTTTCTTAGAAGATATTCAATATTATTTGAGAAGGTAGAGGTATAACAATTCACGATTTTGGAGAGAAGAGATTTGGGTAACGCCTTGTGCTTAGAGATATCCCCTGACCCTGTTCTCTGAGACTTTTCCTGGCAATGCTCAACAGATCATGTGCAGTGTCAAAAAACCAGACTGGGATTGATCACATGTAGGTACCTTAATCCATGTATTATCTCTCTGTCCCACAATTTTAATTTTTTACGGAAAAAATTTAGAGCTTTATTTTCTGATTAGCTACGTAGAAAATAATGAAGGCTCAGAGTCTGTGTGTCTCAACTCTTCATACTCCATCCTACTAATATTACTCCCATAAGTCTCCCCTTTAAAGACTTTCCTGAGTGATAATTTTAAAACAGGACTATTTGGTATTGAATATTTCTCTGAAAACAAATTTCTTTGTTCTGATAAGATGGATTGATGCTGAATTTGCTTTTTTTTTACTTTTATAAGGGCTTTGTTTTTAAAGCAATGAATAGTTTAGAAAAATAGAGATGATTTCCAAAGCTTATTCAAAATTTGATTACACTAGCAATTTCTCAAATCTGTTTTATTAGCTCTGTAAATTGCTTTCAAAACCCTCATAATCCCTGGATTCAGTGACTTTTTTTAAGAAAAAGAAATACACCTATGTCTTTTGGAAAATAAAAATTTAGACACAATTTCAAGATTTACTGGCTTCAAATCTGTCCAGTTTGCTTGTCATTGTGTGCACAGTTTCTGAGTGGTGCTGAGATAGGCCTTGAGGACTTATTTAGATGATAGGTGGACTTTAATAAGTATCACCAATTGTGCTCCTAGAAATTATCCTTTTCCACAAGCAGGAAGAAATCCTGACAGTCTATGGAAGTTATTATGCTTATAGATATTAGAACATGGGCCAACAGAATATTTTAGGATTTAGAATGTCTGCATGGCCCACATAATGTACCTGGCAGAGGGTTGAGGAAATGGGGGTTGACATTTGGGTGATAACCAGAATATGAAAACACGGGTGGTAGAGTTCACATTGGTGGTAGAATTGGTTGTAAAATATTATATTCTAAAACTCAATTATCAACAACTTTGTAAACCATGTTTTTTTTTGTTGTTGTTTGTTTTTTTGTTTTTTTGTTTTTTTGTTTTTTTTCTTTTTTTGTTTTTGTTTTTGGGCCACACCCCGTGACGCTCAGGGGTTACTCCTGGCTATGCACTCAGAAGTTGCTCCTGGCTTCTTGGGGGACCATATGGGACGCCAGGGGATCGAACCGCGGTCCGTCCTAGGCTAGCGCAGGCAAGGCAGGCACCTTACCTCCAGCGCCACCGCCCGGCCCCAACCATGGTTTTTTAATGAAAAAAATTTAAAGAATCTATAAGATATCTTTGTGGAAAGTAAAAAGTCAAAAGCTCAAATCCCAGTGAATAAAATATTATAAGTATGATCCTAGAAGGACTTCTTTCTGTAACCCCAAACTCTGAATGTTACGTTCCATTATATGAAGCTAGCTGTGCACATTCAACCTAGAGATGCAATCTCTGGTGGTCACAACTAAAATTGATGTGTGAAAGCATAGTGAGGAATTTAAACATTGGATAAACCGGTATATGAGCACCATCTGTGATGCTCTACTGTGATCCCTACTATAGTCAGAAGATGCATGAGGCCCAAACTAAAGAGTATGTGTGGTTCTTGGTGAGCCCCAAGGCCTAGATTCACAATCTGAATCTTCACTTAACACTACAATCAGGCATATGTGTGACTGCTGTTGATCACACATAATGGCATCAAAAACAAGAATAGAAAGTGGAGAGAGAAAAGTTATAAAACTTAGAACATGGGACCAGATATTAACACCTGCATTTTATTTATTCATTCATAGTTTATCTTCAGAACAGTATTATGAACAAGTAAGGCTGACTTTCCAAGTTAGAAACCTAAGACTGAGGACTAGATAGATAGAGAGTATAGTGGGTAGGTTATTTGTCTTGCACACAGTCAACCTGGGTTCAGTCCTTAGCACCTCATATGGTCCCTTGAGCACTACAAAGAATGGGTCCTGCACACCATTGTATTTGGTTCCAAGCAAAAACAGACAGAAATATGAGACTAAGGGCTGGAGCAGTGGCTCAAGTGGTAAGGCCTTGCACGTGCTAACCTAGGATGGACCACGGTTCTATCCCCCAGTGTCCCGTATGGTCCTCCAAGTCAGGAGCGATTTCTGAGCACATAGCCAGGAGTAACCCCTTAGCATTTCCGGGTGTTTCTCAAAAACAAAACAAAACAAAACAAAAGAAATATGAGACTAAGAGGCCACCTGGTCAGATTCTGGCAAAGCTGTATTTTCCAGGTAGTTCTGTCAGACTTCATTTTGCTCTTAACTACTTTGCTGCAAAATTTGAAGATTTTGTTGTATTTATCACGAGATTAAAATAGTTCAATTCATCTAATTATCAGAACCAAATCATCTGCCTGGGTTGGATTTTATCCCACTCCCAAAATATTCACTGAAATTCTAGCTTCCAACACCTCAAATGTCCACTTATTAGAAGTAGGCTTTTTCAGGGATTATGAAGTTAAAAGGATGCAATCCATGAGTATGTCAATCTAAATTGATTCATATCTTTATTATTAGGGGAGAATCTGGACATATATAGGGAAGAACCACAGAAAGGAAATAAAGAAAAAAATACACTTGTAACCAAAGCTACAAGAGTGAGGCCTGAAATAATCCTTCTCTAAAACCACCATAGGGAAAATGACTGAACCAACTACATGGATTGATATTGCTTAGTGCCATATATGAGACATACATGAAACATACTGGAGACAATACAATTGTGTTTTTCTAAGCTATCTAGCTTGCAGTAATTTGTTTTACTAGCACTAGCAAACTAAGTCACCTGCTCTCCCATATTTTAGCAACCAAGGATATGAGCCTTAACAACCTTAAAGAATATCTTTTATTGTTTTCCATGATTATGATTGATGCAAGGGGAAAATTTAGATCAGGTTTAGGCTGTAAAAGCCCAAGGTAGAGTGCTACCATTGAATACCTGTAGGCCTCACAACTGACATTTACTCATTTAATAATTTTGCCATCCACAAGGGAAGAGGGAAGGTAACCCAGAGCTTCTGATCATTTAACTCTGGTTAGATGCAATAGTGGTGACTCCCAGATAATTCCTCCGTGTTTAACCACCAATGATTTCTAATACACATTCCAGTTGATATAAGAATAATTTGTCACAGCACTTGAATTATGCATTTGATGTTGGTACTTTACTTAATAATTTCAAAGTCCTTGTGTTGGGTGAGAAGGAAGAAAACATGTTCTGGAAACAAAGTGAAAACAAAAGCCTTCATTCAAAACTTTTATTTGAGGTAAACCTAGAAACTCCAGGTAAGACCACATGATCAATTGGAAGATAAACTAGATTATCAAAGCCAACACTACCTATAAACATAACCATAACCATACGCCATTACCTATAGAAATAATAAAATACTTAATAAGCCAAAAGTCATGAAGACCCAGCCAGGAAAATTTCAAGCTCATGTTTACCACACACCTGGCAAATATGGAAAGTATTTTTATGGTAAATTATAAAATTTGCCCTTTGTAATTGCACAGAATGGCAGCTCAGTATTTTTATGCCCTTTAAGCTGTAAGCCAGAATTTATAAGCTCCTTATAACTCTTTGTTATAATGTAAAAGTTTGGAATAAAAAAGTAATAGTTGGATAAGTTTCAAAGATCAAAACAGCTTTTATTATCTGAAGATGAGAAAGCTAAAGGGTACATAAGTAATGTCATAAAAAAATTGTTTTGACTGGGATTGGGTAGTTGTTAATATAGAAATCTAGATTAATATAAATTTCATCTTCTCTTCTATTTGTGCTGTACAGTGGAGGCCAAATTCTTTTCAAGAAGAAAACAATTATTAAACTAACTGTTCTAACAGTGGTATACCACGTTATTGGGCATTTTGTCAATCATAGATGGCCATGTTGGGTGCAGTTTGATGGTAACCTCTCTCCTCCAAGGGTAATTTCCCTGTCTACCTGGAATATTTTGTGGATTTTTCTTTCTTTTTTGAGGGGGGAGGTCACACCTGGCAGTGCTCAGAAATCTTGGCTCTATGCTCAGAAATCGCCCTTGGCAGGCATGGTGGACCATATGGGATGCTTGGAATCGAACCAGGGTCCATCTGGGGTTGAACACATGCAAGGTAAATAACCTACCTCTGTGCTATTGCTCAGGCCCCTAAATTTTTCTTGATTCTGGAATCTTCCATGCTCATGCAAAGAAGCCTTGCACTACAGCCTCTTGACTCACCTGCAAAATTTTTTCACAAAGTTTTCAATTATTGTTCCTGGGAGCATCTCCTTCCTTATTGTTCCTTTTTATCTCTAGAGACTAGGTAGTTACGCTCCAATAAAAGTATGTTTTTCTGAAACCAGGTCATAATTTTGTTCTTAGAAAAGAGTCTTAGAATAAGATTGAAAAGTTCCTTCTATGCAAGGAAAAAGGGAGCAAGGTGGGGTGCAGAGAATCACTCTGTCAAACAGATACAACAAAGACCAAATTGACCAAATAGATGAACAATTAGAGATATCCCAAGTGCAAGCAAGGAGACTGTGTATTTTTTTAATTAATATAAATCTTTATTTAAGCACTATGATGACAAGCATGTTTGTAGTTGGGTTTCAGTTATAAACAGAGACTGCGTATTTTTAAGCTGAAATCAAGGGAGCTAGAGACTTTCAGCCATTGAGAAGGATAAATTTTCCCGGAAGTTGGATAGACAGAACTGGAAACTCAGCTACCTCCACCTTCTGCAGCTCTTGGAATAAAAGTTTGGGCTTCCAAAAGTGAATCTAGGTGAACACAACTCGATGTAGAACTCACAAGTTAGGGAAACAAGACATTACAGACAGGTAAAGTTAAGAAGAACCTCAGTCTGTTTTCTACATTATCATAAATATAACAATATTTGACAGTATAACAGTAATTAAGCTATATCTTCATTCATAATTTATTATTTTATTCAATCTTTGTAAGAATCTCTCTCTTTCTCTTTTTTGTTTTTTCGGCCACACCCATTTGATGCTCAGGGGTTACTCCTGGCTAAGCGCTTCAGAAATTGCCCCTGGCTTGGGGGGACCATATGGGGGGATCGAACCGTGGTCTTTCCTTGGCTGGCACTTGCAAGGCAGACACCTTACCTCTAGTGCCACCTCTCCAGCCCCAAGAGCAGATATCTTAATTTAGCTGACCTTGAAAACTCATATTTAATTCAAGCATGTTGTGTTATACAGGAATAAACGTTTATTTTACTTTTTGGTTTTCTGAATGCCCTCTGCTTTTTAAATTTTTTTTCTTATAAATTATAGGAACCCATGTCTGTAATCTGACAGTAGTCTTAGGAATAAAGACATGGAGGATATTGGGTCCTATCTTTGACCTGCTCTGAGCAGTTGGGTTAGTGGTTCTGCCTTACAGAAACTTAGATAAGAATATAATCCTATTGAGATTCCTCCAAAACTGGAAATTGAGCTCCCATACGACCCAGCTATATGACTCCTAGGAGTATACTCTAGGAACACAAAAATATAATACAAAAATCCCTTCCTTACACCTATATTCATTGCAGCACTGTGAGAAGATGTATGGATCTAGAGCAAAATTGAAGTTTCTGAGACTTTTTTCTCTCTTGCCTGTATGCGGTTTTGCATAAGCCAGAGCTCAAAGGAAATAGCTCACCACAAAAAATTGAAAAAACTTAGAAGTTTTCAACCAGATAGCTTGGAGAAGCGAGATAACATCTAAGACCCTAGCAACTATAGCCAGAACCAATTAGCTTTAAAGACACGTCCTGTTGAATTTTAACACCTTGGTATGCCCTCTTTAACACCTTGGTGGGCCCTCAACTTACATGAAAGTTAGAACATTTTGTGGTGAAAAGCTTGACCTAGTTACTGCTAGTTTCCCCCCCTCCCCATTTTATGCTATTGATACATAGAAAAAATATAGTTAAGATAAAGCAATAGAAATTTTAAAAAATGTATTGCTAGCCCTATGCCTTATTTGGATATAACCTTTGCCTCAGGCCTGATTGACAGGCTGAGCACGCCTCCCTTTATGCATTTTCTATATAAACAGTGTATTTCCCAATAAAACTCGCTTTTGAACAGCATCAGATGTCTTGAGTCTGTTTCTATTAACCTCTCACAGTTCTATTACAGCATAAGACCGGATCTGCTCAGGAAACCTGCGAATAACTAGCGATCCTTAACCAACCACTCCCGCAGGTCGGGGGTCGCACAGCACTATTTACCATAGCAAGACTCTTGAAACAACCAAGATGCCCTTCAACAGAGGAATGACTAAAGAAACTGTGTACATATACAAAATGGAATATTATGCAGCCATAAGGAGAAATGAAGTCATGAAATTTTCCTATACATGGATGTACATGGAATCTATTATGCTGAATGAAGTTAAGTCAGAGGGAGAGACATAGACGCAGAATAGTCTCACTCATCTATGGGTTTTAAGAAAAATAAAAGACATTTTTGCAATAATTTTCAGAGACAAAAGAGAGGAGGACTGGAAGGTCCAGCTCATGACATGAAGCTCACTACAAAGAGTGATGAGTGCAGTTAGAGAAATAACTACATTGAGAACTATCATAACAATGTGAATGAATGAGGGAATTAGAAAGCCTGTCTGGAGTACAGGTGTGGGTGGGGTGGGGTGGCATGAGGGGTATTTGTGACATTGGTGGTGGGAATGTTGCACTGGTGAAATGGGGTGTTCTTTACATGACTGAAATCATACAACTGTTATCATATTTGTAATTATGGTGTTTAAATAAAGATTAAAAAAGAAAAAAAAACAAGAATACCATCCTTGGGCTAGAGAGATAATAGCACAGTGGTAGGGCATTTGCCTTGCAAGCCACCGACCTGGGAGAGACCCAGTTTGATTCACATAGTCCTGCATGGTCGCAGCCTGCTAGGGGTAACCCTTGAGTGTTGCTGTGTGTGACCCAAAAAACAATCAATAAATAAAAATATTTTTTTAAAGAATATTATCCTAGTGCTTGTGAGCATCACACCCAATCTGTCTTCATTCATCAATGCAGGACTCTGTCTGTTGGCTTCTTTTCTAGAATTCCTAAAACTTCACCATAGTATCATTAGTTCATGTTCACTGCCATCTTCCCTATGACTTTTCATTTTAATATTGTAAGTAGAATGATTACTGGTGCCTACAAATTCAGAGAAAATTTTCCTGACAACAAAAAAAAGAATGAATAGATGTGTTCCTACATTTTAGAAATCAGGCACAGGAAGCAACTACTATTTAGAAATTATCTGCTGTATAGTTTTTATTATTGTATAAATATCTTATTGTATACATTCAAGACCAAAAAGGTGAACTAAGTGTCTCAACTTATAGAAAAACTTGAATCATTTCAGAAGCTTAAAATGAAATGGAACCAATTCTCTCCCTCTGTGTTTACATTTCTTAATACATACACATGAGTAATATACATATAAATGTAGTGTATATACACATATGTTATATGTAACTCTACATGATATATAATTCATATCACTTTAACCAAAATAATGTTATCCAGTAGTTTTTTATCCCAACTTAAAACACACAATTTAGGATTAAAGAAGAAATAAGTATGAGATACTTTATTGAAGCTTTTTTTTTTTTACTGAAGCCTTTTTTTAAAAAATACTAGAGTGGTAAAATTAAAATCTCATTGTTTGAAATAAAGAAATGATAGATTTTCATGCCTGAGGTAATTTAATATTACCTATCTGGAGGCAGAGGAGAATGGAGAAAATGATTTTTATAGTCATTTCTAACTCTATAATTATATTTCTAGAGAAAGAAAATAAAGATTCCTGCTGCTTCACACAATATTATATACTTTATATATGATTCGGTTTAATTTTTTTATTCATCTACTTTCCTAGTTTTGTCTAATTAGCAAAAACCCGAAGTTTCAAAAACAATCTTGATTTGCCAAACTCCCATATGTATTTCAATCAGCTAACATTTTTATAATCTTTCTAGGTGTGTAGCATTTTACTAGGGAGGTAAAGAACTGAAAGAGAAAGACCACCAAGGCAATATTTATACATTCATAATTAATTTATAATAAAGGATGTTGACCTTGACCATGAACTAATAGAAGTTTCTAAGCTAATGTTACCATCATTATTAGATAGAAACATAGGATGCTCACTGAATTATATTGGAGGTGAGAAGAGGAGCAGAAAATATTTCATGAGGCTCTGATGTTGGAACTATTTCATGGGTGTGCAGAACCTCATATCATGGAAAGAAAGGAAGGAAAAAAAGAGGGAGGGGGAAGAAAAAAGGAAGGAAGTAAATAAAGAAGGAACAAATATAAGAAGAAAGAAAAAGAGGGGAGAAATAAAAAAGAAAAGAGGGTAGGGAGGAAGGTCAGGAGGGCATAAAAAGATAAGGGAAGGAGAGAGAAAAGGAAGCAGAGAAAGGAAGAAAGGGGCAGAAGATGGATACATAGGATGGGGAGAAAAGAGGAAAAGAAGGAAAAGGAGGAAGTAATGAAGTTGAGAGGGAAAGAAGGAAGGTAGGAAGAAAAGAGGAAAGAGAATGAAGGAAGGTAAGGAGGAAAAGAGGGAAGAAAGGGAAGAAGGGAAAGAGGAGAAAAGGAAGATGGGAAGAAGGAAGAATAGAAGGTATAAAAAAAGGAAGGAGATATTTTCTGTCATCTAACAGATTTTTTCTGCTTCATTGTCATTAACTTTCATGTATGCCTAAGGTGAAGAATAAGAGGGCTCAGATATCAAATGCCTGAGATTCTAGCAAGATCTTTCATTTCAATATTATCACTCTTCCACATTACAGATAAGGATGCACAGACTATTTCTACACTTCCTAAATCCATCTATCTACATTTTTGAGGATAAGGACCATCCTAAATGTAGCAAGCTCTTCAACCTATAATCAGAATATTACTTCCCAATAAGCCAGCATGACAGTCAACTTAAAACGAGAATGTATACCTTTTGTCTTGTTTATGTTTTAAATATCCAAAAGCAATAGTGCTTTTTCTCAGAACTGCCATTCCCATAGAGATGAATCTCTCCTCCCACATGTAGGAGAATATTTTTGCAGGATATTGTTAAAAATAAATATCTTTTTTCATAAGTAACAAACAGAATTTATGTCTTCTTTTCACAGAATTTTTATGGATGTTATAAGGCTGCAAAAGATGAATACTTTTGTGTAGTTTGTTGCAAAATACATGGCCACCACTTTATGAGCAAGATCTCCATTGA
Source organism: Suncus etruscus (assembly GCF_024139225.1). Classification (NCBI taxonomy): domain Eukaryota; kingdom Metazoa; phylum Chordata; class Mammalia; order Eulipotyphla; family Soricidae; genus Suncus; species Suncus etruscus. Next base: position 5,541,672 of record NC_064857.1, read on the forward strand.
AAGGGCATGAAGTGAACTTGTCACCCTGTACCATTTTGATGCTTTCATGACCATTGGTTAATGTATTCCTTTAAAACTGTTTGTTATTTCTTGAAAGCTTAATGAAAAAGATGTTGCTGATTCAACAGAAACATATTCTGATGGTATAATCAGAGGTACTTGAACTAATCTAAAAGGAACTTAAAAAAAGTTCTGATGGAAAATCTCAAAGTATTATGAGAGATATGGGAAGGAGAGGGCCCTCTTAAGAGGAATCCCAGCAGACTATTGCCAAAGATGGTAGAAGCAACCTTTTCTCTTTCTCTGTAGTCTTCTAAAGTACTTGAACTTTTTCTAGAGTTTGGGTATTGATGGTAAGTATCTTTTGCATTCTGCATTTATTGAGTCTTCCGATACATAAACACTAAAAGACTAAATTCAGGCTCATCAGTTATATATTTCTTTACTATTATGGTTTTATTTTTCACTACAGAACACACTATGCTATATATCACCAAGCATTTAAAAAAAAACCTGCAGCCTTTGAATAAAAAGATCAACATATGCAATCATTATGGCACAAAGGGTGAACAAACATATGTGCTTAGCTTATCCAAGATTCAATTTCTTTAATTCATTCTTCCATAAAAAGAAATATAGAGCTTTCTTGGATGCACAAGTTTGTGTAGTATTGTGATTAAAAATAGGGAATGTTGCATTGGTGAAGGGGGAGGGTGTTCTTTTTATGACTTATACCCAACTACAAACATGTTTGTAAACATGGTGCTTAAGTAAAGATATTATTTTAAAAATAAAGTATTGACTGAGTCAACCAAGCATAAAAATAATAATGTAAAAAAATAGAATGCACAGCCAGGTTAATTGAGATGAATCCTGGGGCCAAAACAGTGGCGCAGGGCATAAGGCGTCTGCCTTGCACATGCTAGGCTAGGATGGACTGCGGTTTGATCCCTGGCATCCCATATGGTCTCTTAAGCCAGGAGCGATTTCTGAGTGCATAGTCAGAGTAACCCCTGAGTATCACCGGGTGTGGCCCAAAAACAAAAAAACAAAAAAAAATTGAGATGAATCCTGCTGTAATGCTAATTAACTTTGTAATCTTGGGAAAGTTGTTTTTTTATCTCTCTATGATGTAGTTTCTCACTATTCCTCTAGAAAGATTCTATTTCAAAGATCTTAATTCAGAGAACTTTGGAAATTTGTCACCTTTGAATATTTTTCCTAGAATACCAAGCTTATAAAATTATGTTTTTTAGTAACTGGGTATACCAAATTTAATTTTGAGAACAACAACATATTAGCACTCTGTAAAACCAACTTTATTATTTCAATGACTTCTACTTTATTTGACATTTGGTCAGAATAAATATTCATATGCCAAAACAAGTGAGAAAAGAAAAATGAAATATTTTAGGAATCAAAAATGTTATATTTGGGGAGTACACCTGGTAATGCTCAAAGCTTACTGCTGGCTCTGCACTCAAGGAACCTCCCTGGTGATCTCGAGGGACCATATGGGATACTAGAGATTGAAAACAAGTGTCTGACTATAAGCAAGGTAAATGGAGTACCCAATGTGGTATCATCCTGGCCTCTAAAAATGTTCTTCCTCTGAGTATGTTTTTGTTTTTTGAAATAAATTAAAGAGCTGTGATCTACAAAATTATTGGTAAGTCTTAGGCATACAGTATTCCAACACCAATCCAACTTCCAGTTTCTTCCCTCCATCCCAGGTTCCCCTTAAATTTTCTCTATTCTCCTTCTTTCACTACCTAAAATTTTGACATGTGCATTTCAAAGTTTGGTGGTTGTAATTTAGGTTTAATGATTACAGAGTTTTTGACTGTGAGCTTTGGATATATAGCTATACCTTTCCCCAGAGTCCTAGTATACTGAGTTTAACAATTACTTTCTATTTTACTTTCTTGCTTCCCTCATCAATTTCTTCCCTTCTCTGTCCCCCTTCTTCCTGGGACCAAGGGTGATCTTGGGATACCCTCTTTACTACATTAGTTTTCTTTTCTTTTTTTTTTTTTTGAGGCCATACCTGGTGATGCTCAGGAGTTACTCCTGGCTCTGCACTCAGAAATCTCTCCTGGCTTGGGGACCATATGGATGCCGGGGGATCGAACTGCAGTCCATCCTAGGTTAGCTGCCTGCAAGACAAATGTCCTACTGCTTGCACCACTGCTTCAGATCCAACATTAATTTTCTTGTCTGGTTATTTTATATACCAGAGATATGTGAGATCATCTTGTGTTTATCTTTCATATTCTGTTCACTTCACTCAATGTGATATCTTCTGGTTCCAACCAGATTGCCGCAAATTACATGATTTCATCATTATTTGCAGCTGCATAGTATTCCATATCTTTATAATCTAGCTGTCATGGGACACCTAGTTGATTCTATATCTTAGCTACAATGCATAATTCTTTTTAATTAATTGTTTTCTTTTTGTCTTGAGTTAGAGAGCCAGAAGAGGAATTTCTGCCACTCAAGAATCTTTTCTAAAAGCACAACGAATTCTACACGATGAGTTCTATACTACATTGTGTTATGTAAGCTGGGAAGAACCGTACATAATATAAAATATTGTGAAAATTTCTGAATTCATTATCTCTGATTTTCTGTTTAAAAGTTTAAGAGAGAAATCTGTTTCTTATTCTCTTATAGGTAAGTAAGATCAGGTGGTCAGTTTGGTCAATGAACTGTTCTGTTTATGAGTTCCTGTGAGGCACAGAACTATTAGTATGAACAGTTCTTTCTTCCCTTGCTGTAGAGAACAAAGATTGCAATACTCCATCTGCTACAATGACCAAGTATTCTAGGTCACTCTGTGGGGGGTAAATTTTCTAAGGACTCTACCTGATCTCCCAGTAGATTTTGTGACCACAAGAAATGCACTTTTGTTAGGTTCAACCACAGGTTTTAGAGGTCTGTTATTTACATAATCTTGCTTTTTTTTAGAGTGTGATTTTATGTTAAAATATTGCCTTTCCCTTTCTCTAATGTCCTTAAGTAGAATTAACTGGATGCCCAAGCTGGCTAGAGCAGCATTTTCCCAGAGGAAGCCTCGAGTGGAGTTCTGAAAAGAACTAATCTATTGTTCAATGCTGCTGAGAGAAAGGAGATTGCAGGATGCCCCTTCGTGATGAGTCCTGGTTGTTTTCCCTCCTTTAATTAGCAGCTTTTTATTATTTTACATAGAATGTAAATCTCTAGGAGCAAAGGCCACGGCTTTACTGATAAATGCCTCCTCAAACAGTTCTAACCTGAAAATAAAATAACATAAAACCTTGCAAAATAAATGTGGGTGTGAGCTGCAAATGTCAATTCCATCATTGCATGGGTTTAAAATCTAATGTAAACAATATATGAGGAAACATTGACCCGAATCTCTCTTTTTTTCACACTAGTAATTAGTTCTCCAGAAGCGGGCTTTTACTGAAAGCTAGGTCAGGGCCCTTCTCCCAAAGGAAGTAGGGAAAATTCTCACTGTAACAGATTGCAAGACAAGGGCCCCAAGAAGTTGTCTGTGGTGGGTTTCCAGTTTGTCCACTTCCGTAAAGGGAAGGGTTCTTGGTAAATGCTTCCCTAAAATATGAAGAGAGTAGGTAGAAATTCTGTCTCTCTTCAGTGTGGACAGTAACTGAACTGGAAATGCGACAGGAGAAATGGTGGAAGCTAAAATTTGAAAAATCAGTCAAATACTGAGATTATGAGAGCCTAAAAGATCTTAATATTAAAAAGGGATGGCCATGGTGTGATATCTATCAACTATTACTTTTTTACATTGAGGCATACTATTGAGGATTAAAGTCATAGGTGTTGAGCATTTCTAATTTTATTAAAAGTAATTATATTGGAAGCTTGGTGTGGTTGGACGTTTGCCTTGCACACAGCTGGCTCAGGACAGACACAGGTTGTATTCCTGGCATCCCATATGGTTCCCCTAGCAATTTCTGAGTGTAGAGCCAGGAGTAACTCCTGAGCACCCCTGGGTGTGGCCCCAAAACAAAAACAAAACAAAACAAAAAGTGATTATAGTTATTGTTGGCTTACAATTTATTGATTGATTGATTGATTGATTGATTTTTGAAGACAAAGATACATAGAAAGAGGACAAGGTGAAGTTACAGTGGGAAGACAATCACCCATAAAAACAATTCTCAAAAGAAATCCCCTTGGTGACACCTTAATTTTAAATTTTCAGCCAAAACACATTAAGAAAAATAAAACAAAATACATGCATAATTATTTTGTTCCTCAGGTCCCCAGACTGAAGTACATTATAACATTTCTTAGCAATACACAAAGCAATCTAAAGCCACAATATTTATGTAACTCCTTTAACATTAAGGCAATAGTATTGTTGACACAGTTGATCATAATACATTATTTCATTAAGGATGAGTCAAAGGTGCACAGCAAATATGGTGTTAGAGAGGCAATTTTTGCATAGGCCCAGAAAATTACAGGGAACATGGAAAGGAAAAGCCTTCGCCTAAATATAAGGATACCTTACCCCTGAAGTTTTCTGGCATAAGACCAACTCTAAGCTCCAGGAATACGAGGTTGTCCAACCCAAGTCATTGTCTGTGGTGCCAATACACTTATTTTTCACACAGTCACTGTTGTTGGTGTCAAGTTTTTGTAGCTAAGGATCCTGGAATATCTCCATGTCCTACATCAAAGTCAGGATGATGTGAAGCATCCTTTAGTTTCAACTCACAATTAGAGGGTGATGCAGAGAGCTCGGTCCTGAAAGCAGGTCATTGTTGTTAAGTCTTCTGGGTGTTAAGGGAAGTCTCTGTTGAATAGGTCTATGCCAGAGCTGTGGTAGGGTCTTCCCTGGTAGAGGATTGCTTTCAGGTGATGTAGTACACAACCATGGTTGTTTTGTAGATGGCATTTACAAAATAAATATATAAGATGGCTTACAATTTTATATATCTATATCTATATATCTATCTCAGGAGTACAGATGCTTACCTCCATGAGTATATAAACTTAATAGTATCCATCACCATATTTTTTAGTTCTATTCTCATTATGAGATTAATTTTTTCTCCTTCCTCTCATCCCTTGACCTCTCCCTCTGATGAACCTCATCATTTTTATCCACAGAGTCTGAGCTAATTTTCTTGTGATTTGTGAGCTCATTTGGTTTGGTTATTTATATTCTACTTAAGAAAAAGAGTCTTCTTCTTTGATTTTTATTTTTCAGCTTTATTCTTAAAAAATCAACAAGCACCTCACTTATGTGTTGGCTCTAGAATAGTATTTTTTTTAATTGTTGGGTCACACCTGGCAGTGCTCAGGGTTTACTCCTGGTCTGCACTCAGAAATCACTTCTGGCAGGCTTGGGGTCCAAATGTTATACTGGGGATTTAACCCTGGTCTATTCTGGGTTGAACATATGTATAACAGCTATTTTTCCATGGTTAGCATATTCATTTTAGGTCCAAAATCAGATGTTGAATTTTATGGAAAAAGTACAAACCAATTAATAAGTAAAAATTCGAACTATTATAGCTTTTAATAATCACTTTCTACAATTTCTAATTTGTCCATATGAATAATTATGACACTTTAAAATTCTATTTTTGAGTTTTGGGTCAAGTATTCTCCTACCTGTGAGCTTATTTTCTGTTTCTAATACTCTCATACCTGTGAGCTTATTTTCTGTTTCTAATACACAGAACTGAAAGAAAATAAGACAACCTAGGGAGTTCAAATTATTTAAAAAATAGATAAATATCCATGACTTCAGTATTAACAATTTATTATGACTCCATTCACTAACCTTAGGCAGGATTGATAGAAATGTTCTCTAAAGTGCTAAGTAGAAAGAATTTAATGACTTTAGTTTAATTCCTTTTACATTGAAGTCCATTCTGGAGAGATAAAATGAAAAACTATGAACATCCATTATATTAAAGGTCTGAGTCTCAGAAGCAATTCTAATCTTTAGATAGAAAAACAAAATATCTGAAAATATGTGCTGAGTCTACTGGAACTTCATCATTCTTGAACAGGTTGTTTTTGTTATCAATAACTCTTTCCTCTTTTATGACAGTAAGTTAAAATACCATTCTTAACAAAAATGAATAATAATAAGAAATTTAAGTAACTTTTATGAGTCAATTCTTGGCTGGTCTTTTCAGGCCTTAAATCTGCTATTCTTCAAATAGGAATGACCATGAACAATATGGCTCTCACCTGTCTCTTGCCTTTTTATTTCTTGTGATCCTTCTGGTCTTTGCTCATCACTTTTTCCAGGTCATTACTTCCCTTCTGGATTAATTTCTTTAATATCCCATCAGCTGGGCTGCCAAAACGCATTTCTTCATTACTGTTCTTTGCTCAGGGGTAGCAGTGGCCCAATCCTCTGCCATATCCCTTTCAATCTGCCTTGATTTTTTTCTTTTATAACATCGACTTTTTTTTTGCCCCCTTTTTAATCTCAGTAGCAGAAGAAGAACATCAATTATTTCTCCGAAGCCATCACTTCTTTTTGTGTCAAAGCACTGGCTGACAGAGTTCACTTACCTTAAGAAAAAGCTTTTGTGTAGCAATTTTAGTTTGGGCTTCTAGAAATTGGCTGTTGGATTCACTGAGATGAGAGTAGGAAGGTTCCTGTTTGCTGATTTTTTTTTTTTTGTTTCTGGGTCACACCCAGCAGAACACAGGGGTTTCTCGTGCCTCTACGCTCAGAAATCGCTCCTGGCAGGCTCAGGGTACCATATGGGATGCCGGGATTCGAACCACCGTCCTTCTGCATCAAAGCAAATGCCCTGCCACCATACAGTTTCTAAATAAGCCTCCTCATCTCTAACCCTGCATGACTCTAACTCCTTCCAGAATAAATTTTATGAAGCATAATGGAGACCTTGTTGCTACTAGACTCTAAATATTCCATGACTTTTCATGTTCTTTAAGAGAACTTTAAAAATTACCTTTTTTTTGGAGGGGGAGTGGAAGAAAGGGAGACACTGATAGTATTAGGGGCTACACCTAGATCAGAGTTTGAGGATTAATATTTAATAATATAATACAATGCTCACAATAAAATACTAAGATTAAATTCAGAAAAACTATTATGCATATATGCTCTGACTCCAATTTTTTTGGCCACACCCATTTTATGCTCAGGAGTTACTCCTGGCTAAGCTCTCAGAAATTACCCCTGGCTTGGAGGGGGGGATCATATGGGACACTGGGGGATCGAACCGCGGTCCTTCCTTGGCTAGCGCTTGCAAGGCAGACACCTTACCTCTAGCACCACCTGACTCCAATTTTTTCATGCAAGTGTTCCTTGACAAGTTCTGATGACAAAGGCAGTTTTCATTATAACTAGGAAGGAATTGTACATTTGTGAGGTGAACAGAACCCCAATCGTATATATCCTATAGAATACTAACAGAAGTATGGCTTATAAGAGAAAAAGATGAGAAGTCATTTAAAACTATATAAAAGAAGTCATAATTTCTGAAAATTTCAGACTGTGTACCCAATCAATTCATATTATTCAAAGCATAAGGCTTAATTAATTAGAATAACAGCAGTAACAACTATTAAGTACTTGCATCGGGGAATACATTTATTGCCTACAAAAACTAAAACTAAATGATTCATAATTTATGCATGCAACTAATGAAAAAGGATTTCTTTTAATACTAATTCATTCATTCCTACACCTATCTGAGCACACAATGTTTTCAAGCAATTATAATGCCCCTGACTTTATAATAGGGTTTGGAGACCCCAAAGATAAATAGGACAAAACTACTATCTTTGAGCATTTCAAAATCTAGAAGATGAAGCAAACAGGTAATCATTGAATGTAATGAGCTCAGCACGAGGTTGACTATGAAGGGCTCTTTGGGTTTGGGCATATGGGAAAAGAAAGTTTACAAAAAGGTTCACTTTAGACTAAATATTAAAAATTGTGAGAACTTGCCAAGCAGATAGCAAAGCATATTTTTATTTTTTGTTTTGTTTGTTTTGTTTTGTTTTATATTGAGGGCAACACCTGGTGATGCTTAGGGATTACTCCTGGCTATGCACTCAGATATCACTCCTAACTTGGGGAACCATATGGGATGTGGGGGGATCAAACTGCTGTCCGTCCTAGGCTAGCATGGACAAGTCAGATGCCTTACCACTTGTGCCATCGCTCCGGCTCCAAAAGGAGTATTCTTAAGCAATAGACTTAGGAATCTCAGGGAAATAAGCCCAATATTCAATAAGTAACATGTATTAAGGTGGTTCTAAGCAACTCTTCGGTCTGGAATCCCCAGCAAGAAAACAATAAGAAGAAAATAATTTATTTATTCATTAAATTAAAAATAGGACACAGGATTGGGGGTATTTGGAAGAGAAATTAAGGACAAAGAAAACCAACAACAAAGTGTTGAGACTAGAGAGCTATCTTAAACATATCAGTTTGAAGTTGAATTATTTCTTTATTTCTTTATTCACAGAGCCATTACACACTGAATTATTCTTTTATTAAACTTGTACATATATGTATACGTTTGTTAATACATTTTATATATTTGTACAATCTATGAAAAACTTACTTCCTATTATGAATTTAGGTCCAAAACGTTTGAAAGCCTTTAACTTGCTTAGAGTATAGTGGGAGGTTGCCTTTTCCACTTGTATATATATATACATATATATACATATATATGTATATATATTAGAATGTATTCTAATATATTCTTTTTATTTTATTTTTATTCATAATTTTTATTTTGACTAAAGTGGATTACAACTCTTTCACAGTAGTATTTTAGGTACATAGTGACATTGAATCCGGGGCATTCCCACCACCAATGTTGTCCTTTCTACACCCCTGTTCCCAGCACGCATCATATAAAGCCCATCCTTTGCCCCCCCCCCCCCCCCCCCGGCTGCTAATATAAGTGGTCCCTTCTGTGTCTAGCCTGTTGTAGATTGGGTATCGATTCTGTTGTAGTTGGCTTTGGATTTGGTGTTCAAGTCTGATCATTTTTTATTTCTACTCGATGTTCATATGACTGTTTGGTCTTGGTGCCCTCCGTTTGTGAGGTGAAACAAGATGGTTTAAGTTATGTGGTTCTGTTGAAGGGAAGAAAAAAAAGAAAAAGAAAAAAAAAAAGAAAAAGAAAAAAAGGGGGTGCAAATTCAAACAAGCAAAAACCGGGAGGAGTCCTTCTAAGACTATAAAAATGAGTTCAAGAAAAGAAGGGGGGAAAGGAAGGAAAACATAAAAATAATACAAAAAATCAAATCCCCCCAAAACAAACAAAAACATAAACTAATATATTCTTTAAAGAGAAAATACAGTTTAAATTAATCTTAAGGAGGCCAATTTTGAAACATTTCCTTAGCAAGATGGTATGTGAGTAGAAGTTAAGCTAGTCCCACAAAAGGATAATTACAAATGGGACATATATAATATATTTGATAACCTCATGTGGATTCTAAAAATAGTACTTAATATTTCTTATTTATGTCTTGTGATTTTTTAATTTGTTTTTTTTTTCAAGGACTACACCTAACTGTGCTCATGGTTAATCCTTGCTCTGTATCACTCTTGGTGGAGCTCAGGTGACTATATATGTTGCCCCAGGTATTGAACCCACGAAATTTGTACACTACCCATTGTACTATCATTTCAGCTTTAGTATTTTATAATTCTTGCCAAAGAAGACTTATCTTCAGAATTTTTTACTAGAGATTTTACATTCATGCTAAGCACACCCCACAGACACATGGCATGCTTAAGTTTTGTTCATATATTGCTTAAGTTTTCTCAGTTCTTTATAATTAACCATTTCCAATATTGGTAATTCATAGTAATGGGTCATGAACTGACACCCAGACTTAGTGAGGCAGTGGCAGAATTCAATCTGCTGCGAGAGGAAAATAATACTTGAGGGATACTTTCTCTACATTCTGAAAGCATCTTAATGATCCTAAGTGCTTTAGATATTTAGAGGAAGTTCAAACGCACAAAATCAATTGTACAGCATTAAAATATGCATAAAATTGGAAGTTGAAGGGATTGTTTTCATATTTCAGAGACAGCAAAGCCTGTGTACAGGACAGAGGGTGGAAGAGTGTTGAACAAAAGGCAAAATATTATATAAATACATTTTTCTTTGAGTTTTTTTAACTTTATTGTTGGATTGATCAATTGGTTTCTGGACCACACCCAGCCCTGGGCACGGTACGCAGGGGTTACTCCTGGCTCTGTGCTCAGAAATCGCCCATGGCAGGCTGGGAGACCATATTGGATTCCGGGAATTAAACCAAGTTCCTCTCAGGTTGGCCTCATGCAAGGCAAATGCCCTACTGTTGTGCTATCTCTCCGGCCCTGTGTTAATGACTATGTCATATATATATATATATATATATATATATATATATATATATATATATATATATATATATATATATATATACATAATGAATGAATCGAAAATACTTAGGAATACTGAAGCATCTTTTTTTTAAATATTTTTTATTTAAACACCTTGGTTATAGACATGATTGTGATTGGGTTTCTGTCTTATCAGATGACACACCCACATCACCAGTGCAACATTCCCATCACCAAAGACCCAAATGTCCCTCCTCCCCTCCCCACTCCTACCTGTACTCTAGACAGGCTTGCCACTTCCCTCATATATTCTCATTGTTAGGATAATTCGCAATGTGGTTATTTCTTTAACTAAACTCATCGCTATTTGTGGTGAGATTCATGAGGTCAGCTGTAACATCCAGCCCCCCCCCCTCTTTTGTCTCTGAAAATTGTTGAGAAATACCTTTCATTTTTCTTAAAACCCATAGATGAGTGATACAATTCTCCATCTTTCTCTTTTTCTCTGACTTATTTCACTCAGCATAATATATTCCATGTACATCCATGTATAGGAAAATGTTATGACTTCACCTCTCACGACGGCTGCATAATATTCCATTGTGTATATGTACCACAGTTTCTTTAGCCATTCAGCTGTTGAAGGGCATCTTGGCTGTTTCCAGTCTTGCTATGGTAAATAGTGCTGCAATAAATATAGGTGTAAGGAAGGGGTTTTTGTATTGTATTTTTGTGTTCCTAGGGTATATTCCTAGGAGTGGTATAGCTGAGCCATATAGAAGCTTGATTTCCAGTTTTTGGAGGAATCTCCATATCGCTTTCCATAAAGGTTGAGCTAGTCGGCATCTTAATCACTTTAAAAATGTTTGATTTTCAAAAATAGATCAACATATCTTAAGATGAATAGTCTCTTGTTTAATTTTTAAATTGCTACTCATATATTGAAGGCAAAATGTACATATCTCTAGTGACTTTATTTCATTTATAATATAGTTAAATAATTTTGAGATTGTGTTTGTTTTTCATAACAAACTAAAATTATTTCTCCTGTGGTGAGAATTGCAAATTAGAAATATGAAAACAAATGTTCTCTTTGTGTAGAATAAAACAATGTGGAAGGTAAAATGATTCATGTAAGAATGTAAGCTATCATTTTAATGAAACTTATTTTTTTTGGAATGCTTGGTGAAAAGAATTTAGTTTTGTGAAATCCCTATAACAATTTCTAAACCCACATCGACATTTTTATCTAGTTAGTTTCATTTCATTTCAAATGACATCTGATTATCTACAAAGTGGAGTAATCATATCTGTTGACTTCAGACAGGTTTGGGTCTGAAGTATGGCCTTAACACTGATTGGTTGAGTGTCCTTGGAGAAAGCATTTCACCTTTTAAGATTTACTTTCTTGGGCAAGGGAGATAGCTAAAAGCAGTGGAGAACATGCTTAGCATGTAAAGTCCCCAGGATCGATTCTTAACACACAAAATACTCTGAGCACTGCAATTCTGGCTATACTGGCCCCTGGTGCTGCTAGCATGGCATCACTGGATCCATCCAAGGAGTCCCTAAACTCATATTGGGACACCGTCTTATGCAAAATAAATGTGCTTTTCTTACTTGCTGAAAGAGTACAGTCCTATTTCTGACAGCGTTCTTGTGAAAATTCAATGTGTAGTACAGTGCAAATAGTGTAGGGTCTATTGGGATCAAAGATTCCTCAATAATCGACATGTCTCTAACTAGTCTCCTCAGTTGATGGCACACAGATTCCATGGCTATTGTTACAAGGGATGGTAGCAAATGTCTTGATTTTCTGATTTTAAGTCTTGTCTGTCCACTGATTTGTCACCACTGCTTTGTTTCCTGGTTTAGCACTGGTGCAACTGTGCCCCATAGACAGAAGAACAACCTGAATTATATTCCAGGTAAACTTTGTATGTCCTGATTTTTCTTCTTTTTTAAATTTTTTATTTTTAATTATGAGAACAAAGATGCAAAGAAAGAGGACAAGGTAAAGTTACAGTGGAAGGATAATCACCCATAACAGAATTCTCAGAAGAAGTCCCCTTGCTGATATCTAAACTTTGGACTTTCAGCCAAAGAACATTAAGATAAATAAAACAGAACCCATGTACAATTACTTTGTACCTCAAGTCCCCAGATTGTAATACATTATAATATTTCTTTTTGTTTTGTTTTGTTTTTGGGCCACACCCGGTGACGCTCAGGGGTTACTCCTAGCTATGCGCTCAGAAGTCTCTCCTGGCTTGGGGGACCATATGGGATGCCAGGGGATCAAACCAAGGTCTGTCCTAGGCTAGCACTGGCAAGGCAGACACCTTATTTCTAGCGCTACTGTGCTGGCACATTATAATATTTCTTAGCAGCACACAAAGCAATCTAAAGCCATAAAACTTATGTAACTCCTTAAACATTAAAGGCATAGTATTTTTTTTTACATTTCCAGGCACATGCATATTAGTTTAAGTTAATCTAAAAAGTTTAAGTGGTTTTTTTTTTTTTTAAGGATTAGAGTCAAAGGAGCACAGTAAAAATGGTGTTAGAGTGGGAATTATTGTTTTCATAGGCCCACCAAAATATGAGGGACATGGAAAGGAAAAACCTTGGCCTAAATACAAGGAGACCCTACCCCTAAGTTTCGTGGCATAAGACCAACTCTAGGCTCCAGGCAAGCTAGTTTGTTCAATCATAGACATTGTCTGTAGTGCCAACACACTTTTATTTTTCACACAGTATCTGTTGTTGGTATCATGTTTCTGTATTAAAGATCCTGGAATCTGCATATCCTACATTGAAGTCGGGATGTGGAGCGTCCTCTAGTTTCACCTCACAATTAAAGGGCAATGCAGAGAGCACTGTCGTGGAAGCAGGTCGTTGTTGTTGTTAAGTCTTCTCAGTGTTAAGGGAAGTCTCTTTTGAGCAGGTCGAAGTCAAAGCAGCGGTAGGGTCTTCCCTGGTAGAGGATTGCTTCCAGGTGATGTTATAGACAAACTTGGATGTTTTGTGGATGGCTTCCCTAGTTCAGGGGTGAATGGAGAATGCCCATTCTTCTGAGGCATGTGCCAGATCATTTTGTCAATGTTCAGGGTGTAAGGTCCCGTTGCACTACAAGATTTGTGTGTTCCAATCTCTATTAGATAATATCTTATTTGTATGCATAGTATTTTCCCATTTTAATGTGCCTATGCAAACAAGGAACAATGCCACGTGGCATTATCGGTGCATATTGGGGACATAAGAAAAAATCCAACAATCCCTATGACATGGTTCAATCATAAGCATTAAACTGGGGGACTCTTTCATCAAAATTCCTTATTGAACAGCTTACAAAGAGAAGAAAAGATAAAAATTTGTTAGAATAGTCATTGTATAAGAGAATATTTAGTAAGACTTATAGCTTTCAGAGAAAAAAACACAAAAATATTCAAAAGACATGTGTCCATTTTATGTCTTTTGGGGGTTTTTAGTTCCAATGCATGGTTTTGGTCAGTGATTAGGATTTTGCGGAACTAAAGTTAAAAAGAGTAATGTTGGTTACAGGGTGGGTGAGAGAGTTAAGGAGTAAAAATGAGCTTTGTATGGGTGTGCAAAAGGGCAGAATAAAAATGGACATTCTGCAAACACAAAACATAACTTAAGAATAGGAAATACTCTTAATATATATATATATATATATATATATATATATATATATATATATATATATATATATATATATATATATGCGTGTGGGGACGCTAGACATTGTGCGGTTTTGTACATGTAGACTGGTAAGAAATTGCCAGTGACAACCTTAGTGCAACCGATCAAATCTCAGCACATCCCAAGTTAGGACCCACCATCCAGGAGGGACCACCCGACACCCACCTTGTCTGGCCGCCTGGGCTGGCACCCAGGGAAGGAAGGCCTAGAGGCCGGGGACAGAAGAGGGGACGGCTGGGGGCCTGTCCAGACCCTCTGCAACCCAAGTTAGGGAGAAGGCCTTCGACATAGGGTCTCCCCAAACCACAGGCTGGCTAGAGCTAGCCTCCAGATCCTGTATGTCCTGATTATAAACAAGAAAACATGTCGTATTTAAAGATTCTAATCAGAACTTTCCAACTCTGCTTATTTTCCTGGCTATATAATTTCTCTCCCACTGAACTTTCTGACAAAAATCATTCATTTTTCTACCGAATTATGAGGATCTGGAACCAAACCATATAGAACACATTTTAATTCTATTTTTAAACTGTTTAAGTGCCCATAAATATTATAAATATGATAAACAAGAAGAAGCTTGAAGTTTAAAAATGCCTTTTAGCAGACAGACTGAACACTCATGTACATCTGTTTTATATTATTGGATCAAACTCCTAGCACAAATCACGCCTTCTTTTCTTTGTTTTTGGGAGACCAGATCTAGTGGTATGCTAAATTATGGTATTATATGACATGTGACATGATGTATTAGTTGATCCTTACCACTCACACGTCTCATTATTTGAGAATTTACCTACTTACTAAAATTTATTTGTAAATTATTTTAAATGAATTTAAAAATTATCACACCGGTGATAACACAGGTGTATTCTAAAATAATACACCTGTGTTATCAAAGCCATTCAGAGATATTATATATTTCTCTATACAAAATGTATGAATTTAAATTCTCTCTGTGATCAAGTTCCCAACTGAGATTGATGTTACTCTATTAAGATGTTCCTCTATTCTTGTCTTGCTCTCATGTTGACGTAACAAGAGGATAGAGATGAAAGGGAGCACTACAGAATTGAGTAAGAAACTCAGCATTTGAGAATAATTAAACTGAGTGATAATTCTAACTGTACCTTTGGGAGACTTGATTTAAGCAATTCAGTCAATATTTCTGAGCTTTGTTTTCTTTCACAAAACCACTCAATAAGCATCTACAATCTGAGATTTTTAAGTTTAAGATTATTTATGTAAAACGCTTATTAATGTTCATGTCTCATAAGAACAATTATTAGATATTCACAAATTTAGTCTTACCTGTAAGTATCTTGAATAATGAAAACTGCTGTCACTTATACATTGTGGATCTATATCTATGTATACATGGAAAAGTATAAATATCTCTCAGTGAGAAAGTAGAATTGAAGATATAACTAGGCATTGGGTTCAGTTTCATATCTATTAATAGGTTCCATTGATGTGTGAGCCTGAGACATTTCATTACCTCTATGCTCCTTCAGATCCTAATATAGAAAGCTAGGTGAAAGGTGTCTAGTCCTTGAATAAGAATTTATTAAAAATAAAGTGACTAACGTACATGCACTTCCTCAATTACATTTAAAGTTCTAATGAAAGGCATTACAGTATCTGTCTCTTGTCTAGATTGAAGAGATAATTGAGAGACTAGTGTGATCGATTTTTGAAGTATATAGTCCTCAACTCAGAGACCATATAGCTCCCTGTGGGACAGCAGTTTATTCCAAGGGGGCACATGCGAAAATACATACTGGGGGTGTTCACAGCATCAGATTAGGGGGCCATATTGCAGGATGGGTGCCACAGGAAGAAGTTTAGAAGTGGCCATGGGTGGAAAAAGATTGAGAAACTACCATAATATTCAGAATATCGCTAAATTGAATTTAGTGAACTCCTTTTTTTATGTTTTTGATTTCGTTTTTGGGCCACACTTGGTGACGCTCAGGGGTTACTCCTGGCTATGTGCTCAGAAATCACTCCTTGATTAGGGGATCATATGGAATGCTGGAGATCAAACCGAGGTCCGTCCTAGGTTAGTGCAGGCAAGGCAAATGCCTTACCACTTGCGCCAACCACTCGGGCCCCTATGTGAACTCATTTATAAAATTTTTTTAGTTTAATATTTTAGAACTTGAAGTGTGTTCCAGGACTATATAATACATAAAAGGTTCATAAAATAAATAAGATTCTTTTCTCACGTTGCTTATTTTCTATGTCCTTTCTTCATTCATGCTCACTAAGTGGTAATTTCATAGAATAGGTAAATCTTTCCTTGGTATTTCATATTCTTTCATATCTGAAAAGCCAACATATGATAATTCATACATGTGAATCCAGATCATAATTTCTGAGCATTAAACGCATCAGTTGAACAAAATGTGTATATTTCAAATATTCTTGGTGTGAAGTGTGATGGGATTTTTGAGTGTCCAGTGCATGGTCAGAAGCATCACTTACATGGTTCTGTCATATTATCTATTTAGCAACTTCAAAACTCTAATGTTTTATGAAAGCAATTCTTGAACATCTTGGGTGTAGATGTATGAAACAAATGCTTTAAAGCGATATGTTGCAGTTATTTTTACAAATGATATTGATGGCTCCTGTAAAAATGGAAAGGTTTTTCATGAAAATTGTTATTGAGTGGGCATAGAATATCTCTAAAATTTTCCAAAAACACCCTGCTAATTCTGTGAGCTCAAACCTTCTTGATTAAATGACTAAATTGACTTCCTAATTTTTGAATGATTAGTATAAAATATAATGCATTTGGTTCCTATAAAATATACTTCACATCTCTTTTTTCATATATTTTATTTCACCTTCATTAATTTGACATGATTAATCATTCATTTAAAATTTGTAATTGTAGCCTGTCTTCTAGAAAAAAGGAATAAATATATTGGTTAGATAAATTAAGCAACTATTTCTGGATAGATTTTCATTATTATATTCTGCTAACATTCTGGTAGTCTCATTCACTTTTATAATAATTTTCTCCAAAATTGTAAAATTTAGGAAAATCATAGCTATAATAGGATCAAAGTTTCTGTGCTTAGAATTACTAGCATATTTTAAATAATACATATTTTATAATTTTTATTATTTGAAATATATAAATAAATATTAGACTACGTATTTGTAACATACATGATAACTTTTTCTTTTTCTTTCTTACTTTTATTTTTGGTTTGAGCATACCTGGAAATGCTCAAAAGTTACTCCTGGCTCTGAATTTAGGAATTACTTCTGGTGAGTTAATGGGACCATATACGATGCTGAGATCCAACCTAGGTGGGCAAGTGAAAAGCAAATCCCCTACCTGTTATACAATCTTTCTGAAAACTACATGACTATTTTTTAAACATGACTAACCTGAACCATTTTTAAACTTTATTTGAGCATTATGATTTGTTCATAGTACAGTTGTTTCAGTCATTTGTTTTCTAACCCACCACCAATTTTTCTTTTTTTTTTTTAAATTTATTTAAACACCTTAATTACATACATGATTGTGTTTGGGTTTCAGTCATGTAAAGAACACCACCCATCAAAAGTGCAACATTCCCATCACCAATGTCCCAAGTCTCCCTCCTCCCCACCCGACCCCCGCCTGTACTCTAGACAGGCTCTCCATTTTCCTCATACATTCTCGTTATTAGGACAGTTCAAAATGTAGTTATTTCCCTAACTAAACTCATCACTCTTTGTGGTGAGCTTCCTGAGGTGAGCTGGAACTTCCAGCTCTTTTCTCTTTTGTGTCTGAAAATTATTATTACAAGGGTGTCTTTCATTTTTCTTAAAACCCATAGATGAGTGAGACCATTCTAACCACCAATTTTTCAATCCCTCCACTAATGTGACTTTATTCACCACTATCACTAATTTTCCAACCATCCCAGAAAACTACTCCCTTAGCAGACACAAAATCATTTTATAATGCTTGTCACAACAAAATGATAGGTGAAATTACAAAAAAATACTTAGTTCGATAAAAAGTAGTTCACCCAGCAACTTTTATGGCTGTTTTATATAGCCATGTAGGAAGAACTGGCATACTGTACAGAAAGACCTCAATGATATTGATATAGGTTCTGGAAAGAATGATTTTAGGCAAAAGGATGTATAATAAAATCAGTTATTTCAAAGCAAGAATTAAGGTCCGATGAAGTATATACACATATATATGCTTTGAGCTACATCTGGTGGGTTCAGGGCTTATTGTAGTTTTGCATTCAGGGATCACTTCTGACCAGACTTAGGTCATCATATAGAGTTCTGGGGATTAATTTATGGATCCCCACCTGCAAGGCAAATTCCCTGCCTACTGTACTTTCATTCTGAGTTTCTGTGGAATATTTTTGCCCACAAATTGTTGAACTTTCAAAATAGCCAAGGTAGTTCTAATGTTAAATAACTATTTGTATTTGTACAGTCATTCTCCAAACTGCCTTACTTTGTTTGAACAAAGGAGACTAGACTCTACTCCGGCATCTTAGAGTGCAGTGTAAGAACCACCAACCTTGGACAGATTGCCTCTCCACAAAATAGTCCATATCAGATGTGCCAAAAAGCCTAAGGTATATATGTTCTGTATATGAGGTGAAAATAAAGTGCCCTGAGAAAACGCATTTATACATCCATTGAAAAAATTAAAAAATACACAAGTCAATAGTTTGAGAATCCTTCACCCCTTTTATCTCTTGTCAAGTTATAACTCAATGGAATTCATAAAACAAAATTATTTGAGGTGATTAATATCTAAATATAAGATTAAGTAAACATCGTGGAGCAGTTTGAAGAGGTCATTTTTATCTGGAATTGATCTTTGCTTAGGGAATCCTTGACTCCCTGTGTCCTTTTTTCCATATTTACTTATAATATGGAATCAATACAAGTAAGATTTGCTAGAGAACTATTAATATTTTTGAGGATAATCTTTGTTTCCTTTGAGTCTCCAGGGACATATTTTGGAGCTTGACAATATTCCATTTTATTTCTCCTTTAATTAGTCTTGGCTGTAGATGTAAAGGTCTCAGTAAAACATTATTCCTATTTGTAAGAAGTTGTTTTGCTACCCCATCCATACAAAACCAACACACAAACAACTGCAGAGCAAATACCACTAATTATTAAAAACTAGCACAATTCACCATTCTCTCTAAAAATGGCTTGCAATGTATAGACACTGCACGTTGTCACTGAGAAAATAGCACTTTGGGTTAGATAACTATAACTCTGTGATCTTTTTGAGGTTTACGTTACCAAGTACAGCATAAGACACTCTGTCAGGCATTTTTTTATACTTACATTACCCTTGTCTATTCTACATCATTTTCCTTTATTTTATCTATATATTTCCATTTAAACACTGTGATTACAAAGTTGTTCATCGTTGAGTTTCAGTCTTACAACGTTCGCTGCCCTTCACTCATGAACGTTTCCCCCACCAATGTCTCCAGTTTCCTTCCCACCCTCCCCACCACCTTCCTTTTGCTGCTTTTTTTGCATTTTGCTGCTTCTCTCTCTTCATCTCTCTCTTCCACCTTCTCTCTCCCTCCCTATCCTTTTTGTAGATACTTTGGTTTGCACCATTGTTAATGAAAGGATACCATGCCTATCACTTTATCTTTATTTTGATCTTATCAATCTTTATTTTTGTAACTTTCTACACTATATTTAATTTATAGCAAAATCATCTTTGGAACAAATTGGGATTTCAATGTATAGATAATATATATGAAAGAAAACTGGCACATGTTATTATTATACTCCAATTCATACCACAAAGTAACCAATAAGTCATAGTAAGAGTAAATATTTCAAGGAGTTTTCTTCTTTTTTTTCTTTTTTTTTTTGTTTTTGGGCCACACCCGTTGACGCTCAGGGGTTACTCCTGGCTATGCGCTCAGAAGTTGCTTCTGGCTTGGGGGACCATATGGGATGCCAGGGGATCGAACTGTGGTCCGTCCAAGGCTAGCACAGGCAAGGCAGGCACCTTACCTCTTGCGCCACCGCCCGGTCCCTCAAGGAGTTTTCTAAGTGTTATAAATGTTGTGTGAAAAATTGTTACAAGCATGCAGTGGAGTAATTATTACTGACTTTTTTAGTACCATTTATTCAGTACTATGAGCCAGCAGTTCTTTTAGGCCATGGAGTTACTTCCTTAGCCCCTAGAAGTTTGTATGATTGGGAAGGAAAATATGTAAACAGAGAGCTATACTAAAGTATAATTCACTCCCCAAACTGAGAATATATAAAATACTGTGAAAACACAGATGAGGAGCGGTTAATTATATTTTGGAAAGGAAGTCTCAAGGAGAGAGAGTTACTGAGAGGTTATGACATTTCAGCTTGATCTTGTGCATAACAAATGACTTCCTATAACGAATTTCTCACCTGTTTTGAATTAGCTGAAATGATTAGGACCTAGAATTTATAAAGGTCATTTTTACTAGAATGGAAAATGTGCATCATTCTTGTAATACAACCATTTAAAAATATCAGCTTTTTGAATAGCTACTAGAAAAAATTAATATGGAAGTTCATAAGATAGTTTTGAAAACTGAGATGTTGACAATTTATCAGAAATTTTATTTAAAAATGGTGCTAAATATATATGATTAGTCATGTATAAAATAGTAATTAAATAGTATTTCACCATGCTATCAATGTAACATAATTTCTGGTTACTGAATTTTGCCTAACTATAAGGGAAAACTATTGACTAATGAGATAAAACAAAACAATGCTAACATTTTGTGGCAGAAATAATGTTACAACTTCAAATGTATATCATTTTTCTTTTGAGTTTTGTGCTAAACTTTCTTTCCCATTCATTACTTTTGCTAATACTTGGCATTTCCAGAGTTGGCCCTTTAAAAATCAATGATACCTTTCTTTCTTTTTCTTTTCTTTCTTTCTTCTTTCTTTCTTCTTTCTTTCTTTCTTTCTTTCTTTCTTTCTTTCTTTCTTTCTTTCTTTCTTTGTTTCTTTCTTTCCTTTCTTTCTTTGTTTCTTTCTTTCTTTTTTCTTTCTTTCTTTTTTTTCTTTCTTTCTTTCTTTCTTTCTTTCTTTCTTTCTTTCTTTCTTTCTTTCTTTCTTTCTTTCTTTCTTTCTTTCTTTCTTTCTTTCTTTCTTTCTTTCTTTCTTTCTTTCTTTCTTTCTTTCTTTCTTTCTTTCTTTCTTTCTTTCTTTCTTTCTTTCTTTCTTCTTTCTTTCTTTCTCTTTCTTGCTTGCTTGCTTGCTTTCTTGCTTTCTTGCTTTTCTCTTTCTCCTAGAGACTACCACTTGTTGAAGCAGGATACTACTATTAGAGATGAAAAGAACTTGAGACTTAGGGGCAAACTTAGAGAGAAAATTATCTATCTAGAAATCTGCACTCTATTTGCTTGAATGGAGTGTTATTATAGTTTGTGAAAGTCCACTGTAATTTGAGGGTCTTTGTATGTTTGTCTGTATCATAGTGAATATTTTACTCTAGTACCTTCTTCATTAAATGTGCATACTTTAGCTTTTATATTTGCCTTAGCTCCATTGTCTTGTCATTATATTCACTTGTTTTATATTCTTGTCTTTATATTCACAGTAATTAATACAGATATTTATAGAAACCAATAATTAATGGTCTAGATTCATATTAACACATATGTACCATGAGGGGCATCATAAGATGCTTTCTTGTCATGATTTAATATGCTGAGAGATGGCCATCCAACTGTGTTCAGAAACCTGACTCTGTTAGCAGACCATTTGCATTTTAAAATAGCTGTTTCCATTAATGAGTGCAGAAATAGACTCTATGATGTTCAAAAGAACCTGTAGGAATAATTGATTCTGTAAAAATATTTCATCATTACTGTCTGAATATCAAAGTAGTCACTGTTGGTGTAGATGTAGGGGAAACACTTCCAATGTTGGTGGAAATGTTGACAGGCCCTACCTTTGTGGAAACAATGGACATTTCCCATAAAACTTTTCACTTATGTGATCCAGAATTTCAACTTCTGTGCAGCTACACTGAGGGCTAAAAAGCATTTGTATTCTTGTTTGTCATAGTACTATTCATAATAGTCTGTCCCCTGTTCTTTCACTTTTTTTTTCTCCTCCTCCACTGAATTTTCTTTCTTCTCCTTTCTATATTCTGGGCCTAGAGTGTTCTCAATTAACCCTCTTTAAACCATTGCATTTCAACATACAGTTAATCTAAATATCACTTATAAGTGATATCACCTTGTATTTATCGTTCTTCTGGCAAAGATTCAGAACCAAAAATTTTATAAACAATTCGTGTCCAATAATAGATGAATGGATAAAAGAGCTCTGGAATATTATTTGTCTATTAGAAAACATGAAATTGTGCATTTGTTGCTACATGTATGTATAATGAGTGAAGTAAGTGAGGAGGGGAACAGTTACAGAAAGACCTTTCTCATATGTGGACTATAAAGCAACATAGTAGGGGAATAATAAAAGGTCATAAGCAACTGGCTCAAAAAACAGCTTGAGGACATAACTGAGTTTACCAAGAGAGTAAGATTTGGGGGCTAGGGCCGGCGAGGTGGTGCTAGAGGTAAGGTGTCTGCCTTGCAAGCGCTAGCCAAGGAAAGATTGCGACCGCGGTTTGATCCCCTGGCATCCCATATGGTCCCCCCAAGCCAGGGGCAATTTCTGAGTGCTTAGCCAGGAGTAACCCCTGAGCATCAAATGGGTGTGGCCCAAAAAAACAAAAAAAAAAGATTTGGGGGCTTGCTTGTGGAATGTGTTGGGAAGAAAGAAGACAGGACTTTGAGACAATGTTGGAAAATAAAATAGACACTTTAGAGGGAGTGACATGGTGTTTAAAGGTATTTATGAGGTCCTATTATTGACCATAATGAATTAAAAATCTGTATAGCCAAAGAAACAGATACACTAAACTGATAAAGCTAAAACTAAAGAATATTTGAGTGGGAGAAAGTATTTGTGCTCAATACATCAGATAAATGGTTGATATCCAGCACATCTGACTTACAAAGATCAACAAAAATTCTAAGAGAACCATCAAAAATGTGGACAGGAAATGAACAGACACTTTTCCAAGGCAAACCAGCGCATGGCCATCAGAAACATGGAAAATGCTTTGCATCACTTATTATTAAGAAAATAGAAATCAAGACAGCAATGAGATATCATCTTACACCAATAAGATGACATATCAAAAATAGAAGAAACATTCTTTGTTCCAAGGTATATGATAAAAATGGGACTACCATCTAAATACTGGTGTGAATATTGTCTGTTCCAGTCTCTATGGAAAACAATATAGAGTTGAACCCAGAATTTAGTGCCATCTGACCCAGAAATTCCACTTTTGGGAAAAGAAGAGGAAAACAATTCATACTGAAAATATTCATTCTGGACATATACACAATATTATTCATTATTGCACTCAATAAATGTTCTAAGATTTGGAATCAACCTAGATGACATATGGCAGATGAGTGGATTCTGTAGATGTTGTATATAAACATACTGGAATACTACACAGCTGTAAGTAATGATGAAATCATAGAATTTGCTGCAACAAAATGGAACTGGAAGATAGCATGTTAAATGAAGTATGACAGTATAAAGATAAACATAGAATTATATCACTTATATATGGCATCAATCGATGAAGAAATAAGTTGGTTTTAATGGAGCAACCTGCCAGCATAACAGATCCATTTTTAATTTGGGTTCTTAAAGTTTGGTTCTCATGTTTTCATTGTTGTTAACTCTAGCTTAGATATTTAGATCTGCTCTTTCTTACCACCACCAATGCACATGAGACCCTTGGCCCCTGTCCCCCATTCTTCAACATTTGTTTTTCTCCTCCCCCACTTGATTTTCTTCCTTCTCCCCTCTATTTTCTGGGGCCTAGAGTGTTCTCAATAAAGCCTCTTTAAACCATTGCATTTCTACATATAGTTATTCTAAATACCATATATAAGTGATATCAGCCTGTATTTATACTTCTGCCAATGTCCTTTTTCAATTCTATCTGTCCTACACAGAAGTCCATTGCCAGACACTGGAACTAAAGAATAAGTGCTGCATTCTGTACTCACAGATTGGTGACTAGAGAGAATTATTACAGTCATGTCAAAGGTCATCTGTGGTTATTAAAGTGTTGATGGGTTACTTCGTCATTTTCTATGTGTCTTATTTTCCTTACAGAACCTCCAATGATTTCTCAAATCCAGTATTGCCTGATCTGACACCTAAGAAAGAATGAGTGTGGAGGAATGGGTGCTAGGCAAGGATGCTTAAAGATTAGAAGACTAGAAGTCAAGTCTCTTTTTGATAGCTGGGGCTAGTTCCCTGCCTCAGCATCATGTGGACATCTCAGAGTCCTGTCAAACAATTAGGTGTGTAGTTTTAAGCCTGACAGCATACCTGAGATGACATATTTGAGATTCTGGAATTACGTATTCTATTGCCCAATTAAGGTAAGGGTTAATTTGTTTTCATTTTTATGCTTATATTTGCATTTGACCTCCAACCTTTCATGTGACTAGCAGGGTAGTGGAGTTCAAGGCATAACAGAGTCTTAGGAAAAATGAATTAAAATACATTTCTATATGTACATCTCTGACTATCACAAGGAATAGAAGAAAGAATGGTTTGTAGATATAAGAAAGGTGGCTTCAAGAGTCACTCATTATTTTAGGGGGGCATTATGTATTTGACAGGAACATATAAAGTTCTCCTGCTATCACCCCAATCCTATTTCTATAACCTTTATCCTCATTTTTAAATCTTTTGGGAATTGCTCTAGCCAGTGGTAAAGTATTGAAAAAAATATATAATAAAATATGCCACTGTATTTAATTTACCGTCAATTTATAGGTTTTGACTTTTGCATGTATTGATAATGTACATGATATACAGTATAAACATGTTTACAGATGAATATGCTTAGATTTACTGAATACTTTTTATTAGATTATTCTCATCTTTAGAAATTTTTTCTATTAACTTACTTTAAGTACAGCAGCCACCTGATCCTGTGTGCTCTAATCAACCCCTGGCTCTTTTTTCTGATTATTGTCTAGGGCCTAAGAATTTTGTGTTTTGCATTTTCCCAAGTCTTTAATAAATTTCCTTTTGATGTTCATCCTATTGAAGGAGCATTTCTATCTAACATTTTGAAATTTTTATTGCACGATGTAACCTTCTAGGGTACTGACTTTAACAAAGTCTAATTTGTCCAGTGAGCCTAATTAACCCTTATGTATGTTTCTAAAAGGCTGTAGCCAGCTAAATTCTTTGGTATGCATATAATTCAACAGAAAATTAAGACTGATTCTCAATAAAAAATCCATCATCTTTTATCTATGGATGTTTAAAATTATTTTTCTAATTTTATTCGTTTGAAGCATAAAATATTAATATATTCAGCTTTTGAATTTCTACCAATTTCATATCATAATATTCAATAATCATTAGATATCCAACCTTTTCATATATATGCATACAAATTTATGTTCAACTCTAATATCTGTTTTTTGGTAGTCACGTTTTATTCCATGGATCATTCTTTTTTATAATAGATCTGAATTTATACCAGTTGGTTACTATTTCCAGGACAGCCTTGACACTGACATAAATCATCTTATTTCAGCAGCTATAGTAAATAATTGGGCCCCTGAGACATTGTTTTCCATCTTCTCTGCAGAGAGCTCCCGATAACCTCTGGGTTCTCCCCTGGGTGTAAAGGGTGATGGTGCCGTTGCCTCTGGCCTTTTCATTTATTATTTATTTCATTTATTGCAGAACTCAGAACAAATTGGAATTGGCAAAAAAAAGTAGTGAAGTGAGGCTGTAGAAAAATAATATTCAAGATTAACATGATTTCCAGAAACTTGGGGGAGTGAGTGCAGAAAAAGGAAAAGAAAATAAGTGAAAGCCAAAAGGAAATATTCCCAATTAGGACACTTAAAATACGTCCATCCTAGGGAATTTTCAGGTCTCAATAACCAATGGCTGGTTTAATCAACTTTGGTCGTGGTTGTTGTATTGTTTTCGCAAGATAAAATTGCAGTTTTGATTGCTAGAATAGCAGGAGAGAGCTGGTTTAGGCTGGGAACTCAATCAGAAAGTTGACAGACATGCTGTATTGCCTCCCTGGGGCTAAGCTTCTCCCCTCCTAAGCCTCAGTTTTTCTAGTAGTGAACACCCCTGGATTGATTACTTTTCTCAGTCCCTGGAGTAAATAAGGGTCAGCTCACTACTAAGTTATAATCAAGCTTTCTCTTTAGCTTCAGGTTGATGAACTATTTTCTGGTTGTATACAAAGATTAAATTGCTGCAGTAGAGTTTTATCACAATTCAGTAGCTCTTATGACACAAATTTTATCTTGGACCAATTCTTCCAGAAACAGAGGCTTTTAATTGATTTGATACAAATTGATGTCAAGTGAGATTTCATTTAAAGGCAAAAATAAAAGATATAAATACCTATCCAGCTTAGTAGCTATAATAGATGACTTAACAAGCAGTGTTTCTTCTCTTTGTCTTCTGTTCTATTTATCTAGTTGGCTAGCTGGCTAGCAATCATCTGTTATCTTTTGATATTTAATACATTAAAATGTAAAATAAAATTTTAGATTTTGGATAGATCCTAGAAGCCAGTTGATGTATGATGTTGGCTGATGATAGATAAATTCTATTATTATCCATAGTCTTTGGTGAAAAAATTATGTTTAGGAACTAAGTAATTTATAGAATCATCTAACTAAGAATCAAATTTACATTTATAAAACTTCAATTTCTAATCTGTAGGTTAAAATATGGTTAGATCACATTTAAACCCATGGCTCTTACTAAATTGTCTGTTATTTTTTCCTGTCATTTGCAAGCACTTAACAAATGAACAATGACTTATTTCATTGCTCATATTTTGTGGATCAGTACTTAGGAGTTTTTCATTTTTTGTCTATTATTAATTTACTTTAATTATCTTTTTATTTTGTTTATTTTGGGGGCCATACTCAGTGATGCTTGGAAAACTGTGGAGGGCCAGGGATGGAATGTAGGACCCAGTACGTAGAGCAAGTGCTCGACTGTTTTGAACTATATCTCTGGCCCCAGAGTTACTTAACTGGATCATTCTTACTCAGAAAACTAGTTAAGTTAGTTAGTTGTCTGAAGTTAGTGTCTTCTTTTGTATGTTTTTTGATTTTGGTTTTTGAGCCACACCCGGTGATGCTCAGGAATTACTCCTGGCTCTGTTCTCAGAAATCGCTCCTGGATTGGGGGATCATTTGGGATGCCGGGGATCGAACTGAGTGAGGTCCGTCCTGGGTCAGCCCTGTGCAAGGCAGATGCCCCATCACTGTGTCACCACTCCGGCCACTAAATGAGTGTCTTCTGAAGAATGGACTGAGACTAGGAAGTTTACTTCCAAAATGGCTCAAGAACATGTCTGGCTGCCTGTTTTTCATGTTCACATCACACTCTCTCTAGGACTATTTAGTGTCCAACAATGTGGAGCATGGTTTCCCTTTAATGTAGGATTCAAAAGATGAAGCTCAAATAGCAATTATCTTATTATCTGTTATCTAGTCTCACTGTAATGTATTAATACTCTCATCACATTCTATTCACCACACAGACAATTTGAATTCAATTTAGAGAGGACTCTATAGATATATAAATTGCAAGAGGCATGGATTACTGGAGCAATTGTAGAGGATAGCTATTTAAAATATTTACTTTCTATTTTCATAACTCATTTTCATCCCTGACTTTAATCTATGATTCATTTTCTATTGGCTCATCAAAATTATTCAATAAATGTTACTATAGATAGTAAACTAATACCCATTTAAATTCAAGGATACAAAGAAATCATTTTTGTTTTGTTTTGTTTTGAGGCCACACCTGACAGCACTCAGGGGGTACCCCTGACTCTGAGCTCAGAAATTTCTCCTAGCAGGCTCAGGAAACATATGGGATATCGAGGTCAAATTTGGGTTGACCAGCAAGGCAAATGTCTTGTCCACTATGCTATCACTCTGGCCTCCAAGAAACCAATGTTTGAAGCCAATGCTAGCAGAATGACATTATCTGGTCATTTTCTAAATACAATTTTTTGCATCTAATTTTCCTTCTCAAAAACTGTTAGTCTAACTTTTCTACAATTGTACAATTCAGTATTTAAGGAACCTAAAAACTGAAATTGCTTTAAAGGAATCCAATGAAAGACACAGGATAGGTTTGGTGGTCTGTGGAGTAAAGCCTCAGTCTTCCTGATGCTGACCTGGAGAAAATTTTGAAAGTCTCTAATCCTGAGAAATGAACGAACTAGGTCTATTTGCTATCACATTTTAGAGCCAACTATGACTCAATTCTATAATGTGTGAAGAACTATAAATATCCCATGCATTAATAATGCTTGCTAGTAGTTATGTAGAAATAGAGGATATTGAAAAATGTCTCTTTGGGAGCAAGGCCATTTTATTGTGTCATCTCTAATCTACTATTATTATTCACCTTCTATATAATGAAGATAAGTCAGTATGCACTAGTTAGGACGGGAACTGTCTTTCAGAAATAGTGCTTACTGTGATGTTTAAAAATACAATGCTCTTCCAGTCTCTGCTCCTTTCTTATTCCAAGAATGTTTTCATTACTTGAGTTACAATATACAAGCAATCTATTTTTTTTTCAGTTTTTTAGGTTCCACTGAGATATTAGGAAAATTATCTGTCTGTCAGTAGGCAGGAGGTGACACCAGTAGCACCTGTGATTTTGATTGTTCTGAATTTTTTTAAATTTTATTTAGGTCTGGGGAAAAAGACCAGGCAATTACTTATAATCTTCTTTACATTTACCCTTATCTCACCTTCTCTTTTATCTATTCTCTTGTCTGGCTCTTAAAAATGATAAATAAAGGATAAAGGTAATCTAATAAAGAATATATATGTTATAGGTGCCATTAAAAATGTGCATATGTTTCATTGGAAATTTGTGAACTTTAAAAACATGCATTTTTTTTATTCCTATTTGAGTTAGAGCAGATATTTTGTTAATGAAATATTCTGATCAGAGCAGAATTTTATCCCATCTCAGGGACAGATTTGAGGTAAAGTCTTATTCTCATGAGTTTAGTGATGATTCTGGGCATTATTGGGAATTAGTGATATATAAGTACCCAATAACGTTTTGAATTCTCAGCTCCTTTTTAAACTTCATGAATTACAAATGATGTCCTGGTTTTTAGAATAAACTTTACATTTCAATGTGGATAAACATGTAAGAAAATCTTGGAGAAGGAGAATGATGACAAACTGGAATAATACAAGAGCAAGAACTCTTGGGAGACATAAAATAATTTACTTTATATTGTTTGTTTACATCTAAGTGGTAATAATAGATTTATTAACAAAACTTCTAACAAAAATTTGTGAAAATTATTAATTTGTGAAAATTATTATTTCTATCAATAGCAGAATTAATTAATACAATAATAACCACCTCTTGTTGTTAGCTGTTCTCTTTGTTAAATTGGTGTATTTCTATAGAGATGATACTATCAAACAAATGAGGTTGTCCCAGAATTCAAAGCGCTATTACTAATACTGGGGCTTTTGTTAAAACATGTTATAATCTGCCAGGACTCCTGCAAAAAGGATATGAATGAATGGTACTCAGACTTGCTCCAAAAAAAGCCCTGGTGATATCAGCCCAAATACTACCATACCTAAAGTTTGGTCAGATTGGTGTCCCTAAAGAAAATAGTAGAGGGGTTATGGGGCGGGGCCACAGGCAAGGTGGTGATTATTGATGATAAATGCAGCAGGTGTGGCTTTGGCAGGGCTGGGGCTTGGTCTTCCCTTTCCTCCTCAGGTTGTCAGCTTTCTGCTAAGTGGCCTGTGGACTCATGATGTTTTTAGGGTTTGGTTTAATTTTCTTTCAAAAAAAAAGTGAGCTGGCTTGGTGCAAATATGGTGACTGCATTAGATGCTCCACAAATTTTAAGATGACTATTACTTCACTTCAAGAATATGAAGTCTATTCCTTAGAAATAAGCACTAAGCATTAAATATAAAAAGATAGAGATATTCTTAAGAAACAAAAATATTTTCAGTAAAACTTAAATTTAGTTTTTCTTTTTTTAACCAGTAATACTCAGGTCTTCCCCTGACTCTGCTAAGGGATTAGTACTGGCAGGGCTGAGGGAACCCTGGCATATGAGGTGTGAGGAATTTGTACTGTGTTGACTGTGTGTATGGAAAAATGCTCTACTCACATTCTGATTACTTCAGCACCCATGTATTCTTTTTTATTGATTATCTTTTAATTGTATTATTACAAAAATCTAAGGGTATATGTTAACTCCTTTTTAAGTCTATAAAATTTGTCATATCCACCAGAAATCTTCCAGGGACATTCCAGCTTCAAAATTACCATTTTTCCTTTTGCTCCCCAGTTTCCATATTATTCACTGTGCATAGAAATTTGTTCTATTATTTCTTAATATTAATTTGCTTTTGTTATTTACGTTCCATTTATTAGTCAAACTGATAATAGTCTTTCATGGCTTAGTTATTTCACTTAGAATAATCACCTCAAATTTTATCCACTTTATCCTAAATATACAATTTCACTTTTGTTCTGTTTTGTTTTGCTTTAGGACACACCTGGTGGCACTCAGGAGTTACTTCTTGCTCTGTGCTCAGAAATCACTCCTGGCAGGCTCTGGGAACCATATGGGATGCCAGTGCAAGGCAAATGCCCTACTGCTGTGCTATCATCCCAGCCCCAAACAATTTCACTTATTTTAAAACAACAGAATAGTATTTCACTGAGTATATATTAGATTTTTGAAAAAAGTTAATATGAAAAGGCTAAATAAATTATTTGAAGGATTCTTAGAAGCAACCATCATAAAAATACTCACTGAAATGAGAAAATCAGTGGGAATGAGTTCAATAAAAACAGAGAAAACACTCAAAAAATCCAAGAATGCTATTTATAATTAACTAAATAATTGAACTAAAAAGTAATATAGAGATGTTCAACAGCAGAATGGAAGGAGCCAAAGGTAAAAATAAATCAAGGACCTAAAAAATAAAAGGGGAGCACAGAGCAGTAAGAAAGAAAAAAAGTAAAGAATTTTAAATGAATAGAGCACAATAAATTTATGGAACACAGAAGGAACAATATTCACATATTAATTTCCAGAAGGTGAGGATAGAAAAGTAAAAGAATGAAATTTTGAGAACTTATGCAAACTAGAAAAGGAAACACAAATTTCAGGAAACTGAATTCCAGACAAAATACCTACACACACACACACACACACACACACACACACACACACACACACACACACACACACACATACACACACAAAGACACTAATTTAAGTGGGAAAGAAATGTTGGGAAATTAAAACAAAGTGTCACATAGAAGGAAACTATCATAAAAATATTATTGGATTTCTCAGAGAACATACTGTAAAGAACAAGATATACCTTTGATGTACTATACTAAGAATTGAATGTGTTTGAGTTTAGAATGGCAATACTTCCTTATTAAAATAAAATAAAATAAAATAAAAATATTATTGGATTTCTCAACAGAAATCTTCAGGTAAGAAGGGTTTGGCATAATATACTCAATGAGCTGCACTGAAACAATCTCCAATCAAGAATTTTCTACTCAGTGAGGCAATCAGTCAGACCTAAGCCTGAGTGATTTTAAGGAGCAATAAAGGACTTTATCAGCTAAGAACAGTTAAAGGGATTCTTTCCCACTAAAGCAGTATTTAGAGAAGCATTGCTATGAGAGGAAAAGAAGCCCCACTAAATCAGCAAGTCAATGTGAAACATAATGTTTGGGGAAAGCATAGTAATAGTGAAGTGTCAAAATAAACTCAACATTTCCTTGCATTTAATGTAAAGTAGGCTGTGAACTTTGGACTCGGGATAAAATGTCTAGGTTAAATAAAATTAGTTAAAAATATAAGCAGAAACTGTAATCAGAACATTACATGAAGGCAAAGATCAGAGTATGGGGAAAAAGGGTAATAAGAGAATGACAAAATAGAGCCAAAATCCTCCCCAAAACAAAATTATTATAATCATTCAACTTTTCAAGAGTAAATTTGGAACAAATAGAAAACCTGAGCATAACAGGAACACATTAGAAAACTATAAACAGTACTTTTGTGTTCCTAGGGTATATCCCTAGGAGTGGTATAGCAGTATCACATGGCAGCTCAATTTACAGTTTTTTGAGAAATCTCCATATTGTTTTCCATAAAGACTAGACTAGATGGCATTCCTGTCACCAGTGAATGAGAGTTCCTTTCTCCCCACATCTCTGCCAGAACTAATTGTTCTTGTTTTTTGTGATGTATGCCAGTCTCTGTGGCGTCAGATGGTACCTCATAGTTGTTTTGATTTGCATATCCCTGATGATTAGTGATGTGGAGCATTTTTTCATGTGTCTTTAGGCCATTTGTATTTCTTCTTTGAGAAAGTGTCTGTTCATTTCCTCTCCCCATTTTTGATGGAGTTAGATTTTTTTTTCTTGTTCAGTCAGTACCTTGTAATTTTCTCTATTAGTCCCTTGTCTGATGAGTATTGGGGTGAATAGTTTCCCCCATTCTGTGGGTGGCTTTTGTATCCTAGGCACTATTTCCTTTGAGATGCAGAAGCTTCTCAAATTAATATAGTCCTATCTGTTTATCTCTGCTTCCACTTATTTGGAGAGTGCTGTTTCCTCCTTGAAGATGTCTTTAGTTCTATATACCTTGCAGCACTATTTACAATAGCCAGACTCTGGAAACAACCAATATGCCCTTCAACAGATGGATGGCTAAAGAAACTGTGGCAAACATAGACAATAGAATATAATGCATCCTTCAGGAGAGATGAAGTCATGAAATTTTCCTACACATGGGTGTACATGGAATCTATTATGCTGAGTGAAATAAGTCAGAGGGAGAGAGATAGATACAGAACAGTCTCACTCATCTATGAGTTTTAAGAAAAATTAAGGACATTATTCTAATAATCCCCAAAGACAATAGAGATGAGGGCTTGAAGGACCAGCTCACAATATAAAGCTCACCACAAAGAGTAGTGGTGCATTTAGGGAAATAACTACACTAACAATTATTATGCCATTCTTAATGAGTGAGAGAAGTAGAATGCCTGTCTCGAATACAGGCAAGGGTTGGGAAGGAGGGAGGGGCCATTGGTGGTGGGAATGTTGCCCTGGTTAAGGCGAGTGTTCTTTTTATAACTGAAACCCAACTACAAGCATGCTTGTATTCATGGTGCTTAAATAAAGATTTTATATATATTAAAAAAACAGTAATGTAGTCTCATCCAAAGTACAAACTTAAGACTAGATGATTTTACTAGTGAAATATAGCAAATCTTCAAAGATATCTTAAATAGTCTTTTAAATATCTTTCAAATAATTGGAGATTATTGCAAAAAACATGCTATGAGTCCAGCTTTACCTTTATATAAAAAACAGACAACATGCACACATCACAAAGAATATGCACAAAGAAAACTCCAGTCCCATGACTATCATGAACCTAGATGCAAAAGTCATCAACCAAGTCTTAGACCTATGACTATAATGAACCTAGATGTGAAAGACATCAACCAAATCTTAGTGAATTTTAGTACATTATTGGTAAGTGGTATTTACTCTATGAATGCAAATACAAATTAATATATTACATCAATTGATACAATATATCATATCAATAAAGGCAAACAAATGTGAAGTTTGTAATAATCAAGAAACTCTTATGCAATGTTGGTGGGCATGTAAAATTGTTTGGCCTCCATGGAAACCTCCATGGAGGTTTCTCGGTTATTTAAGAGTAGATCTAATATACTGCCTGTCAATTTCAGCAGTAGAGGAATCTATTAAAAGAATGCAAAGACACTAAATTAAAATACACATGTTTTCCCAAGCTTATTACAGCTTTCTATAGAAGTCAAAATAGGATAAAAAACAAGTACCTGACATATATTTATATTAAATATACTTATATTTACATATCAGACTATATACTTATATTTATATATCAAACACTCAGCCATAACAAAAGATAAAATCTTTTTATTTGGAATAATATTTATGGAATTGTAGGGGCTCATGCTAAGCAAAATAAGTAGTATGTAATTTAATATCAGATGTCAGAAATAAACAATAAGTGTAAGGAAATACACAAAACCAATAGAGTACAAGCCCTTAAATTCTGACTAAAATGTTGAAGTTATCAAAACAGCTGTGTTGAATGTTTCAAAGGGAAGTTCAAAGAACTGTATTGAAGGGTATCACTGTAGTGGTGGCATGCTGTGGTAACATAGAGTTGAAAAGTATGAAACTGAATTTCTAAAACATATATAATCTTGTACAAATAATTACATCAATATAAGACATTTTAAAATAGACTACAAAGACTTTGACAAATGGGACTGTATTGTGATGTGCTATATATATATATATATATATATATATATATATATATATTGCAACAATGTCAACTGTGCTTTATCATTACATAATTATGCACTGGATCTCATCATGGGACTAGATCGTTAATATATGTAAAAATTTCTAATTGTTACTATAAGTTTAGAGAATTAAAACAATGCAAGTCTATTACCAACATTTTTGGAAGTAAGAAATCTGAAAATATTCTGTGCATGGCTAAAAGCAAAGAAGATGTTGACAGGGTTGCGTACTTCTTAAGATTATGGACTCTAGGGACTGGAACAATGGCTCAGTGGTAGAGCGTTTGCCTTGCACACGCCTGGCCTAGGACTGACCTAGGTGGCATAGCCAGGAGTAACCCCTGAGCGTCACTGTGTGTGGCCCAAAATTCAAAACAAAACACAAAAAGCAGGATTATTAACTCTATTTACTTTTTTGATTTTCTGCTTTCCTTACATTATGGTTCATTAGTAGTGATATCACTCGCTTTGCTTCTGTCATTTTTGCCTGGTCATTATGCCTCCCATTTGTAAGTGCCCTGGTGCCCCTTGATCTTTTATGTATAATCCAGAATAATCTCCTGATCTTAAAGGTCTTTAATCACAGAGATAAACTCTAGTTTGTCATGTAAGATAAAAAAATTTAGAGATTCTGAAGATCAATACTTATATAGCTTTTGGTGGGTAGTATATGAATACATGATCCTCTCAGAAGTTATAACTCTGTTATTTGTTCTAAAAACTCCAATGCTTAAGAGACTTGAAAATTATCTGAATAATTAATAGTTGGTGTATAATTTAGAATACACCAACTGAAATGACCTTGAACAGCCTTTGTTAATCTAAAAAGACTTTGTGTTTTGACACCTGCAAGTGAATAGAAATAAAAACCTATATACACGACATATTTCATGTATATTTCATGTATACCTTCATTCACAAGTCTCTGAGAAATACATTATTGCACATCTCCTTCATGTCAGAAAGAATTCTAGGTGCTAAGGACACTGTGAAGTGCAAATACCAACTGAGGCCATATCTAAGGTACCAAGTCTGGTTAGACATAAAGCCTATTGTCATATTTTAATCAGACAGAGAAACTAAACTTAAATGGGAAAACAGTTGTAGAGAAAAAGACAGAAGGAGAAGGGAAGTGTTTTGCAAATAAATTATGGGTCCAGGAAAGCAACAAAAGGGACAAGAAAGAAGAAAGAATTTAAAAAGAGTTTTGTCATCTAAAAAATGAGTCAACATCTTTCAAGTCCCACACCAGTGACTTAAAATGTATGATGCAAATTTTCACTCACTAAGGGATGGTCATGCCTTAGATACCTCATAGGCTCTTGACTATAAATTTCTACTCACTTAAGAAAGTGACTTCAGACAAATAGCTCAACATTTCTATATGAGTTTCTTCAGATAATAAATTATTAAGAATTTTACACAGAAAGGGCTGGAGAGATAGTACAGCGGTAGGATGTTTGCCTTGCATGCGGCCGATCCAGGAGGGACTAAGTTTGATTACTGGCACTCATATGGTCCCCCAGCCTGACAGGGGCAATTTTTAGTGCAGAGCCAGGAGTAATCCCTAAGCTCTGTCGGGTGTGGTCCAAAAACCAATCAATACATTAATAAATAAAGTTACAAAAAGAATTTTACACAGAAGATATAAAAATACATTTAACAACTGTGTACACTATACTGTGGTAAATGTATCTTAGCAATTTACCCTAACCACTGTCTCCTTTATTCTTTCATCAAATTTGTAAGTGTTGTTAGATCCACTTTATAAATGAAATGACCGAGGCAGAAAACATTGAAATAGCCTAGACTGAGTTATAGTGGCAGAGCAGATATTTGACAATATATTTATGCCTGCATGAATTTCTCCACCAAGTTATCATTAAATCAAGGTTAGGTATAGGGCCAATGGGATAACATAATTGATTTGTAACATAAACCTAAATAAATAGACGAAGAGCTTGTGATTATTCATGTTACTCTGCTAACTATTAGTCTTCCTCTTTATTTGCAAAAGCGATGGAAGTTGACTAAAATTATACATTTTATTTCCTCAAATTCATTTTATAATGAAATAAATTCCAATAAAAGATAAAGAAACTTGAATAAACAGAAACCATAAAATGCATATGCATCTTTTTATGCTCTGTGGCATCAATTTTTTTGTCCTAGATACCAGGGGTTATTTCTGAGGTAACAGCTATGACTAAAGCATAAAGCCCTCTGTTGTAGTCTTATAGTAAGTAATCAAGTGTTCAGATCAAGAAGTAAATAGAAAAATTGAAATGACCAAATTGAGTTTCAGTTATAAAAAAGAACACCTTCCTTAATAATTTTAAGGCTCTTCAGAATCAT
Source organism: Suncus etruscus (assembly GCF_024139225.1). Classification (NCBI taxonomy): domain Eukaryota; kingdom Metazoa; phylum Chordata; class Mammalia; order Eulipotyphla; family Soricidae; genus Suncus; species Suncus etruscus. The sequence goes on from NC_064857.1 coordinate 5,578,680, forward strand.
GTTATCTCAGGGTTCCAATTCTCACTTCAGTTATTATTTTCTTAAGAAAAGAAGTTCAAAGGCCAGAGCAGTTGTGCAAGCAGTAGGGTGTTTGCCATGCACGCGCTTACCTTGGATGGGCCGCTGATCAATCCAATCCCCCAGAGTCCCGTATGGTTCCCCAAGCCAGAATTTCTGAGCTCATAACCAGAAGTAACCCCTGAGCGTCACCAGGTGTGGCCCCAAAACCAATAAATCCTAATAGTTATTTTTAATATGTGATATATGCCAAATATGTAGTACATAGCAGAGAAATTATTTTCTCTCTTAACATGTTTCCCTTAGTCCTAAAATCCTTACTGGAAATTTTCATAGACAAAAATCTTAATTTATTTTAAATAAATTCTATAAGTTTATGATAATTAAATGGGTATGTAAGTAGTCTCATTATTTCTTTTTTTTTTTTTTTTTTTTTTTTTTTTTTTTTGTGGTTTTTGGGTCACACCCGGCAGTGCTCAGGGGTTATTCCTGGCTCCAGGCTCAGAAATTGCTCCTGGCAGGCACGGGAGGACCATATATGGGACGCCGGGATTCGAACCGATGACCTCCTGCATGAGAGGCAAACGCCTTACCTCCATGCTATCTCTCCGGCCCCAATTTCTTAATTATTATAAAACAATACGAATATTTATATGGAAAAACATTAAAAAAAAACCCTGCGCTTCCAAATCCAGATAGAACACAGAAAAGAGAATGCCAGAGAAGCATTCAAGGGCAGATCAATATTTATAGATATTCACAAAGAGTATATTTAGTATTTTAAAATGGTTTTGATATTTATGCTTAAAGTCTACTATGGCATGAAAGTGTTCAACATAGCTTGACCTTTTCTAAATTCTATGATCCTAGATCACAGATTCATCTTACAATTTGAGGGTCAATACTCAACGATGGAAAAATATGGCACCTGCCTTTGGTAGGTATGTGAGTATGTGTGTGTGTATATATGATGTATAATGAAAATATAAATTCTAAAAACCTGCTCACCGAGGAACTGGATTTAGGTCTTTAAAATATTGAAAGCTTGGAACTCAGCTGAATTGCAGCACTGAAATTATTTTTCTCTTAACAAGCACCTCTAGTCCTAAAATTCCCTTTGCTCCGCTGTAACCCGAATGTGAAAAGGAGATCATGTTCAGGTATTGAAAAACCATAGGCCATTACCTACTTTATCACTCATATCAAAGACACTGGAAAGATAGCACATGTACGATTGATGGATTATTCTCATCATGAAAGTCTGATGACCCCACTTGGGTTTTCAAACAAGGCATTTAATAACCACTGCCTTGTTAAAAGGTGGAAAATGATCTGGCTGGTGGCCTGATAGGACGAGGTTTTTTATTGATTTTTCTGAGGCCCTTGACTTGGGAGATCACAGACTTCTTAAAGGCAAACTTAAAAGGAAGCATTAAGATGGATGAGTAATTACCTGCGTGATGGATGTCGTTCTGTAAACATCAGGATTGGGTAGCTTCTCCTTAGGGGATCAATCGATGGAAGTCAGACACAATGGCTCCTGTCAACCACTTCGGAGTTTTCTTTTGCATACTTATTAGCTCTCCTTTTTGTTAGAAATCATGCATAGACATTCTTCAAAAACTATAAACCTTATTACATTTCATGTTAATTTTTACGAATGAACAGATTGTCCTGGTTGCTAGAACAACAGATGATGTTTCAAATGTTACTGGGGCTATCAGTCATGGTTCTCTGTCTACCTTTTTAATAAGGATCTCTGCAGTTATTGGCTTATAAGGCGAGGTAAGTACTTGATGTAATGTCAGCTAAGAAAGCTTTGATAGCAGATGAGCCTGGAGGATTTAAATGGGAAGCAGTGCGAAGTTGATTTAGAGACTTTTCTGGGACCAAGAAAGGGAAATGATGATATCACCTTCTGAGCAGTAAATTGACACGAATGACCTCAGGGAATGAGCTACCAATACACACTGATCTGTAGATTGAGGATATTTATCTAAAATGGTTATAGGGTGGAAAATCCCAGGTTTATCTGCTTGGTCCTGATCCTCTTTGAATTGGTATCCTTAACAAGATCATTCTTAGGTGAATGAAGAAGAGTGTATGGGAACCACTGGACCAATGAAACTGAGTGGAGAAGTGCACAAAATTCTTTAATGTTTACATACTGAATTGAGCAATCTTTAAATATAGGGAAAATAAAAATCTATCTGTTATAGTGTGAATATGTGGTAGGATTACCCGAGCTTTAGTTCTCATCCTCTGAACTATCTGTGACACTTGGATACATTTCTGAATTTCTCTAAGTTCAAGTTTTCCTCAATTTGGCATCATTAATTCACTAATTTGTTAATCAAACATTTCCTCAGCTAAATTTATGCACTAAATGTTAGACTCATCCATGCCATTTGAGAGAAATCAACAATATTTAAATAGCTGTTGTTCTGAGAGGATTTATATCTATTCAAGACAGTTATACAAATAAATAAATGAATTCACTATTATAATAGGATCGCAGGTACTAAATTGGGGATATGATATACAGAATAAGAATACACAACAGATTGTCCTGTTGATTGTTCTGAACGAGGAATGGGAATACACAGGTTTCAAAGAGGAGACAATGCTTTTCTGAATCCTGAAATACTATTAACAGGGAAAGTGGATGAAATAATTTATATGACCTGAGTTGGAGTTGTAAAGATGAAGACAGAAGACATGTCTTTATGTGGGAACGTTTTTATGTGGACAATAACAAGATCTTTATAAACAAGTAGTATAGGAAAAGAACGGCTACCTGTAAAGAACATTTTCTTGGGTGAATGGGATTATGAACTCCTTTCAGTGATTAAAAAATAAAACAAACATCAAGTTTTACTGGGAAGCAAAAGGTAAAGCCTTATTGTTTACATATTTATCCATCTTATTCGTCTTGAGGAACTAATTTTTGCCTTCTCAGGAGATTAAATGGATATTTTACCATAGTATTAGAATAATGTCTAAAGGCATCTCTGCTAGAAGGAACTGCTTGGCTGGAGCATAAACAGATAACACACCCTCCAAAGTCACAATGAAGTTCCTCTTTCCTGCAGTTTCTTCTGTGGAAGAAGTCACTCTATTCGCCAAATTATTTATGCTGGCAGAAAAATGATTTACTCTATGCAGTTGTGATTGTACTAATTACCACCTGGTTTCTAAAGAGCAAATTTTTAAACAAGATATTCACCAAAGACCTCATTGTGCTATAAAATTATTTATAAGGGTGCTCGTAAAATAGCGTAGGTGGTAAGACATTTGTATTGCATGCATCTGACCTAAAATTCAATTTCTGGCACCTCATATGGTCCCCTGAGCACCATCAGGAGAGATCACTGTGCACAAAGCCAGGACCTCGAGCAACACCAGGTGTGGCTCAAAACATAGCTTGATTTATAGTAGAAGAAAGTATCACAAAATTCTAAAATGTTGAAGAGAATTAAGTTCTTGCTTGGGAATACTTTAGCTTTTTCTTTCTTCTTTCTTTCTCTCTCTTTCTTTTTCTCTCTTTCTTTCTTTCTTTCTTTCTTTCTTTCTTTCTTTCTTTCTTTCTTTCTTTCATTTCTTCTTTTTTCTTGTTCTCTTTCTTCTTTTTCTTTTCTCTTTCTCTCTTTTTTATTTTTATTTTTTTGGGTCACACCCAACAGCGCTCAGTGGTTACTCCGGGCTCTACGCTCACAAATCGCCCCTGGCAGGCTCTGGGGACCATAAGCGATGTCAGGATTGAACCACCGACTTTCTGAATGAAAGGAAAACACCTTACCTTCATGCTATCTCTCCGGCCCCTCTTTCTTTCTCTTTTTCTTCCTTCCTTCCTTCCTTCCTTCCTTCCTTCCTTCCTTCCTTCCTTCCTTCCTTCCTTCCTTCCTTCCTTCCTTCTTCCTTCCTTCCTCCCTTCCTTCCTCCCTTCCTTCCTTCCTCCCTCACTTCCTCCCTCCCTCCTTCCCTCCTTCCTTTCCTTCCTTCCTTCCTTCCTTCCTTCCTTCCTTCCTTCCTTCCTTCCTTCCTTCCTTCCTTCCTTCCTTCCTTCCTTCCTTCCTTCCTTCCTTCTTTCCTTCCTTCCTTCCTTCCTTCCTTCCTTCCTTCCTTCCTTCCTTCCTTCCTTCCTTCCTTCCTTCCTTCCTTCCTTCCTTATGGTTTGTGTCATATCTGGTGATGCTCAGGGGTTACTCCTGGCTCTGTGCTCAGAAATCGCTCCTGTCAAGCATGGGAACCACATGAGATACTGGGATTTGAACCACCATCCATTCCGGATTGGCTGTCTGCAGGGCAAATGCCCTACAGCTGTAATATTTTTTGTTCCCTTAGTAAAACTTTAAAAAAGAATACATAAGAGAAAACTATGTCTGCTGCATCCATTACAGCATTACAGTGAGTCAGCATTTTGCCTCTGACTCATCACTTCTCTACGATTGTCTTCGGGGACACCAATTTGACAAAACTTCATGTGTGCCTGTATTTGGAATAATATTACCAGGGCTTTTGGGAGCAAATTCAGGCACCCTGCCCTGCACCCTCTTTTTCCTTCTTCCTAGAGCCTGGCAGCTCTAACCACACCCACAAATGCAGTCGCCTGCATTGGTATAACTCAAGCACACTGGGTTAGCTCTATAGACTCACTCTTTTCTCGAAAGAAATGTAAGCCAAGCTGTGAAAGATCATGGATACACCAGCCATTCAGAAGAAAGCTAGTTATCTTGGAAGGATAGGGCAGGTCAGTACCCCCTCTTGCCAAAGCATCGCCTGTTTCATCCTTCACCTAGAATCAGTGGGTGATTATGTCTATGGCCCTACCTCATCCCCTCTCTACTATTTTATTCAGGGATACCAATATGATCAAACTTCAGGCACACCAGTTTTTTAGCTGATATCATCAGGGATTTTTACACCCACATTTTCCTTCTGAAGGGCCTGGAAACTGAGGACATACCTCACAAAAACTACAGTATCAGTGCTAGTGCTTTGAATTCTTGGAAAACTTCACTCATTTGATGCTGTCATTTTATAGAACACACCCATTTAACAGAATGGACAGCTAACAACAAGTTTTTACTAAACCTTCTGCCATTGTATTAGTGACCTAATTGGAGAAACAATTATTTTTACAAATGTGCTTGGAAAAAGTACAAGTTTACTTTTTTCTTTCTTTTTAAAAGTAATATTTCTTCTCTTCTTTTTTGTTTTTCTTTTCTTTTTTATTTTTTTTTTACTTTTTTATTTTTTGGGGGGTGGAATTTTGAGCCACACCTGGTGACACTCGGGGGTTACTCCTGACTATGCACTCAGAAATTACTCTGACTTGGGGGACCATATGGGACTCTGGGGATTGAACCGCGGTCCCATCCTGGGTCAGTCAAGAGCAAGGCAAACGCCCTACTGCTGTGCCATCACTTGGGCCCCCAGTCGTTTTTGGTTTTAATTTTTCTCTTTCTATTCTTTTAAAAATAACTTTGATCTCACTTATCTGGAAACAAATGTATTATGGTCAACTTCATCAACTATGTGATACATTTTCTTTAAATTAAAGTAAAAATAGAAAAAAGCATAATAAAAAAGAGAAGAAAATACATAATAGTTGTATTAGTGAAAAGTACAATTAATAAACTTGTAAAACTTATACCAAAAATTATAAGATAATAAATAAATACATTTAAGAAAACAAAATAAAGTAAAATAGAATATAGAGGATACAACCATATTTCCTGGAAATAAAGATCCCACAGGGTATTGGGGATGATGGTTAGACTAAATATTTAGTGCTTGACCTGGGCACAGTGGGATTGCTCTAGCAATACTCAGGAGAGTAGGTGTCCAGTTCTGCTATTGAACTCAAGACCTGATCCTGACTATGCAATTTGTATATTATTCCTAGTTTTTGAAAATATTTTTTAAAAAAGTTTATATCAGAAATGTAGTAATGTGAATAGGTTGCTAATAATATTTATAAGCACATCACTAAGTGAGCTATTTCTTTTGGTAAAAAGGAAGAAAGGAAATGATACCATGGCAAATACTCTGCTATGAATTGCCATGACTATATTGCAATTCTATTTCAGTGACATAATAATATACGTTTGAAAAGTATATGGAAGATATACTGAGAAGTACTCAACTAGAGTACATTTTTCATTAGATGTATTTTAATACATTTATATAAATCAACTTTATCCTGAAAACAATTAACATAAAAGATATTTTACTTTGTCAGAAGCTATCTATAGTGAGATATGGTTATGAATTAAGAGTATATGTGAAGGGTATATGAACTACTTTGCTTTAAATTTCTTTTTTTATTATTATACACTATAACAATCTCATAAAGATAGCTGATTTTGAAGGAGCAAACTCATAGCAATTTCTTCATTTCATGCACAAAAGAAGACATCAATAGTCAAATTAATGTTTATATTATTTCTGTTATTCCTCTAAACTTTAGACACACATCTCAGTCATACTTTTTGAACTTTGAGTCTACCTCATCAAAGTTGTTTAATAATTATTAAGAACTATGAGGATTTAAATATGCCAGAAGATCTTGGAAAATAAATCTTTATAGTGAATTGTTTCATTCTTTGGCTGATGTGAAAATAATGCTTACTATTAAAAAGCAGATTTGTTACTCCAAATATCTTTATGAATACTAGTGCAGTAACATCTGTTGAGTGAATATTTTTACGTATAATATTTAAATTTTGAATGAATCCTTTGTTGTTGTTTTCTTTTGTTGTTGTTTTTAAATAAGAATGTTCTCCAGTAATATTCTGCATCCTGAGACCATATGAGACTCGATTGGCTTGATGAGTCAGATAGTTCTGTTCTGGAGGCTATCAGGATTACACTCTGCATTTTGCAGGGAACCATTCAGTGTCAGAAATCAAGCTCAGTGCTTTAAGCATGCTAGGAATGCCCATGAAATTATCTTCCCAGCAACCCTGTATGCAATGTTTTATTCATAAAATGATATATTTTTGTATTCAAATACATCAATGAAATATTGGCATCTTTTGTGTGACGAAAGTAATATTTCCTAAGATTGCTAGCAATTGAAAAATAAGCATTATTTAGGGCCAGAAATATGGAACAGTGAGCTACCAGGTTGGACTTCTGATACCACATAATCTCCTGAACCCAGTCAGGAATGATTCCTGAATACAGAGCCAGGAGTAAGTCTTGAGCACAGTGAGGTGTTAAGAAAGAAAGAGAAAAATAGAGAAAAGGAAGGAAGGAAGGAAAAAAAGGAGCAGGAAGGAAGGAAAGTAGGCAAGAAGAACAAAGCAGAAAGGCGGGAAATAAATTAAAGAAGAAAGAAAGAAAAAGAGAAGGAAGATTTGAAAGAGAGAAGGAAGGAAAAGGAGAGAAGAAGGAAAGGAAGGAGAGAAGGAGAGAAGGAAAAGGATGGAGGTAATAAAGGAGGGAAGGAGAAAAGGATGAAAGGAAGAAGGAAAGGAAGGAGAGAAGGGAAGGAAGAAAGGAGTGAAAGAGAAAAGGAAGGAAAGAAGGAGGAAATAAAGAAAGGAAAGAGAAAGAAGGAGAGAAGAAGGGAATAAAGGAAAGGAAGGAAGGAGAGGAGAGAATGAAGGAAGGAGTGAAGAAGGAATGAAGGAAAAAAGGAGGAAAGGAGGAGGGAGGGAAGGAGAAGGGAAGGAGGGAAGGAAGGAAAAGGGAATGATGAGAGAAGGAGGGAAGGAAGGATGGAAGGATGGAAAGAGGGAAAGAAGGAAGGAAGAAGGGAAAGAGGGAAGTAAAGAAGGAGGGAAAGAGGGAGGGAAGGAAGGATAAATGGAAGGAAGGAAGGAGGGAAGAAAGAAAGGTGAATAAAGCTAATAAAAATAATAGAATCTTAGTTTGTACACCAGCATTTTCAATCGCCTTTCCATTACCTAATATCATTCAAGATTTTTTTTATTACATATACCCTGTATTTGCAATTTTCTTGACATTCCAGGAATGCCTAGATTCTAAGGTAAAATTAAACTGAACTCCTATATGCATTAAATATAATGTAAATAGAGAATCAATAAGTATAGTAGGGATATATAACTACTGTAATAAGAGTCAGATCTAAGGTGCTAATTAATTTTGGCATTCTCATTAAACTTTTGAGGACTACATAGACTGACATGCATATAAGACAGGGAAATGCCCTTCTGAAAATATTAAAATTCTTTATAGTTAAAGATCTGGATACTAATTTTATGTTCCTTTCAAAGTAAAAACTTTGCACAAATGATAACAATCCCGAATGTTAAATTTTATCCTAATGTTTTCAAAAGCTTGAACCACAGGCTTTTTGATGAGTATATGTGGGTTGTATCTTTCAAGCAAAATTGGTTTTAAAAATTTCTGTGGTGGTAGTAGAAATTGCTCACTAGTTTGCTATTCAAATGGCATCTTTGGCTTTTCTTTATTTTTATTAATTGCATTTTTATTTATTTTATGAAGACAAAGATGCAAAGAAAGAGGACAAGGTGAAGTTACAGTGGGAAGATAATCACCCATAAACAGAATTCTCAGAAGAAATACCCATGCTGACACCTTAATTTTAAACTTTCGGCCAAAGAACATGAAGAAAACTAAAACAAAACACATGCCCAATTACTTTGTTCCTCAAGTCCCCAGATTGTAGGACATTATAACATTTCTTAGCAGTACACAAAGCAATCTAAAGCCACAAAATTTATGTAACTCCTTTGGCTTTTGACAAAGATTTTTGAAAGCTTTTATTTGATTGCTGTCAGCTGTTGTATCCTTCCAAATGACCAGATGAGATTTGATCGTGTCTATATGTAAATATTTGGTTCTTGACTCCTTATCATGAAGTGTAGTTTATTCCTTTCATAAGAAACCTTGAATTTAGGAACATAAAAGACCAAAGACCTTCATTAGGAGTGCAACTCCAAACTGTTTCCAGACCCATATGTTTGCTTCTATTGTTTGTTTTCATGCCCAATAAGTTTGATTAACAAAAAAGTAAAATCAGTTCAACAAAGAGGGCACTGACAAAGAAGAGGAACCTACTTGGAACTGTGAGGTACAAGGTAGTTGCTGTTTCTTGAGTTTTTGAAAACCAATGGATTATTAAGATGTACCTCAGCGTCCCCTTTGGCTGAACTATTAGCAGCACAGAGAGGCAGGGCAAGGTGAATTGTGACTTAATCGTGTGAGATCTTAATTGCTTGAATGAAAACATGAATTGCTTTAGAAATACCTTTAATAGGGGGCAGTGGCGCAAGTGGTAGGGTGTTTGTCATGCACGTGCTAACCTAGGATGGACCACTATTTGATCCCCCGGCATCCCATATGATCCCCCAAGCCAAGAGCGATTTCTGAGGCATAGCTATGAGAAACCCCTGAGCATCATGAGGTGTGGCCCAAAAAGAAAAAATAAAAAAAATAAAAAGGAATAAATAAATAATTATTTTAATAAAATACAAAGTATTGTCAATGCCACCCTCTTAGGGTCATTCAATGCGTATAGACCCCGCTTGGGGCAGGGGTTGTAAAGAGTGTAAAATTGTTCAATTTATGCTGTCATTTCTGTAGCACTTCTCGTGAAGTAATCTAGGTGTTTTTCCTAATGTCTCCACCTAAACTTCCAAATCATAGTCTTCCTGTGTAGGCTGAAAGCATTAAACCAAGAAATTACCATAATAGTGCTATTTGCCCCTCATTTAGGTTGCTACTTGTGTTCATTTTCTTCACAGAATCTATTTTCAACCAGAAGTGTTTTTGGTGTGGTTGATGAAACTCAATTACACTTAAAAAACACGGTTGGACATGGGAGCCAAAGAGTAGAGCAGCAGGCTGGTCGTTTCATATGAGGAACTTTAGAAGTTGCAGTCCCAGTAACTGGAGAGAGTATTTCATTTGGGGTTGGAGACTGGAGGAAGGTCTTTCTTCACAGTTAATCATCTCCATATGCTTATGGAACTAGACCAGAGTTTGTATGAGGACCGCACAGTTCAACGGGACTACAACTATATGTAAGAAATTGATTTCACTCTATGTAACCAGACCCGAGTGCAGAAGGTGATTCATGGAATAAGTTGCAGAGCCTGACCTGAAGCCAAAACTTGAAAAAAAGAAATTGTGTGTGTGTGTGTGTGTGTGTGTGTGTGTGTGTGTGGTGGTTAGCACATTTTTACTTCCTGGACGTTTCATTCTCAATGTACTTGGAAACTCCCTGAACTCACAAACAGCTCTGATTTCGGTGTTTGTGACAGTGCCACGGGGTCTTTGCATTATTTATCCCAGTCTGCTTTGCTTATCCGGCTTTCTGGGAATATTTTCAGATGGAATCATTAATTAGCACATATGTGGAAACTTCTCAAAGCAATTCGGCCCTCTCTTCATGACTTTTTAATTTTTTTTTCTATTTTCTAACCATGTCAAAGAGAAAATTTTAAATGCTAGGACAGAAAGAATTTTAAGACTGAATTACACACATTTGATGGGGGAAAAAATCAGTCGGACAAAAGACCTTTGATACGATCTAAACAAAACAATGTCAGTGTGTACCTGTGCAAAATGGTGTGTTTGGGGCTATAAGGTAGGTGTTCTAAGGAATATTTTGCTTGTGATTATATTGGACAGCTTCCTAAAATTGCCTCCCAAGTATTTGAACAATACTATATGTTGTGACTTTAGTTATGGCATATCCTAATTTTGCTACACTTTACTGTACCTTCCTCACTTCTTGTGCTTCTGATTTTATACATTTAGGGATATGCATATTCCCATTTTAACCATTCTCCACATATGTAAAAAGGTCCTATATATCTGCAAATATATTATATATGTATGTATATATGTGAATATACATACATAAATATTATATACATATCCTATATGTATGTATATGTTATATATTTATGTATATACATGTCTGTATTCCTGTGTTTATATAAACTCTATGAATAATGTGAAAACAAGGTCTTTGAATCTTTACATGGCCTTTATAGATTTTTTCCCTAAGACCTTATGGCAAAAAAGGAATTGCTATGTATGCCATAAAGCAAACTCAAAGCAAAAAAAAAATGTGAATTCATAGACAATGCCATTTTAAGAACTATATGAATATTTAAATGGTTCAAAAATAAAAACATCCATTTCAGCCCCAAAATTAAAAAATTGCAAATATATTTTGAATAGGGTGAAAAGTTATTCCTTGAGAAATACAGATCTATCTAAAATATATTTTGTAAGTAGACAACAGTGTGTAAATATGTGAATCACTGTCTCTAAGTAATAAGCTATAGTCAATTTATTATAGTCATGTTCATTCTATGAAAAAACCAAAGATAAATAAAACAACCTAAGATTTTTATTCAAAAGAGACTATTTTCAACTAGATTTTAGAAAATATGCTCTTACCATAGACTTTTGTATTGAAAAATAAGTATGATTGTTATTTCTAAAAAAGAAAAGTTCAAAAACTAAATGTGTGATGCTTTGCATATAGGAATCTCAGGTTTCATTTCTTGAAACTGTTTGGTTTTCTGAGGAATTTTAGGAGTACATTTCAAGTGTCTGGCCAAGAGTAGCCTAAAAACCATTACGTGGGACTCCAAAACCTAAATCAGAGGAAATAAAAATAAAATAAACTTTAAAATAAGTTCAAAAGCAATGTCTTTTGGATGGTCCTATTGAACTTTTGATATAAAATGTGATGCCATTCTGTCAAATAATCAAGTTATAATTGTGATGCTGTCATATAGAGGATCTAATCACTACACTAATTAAGAGGATTTTAATTTTAACAAATTGTCAATAGATTCATACTACATGTTATAATTAGTGTCCCAAATTTTATTTTCAAGTTTAGCCTGGATGACATTCTTGAGACTGGATTACATTGTGATCTTAAAATAGGACCCTTATATCTAGGAAAAGGATGACATGTGACTCATCTTATATGACATATTAAGTCTTTGAGACTGGCTTTCTACAGAGTGGGCATAAAGTGTGTTAGGATCTTTGAATAATATCTGTAATTGTTACAGGAGGGAGTTTGTGGCAGCGATAATACACATGCCTAGCATTTTCCATCCCTCATTAAAAAATTTACACTCAATTTTGCAAGCTTGCTATTTTAACAGCTGATTTGCAGATGAAAAAGCCTACAAAAGGAACATTTGTTCCAAAGTTGAGCTAATTCAAGATGCTTTCAATGTGTGTTCCCCAATATGGTAGCCATCAGAAAAATTATGGGTGTTGAGTGCTTAAAATGCGTGACTAGTCCAAATTGGGTGTACCATTAGTATAAAAATACATATTGAATTTCAAAGACTTGGAATTAAAAAAATAAAGTGGAATAAATCCAGCCTTTTTAACAAATGGTGTTGGGACTATTGTATAAACCACATGAAGAAATTAAAGCTGGATTCATATATCACACCTTATATAAAAATCAACTCTAAGTGGATCAAAGACCTTGAGATAAAATCTGAATCTATAAAGTACATTGAGGAAAACATAAGCAGAATACTTTAAAACCTATAACTCAAAAGAATATACAGCAAAATGATGCCAATGGCAAAGGCTACAGAATCATAAATAAACAAATGGTACTCCATCAAGCTAAAAAAGTTTACTTACGAATAAAAGGCTAAAACTAAAAGACACTTAATTGTCTTTGGAAGAAAATATTTGCACTCAGATAAAGAGTTAATATCTAGGATTTACAAAGAACTCACAAATATTAACTCACAAATATTAATCCCCCCAAATCTAAAAAAATTCTCAAAAATAAAAGAAATGAAGAAAAACCTTTTTGAAGAAGACCAAGAGAAGGCAACAGATATATAAAAAATGCTCATCATCGCTTCTTATTAGGGAAATTCAAATCAAGATGACAATAAGATATTATCTTTCACCAGTGAGGATGGCACATATCAAAAATTACTGGGAACAATTTGTGTTATGATGTGATGTGATGTGATGTGATGAAAAAAGAACTCTCATCCATTGCTGGTGGGAATACTGCCTGGTCCAAACCCTGTGGAAAACAATATGGAGTACTCTCAGTAAACTCAAAATTGATCTATCATATGACCCAGCAATCCCTCTTTTGGGATTATAAAAACATTAATCCAAAATGATGTATGCACACTATCATTCATTGCAGCACTGTCAAATAGCTAAGAGTTGGAATCAACCTAGATGTACAACAGATGATGGATCATGAAGATGTGGTACATATAGATATGGAATTCTACATAGCTTTAAAAAATGATGTCATCGTGCAATTCACTGCAACATAGGTGGAACTGGAAGATATTGTGATAAATGAAATAAGCCAGGAGAAAGATAAATACAAAATGATATTACTTATATGTGGTATCTATAATAACTGCACAAAAAATGTAATGTCTTAAATGGGAGTTGTCAAGAACACTCTAGGCCCCAATATATATTGAGAATAAGGAAAGCAATTGAGTGGGGGAGGAGAAAGAAATGTATAAAATTACAGGAGACATGGGCTAATGGGTCTCAGGACAGATCTAAATATCCAAGCCAGACTCAACACTAATGAAATCATGAGATCCAAACTTTAACAACTGCACTTAAAAAGATGCTATTTTGATGGCAGGCTGGGACAGAAAGTAGTGGCATGGAATGGACTATGGGAATATTTCTGGAGAGGGATTGATGCTGGTAGTGGGATTGGTCCTGAAACAGTATATGTCTAAAACCCAACTATCAATAACTTTGTAAATGACAACGGTCTAAATACAAAAATTAAAAATTAGATACACTGAATATATTTTATATTATGGCATGCCAAAATGATAATATTGTATGTATATCTAATTTATAGCTCATAAATTATCATTAAAATTAATGTTGCCGTTGGGAGGGTCTCTCTCCCTTCCTGGAGCAGGATTTTTAGCCGGCACGGGTGGGCAGCTGGCAGGCCTCCGCATGTGCCAGCGGCCTGTTGGCCCGGCCTAGGGTAGGGGGGCCCGGACCTGGGTCACCCAACCCCCCTCTCCCCCATTCCTCCGGATCTCCAGGTGGGTTCCTGGAAGGAGTTGATGGGGCACCCTGGGTTTTCCCCACTCCCAGGCTGGGTCTGTCCGGAGACAGGCCTAGGGTGGGGTTTAAATCTCTGTCCTTCGGGCTTGGGAGGGTCCCTCTCCCTTCCTGGAGCAGGATTTTTAGCCGGCACGGATGGGCAGCTGGTAGGCCTCCGCATGTGCCAGCGGCCTGTTGGCCCGGCCTAGGGTAGGGGGGTCGGACCTGGGTCACCCGAACCCCCTCTCCCCCATTCCTCCAGATCTCCAGGTGGGTTCCTGGAAGGAGTTGACGGGGCACCCTGGGTTTTCCCCACTCCCAGGCCAGGTCTGTCCGGAGACAGGCCTAGGGTGGGGCTGAGGGGGTGGAGTTTGATCTGGTGGGTGGCAGATAGCTGCTCAGCTATACTCAGGCTGTCACTGGTAATTTCATACCAGTCTACATTTTGCAAACCGCGGAAGCTATACTCCTCCCAACCATCAGTACCCCAGATTTACCCTTCTTAACTTCAGTAACACACAGTTCTAATCTCTGACCTAAGACATACAGTAGATCTAACAAATCCTAGAACTATTTAGAAGGACACAAATTGAACACATATTGAACACATATATCTTTTGTATATTTTATGGGTATTTTCTTTAACTGATATAACTCTCTATATATTCTTCTACCATGATGTTTCTATCCACTTTTCATCTGGTCTTTTCTTTGTAAGCTGTTCAGTAATGATTGTTGTTGGAACTGTCCCGCAGTTTGATGCCTATGATTGAACTATGTCATGGAAATTGCTGATCTTGTTCCTATTGCCTCCAGATGCACCAATAACACTTCATGGCATTGATCCTTGTTTGCATAGACACATTAAAATGGGAAGACACCATACATACAGATAAGTTCTTAGCTAATAAATCTCAGTACAATGTACCTTACACCCTGAACATTGATATAATGACCTGGCACAGGCCTCAGAAGAATGGGCATCCTCCATTCACGCCAGAACCAGGCAAGCTATCTACGAAACATCCAAGGTCTTATATAGCAACAGCTGGAAGCAGTCCTCTACCAGGAAAGACACTACCAAGGGTCTGACATTGACCTCCTAAAAAGAGACTTCCGTTTACACTGAGAAGACTTGACAACAACAATGACCTGCTCTACAGGACATGTTTCTCTCTAGTGCCCCTTAAATGTGAGGTGAAACGAGAGGATGCTCTGCACCATCCTGACTGCAATATGGGATATGCAGACTCCAGGATCTTTAATACAGAAGCATGATACCAACAACAGAGACTATGTGAGGAATGGAGGTGTATTGCCACTACAGAGGATGACTTGGATTGGACAAACTAGTTTGCCTGGAGCCTAGAGTCAGTCCTGTGCCAGGAAACTTCAGGGGTAGGGTCTCCTTGTATTTAGACCATAATTTGTCTTTCCATGTCCCTTATGTTTGGTGGGCCTATGCAAACAAATGCCACTTTAATACCGTTTTTTTTACTATGTTCCCTTGACTCCAATCCTTAAGAAAAACAACCCACTAAAACTTTTAAGGTTAACTTAAACTAGTAAGCATGTGCATGGAACTAGAGAAATGTACTTTGCCCTCAATGTTTAAGGAGTTACATAAGTCTAATGTCTTTAGATTATATTGTGTGCTGCTAAGAAATAGTATGTACTACAACTGGGGATTTGAGGGACAAAGTAATTGTATTGTACATGGGTTCAGTTTTGTTTTTCTTAATGTTCTTTGGCTGAAAGTTCAAGGCTGGGATATCATTGATGGGACTACCGAGAATTCTGTTTATGGGTGATTGGGCTTCCACTGTAACTTTACCCTGTCCTCTTTCTTTGCATCTTTGTTGTCATAATTAAAATTAAAAAATATATATAAAAAAAAGAAAAAAAATAAAATTAATGTTGCCTATTTTTATATTTTAATATGTGGCTATTAGAAAACAAATCACAAAGTTGACTCAAATTCCTGGCTTTGTTTTATATCTGTTGGATCACGTTGCTCTAAATAAATACATATTTACTTTCATTAGTTCTAATATTTCAATATCTTGTAAAGAAAGGTTGTGATTTCTTTTCTACAAGTCTATATTAATAATTCTTCCAAATTTTCCCCTCAAAACATTTAACTAATTTTCCAGGCTTCTTATACTTGTAGGTTTTAGTTATTTTTCTGTTTAAAGTGCCAGTTTACCCTCAACCAATCTCCTAATGAAAGCTTGCTTAATCTGATTTTCAAGATTTGTCTCAATTATCACTGTAGTATGAAGCTTAAAATTAAGGTCCCACATTATATATTACCTTGAGGTCTAGTGAAATGGTCAAAATTCCTCTTGCCAGTCTGCTTCTACAGATAGAGTCCCCAAGCCCAAGTCAAACAACCTTCCTAATTAAGTGAATGAAGTGAACTTCCTGCTTTTGTCTAAGTAAAACTTTCAAATCCCTGTCAGTCATAGAATTCTTCAAACATTCTCATCGAGCCTGTTGGTGCAACCAAGTCTGACTTTTTTTATTCTTCATTTACTCTTTTCCTGAGTGTAAGTCATATGCTCTCTGTGGCATATGATATCTTCGTCACATAGTATATGAGTACATGTGAATGAACAATCATGCACTGTTATTTGTCACGCATTGTTTAATAATAATTTAGTTCATAAGACTCGTATGCATTAGGGTTTCTGAAAGCTTACCATATAGTCTTGATTTGTAGTAAGGTATGCTATCTAGGTATGTGTAATTACACACTTTTGCATTACAATGTGCTAATTAGATTATTGCAATGATCTATATTATCATAACATATATAACATGTATCACATATTATCTAGTAATGCAAAAACCTTTACTTGAAAGAAAACACATGAAGGCATTGGCAATATCATTTATGCAATGTAAATGTCATATTCTCATCCCTCTCCATATTCTGGAGGAACAATTCCTTCACTAAAACAGTAAAAAGAAAATTATTAAAACAAATACTTTTCTGAGCTTCCTTCTTTTATCTCCAAAAGGCAGGATTTACAGTTCCTCACTTTGTCAACACTCACAATTTACTGTCTGTTTTTTTTTATCTTATTAGAAATTCACTACTTTGAGTCCTTCACTATTATCTATGTATGTATATAAAACTGATGGCATTCTTATTGTTATATCAGAGTGATTGATGTTCTTTAGTCATCTGAATTCGTTAAACTCAGTTATAGCTCTGAGTGCACTCTTGAATATTCTCTGTTTAAAAAATTAAAGCAAGCACCAATTCCACCTCTTGTTCAATTTCTTGTCTTGATGTGTGTATGTGTGTGAACTATCATATAATTAAAATGGTTTTGTCCACCTTGATCTGTTTCTCAGGAAGCCATAACTAAAATAAATTTAAGAGCAGGAAAAGGCTTACATTGATCATGGTTACTCGGTGTTGGTTAAGTGGAGACCTCTGTGCCAGAGGAGAGAAGAGCACAAGGGTAGAAAGATATTTAGTAGGGAAAAATTATAAATATAATCTCAGAAAAAAAGATGCTGAATCCAACACAATTGGCAAGCCAGGAACTTTTCTGAAAACTTTTACAAGGCCAGATCTTGATTAGAAAATTACCCTTAACCTGTAGTACAGAGGTAGTAGGACATGCAAAATTGTTTTGAGAAAGCATCATGCTGATTCAGTCTGCAACTTTTCTGCACACCCCTTCCAGGCCAGACATCTGGTCTCCTGCTGTTTCTCCATGGACATTTCCCAGATGACAAAAAAGACATCTAGGGCCAAGAGTGCAACAGCTCTACCTACTATTTCCTACTCTTTTCCAATGTTGCCATTTAAATAGAAATGCCATGTTGCCTCTTTGCAGCCCAATCTTTTCCTCTCAGTGAGTTGTACCCTGTTAATTAAAAATAGTTAACTAAGATAATTAAAATTCTATTAATCAAAAGAAATTAAGCATTAAGAGAAAAAATTATGACTGGGGTTTACAGTATTAACATCATTTTAAAGATGGCTTATTAAAAAGAAACATATAGAAAAGCATAGCTTTTCTAATAGCCCTACTTGGGAAGAAAGTAACTTTTTTCCTCATGTCTTTGATGAGAATTGTCACATCCTTTACACAGCTATTGTAATAACAGATAGCAGGTTGTCCTCACATACTATCATCAGCTGTTTATCAGTCTCTTGAATAGCTTAGATATATGTCTGGTTACTGGCAACCTAAAGACTGACTCATGGTTTTTATGATGGAGCTAATTCTTGCCACACCATAGTACAGGAGTGAGTGAGGATGTAGCAAAGTAATAAGCAAGGCCCAAAGCCAAAACAGGTCTTCTCTGGCCAAATGTTGGTTCCAAATATAGCCCATGTCAGTGATATTTATGGTTTCTAGCCTACAGGGTCTTCAAGGTTCAGAAGACAGAAATGATGGTTTATGTATCACAGCTTCAGTTTACGTCTCCGCTTACAGACTGTCTTCCATTTAGAATTAAATTAACTTAAAAAGAGAGCAGAAGTACCTTGTTTGAAAAGCTGTTCCGTTTGCCGGTGATTTAATTTTCAGCCCAGACACAATTTGGCCTCCCAGTTAGTTGGGATCTGCTTTTCATTTGCTGGGTGTTGTTCACAAGGTCCCAGGACTCCGTGGGCAGCTGCCAGCAGAACAATAGACATGTGAAGTCCAGGCCCTGCACATACTTTTCCTCTCAGAGCCAAAAGACTGGCCTCTTGGCTGGCTTCAGTCGCTCTGGCTTCAAGGAGGAAGTCATGCTTTTTATTCTGCAAGGCATCTTGCATTATTTCTTAAACATTTTGCTTTGGATACATACCCAAGAACCACACTTTCCCTCCTCCTTTCCCCATCGCCATTTTTAAACCCATGTTCAACTTCAAGGGAAATTGGAACCATATGTTTCTGATTCACTTCTACAGAACTCATCAAAATGCTGTCCGAAAAAGAATTGAACCCAATTCCCAAAAGACTTGAGAAGCTTTCACTATTGGCTGAAGTGGCTTGCTTCCCTGGCCTTGGCAGAATGTACTGGTCCTAGTGAAATAGGAACCCTCACACTTCCCAGAATTTGCAATGAATAGCACCTTTCTTTGAGGTTCAGATGGAACATGGTGACTTCTTAGCCTGCAGTCAGCTTTCATTTGCACAGCTGCCATGGTCAATGCTTGCTTAGTACAAGAGTGTGGGGAAGAAACCAACAGGAACAAAAAACACTCTTTCCATGATAGCCAAGCTGAACTGATCAGACATTTTTAAGGGAGCTATTTATGTTTACTTTTCTGCTTCTTGTAAACTCACAAAATCAAGGAGCTGGTAAAGCTCTTCCTCTGAGTCCTTGCGCCTCCCCAAACTCGAAAGCAAACATTAAAGTGAACTTAATTGTTCCCAAAAGGAATGTCACGTAACAAAAGCTAGTTCTCGTTTTTATTTAGATAATGCTGATCAAAGTTCAATGACTTTTAATGTCAGTAGCTTAGTAAATTGAAATACATAGGAAAGCTTCACATGCATCGTCACAACTTGAGGTACCACTGGTTGTTACGTAATGAGCTGTGAAATTAGCCCATCGTAACATTTGGTTCCCAATAACCACAGAAAGGAGCCTGCATGCACAGTGGCTAGCAATCAGATGCTCTGTCTGTGGTTAAGAACCATCCCCTTTGGCCTAATCTGGTCAGGCTGCTTGACTGAAATGGTTGGAAGAGCTGTCAACATCTAGAAAGATCTGTCATGACAACTTGTAATAATGGGCTAAACATCATTGTATGAGTGTCCACTTTCCTACTGCTAGCTATGTCTGGTATTTCTAGCAGCCAACTGCTGAAACTTTTACAAAGGAGCTGTGTCAGGTGTTTTCAGCAGCAGTGAGGGTCTGTCAAGGTAGTTGGGAGGCACAAAGTTGAGCATGAGAGACTAGGACCAAAAGACTCAAAAAGGAGTGCATTTGCTAACTGCACCAGGGCTCCCAAACGCAATCATTGATCACCATTAAGTACAAGGACATCGCCCCATATAGTTATTTTTTGTTTTGATTATTGCCAATTATGTAAGTTCTATGAAATGATGGGATCTTGTTTATATCAAAAGTCTTGTTGGATGGCATCATGCTTTCAACTAAATTCCCATTTTCCACCATGACATGCAGCCTGCTCAGTGAGCCCTGGGACTGGAATTCTATAGTAGCTTCCACATGAAACAAGTAATCCAGGGCACGGCACTCAGATTAAAATGAGTTGACATATAGTTCTTTATGAAAACATACAGCTCTGACATCCCCCTGAAAACTTTACATATATGCAGTGTTCTCATTTTCTTTCAGTTTTCTCCACACTGATTATTTGCTCATTTTACTGAAATCTATATTAAGTACTTTGCTGCATCTGATCCTAAATAAATAATATGGGATGGATATATTTGGGAATTTAAAAAAAATCTTTGTTCTTATTTTTATTTTTCTCTAAGTTAATTTAGTAAAAGAAGTTTAGTGGTCATGGTGATTTTCTCGGTGGGATTCTGTTGAGATATCATATTATCTAAATTTATTATAATGGATTGGTTATTGTAGCTAGAAATAACAATACCATGAGCACGAGGGTACCCTTCGTATAGGCTTTTGATGACAGTTTTTATTATCAGATCACTTACAGCTATATTAGAAATAAAATACTTTCATTTTAAGTATTCACAACCTGTATAAAATAATGTTGTCATAACAACCTACTGCTGAGGCTAGAGAGACAGCACAATAGAGATGCAATTGTCTTGTACATGGCTAATTTAGATTTGATCCTCAGAACCGTAGATAGACTCCCCCCAGTCCTTCCAGGAGTAATTGCTGATGCAAAGTCAAGCACAGCTGACTGACACCATGCCTCTGAGATTAAAAAATATATTAATAAACAAAATTAAAAAAAACAAATATATATAGAAGAACCTAGTGCTCTCAGTTATAGTTAGGAGTAAGGTTTATACCCCAATATTTCTTTTGAAGAAGTTTTCTCATATAATTATTAATAACCACAACTTTACCATCCTAATATGTGTCCCACTTATACATAACACATTATTTACGTGTTATAAATCAAAGCAAACAGGTGATGTGCACATTTATTCAGACAGTAGAGACTCATTAGTTCAAGAAAACAGAGGTAATAGACTGAAGACAGATAGTTTGAAAAGATTAAGATTCCTAAGCCTGATGAGACAATAAATAAAAATGAGATTTTGAGTTCAATTTTCAGTGCTGGGCTGAAGAGAATCTCTCCAGGTGTCATAGCACCTTTTTTGCATGTCCCTGGCCCAGGTTGAAGCCAGCACCCAGTGCTTAGCACCCAGCACCCCTAGGAAGTGTGTCTCCAGGCAGGTGTAGAACCTATCTTGCTAAAAGTAGAGTTCCAGCCCAGTGTGTGTAAATTAATTAATTAAATAAATAAAGGACCATCGCTCTTTTTCAGCTATGGTCAAGTGTGAAAGCACCACAAAAAAATGTACAAACTCTGTTAAGCACCACTACTAAAATGTTTACACACCATGGCCTGGCCAAATGGGTAAATTTGTCATCTCAGCATCATAATGATATTGAAGATAGAACCATCATTTTCTAAAATAAACTACATAAGTAGTTACTGTGATTTACTTTTCTTAAGCATATTTTATAAGAAAAAAAGGCATTCTACTCCTTAAATAAAAAACCACCTCATAAACAGGTAATATTTAAGACCCAAACCATCTCTGTGTTTTTTACTTGATCTCCTGCTAATGTACTATGTTCTTTTTTTCTCCCTCCTCTGCAAACTAATTCCTCCTTTTTTCTACAGTTTCTTTCTGGCTGTTCCTGGTCTTTTTTTTGGGTGGAGGGTGTCATAATATAATGTCTTCCAGGAAGGGGCTGGCCATTGATATGTCTGTCATGGTTTTTTTCATGGATTATATATTGTCCACTGGGTGTAGAGTATAGGGTGATTCTTGGCATAATCCACAAATTCTTAAGACAATGGAGAAAAAAAAAAGAAGACAAAGAAGAAAAAAAGGACAGGATTTTGATGCAATGTCATCTGAACTCTAAAATGATTAGACATTGAAATTTCTACTTTTCTTTTTCAAAATGTAATATTATTTATTATAATATAGAAAGTTACAATTATGTTAAAATCTATGGCATTGTTATACAAATTAATTTTTTTGTTTGTTTGTTCTTTGGTTTTTGGGCCACATCTGGCGGTGCTCAGGGGCCACTCCTGGCTGTCTGCTCAGAAATAGCTCCTGGCAGGCACGGGGGACCATATGGGACACCTGGATTCAAACCAACTACCTTAGGTCCTGGATCGGCTGCTTGCAAGGTAAACACAACTGTACTATCTCTCCAGGCCCGGTATACAAATTTATCAAACCCCACTATACTGTGCCCTTAACCCTTCACCAATATCTTTGTGTCATTTCTACTTTGGCCATCTCCTTTCTTGAAGCTCCAATGAATATATAAAAAATAAAACTAAATTCAGAAATGAAATCTAGATCAAACAAAAATTTTTAAACAATTCAGAAACAATCATGTTAAAGTTTTGCTAAGATTAAATTAACATTTACAATATTAATCTAGATTTATAAATATGTCCAGTATCTTTATGTTTGTTTGTTTTTTTAAGCCACACCCGGTGATGCTTAGGGGTTACGCCTACCTTTGTGTTTAGAAACCACTCCTGGTTTGGGGAACCAGATTGGATGCTGGGGTTTGAGCCAAAGTTCGTCCTGGGTCAGCCATGTGTAAGGCAGATGCCCTACTGCTGCACTATAGCTCTGACCAACATGTCCAGTATCATTTTAACTAATGGTACTGGGAGTCCAGTCTCATGGATCCTATGTTAATGAATACTAATAGCCTGAGAAAACATGGCTTCCATGAGCCAAAACAAGCACAATGGACCCTAGAGAACCAAGACTTAGTGGGGTTGGAAAACATTTAAAACCTTTTTGGTCCAGTGGAGCATTATTATTAAGCATAAACCCCAGGAGTGGCTTTTCTCTAATGTCTGACCTGAAATAAATTGCCGTGGATATAAGCTCTCAGCCAGTTGATGATTTCCTTCTTGGTGAAATATATGCAGTAAGTCACAGCTGCCCATATGACTTCCCCTGGGGTGACCCTTTCAACCTGTGAAGCTCAATTTTCTTTCCCAGTAGAAATTGAATAGATGAGTAAGACTTCTAGTATTTCTCCTGCATGGGTTATCCAAAGGCCATTATTTATAGATACTAAAGGGTATAGCCTTTAGAGTCCTAGAGTTAGAAACAGGCTCTCTGGTGTGCATCTTGGTGTCAATGTTGAATAACTAAAGGGCAGCAAATAAGTTACTGGAGTGCTCTGACTCTAACACAGGTAGAATGCACATTCAATAAATGCCATCTTACTGTGCTTTCATCATTTGAGGCTTTTTCAATGCTGGAGGAGGAAGATCATATGTCAATATGTTAGTAACTTAATTATGACAAGGAAACTATCTTTACATAGATTGCATGTCTCTAATTTATGCAGGAACAAGGACAGTTTGGGAATATATTCTCAAATTGAAATGCTTTGCGGCACTTGAACTAAAGTGCCAGGTTTAAGATGCTTCCAGGGAATTTTGCAAAATAAATCGAATTTTCACCACCAAAATTGCTGCCCATTACTAATAATAGGAACACTGCTGGAGGTGACACTAAGGTCTGACCATGTAGAGCAAATCATGGAAAAATTTTATGCAGTGAAGCATAAAGAGGTGCTAAGAAGGCACCAAAGAAACACTGTCTCTACCAAATAAAATTAGCAAGAATGCTGCTAGATAACATGGATCTGTAGTGAAGTTTTGATCACGTCTCCCCTGGAGTCCATGTTTTCTCAGGCTATTAGTATTCATTAGCATAGGATCCATGATACTGGACCAAAGCGCCCAGTACCATTTGATAAAATGATATTGGACATGTGGCCAAAGCTATGGAAGCCTTTGAATTAGTCTTTATTTGTATCTCAATTGATTTCCTTTGGTTTTGTTTCCCTATTGCTTCAAATGGTTCCTTTGGCTTACATGTTAAAAAGATGTTTCCCTCTGACTTATTTCACTCAGCATAATAGATTCCATATACATCCATGCATAGGAAAATTTCATTACTTCATCTCTTCTGACGGCTGCATAATATTCCACTGTATATATGTACCACAGTTTCTTTAGCCATTCATCTATTGAGGGGCATCTAGGTTGTTTCCAAATTCTATTTCTATTGTAATCAAAGCTGCAATGAATATGGGTGTGAGGAAGGGATTTTTGTATTGTATTTTTGTGTGTGAGAGTCAGAGGGAGAGAGATAGACACAGAATAGTCTCACTCATTTATGGGTTTTAAGAAAAATAAAAGTCATTTTGCAATAATTCTCAGAGACAAAAGAGAGAAGGGCTGGAAGGCCCAGCTCATGACATGAAGCTCACCACAAAGAGTGATGAGTACAGTTAAAGAAATAATTACACTGAGAACCATCATAACAACATGTGAATGAATGAGGAAAGTAGAAAGCCTGTCTAGAGCACAGGCTGGAGTGGTGTGGGGAGGAGGGACACTTTGGGACATTGGTGATGGGAATTTGCAATGGTGAAGGGTTTGTTTGTTTGTTTGTTTGTTTTACTTACCTGGTAGGGGTGATTCCATGATCAGGAAGGTGGTTTCTCCAGGGTGAGGCTCGCCCATTGCACTCCAGGCATGCTGACCCTTGCGATTTCCCCAAATGTGGAAACTCACAGCATAATTTATGGTAGTGGGGGACTGCATTCACGCTTTATCCTGTAAAAATAAATTAATAAAAATAAAAGACATTCTTGCAATAATTTTCAGAGTCAAAAGAGAGGAGGCTGGGAGTTCCAGCTCACTACATGAAGCTCACCACAAAGAGTGATGAGTGCAGTTAGAGAAATAACTACATTGAGAACTTTCATAACAATGTGAATGAATGAGCGAAGTAGAAAGAAAGCCTGTCTAGAGTACAGGCGGGGGTGGGGTGGGGAGGAGGGAGATTAGGGACATTGGTGATGGGAATGTTGCACTGGTGAAGGTGGGTGTTCTTTACATGACTGAAACCCAACCACGATAATAAAAAAAAAAAAAATAGATGTTTCCCCATTGCCTCCTCATCTGGCTTTTTTCCCTTCCCTTGGAGGTGGGACTTTGTTTTTTAATCTCAAAAAATGCGAGTCAGGAGGCCTGAGCTGGGAGCTGCCATCTTGGCTCGTGGTTCCACATGGTGCACCAACAGGCTTGTGGAAAAACGGCTTGTAGTGTGAGTTTCTTGCCTGCTAAACCTCCCTGACTTTGTGGATTATTTATTGAGGGGAATTGCTACCGGACCAGCTTCTCCTATCCTATCTGAATAGGGGGCATGCAATTTTGTTTTCCCCTCTTGGAAATGCAGAACACACAAGCTACCATCAAACAACTGAATGGTAGGTTGTGCGTTCCACACTCTCCCATGTCCTGAATACTGTGAGAAGAAGGGCTTTGTTATTTACTTTGCTTGTTTTGGTGATCACTCCTAGTTTTGTGCTCAGGATCACTTCTGGTGGTATCAGGTTGCCAAAGATTAAACCTGGATTGCTGGGGGTCAAACCTGACTTGGTCACATGCAAGGCAAGGACTTGACCGATAGTCACTCCCGACTATTTATTATTATAGCAAAAAAGTCTCAGAAAAAATAGTTTTCCATTAAGGTCAGAGCAATAATACAGTATGTTGTGTGCTGACCTTGCACACAATCAACCCAGCTTTGATCCCTAGTATTACATATGGTGCCCTCAGCCCTCCAGAAATGATTTCTTACTGCATTTTGGGAATAGTGGCGGGCAGTCAATGCTTATGTAAACAACAATCTAACTTCACAGCTTCATGACTAATATTAGAGTAAATGCAAGTCAGAGTGAAAAATTCATGAATACACCATTTTGGGGAGGGCAGAAAACTTTGGGTACTCTCAGGAAAAGGCAACCACCTAGAATCATTCTTTCTACAGATCCTAGAGTTCTGGGAAAATGCAGCCACATACCTGGCTAAGCAATGCAACCATATCCAACAATATTGACAGCCCAGTAGGAACACACCAAATTATTTGGGAAAGTAGCATAACAGCCAAATAAACTCACTAAGTAAAAGCAATAACACTGAAGGCTCAACTAGTAATAAACAGCTTTTTAAAACTTTATTGATTGATTGATTGGTTGGTTTTCGGGCCACACCGGTGTAGCTCAAGGGTCATTCTAACTCTGTGCTCAGAAATTTCCCCTGGGAGGCTGAGGGACCACATGGGATGCTACAAATGAACTGAGTCCCTCCTGGGTTGTCCGAATGCAAGGATAATGCCTTACCACTATGCTATCTCTCCAGCCCCAGAGACAGCTTTCTGGATCCTCAGACAAAAACTTTAATGATCCCATGATGATATATAAAAATTTTCACAAATTTTCTTTTATTAAAGATTTTTTTAATCTGTTCTATTTAACTACCATGGCTACAAAGTTGCTCATAATAGTTTTTTCATAGTTATAAAGCAGTTCGTGATTGAATTTCAGTCATACAATATACAACACCCTTCCTACTGCACATTTCCAACCACCAATAACCCCATTTTTCCTTATGCCTTGAGCTGTGACTGCCTCTGAACCAGCTATTTTACCTCTTTATCTCTCACTGTCTTCCTCTTACTATCTTTTAGACACTGTGGTTTGCACTATTGCTAATGATATAGTACCATGCATATCATTTGATCTCCTTTTTATCTCCTTTCAGCACCCAGTTCTCCAAAGCGATCATTTCCAAATAATACTGCTGTAGTGGTCACTTCTCTGCTCTAACTGTACTCCCCCCACCATTTATGGCAAGGTTCCTACCATTTTCTAGTCATCCTGGACCTCATTTCTATTTTCACTGAACACTATTATCAGGATATTTATTACTTTTTTTATATCTCACAAATGACTTTCTATATCTATCTCTCACCCTCTTACTCATTTCACTCAGCATAATAATCTCCATGATCCATCCATATATAAGAAAATGTCATGATTTTATTTTTATTAACAGCTCTCTAGTATGCCATTGTGTAGGTGCACCAGAGTTTCCTTATAAACTTTTCTGTTCTCATGCACTTGGATATTTTTTAGATTCTGTCTCTTATGAATAGTGCTTCAATGAACGCAGGAATGCAGAGAGCTTTTCTGCATTGTGCTTTTTGGTTCCTAGGGTATATTCCTAGGAGTAGAATTACTGAATCATATGGAATCTCAATTTCTAATTTTTTGTGGAATATCCATATTGTTTACGTGAAAGGCTGGACAAGTTGACATTCCTACTAGCAATGAATGAGAGTCCTTTTCTCCCCATCTCTGTGTCAGCACTAGTTTTTCTTGTTCTTTGTGGTTTGTGCCAATATTTGTAATGTGAGATATATCACTGTTGTTTTCATTTACATCTCTCTGATGATTAATGATGCAAAGCATTTTTAATTGGTTTTTGGGTCACACCCGGCAGTGCTCAGGGGACTCCTGTCTCTACGCTCAGAAATCGCTCCCGGCAGTCTCGGGAGACCATATGGGATTCCGGGATTTGAATCACCGTCCTTTTGCATGCAAGGCAAACACCCTTGCCTCCATGCTATCTCTCCGGCCCCGTGAAGCATTTTTCATGTGTGTCTTTTGGTTATAGATTTCTTCTCTGAAGAATTGTCTGTTTATTTCAACTCCCCATTTTTGGATCGGGTTAGATTGATTTTCTTGTTAAGCTCTACTAGTGCCTTAATAGATATTAACCACTGATCAGCTTAATATTGAGTAAATAGTTTCTTTCATGCCCTGGAAAGTCTTTGTGTACTAATCATCATTTTTGTGTGGTATAGAATATTCTTAATGTTACATAGTCCCATTTGTTTAACTTTAGTTTCACTTTCTTGGTCAGTGGTGTTTCAGTTTTGATGAAGCCTTTAGTTTCAATGTCATAAAGTGTTCTGCATTCATTTTCTTCTATGTACCTTTATAGTTTCAGGTCTGATATCAAAGTATTTAATCCGTTTTGATTTGACCTTCATACATGGTGTTTAATAGAGGTCCAAGTTCACATTTCTTGCTTGTACCTAACCAATCTTCCCACTTGTTGAAGAGACTTTCCATGCTTCACTTTGTATTTCTTACCCCTTTATCAAAGATCAATTGCTCATATACCTGAGGTTCAATCTCATAATATTTAAGTCTACTGCATTGTCCTGAAGGTGTGCATTTAATTCAGTACCATGCTGTTTTTATGACTACTACTTTATAGTACAGTTTGAAGTTTTTGGTTTTTCTTATAGTCAATTAGTATTCTATTGTCTATCTATATTTTTATAAACTATATCTATTCATCTCTATATAGTGATTTCTTTATCTAGTTATCAAGTTTGGGACTTGAGTTGTTTTCATATTTTGACTACTGTCAATAGTTCTGGAAAGAACACAGGAATGCAAATGTCTTCTCTGGAGAGAAGACATTGTTAGGCCCATAGTTTCTTAGTAGAAACTAAGAAGTAGAATTTCTGGGTCATATGGAAGCTTAATTCCTAGTGTTTTTAAGAAACATTATATATTATTTTTCAAAAAGACTGAACTAGTTAAGGTTCTCATCAGTTCTGGTTCAAGGCTGTTTTTCTCCCACATCCATTTCAACAATGGTTGTTTTTGTTCTTTTATATTGTGCCAATTTCACTGATATAAGATGATACCTCATTGTTTTGAGTTGCAATTTCTTAATGATCAGTGATTTAAAAAATTTTTATATACCTACTTGTTTTTTGTATATATTCTTTAAAAAATTTTCTATATATCTCTTCTCATATTTTGATAGGTTTATTGCTTATTTCCCATCGATTTTTATATATAATTTATATATATTAGTTTTATCTATGAGTTTACATTATAGGGATAAACACAGGGGAGAATTTTGACTATTCTAGACAATGAAAATATCTTTAGACAGCATTGGTACTTTGTATGCCATATAGTATATGTAGGTAGCTTTCTATATAATAAACGCTCTTAGTGATATGCTAAGTTTTCAGTAGCTTTTGTTTTCTGGCTTTTTCCTTTAGGTTATGGAGCTATAGAGGGCCCTAAACAGTGCTTGCTCTTAGTTCTGTGCTTAAAGATTACTCCTGGCAGTGCTTGAGATATTACATGTGATTCTTGGGATCAAACCAAGCTTGGTCATGTGCTAAGCAAATACCTCTGTATTAACTCTCTGGCCTGAGCACATTTTTTAAATTTTATTATTAGTTGTAATAATTTTTGGGCATTGCCTCTACAACTGCCTCTCTTGATCATATAAAATTGAGATGATTTTTTGCAAAGAAAGTATGGCTAACCTTTGACTATGTTGACTATTATGAAAATCATCAAGGCTTATTAAGAACTTATTTATTTAGATAAAAGAGATCAAAACCCCGCTCTACCTGCTTTGTTCGTGCTTTGTTCAAAATGAATGCTCTTGGCTGGTCCCAGCACAGTCTTTTGGAATAATCCAATTGACACCCCTCTACTATCAGAACACAGTACATGACACAGGCGGACAAGCAAACATAATTAAACACTGGCCCAGATAGGGTTTCCCTTAATTAGTTGTGAGTTTCTCTAATGAAACTACCTGGAGATTTATCTGACTTCAAAGTCCCATTAAAGCTGTGCTGTTTTTGTTGCTTTGAAAATTTGGGAGTTTAGGACTCCTCGCCTCATGCTTCTTAATGATGATAATTATATGATATGCTTAAAAGTTCTTTTGATCTTGTCCTCTCAAAGCACTCAAGTGAGGCCTCAATTCCCTGCACTCCACTCTCGGGCAAGCCTTCCTTGTTTAGAGCTTTGCATGCTGCCAGCAATGTCAGCGCTATCTCTGCTTCACAGAGACTGCCCAAAGTAACGGTGAAATGCTCAAATCCATATCTAAACTTTCAAACCTCATTATTAATCTGTGGGTAACATTGGGAACCCCCCTCACATTTTAATGATGTTTAAAATAGCCTTTTATCTCATTGACACAATAACAAAACTTTCACAGAAGAACCGAGATAACAGTACTCATTGCATCTATGAACGAGTTCATGGAATTTCTTTTTCTTTCTCCTCCTTTTCCCTTCATACAGTTTGTCAGAAGGCAGAGTGCCAACTAGATGACAGGTGCACTGGGTACATTTCATCTGGAACTGCTAGGAACAGATTCTATTTTTCTTATAGTTTTCCAATCTTGCTAATGAAACACTTCACAGAGCATAGTGAATTTCTTTATGCATCTGTAATAAATTTTGTTGATTCTGCACCTTGCTAGACTATTCGTTTCTTTTATTTCATCACCCACATGGCAAGTACAAACAGAAATGGAAGCCTGATATGGAGAATCAATGAAAAGCTATCAAACTAATGCTAGGTTCTGGCTAAGACATTTCAAGGAAAAACCATGAATGGGTTAAAGTCGAATGAAATTGTCAACCTGATACTTGAGTATTCATTTATTTATAAAAATAGATTTAATATATTATTTATTTCAGCAAGTAGTCCAGAATCAAATTTAGGGACATTTCTTCAGAATAGTAGAGACATATTAATATCAGGAATAAAACACAGTAAATAAATAAATAAAACACAAATAAAAAGCAAAAAGAAGAATACATTAAAAAATCAATGGCCTTTTTATACACAAATAAAGATAAAGAAGAAATGGACATTAAAAAATCCCATTTACAGGGCTGGAGCAGTGGCACAGAGTGGTAAGGCATCTGCCTTGCCGGTGCTAGCCTAGGACGAACTATAGTTTGATCTCCTGGTATCCCAGATGGTCCTCCAAGCCAGGAGTGATTTCTGAGTGCATAACCAGGAGTACCCCTGAGTGTCACCGCGTGTGGCCAAAAAAAAAAAAAAAAAAACCTAAAACAAAAAAAAAAGAGAAAAAAAAAAGAAAAGAAAAAGAAAAGAAAAAATAAAAGAGGACACAAGGAAATGGAGACACATACCCTGTTCATGGACTGGGAGGATTAACATCATTTAAATGGCAATACTCCCCAAAGCATTGTACATATTTAATGTAATACTGTTAAGGATACCCATGGCATTTTTCAAAGAAGTGGATAAAACACTCCTGAAATTTCCTTGGAAAAATAAACACTCAGAAATAGCTAAAGCAACTCTTAGGAAAAAGAAGATGAAGTTCCCCAACTTTAAATTGTCCTACAAAGCAATAGTCCTTAAAACGGCATAGTATTGCAAGGAAGACAGACTCTCAGATCGATGGAATAGAATTCAGAGAATGTTCTCCAGACATACAATTAATCTTTGATAAAGGGGCAAGAAATGAAAAAATGGAGCAAGGAAAGCCTCTTCAACAAGTGGTGTTGGAACAACTGGTCAGCCACATGCAAAAAAAGTGAATTCAGACTTCCAGCTAACACCATGTACAAAGATCAAGTCAAGATGATTAAAGACCTTTATATCAGATCCAGAACCATAAGGTACAGGAAGACCATGTAGGTAAAACGCTCCATGACACTGAGACTAATGAATTTTCAAGGAGGAAAAGCACTGTCCAAACAAGTGGAAGCAGAGATAAAAGAATTGTACTATATTAAGCTAAGAAGCTTCTGCCCCTTAAAGGAAATAGTGACTAGGATACAAAGACCACCCACAAAATAGGAGAAACTATTCACCCAGTACTCATCAAGTAAGGGGCTAATATCTAAGATATACAAGGTACTGACAAAATTTAACAAAAAATGTCTAATCCCATCAATATGTGGGGAGAAGCAATGAACAGACACTTCTTCAAAGAAGAAATACAAATGGCCAAAAGGTACAAGAAAAAAATACTCCATATCATTAATCATCATGGAGATGCAAATCAAAACAACAATGTATATGATCTCATACCACAGAAACTGGCACACATCACAAAGAATAAGTACAATCAATGATGGCAAGATGTGAGGATAAAGGAACTCTCATTCACTGCTGTGGGAATGTCATATAGTTCAGCCTTTATGGAAAACAATGTGGAGATTCCTCAAAAAAACTGAAAATTGAGTTCTCATATGATCCATAAATACCACTCGTAGGGATATACCCTAGGAACACAAAAATCACAAGACAAAAAATGCCTTGTGCACACTGTTAAGGGTCCGAGAAAGCCCACCGCCTCAAATAAAGACCATGCATCTTCAGAAAATGCAATCAGCAAACAGGTTTAATGATCTAGTGAGCTAGGGCCCCTGAGTCTGCCAGAGACAGATCAGAAAAGCCCTGAGCTAAGAAAAGGGGAAGCCTTTATAGCCAAAAAGGGGGAAGTAGGGAGTGACATAGCAATTGTTATTAAGTTACACAAATTATATATTTAAAAACCAGAGTGTCACAAGTTTGTGTTCCAGGGGTGGTATCGTCAGCACACTGAGGTCAGGTCATGTGGAGAGTCTTGTAGTTGGCACATCCTTTCCAAAGTGCATTTTGTTGTCATTAACTTGTTCATTTACAGGGTGGGGTGGAGGAAAGAGTGGGGGAAAAGAAAGTAAAAAGCAGAAATAAGAAGCAAAAATCTTTAACTTAACAGGCATCTATTTATTCACTAGTTGAATTATTATATTTAACTATTATCTATCATACTACACTTAGCACTTAGCACTAAGCACTTATTCTACTTAATTTTTCCTCAACACATACCTATATTCATTGCAGTGCTATTTATAATAGCCAGAATCTGGAAACAACCTAGATGCCCGACAACAGATGAGTGACTATAGATCTTGTAGGCTCCACGCTCCTTCAGGATTTCTGCGGCTGCCACGAAGCTCTCCACGTCATCAATGATGTCGTCCTGCAGGGACCAGAACCTGGGGAGCTGTAGCGAGCGACCCCTACCTCCACACAGCCCATCGGCACGGGGCGAGACCCTCTCTGCCCATAGTCAGGCCTGACACTGGAGATGCGGCTGCTATGCTGTTGGGTGGGCATCAGGACTGCCCGGGAGAGTCCCAGTCTGAGTCAGCAGTGAACCCCCAAACTCACACTGACTCTACTCTCTTCTAGGACTGAGAGGAAAATGGAAATACAGTGGTTTTATTTTTGGTTTTTGGGCCATACCAAGTGGTGCTCAGGGGTTACTCCTGGTTCTGTGCTCAAAAATCGCTCCTGGCAGGCTCGGGGGATCGAACCAGGCTGTGTGCAAGGCAAATAGGCCTTTGGGAAAGGTCAGGCCCCAGCTACAAAGCATGAGTATCAACCATCAGCTGGGGATATAATTCTTTAACATGCAGGAGCCAGAGTGACAGGACAAGGGTTAAGGCACTTGCCTGATATGTGAATAACCCAGATGTGAGCCCCAATACCAAATACAGTACTCCAAGCACGCCAGAAGTAACCCCTGGGCAGAGCCAGGAGTTAAGTCCTGAGCACCACCAGGTGTGTGGCCCCAAATAAAATAAAAAATCTTGGGCCAGAGTGATAACATAGAGGTAGGGCGTTTGCCTTTCATACAGACAACCTGTGATGGACCTGGGTTCAATTCCCGACATCCCATATGGTCCCCTGAGCCGCCAGGAGTGATCTGAGTGCAGAGTCTGGAGAAACCCCTGAGTACTGACAGGTGTGACCCCAAAACCAAAATATTTAAATTAATAATCTTACACGCTCAATTACAAACATAAGCTGGCCAGTCAGTGAGGTCTGGGGATGGCTGACCAGAAGTTCTGCTCAGGGCCTGCGAGCTTCCAGCAAAGAAGCTCAATGGGTGGACCTGGGGGCTCCCACCCTGGTCCAGCGATGTATGCACTTGCTTACAGGTCACTCCTGGCTCCAGGCTCAGAAATCACCCCTGGCAGGTACAGGGGACCATACGGGATGCCAGGATTCGAACCACCGTCCTTCTACATGAAAGGCAAACACCTTACTTCCATGCCATCTCTCCAGCCCCATATTTTAAAAATTTCTAAATAAAGAGCAAAATTTGTAATGTGACTACTGTAATTACCTTGAATGTCCATAAGAAATGCAGATATTTATTTCAGAAATTATGATGGACTACAATTCTGTCTGGTTAGCAGATTTACAAAGTTACAAAAATAGATGACAGTTAATTGTATTATTTTTTATTTGTCAGAATTATTAAATCCTTCAGAAGTGTACTTCTCGTTAGCCTCACAATGTAGATATTTTTTTCTGGTTGGAGATGCAGAAACTGAAAATCACAAAGGTCAACTAACTTGGTAGAGGATAATATTAATAAAAGAACCAGGATTATTACCTGAAACCAGAGCTCACTTTCTTATCCTGTAGGTTATTCTGTCTTGAGGATGAAATTTTAGCTTCTAGATAGAAGAGGAACCAATAATGCTTGTCCAAGAAAAATCCATTTAATTATAATATATATTATTTCTACGATGGGTAAACAGAGGAGAAACATCAAGAACACCCAGTGTTTGTAATTGTATGTGTGTCTCAGTGTTGGGAAAGACAGAAGTGAGAGAGTGAGAGGGGGATAAATACCATAACATCATAGTGTGTATTTTATAAAGCTGGAAAAACTATAAACTGGACTAGATTAAGGTTTTAAAAGTATAAGAAGAGTTGTTAAATTAAAACTGAAATATATTCAAAAATTAAATCTAAAGATAAAAAATAAAAAGCCTAAGTTAGCAAAGGTTATTCAAATTATGTAAACAAAGCGAGTGCAAATCATTGCCTATCCTAGGAAACTTTATTTAATGCTATTCTTAAGTTCTTTGTTCCCTTTTGTAGTGGTTAGAGCCCAGTTCCTGTGAAAAGATGGTCAACTTGGATATTTTCCTCCAAGAGAGATAGCAATAACTATGAATAGAGTAGATAACACTAAAATTTATGATTCACTGCACTGAAGTCCACTGACAAAGTATGTCTTTGATTTAGTGTACTTACTTTAATATGCCTTCCGTTAGTTACTACTAGCTAAATATCTTGTCTTCAAAATTAACCTCACATGCCGCTATTTACTTCAAATTTGATGAATTTTGCTACTTTTTAATCTGTAATGTGTTATTACTCTTTCCTTTTCTAAAAAAAATTAAACTTTGACACCTGAAAAGACGAAATATGTGAATGGTTAAATTAGTATTAGTATTTAAAAGACAGGTCTGATAGCGAAGACCCCAGATAAATTAAAAGTAGAACACTCATTTTAGAAACTCCTTGAATGAGTATTTAGACTAAACTCTGTAAATGAATACATGTATTTAGTCTGTATTCAGCAAATTTCTTTGTCAACTTGTGCAGATAGTTTCAGTTGGACCAAACAGGCCAGATCCAGTAAGTCCATTGTGTCTAGATGGAAGAAAAAAAAAGAATGCATTTCTAATTTTTTTCTTAGGCACACTAAAGAACTATATTTCTGACACATCAGACTGACTGAATATACATAAATTGGGTATGTTGCTTTTATTTCAGCAGAGAAGAATAAAGCATTCTCAGTTACTTGTAAAGTCAAAGATTATATTCACTAGCAATTTATCTAAAATCACCTAATGGATCTGTAGAGAGATTTCCTCAAGTATGAACTATACTTTATTGGCAAATGAAAGTTACCTTGCTATTAAATATAAACTGATCCAAAAATGTCATTTCCTATTGTGAGTTTGAATAAACAAATTCTTAAATTGTTTCTTTATATATAACTTAGGCCACTTTTGAGTTTGGGTGGTAGTTTGGGCTAAACTTAGCAATGTTCAAGGCTTTCTCCTGTCTCTGTGCTCAAGGATCACTCCTGACACTGCTCAGGGAAGCATGTGGTGATGGAAATTAAACCAAGCTCAGCCACTTTCAAAGTAATCACCTTACTTGTTATCTCTCCAGCCTGATTTAAGGCCCTTTATCATATCAATCATATTTTATATTAAAAATATTTCTGGTCTGGAAATAGAGCAGTAGGTAAGCAGGTGCCTTGCATGCACCAACCCTAGTTTAGTCTCGTTGGTACTACTTATGCTCCTAAATATTCTAGATGTCACATACTTGACATTATAGAAGGTCTTTGAGAGAACTTCTTGGTAGTATTTGCCAGCATCAAATATTGCCAGCATCAAGATCAAGGCTTGATGCAACAAATGGCATCTTATTAATATTTAGGTTTGTATTGCAATATTTTAGTAAATGATGGTATCTTCCCTACATGTTCATTGGACTCAAGGTTTTTATTTCTACATTTTTTCAAGGGATGCATTGTTATTAGTACATCAGCAGTTTGCTGTGATTTTCAATTGCTGCTAATCTTGTTTAGAGTCAAAAATTACTTCAGCTTCGTCATGGCTAATTTTAGTATGGTGTAGGTTGTCTGGCTAATTCTACATTATGTAGCTCTGTGCATTTCCATTAACATTATTTTGGCCTATAATTTCCAATAACTATATTTTAAGGCATGTCTGCAGT
Organism: Suncus etruscus; assembly: GCF_024139225.1. NCBI lineage: Eukaryota > Metazoa > Chordata > Mammalia > Eulipotyphla > Soricidae > Suncus > Suncus etruscus. The sequence continues at coordinate 5,615,220 of NC_064857.1, forward strand.
GATTTCAAGAAAGAGCAATTTAGAGATAAAGCAGACACCTACATTCATCATCTGTCAAGCTTCACATGTGTTGTCTCTGCATTTGTTCACTAAAGGAAAATATATTATCAAAGTAAACATAATAAAAATACTAGATTATTTTTCATTATATTATTGATCATTTAACAGTGTAAGTTTGTAGGGGCTGGAGAGATAGTAAAAGGGTTAAGGTCTTTGCCTTGCATGTAGCCAAAGCCCAACTCAGCCCCCAGCATTGAATATGGTTGTCTGAGTATATAGGGAGTGATGGAGCATTGCCATTTACTTGAGTAATTAACTTGTAGGTTTTCTCATCTTAATTTCTGGATTCTTTGTACATAGAATTTCAGAACAAGGGGGTGATGCACGACATCTGCATTTGTCTTAACTAAATGGTCTTTCATGCTTTAGCCACCCCCCCCAAGCTGCCTCTGCCAAAATCATAACTTCAGCTACTGATGCTCCTATGTCTAAGAAACATGACCTTGTAAGGCTTAAAAGAGCCCAACATTTTCAAGAGAATATCTCTGTTTTATTGAGTCAAATTTGAGACGGTTTTGAAATTAGTTTTCTAGAATGATTACAACAAATGACAGCAAACAATATGATTTAACACATGATAAATCACTTTTCTACAGTTTGAGGGGCCAAGTCTGAAATAAAGGCATTACAAAGACTGGTTTCTTTGTTGTATCTAGGGAAAAAAATGGTCAGCTCTTTCATAGCTTCTGATTTCTGGCAATCTGTGATGTCAGGTGGTTCATGTATGCATCATGCCATCTTCTGCCTTTGTATTTGTAGATGTTCTCTGCTATGCACCTGTGTTTGTGTCCAGGCCACTTTATTTTATATAAGGGTACTAGTAATTGAATTAGGTTTTCTCTGGTCCAATATAAACTCATCCCTTTTTTTTTTTTTTTTTTTTTTTTGGTTTATGGATCAAACCCGGCAGTGCTCAACTCCTGGCTCTATGCTCAGAAATAGCTCCTGGCAGGCTCTGGGGACCATATGGGATGCCGGGATTCCAACCACTGTCCTTCTGCATGCAAGGCAATCACCTTACCTCCATGCTATCTCTGCAGCCCCCATGAAGTCATCTTAATTATATCGTATTATAGAATTAAGAAAGAATGTAAAACCTTTTCTTTCCTTTATATTTTTGATTTTTATCAATTTATTTTTACCTTCTTGAGTCTCTCGACTATTATATTTTCCATTTTGCAAAAATTAATTATTTTGGTCACTGTGATTTGCAATACGATTAGTGATAGAGTTTCATGAATACAACAAACCAACACCACACCCTCCATCAATGTCTATTTCCTTTCACCATTATCTCAGGGAATAACCCCCCATATCCCTGCAACAGACCTCTCTGATTTCTTACTACCATGGTAAGCTCAGTTTTATAGATCAGTTCTCAAGTCATGTTGCCTTTGGTCATTTGTTGATCCCATTACTCTGCTTCTTTATATCACACATATGGGAAAGAAGATGATTTTTTTAAAATCTGCTCCTCTTCTGGCTGATTTCATTCAGATCCACCCACATAGTGACAAATTGCATGATTTTATCCATTCTTATTGCCAAGCTGTATTCCACTGTGTATATATAGCAAAATTTCTTTCTTCAGTCTTCTGTTCTTGGGCATTTGTTTCTAGATTTTGGTTGTTGTGAAAAATGCTGCAATAAACATAGGAATGCAGATGTCTTTTCTGAATAGTTTGCGAACCCTTATGGTAGATGTCTAGAAGTGTAAATTCTGGGTCATATGGAGGCCCAATTCTTTTTTTATTTCCGAAGTATGTTTGTTTTCCAAAAATGGCTGGACTCGTGGACAACAATGGATGAATGTGGGCATGATTCCTCCCACATTTTTCCTGCTTTTGGTATGTACAAGTCTCACTGGTGTGAGGTGCTATCTCATTGTTATTTTGATTTGCCTGTCCCTGGTGATAAGTGATGGAGAGCATGACACCACATAGATATACTGCAGTTCCTAAAACAATACCCATGACATTTTAAAGACAGACCAAATGCCACCAGAATTTATATGCAGTAATAAAACCTTCTGAATAGCCAAAGCTATTTTAAGGGAAAAAGATAGGAGGCTTTTCTTTCCACTACTTTATGTTGTACTATAAATAAATCTAGACAGTGTGCTGATGGAATAAGAGTGGATGCTCAGATCAGTGGGATGGAGTTGAGATGCCAGAGACATTCTCAGAGACATCCTCAGGACTAGCTAGTTTTCACAAAAGATGCTCTGATTGTGATGTAGAGTAAACAAGGTAAAGAAAGTCTCTTCAACAAACTGTGGCTAGGGAAACTGATCAGCCAAATTTAAAAAAATGAGCACAGACCCTGATCTATAAGAGCATGCTTAAATCTTCATTCAAAATGGATTAAGTTCCTTAATATTAGGAATATTCATTCATGATATTGAGGTAAACGTAAGTAGAACACTTCATGATACTAAATCTCAATTCAGTGATTCAATCCTATTGCCCAAGTAAGCAAATCAATGATAAACAAATGGAACTACATCAAATTAAGAGTATTTGCATTGCAAAAGAAGTGACAATCAGAATAAAAGGACAATCCACAATCAAAAATTGTCACCACTCATCTGAGAAAGTTTTCATATCCTAGAGAGAGATGGCACTTGTAGAACTGAGTAAAAACCAAAACTAAACAATCCCCCCAAAATGGGGAAAGAAATAAATAAAAATATCCTTAAAGAAGACACATATAGAATTAATAGTCAAATAAAAACAAAATGCTTTTCATTTCTTGAGTACTTCTACCTGCCCTGTCTCAGTCCTCAGTTTTTCTTTTTTCTTTCTTTCTTCTTCTTTCTTTCTTTCTTTTCTTTCTTTCTTTCTTTCTTCTTTCTTTCTTTCTTTCTTTCTTCTTTCTTTCTTTTCTTTCTTTCTTTCTTCTTCTCTTTCTTTCTTTCTTTCTTTCTTTCTTTCTTCTTTCTTTCTCTTTCTTTCTTTCTTTCTTTCTTTCTTTCTTTTCTTTCTTTCTTTTCTTTCTTTCTTTCTTTCTTTCTTTTTTTCTTTCTTTCTTTCTTTCTTTCTTTCTTTCTTTCTTTCTTTCTTTCTTTCTTTTCTTTCTTTCTTTCTTTCTTTCTTTCTTTCTTTCTTTCTTTCTTTCTTTCTTTTCTTCTTTCTTTCTTTCTTTCCTTCCTTCCTTCCTTCCTTCCTTCCCCTCCCTCCCTCCCTCCCCCCTCCCTCCCTCCCTCCCTCCTTCTTCTTTCTTTCTTTCTTTCTTTCTTTCTTTTCTTTCTTTTTTCTTTCTTTCTTTCTTTCTTTCTTTCTTTCTTTCTTTCTTTCTTTCTTTCTTTCTTTCTTTCTTTCTTTCTTTCTTTCTTTCTTTCTTCTTATTTCCTTCCTTCTTTTTTCTTCCTTCCTTCTTCCTTCCTGCTTTCTTTCTTTTCTCTTCCTCATTCCTTCCTTTCTATCTCCTTCCCTCTCTCCCTTCCTTTTCTCCTTTCGTCTTTTCTCCCTTCTTCCATCCTTTCTTCCTTCCTCTCTCCTTCCCTCTTACTCTCCCTTCCTTCCTTCTTTCTACCCTCCATTTCTTCCCTCCTACTTCCAACATTTCATTCTTTCCTTTCTTTTTTCTTTCCTTCCTTTCTTTCTTTCCTTCCTCCCTCCTTCCTTTCCTCCCTCCCTTCCTTTCCTCCCTCCCTCCCTTCTTCCTCCCCTCCTCCCTCCCTTCCTTTCCTTCCTCCCTTCCTTTCCTCCCTCCCTCCCTTCCCTTCCTCCCTCCTCTCTCCCTTCCTTCCCTCCCTCTCCTCTCCTCCCTCCCTCCCTTCCCTTCCTCCCTCCTTCCCTCCCTTCCCTTCCTCCCTCCCTCCCTCCCTTCCTCCCTCCCTTCCCTCCCTTCCTCCCTCCCTCCCTCCCTCCCTCCTCCCTCCCTTCTCCCTCCCTTCCCTCCTTCCTTCCCTCCCTTCCTCCTTCCTCCCTCCTTCCCTTCCTTTCTCCCTTCTTCCTTCCTTCTTCCTTCCTTCCTTCCTTCCTTCCTTCCTTCCTTCCTTCCTTCCTTCCTTCTTCCTTCCTTCCTTCCTTCCCTTCCTTCTTTCCTTCCACATTTTTGTGTCTGCTTAGGCCACATCTGGCAATACTCAGGCCTTACTCCTGAATTTGTGTTCAGGGATCACTGTTGTTGAAGCTTGGGAAACCATAAGTGTTGCAGGTAATCAATCCATGTTGTAGACTATAGGCAATGCAAGCACCCTAATAGTTAATTGCTCTACCTCAAGAACTTTTATTTAAATAAGTCTGAATTCATTGCTATGTTTAAGATAGAGACATTTCAATTCACAGTAATCTTACTGTTGACCCCCCTCCTCTGGTGTGAATGATAGTTTTGTTTTTCTGTCATTACTTAGATCAATTTATTGCAGTGAACTGGTGTTTGAAAGGCCTCTTGGAAGTTTCTGACTTGGACATCATTATTTTTGCCAACATATAAGACAGAACAATATCTGCAGTGAAAACTTGAATGAATATCTGCTGGTATAGTTTAACAGTTCCTAATTTCTGCAAATTTTAAATTTTATTATTTAAATTAACAGCTATCTTATTAATTTGAGTAATCAAAAATCAAAATTAGATTTGAATTGAGGTTTCTGAGCTCAGTGGAAGTTCTACAGGGTGTGGGCTGTGCTGCGTTTGGAGATGGTTCCGGAGCACCACCAAAAGTGATCACTGAGCAGAGATACAGGAGTAAGTTCTAAGCATGACTATGGCCCAACTATTCCCATTTCAATAGTCTAAAGTTATTCGAAGGTAATGTCATGAAAAACTTATGTAATACAAGAATTAAAGAAAGTTGGTTAAAATATCAAGCTCGATACAGACACAATAGCAAACCAAGACTTTAAGATATAATATTAAGATAATAGTATTGCTATAACTTTTATTTAACTTCAGAACTAGAATTCAGATATTCACATTCATTTCAAGAATGTCTTTTCTCAATCACTTTTCCAAAAGGAGGTTGGTAGTGGGCATGCAGTTTGATTACCCATAAGACAAAGAGGAAAGTCTCAGATGAGATGGTGAAGGCTAAATGCATTACTGTAGTATGTACTTAAAAATCAGATATAATTATAGGCTCTAATAGTAGTAATTTGACTGATTAAAGTGATTTTCCTGGTATCATTGGTCATAGAAATTTCTCATGTCCTGCCAATAAAAAGCCTTCAGAAGAAACAAATTCATCCACCATTTGCACTTCCATGGGAATTTTCGTTCACTCTTAACTTCCTTTCTTAAATAAGCCCTGTGAAGAAGTAAGATTAATTTTGTCTTGTGTATCGCATGTATAACATTTCGCTAGGCGATCTGTCACACTTCTCACACTCTACATAGTAACAGAACTCATGCAGATTGCATGTTTTGGTATTTAGGAAGTGGCATCTATATTTACATATTACTATGTCTATATAAATACATATGTGTATAGATATAAATATATGTGCTTCTACATACTTCTCATTTGCAGACACATACACAGCTATATGGATACACACATCACAGGCCAGAGTGCAATTCAAAATGAGCTTTTTGGATTCAGCTTCTGCTTATCAAGCTGCTTATCAGATTACAGATGCATAATTCTCTAAATGCTAACATTTCTTTCCTACACCAGACATCCACCCAGAAAATTTAAAAAGAAATTAGCCTTTTTCTGTTGTGTTAGAGTTTCTGGCATAAACTCTAAAGTGCCAAGTCATAAAATATCTAGAAAATTTTGTTTCTACTTAAACTATTTTCCATCACCATTAAGATGAAAAATTTAACTACCATGAAACCAGGTACAGAAACTTATGTAAAGCGTGATGTTGCCAAAAGTAAACATAGTATGAACTGTCAGAAATGTGTTAGCAAATATTATATATGTGAAAATTATAATTGAAGTCTGACTCCAAGGTCAGATACTTGTTACATAAGTGTAATACATATGACATAGAAAAAAGTTTTGGAGAACAAAGTTTTTGTAAAAATACAATAACAATATAGGGTAGTTACTAGAATTAATTAGGTCATATGTGAGAAATATTTTGTGAACTGTCAGACAAGATGTGACTGTAAAGTTTGAGGGCTTTAGTAGCCATAGTAATAATTCAAATCTAAGTGATAATGGAGACAGGCCTCACCTGCTCCCACTATTACTTTATATTCTTCAATAGGTAGTTTTATTATTGTTAGACATATATTTAATCTATCTAAATAGGAATGGCATAAAGAGCTACAGAGTTCTAAGTGAAATAAGTATATCAAATATTGAACTATTTATAATGTTTTATACTATTATTATGCCTTTTTAATTCCAAATTTTTATCTATGTATCTATCAGTAATGGCAATACCTCTGTTGATTTTTTTCCCTAACCAATAAAAGATGACTTGTAATTTAAATGTATTTAAGTGATTTATTTTGATTTGTATGAATGCTCTTTAATTTGTCACTTTAATTTGTCACTAGCTTAAATACCAGGTAATTTAAATGATGCTCTGTTGGAAAGTAGAAAGGACTCAAACAATTGTACTAATTTCAAAGACCAAGTTTGAAAAGAATCTTCCAATATTTTTCTATATTTCTCTAATGCATAGTAGTTCTTTCCTAAAACTCATCTGCTGATATAATCAACTAGATCCACTATGGTATCTGTGTACATTGGTCAGATGTGTGTTTTGTCAAAGTTAATTAGACCATGAGCATATATAGTTATATGTAAAATATATATAAATAAAATAATATTAAAATATATAAATATATATTTAGTTTTTAGGTCACATCCAGCAACACTCAGTATTACTTCTGGCTCTCCCCTCAGAAATTAGTCCTGTAAAGTTCAGGGACCATATGGGATGCTGGGGATTAAATCCAGGTTGGCAGCATGCAAAGAAAAGACCCTACCTGCTGCGCTATTGCTCCAGCCCCACCCCGAGCATATTTTAAAGTACTATGTAATCAATAAATAATAAATCTGTACTCTACAGGGTTTATTCTGCTTTGAGTTATGCAGTAAGCATTTAATAGATTCTTTTTATCTGTCTTTTCCAACTTCATTTTCTCCTCCTATTCCTCATTCTTCTCTTTTTTCCTTCAGTAAAAAGCCTTATGCTTTTGTTTTGGGGCCATACCTGGCAGCACTGATGCATTACTCCTGGCTTTGCACTCAGAAATCACTCTTTTTTTTTGGGTTTTTGGGCCACACCCGGTAACGCTCAGGGGTTACTCCTGGCTATGTGCTCAGAAGTTGCTCCTGGCTTGGGGGACCATATGGGACACTGGGGGATCGAACCGCGGTCCGTCCACGGCTAGCGCAGGCAAGGCAGGCACCTTACCTTTAGCGTCACCGCCCGGCCCCTCAGAAATCACTCTTGACATTCAAGGGATACCATATGGAATGCCTGGGATTGAACCCAGATTGGCTGTGTGCAAGGTAAATACCTTATTCCTTGAGCTATTGCTCTACAAAATCTTTTGTTATGCTAGCTCCTTACCTATGCTCATTTATTTTAAGCATATTTAAATCTATCAGAGCTCCAAATTCTCTAGACTACTATAGTTTATGACTTTGCTATTGTCTTGCTGAAAATTCAAAGGACTCGCACATGACCTTGTGCTAAGAAGAAAACAGGTACTATTACTGCCACCCTTGAAGGTATTTGATCCTCCTTGAAAGTGAATATCACGTTATGGAGCAATGAAGACATAATTTTTAATAGGAACCAACAATGCTGGGTCAGCATTACTAACAGAAATACTCAACATGGCGATGTAGGCTTGATGATTCAGGAATTCATAACTATGTTCAGGTGCTATGATGGTTGAGGTTTTCAGGATGAAACTCAGTTGTCCTCAATTTTTACTAGGATTACAACACTTGGTGATTGATACTCATGGTGAGGGGCGTGTGGTGATGGAAATTATATTAGGACTTTACACATGCTACACATATGTTCCAATTCTTTGAATAATGTGTACAGCTCAGAATATAGCTCTTTAATATCCAGTATCAAAGAGTGAGGAAGTACAGTTTCTTGGAATATTAGAGATAGACTTTAGAAAATGACATCAAATTGGATCTTGAAGTGACTTTGGACAATATAAAATTACAGGCAATGAGAGCAACTACAGGGTTTTAGGATGATGATATCTGCTCTTCAATTCAGAAATAATAACTGATAATTTTAACTTCCAGAAGTAGTGAATAGATGATAGAAATAAAAGCTTGCCCAATAAAGTACAAGAAATAAATGACATCTCATGGAGAAAACCTCATCAGTCTTCTTGCTTGGTTTTCCTGAGAGAGCATGTATGAGAAAGTACCTGATGGAAGTGGGAGCATGAGGACGCATGATAATGAAGATGTGCTCACCCAGAATATTGTAGATTACCTTTATTACTAATGTAAGACCAGACTCTGCTTGGAACGTGCAATAATCCTCCATAAAATTAGCACCATCCACAAATGGGTGAAAGATGGTACAGTGTTACACCTACCCAAAGCCAAATGCTAATCTTACCTGGATGGTGAGACCCTCCCACAGCTGGGAAGGGTCTGTGGTTCGTAATTAAGAGTGGCCTGGGCGGGGGAGGGAGATGCAGCAAGGAAGATGAGTAACAGGATGGATACAGAGAGGCTGCTTAGCTTAGAGGCCATGTGAGGAATATGCGCATGGCGGTTAGGGCCTTATAATAAAGCTGGATGTCTCCTGAAACTTCATCTGACTGCTGTGAATCATTTCTTCACCATCACCCTGCACAACACTAACCACTAAACTTCAAGGAATAGTGAGGGAAGTAGGTCAGGTTTTAGAAGTGATGAACATAACACACACTTTAGGCACAAATGTGGATTGGAACTGGTCATAAAGCAAAAGATCAGAAAGGAACATTAGCCTCCCTGTGGACCATACTCATTCTCCCTCTTTCATACAAACACATACAACACTGGCAATATTGTGATTAATTATGTGTTCCAATAGTATCTCTACTTCCACCTTTCTGTATCATGGCAATAGAAATAAAGAAGAATTACCATTCTGAAGTCACAGATATATAAGCATGAATATTTTCAGGCAACTATTGTTAAAAAATAAAATTTTGAAAAAAAGCCACAAGAGTGTAGATACTTCCTAGGTAGTCTGGTCATAGGCTATACCTCTGTAGAATTTATAAAAAATGGGGGTTGTACTTCATGAAGTACAACAGATATGTAGCACACCCTCCACAGAAATGGCTCCACAGAAATCAGATAATATGAGCAGTTACATCTTTTCAGGTGATATTGGACAGTAGGTATGAAAACTTTTATGTCTATCCTTGTGAAATGGGATTGGACATGCCCCCATTCACACAATACTCCACCAAATAGTTCAGTAGCCCCACTCACCTTTGCCATCTTCCCAGCAGAAGAACATCCTGGGTCTTCCACCAAATGCCAAAATAAAATAATGGCTGTTGATACTTCCCAGGTATCTTGTCCAGACTGATATCTCTGTTGCATTCTCAGTAGGAGGTGGAGGTAGTAGTGTTTCCTTACTGTGAACAACAGCAGCCCAATACCACCCCCTACATCCTCTGACAGAAATGTTTTAGCTCCACAATTTAACCTTAAAAAACTTCCAAGCTATCTAAATTGCTTTTAATCTAGAATTCCTGGATAGACACTTATTTTATAATAGTGTTATCCCAGTAGTATCACAAAACATCTCTAACGCAGCCAATCCAAGCAGGCTTTTGATGCATGCAAATTAGACAATGTTCTGGACCAGAATCTACACTGTCAAAAGCCTGCTCAGATTGGCCAGTCAGAGAGGAAGTCTATGACAGTAGAACCTCTGAACCTTTGCTTGTTGTGATTGGCTCACTGTGGAAGATACAGTTCTGTCTTATACAGCAAATATAGGCCTAAACCTATGTTTTAACTGTAAAATTAGGGAGTTGTCTTATATGCCAAAAAATACGGTATGTTTATTTAAACACCATGATTACAAATATGATTGTCATTGTATGATTACAGTCATGCAAAGAACACCCCCCTTCACCAGTGCAAGATTACCACCACCAATTTCCCAGATCTCCCTCCTCCCCACCTCATTCACACCTATACTCGAGACAGGCTTTCTATTTCCCTCAGTTATTCACATGTTTATGATAGTTTTCAGTGTAGTTGTTGCTCTAACTGCACTCATCACTCTATGTGGTGAGCTTCATGTCATGAGCTGCACCTACATGGGTAAATGGAGGGAAATAATGGTTGGGACTGAGGCAGTAAAAGATTAGAAATGAGCTCTGAAAGGCAGTATCAAGGTCACAATACAATATGGATATTTTGCATATATAAACTATATGCATATAATACTATCAATATAGTACGTATGGGGGCACTAGTCCCCGCATGGTTTTGGAAATGGAGACCAAGGAGAAAAAATTTCCAGTGACTGTCCCAACATAAACCAGTGCTGCAACAGCCTGCCCTCCTCCCAAAGCACATTCCAATTAGTGTAGGGACAGGTAGGGTGAAAGCCTGATGACCCCTATAGAGTCCACCTGGACCGACACCCAGGGAAGGCCTGGAATCCATGGGAGAAAGAAAGGGATGGCTGGGGGCCTGCCAAGCCTCTCAGCACTCCCCAGGCTAGGGAGAAAGGTTCTGGTATGGGGCCTCCCCAAACCCCATACCTGGCAAGAGCTGGTCTCCAGAATCAAAGAGGAAACCGGAAGCCAGATGTCTGCCCGCCCTCCTCCCCATGCACCTCCCCCCTGGAGTACGGAGGGAGGGGGGAACCTGAGGACCACTAAGAGTCCACCTGAACCCACTTCTGGCCATCTGAGCTGGCACCCAGGGAAGGCCTGGAGTCAGGGGAAAAAGACAAGGATGGCTGGGGGCCTGCCAAGCCTCCCAGCACTCCCCAGGCCAGGGAGAAGGGCTCCGGTATGGGGCTTCCTCAAACCCCATACCTGGCAAGAGCTGGCCACCAGAATCAAAGGGGAAACTGGAAGCCAGATATCTGCCCACCCTCCTCCCCATGCACCTCCCCCCTGGAGTACGGAGGGAGGGGGGAAGCCTGAGGATCACTAAGAGTCCTCCTGAACCCACTTCTGGACATCTGGGCCGGCACCCTATATAGACTTTTATTTCTTTATGATGAATGTTTGCAAAGCTATAATTTTTTCCCTTAGTGCCACTTCTGCTATGTCTCACAAATTCTGATAATTCGTGTCATTATTCTCATTTGAATCCAGGAAAATTTTGTTATCATCTCTGACCCACTGATTGTTTAATAGTGAGCTGTTTAATTTTTAGGTGTTAAAGTTAATTCTTCATTTCTGTTTGTGATTTACTTCTATTTCTAGTGCATCATGCTCTGAGAAGATAGTTGATTTAATTTCTATTATCTTGATTTAATGAAGGTATATTTTATGTTTTGGCATGTGGTTTTTCTTAGAGAATATCCCATGTACCTCGGAGAAGAATGTGTATTCAGCTTTGTAGGGGTGAAAATCCCTATTATGTCTACCAAGTGCCTCTTCCACTTTCTTCTAAAAAGCCAGTATGTCATTTTTGGTTGATCTATCAAAAGGTGAAGGAACAGTTTGGAGGACTCCCACTAATATTCTATTGCTATTGATATCTTTATGCAAGTCTTTTAAATTGTTTAAAGTATTTTGCTTACTCCTCATCAGGTGCATTTATATTTAGGAGTGTCAGTTTTTCCTGATGTACATATATCTTGATTATTAATAACTGCCCAATTCTGTCTCTTATAACCTTTAAAACCAGAAATCTATGTTGTCTGATATTAATATGAACATCCCAGCCATTTTGAAGGGGAGTCATTTTCTTGAGTAGTTGTCTTCCAACCATTGACTTTGACTCTATGTTTACTCTAATTATTCAAATGTTTTTCCTGCAGGCATCAAAATGTTGGGTTCAATTTTCTGATCCATTTCGACATTCTGTGTCTCTTGACATTGAGAAAGATTTGATTTTGTGCCATCATTTTAGAAGTTTGGTATTGTTTGTGGTTTTGAGGCTGTAAAGTTCTTGAGCTATTGTTTATCTGTGAAACTGTGTACTCTGCCTTAAAACCTGAATGAAAGTCTGGATTAAGTATTTTTAGTGAGAATTTGTTTTATTGAGTTTTTTTTTCCACTATAGCCCATCAGTGTGCTTGGGTCTGGGGGGCTGTTTGTGATAAACCTGCTGTAATTCATGGAGATCCTTCTGTGTATGTAATTTATTTCTTTGATCTTGCTGCTTTCAGCATTATATTTCTATTTATTGATCTCATCCTTGTGACTAGGTTGTGACTAAGGGTGGTTTTATTCAAGTCTCTTTCAGCTAGCACTCTTGGGTGTCCAGATATGGGTGCAAGCATTCTTCAGCTGCGGGAATTTCTCATTGACACTGTCTTTGACTTTTGCTTCTTCATAAGATTGTTTTTCCTGACACTTTGGGACCCATTATTCTTATGTTGTTTTTATTGAATTTATCCCAAATTATCTATTGTCATCTGTTCATTTCTTTTGAGGATTTATTTTAATTTTCTGTTCGTTTACTCTATGACTCTTCTTCAACTTCTTCTTTTGAATGGAGATATAATTGCAGCTCATCTTCCAGATTGCCGATTCTGTTGTCATAAACTGTTACTCTGATGGTGAGGCTTTCGAGTGACTTCTTCAATCATCCATCAAGTTTTTAGTCCTGGTATTTTAGTTTGAAATTGTCTCATTTTTACTCTTATATCCACTTGAGTCTTATTGGCTAGCCATTTCATGTTTTCTATGAGTTCTTTGAACATCCCTACAAATCATCCTTAAATTCCTGATCATAGAGTCTACCTAGGTGGCTGATTTTCTTTGGGCCTTCAAATACCATCTTCCTTCATTAAATGCTATGGGTTTTTGTATTGCAACTTTTAAAGTGTGGTGTGCTTTTTTATGTGTTTTTTGGGGCTCCTTGTTTAGGAGAAATGTGCCACAGCAGAGCAAAGTGTAACAGATGCAATGTCTGATTTCATTTTATTTCAAAATGTAGCTTTTGAACCCAAAAGTCACCCACTACCATGCCAGTCACCATCTCTATCTTTTCTCTGTTTCTTTGCTTGACTCATTTCTGAAGATGCTTGTGTTCTCTTGTGAACATATAATTTTCCTTTTTAATCCCCCTCACATCTTTCTAAATTAGTCTCAATAAGAACTATTCATGCTTCACACAATTAGAAAAACAATACTTTAAAAAGTTAGAAGAGATATAAGGTGGATATGGTGGCTGGGGGGAGCTAGGAGAAAAGTGTAATATACTTATATTCAACTAATCTTGGTTCCATTCTCAATACCATAGCAGGACTATTGATGACTCCAGGCACAAGACTAGCCCAAATCTACCTCCAAAAAGAAAATCACACACACAAAACCTTAATTAGCTGATAAATACTAATACAAAGCAAAAAGCAAAATAAGTGATATGAGCAACAACAAACATAAAAGTGGATGAAAAAAAGGCCAGCCAGTAAAGTCAAATAACGATGCAAATTTCAGTGTATAAAAGACAATTTTATATACAGTAAATTTGATTCAACTCTCATTTTCCACAAAATAAAAGTACTGAACAAATATCTCTTAAAAACAGTTTTAAAAATTACCATGCAGAAGAGTATACATGCAAAGGAAGATAGGAACATATGGGGGAAATTCCAAGATATATAAAACAACTAGAAAATAGAAGGTATATTTGTAATATATAATATATAATTCACATATATCAACAATCACCCAAATGTAAATTCAAATTCACTAATAAAAGGACACAGAATAATGGGATTTATTTTTTAAAGCAAGATCCATCAATGCAATACATACTAGTGTCTCCTATCAGATATAAAGTCAAACATGAGCTCAGAGTAAGCTGGAGCAAGCTGACAATGAAATATAGGAACAGTCATTCTCATTTCTAATATGTTAGACCTCCAATCATGAAAGTTATGAGACAAAAATGTTATATTGCTCCTGGGATCAATTTGTTCAGAAAATGATTATCAATATGTATGCATCCAACCTGGAAGCGCCCACATTTGTAAATTAATTATTTTACACCAGTAATTTTTAATACCAGCAATAATTATTACCCACAGGAATGGATTGATACAAGCGCAATAATTTTATAGAATCTTAGTTCATCATTTAAAATGAAGAAAATTAAAAAATAACAAGAAGCAACCAGTGAGTAAGAACTAATATATATAAATGAACATTTCCCTCCACCAAAAAAGGAAAAGTACATGTTATCAAGTACACATGGAACCTTATTAAGGATAATATTGAGGGACAAATTTACATAAATGGATGGAAATTGAAATCATATAATGTACCCTTTCTTTCACTATAGATTGAAACTGAAAAATCGATAATAGCAAAGAGAAAAATATCAAACGAGAGGATTCTGAACAAAATACTTTTGAATAAATTAGTGGTACTTAATGAAATCAAAAGAGAAATTAAATTTATTTGGAAACAAAACAAAACTCTAAAAAGAGACAAGTCATCAGATTTAACAGGATGCAGAAGGAATGTTACTAAAAAGGAAGTTCATCAGACATAATTGCATGTCAATAAGCAAGAAAAGTCTCAAATATACAATTTAACATTATAGCTAAAGGAACTAGAAAAGAAATAATTAGAAAACAGCCACATTCAGTAAAAGAAATAAAATAATAAAATTAAAATAAAAATTAAACAAACCAAAAATCTAACAAACCAATAAAATTAAGTTGATAATTAAAAACTCAATAAGGAAAAGAACAAAAACTGATAAAATGAATCATAGATGCAGAAAGCAAAATCAAATCTGATAACTGCAGAAATACAGTCATACTAGATTATTCTGAACAGTTATTTACTTTTTGAATTTATTGAACAACCTAGGAAAAATTAACATAGTTTTTACTCCTAGACCTTGAACTGAATAAACACTGAATCAGAAAGAAATAAAAATAGAATGTTTTTAATAAAGAGACTAATCAAAAACACATAAAGTTTATACATCAAAATCAACCTTTATCTGTGAATTCCATAAAAATTTAAGAAAGAACTAATACTTTTTCTTTACAGATTTTCCCAAAATTTTTAATTAGGAGTAATGCTTCAACATGAAAGATTGGCTTATGACCATATCAGTAGCATTGTAAAGCATTTGGCAAGATTCAACATCATTATTATTAAAAATTACCTTAATAATTTGACACTAAAAATTTAATTTAATAAAATGGAGACCATACCTTTAGTGTTTCCTCTCAAAACTACACCCAGAGCAAGTGTTACTGATTTTACATACAGATATATTTATATACACACACATATATATAGTATGATACAACGCATATACAACTCTACAAAGCTTATTCTATTTTGATACATAATCCATAATTTGGAGCAAAGAAAAATTAAGAAATTATTTCCAATTACAAGTGCATCAAAAAGAATATGATACATAGGAATAAACCTAACAAAGGGAGTGAAAAACCTATACACTGAAAGCTATGGCAATGGTAGTTAAGGTATTGCCTTAAATGCTACCATCTTTAATTTTCTCAACAGCACTGTATAAAGAATAAAACCATAAAAATTTGTTAAGTAGTGGAAGTTCTAGAATTTATGCCCAAGAAATTTACTTGAAGAAAGTTCGTTGAAATGGTCCTGATTCATTGTCTCTATTTACTTTAAATATTACTGTGAAAGATTTGTTATTCACTTTTTGGTCACAATAAAAATTATTTAAAAAAAGAAAGTTGGCACTCAGATACTTGCCAAAAAGATAAATTTGAAGAATAAGTTATTTGCTTCTGACTGCTAAAACCTCTGTAATCTATAATTTGAACCATCTATTTGAATCATATAGTCATTTGGATAGAGGTGAGAGGGAGCACAATGAGTTTGATACCAAAAATCTGGAATATCTCTACAGTTAATATCTGTTTGTTTATTTGTTTGTTTGCTTTTGAGTCACATCCGGCAGCGCTCAGGGGTTACTCCTGGCTCTCTGCTCAGAAATCGGTCCTGGAAGGCTTGAAGGACAATATGGGATGCTGGGATTCGAACCACCATCCGTCTGCATGCAAGGCAAATGCCCTACCTCCATGCTATCTTTCTGGCCCTACAGTTAATACCTTAATGGTAATAAATTTATCAAAATGAGTAGTTATCTAAGTCCCAAGATTATTTCTCATGACTATATTGAAATAGAATCAAAGCAGATAAGCTTCTTGTAGAAGTATCTTGTGCTGATTGTTACAGAATATGGGGCAACTCTGACCTATCAATACTTGTATCTTCCCTTTTCATTTTCCAAATCTAGTTCAAAAGTCACTTATCGGGAATTAAATTTACTTGACCTTTTTTGCTTGCTTTGAAGTACTTTACTTGAAGTAAAGACTTCCTCCTTCACTCCACACATTTTTTTCTCAGAGCTTTCTAGTTCATATTGAACTAGAAATGTATCACATATTCTACACACCAGGATCGGATCTTTATCAAATAAATAATTAAATTTTATTACATAAGTAATATGATCACACTACAAAATGTCTGTAAAATGAGAAAAACAGAATCCTAAATTACAAGATAACTTTGGCTGTGTGTTTTCAAAAATAAATAAATAAATGAATAAAGGCTAAGGATTTTTGTCATTCTGCCAAAATGACATTGTTTTAGATGTCTGTATCATACATATCAAAGATTCCAAGAGACAGTATAGAAATATGATTACCTTGTTAAATAAAGTGTTTCCAAATTGCCTAAAATACATTTATACATAGCAGTTATGATTTGATGATTTTATTTTATAGAACAATTTCTGTGTGGTGACTATACTTTTGCTATCTGCACTATTAAATATTGTAATAGCTACCTTTATAGTAAACTTTGAGTAATGAAACTAAGAAAATAAAATTATGTTTGTTTGTTCTGTTTGTTTACTTTTGGAGCCACACCCGATGACGCTCAGGGGTTACTCCTGGCTATGCGCTCAGAAATCGCTCCTGGCTTGGGGGACAATATGGGAGGCTAGGATTTGAACCACCGTCCATCCTGTATCAGTTGCGTGCAAGACACACATATCATTCCAGCACCAGAAAATAAACATTTTTGTACATTTTAAAAATAAACTTAAATTTAAATAGTCACAACATTGGAAAACATATCTTAATAGTAGTGGTTTATTGCAAATATTAAGCATGTCAGAAAACTATTGCATGACATCATACTATTTTTAGCAAATAAAAAAAAATTAAGGTCAAATGGCTAAGTGACTTTGTTCCAAGTAACCAGCTAGTGAGAACAGAATGAAGATTTCAACCCAGATTGGGTTGAATTTAGTTCTAAATCCCATGTCCTTTCTGTTATCCTTCTTCGGCCTCCAAGCTGTTCTACCATTAATACGAATTGATAACAATCTGTTTTTATTTTTATCCTTGGCTATCTCTGTGTATATAATTTTGAAATCTGTTATCTTTTTTTCTTTTTAAGGTAAAATTTGGGGATGGATGGATTACTCCCACCTGTGCTGATGAAAATGCAGTGCTAAGGACTAAACTCATTCAAGGAAATTTTATAACTCTTAATATTTTATAGATAGTTTTTAAAATTAATTTTTACATAATTAGTCAGTGGGTTCACTTTATTGATTAAGAAGATGAAACCAAAGAAAGTATAATGAAATGAAGTCTGTTATATTGATAGTTAAAGCTAATAAGAAATTATAAAGTAGAAACCAATTTGATAATTACTAAAGATGTCCATGGAATAAAAATCATGTACTTTTTGTTGACTTTTTGCAAATTGTTTGTAATGCAATATTACAACTTTCACAAAGGAACTAATAATGTGTTATTATCGTATCAATATTGCATTAAATCTTTAAAACATAAATCAAAAGAGATACATTATTTATGTAAATTTTTAATTGGTTGACCAAGCTTTTATGTGAAGTATTTATAAAACATTTCAATTAGAATGACTTTACTTTTTAGAAAGGATTTGCATGGCAAAATGAAGTGAAAACTGTAAGCTAATTATGTGGTAAATTAAATTAGTGTAGTCACCTAATTTAAATTATTCAGGCTCATTGTAACTCTGAGGAAGCAAGGCCATCCTGCCCAGGACCCAGCCATGTGTAAGTAGATAGTTAATAAATCTAATTCTGCTAGAGGTAATAAACAACACTGATATTTTTCCTTCCTATTCTAAATGCATTATTTGTATGTATGGGAATATGAAGCATCAAAATATTTCATGGTGGTTTTTTGCTTTGCTTCTGTTTGGGGACTATTCTTGGCCGTTCTCAAGACTTATTCCTAGTTCTGCACGCTGGGATCACTCTTAGCTGGTCTTGAAGAAGAATATGTTATGTTGGAGATTAAACCTAAATTGACTGCATGCAAGCAAGCACACTACCCCACTGTGCTATCATCGTTCAGGTCCTACTAGTGGATTTATTTTGGGAAAATACAAAAACGAACAAAGCAAGACAATAAAGAACAAAAACACATCTGAGAACTCCAATATTATGTGTGCAAATTTTCAAAAGCATGTGATTTTTTCATTTGTCTTCTTGGTGTGCATCAATCTTAAATACATGTAAATTGACTACAAATAAAAATTCTTCAAATATTTATATTCAGTTACTGAGATATAGATCAAGGGAAACAGAAGAAATACCAGTACTTATTGGAATTGACAAATAAGAGAGCTTACAGGCTCTTACAGGGTAAGCTTCTTAGCACAGCAAGTAGGACATTTGTCTTGCATGCAGCCAACCCATGTTTGATCCCATGCACCCCATATGATCCTGTACAGCCTGCCAGGAATAATTTCTGAGTGCAAAGGCAGGAGTAACCCTGAGAACTACAAGGTATGGCTCCCAAAACAAGCAATCAAAATAAAGAAAGAAAAAGTACAGGCCAGTCTTGTTTAGTTTCCTTACATTTGACTTATATCAACTTGAGATCATATCATACTATATTTTGGAACAATCTTGAGTTGAATATAAAAGAAATATTTTTATACTAAAGTCTAGGCTGTTAACCTTAACTTCCTTCATTTTGGGAACCATAGTTAATTCAGAATAATATTCAGTATCTAATTTATTCCTGCCTTAAAATATTTTGGGGTCACATAAAATAACATAAGTTCTAATGGTCAGGAACTAGGTATTTTATAGAGTCATCATGCAGCTTATATATGAATATTAATGATTTTGTTACTGGTGGCAATTAATACGGTGGTTATATGACTACAAACGATACCAAAACTGTTGATAAATTCCATGATAATAGATCAAGTCATAATGCTGGAGGTCGCAATGCAGGTAATGTTAATAATGGTAAAAACAATCATTGTATGAGTATAAAGGTATGACTTAGAATAGTTGTTAATGTAACTCAGTACTTTTTACATAACAGTACAAACCTTTACCATGGTAACAGAGGGCAGAACAGTGTGTCCTATCTGTATTGCCAACTTGCTGATCAGTGTAGGATAATTAGAGATAAATATCCACACCTGTAGGGGAATAGGATTTATATATAGAAACTATGGCGATACAAACTCCCTATGGTTACACTTGACTTATGTAAAAGTCAAATTAATGTGTCCTGTAAATAAATATTTATGTAAAAAATTCTGTAATTGATAAAAAACCCATAACTCTCACATGGTATGAATTTTAAGCTAAAGAAAAGATGTGTCCTGCTTTTGTGATCTCCATAGGCTTATCTCTACAATTATATTTTTCCTAGTAGGGACCAAGAAGACTCTCATATCCAAGGCATTTGAGAGATATATGGAGTCACTGTATACCCATTTGTGAAAAATGAATGATATGCTGCATATACAGTCACATTGTAGATTAGAAAATTTTGGTGACTGTAAAATGCTTTTTCTAGAAAAAAAAATTCTCCTAAGAGTTTGACCTCTCAAAAGGCATAAAGATTTCTTCATGAAAGAAATTCGGCAGTACAATTACGTTATGCTCCACTTACTAGAGAAACTTGTGTATTCCACCTAATGCTAATAGTTCCCTGGATCTAAAGGGAGCAGACATCTGGGAGACAGGTTGTGAATTTTGACAATTAGCTTCAACATTTGGTTGGGAAAATGACAATTAGGAAACCAGGACTCCAATAGGAAAAGGACCTGCTTTGGATACTATAGATAATTGTTTTGAACCACTCCATCCCATCCCAGCTCCAATCATGCTCAAACATCACAGTGAAAGGTTTCTGCCAGTCCCCTTCTTTTGCAGGTAGGAGCTCTGATGGTACTTTATTTTAGCATGCTCAGCACCCTGTCCTGAGAAGTCTGAGTTTACTAGACATCTATTATAATTGACATATTGTTGCAGTGGGGGTGAATAGATGCATTAAACAGATGATCTTAATTGGCTTTCTTCCAAAAGACTTTTTTTTTTAAGAATAGACAGCTGAAATTCATTCACATTTACAATTAGTAAAACTTTCTTTCATTATTGAAATGCTTGCTGAAACAGCAGCCACATCAGGGTGACAAATCCCGTTACCATGCTTTCCGCAATTGTCTCCCCCAAAGAAGTCTATTGAGAGCATTGTTTGGGCTTATGTATGAGACTGACAATCAAATTCGAGGCAATGGGTAGGAGGGAGTATGCAGATTTCTCCAAAGCTCTTTTGTGTGTGTGTTTATGGTTGTTCAGTAGCATATCTTGGGTTCTGGAAAAAAAAAATCTCCGGACTCACTATGCGTGCTAACAAGATCAGTCATCAGGCATTTGTGAGATTCTAATGCCTTGGCCTTTAGTTTTCAATTTTTTTTTTTTTTTTTTGTATTTTTCTCTGTAACAATAGCAAGTCCTATTTGTTAGAACCTTACTGGGCAAAAGTAGGATGGGGAGATAAATTTTTAAGTCATCAGTAGAACTAACTCACACAGCTCAAAATAAAATGATGGTGAAGGGCATATATATGGGCAAAAATACAAATTATCCCTTAAGAGACTATTGGAATTAAATATTTCCTAAAGGGACCATGACTAGTAGCATTCTTTTCCAGGTGAAGGAAACTTGAGAGGCCAAGCAACTTTGGAGATGAAAGAGCAGAGTTTGTGAAATATGAAGGCATTTCCCTCTACACGAACAAAGAAGAAACAGACTAAGTCATCACATATGGTGTGGAGAAGGCAAAGATAAAACAGAGGAAGGAGAAACATCATTAAAACAACTCTAATATTGTTCTTTTGGTTCTCAAGAGATTGGGTCTAATTTTCTTTCATTAAATGCACTGCCTGAGGGATACTGTTTAAATACCTTTGCTTTGTATATTTATTGAATCGTTCAACAAACAGCCTGTTATTTTCTCCTGAATTCATCTAGAGCCCTTCAGTTCCTCTCCTATTCTCAGTTCATCTGGATTCTAGAATCATGTAAACTAACAGTGCCTTTGCCTATTCCATGCTCCAGAGAATTTTCTCTACCTCTGAAACTATGTTCTGTCTTGGTCTGATGGGAAAAGAACATTGTGTTCAGTGTCAAAGTTTTTCTTGAACATATGAGACTGTACGAGATTGAAAGGTGAGATTATAAATAATTTTGCTTAGACAATCAGATATTCTCCTGCCCACATTCAATGACTTGAAAAACTCTTAAGTTTTGCATGGTGGAGTGGCACGTACAAAATGTGTCTCTTTAGAGTACACTGAATTGAAATAGTAATAGGCAATTAAGAATCTTCCTATACTGGAAAGACTGCAAGAATACAAAATAATTTCAGTCACAATCACATTTGAAGTGACAAATATATACCTCTAGGATCTCATAGGTAAATGCTCAATATATTTTATCAAATGAGCAAATGAATGGAGTTAATTCAGCATTGCTACTTCTCAAATGACAATAGCGTTCATGCTGGCTCATTCTATGTCTTAGCATAAGCAAAACATTTTATAAATAGTACATTTGGGCTCCAAGGGTAAGATTATACATAAGACTCCAGTTCTGAAATGCTAAGAGAAACCTGATATAATTCTGGAGGAATTTGAATTCCTGAAGGAAAAGAAAGGTAGATAAAGAAAACAATATAACCTTATTTCTGTTTCTTTTATCTCTCCTGCATTAAACCTGTGTGGAGAACACAATGCTTTAAACTGGTGTATCTTTATTCTAACTAGAGAAATGGTAAGAACATGAGAAGACTCTGACAAAGCCCTGATTCTGCAAAATTCCTGGTGTTGTGTATGTAAATATTTTAGGGGATTACTATGTTACTCACCCTAAACTGATTGATGATTGTGCCCTACCCTATGGTGTGACCTGGCATTCTGCCCCCACCCTAGGGTGGTACCTGATTCTGCTTCCACCATTGGGTGGTATCTGATCCCACCATTGGGTGGTACCTGACTCTGGAGGATAAAAACAAGGGTCTGTGGAAGGCCGAGGCTTTTTTGCTGGAACTGAAGCTGAGTCTTTGGACTTCAGTCTTGTCCACCGAATAAAGCTAATATTTCCACGAGCCTGACTGTCTGAGAGCTGTTTACCCGCCGTTTCACCTCAGAACCCTCGGCTAGACAGGGTGGCAGACGCGTGCTCCAAGCTGGAAGAGAAAGGCCTCATCCTCCATCCCTCCATCAGTCAACCTCTTCAGGGGCTGACTTGCAACACCTGGAACTGGGAAATATATAATCCAAGAACTGGTCCTAGAACTAGCTAGGAGTTTTTATTCCATGGTTTTTATTAGATGGGCATTAAATAATATGATATTTAGTCATTAAATGCTAAATAATTAATCTACAAGGCACTCAAAATGCTACATAACACAGAACACAAAACTAAGGAAATATTTTTATTGTGATTTATTCTATTCTTAGATAAATGTTCTATTATTTGAAGACAAGTTTTTTCACATATGATGATTTCTGTTTTCTGCCAGAGATTTTATATGAAGGTATTATCAGCAATTTAATTCTGAATCATTGTAAATACATTTTGAATATATTTTTACAATTTACTATAATACTCTAATAAAATTTTGTAACAAAGTATATTTGAAAACTTTTTTATTATGGGGGTTCTTGGGCTAATGTTTGGAAAGATCATAGTAAGCCTAATATAAAATACATGTATAGGTTTTGGAAGGTCTCTCCAATAGTATATTTCCAATAAATATATCTTATATTTTAAATTCTCAAATTCGATAATCCAAGTATGTAGGCACTTATTTTTCAATACAGCTCTTCCATATTTTGTGTTTTTAAACTCACAAAATTTAGAATAGAAGCATGTAGATAGTCATCTTTTAATATGATACTTTCAGGCAATATGAATATCACTCAATTATTTTTAAAAGACATTTTAACTTCTCTTAGTTAAATAGCAGAGTAGAATCGCTGTCATATGATAACTTTAAAAGAAGATACCTAAGTTATGAATAGGCATCTGCTAAACATTTTCTCCACTTTTAATTTGGAGTCATTGTCAGCAGTGCTTGGATGGTCAATTGGGAAATATTTGAAGGGCTATGTGGTACTGGGGGTTGGATTTAGGATCTCACACATGTTACGTGAGTGTTCTATCACTTGAATTATCTCTCTAAGTCTACACAATTTTTAAATAGAAAAACATCTTGTACAGGGGACCCGTGAGTTCTGATCCTCAGCAGAAGCATGTTGCCCACCCATTTAGACCCTTAGCCCCACACTAACCAAGCATTGCTGAACAAGCCCAGTTTCACCACATCTTTGAAACTGTAGGATGACTCAAAACTTTTACATCTTAAAATTTATGTGTATTGAGTTGTGAAAGTTTTCCTTTTATATATTTACCTTTCTTGAATGTAATTTATTTGGCAGACTGCTGATAGGATTTCTTTTGGTCGAGATTGTGGATTGCCTTTTCTTTCTTTTCTTTTTTCCCTTTTTGATGTTGAACCACATAAAACAGTGCTTACTTACTTCTCTCTTCACTCAATGACCACTCCTGGCAGTGCTTGAGTGGGCCATATATGGTGCTTGGGGATTAAGCCGGAGTCAGCCATGTGAAAAACAAGCACCTTACTTGCTGTGATATCTCTTAAGAACCCACTTTTTCATTTTCTTCTAATTTTATGGTTTTATGAATAAAATACTCCAACACCACATGCTCCACCAAAATGATCTTGTCCTACCCAATCTTTTCCTGCTCCATCGTGCACCTGGGTAAACTCAGTTCTGTTGACCACTCCACTAGTTCTTTTGCACTGAAACATTTGATAATTCCTTTTTATGTTTCTTTATATCTCAAATCTGAGAATATTATCTGGGGGAGAGAGAGTTGTGGGGCATTTCTGGTGGGAAGGTTGCACTGGTGAAGGAGGTTGTACATTTTTATAACTAAAAGCCAACTATAAACATATTTGTAATCATGGTGCATAAATAAATATATTGATAAAAATAAACTTCTCATGACTTACTTCATGTAGAGGTGAATTATGTGATTTCATAATCTCCTATAGAAAAGTAATATTTTATTATGTATATACATGCCATTATTTCTTGATTTAGACACCTGACCTTGGGCATGTTCATTTATTTCCAGACTTAGCTATTGTGAAGAGTTCTGCAACAAACATAGGAGCACAGTCTTTTCTGAAGAAAATTGGTTGTAGATGTCAAGAAAGTAGAATTGCTGAATCAGATGGAAGCTCAATTTTTAAGATATTTTTTATGAATTTTTAAATTTAGATTTAAATTTAAAATGTCCATGTTGTTTCCACAAAAATTGAACTTGTCAATATTCCACCGGAAGTAGATGAGGGTTTGCATTCTGACAATCTGTGGCATCATTTACTGTTTTTAATTCCTTTTGACATACCAAGTCTCACTTATATGAGGTGCTAGCTCATTGTGTTGATTTACATTATCCTGCTAATAACATAGCGTTTTATCATATACTTAATGTTATGCTAATAGCATAGCATGTTATCATATACCTCTTGGCTATCTTAGGAAGTTTCTGTTTATGTCTTATCCCCATGTTTTTGATAGGATTGGTTTGTTGTTGCTGTTTTTAAATCTTACAAGTGCTTTTTATATCTGATTATTAACCTTTTCTTAGATGAACAGCAGGCAACTATTTTTTCTCTAACTGTGGTATAATTTTATTCTTGTCATCATTTGTAGCTTTCTAGAGTCTGTGCCTAACTTTGGCTTTTGTCATTCTAATTGCATTGTATCTTGGAGTGTTTTGGGGGAGTTTCTTTTAGCTGAGACCCTTTGTGGCTCTTAAATTTAAGTTGAACATTCCTCAACTCAAATAAATGATCAGTAATAATTTCATTGGCTAATTGTTTTTTTTCCTCAATTTCTCTGTCAATCTCAGATGATTCTTTTTTTTTCTCTTGAACTCATTCTATAGTTTCTCTGGTATCTTGTTCATTATTTTTCAAACTTTTCCTCCATCTTTTGTTGTTTTCTAGAAGTTTCTTGCATCTTCTCTTAAATTTCACTGACATTTTTCCCTTCTGCTTCTATTTTTTTGCTGCTCAATCCTTCTGTTGAGTTTTTGTTCTATTTGCCATATTATTTACCCCACTACTGACCATAGTATTCTCATTTTCAGCAATTATTGAACTCAATATTGTCATCCTGGTGTCTCTAAAGTCTCTCTAACCTGAGAGCTAGTTAGTACTGGTGGATTCCCCATGGGGTTTTTCCTGTTCTGAAGAGAAATCTCTGCATTTTATCCCTGAGGGAGCTCTCTAATGGATTAGGCACAGTGATGTACCTTTGCTTTTTTCTGAAATTTCTTTCCCAATGACTATTAGCTATTTTTAATTTATGATTTTGAGGCCCAGTATAATCAGAGCACTATATTGATGCCATCTTACCCCTGCCACTCCTTCGACTAAAGTCTAAGAATCTGTGATTTCTCACTTACACCACTGCATTAGAAGTAATATAGTTTTAGATTTAACATACAGGTCTATGATTTTTTTAATTTTTTATAAGTTTAATAAAGGAGAAAGAATTTATTATAGATATGTAAATAAATATCTAGATATCTAACAGAAGTTAGATAGAGTTTGAAAAAATATTTTTTTATTGAGTTGCTTTTGGCACAGTTGTAGAAAATGTATTCCAGTGCTCACTTTGACAGCACATACATATACTAAAATTGGAATGATACAGAGAAGATTATCATGGCCCCTGTGCAAGGATAACACACAAATTCATGAAGCATTCCATATTTTTTAAAAAAGAAAAAAGAAAAAAAAAAGAAAATGTAGTCCATTACATTGATTTCTATGTATATCCTTCAATTAATTTCTTTACATTAATTTCTTTGAATTTTATATTACATATTGACAACAATCAATATCAATCCTCACATTTAAAAAATTATTTGGCAATCCTAGATAATTTGTGTTCATCTAAAGCCAAATTTTAATCATGTTTTCAATTTCTATAGAAAAAACTAGATAGATAATATAGTGGGTAATGTACTTGCATTGTAAGCAGCTGGCCAGGGTTTGATTCCCAGCACCATGTATGGTCACTGAAGTCTGCCAGGAGTGATCCTGAGTGCCGAATCAAGTTTAAGCCCTGAATATAACCAGGTATGACCCCAAAAAAACACAAAATTTTTTCTATAAAAGATTCTTCTAGAATTTCAATATGGAATTGAGTTCACAAGTTAGATTAAGAACAAATCCGGAACAATAGCACAGCGGGTAGGGTATTTACCTTGCACACAGCTATACCGGATTTAATCAATCACCTCAAATATGGTTCCCTGAGCCTGTCAAGAGAGATTTCTGAGCACAGAGCCAGGAGTACCCCGAGTGCCTCTGGGTGTGGCACCCAAAACAAACTAACTAAAAAAGGAACAATTATTTTTCTCTTATATTAAGCTATGTATTTATATATTTTCTCTATTCATTTTATCTCCTAGAAAAGTTTGATTTAACAAAACTGAAACTTTCAATCACCTATTGGTGTTCAAACCCCTATGCCACCACCAGTGTGCCCATTCCTTCACCAGTATCTCTAGCCACTCACCCACTAACATATTTTTGCCTCCATGCAGGGACAAACAAATTTACTTCATATCACTTGTTACAGCACAAAGTGAACTAAAATGATCAAAGAGTAGATCAACACAGGTCAGTTCAAAATGATTATTAGATATCTTCAGGGTGTTACTAAATCAGTGTTTAAGGATTTATTGGGCTGTGATTTGGTGCTTGTTGAGTCTTCTGTGTACTATTGGATCATTGAGGTATATAGATTACCATGCAACTTTCCCATTAGATTTACTATAATACTAATACTAGGCTGACACTTCTGTAAGGTAATGTGGTGTCCAGGATTTATAAGTTTGAAACAAATTTGGTGTCTTGGAAGTTTCATGAGCACAGAGCTGGATCTTTCTATAGAATGTGTCAGTGGATGGCGATGGGGTATTGTAGTTCGTGCAGAAAGGGAAATTTGCCCCCTTCCCTTTTGACACTACCACAGAGTGTCTTATGGAACCAGACTACCTGAGAAGTATCAGAGGTAATTAGTTTCTTCTGACTCACTATTAGTTATTTAGATTTATTGCCTCCTGAATTATACTTTCTACCATTTTTATAAAACACTGACTTTTTGAAAAATAGTTTAATTAGTATGAAGTCCAAATAACCAATATTACATATCATAACTTGAGCTATATGTGACCCAGTTAAGAAAAAAGTTGTCTGAGCCAGAGCAATAGCACAATGGGTAGGGTTTTTGCCTTGTATGTGGCTTACCTTAATTCAATCTGCAGCATCCCATATGGTACCCCGAGCCTGCCAGAAGCAATTTCTGAATGCACAGCCAGGAGTAACCCCTGAGTGTTGTCCCCTGGGGGACCCAGGAGCGCCCCTCCTCAAAAAAAAGAAAAGAAAGATAAAGGTTGTCCAAGCAAAAATGGTTGTTTTCTTTTTGATTCATTCAAGTTTATAATTTTGTTCAAGTAAATTTTTGCACCTGACATACAATAAGATTAAAATTCATTTTATATAGCTATAATTGTTAGATGACATAATGTATCATTTGTTGAAAATCTTCTTCTTCTTCTTCTTCTTCTTCTTCTTCTTCTTCTTCTTCTTCTTCTTCTTCTTCTTCTTCTTCTTCTTCTTCATTTTTTGGTTTTTAGGTCACACCTGGTAGTGCTCAGGGGTTACTCCTGGCTCTGCACTCAGAACTTACTCCAGGCAGGCTCAGTAAAACATACTGGATGTCTGGGATTGTACTCGGTCTGTCCTGGGTTGTATGGGTTGTATGTCCTGGGTTGTATGGCAAATGCCATACCACCATGCTATCTCTCCGGCCCCAAATATTCTTTTATTATTAAATTGCTCTGGCATCTTTGATAGGTCTAGGATGTGTATATATTTGTTTGCATACTCTGTTCTCTTCCATTTATTTAATTTTATCTTTATTCCAATATGAGACAACACATTACTGCAAATTTAAAACATCCTAAAATTCTTCTTTGTTCTATTTTGACAATGAATTTCTATCTCAAGTTCAAGTGTATATAATATTTGTAATAAGATTATTAATTGTACACACAGACAAAAATTTTTATATTTATCATACTAAATCATGTCATTGTGGAGAAAATTTTAAAAATGGACAGACACTTTGACAAAGAAGAAATACAAATGGCCAAAAGACACATGAAAAATGCTCCACACCACTAATCAGGGAGATGCAAATCAAAACAACTATGAGGTACCACCTCACACCTCAGAGATTGGCACACATCACAAAGAATGAGAACAAGCAGTGTTGGCGGGGATGTGGAGAGAAAGGAACTCTTATCCACTGCTGGTGGGAATGCCGCCTAGTTCAACCTTTATGGAAAGCGATATGGAGATTCCTCCAAAAACTGGAAATCGAGCTCCCATACAACCCAGCTATATCACTCTTAGGAATATACCCTAGGAACACAAAAATACAATACAAAAACCCCTTCCTTACACCTATATTCATTGCAGCACTATTTACCATAGCAAGACTCTGGAAACAACCAAGATGCCCTTCAACAGACGAATGGCTAAAGAAACTGTGGTACATATACAAAATGGAATATTATGCAGCTGTCAGGAGAGATGAAGTCATGAAATTTTCCTATACATGGATGTACATGGAATCTATTATGCTGAGTGAAATAAGTCAGAGAGAGAGAAAGACACAGAATGGTCTCACTAATCTATGGGTTTTAAGAAAAATGAAAGACATTCTTGCAATAATAATTTTCAGACACAAAAGAGAGAAGGGCTGAAAGTTCCAGCTCACCTCAGGAAGCTCACCACAAAGAGTGATGAATTTAGTTAAAGAAATAATTACCTTTTGATCTATCCTAATAATGAGAAAGTATGAGGGTTATAGAAAGCCTGTCTAGAGTACAGGAGGGGATTGGGTGGGGAGGAGGGAGATTTGGGACATTGGTGATGGGAATGTTGCACTGGTGATGGGTGGTGTTCTTACATGACTGAAACCCAAACACAATCATGTATGTAATCAAGGTGTTTAAATAAAATATATAAAAATTTAACAAAATTGAGCTTTTTAATACAAGAACACATTTTCCATTAAGTTATCATTAATATTATTTAGTTTTCTGACTATAGATTTTGCTAACCTTTAGAGAAATTTCCCCCCAAGTGTTTCATATTCTTCATGCCAAGTAAATGGTACTGCTTTTTAGGTTTTGTATTGCTTGTTTTTGCTTTTTTGACCGCACTGGGGACTACCAACAAACCCAGGTTTTCTGAATGCAAGGCAAATGCCATACCAAATGTTACTATTGCTCCATTCTCCAGTACTGCTTTTAAAATATTTTAATTGCTAATTTAAAGGATGAAATGTGATCGTAATGAGAGATTTCAATATGCCAACTCACCATTGGATAGATCCATTGACAGGTTATCAGGAAGAATGCCCTACATAAGAAACTAGAACTAAGACTGATAGATTAATAAAGGCCCTTCCAATCTGAAAAAACAACTGATAATGTGTTTCTCTAGTGCCACAAAATATTGTCCAGGATAGATCTTAAATATAACTTACATAAGCTCAAAAAACATAAAAATAATGCCAAGTATATTATTAGACCACAATGCCACAAAGATGGAAATTGACCATTAAAAAAAAAAGATTTAAAGAAATTCTAACACCTGGAGAATGAAAAGCATGCTTCTTAATAACAGCTGGATCAAAGAGAAAAATACAAAAATTCCTTGAGATTATTGACAATGAAGAAAATGTTACCAAAATTTCTGGGACAAATCAAAATCAGTAATTAGTGGAAATCACAAAACAATACAAGCCTATGTAAGGAAAGAAGAAAGAGGTAAAATCACCAAGATAAAGGCACACCTGAAATATTTGGAGAAACAACAATAAATTAATCCAATTGCCAGTAGAAGAAAAGATTTGGAATAAAAATCAATTATATAGAAACCAAGAAAATAATAAATAAGATAAGCAAGCCTTTGGCAAAATACCTGAGAAAAATAAAGAAAAGTAACTCAAATAAATCGGATCAGAAATAAAAAGGAGAAAATTCAACAAAACCTCCAGAAATTCAATATATCATATAGCTTACTATGAACACTTTATTTCACTAAGTTATGGAACTTATAAAAATAGGGGCAGAATATATAATAATAATATCCTTCTAAAAACATGGAATTCCCCAAAACAGAATGAGGAGCAAGTAGATAGCCTTAAAAGGCCAATCACAAGCAAGAAAACTGAAACATTAAGACTTTCCCCAAGAACAAAAATTCAAGCACAGATGTTTTATCAAACATTCAGAGATTTACTGTCATTTATCACTAAAGTTTTTGCAAATATCAGAGAAACCAGAACTCTCCCTAACACCATCTATGACCCTAACATTAAACTAATATCCAAAGCAGACAGGCTTTCAAAAGAAAAAAATTTGGAGTAGTCTCCCTGAGGATGATCAACAAATTCTTAGCAAACTGAATCCAACAGCACATAAAAATATCATATATCATGATCAAATGGGTTACATCTATGTTGGTGACACAAGAATGGTTTTCAAGTATACAGAAATCAGTTAACATCATATACTGCATTTATAAAAATAGAGATAATAATCATATGATCATATCAATTAGAAAGCTTTTGAGAAAATTGAATATCTACTCATAATTAAAACTCAACAAAAATAGGGGGTGCATTTGCCTTACAAGTGGGCAACTGGGTTCAATTTCTGGACATCCCATATGATCTTCAAGCCTGCCAGGAGTGATTTCTGAGTATAAAGCCAGGAGTATAACCCCTGAGAACTACAGGGTGTGGCCCCAAAAAACAAAACAAATAAAAAATCTTGAAAGCATTCCCAATGAGGTCAGGTACAAAAAAAGGTGTCCATTGTCACCACTCATCATATTAGAAGTTTTAGCAACAGAAATCTAGCAAAAGAAGAAAATCAAAGTGCTCCAAATTTAAAGAGGAAGTCAAATATCTCTATATGCAGATGACATATATTGAAGACCCTAAAGAGTCCACAAAAAGCTCCTAAACATAGTACATCAATACTAAAGAGTGGCTAACTAGAGAGTCAACATACAAAAATTAGTAGTATTTCTTTATCAAATGATTCAAAGGAAAATAAAAAGATGAAAAAGTTTATCTTAATTAATGTAGTGTCAAAAAATCACCAAGTATGTATGAATAAACTTATCTAAAGAGGTGAGAACCTATAGCATGAAAACTACAAAACACTTAAGGAATTGAATAAAACCTAAGGAAATGGAAAACCATTCCATGCTCTTTGATTGGAACAATCAATATTATCAAAATATCAAAGTAATCATCCTATCTAAATTGCTATCTAAAGTCAATGTAATCTCTAACCAAATTTAGACAACATTCTTCAAGGACTTAAACAGTTAATTATAAAGATTGTGTGGACCCATAAAAGATCATGGATAGTTCAAACCATAATGAAGAGAAAAAACTGGGAGGCATCTCATTACCTCACTTGAATCTGTATTATGAAAATATGATCAAAATTATGATAAGGGAACAAAGACAAACTTTCCGACCAGTGGGTCAGAAATGAATATGCAACAAATCCACATAAATATGACCAACTTATTTTTGACAAAGCCAAAAACATGAAATGGAATAAAGATAGCATCTTTAACAATGGTGTTGGGACAATTGCAACATAATTCGTAATAAATTAAAGCTGCATCTATATCTCACACCTTACATAAAAGCAATTCAAAGTGGATCAAGGCCTTGAAATCAGAGCTGAATTTATAAAAATTAGTAAAACATAGGCAGAACACTCCAGATCTAGACCTCAAATGTGTGTGCAAATCTGGGAACAATCTTTGTTGGTGGGGATGTAATGAAAAGAGGAAATCTCATCCACTGCCGGTGAGATTGCTGTTTTGTTCAACACCTATTTGAAAACAATATGGAAGCTCAGAATTGAGCTGTCCTTTCACTCAGAAATTCCACTTCTAAGTATTATCCCCAGGACTACATTAATGCCAGTAGAGATTTAATAGAATCATTTAGAATTCATAGTTGTTGACCATTTCACCCTTAACATTTGCAGATCTAAGAATATGAGTACAAATGTTTATTACATGTCCAGGTGTAAGTTAGACATTGCCAAGCCGCTCAGTACACTAATTCCTGTTTTGTTATTTTGATACTATTTTTATAGGAACTGAGAACTATATCCAAATTTATAATTTTAGGATCAGTATCTACCTATTCTATGACCTCACCCTATCTTTTCCACATCCATAGCTTTGTGCTTGCAATAAGAATCTTTGCATACATTTGTAATCTCCCTGCATATCTAGGCTGTATTGATATGTTCTGTAAATATCTGTCTCTTTTTTACCCCTCAGATGTAGAATTGTTTGTATCAGTAGAGAATACTGACTTCAGATGACTTGTCTCAAGGATAATATTCACCCCGGCCATGAAAGAACCTCATCAGTCCCCAAGGTAGAATATCCTTGGAAATAAGTCTTAGAATGTGATCTAATATATTTAAGAATGATATTTTTATGCAGACAACTTCTCTTGGTCCAACTCCCAGCAATTTAAGAAAGGAAGACATTGGAGAGTTAGAGTAGAATTTTTAAAATTCCAAATACAGAACAGGATCCTCTGTAAAATGAAGCTAATGTAGTGGAATTATAAGAGAATATAAAGTTGGTAAATTAAGCTGCTCACTTGTCTAGTAGATTTTTATGGCAAAAAGTTATCTGACCCAATATCTATGTTATTTTCTTCTTTTATGAACAAAGCCTTGATTTTGATTAGATAGCAATATTTTTTAATCTCAGAATTTCTTACCAATATAATCTTGAAATTATTTTTAACTATGATTCTGACCAACTAGACCTTTCTAGGAGAAATTTAATATAAACAATAATTTCATATATTTATTTATTTATGTATTTATTTTGGTTTTTGGGTCACACCCAGCAAGGCTCAGTGGTTATCCTGGCTCTACGCTCAGAAATCACTCCTGGCAAGCTCGGGGGACCCTAGGAGATGCCGGGATTTGAGCCACCAAGGGCTTGCAAGACAAATGCCCTACCTCCATGCTATCTCTCCAGCCCCATCATATCTTTATTTTTTATTTGTCTGAAATTTATGTGTAAATTTAGAAGTAGAGTGTTATTGTGATTTTTCCTGTCCACTAACTTTTAAACTTCTTGATTATAAGGACTGAGTCTTATGTATTATTTTCTTCATATTCTTCTCATGATTTTACATCTAGAGCATAATCATATATATATATCATAATCATAATATAAAGATAGAGATAAATTTAAAGGTAGAATAAAAATGTATTAAGTTATAACTACTCACCTCTTTCCTTTGTGTTATTAGTGATTTAGAGTCATTGTAGACATTGAAACAACAAAAAAACTTGAATTAAAATATAAAAATATAAATGAAAGAATGGTTTATAATATCTGAATTGTTATCTTGCTTCCATTCTTCAGCATTCATTTTCATAAAATAAAGACATACTAGAGGAACTTCAAAATCAGAAATATTTTGTGTTCGTAAAATAAGAAGTAGGTAAAATATTTTTATGATTCACAAAATTATCTTAAAGAACTATTTTAAAATTTTTTTTTATTTTGGTTTTTGGGCCACACCCGGTGATGCTCAGGGGTTACTCCTGGGTATGCGCTCAGAAGTCGCTCCTGGCTTGGGGGACCATATGGAACACCGGGGGATCGAACCGTGGTCCATCCAAGGCTAGCGCAGGCAAAGCAGGCACCTTACCTCTAGCGCCACCGCCCGGCCCCTATTTTTTAAAATTTGAGAAAAGTGAATTCATGTTGTCTTAGAAATGAGAAAAAATTGATGGTGGAATAGGCCACATATAGTGATTTCATAGGGTTCTTCTTGCTTAGGGTTCACACCTACACATACCCAAGGCACCATATTTATTGCTATAATTTAAAAATGGGTGAGCTACATATAAGGTAAGTACCATAAATCCTATACTGTCTCTCTAAATCCTGAATATATTTTTTCTTTATTTATATTATTTAATTTTATTTAATTATTTAATTATATTAACAATTCTATTGATTATAACAGACACACTCAGTATTCAACACTTGATATTGCATGCACTTACATTGAATGCTTATCCTGGATATTATTTTTGAAAAAATGTCTAGGACTTCAGTAACAAATAAGTATATGTAATGGAAATAATTATAATTAGATTGGTAGGAGATGTAGTTGGAAATACGTTTCTCTCACCTAATAGACTAAGTATATTTTCAAGAAAAGAAAAGCTTTATTCTTTGATTTCTTTTTGTTCAAGGTTGACATAAATACATATAGTAAATAGAATTAGTATCTTCAGAATCTATCCATATTTTCAATTGAAGTTTTCTCTATGTCTACTCTCAGATATAAATTGTTTATTTAAAAATCATTTCTCTTAGGAAATAAAGTATTAAAAATTAGATTAGCAGCTTGCTCTTCAAGCCTGTGTTCTCCCTTTAACATGTATCTTGCTTCCTGATCTCTGTATTTTTGCTTATTATTTTTTCCACTTTGGAGAAGTCTGTGCTTTCTCTTGAACACATACTTTCTCTCTTTTACCCCATCACATCTATCTAAGTTATTTCTATTTTATTTGTTTGTTTTTGTTTTGATTTTTGTGTCACACCCGGCATTGCTCAGGGGTTACTCCTGGCTGTCTGCTCAGAAATAGCTCCTGGCAGGCACGGAGGACCATATGGGACACCGGGATTCAAACCAACCACCTTTGGTCCTGGATCGGCTGCTTGCAAGGCAAACGCCGCCTCGCTATCTCTCCGGGCCCAGTTATTTCTATTTTTAAAATGGCTATTTTGCTTCACACACATCTATACACACACATACACATGAGCAAAATTAGGTTAGCAATAAGGAGTAGACATGGATCAGTCTTAACATTTACATTGTATAGTAAAGATACTTACATTATATAAAATTATATAATAATCACTTATTTTTGAACATAGATGATTTTACATCTTAGTTTTCTTTGAATGAAAACTCTTGATTTGTCGTGTTATAATTTCTTTCTAAAATGCATCCTGTGTAAATTTCTACATATCCAAGATCATTCATTAATTTATAATGGTGTTCTACTTTAACTGACACCCACAATATTCTTTTTAAATGTAAAAGAGATTTAGTATCAGCTCTCATTTACTACTCTCTTCTTTAAAGGATCCTAACAAAAACTATTATATTTTTTAACTCTTTTGTTCTATCTTTATTGAAAATCTTTCTCATATACTTGCACTTCAGAGCTCTGATAGCACAATTTCTATATTGGAAAAATATAAACTATAAGAGAATAAAAGATGCTCATTCAAAATTATAAAAAAACAACAAAACTATGATGACTAAGAATTCAACATTTCTCACTGTTAAAGACATGAGTTTTAAAGAGAGTACAATTTAATACATGATAAAAATTTCACATTTATTTCACTATAACCAGCAAACCATTTTAATATAGCTAGACACATTGATGTTTTAAGACAGTTTTGAAGCTGAAAAGCATTATAGTGCTGTAAGCAATAATATTCATTATAAAGCTTGTATTAACAAAGGCATAAATCCTGCATCATTTTGAACAAATAAAATTTTGACCTCTTTCCTTTTGCTAGGTTCTGATTTAGTAAATGGCTTTTTGTTTGTTAGTTTGGTTTTTGAATTTGACCTAGTGGGCCCAGAAGGAATCACTCCTGGCAGGCTCAGAGAAGTCACTAATGTGAAAGCTATGGGAAACCAAGGATAGAACCTTGGTGGGTAAAACGCGAGGCAAATGCCATATCTTCTGTGCTATTATGCCAACACTATTTAATAAATAGTTTTAAAGAATATTTACATGCCATAGATTCTATGAGTAAGTGCAAAATACTAATTGCAAAGTACAATATGTAATGTTCAGTGTAAATTGGGGACTCAAAGAAGAGAAGTATCAATTTTCTCAGGGGAAACAGACTTTCACAAACTAGAGCATAGAATAGGTAAAAAAGTAGATTAGGGGAGTCAAGGAATATTTTTCCATACGACGCTGAAGGAATTCTAGGTTTTGTGGACACTTATTTATTCATTTTTTATATTGTTGTTTTATAATTCTGTGCTCAAGACTTTTTTGTTGACTTGGTGCTCAAGGATAACTTCTGGTCGCCCTTCAGGGACCATTCTATGATTCTGGAGATCGTACAAGACTCAGCTCTGGGCCAGTCAAGAGCCTTAATCCTGTGCTATCTCTCTGGGGCATATGGGTTTTTATACTTCAATGATTAGACCAAGACTTATTTTCAAAGGATTAATCAGGTGAGAAAATAGGTTAAAACCAGATAACATGATTTAGAGAAATTTTGATAAACATTGCTAGATAGGTGAAAAGAAACATTTCAAAAGGTTGGAGAATAAGTGAGGTACAGAGACATTCAGTGCCACATTCTATAGAACTTGAAAAGTGACATAAAGAAATAGAATCGGTACATAAAATATAGGCACATATAGAATCATGCTATATAACTAGGAAAATATTAATCATCATTGAGAGATGAGAATGCTAAGTTTGAAAAGAAGTCCCGAAGCCAGAGAGATAGCACAATGGTGGAACATTTGCCTTGCATGCGGCCAACCTGGGGTGGGGGGCAGTTCAATTCCTAGCATCCTATATGGTCCCCAAGCCTGCCACGGGAGATTTCTGAGTGCAAAGTCAGGAGTAACCCCTGAGCACCACTGAGTGTGGCCCAAAAACCAACCAAGCAATCCATTAATCAATAAACAAAGTTTTTTTTTAAATAAAGAAGTTCTTAGGGGAAACAATTTTTCATTTTAAGCATTGTTGGGAACAAAAGACAATTTGCTGGGTTGAAAAATGAACACAGCTTTGGCTAAGGAGGGTTGTTCCTGGTTAACCCCAAGCACTGACTCATAGATAATATTTTTCTTAATAACCTATTGTCTACTCTGATGCTTCTAAAATAGAGAGATATTTAAAAGAGACTCTAAGAGTCGGGAGAAGTGTTTCCATTGCTGTTACTACATCAGGTCTAGATATAAAATATAAAGAAGGTAAGCGACTAGATGACTGCCA
This sequence comes from Suncus etruscus, assembly GCF_024139225.1. Taxonomy (NCBI): domain Eukaryota; kingdom Metazoa; phylum Chordata; class Mammalia; order Eulipotyphla; family Soricidae; genus Suncus; species Suncus etruscus. Next base: position 5,652,960 of record NC_064857.1, read on the forward strand.
GGAGGAATATTTCATGGTAGGAAGCTTGCCTCAAAGAGTGGTGAATGCACTTAGGGTAGGTAGAGAAGTAGTGATAATAGTTAAAATTGATCACACTGGACAAGAATGAGATGCTGAAAGGGGATAAAGTGATATGCGTGGTACCCCTTGATTAATAGTGCAAATCACAGTATCACAATCAAGAAAAAAAGAGAGAGAGAAACAGAGAGAAGTAAAATGCTTGCCTCCAGAGGTTGGCAAGGGGGTACAAGGGTGGGAGGTAACCAGGGACATTGGTGGCAGGAAATGTGCACTGGTGAAGATTGGTATCTATTCTATGACTAAAACTTAATTATGAAAAATTTTGGTCTCTATTCTATGACTAAAACTTAGTTGTGAACAATTTTGTAATCACAGTGCTTAAATAAAGTAATTATTTAAAAGAAAAGAAAAGAAAAGAGGCTGGAGCACTAGCGAAAAGAATGGGGCATTTGCCTTGCACAAAGCCTACCCAGGTTCAATCTCTGGGATTCCATATGGTCCCCAGAGCCCATCAAGAGCGATTTTTGAACACAGAGCCAGGAGTAGCCCTAGAGTCAGGATTAACCTCTGAGCAGTGCAGGGTGTGGCTGAAAAAAAAAACAGATAAACAAATGAAAAAAAAAGAAAGAAAATAAGTGATTAATTTTGCACTTTGCTAATAATGTTGAGTACAACACCAACGCTTAACTCTATTGTTTCCTCGGCCTATGTCCTTGAAAAAAATCATTTTCCTAGAGCTGAGAGATAGGAAAAATCCATTTTCCTAGAGCTGAGAGATAGTACAAGGATTAAAGCCCTTTCTCTGCATCCTTGCAACCCAGATTCAAATCCTTGATACTGCACAGATACTGGGGCACAGCTAGGGGTCACTCCTGAGAGCAGAGCCAAAAATAGTCCCAGAACATGTTGAAATCCTAATCCCGCCACCTCCCAATATTTTATTGATTTAAAAAAAAATTTTTTTTTGCTTTTTGGGCCAAACCAGGTGATGCTCTGGGGTTACTCCTGGCTATACACGCAGAAATTGCTCCTGACTTGGGGGACCATATGGGACGCATGGAATTGAACTAAGGTCCATCCTGGGTAACCGCGTGCAAGGCAAAAGCCCTACCACTGGCCCCTTTAAAAATGTTCTTAACTCAGACTTGGCATTTCTTATTTTCTGATAACACTATTACTAAGAAGAATATTTATCTAAACATGGGTAGGTTAAAGGTTACCAGAGTGCTACTATCACTTTAGTAAAGCTTCCATAGTATCTTAGTATATTATAAACTATACACATTATGCTCTGTTTCGTGCAGGTTTCACTGAATTATGGCAATCTGCATTGTTTTTGCAAAACACCTTTCAAACCTGGCTTCCAGTCTTGCATTACCTGCTGACATTTAAAAATAACTGAGTTGTTTACTCTCTTTTCATTTCTTGGAACAAATAAAAATTAAAAAAATATACTGTTAGCATGTGGGTCCTGGAACTACAGTCAGATGGTGGGGAGGGAGTTCTTTTTTTGTCTATTTCCTGCATTATTATTATTATTATTACTATGATTATTATTTATTACTACCACTAACCACTTTCTATTTTAATAAAAGGTGGTTATTTTTTGTCGATTGGCCAATTAGAGGAGCCAGTGACTGCTACCTACCTACTTCTAAGTCTTGATTCCATTCTAAAACCTCAGAGGCAGAGGCGAAGTTGGCGGCCACAGCTGGCCCTAAAGAGGCATAAAAGGAGAGACTCGCAGTGAAATCTCCCCCCAGATGAAGGGCCATAAAGCATTGATCACAATGCGAAATGCTGAAAACTGAATCCAATTTATTTTAAATAAAACGACTCTGTTCTCCAGTGACAGATTCCAGAATCAGACCACAGAAAGGACCTGACAGCAGATGGTTTAGAGCCAAGACACAGAGCGACTGAGTAATAGTAGAGAAAAGAAATTGCTTTGAACTTCACCCCTGCTTTAAATACTTCGAATCAATAGGGTCACAGAGCTCTTTAATAGAGCGATGAGGTCTCGCCCTAGCAGATCTGCACAGTGACAACCTGATGGGCGTCCTAACAGCAGGGTCATAAAAATGGCAGGCTGCTTGCTGAAAGGGAGCTTTGAGGGTGCAAGGTCCATTTGGGCTGACTTTGCTTGGATAGCCACTCTGGAGAGCTGGGCCCTAATAGTCTCCATCTCAATGGGACTGACCTCATGAATTACCTCAGGAAACTTAATCTATAAACTGGCTTCTTCTTATGCAGACTGATGAATTCTTGTTTATTCCTAACTGGCTGTCACAAGACCTATTCATCAAACTCTTAAGGGTGGGGAAAGGAGGCTTACAGCCACCAGCCTGGAATGCAGCACCGTTAAATAATCATTAGGCTTCATGGCTGGTCTTGAGACCTGCTCCAAATCCACAAAGCAGGCTTCTTTTTGATTTCTTAAACTATTCATCAGCACTGCATTGAGATGAGATTCCCAACTGATAAAGAAAAATAAAAGAGTCCTTTTTGTCACTATCGGTTTCATGGCTATGCTTTCTCTTAGAGGTTTTATTTATTTATTTTTTTTGAACAAAAGTAAAAGAAAATAAAGGCAGATGGCCAACTCTTTTCAATCTCCTTTTGCTTTATTTGAGCAGTTTAATGTAGTGAAACAGAGTGAAATGTTGCTACTTGCTAAATGGTAAACAACACCATTACCCAGAATGCTGCTGTCGATTGGTACAAAACAGGGTGCTGGTGATTAATTAAACTGTTGTTGTAATTGTAATGCGTGATACATAATAGATAGTGTGCGGTGTATTTTAAAAGCAGCAAATTAGCAAATAATAACTTTCCTACATAGCGCATCTCCATTGCTCATTGCTAATGCATAAATAATCAAAAATAAAAGGCTATTATGCAACTACCTAATAAAACGAATATTTCTGATGTTCACCAGTCTGTAAACATGTGCTAGTCGAGCTACACACCGTGACTGCTGTGGGTCAGGTGCCCCTGGAGGCAGCAGGAAGAATTTTCTCTCCAGTGGAGTTTATTTCTCCTGTCTCCAGAAGTAGAATATTCTTCCCACCCAAATAGCAGTTACAGGACATGATAGATACATAGCAACTCCACTGCTAGGTAATGATCTAAGGGCTTTTGCCCTGGTTTAAAAGAGTACTTGCACAAATATGAACATCTATGCTAATAGCAGTAGCGTGCAATACCTACTCCAAGGAATTCTACTCCATCAGGATGAAAGATGACATCGTTCCTACTCAAACAAAATAGAAGGAACTTGAAGTAATCATACTTTGTGCAATAATGATGAGAAAGAAAATTAATGGATAATTTCACTTCTATGTAGAATATGTACTGGCAGGAAACCAAAAGACTAAGAACGAAGGGTTCTTTTGGCAACGAGATGACATTGAAACTTTGGGTGTAGGACTGTTGACAACTCCACATATTTTTGTCTATGGAATTAAACCATGGATATACAGCACTGTAAATAAGTAATAGTTAAAAAGGTTCAGCCTAAATACTCAGATATAGTAGTTATATGTATAGTAGTTTCCTGTATATGCAACTGTAATGTTTTTGCTGGATGCCAGAATTGCATTTTACAACTGTCTTTTGTTGATAGGACAGAAAATGATACAGCAAGTTTTATTATACTTCAGTTTTATACTTTGGTCATTAAAAATATAAGAATATTTAGATGAACATTTGTCTATTCCAGTTTTACTACCTGAACTTTTTAGGATGTGGTAGCATAGACCCAAGAAAAGGAATTTAAGCAAATGAGTGCATGCTTCCTCATTTGGGATAGTTCATATTAAAATGCACAGAGGGGAAAAGAGGGATCACGCAATTGCTATGAATATTCAAAAGTTTTAGTCACAGGATCTTTTTCCCCTTCTCCAATTCAAGCTGAATGATCAATCAGATTTTTTTTCCTGGACAGCTTTATTGAAGTATAATTTACATATCATAAAATCTCCCCATACAAACTATGCAGTTTGATCATCTCTAGTAGATTTATTGAATCGTTCAGTCATCAGAACAATTAAATTCAAAGCTTTCCACCACTTTCAAAAACTTATGTGTCCATTTGCAATCAATCTGTTTCCTTTACCCACCAACGTTTCCCTTTATAAACTTCCATGTAAATGAAAGATATAGCATGCATTCTTTTATGCCTGGCTTATTTTACTTACCATAATATCTTTTGTGTTTATCCATTTGTAGCACATATAAGTATCTTACATTTTCTGATAGCTAAATAGAATTCCATTATACAATATGTCACATTTTGTTTATTTATAATGAATGGTTTCACTGCTTGGGTACATTCCCAAGAATAGAAATATTTAGCTATCAGGCAATTTTATTCAATCTTGGGTTATTATATATTTTGTGAACGTTTAAATTTTTATATTTTATATTTTAACTTAATAAGTAAATGCAAGTTACATTTGATGGTTGATCTTTAGGTTTATAATTTTCTAGTACCAATCCCACCACCAGGTCGATTTCTCTTCACCAGTGTTACCAAGTTCCTTCCTATCTTCCTAGCCTGCAACTTGACAGGTGCATTTTACAATTTTGTTGTTGAAGTTTGAATGTCTATCTTTCAGTGTTGTTGACTCTGTAGTTTTAATATAGAACTATACCTTACCAGTCCCCATATTACTGATGTGCCCAAGGCCCTTGACTCCTGCTCCCTCAATACTTCCTTTTCTCACTGTTATAATACTTTCTTCTGTCCCCCCTCTTTTTTCCACACCTGGCTCTGTGATCAGGACTCACTCTTGGCAGGCTCAGGGAACCATGTGGGATGCCAAGGATAAAACCCAAATAGGCCATATGTAAGGCAAATGCCCTACCTGCTGTACTGTCTTTCTGCACCCCCCCCCAATTTTTTATGCCTTAAAAATATTTCACATAGTCAGGTATAAGTCCTGAGAACCACTGGTATGACCCCCCCCAATAAAAGAAATTCACCTTGGCCTGTCTTGCCACATAGATGTACAAATCCAGAGCTGAAATGTGTTTGTTCATCATAATAAATTCAGAAATTAGCTTGAGAAAAATAATTATTAAAATATATTCTGTTACGATAGCTTAAGTAAAAGATTTAATAACACTTGAGTTTATATTATTTATGTACAAAGTTGGCTACATATCACTGACATTAAAGTGTCAATAACTCTCCACCACTCTTTATTAACCTCTGGTCTGAACTTTTTTTTCTCTTACCTATACCCCTGCTTTTGTGAATTGAAAATAATGATTTTCAATTGATGTGTATGTGTGTTTGTGAGTGTAGTCTTCATTTCCTTGCCAGGCACAGGCTTCTGTTTTCTGCCACAGGGAAATTCAGTGGAGTTAAAAATTTAGCCAAGTGAAACAAGGACATCCTGGGAGGCAGAAGCAATGTATATGCTCCAGGGTGAGTTTTCCAAATTTCTGTAGGATTCAGAAGTTTCATGGACCAAAGATGCTTCCCAGTAGGAGATGAAAAAGTTATGCACAGAAAACTTTTTATAAGATGTATACTATGCATAGATTCTGCTTGCCTGTATTCATTTTTTAATATGAGAGGGAATTATATTTAAATAGTAAGAAAGAATGATCTTTTTAAACTTTTGGGCCACACCCAGTGATGCTCAGAGGTTACTCCTGACTCTGTGCTCAGAAATCACTACTGGCAGGGGAGCATATGGAATGCCAGGAATAGAATCCAGATCCGTGTTGGGTCAGCTGCAAGCAAGGCAAACACCCTAACACTGTGCTATCTCTCTGGCCCAGAAAGAGTGATTTTTTTTAATTTATGTTTTTATTTTGTTTTGAGGCCATACCTGATGGAGCTCAGGACTTACTCCTGATTCTGAATGAAAGAATCATTTCCTATGATGCTTGGGAAACCGTAAGTGGTGCCATGGATTCACACTGTACTTGTAGCATGCAAGAAGTGCTTTTACTCCTACAAGATCTCTCAAACATCAGACTGATGCTTTCATTTACCTAACATTGACTATGGTTGGAAGCTGGAATGTGGCATAAAATATTTCTCATGGAAACATGTGTGTGCGTGTATGTGTGTGTTTAATTCAATCAGGTGATGGGCAGATGCCAAATGAGTAACACATTCCTTAAAATGTCACTCTGCTAGAGTCTTGACAATCCTTAGACAAAGGATAGCCATGGACAAAACACTTTTCATAGTATAATTTATGATTTTCATCTGGTCAATAAAGTTTATTTCTCACTACATGACTCTATAGTAGATAGAGAAATTGAGATATTTGCAATGGAATGAAATGAACAGAGAATGCAGAAAGACTGAAGACTAATACTATAGAATCCAGAATTAGTGTTAGTTACACACATACACACAAGCACACAAACACACATACAAACACACACAGTTCGTATTTCTGGCCTCTGAATGGTCATTTACTTCCAATTATATACCTTTTTAGTTAACTTTCTTTTTTTTTTTCTTTTTGTTTTTTTGGGGCCATTTGATGCTCAGGGGTTACTCCTGGCTAAGCACTCAGAAACTGCCTCTGGCTTGGGGGACCATATGGGATGCCGGGGGATCTAACCATGGTCCTTCCTTGACTAGCACTTGCAAGGCATACACCTTACCTCTAGCTCCACCTCACCAGCCCCTTTTTTTGTTTTGGTCACACCCGGCAGTGCTCAGGGGTTACTCCTGTCTCTATGCTCAGAAATTGCTCCTATAAGGCTTGGGAGACATTATGGGATGCCAGGATTCAAACCTCTGTCCTTCTGCATGCAAGGCAAATGCCTTACCTCCATGCTATCTCTCCGGCCCCTTAACTTTCACCCCAAGTATGTTCCCTGTCCTTAGATACATTATCAAAACTCCAATAGAATGATATCTGTAAGAAATGTGCTACAAACTTGTCATTATTTTTTAAATAATATCTTTTTTAAGCACCATAATTACAATCATGATTGTATTTGGGTTTTAGTCATAGAAAGAACACCCCCTTCACCAGTGCAACATTCTCATAACCAATGTCCCCCATCTCTTTCTTCCCCACCTCTGCCTGTGTTTGAGACAAGCATTCTATGAACTCATATGAACTGTAATTTCCCTACCCTTCATCTGATTTAATTAAACACACACACACACACACACACACACACACACACACATACCTCCAATCCCTCTAAAGACATTTCTCAAAGAAGTAAATCAAACACTCCAGAAATTTATTTGGAACAATAAATGCCCACCAATAGCTAAAGGCAGTCCTTGGAAAAAAGATGGGAGGCATCACTTTCACCAACTTTTAATTGTACTACAAAGCAATAGTTATTAAAACAGCATGATATTGAAATAAAGACAGACTCTCAGATCATTGGAATATATTTGAGAATTCAGAGAATGTTGCCCTGACTTAAAATCAATTAATCTTTGATAAGGAGACATGAAACACAAAATGGAGCATGGAAAGCTCTTTAACAAGTGGGGTTGGGACGGCCATCAACTACATGAAAAAAAATCAATTCAGCCCTATTTAACACTATATACAAAGGACAAATCAAAATAGATTGAAGACTGTGATATCAGACCTCATACCATAAGGACATAGAGAAAAATGTAGGCAGAAAATTCCATGACATTGAAGCTAAAAGGTATCCTCAAAGATGAAATACCACTATCCAAGCAAGTGAAATCAGAGATAAACAAATGGGGCTCCATTAAACTGAGAAGCTTCTTCACTTTAAATAAATAATGAGTAGGATTAAAAAAAGCCACCTGTGTAATGGGAGAAACTATTCACCCAATACCCAAATGATAAAGATTTAATACCTAGGATATATAAGGTACTGGCAGAACTTAAAAATAAACAACAACATTTAATCCCATCAAAAATGGGGAGAAGAAATAAATAGAAATTGCCTTAAAGAAGAAATACAGATGTGCAAGAGACACAAGAAAAATGCTCCACATCATTAATCATCAGATAGATTCAAATCAAAACAACAATAATTTATCAGCTCACACCAGAGAGAATAGCACACAAAGAACAACCAGAGCTGACATGAATTCAAGGAGAAAGGGGCTCTTATTCACTATTGATGGGAATGTCATCTAAGCTAGCACTTATGGAAAACAATATAAATATTCCTCACAAAACTGGAAATTCAGGGGGCTGCGCTAGTGAAGTGAGTAGGGCATTTGCCTTGCATGTGGCTGACCCATATTTGATCCTGAGGCATCCCATGTGATCCCTTTGAGCTTTCCAGGAGTGATTTCTGAGCACAGAGCAGAAATAACCCCTGAGTGTCACAAACAAAAACAATAACTGGAAATTCAGCTTCTTTATGATTCAAAAATATCACTTCTTAGGGATATATCCTAGGAACACAAAAACACAATACAAAAGTGTCCTCTGCATTCCTATACTCACTGCAGCACTATTTACAATGGCCAGAATCTGGAAGAAACCCAAGTGCCTAACAAAGGTGAATTGGTAAAGAAACTCGAGTATGTCTACTCAATGAATACGATGCAGTCATCAGGGAAATTGAAATCATGAAATTTGTACATGGAGAATATTATCCTGAGTGAAATGATCCAGAGGGAGAGAGATAAAGCTAGAATAATCTCAATCACCTGTGGGATATAAAGAAAATAAAAGACAGTGTGGGATGATATCTAGAGACAACAGAAATGAGGATTAGGATTAGGATTAGGAAGCTTTTCACAAGGATCCGAGAGTGCAGCTAGAATAGATAAGGGCCTACTACCAAATAACTTTCAACAAGAACTGGGTACTGAAAGGAGATAAAGTGATAAAATGATGCATAATACCCCTTTATTAATAGTAGTGGAAACCACAATGTCAAAAAAAGAGAGAAAGGAAGAGTGAGAGAGAGAGTGAGAGAGAGAGAGAGAGAGAGAGAGAGAGAGAGAGAGAGAGAGAGAGAAATAGTGATGCAAATTTCTTGACCCAGAAGCAGATATGGAGGGTTAGTTGGAGGGAAGAGGGAACCAGGGAAGGTGAGAGGAAACTTGGGGACGTTGGTGGTGGGAAATGTGCACTGAAAAAAGTTGTGGTACATTGTGTGACTGTAAATCAATCATGAAAAACTTTATCTGTGGGGAAAAAAAATACTGTATTATGAACAAACTTGCAACCACGATGTTTAAATACAAATTTTTTAAAGTGCTTTGTCCAGATTACTAAAAGATTACTTTGAAAACTTTAAATAATTAATGAGCTGCTTTCAGTCATGAACACTTATTGAACATTTCTGCGCAAAGGCTGAACCACCACTATCTCCTCAAGTTTGTAGAAAAAAATGATTCTTTAGAAAAGAGAAATTTGATTATTCTGGGATGTGTGAATTTAGCGTAAAATTCTAGGATATCTTGTAGAATTAAAAAACATTAACAAAAGTCAGAGGTCAGAGAGATTATATAATGGGTAAGGTGCAATTAAGCCTGGGTTCATTCCCTAGAACACTATACTAATCCCTAAATCCCACTCAGAGTAAGCCCTGAGCACAGCTACGTGTATCCCAAAGAAAGACCAAAGAAACAAATAAATAGAACTAAAGAGGAAGAGTCCATCTTCTTGTCTCCATCAGGAAAAATGTAGGAGGACATTAAGGAGAAGATTTCACTGAACATTCTCAGGAAATTTCTCTTCATAAAGTATCTTTAAATTTTATATTTTTAATCATTTAGATAAATCTAAAAGATATTATTTACATTGGTTTAGTATTGTTTTATAGATTGAATTAAAGCTACTATGGTTGGAATAGTGCTAATATTAATGTTTTTGGCACAAAGTTTCCACACCATCAAGAATAAAGTTATCAAAGTCTGTACCACTATCCTTACACAACCTTAATTATTCTCTTTCTTCCTTATTTTCCAAACCCTCCTCACACTCTTGCAGCCATAGCTCTGCAGTCAAAGGCTCAGGTTTTGCTTTCATTTAATACTGTCCATATCAAACCTCTTTATTTATTTTTTACACCTTATATTTAGTAAACTGGTATTTATCCTTTTCCACCTGAAGTATTTTTCTAACATAACTTCCTCTCTAACTTCACTCATGTTATAGCAAAAAGATTTCTTCTTTTCTTGTTGCTGAATGATGTTCTATTGTATTTATATATCACAATTTATTTATTCATCCATCTGTAGACTATTTGGAATGCTTCCAGATTTGGCTAAGGTAAATAGAACTGTGATGAATCTAGGTATGCATATATTTGTTTTCATTATCTTGAGAACACTAAGTCATTAAAATATTATGGTCTTAAAGTTGTTTCAAATACAAAATGGTTTTATTCTTCATCATTTGAAAGGACTAGTATGACAGTTTCTTTCTTTATCTTTCTTTTCTTTTTTTAAAATGCACACCTGGTGTTGCTCAGAGGTTACTCCTGGCTATGCACTCAGGAATTACTCCTGGAAGTACTCCTTGCTCGGTGATTGGGGTAACATATAAGATTCTGGGGATCAAACCACTGGTTGGCTACATGCAAGACAAGTGCCCTACCCACTGTACTATAGCTCTGTTGTCCCAGGCGTGACAGTTCTAAGTTTAAATCCATTAGCAAAGAACCATTACAGTTAAGATAAAGACTTAATTTTCCATTCAATGCACGAAACATTTCTGATCAAAGAACCATTATTATTGAGAAATAGCACTTCAGAGGCAGGGGTTAACTGATCTTGACATATTCTCAGCTAAGAACCTACTAAGAGGGCATATTTTATATATCAGACATTCTGAAAAGTTTTCAAGAGGAAAATTGCGTGCTCATTATATTTGGGTGTAATGTAGTATAAGTGTATAAATTATTGCATGCACATTCATCATTTTTGATCAAAGCTGTTATCTACCTTGGTTTTCTCGCACACGTTAATTTATGTCTTTTGGTCTTAAATGGTCAGCGTTCAAAAAGCAAGTAATAGTAATAAGTCAAATGTAGTTAAGAAAGAATATTTGTTGTAAAGAAATTTAAACTACTCTGTTGCTACAGAGGTACTTGTCCAGATATCTGACTTCTATTGACAAGATTGATGATACTTTAATTTATGTCAGCTCCTCATAAAAGCTTATGAAATTGTCTTGATATAATTCTTTTCTATTTATCATCATTTAGCCATAAGATCAAGTCTTTTTTATGAGTAAGATGGCTAGCAGAACTAGCCTATGAAGTTCTTTACTTCTGGTCTGGAAGATACCAAGTTTAAATGGGCAGAGTCTGATATAGACTCTAACCTACATAATTAAATTGGATTTTCCTCATTGTATTTGATTAGAAGTAGATTTGTTCAGATTGAACTGAAATATAAATTTTTACAGGATAAATTTTGACTTAATATTTATTTAGAAAGATCAGTAATACTATGAAAAGTTAATTACTGTACAGCTTTATTTTTTTTCTCCCAACTCTGTACAGTTTTAATGCATATTGATGAAAATCTTAACCTTTCATTCTCAAAATACGAAATTTTAAGGAAGTTGAGAGAATTTATGTAATATCTATAATTTGGATTGAGAAAAGTATAATTAAAAGCAACCTTAGTATGCATAGGTCCCATAGCCTTCTTCAGAATAAAAGACTTAAAAGCAATTAGATATATTGAAGAAAGATGTTTTAAAAGTGAATAAAAATAATAAATACATTATGAAATCTTGGGAAATCTATTAAGTTTGTTTTTCTATCTCCTGGATATTAGATATACTATGAAAAAGATTGGAAATGAAGTAAAGTCTAAAACATATTTCTAGTATATAATAAACCTTGATAATTTTATATTCTAATATAAAAAGATAAAATAACAAAAGTTAAAATCCTTTTCCAAAATATTGTCATCTTGATATTCAAGATTTTTGTCCTATCAATTGAAGTCCTATATTCAGCCTCTTACTAAGAAGCTTTGAATTAAAAAATCGCTCTGGAATTTGCTAGACTATTTGATGAACTAACTAATGTTTGACAAATTAGATTGGAAGAAAAGATGCTATTTGAGAAAGAATAAAATCAATAAATTTGAATATGAATTTCTTCTATCCCAAGCAATTGACTAATTATGCTACCATAGAGTAGCTGTTAATGATTTTAAAAATATGCATTTTCAACACTAAACAAGCAAAAAGTTAAGAACCTTTATAGTTGATCTTTTTGAGAATTGATGGTAGGACACATGCTTTGCCAAAAAAAGAGTTCATTACAAGATTATGTAAAAGTTTCAGAATCAAAGTAGACACAGAAAAAAAAAAGGAGAAACATAGTTACATATAGCTGTAAGGGACTCAGGAACATCATTACAGAAATGACACAACATTTTTCTTAGTGCTAATATTCAAATATACTCATTCTCTTTGATTTCAGTCGTTACATTTTGGAAGGGTGCTTGAGTGACATGGATAGAAAAAGGAGGGGTTATTTTGACTAATAGAAGGACCAAATTCTACTCAAGGGTCTAGAGACAATATACTCAAAAGGAAACCATGTCTGTTCCTAACAAAGAAGAGAGAGTGGTGCTACAGAACCAATTAACATCATGTGTTTTCTGCCAGCTGTGTATATTGTTTGGCTCTTTGTGAGCAAACACCAATGGCACCTCTTATAACTAATGCTGGTTCCTTGAGTTTCTGTGCCTTTTTGGCTCTCAGGTTCCATTTGCACAATGCATGCCAGAATTGCTCTCAAGTGCCAATTGCCTTTTAGTAGACAGAACAACTTAATAGTTCCTAAGATGCTAAGGCTGGGTACGAGGCAGAGATACTAAGTGCTGAGCATTAACAGTTGGCCAGTGACCATGAAGTCTCCTAGATACAGCCATTTATTTCTTCTTAAAAGAGTGTCCTCCTCAATAAACTTGAAAAACAATCCCAATATACCCATTATTTAATGTGCTTTTGTAAATATCTCCTGCTGTCACAACATGTGTTTGTCATAAAAAAGCTAATACCTTTACTTTTGTCACTATGAAACCTTCAATCTTCACAAGTCACAATAGTTTAAGCTCACACATGAAATTAAAATATGTAGCTTGCTTATTAAAGAAGTGATCCCCTCCATTCAAAATAAAGAATCAACATTTTTTGTTCCAGTCTAAAATTTATAATTTATAATGATGGCATTCCAACTTAAGCAATGCTTAAGATTCTATTATCTAGGTGTTTTAGTTAGATTAAGGGCCTTTCTATATAAAAGAATTAATCACTCATTTATTTATACTATTTATTAGAATCCAATTATTATCGAATGCTCAAAACTCACTTAGGGACCAATTCATTAAAGAATCAATTACACAGTTAAATAGTATAATGTAATAATTATCTTAGATGATTTTAGGCTTCTGGAAACTATTTGTAATTTGCAGATTTATCTCACTAATAGAAATGATACGTAAATAATTCAGCGACCTATATTTTAATCTGCATAAATTTTTTGACAGCACTAGCTATAAATATTGGATATGGGGATGCAAAACTGTTTCAATTCATCACTACCTACCTACTGTACTGCAAAGATGACTTGAGCATGTCATTGAAATAGAACTTACCATGGGCTTATTCTTGTAGATAATCTGGAGGTATAGAAACCAGGACAATATATTTTAGGCTCAGCTGTAACAAAGACACAACATGCAGACATAGAGACACACACAAATTCACACGCACTCACAGATAAACAGAATATAACAAAACTTACAAAACAAGCCAAAAAAGCTAATTCCAAATTATGTATAAATTAGACTAGCAGAACTCATTAAATAAACATTTTTATATATTTTATCTTTGTATTTATTTTATTATAGCATTGATTGTACTTCACATAGCATAATTCATAATTCATTCCTAGTTGTTTATCGATTGTGCTTTTCATAGATTAAAAACGTGTACGGTTTAATAGTGTCATTTTATAACAGTTTCTAATGCAGTTCAATTTTTGTTTTTGGTATACACCAGGCAGTGTACAGGCGTTCCTTCTGGCTCTTGGCTTAGGGAATCATTCCTGGCATGCTAGGCATCATTCCTAGCAGGCTCAGAGTACCAGATGGGATGCTGAGGATTGAACCTGGTTTGGCCCTGTGCACGGTTCACAGTATAGACTTTTCCCCTTATTTTATCAGATGGAGTTGTTAATGAGAAATTTATAACATCAAAACAGGTGCTGGTTCAGAAAGACAAGAGTATACAATAACGAACAAAATAAATTATCAGTTGTAGTACTCTGAAGACTAAATAGTCTTCTGACTAGATTCCAAATATTCTGTCATGCCCCACCCGTTCTCTCCCCTTGGAAATTAAATGAAGGAATGTACAATGGAATAGTACATAGTGAGCTACAGCTAGTTTGTGGGAGAAAATAATACCCATTTACTGAGCGTTTGATTAAAAACACATGTATGTTAAGGACAAATTTCATGCTCTGAATCCATGACATTTCTGCATTTGTTTAGATATTCTTGTAAAATTTCTGGAATCTTGAAAATGTTAACAACTCTAAGACAGAAGCTATTGTCAAACACATGAGCTTTGGCACTAATGAATTCCTTTCTCTGCCTTTAATTTTTCAGTGCTTGCAAAGAACTGTTACAAAACACTTAGACTATTAGCAGTAAAAAAGGAAATACTAATAATAAAGTAATCCCAACGTCAGTACTCTAATTTCAAAAGGAATACTTGATTATTTCAAATCACCTGGTTTTGTAAATGTTAGTATTTAAATAGCAGAAAAAATTTACTTTAAAATAGTAGATTTGAACAAGGACTAAAACAATCCCTTATAATAAAATATATTCACACACATATCACACACATATATATGAGTCATTGTCATTCACAAATCAAAATTGCAAAATTGTGCCTAATATTATTTCAATACAAGTTAAGTGAGTATTTTTAGTATTTCAAGAACTTAAAAGGTTAGGGCCTTTCAGAGGACTGATTTTAATTAGGAAAATAAATCTATCTCTTACTTACATTGACAAATAAGTCTATTCATGTTGATGATAAGCCTATTCATATTGACAAAGTATAAAAATTTAGAAGAAAATTATGTCATTTGTAATTTTAAGCAACAAGTAATTGGACACTTTAGAAATTCAGATTATAACATACTCTAAAACTTAAAATAGTAGAAAGAAAAAATTTCTGGTGAATCAAAGTTATAATATAGATGATCAGATCTAGTTTTTTTTGCTAACATGTTGTGCTTAAAATATATTGTTTAAAAATAACTAAAAATAATTTTAGGAAATATTTTTATAAAATATTTCTTAGCAAATTATTCTTTTCTAAATTATTTTTGTGTGAAAGAGAAAAATGTGAAGAACTTAAAAACATCTATGACTAAGTTTTTTTTCTATATAGTTAGTGAATATGATTTAGCTTAAAATAAACAGAAACAACTCTAATTTTTAACTGGTCTAGTTTACATAAGTAATAGTACAGATTTTCAAACGAATGACTAAAATACTTCTTTATTTCCTCTAGTGTAATTCTCAGATAAAATGTACTTGTTTGGCACCTTTATTTTCACTTTAACATGGAATTTCAATTTAAAATTGAGTACTTTTTTTTTAATGGTTTTTAGTTTTTGGGTCACACCCAGCAGTGCTCAGGGGTTACTCCAGGATCTACGCTCAGAAATCGCTCCTGGCAGGCTCTGGGGACCATATGGGATGCCGGGATTTGAACCACCGTTCTTCTGCATGGAAGCCAAATGTCCTACCTTCATGCTATCTCTCTGGTCCTAAAATTGAGTACTTTTTAATGCAAGTATGATCACAAAAATTGAAGGGGTATACTTAAGACAATTTTTGTTGTTGTGTTCATTAGAAATTTAGACTTGAGTGATATTTTTCTGTATTTTTGACAGTTTTATCTAGATCTACCTAAACTATTTCTGTGAGTGGTCTATATGAATATATTCTTTGTATTAGTGATTGTCACTTATATTGTCAGATATCAAGTTCTTTTATGGCTCCCTCCCTCACCAAAAGTCCCCCCACCACGACACAACCCAAATTACTTCAGGTCACAAATAATACAAACTAGAAAAATGGAAGATTCCAGTAAAAACATAAAACCACTTGTGCTGCTATTAACAAAATTTCCTCCATAATTTTTTTTACCTTCTTTGTTAAAGTTACTGCTATAATTAAGAATTTCTGGGGCCAGAGAGATAGCACAATGGCCAACCAAGAATAAACCCAGGTTCCATTCCTGGCATCCCATATGGTCCCTCAAGTCTGCCAAGAGTGATTTCTGAGCGTAAACCCAGGAGTAACCCCTGAACTCCACCAGGTGTAGCCCAAAACCAAAAAACAATTTTTTTTACATATTTTTAATGTGATTCTAAATATAAATGTTTTTATGATTTCTAAAATATATATATTTATAATATCATTAATATTTTTGGAATTGATTTTGTTTTTATATTTTTAATTTTTACTAAAGTACTAAATTTAATATTTTATACTTGTAGTGGTCTTACTGGGCCCATTTTTGGATCCCTTTGCTATTCCCATAACTTCCCCTGAGCATTATCACAACCCAAGTCTATTAACCATATCCCAGGGTCTGTTTCCACTGTATATCATCCAATTTCTTGCTTTGTGACATTTTACTCTGCATATGAATGAGATCATCTAATATTTGTATTTTTTCTGACTCATTTCATATTAAGACCAATTCCAATTCTATCCAAATAGCATCAGAAGGAGTTATTTATTTTATTGCTTCTCTATGTACTATGATTTCTTTATATATTCGTCTTTTTGGGGGATATGTGGTATGCTTCCACATATTAGCTATTGTAAATAGTGCTGCAATGAATCTAGTGGTACAACATTTCTTTTGAATTATTTTTATGTTCTTTAGGTAGATGACCAGGAGTGAATCTTTGAGTAATATGAACATTTTAGACATTTTTTGAGACATCTGCAAAACCATTTTTCAAAGAGGCTGAGCTACATTATGTTCCCACCAACATTAATTAGGACTCTGTTGACACCATACCCCTCAGAATTTATTGATTTTGGGGGCTATTTGATATAGATTTTCTCACTAATGTGCGGTGAAGTCTCATTGTCTATTTGTCTGCATTTTCCTGGAATTCACTGATGTTACACACAAAATGTGTCTTCACATATATTTTCATACAGATAAAACATATTTTCATATATTTATAAGTACATGAAAGATATTTGTGCTTTTGGCTTATAAAGTTAGGAGTCTCCATTGCTATCGGTGTGCCATAATTCATCCAATCCTGACAGAATTCTCATTGTATTGAATTCTATTTTTTAATTTTTTTAATAATTGCATTTAATTAACTTATTTATTTTGGTATTTTGGGGCCAACTCTGCAATACTCAGGGTTTACTCTGAATTCAGAAATCTTTGCTGGCAGGTTCTGGGAACCATAATGAATGCCAGGGATTGAGCCAGGGTTGGTCCTGGGTTGGCTGTGTGCAAGGCAAACACCTAACTGCTGAGTTATTGCTCTGGCACTTGTGTTGAATTTTAGGTGTCAGTAAAAGGAAAAGAATTAAGGGACTGGAGAGATAATATAGGAGTCAAGTCCTTTACTTTTATCTTTCCAGTCCCCGCTCAAATACCTGGCATCACTTATAGTCCTCTGATCATCATGAGCTCAGAGCCAATGCCAACACCCGAGCCCTGAAAATGACCCCTCCACTAGCCAAAGGAAAAAATAAATGAGATAGCATATATCAAATCAGTCCCCATTGATTCATAGTGATGGTGATCTAAAACCCTTATTTCCTACAAACTGCATTGAATTTCAGCATTCTGGCTTTCACATTGGAGATGACAGATAATAATTTAAAAAAACTATTCTGAAAGATGTATTAAATGGGATATAACAGATAAACTATACATACCGTCGTAGTAACAGCCATTTATATTACTACTTTTACTATGGCGATCTTGATAACTGCCACTATCAGTAACATTATGTGGCAAGGCTTTGTGGTAGACCATCTAACATAATTGTGAAAGAGCACACTTTAGAAGATAGACCTAGTAGTAAAGAAATAAATAACAATACACTTGAGCAGGTCCAAAGTGTCAAATGGGGCTCACAGATGGCTAAACTGCAGGGACACAGACGAAAAGGGACACTGGCGACTTCTCTGGAAGCACATGAGAACAGAATGGTTTATATCTCACTGTTACCCACCTGGGAACCTTATCTTTATCTCCAAATACAAATAACTGATTACTTGGTATTGCTCCACCATCTGCCTGTTTCCACAAATATTGCCCGTAATACTTTAGATCTTCTCAGTTATAAACAGAAGTGTTCTCCTTAGAGTTACCCATAACTTTTGATCTGAAGGTTGCTATTTCTTTCCACATCTCTCCAGAATTTTTTTTTTTTTACCATATGTTGATCATGCATCACTGTTAGCATTCTTTTTTAAATGCATGGTCTGTCTTCACCTGCTTGATTTTTTTTTTCTACCCTTTGCTTTGGATGTTAGTCCTGGGTCTTCTCTTTTTACTTTTCTTTTTATCATCTTACCATTTCATCTTTTAGTTTCATGCAAATTGTGACCATTACTATTTCCAAATTAATTTTACGTGACTATTTTGTCTCATCTAAAATAAACCTTTTCTCTAAATTACTTAAACAGTTCAGTCTATTATATGTATTTAGCCTAATTAATAGTATTGAAAGAGAATAAATAAAGCACACTTATTAGAATATTGATAAGAATATTTATTTATTTATTTAGTGTTTTGGGCCTCACTTGGTGATGCTCATGGGTTACTTCTGGATCTGTGCTCATAAATTACTTCTGGAAGGATTGGGGACCATATGGATTGCCTGGGATTGAACTCATGTTGGCTGCATGCAAGGCAAATGTTCTACTCATTGTGCTATTGCTCTGGCCCTGATAATATTCATAAGCCAATAACCAATTCAGTAACTGAAGTGAGAGTAAGCTTATTATTATAATGCATTGATTGTAATTTTTGTATATGCATGCACCAATAAACATTTGCAGCTTCACTGGGTAATTCTTCATTTCTTGAATTGATTCAAATGGTTCTCTGTGCTCTGCCCATGTCAACTAAAATAAGTATTGAAAATGGGATATAATTTTTGCTTTCTTGTTATGGGGCTTCACCTAGTGATGCTCAGGGTATATTCTAGCTCTGTGCTCAGGGATTACTCCGGTGGAGTTTGAGGGGCCACAAGTAGTGTCAGGGAAAGAATCTGGTTTACGCATTCTTTAACATCCTCTACCCTCTATATTATCTAGATCTTGACTTTTATTTTTTAAAGGTCTCACCCGTGAATTAATTCTGATATTTTCTGAAACAAGCAAGCATAGGGACACTAACAGTTGAGTAGTAGAAAGCAATGAAATATTAATGGTGGTAGCCTAACAAGGAGAAAGAATGCAGTGGGGGAAGTTTTCTAATTTAATAACAGGGGAAACCTGGAACACTTTTAAATATAACAAATTAAAACCAACCTCAATGATATTTAAAACTCACAATGTTCAGCCAAAGAAAAAATCTTTCCAGAGCACTAACTATGTGTCTTTCTCAAGGTTTAAAGTAGCTATAATGCAATTTATACATGCATGAGAAAATCTGAATAATATTAAATAGATTATCTATGCAGGACATTTGTTTTTTAACAAAACTATTAAGACTGGTTAGTTTACTTGATCCTTTTATTGATGCTTCAAATATAACTCAAGTATATTGATTTGACATTCACAAAATATATTCCTACATGTAGAATATAAAAATATATGCTATCATAGGTTACATATTTTCTATTTGTTGGTTTTTATAGTCATTTTAGATTTTACAATACGAGGTTGTCCACAGTTTTTCACAAAGATTATGAGTCACATACATTCAACTTTTTTCTGGTCCAGCATATTATTTATAAACAGCAGTTGGAAAATTACAAGTCACATTGTAAATATTTAAAATTTAATGGTGCCAGTCAAAATTAATATCTGTTTTCAGATATTATTCTTTTTGCATGTTCTAGAACATAGAAGTTGTTGGGCTTTGTGGAATAAAGTAGAATGATAAAAATGTAGAAAGGCCCAGTTTGAGAAAAGTGAAGCATATGAAATTACTTTGTGCTAACGCAAATCTAGCCATTAATGAATAATAAAGTAAAAAGAACACTCAGTCACTTGAACAACTGTCTTCTGGAATGAAAAACACATTCATACACATGTTAAAGTTACTTTCCTTATTTTTAATACCAGGTCGGTATTTTAATAGAAATAAAAATATATAAACAAAGTAATACTTTATTTGCCAATATTTTTATACCTATAAATGTTTACATATCTCTCTACCTGTAAAATGAATGTGCCAATACTATTCACTATTATTTTGTTTTGTTTTGAAAATGCAACACTTTCATTTTGTTTATAAGTCATGTATACAAATTATCTCACTATGTGCTATCACCATTAAAAAGCTAACTTCACCTTTGACAGTCCAGAAGCTGAAGCTTTACCTTTCAGCCCCAAGAGGAAGGTATTGATCCAGCAAGTGACATCTGTGCTTCCTTCAGAAGGCCTGAGACATGAACCATGTCTACATGGGCCCTATAGCCTGGGACCTGGCCCCTGGTCTAACTCCATACTGGGTACTGAACCTTCAACCCCTTACCCTATCTCTACCCACGAGTCCCACATGCTGTGCACCTTCACCACAGAGGACTCTGGCCTCTGAGTCTACTCAATTGAGATGTCACTGTGACTGACTACACATTTGTTCATAGGGATTTATATGAATATAATAATTAATGTCTCAATTATACAAATTCATAGATATCATAAAAGTAAAACGAATTTAAAAACAAATTCACAGAATCTTCATAATAAATCCTTATAAGAAAATTAACTTTGAAATAGAAACAAAAGCTAACATGATAAAATAATACTAGCTCTTAAATGAACTCTTCCTGTAGGCAGATTTTATGCTTATATGTTCCAGAACAAGTATACTCATTACTTAGGACCAGAATCCATTATGATTTTTCTTTAGAGTACATATCTTGCAGAGCTCAGAGCATACTCTTGGGTCTGGGTTTAGAAATTAGTCTGGCAGTATTGGGGAAATCATATGTGTTGGTAATTCTAGCCATGGTCAACTACATGCAAGTTAAGCACCTTAACACTTGTAGTCTCTCTAATGCCCATAGTTTCTTCTAATTATCCTTTCTCATAGATCAAGGGTCTCAAACTCACGGCCTGCAGGCCGTTTGCTGCCCTCTGTACAACATTTTGTGGCCCGCGGCCGGCCTTCAAATTTCACAGTATTCGCGAATATTCGCTTACCAAATAATCGCAATAAAAATCGCATTAGTAAGAAAAAAAATCGCATTAAACATTCGCATACCCCGAGCAGTTCCATTCGGGGTATGCAAATATTTAATGCGAATTTTTGCGATTTTTTTCTTACTAATGCGATTTTTTTTATTGCGAATATTTGGTAAACGAAATCCCTTATGCGGCCCTGCCTCACCCCGACTTTGCCTTCTGTGGCCCCCAGGTAAATTGAGTTTGAGACCCCTGTCATAGATACATAAAGACATTTTCAAAATGACAAAGAACAATGGTCGAAATTTAATTCAATTTTGCTTATTGCATTCTAGGAGACACCATTATCTATTATTTAATTACTTCATAAGCTGGTTTTTTGGATTTTAAAGCAATATACAAGCTATTGTTTGCCTTTTAAGAACTTGTACACAAAATCTAGAATAGTGATAAATATATCCATTTCATGAAACTCTTTAGACTGTATATTTCTTTTTCTGTTTTGTTTTGTTTTGGGGCCATACCCTGTGAAGCTCAGGGATTAGTCCTGGCTATGTGCTTAGAAATTGCTCCTGGCTTGGGGGACCATATAAAATGCCAGGGATTAAACTGAGGTCTGTCATGGGTCAGCCACGTGCAACGCAAACACCCTACTGCTGGGCTATTGCTCTGGCCCCTAGTCAGAAATATTTTTAATGATTTTTTTAATTATTTAAAATACTACATCACTTAAAGACATGTGCTACATAGTATCTTCTTATCTTAAACTTTATTTATTTATTTATTTTTATTTGTTCATTGATTGATTGGTTTCTGGATCATACCCAGTGGTGGTCAGGGGTTCCTCCTGACTCTGCATTAAGAAATCATCACAGCAGGCTGGTGAGGGATTATATGGGATGCCTAGAATAGAACGGGTAGGCCACATTCAAGGTAAATGCCCTACTGCTGTGCTATCTCTTTGGCCCTTACATAGTTTCTCATAATACATTTATTCCAAGATCAATCCCACTACCCAATGTAAAATTTCCTCCACCATTGTTCTCAGATTCCCGCCCATTCCCAAGCCTACATCTATGGCAGGCATGTAAAAATCTATTTTATATTGCTTGTTTATAGATAAATGATAATGATTTATTTTAGGTGAAGTAATAAAAATTTTGTGAAAATTAATCTGTTTTGAAATAAGGTCATTAAGTCATTACTAGAAGTTTTGCTAAGTGATTTGATGCTAGATTGACTTTTTGATATTTATTTTATTTCTGAACATTAGGTGACTATGAATCCATGTTGATGTCTAAATAGTTGTGCTCCTATTGGGATGACAGTATTGAAAAAAATCGTAGCTGTCATGTGCCTGCATATGTGGCTGGGAGGAATGTCAAGCTCTGTGGCTGATATTGCAGCTTTTGTGTGGTGTGTGTTTTTTGTTTTGGGGTTTGTTTGAGGGGGGGTTGGGTCACACCCGGTGATGCTCAGTGGTTACTCCTGGCTATGTGCTCAGAAATTTATCCTGACTTGGGGGACCATATGGGACACCCGGGGATCGAAATGTGGTCCTTCCTAAAATAGCACATGCAAGGCAAATGCCCTACAGCTTGAGACACTGCTCTGGCCCCATGTGGTGTGGTTTAGACTGACTTCCAGAAATATAAAAAGGCATGGGAAGGGTGGCCGCTCTCAATTTCCTCCCCCAAAAAACATCCTGGATATATTATACCAGCATACCTAGAGTTGGGGTTGCTTTGGTGCCTATGCAGAAATTAGTGTTCAAGTGGTGAAGCTGGGCCAATGATAACATGATGGTGGGTGCAGTTATTGTGGTTTCTCATACTTTCAGAAGCCCAGGTAGCCAAAACCATGTCCTTCAAATGAAGTTGTCTTGTCTGCATTTGGCCAACTCATAAATTCACTCTATTCTCAAAAGAGATGCATACCAAGCCATACGTACAGTGACTGTACAGCTGAAAACAATGATCTCAGGAGGAAAGGATGAGCTTTGCCTTGCCAAAGTCATGCCAGCTGTTACTGAGTTTTTGATTTGTCCTTATGGCTCAGCATCACACTGTTATACTGATCCTGTGAAACTTATGCTTTTAATAATTTGTCACAGATCTTTAAGTTTTTATTTATTTTAACTAGGTCCTACTGACAGATAAATTCATAGGTGAGTTTCCATTTCTGCATATCCTCTCTTATTTCTTGGAGCAGGGTTTTATAATTTTCTTTGTATAGATCCTTCACATCTTTAGTCAGGGTGACTTCAAGATATTTGAGTTTGTGTGGCACTATTGTGAATGGGGTTGTTTTCTTAATGGGCCACACATGATAGCACTTAGGGTTTACTCCCGGCTATGTGCTCAGAAATCACTCCTGGCTTGGAGGACCATATGGGATGCCACCTTTCCTAGGTTTAGCATGTGCACGGCAGACACCCTACCACTTGTAATACTGCTCCAGCCCCATAACAGTACTCTTAATGGAGAAAAAGTGAAAACATTTCCATTAAGGTCAGGCAGTTTGGGAAAAGGAAGAAAGACAGACTAGATGTCAGGACGGGCAACAGGCTGAAGGAAGAGCTTGGGGAAAGAGATTGGTGGTGACATAGGCAGCCTCCAGTGATATGCTATGACAACCCATACCAAGAAATATAACCTGTTGTAAAGAGAAAAAAAATGTTGTTACCTTCTTAAATTATATTACTTCTAAAACCTGATTAATCTCCAGAAAATTATGTAGAATAAAAAATCATTAAAAGGTCATAAACTGGATTTTTTCCTTTGATAAACAGTCTTTAAACAGAAAGAAAAAGTATAAATGAAGAAGCGATGAGTAATTGCCCCAGAGTAACAACATTGAGGTACATGGAAAATAGATGTGGTCAAAAAGAACACCACTCAAAACCCAAAGAACACCAAAAAAAGAACATCAAAAAAGAGACACTATGTTAGTGTTTCAGTGTCAGTAACCTTCTGACATGCTTCAACTATAGGTAAGATGTAAAATTAAGAGGTAGTAAGTAAAGGATTGTTAGGGTCTGGAATGGAAGGACACGACTACACACACTGGAGTAAAGCTTAAACTTTATTCCACCTGCCTACGTAATGAATGGGATTATATAGGGTACGGATATAAGGAGGGTCTATCTTTAAAATCATTGGCTATTGTCTAGGGTACCTTCCTATGGCTGCCTTGTGTCCCTCCCAGATATGGCCAGGTAGCTTGGGGCAGTGTAAATGGAAATAGGCTTGGGAAACTCAGCATGTGCACACACCATGTGGTCCTTACAAAATGGAGTCTCTCTTTGTTCAGAAGCCAGCCATGTGACCTTTTCAAAATGGCGTCCCTCCTTATTCAGAAACCAGGTCCCAACAGGATAACAAGGAAGACATTTTCCTGTATTCTTATGGTTAGGGTCCCCATGTGGTCCTTACCCAATGAGGCAGCCAAGAGTCCTGGATGGTGAAACAAGCTTTATTCAAACATGCCTCTCACTGTCACAGCTCTTGAGTCAGACCCTGAGCAGTTTTCTTAAGAAGTTTATATAGAGCTCAGTGTCTAGGGGAAGCACTTTTACATAAAGGTGGGATCCAATTATTTCAAACATATAAAGGTGGGATCCAATCATTTCAAAATGAACCCCAAGGTGGATCCAATCAAATCTTAATAAGACTAGGCCTGGTGCATCTATCTATGTGTCATCCTTTTCTAATCTTCAAGGGCCATCTGCTGTACCTCACTTGCCATTTTGATTCCACTCTCTTGTGACCTTCTAAGATATCCTGTGCTGGAATGCTCTTATGGCTATCTCGAGGGTCAGGTAGGGGAGGGGGCATGCCAAGACAGATGTCTTGC
This sequence comes from Suncus etruscus, assembly GCF_024139225.1. NCBI lineage: Eukaryota > Metazoa > Chordata > Mammalia > Eulipotyphla > Soricidae > Suncus > Suncus etruscus. The sequence continues at coordinate 5,678,182 of NC_064857.1, forward strand.
CCCTAAGATCTGGTTCTAGGAATTAACTGTCTCTCAGGCCTAGTCTTTTTACCTTATAATTGCAGCCTGTAACTAAACTTCTCAAGCAAGCAAAGTACGGAAGGTATAGCATAGTTAATTCTAAGCAAACTCCATAAAACACTCTGTGGCACATCTCAAATTACTATTCCATAAGAAGTGAACATTAGCTCCCCAAAATGTGTACTGATTAAAAAATTTAATGTGTCAATATTATTTATCTCATTATTATTTAAAAGTTAAATGATATTTAAATCTTTAATGATATTTAAATATTATTTGAAGATGTGTGTGTGTGTGTGTGTGTCTGTGTGTGTGTCTGTGTGTGTATCTTCTCAAATCTTACAATCGAGAATAATGTCTTTCTTGTCTGACTCTCGTCCCAGCTTTAAAAGTCAGAATAAGTGAAAGAAATGGGGGTGGAAAGAATCTGCAGCACTGCCTAAAGAGAATTCTGCTTGCTTAGGTGCTGCTGATGTGATTTTAGATTTTTGGGGAAATGAGACAAGAAAGATAGTGGAGGAGATGTGAAATCACAAATGGTTCAGGAAAAGTTAAAGACAAAGCTTGGGAACAATCTTTCTGACAGCAATACAGGCACCACAAGAGAAGGAATCAGGGGCATTATGCAAATATAGATATTTAAAGAAATAAAACAAAACAAGATTTTTATTGTTTTCTTTCTATCACTCCACCCTCCTACTGAGAATCTTGCCAGGAGGAATCTTAGAATGCTAATGTCTCTGTATTTGACACAGTGAGTGATAATTGCACAGTGGCCAATTGATTTCTGACTCACACTTTGCAGATCAGACTGCGACTTCAAATTCTTTTCCAAGCCTCAAGGAGTGGAGCACAACGACAGCAGAGTCCACCTTCACCCATCAGATACTAAAGTTTAATCATGCAGCTTAAAATAAAATAAGCAAGAAGCAGATGGCAAAAGGACAGAATGTAGTGAATGTAATCTGTTCATGTTTGCAAGGAAGCAATTGTCTCTTAGCTCCAGAAAACAGAGCAAGACAAACAATATATTTTCTCTTTCCTGGGACATCTGACACTATTTATCTAGGTGATCTGAAATTTGAGGTAATTAGATCATTTCTTGCTAAATTATCTTTTTGACATTTGAAAACTGAGCTGACCAATTCTTCAATCAATGCAGAAAGTTTAGCAGTGACATGCTTGGTAAGCAACTGAACAAAATGGTTCCACCCAAAAGAAACTGATAGTGGACCAAAAAATCATTTCTCAAGCCCTGAGGTGACTATATATATGTATATATATGTATATAATATACCTTTGCTTGTATGTAATATATATGATGACCAAGCATGTTTTCACACCCCTTATTTGAAATAGCCAAGCTTTCCCCCAAACTCAATGTACATGTAAACTACCCTGTAAAAACATACACAACCTTACAATAACAACAACAAAAAGAAACATGAGTTGAAGTCAGAGTGATAGTACAGAAGGTAGGATACTAGCCATGTGTGAAGCCAACCCAGGTTCAATCCCTAACATCCCATATGTCCCCCTAGCCCTGCCAAGAGTGATTTTTCTAGGGGGACCATATGGGGTGCCTGGGATCAAATCCAGTTCAGTCACTTGCAAAGCAAATACCCTATCTGCTGTACTATTGCTCCAGCCCTACTTTGTTTTTTGTTTTGTTTTGTTCTTTTGGGGACATACCCAGTGATGCTCAGGGGTTACTCCTGGCTATGTGCTCAGAAATCACTCCTGGCTTGGGGGACATATGGGACGCCGGGTGTGGGGGAGATTGAACTGAGGTCTGTCCTAGGTCAGCCAAGTGCAAGGCAAACACCCTACCACTGTGCCACCATTCTGACCCAGATACATTTATTTTTATAGATAAAAGAACAATCAATTATTTCATGTTGATTATTTCTATTTCACAAGTGACAGAAGCTTATTGCAAATCATACTTTAGCACGAAGATAGAATTTCCTGCACTGATGGATTCTTAGAAATTGTATAAGATTTGCACACAAAATTGGGAAAGTTAGGATGCTAGAGTTTACTGTATTTTAAATAAATGGGTCTGGGTCTCTCCTTAAGTGTTCATGTCTTTCTTTTACTCATGCATGATGTTGCCTGTCCTGTCTCACTCTGCCCCATCCCAAGGACAGCTTTCTAAGTCCTATTTCATGTATCTACTTGCCTCAAATATACAATGGCCTGCTGTTCTTTCAGTGCCATTTTCTATCCCTCACCTGTTTTTTCTGGTCTGAAATCATCTTTAGGCCATTCCCAGATGCCCCTCTAAGATTCCCTGTTGTTCTGTTCTGAATTTCCTTAAGTCTTCAGTCTGTCTTAGTGAAAGACAGATTCTTCTACTAACTGGGCCTATGAGTTTTACATCATCCTGTCTTCTATCTGTGCTTATGCAGAGACAGAGGAGCAAGAAAAAGGGCTGGCCTTACTGGAAGATTCTTTATATCTTTTGCCATCTCTTTCCCTCAGCTAAGCCATTATCTATTTTGATTAGGTACCCATTCAATACGTAAAGTTTAAAGTAACTGGCTAAATTTAGTCTATTCTTGCAGCTCTACTCTTCCACTCACATATCAATAATAAATGCTTAGAGATAGTACAATAATCTGGACACACACCTGGCATACATTAATCTCATTCAATTTCAGCACTACATAGTCAGTCCTTGGGCACCAGAGGGGATGGCCCTGGAGTTTTCACTGTTGGGATGGTTTGGGTAACATTCAGGTCCATAGCGTCTGAGCAGCACTGGGTCCTGCATTGACATATTTGTAGTTGGCTCAGCATATCTAGTATCCCTTGTGTCTCCTCAACACCCCCTCAAAGAGCAAATAAATAAACAAACAAGTAAATAAATAGATAAATTGAATTGCAAAATATTAAAAATTCAAATGAACAAAACATTTTTAAAAATATCATCTTCAGGAAAGTGAAGATTTTTGTTCCTCATGTCTTTCATGTTAAAAGACTTTTCGACTGAGAATAAGATAGAATAAAAATGGTTTTGTTATCAAGTTTACTCTGCGACTGATAAGCCTTGAATATTGGAATATGTCGGCGAACAATCATTTTTATTTATTATTTACTTATTTTTCTAACAGCACAGGGCATTCATTTCCTCCCAGAGAAGAGCCAGCAGTGTGTCTCTGTGTGTGTATGTGTGTGTGTGTTTAATCTGTTATTTCTTTTTTATTCCTCCCCCAACGCCCGAATTCAGGAACATTCATGAGTAATGCAGTGTCTGATGAGCTGGAGTATTTAGTAAGCTAATGTTCAGTCTCCACAGCAGGAGGCTTGCACAGCTTGGCTGATGAGAAATGAACTGCCTGAAGCGATCTTTTAATGGCAACTAATTTCCCATATTTGAGTCTCAGCTTAGCTAACTAATATCTAGTTCAAGCGTGACAAGGCATTCACAGTTCCCTTTGAAAATTCTTTATCTGAGAAGCCAAACAATGTGTTCAGGGTCATTGAAATCTTCCGATCACTTGTCCAGGATCCTCCAGATCTAATATTAATCAGCTGGAATGCAGTCAGTGAGTGATCTTTTTCTTTTCCATTCTATTTTAGATAACAATGATGAAATTAGAATTCATGTGAATAGTATTCACAACTGAGAATTTTGGAGTAAAAAAAATATTTCTTGTTTTTATTTTCTTTAATGGTTTTTGAATCCGTCTCTCTTACTCTTAATACATTACAGATCCCTAATAGAAATTAAACTCCACTAACCTTGCCTTAAACAAATCCTATTACTCTGTGAGTCTATCCCATTACACAGTGAGTATTGAACAGAACTGAACTTAATTGGATATTATCATACCATTGCATGTAGAATTATCTTCTAGAAAGGTTGATACTTTTAATTGTCAGCAATATCCTTATTTCTGCTATAATTTGCATTTTACTAAATTTTCCAAAACAAAAGATTTCACTAACATTTTTAAGTTACCACAAAACTTTTGTTTTAATATCTACGATATAACAATTCATGGGAGTAATACATTTAAAGATCATTTTGTAGGATTTTAATTGCCAGAAATATAGTATATATGATAGTACTTTGAATAAACATAGATGTGTTTTAAATATTGTTGTTATATTTTGACACCTATATACACATATAGATTTCGAAGCTCTTGTTTCATCAAGGGAAAGGCATCTTCTATTCATGAACTCTTTCTCATGCTGGTTTCGATAAGTAAGATTATGAATATTTGATTTGACTTGATTGTTTTTTTTTTTCAATTCTGTGACAACTTTACTTTGCTCACATTTCAGTAATAATGGCCATCTCGAGTAGTACAGTAACTGATTTACAGAAAACCAGTGTAATATAGACAAGATTGCATATAGCTTAGAAGGAGGAAAATTAGGATATCAGGAAGATCATAGGATAAGGAATATCATTCTAAATTGAGGAAAGTGTGGATCTATGTGTTCCTGTTGTAAGACCTGAGCTGTTCTTTTCTTGAACCTGATAAATGGACTCAATTGCTTCATTCCATTTGCCTTTTTAATTTTCTTTTCTTTTCTCTTTTTTTTTCCTATGGAGGAAAACACCCAGCTTTGCTCAGTACTTACTACTGTCAGTACTATATATATATATGGGCCATATATGGTGCTGCAGATTGAAACAGAAATAGCCACATCCCAGGCAAGCTCTTTAATCCCATACACTCTCTCTAGTCCCCCCCTCATTCCATTTCTTCAGAAAGAATTGGGATTATTATTTGCCATAGAAAAACTTGAGTAATTTTTTCATTGCCATCTCCCTTGAATAACTCAGCATACAGTTTACCTAATTTCAGAATCACTGATCTTATTGATCTATTGGCAAAGTGATTGTCTTCCACGAAAACCTTTGCTCTCTTATAAAGATAAGAAATTCCATCATATTTTAACCATTGAAATGGTTAAAAAAAAAAAAACTTCCATGCGCAGTGGTTACTGTGAGGGAAAATTATGAAAATCTTGGAATATGAGAGAAACTGGCAAAGGGTGAATAAAGGAAGGTGATGAATTAATCTTAAGCATAAAAAAGCCTGAATCACCAGAGCATAGAAACTGAAGCAAAACTGAGTTTAATGCAAAAACCCTTTGTTCTTCAATGTCTATTCAGCCTTGAGTTTTCAATTTTGCCTGTGTGAATCTGCTTCCTCATTTCAGTGTTTGTAGGTAGAAAAATGGAGTGGACCCTTTTTTGTGTGTAACTGAGACTTGGCAGGGTATCTGAACTCTTGGGCTATGTGAATAAACTTCTTTCTCTTCCACCCATTTTGGGCTGCAATCTCAATTCTTTGATCTTTCTCTAACCTTTCTTTTATTATCTGGAATTCCATTGGTCTGTTAGAAACTCAGGCTAGAACCTTGTTTTCTACTGAAGTTAGATAAGCTATTATACTACTGAAACCTCAGTTCTTCATCAATAAGATGAAAATAATAATTTTTTTAGGTTCTCATCATAAATAAGTTATGAAAATATTGTTCATAGTATATTTATATTGAGATATATTAAATTATTTTGCAATAGATTTTATATGTAATTATATATTTTAAACTACTTAAAATAAGTGTTATAGAAATTATAGTACTTGATTAGGTGACACTATAATTCCTTAATATGCCACCTGAGTTATATGATTTTCATATACTTAATATCCATCACTAATCAGATGACATTTTTAAAACCAATGCATCTTTTTATTTCTTGCTGTTTCATTATTATATTTTAGACTGAATATAAAAGATGATAATGAATACAAAGAGTGACCACAAATATGTAAAATATTTTAGGGAAGAGAAATATTAGCACAGGTTGTTTTTTTTTTTTTTGGGTCACACCCATCAGTACTCAGAGGTTACTCCTGGCTCTATGCTCAGAAATTACTCCTTGAAGGCTCGGGGACCATATGGGATGCTGGGATTTGAACCACCGTCCTTCTGCATGCAAGAAAAATGCCCTATCTTCATTCTACCTCTCCGGCCCATTACATGGGTATTTTTGAAGCATTTTGATGAATCTTCACTGGGTGCATATAAGTTTAGAAGTATGATGATTTCTAAATGATATATGTATATATAATATATACCCCTTGATTATTAAAAGATTACCCTCTCATCTCTTATAACTTTCTTGAACTTGAATCTATATTGTCTGGTGTTAGTATGGTCACTCCAGCCTTTTTAATAAAGATGTTTGCTTAAAGGATTGTCTTCCAACCATGACCTGAAATCTATTATCTCTGATTATTCAAATATGTTTCTTGCAAGAAGTATAATATTGGATTCAATTTTCTATTATATTTGTCACTTTGTATCTCATAGTTGGTGTATTTAATTCATTGACATTGAGAGAGGTCATTGTAATGAAATTTTGTGCTACTTTTTGTAGAGTTTGGTGTTTACAGGCTTCCTTAAAATCTACAATGTTCCTGAGCTATTGTTTATCCACAATGCAATATATTGTTCATGAAACCTGAATGAGAGTAACTGGGTGAAATATTCTTGTTGATGTGTTTATTTCATTGATTTATTTTCACCATATCTTACCACTATAACCTGCTATAAATCTTAAGGATGCTCCACTGTATATATTTCCTTTTTTGATTTTGCTGCTTTCAGTATTCTATCTCTGTCATTGAAATTAAGATGTTCCTTTAGGTACTTTTATTTGAGTCTTCTTAGCTGGTACTTATAATGCATTCAGAATATGGGTCATGAACTCTTCGGCTCCTGGAACCTCTCAGCAATTATGTCTTTGACTTTTATTTCATAGAGATTTTCTTCTTGGCTCTATAAAACCATAATTATTCTTACTTTGTTTCTGTTGAATTTATACCAAAAGTTTATTGTCATCTGTTCATTTATTTTGGGATATTTTTCCATCTTCTGTCTGTTTATTTTAAAACTCTTCCATCATTTGCTGTTGTCTGGAGATGTTATGCAATTCATCTTTGATTTCACAGATTCAGCAGCTGTACTCTATTGATGAGGCCTTCCAGTGAATACTTTTATTTCACCTACCAAGTTTTTCAGTTCTTTCATTTCTGTGTGAATTATTTTTTATTTCTACTCTCATATCCTCTTGAATCTTGTTAGCTGTCCATTCCATGGTTTCTTTTGAGTTTCTTGAACATCCTCAACATTTCCTCTCTACATTCCTTATCAGAGAGGTTACATGGGTGGCCAAAACTTGTTGGGTCTTCATTCAGTAAGTGTGCTGAGATTCTGCATTGTTTACCTGTTATGACTCTTGCAGTATGGTGATGTTCTTGATGTATTATATGGAGCTCATTAACTGGAAAAATGCCTGAACTATGTAAATGCCTCTTTTGAGTCACAAAGAAGATCCTGTTGCCTGTGTGTCTGCTGTTTCAGTTTCTTAGAACTGTGTGGCTGGGAATAGCCTAGCTTGGGTGACTGGAAGACCCATCCTCTTGTCCTTGAGCTTCTCTTTACATTAGGGTGCACTGATTTTGGTGTGAAATTGCCTCTTCTGTGTCTCAAAGAGGATATCTCTGCCATTCTGTCTCTTTGCCTGTTTTGGGGGGACTATATCTGCATTGAATATTGTTAAAATATAATAATAAACAGTTGTGAATAGTAGACAACCTTCATTATGGTTATTATGGTTATGATGCTGGTAGGGGAGATTATCTGGGTGACTCCATGAAAAAGGAAGGAAAAAGGTGGCAGCACTGAAAAGGAAATCTGCCACTATATCTATCTATCTATCTATCTATCTATCTATCTATCTATCTATCTATCTATCTATCTATCTATCTATCTATCTATCATCTATCTTGCAGAAAAGGAAAATCAGTTCTAGAGTTTACTCAGACCTTCCAAGTCTTTTGCTTTCATTCACAGAAAAAAATTTTAGGAGGGGATAAAAGCAGTGACGTAAAAATAGGTTTTTTTTTGGAGACCGAGGAAGAGAAGCAAGAGAATAACAATGAGTGACTCAAGAGAGAGCACAGTCTTTTTCAAAATGTGAGAGAGCCAATACACAGCCTAGTATAAAAGTAAGAAAGTACACATCTTAAGAGGGAAGATGGAGGCTATGAGTGCCAGGTACCATGTTTGGGGCCCAAGCAGCACATATGCACATCTCCTTTGTTCAAAGTTGGTTTATGTATGGTTTTTCCCAACCTTCCTCAGCGGTAAGAGTCTATTGATAGGTGAGACAGTTGATCTTGCTTCTGGACATTCTTTCCCTGGCTTTTGTTCCTGCTGGAGCTTCTTCTATATACAAATGTATCTAGTCTTCTCTAGAACTGTTCTGGTGCTAGTTAAAAACCTTATCAGGCTTGGTCACCAGTAATTTTTTAGACTAGCTGGTTTTATTTGAAGAATTTATTGCCAAGGTGAGGGATTTCCTTATCTACCTGCCTACCTCAGTTTTAAATAAATACTTGATAAAAGGTCATGTTATTCCCTTGCTTACTATTAGTACTATTAGTACTTTTGGAGGGAGCTAACCTCGGTGGTGGATTTGTAGTTCAAAAATTGCCAAATCACTGTCATTAAAACTTTCTAAATTATTTACCTATTATTTTCTAATTATAATTATATAATTATATATAATATATAATTCTATTATAATTAATTTTTAATTAGTAATAATATTTAATTAAATAAGACTTAAAAATGTAGTTCTCAATGGCTGGAGCAATGGTGCAGAGCGGTAAGGCATTTGCCTTTCTGGTGCTAGCCTAGGAAGGGCCACGGTTCGATCCTCCGGTGTCCTTTATGGTCCCCCAAGCCAGGAACAATATCTGAGAGCATAGCAAGTAGTAACCACTGAGCATCACCAGGTGTGGCCCAAATAAACCAAAAAATTTATTTTAATTCCCAGTTAACATGAATACTTAAGGCCCAGTAGTCATGTAGTTAGCATAATAAATAGTTCGCATGATGAAATATTTATGACTTTACAGAAATTGTCTTCTATTCAATTTGATTTTCAGTGGGTTGAGGGAAATCTGCCTATTCTCTCCACTATTCCAAAGTAATCAGACTACCTGAAAATGAAGTGTACTGAAGAGTCTCTTCAAGTTTCGAAGACTAATTTAGTTTTCTCCAGACATTTGAAACTTGATCTGTCCTGAAAATCTTTGTTCAGTCTCCAGAAAGCCAGGAAAACAGACTTCAAAAGTTTCTAAATGGGTGGACAATGACTTCAATTAAGTTGAGTTAGCCATTCATGAGAGAAATGATGTCTGAATTCTCAATTAATCTCAAGTGAATAAGGACAGAAAATGTTGAACAGATGTACAGTAGTAGGTGAAAATCTCTCTGAGGTTCACCAGGTTCTGGCATTCATCCACAATATTTACTGATCGCTGAGTAGTTACATAAAACAGAATCAATAATGATAGATTGTTGTTAGTAACATAAGACAAACTAAATAATGATGATAAAATTGTTTAATGAATTAGTCTATGGTCTTCATTTGTAAAAAAAATGTGTTTTACTGTTTAAGTGTTATTTTAATTTTATTACATAAAATTAACATGGGGAGTGCATGTACATATTTTTAAATACAAATACTAAATTTTCCATTTACAGTTTCAGAGTTTATTCAAAGTAAATTTTCACATTACCGGGTACTTCATAAAATGGATAAATTATCAGAAGTAATTTTGAAAAAGTAAAAATAAGTATATTAATAGCATGTATAATTTTTGTAAGCATACGAAACAGCAAAATTGGGTGATACATGTTGTTTTAGACTCCTTACTTAAAGAACTAGCTTACAAAGCAAAGGAATGTCAGGTTATCAGAAAAGGTATAAGGTATTTTATATAAAACTATCTGGATTTAAGTTCTAGCATCTCCATTGACTTCAAGAAGACACTTGGAAGAGGTTGAGAGGTGAATTTCTTTTTCAAAGGCAACCTACTATACGCTGGTGTAGTTAGCCTTTTCCCAAAAGTTTGTTTTAAGGGGCGTATTTCCATTTCCCTACTGTATATGTGTTGCAACTTTCATTAGTGTAACACAACAAATGCCTTTGCTCAAGTGGTGAGAGAGTTTATTTTTAAGGATTTGTCTTTCATTGGCACAAAATCCCATCCACACATGGACTAATAATTGTAATGTCACAAATATAAAGTCATTCTCATTTCATTTTTTCAGAGGAGAGTGCCATGGGTGCCATGAAAAGTGCTTTTATCTATTTTCTCTCCAATGCTCACCTGGCATATGCCAATCAGGTAATTGCTTGTGCAAATGGATCATTAGGTGCACAATTACCTCATTTGAAATACAAATTTGGGGCTGAGTGAAAGCAATCCCTGCATGTACAATTGTGAGTATACTCTTCATTACACTCAATATGGAAAAATTAGCCCTTAAATTCTTTTCCCACCTATGGCTTGCTGGGTTTTCTTGGGCTGATGGTATCTATTCTAAGCAAACAACACAGTGTGTTCTCTGGACATAACAGTTCGTCACTTTCTGTTGTCATGTCTTCTTGAGTAAACATGTACATAAAACCAGGTTGTGTATGCAAACTTCACCTCATTCTATTCCGATAGAATAGTTCTTCCTTTACCTCAGGCTGCGGCTGACATTCTATTTCATAACTGTTTGCATGGAAATGATAGAGGAGTTATTTTATTTGATTATTTTCTTTCCAAATACACTTGGCAAAATCATCCAAGCTGTCTTCTTTATGGTGGAATAGTGTCCCTGGCCCATTTCTATGCTAATTGCTGAAGTGTTACCTTTTACTGACAAGTATTTACATGTTAATTAACTTTGGGAGGAGGGTTTGAAATACTAGTTTGCTCTGTTTAAAGAGATAAAGGGGGATGTTATTTCCTTTCATGAAGAGAACAAAGACAGAATCATAAAAAGAAATTATTTAATTACCTCCTTCTAAGAATTAGGAATATGTTTCCCCACCTTTTTCTCTGTAGAGGAATTCTCCAGATTGTGACCTGAGGCACAAAAGGAGCCAGGAGTGAACATTTCTTTTTTTAATCTGAATTCCAGGTGATGACATTTTGTGGAGAGAATCTAGGTCAGTGATAGAGATGGAGAAAATTGGGGGCCAAGGGAAATTCAAAGTTGAAAATAGTTTTTTATTTAATTTATTTAAAAAAAATCAGTGAAAAAAAGTGATTTTTATTCAAGAAGATTAGAAATAGCCTCTTGATGACTTTTATAGTTGATTATACTATGTGTGTTCTGGCAGTCACTGAAGGGTAAAAGGAGAGCTGTGATAGAAAAAGAGTGGCAGTAAGAATACTAGGCTTCAGATTGGAAAAAAATGATCAAAACAGTGTCATGGAGAAAGGACAGGAACAAAAATATAGAAAAGAGGTGCTTTCGTGTAAGAAAAGCCTTGGCTGGGAAACTAGACTGCCAACAAGAGGTGTAAAGCAAGTTTCAAAGAGAGGAATTTGGAGTCTGAGGTTACACTGGGAATAGTTCTATGACATATGGGTCAAAATATATTTAGTAGTCTTTTTTAGACAATACATCATTGATGAGGAGGAATGGAGGGCAAATGTAGTTGAAGAACAAACAATAGATGAATATGCTCAGACACTGCATGTTGAAAGTATAGTGAAAAAAACATTATTATAAATATATTTCTAAGACTGGTAATGAGAAAGGTGAGATTAATGAGAACTCCATACAGCAATTTTCACAAATTAATATTGTCCAATCAGGGGTCAGGGGCTTTATCAAAACTATTACTAAGACTGTCTTAGTCCATTCTTCAGAATAATTCACTTTGATCCAATCTTCAAATGAAGTTAACAGGAAATTTCTTCTATATAGGTGTTGTCACAGTCTCAGATTAGTCTTTTATTGTTTTTATTTTTGTTTTTAAAATGCTAGAGTAATAAGTGAAAGACTCCTGGTCAGTAAGAAAAGATAAAATTATGCAATTTTCTGCAAGGTGGATGGATCTGGAGAGTCTTACGTGGAATAAAATCAATAAGAGAGATGAACAGATGTAGAATGATCTCTTTCATATGTAGGATCTAAAGAAAACTTTCAGGGAATTATCAAATACCTAATGGCAATTGCAATGAAGAGCAGAGAACTGGTCCAATAGTAGGAAGTAGGAAGCTTGCCACTAGGGTAAAGGTAGGGGCCTAAATTAGAAACAGAATATAAAGAGAATCATTAAGGGGAAATGTGCCTGCCATAGAGGCAGGCTGAGTCTTAGAAGTAAACTAGGGACGTTGGTGGAGGGTAAAGGACCCTGGAAAGCAACTGATGTTGGAACAGTAAATACCTACATAAATACCTACATAAATAGCTTTCTAACTTTGTTATTTGATGAAAAATGTAATTCAATAAAAAAATAAAGTTGTATTTAATTATATTAGTTATTGTGTTAAAGTACTTAAAAATGAATTGAATTAAAATTGCTTTTGAGCCAACAAAATGAGAATATTGAAAGTTACACTAAGTAGCAATTTTCAACCAATCTCCAGTCCATGGACTAATAGAATTCTACAAAAAAGTTTCTACCAGACCAAAAAATGTCATTACTATAGGATATATTCACAAAATATTATTATAAAATATGCATGTTATTTATTACTATTATGTTATGTTACTATAAATAATATCTGAAAATAACTTTATCCTTAGAAGCTCACAAAATATATTTTCTAGTTTGACTAGTTTTCAGTGTATTTAAGAGAATGTTTGAACAATTAATTTGAATCAGGAAGAATCAAACTAAAATTAATTATAAGGGATACAAGAGCAAAAGCTTAAACAGAAAGTTTCAGAGAGGAAAAAAATAGATATTTGATTATTTATAGTTTTAATTTCTTTTTTTTTTTTTTTTTTGGTTTTTTTTTTTTTTTTGGTTTTTGGGCCACACCCGGTAACGCTCAGGGGTTACTCCTGGCTATGCGCTCAGAAGTCGCTCCTGGCTTGGGGGACCATATGGGACGCCGGGGGATCGAACCGCGGTCCGTCTCCTAGGCTAGCGCAGGTAAGGCAGGCACCTTACCTCCAGCGCCACCGCCCGGCCCTAGTTTTAATTTCTTAAATCGAGAAAACTTAGCTATTCCCTTAGGGTTTTAACTTCTAAACATTTAAACAGTGTTAGGTTAGTCCCCTAAGGCATTTAAGACACCTCAAAATAAGAGAATGATACTGAAATCCATAGCCTTAGAAGAGCACAGATGATGTACTAATAGATTACTGTAACTGCTAAGTCTTTTCAACTTCTTGTTTTTGTTTTTTAGGGTGGCTATATCTAGCAGTGCTTGGGAATTTCTTCTGCCTCTGTGCTCAGGAATTACTCCTTGAAAGCTAGAGAAGCTGTAAGAGTTGCTGAAGATTGAACCTGGGTAGACAATGGACAAGACAAATGCTCTGTATGCTGTATTATTATTTGGGCTTCTTGAAAACTTATTTATGTCCATAATTATCTCTGAATACTGTTCACAAAAATTTAACTAACTAACTAACTAACTAACTAACTAACTAACAGGTGGTTATTATCTCTAGAATAGTAGACACAAACTCAATGTGCAAATTCTAGAGGTTTTGTACCTCGTGCTTATCTTTTATATATGTCCAATTTCTGCTCTTCATTTCTGCTCATTTTCACATCCTCATCACTTTCCTGTTGAATTAAAAATGTCTTACAACTCTCACCAACTCCAGGTAGCACAGTTTCTAATTAATCTTCCATACTGTTATTAAAGTGATTCTTCAAATCCTCAATTCAATTTTTCTCTGTATTAAATACTAACTAAATTTTCATGTCTTAAGTTTGGTTGTAGGTATGTATGCTTGGCAAGATAATTGAAAAGATTTGATACAAAACTTATGTATCCTTGCTAGTAAACATTTTAATAAAATGTCAGAAATTCGTAGATTTTTGTTTTATATAGTCATATGAGTTGTAAAATAAGATATAAATATAAATGCTGTTAGCTATGAACTTCAGGGTCATTGTTGTGCTGAGTTTCCTTGGGAAGATGAAAAATTTTGTAGTTTGAAGCCACTGTTCAGGAAAGAAAAGAAAAAAATATTCCATTTATATGCTATCTTTACTAATGTGTCCTTCAAAAGAAAAATGTGAATAATGTAAATTGATGGTACCAGTTAAGAGAGGGAGATGAAAACTTGTGTTCAAGTAACTCAAGAATGTAAAGTTTTTGTGTATTAGAAACTTGCCCTGCTAGCTCATGTTCTCCTTTAAATTTTGCTTACTTGTCTTTGTATTTCTGCTTACCTATTTCTCCTCCGGAGAAGCCCAGGCTCTCTCTTAAACATACACTTGTCCTATTTTTTTTAATTGTCTTCACAACTTTCTAAATAAGTTTTAATAAAAAAAAACTTGTTTCATCAAAAAAGAAAAAAATTAGTGTGTTGTAATATGGCATAGTAGAAAAAGAAATAATGCAAGCCAAAATATAATTAGTAAGCAAATAAATACATAAAAGATGACAAAAATCTGATTTTAAACAGAAAAGTTGTCCTTGATAGAAATATAAAGCAATTGAGTCATAAAGATTTTATGTCAATTAGCATATGTTTAAAAATAAATTCTTGTAACAAAATTACTATTAAAAGAGATATATCCCCTTTAGTAAGATTCCTTCCTGTAATAAAATATGTGGCATGCTTATTAAGTTTTATTTGTAAATAAAAAAATGACATGAAACTTCAAGTTTCTGATCAAACAAAAGAGTGTTTTTATCAGAACTTTCTAGAAAGAAAGTAACTTTCTTATTGTGTTCCACAAAGGAGAGCATTATTTCCCTGTTATTTTTCCTTCCACATTTTGTTTGGTCTTGAGCCAAAAGAGGAAATAGAGTCTGAGTGCCAGAACTTGGAAATACAATTATGAGCCTTCCTTGAACTAGCTGGCTCTAAGCAGACAGAGCTCTTTCTCTAGGAAGTTGCAATCCATAAACTTAAATGATCGTGTGTGTGTGTGTGTGTGTGTGTGTGTGTGTGTGTGTGTGTGTGTGTGTGTGTGTGTGTGCCAAAAAAAAAATTCCTCTAGCTCTAGATCTAGAGGCACTTATATTTCAAAAGGCTTTTGTTTAGATATGGATACTTATGATGAAATGGCAAAGTATTTTCTCCAAGGCTGGTAGAAATCTCTGGAGAGATAAACATAAAACTCATCTGGCATAGTTGAAATTTAGAGTTATACCTTAAAAGTAATATATACACATTTATTCAATGTATACTCCAAGTAGGAAGTGTTAATAACATATGTAAGAGCTTACATGTGTAAGCTAATGGGAAAATGCTAATAAATTAATTTGTTTTTGTGGAGATTACACTATAGAATAAACTACTTCAGGTTGTTTGCCTTTAAGAAAATCCTGACTTATTAATGTATCTTTCAAATGTAAATTATAACTCATTTCTAGTTATGTTGGGATAGCAGTATTTTCTTTTCTTTTTAATAAGTGGTTGAAAAGCTGTCTGAACCCCAACGCCCTAATTAAACCCCACTTCTTGCTATGCATTTGCTAGAACCGTATTGTAATTGCATAAAAAATATCATAGGAAAAATTAATTCATTTCTATTTGTTTAAGAATCCAAATATAAGAGGTAAAAGTAATCACAGGCGCAGACTTCTAAGAAAAGCTTGACATTAACAGTAACAAAAAATTACATTTCTTTTTTAATCTCCGCACACAAACTCTTTACTTACAGAGAACTTTGACCTCAAAAATTAAATATAACAAGGAATAAATTAACTTTTCCTGAGACCTCTGAGACTTTTGTTTACAAAGGAGAGAAAACAGTTCATTCTGTGTCCAGTCAATAACGATGGTAATTATTTATTTAACATGATGAAGAGGCAGTGATACATAAAATTGAAATACAATTGGACTAATTTTTAGTAAACATTATTATTTTAGGTGTCTATTTTTAAAGTAGCCTATTGTGGAAAAATTCTCTTGCCTTTTTTTTTGAAGACGAGTTAATGACAAAAGTGCTTGTGTGAGAATTTCCCCCTTTTCTTGCCACTCTCAAGCCTGACTGTTCACATCCACTCGAAACACACATAATTACAAAAGATGAGAGCGCAATTATTATCTTTTCTCCACCCTGTATCCTCACAGGTGTCTGGCTACTTTAAGGGAATGAACTAATCACAGAGAGGATCATTATCAGTTCAGCTGCCTCCCTTCCTCACTTACAAACCAAGTCAAACAGAAGTGGCTTACTAATGAAACTCATTTTTCCTTTTTTCTCTCTCACTGTTTATAAAGATAGAAACCATTAAGGAACTCCTGAACAGTGAAGAATGACAATTAAAATTATTTTTTGACCCTTTAATTTGCATGTTTTCTTTTGCTACATTTTTTGCTCATGGTCGGCTCCTCTGCCATTCTGCTTTTCTTGATTATGGATAATCTGAGTGCTAATATTATTTCACAGATCTTTAAACATTTACCTCTGTGTGGATCAGAGTGATCTACTTCCCCTATAAGTAATGATCTATATACAGAACAGTTATAGGGACTCAAAATCCAGGAGACATTTTGTGTAGAAAAGACCAGAGTGGAGGAAAGTTAGAAAACCATGTGCATATATATAAAGTTGGCTATATTATATATATATATATTTTTTTTGCTCAATAGATGAATTATACCCTTCTGTAATTTTTCTTCCTAAGATTACTGTTATATTATTCAGACTACATTGCCTAGTAAATTGTAATTTAACTTTCTAATTTACCTATTTTATCCATTGTAACACAGATGAAAAGAAAATTGAATAAACATTCTATTCTTCTCTGGTATCAAGGTCAAATAAAGTGAATGGAAGAAAAAAACTACCTTGACTTTAATATATAGCAAAAAAACTACCTTGACTTTAATATATAGCAATTGAAATTCGGGGCTAACTTATTTTGAAAATTGCAAGAACAGGGAATGGTGGGAGATGGATAGCTAACATATATCTAAAGGTTCTGAGTGTGTGTGTGTGTGTGTGTGTTTTGTGTGTGTGTGTGCATGGATCAACTGAACAATTTTTTGTCTTTTTCTTCTGCCTTCCTTGGCATCAAAAGAAGGCTTTCTGCACCTACAGGACACTAATTACTTCATTTTTTTCCATTTCTTTTTTTTTATATATAATTTTTTATTTTGATCATAGTGGTTTACATGTTGACAATAATATTTTAGTTAAATATTTACATGACATCAGGGGGGAGTCCCATCACCATATTGTCTTCCCTTCACCTCTGTTTATGTCGTATCTCCCATATCTACTTCCTTCACCCCCAGGGCTGCTAGAATATGTGGTCCCCTATGTACCTATCCTACCACCTAATAGTCTTGCATCTGATTGGTCTAGGTGTCTCCCTATTTTCCCCCTCTAACTGGGAGGTAGGCCTAGCTAATTAAGTTTGTGTGGTTTGGTCTGAAGAAAAGTAGTAAACTGGGGTAAAAGTCTAATACTCCAAAAGTGGGCAGAGTCCTTCTAGAGGTTCTCATCATCGATTTGGGGGGCGTTGGAAAAAGAAAAAAAAAATGAAACATTCAGTTTTGAAAAGTTCTCTTTTCTGTGTGTCAAATTGGTCCAAATGCTTTTGTTCTCTGACCTAGTTACCATTATCAGGAGAATAGAATCTGAGTGTTGATTAAATCAGAAGTTAGAGAGGGATGAGTGGGGGGAAGTCAGTAAACAAACATGCTTGAGCTTCTGATGCCCAAGTCAAAAAAAGAAAAGGATGAGTGAATACTAGCTGTGAGGCTGAAGATTACTTTTTGGCCCCTAAGAGTGAAGTAGTCCTAAAAGTTATTCCAAAGTGATGAATGGTAATGTGTCAGCATTAACTCAATAACCTTTTAAAATTCTTGACTTGGGTCTTTGGCCTCTAGGACTATGAGATGATACATTTTTTTAACAGTAATTTGTTATAGCAATCCTAGAAAATTAAAATTCTGTCCTTCATTTAATAGTAAATATTTTTGCAAGAATAAATTTGTTGAGTAATATGAGAAATCAGTTCCATTTGCTACTCAGTGCCTGGCTAAGGAGCATAAAGCAAGCTATGACTAAAGCCAGGAAAATCATCTTCAAAAGTCTATCTGAATCTTCAAAAAAATGAACATGTAGTTATTGGATTATGGACTACTCTCATCCAACCTGTTGTTATATCTAGGAATAAAAGTAGATCATTGAGAGAGAAAATATAGTGATTAAGGTACATAAAGCTGACCTTGATTCAATCTTTTGCTCAGTCTTCCATAGAGCTTCTTCCTAAAAACTGACTACACTATGAAACAAAGATCTTCACTGCCATAAAGAACCATAAGTATTTGGCTACTTCACCTAATTGTGAAGGGAAATTTGAAATAAGAATAAAATAAATTAATAATTCAGATTATTATAGTGCCACATATCACCATGAGATATGTTTTTGTTGTTAAAAGTTTCTTTAATATATGGGGCCAGAACAATAGCACAGTGGTAGGGCATTTGCCTTGAATGCAGCTGACCCTGAATGAACCTGGGTTCAATCCCTGACATCCCATATGGTCCCCTAAACTAGGATCGATTTCTGTGAGCTTAGCCAGAGTAACCTCTGCTTGTCACCATGTGTAGCCCAAAAGCCAAAAAACAAAACAAAACAAAACAAAAGGTTCCTATAATATATATTCTCCACTCCCACATCCCTGGAAATAAAAACTACTTAAATGGATTGCAATGGAGAGGCTTTCCTTGCTCCATTTTGAGTTTCTTGCCCCTTTATCAAAGATGAATTGAATGTACTTCTCGGGAACATTTTCTGAATACTCAAGTTTATTCTTCTGATCTGAGGGTCTGTCAATACTATTTTATGTTTATTTTATTCTCATAGAATTCTGAAATAATCTATGGCATTAATTCTATTTTGCATAGAAGAGATCTAAGCTAAAGAGATTGTTTTTCTCACTTATAATTAGAGTCAGAAGAAAGCAAGAATATATATTTTCAAGTATGAATATAAAATTATACACCTCTGCACCCTCATCATTCGAATGCACAGTTGAAAAAGAAATCACTCTGATCAGAAGAAATAAGGAGAAAGATACTACAAATTAATTTGAATGAAATTATTTAATTCTTAAATTTAATCTATTTAGCTGGATATTTGCTGTATACCTTCTCTATTTCATGGAGGTGATGAAAATTGTCATTAAATCTGGTACTCTACAGAGGCCAAATTTACAAAAACTCCAAGTTAAAGATTTCCTGATGGCAAAGAAAGTTATTTTTGCAAAGTTGAGCAGATAATTATTGGTGGATTCTGTGAATTTATTTATAGAATTACTGGTTTTCCTTGACCTTATTTATCCTGCAATGGCTTTTCTCCGAGTGGATCCTTCATAGCACCAAATAATTTCTAGGCCTATCAGTAGTGCTGCCTACTCTAGTATGAATTCACTAGGCATAACACTAGATATCAGTATTTCCTGCCTCCAAGGCCTATTCTGCTGGAGTTTATAAAAACTCTATTTTAGGGCCCTTTCAACCAGCCATTCAAAGGAAGGGTTAATTTTAATGAGTTTTTTTTTCAGCTGTTTCTTTGAGAATCAGGCTTTAGATATTGCCCAGGACAAAAGTGATTGTGCCACTGCCCTTGCCTCATTTACATAACTGAGACTGATGAGAAGGGAAGGAAAATGTTTACAATGCAGGAATACAGGAATTCTGGGATTGACTAGGAAGCAAACCAAAAGCAGCTGTCTTGAATAATTAGAAAACAGATACTTCATATGTTTTCATTAGATATTGCTATTATACTACACAAAGCAAAATAGTTTTAATTAAACTGGAATATAGTATATAAATGTATACATTAGTTATAGGGAAAGTAGTTACAACAGTGCAACTGAAGAACTCTTTTTGTTGTTTATTTAGTTTGGGGCCAAACCTGGAAGTGCTGAAGAGTTACTCCTGGTTCTGGAGTTGGGGGTCACTCTTGGAAAGGTTCAAGGTGTCATCTATAGTGCTGTGGATAAAACCTGGATTGACTGTGTCCAATGCAACAATCCTACCTACAATACTATCTCCCATTCCCCAAATCATGGCACTATTTGGTCATAGTATACTAGAAAAGTGATCATTTAATGTGCTACTTCAAAATAAAATCATGATCACATAAAGAACAGAGACACTAAACAGATAACAAATGTGCTAACAAATAAATGACCCTTCAGACTTAATAATAATGCATAAAAATAATAAAAGTCTAAATGTCAATATAGTATCAGGAACCAGAGCATAGCTATAACATTTTATCTATTATTGAGAATTTACTGAAAAAATAATTTAATAATCTTGAAATCAATTGTATCAAATTGTTTGCCAATTCCCATTTATGTATTTTTAATACCTTTTTATTTTGAAATTAATAGTTTCTCATTACTGAGAATATGAGAAAATTTCAATGATCTACTCTTATTCCTTAGACTTAACAACAGGTTGGACAGCTCATCTTCCCTGATTAGTCCATAATCCATTAACCACATGTTTATTCTTTTGGAGGTTCTGATAGACTTTTGTTTTGTAATAAAATTAAAAAAGATGGTTTTCCTGGCTCTAGTCATAGCTTTCTTTATGCTCTTTGGCCAGGCACTGAGTAGCAAATGGAACTGATTTCTCATATCACTCAACACATACATACTTTTACAAATATTTACCATTAAATGAAGGACAGAATTTTAATTTTCTAGGATTGCTATGACAAATTACTATTAAAAAGAAATGTATCATCTCACATTCCTAGAGTCCCAAGACCCAAGTCAAGATGTTGACATTTTTGCTTGTTCTGGATATTCTAAGAAAAGATCCACCTCATGATCAGCTTCTCGTCGTTGATGGGAATCTTTGATGATGTTTGGCTTTTGAATATATCACTGAAATCTCTAACTCTGTCTTTACAATCCTTTCTTGTCTGTGTACGAAATATATTCCTTCTGTTTTTGAGGGAGGCAGAAATTAGTTTCAGGAATCACAACCAGAAATATGGGATGCTGAAAATCAACTCAGGTTGTCCAAATGCAAGGTAAGTGCCCTACTCCCTGTATTATCTCTTTGGTTCTGTGCTGTCTTCTTTTCTCTACTTTATAAAGACATGCACACTGAATACTAATTCAGTATGATTTCACCTAGAGCCTAACCTAATTTAAGTATAAAAAAATACCCCTTATTTTATAAAAACTACAGTCAAAATTTGTTGGTGGGCATGAAGTTTTAGGAAATGTTATTAAATACATTGCACAAGTGAAATGGTATTTGGCTTGATAGACTATGAGATATTTAGATCTCATAGTTAGTTTAGGATACATTCTATCTCCCACTGTTGTCTAGTATATTTGATTTTATTTAAATAAAGCCCTAATTAAAGCTCAAGATCAGAAATTTGGCCAAATCTTCTATGTTGATAACATGTATTTGAGCAATATCTTTAGACTGTGTGCAGAAAAAGTCTAGTCTTTGAATGTTTCAGGGTTGAGATAAGAAGTATGGAAGCTGCTAATTTAATGATCCTTTGTTTAGAGTAACTGGACTTTTTCCTAATTGGCATAGTGTGATTTGAAAAGTACGTATCAAGCCTTGCTTGTCCCAAACAATTTTTTATCTTTTTTTCTTTCAAAAAATATTTTAAAGGTAAATTTTGAAATTAAAGTTTTCCAAAAAAATATTTCACACAAAATTGACTCTGTTATCAACTAACAAAGATTGAAGGGCATGACTTATAGTAAATATTGATGGTTTTCATTTTATTCGATTGTGAGTGGGTTAGAGCCCCAATATACTCTTTTAGGAGATATTTCTACCACTTTTGCTTTTTTAGTTTTGTTGAGTCCATCCATCATTGCTCATGGTCAAATCCTGGCCCTCTGCTCAGAGCTTACTCTTAAGCTATGCTCTGGGTTTATTCCTTGTGGTGTTCATGGAGTCATGCATGGTACCAGGGATTTGAGACAGCATCTGCCCCATGCATGACAAGCAAATTAACCCCTGTACTCTCTCCTTGAAGCCATTGGCTTCAAATTGGATGATGCCACAAGTTATCAATATAGTCTAAGAACTTAGCAAAGCATTTTATGAAAGGATATCACTTAAATACTTAGTAAGCAATCTCAGCCCAGAATCAGTTCCTACTGCCAAATAATGAATACAACCTACCTGGGGCTATGAAACACTATCAACCAAATATTGGTTAAAGTTTCATGAACTCACATTTAGGCTAGTAGGTCTTCAATAATCTCAAAGTAGTGAGTTGTTGGGGCTTTCTTAAGTCTCACATTTGTTTTTGAATAACCCACATACTAAGCTGAGCAAATCTGTTTGTGAAATGCAATCATAAATATGAGCTTTTGTTATTTAAATGGATTCTTCATACGCCATACCTTGCAAAGCCTATTAAAACTATAGAACAGAAATCTTTGTTCTCAGAAATGACAGATGTCTTAAATCAAAACAAAGCAAAATAATAATAAAATAGCCAACTTCCCCCAAATGGCATCTTTTTATACTAGATAAAGAATAGATACATATACTTTACCTTCATCCTAATGCCATATGTGGAAGTTAAAAATTTTAAA
Source organism: Suncus etruscus (assembly GCF_024139225.1). Taxonomy (NCBI): domain Eukaryota; kingdom Metazoa; phylum Chordata; class Mammalia; order Eulipotyphla; family Soricidae; genus Suncus; species Suncus etruscus. The sequence continues at coordinate 5,700,790 of NC_064857.1, forward strand.
AAGGCTCTTTGCTTACTTACTGCTCTATCTTGATGAATAGATTACTTCTTTTACAGTTAGTTGATTTGGAATTCTCATTATGTAGAAATTTCTCTGAGTCAGTTAGTATGAATTATATCAATTCCTGTGGTTACTGTTTCTATTTACTATACCTACTGTCATAAGCAAATAAAGAGTAATTCTGTGTTCCACATTATCTGATGTTATTTTCATCATAAAGACAGTATTAGTTATGTGTGATTCTCATTTCTAATTCATTTTGTTGCCTTGATTTAAGTGTTTTTTTTTGGGGGGGTATTCAAAAAAAAAAAGGAGAAAATGTAAATGTACCTTCATTTAAGCAAGCTTTTATTCCAAATGGGCATAACCCTTAACACTGGCATTATGATTAGGGGCTTCATGATGTTGGTGCAGAGATAAAAATTTGTTTAAGAGAGTAAGTGATGACTTGCTTTTCTTGAACTGTAGTTCAGATATAGGGTGGAACAAATTAGCTGCAGAACAAACCAATTGTTTGTTATGGAGTGTGAATTCAGTCAAGGTCCTAGATTCTCAGATATAAAATCACATGAATCAATGTGTGTAAGATCATTTGGACCTTTACATGAAACTTTATAGATATTGGCTGTTAAACAAGTATAGAGGTTTCAGTTCAGGCTTTCAAATTTCATCATTTTTTTTTTTTACTTTTCCAACACAGATATTGAATGTTTTTTTTTTTGGGTGAAGCATAATATTTTATATTGTGATTTATTTAGAGAAAGGTGCTGTAAAGAAAGATATAAGTATGTTTTTTTAGAAAAAACACATGCTTCTCCAAAGTGTAAATAAACAATTAAAGAAACAAAAGACAAGCAAAATGAGTTTGAAAAGCACCCAGGGCAGACATTGTGTTGCATTATTTTGCTTTTGCTTTTGGTTTTAACTTTTATCTGACCAGTTATTTCACCTATCTGTGTCTCACTTGCCTTTTCTGCAGAATGGCAATGATAAAACACTTCTTTCTTCATAGGTTAGAAAGAACAGCAAATTTGTACATGTAAACTAGATTTGGATTCAGTAAACACTAAACTGAACACTAAACATATCACTACGATCCCAGAAAGGATCTGAACTAGAATTGAATACACTCTTCAAGATTGATTCTTGGCATGTGAAGATAGGATCTTATTTGTGAGGTGTTCATTGCTGAGATCAGCCTAAAACATTAATTGACACAATAAACATTGAACAAATAATTGCAAACATGCTGGTAACTTTTGAGTTTTCAGTTGTTTCCATGTTTATTGCTTTTATTGAAACAAGTTTAGTATATTTCCTCTTTAGGCTTGCTAAATCTGGTTAACTTAAATACCAATTAAAATACAATGAAATATTTACTTCTGAGAAATAAGCCTTGGAGAAGAAAGTTATATTGGCAAAACTGTACGCCCTTTATTTATTCTCATATTTTTTTATCATTTTAGTAAGCATTTATATTTATTTATAACTGACTAAGTTTGATTAAGCTCTAAATAATTCAATTTGTCTTTTTTTAATATTTAAATACTAAGTTGAACATATGACCATCATCCCAAGTACAAATTTTAATCTTGAAAAAAGGATCTTTAAGAGATTACGCTTTGAATGTGAATTTTAAATTTAGTGTTGCATAATGTTTGGCATTGAATACATTTTAGTGTATTATATAAAATAATGTAGTAAGTGTCTACTTTGTTAAAAGAAATATATATATAATAATGTATTTGGTTTCCGGGAAGCAGAAAAATGCAAGAATTATATATATTAAATGTGTATTCATAAGTTATATATAGTGCATACATTATATGTATCCCTACAGTTGGATACACTGTGCATTAAAAGAAAATTAGGATGTATTTCATCAAGGATGTATTTATTTATCTGGGCCTTAAAGAAAGTCTAAGAAAAATATTTTGATAAGCAGTGTTGTTCTATACTCATTATGCATATTATATCTAACACACTATTTTTGAGACCTAGCATATAAGGACATGATTTTTTTAAAGTTATAATCTAAATACTTATTTATGAAATGGATTTCTTAATTTTATTTGTTGTGTTTTTGAGCAATGTCTGATATTCTTAATTTATAGCAGTATATTTTCCTTACATGTGTGATCCTTGGCTATCTTGGTCATATCTTTCTCCACATGCTAAAGAAATGCCTCCTTAATCTGATTATATCTAAATATATTATAAGAGGTCATCATTGCCCTGTGAATAAACTAATTTACTGATTTATAGAGCATTTTACATGGTTTTATCTTTGAATTACTCTCTATTTGACTAGCCTTCATATGACACAACTGATACACATTTTCTTTTTTTTATTAGTTTTTTTTAATATAAACACCTTGATTACAAATATGATTGTTGCTGATTTCAGTCATGTACAGAACATTCCCCTTCATCAATGCAACATTCCCATCACCAATGTCCCAAATCTCCCTCCTCCCCACCACACCCCAGCCTGTACTCTAGACAGGCTTTCTACTTCCCTCACTCATTCACATTGTTATGATAGTTCTCAATGTAGTTATTTCTCTAACTGCACTCACCACTCTTTGTGGTGAGCTTCATGTCGTGAGCTGGACCTTCCAGCCCTCCTCTCTTTGTCTCTGAGAATTATTTGCAAAAATATTTTTTATTTTTCTTAAAACCCATAGATAAGTGAGACTATTCTGCGTCTCTCTCCCTCTGACTTATTTCACTCAGCATAATAGACTCCATGTACATCCATGTATAGGAAAATTTCATGACTTCATCTTTCCTGGCGGCTGGATAATATTCCAATGTGTATATGTACCACAGTTTCTTTAGCTATTCATCTGTTGAAGGGCATCTTGGTTGTTTCCAGAGTCTGGCTATTGTTAGTAGTGGTGCAATGAATATAGATGAGAGGAAGGGATTTTTGTTTTGTATTTTTGTTTTCGTAGGCTATATTCCTAGGAATGGTATAGCTGGATCATATGGAGCTCAATTTCCAGCTTTTAGAGGAATCTCCATATCGCTTTCCATAAAGATTGGGCTAGGCGGCATTCCCACCAGCAGTGAATAAGAGTTTCTTTCTCTTCACATTCCCGTCAGCACTGCTTGTTCTCATTCTTTGTGATGTTGATATGCATTTTCTTGCTAAAGTTTTGCTATTTATAAAGCTCTACCATTTCTCTTCATTTTTGCTTTCTGCCTGTACTGTGGTTGATTCATCAATTTTTACACATGCACTATTTAAAATTAATCTATTAAATTATTGGAAAAAAATTAATGCCATATTATAGTCACAAAGAATAGGATTAGTTGCCATATGTAGCAAATGACTATTTAGAGAAATATGACAACTAAGACAAATGGGATTTGAAAAAAAGACATCTGTATATGTCTTGAAAAAAATGAAGGCATTCTCAATTTTTTGCTTCTGAAAAGTTAGACCCTGAAATCTTACTCATTCACACATTTGTTAAAGGAAGTTTAATGATATTTAAAGAAATTTGTCTACTCTTCACACATTTAACATGAAACATTCTTTATGGTCTTTTTCTTTTTCTAGTGCCAAAGATCAAACTTAAGACTTCACCTAACCTTCTTCAAATGCTTCCAAGAATTGGACTAGCATTTTCTACGTATTATTAAATGTTAAAAAATAAGTATGTGTCATCTTTATAATAGTATTCAACCAATAATCATCCTAACTTTAAATGCTTCTGGAGACACAAATATTCAGTATGCAACATATCTGTCAATCTAGCATGAAAATAAAGTAGATTCTGATATTTTTAACTTTGTTATAACCTATATATTATATATACTATATAATTAAATATTATATTGTGGTGAAATTAAATGCTCCCTGCCAAAACATATCTGAATTTTCCTCTAACTTGCTCATAACTTTTCATATACTTTTTGCTTGTTTGTTTGGACCACACCAAATAATGCTTAGGAATTATTTCTGGCTCTGCATTCAGAAATTCTTCTTGATGGTGCTCAGGGGACCATATGGAGTGCTGGAGATTATACCCAGATTGGCCATTTGCAAGAGAGATGCCCCACATACCGTACTATCACTTTGTCCTCAAATTTCCCTTTATTTAAAATGCCTCTTGTTATATCCCATTCTATTCTATTTTCACATATTAATTAAAGTTTCAGTTAATTTTTTTGTTTATTTTGTGGGGGGGGGCCACATGATGATGCTCAGGGGTTACCCCTGGCTATGGCTCAGAAATCGTTCCTGGCTTGGGGGACCATATGGGACACCGGGGATAGAACAAACCGTGGTATCTCCTAGGTTAGTGCATGCAAGGCAAACACCCTACCACTTGCACCAACACTCTGGCCCCTAGCCAATATTATTCTTAAAGGTGAAGACCCAAAAGAATATCCACTGTAATCAGGAACAAGTAAAAGTTGTCTATTGTTTGCACTCTTTGTTGTTGTTGTTTGTTGTTGTTGTTGTTTTATGTTTTGGGGCCATACTCAGTGATGCTTGGGTTACTCCTGACTATGTGCTCAGAAATTGCTCCTGATTGGGGGAATATATGGTACACTGGGGGATCAAACTGCAGTTCGTCCTAGGTTAGCACGTGCAAGGCAGGTGCCTTCCCACTGTGCCACCGCTCTGACCCCAATTCTAGTTAATTTTGTAACTTGAAATATTTAGACTTATTTTTTCATTAAAAATATACATTTCCATAGGGATATCAATAATGAACTAATCCCTCATCATTGTAATAATTTGGGGGGAACATGATGACTAAGTTCCTCGATGAATTTGTTATTATTCCCATCCCCAACAAGTAGCAGATAGACTAAATATAGAGTAAGCACATGGAAAGTCTAGAGTGGTGTGTCATAGTCTTGAAAAGCCTCTGTAGACTTGCATAACTGGAATAATTTTGGGTGAAACTATGCATAGTATGATAGGGAATCAATCTCTGAAAACAGCTGATTTTTCACCCTGACCAACTGAAATTTTTAGGCAATTGCCTACTTTCTTTCTTTCTTTCTTTCTTTCTTTCTTTCTTTCTTTCTTTCTTTCTTTCTTTCTTTCTTTCTTTCTTTCTTTCTTTCTTTCTTTCTTTCTTTCTTTCTTTCTTTCTTTCTTTTTCTTTCTTTCTTTCTTTCTTTCTTTCTTTCTTTCTTTCTTTCTTTCTTTCTTCTTTTCTTTCTTTCTTTCTTTCTTTCTTTCTTTCTTTCTTTCTTTCTTTCTTTCTTTCTTTCTTTCTTTCTTTCTTTCTTTCTTTCTTTCTTTCTTTCTTTCTTTCTTTCTTTCTTTCTTTCTTTCTTTCTTTCTTTCTTTCTTTCTTCTTTTTTTTTTTGGAAGGGGGCACACCTGGGATGCTCAGGGATTACTCCTGGCTATGTACTCAGAAATCTCTCCTGGTTTGGGGACTATACGGGGCTCCAGGGGATTGAACTGCGGTCTGTCCTAGGCTAACATGCGCAAGACCGATGCCTTACCACTTGTGCCACTGCTCAGGCCCCAATTGCCTACTTTCCTAATATCATATCTGTCCTTCTTAGGTAGAGTGGAGATATTTAGCCACTGAGTATTTCAATAGACTGTAGAGAATGACACTGAATTCGGAAAGAATAAGATAGAGTTCCAAATGCAAATTCTGCCCTAAGGTAATAGAAAAAGTCACCTGGTAAACCACGTGACTAATAATTCCTTTAGAAGGATAAAGGTACTATTTACTCTCTAGACACAAATGCTTGACCTCTGGACTCAGTCCAGTTTTTGCATCTTTACAACATTCCTTCTCTAAAACAGGGAGTTACTAGTATTTACCTCCTACAATTAATGGGAGGATGAAATGAGCTACTATAAGAAAGAAAAATGTAATCAGCATTTTAATGCACAGAAAATATTTAATACATATATTTTGTTTATAAAAAAACCCACATATTAACAACTTCTATCACCTCATGATGTTTTTAACTAAACTTCACATTCATTTTTGTAACCAAATGAGAATTATGATTGGTAAAAATTGCATGTGTCCCTGCTTGTGTTAAACTTTTCTTCTTTCCCATGAAGAAGTTTTTTTATTTTTCATAATTTTATTTTTTTGCAGTCCATCAGATATCAGTGAATAAATGACCCTCAAAGATGTCTCGGCCACAAACAGAACATTGCTTTCTTCCAAGATTCCCATGGAAACAAAGCCATAGGAAAGAGGGAGGAACAGTGGGGAGGAGATGAAGAAGACTGGCTTGCAGTGATATATATTTTTTCTCCATGCAGGCACTAAGGTTGGAAATGATACTTTCTCAGTAATTTTAACCTATCCTCTGTGATTATACTTCTCTTCTGAGAAGCCACTAAATAATTTTTTGGTCACACAATTTTATATACTTATTGGTAGAATAAAAACCCCACAAATCTTATTGTAGTGGCAATCTCTCACTACTCCCACACTTCTTCTTTTACCCTGCTTCTGCTTTTTCTATTTTCTCCAGTCCTGCACTTTTTCATCATCATTTAGATCTAGTGTCTGTTTCTTAGCTATTTGCTCGATTTGATCATTATTTCTACACTGAAATTTGATTCACAATTCTTTCTTTCTTCTCTCTGACTTCATGCCATAATAGGTGTGTGCCCACTTGCTATTCTTTCTCTATGTCTCATTTACTTCAATGACTTTAATAAAATGTATGGGCTACTTCTTCTATTTCCTCTAATCACTTTCAAGCAGTCATCATCCTTAAATATTTAGCTTCTATTTATTTCCATTCACAGACCACGTTTAGGATCAAACAGAGGTGTCAACGTTCCTTTATACCTTTTTTTTCTTCTTGATTCCTCATCATGTTTCTTTGCATCTGCATAGAATTTCCTCAGAAATTTCCCTGGAATCACTTTCTAAATTCTGTATCTATTTTTTTCTTCCTCCAGGACTGTAGGTTTCTGCTTCATTATTTAATATTTTTCTTTTTATTTCTGCTTATGCTATCTATTTTTTATCTCAATTTTTCTTTATTCATGTAAGAACATGTTTGATCACATGTTGATATAAAATTCTGCTGTAAGGAAGTAGATAATGTAAATCTTTAACCATAACTTCTCCAAAATTCCTGTTACAGTCTGGTAGGATTAAAAAGTAAAGACAAATTCCTTTAAAATGAGTAATATATGGTGTGATGTATACAGGCCAAAAGAAAGATAAATCTTATTCTCTAAGTTTTTGTTTGTTGTTGTTGGCTTTTGCTACACTCAGCAGAACTCAAGGCATATTCCTAGCTCTGCACTCAAGTATAAGTCCTGACAAGGCTTGTGGGGGCTAAATCAAGGCAGGCTAGATCAAGTACAAAATAAACACCCTATCTGCTATATTATACCGCTGTCCCCAAATCTTATTCTTTCAGCAGAAATGGTCTTCACAGGATTAAAAATTAACATAAATCTTAGAACTCTGATTTTCTTTAATTGCTATTCAAAGTGTGGTCCATGGATTAATAAGACATAAAGTAAATGATTGTAAGAAATGCACAGTCTTTGGTTCCATCTAAAACATTTTTAAAAGATCTATGCACATCAAAATTAAAAAACATTGTGAGGCCTAAAAGAGCACAGTGGTAGGGCATTTGCTTTGCATGCAGCTGACCCAGGATGGACCTACGTTTGATCCCCTGGCATACCATATGGTCCCCCAAGCTAGGAGCAATTTCTGAGTGCAAAGCCAGGAGTAAATCCTGAGCGCCACCGGGTGTGGCCTAAAAAACAAAGAATAATTATTGGACTTTGATTTTAATTCACAGATTAATCATACAAATTTTGGCAAGTCACAGGACATTTGGATCTTTAATTTTATATTTATGAGATATGGGTAATAATACATGGGATTAAATAGTAATGTTTTGATATTAACATTAAAAGGTGATTCATTTACATTTTATTTTTTAAGTTTTATTGATCCTCCCATCTTTTGATCCATTTATCCATTAATTTCGTTTTAACCGATTGTTTATATTCTGGGTGTTGGGAAGGTACTTCATATCTAAGTGTGGGTACCACTCTATTAAGTATCTCACTCTATAAGACAATAACCCAAATTTGCTATAAATAATGATTGAATGCATAATCAATAGCAGGCACCATTCTTTACTTAACCCACTCTTACTTTGTTTCTCCAGAGAACTGAGACTTTAAGAAGCCAAGTATCTTCTGAAGGATTTTCAGTGAGACATGGCAGACACACACTGTAATAGAGTCAACTCATATAAATAATAGAGCAAACACAATGCAAAACTTTTGATCCTAGCTGAATCAAGAACTGAATAGCTTTACTGGCATCCCTTCTGCCCACAGGGTTTCCAGTTTGCCTCTTCTCTGAGAAATACATTCCTTCTTCCATGTGCTGTTTCTCTGGTACAGATGCTTCCCAGCTGGAGCTGGGATTGAGAAGTCACCTGCAAAATGTTGAGACTCACTTTCATTGCATTCCCGTAAGAAAAAAAAAAATTCTGTGGCTGAATTTTCCAGCTTGCTTTAACTCTACAGCAGCCATTTAGTCTCTGTTGGTTCTGTTTTGGGGGTGACTTTATTTTATGTGTTATTTTTTTCCTTAAAATTTAAGGGCATGTATCTTCATGAAAAGAACAAAGAAAGAAAAACAACTTGTAAATTATCACAAGAAAAAAAAAACCGCTAAAAGCAATAAGTTTGCTGACAGATGGCAGAATCTGTTGAAAAGCGAGTACCATATTTACTAAGTCTAAGCCATTCTGTAAGCCAAAAAAGTGTTATCTAATTCTATCCCCTGTGTATGTGTATGTTTTGGAATAAACAGATGCCTAATGAAGATTGTGTCTAGTGCAGTTTTAGAGGAACCTGGATAAACTCAGGTTCTGAGGCAAGGGTTGATTTTGATAAATATCTGTGCAAAGTAGAATCTATCGCAAATAAAGTTGCCAGAGCAAAAACAGCATTAAAATGCTGTCAAAGCAGCAACATGATTTTTTAAAAACAACATACTCCAGTATTATTGTATCATATGAATTTGTTTTTAAAATCCTTTCTATTATTTTATCTGGAGAGGTACTAAAGTAGAGAGGCATCTGGCCTTGCAAACAGGTGAGGTTCAATTCCCAGCATCTCATGTGGTCTCCCAAGTCCCTTCCGAAGTGTCTTAAGGGAAAAGCCAGAAATACTTTCTGAAAACTGCCATGTGTGACCCCAAACAAAACATTTTCCTATTGGTGGCAAGAAAGGGTCATGGATGAAGGGTGGTATACATTCTAAGATTAAACTCAGTCATAAAAAAATTGGAAATCATGGTTTTTAAATAAAAGGCAAATAATATAAAGAAAAAATTTAAATAAATCTCTATTATTTATATAATTTTATAACTAAGTGTCCTAAAAAAGGAGGAGGACATTTGACTTGGCATCATTAGAAAAATGGATATGTGCCCCGTAAGTATAACCTATTTGAATATTATTAAGGTTTTTCCTTCCTTCCTTCCTTCCTTCCTTCCTTCCTTCCTTCCTTCCTTCCTTCCTTCCTTCCTTTCTTCCTTCCTTCCTTCCTTTTTCCTTCCTTTGTTCCTCCCTTTCTTCCTCTCTTCCTTCCTACCCTCCTTCCTCCCTTTTCCCTTTCTTCTTTCCTTTCCTTCTCTTTCTTCTTTCCTTCCTTCTCTCCCTCCCTCCTTCATTCCTTCCTCCCTCCCTCCTTCCTTTCTTCTTTCCTTCCTTACCTCCCTTCTTCCTCCCTTCCTCCCTCCCTCCTTCCTTTCTTCGTTCCTTTCTTCCTTCCACCCTTTCTCCCTTCATTCTTTCCTTCCTTCTTTCCTTCCTTTGTTCCTCCCTTTCTTCCTCTTCCTTCCCTCTTTCCTCTCTTTCTACCTTCCTTCTTTCTTTTCTTTTCCTTCCTCCTTCCCTCCTTCCTTCTTCCCTCCTTCATCCTTCCCTTCTTTCCTTCCTTCCCGCATTCCTTCCTTCCAATTTTCTCCCTCCTTCTCTCTCTCCCTTTCTTTTTTACTCCCTCCCTCTCTCCTCTTCTTTTCTTCCTTCCTTCCTTCCTTCCTTCCTTCCTTCCTTCCTTCCTTCCTTCCTTCCTTCCTTCCTTCCTTCCTTCCTTCCTTCCTTCCTTCCTTCCTTCCTTCCTTCCTTCCTTCCTTCCTTCCTTCCTTCCTTCCTTCCTTCCTTCCTTCCTTCCTCCTTCCCTCCCTTCTCACCTTCTTCCTTACCTCCCTCCCTCCCTAACTGCCTGCCTGCCTCTCTTCCGTCCTCCTATATTTGTTTGTGCTTTTTATTGTTCATTTTTTCTTTCCCTTTCTACATCATACTTGTAGTTATGAGTGTTCCCAGTGTGGTCCTCAAGGGCCACACCCAGTTGTCATGCTGGGGACCATGTAGTGCCAGACATCAAGCTGAGGAGTTTTATTGTGCAATGTATAAACTCTAGCCTTCGAGTTATCCACTTCTATCGTGTCCTGATAGCATTTAATGCAACACAGGAACAAATATAAACTTGCTTTTGTTGCATCGGATGCAGTTATGCTATAACTTTTTATCCTCAAATTCTTCATCCAAACATAGTTTTCTAAAAGAAAGAAGTGCTGATCCTACTACTGTCTTATTTTGAATCCTGAATTTTGAAGCTGAATTCAGATGAGTTGTATCATGATCCTGTTTGAGCCACAAAGAATAAACTCTGAGAGACTGTATCCATAAAAAGAACTTAAAATAGCCCCAGAGTATAAGCACGCAACACATGCATTCTGGTTTCTAGAAAGTAGACTTAGTAAGTATTATTTAACACTCTCTGTGTGTTTTCTTAAGTCAAACTTTGGGAGCAGTGATTTGTGCAAGATTAACATAAATTCATTTCTTTTCATTGGGTGTCCAACTCATTAGAGAAAGACCCAAGTATTTTTTTTACCTTTTCATATTTATATAAGTAAATAGAATAAAAATAGACTGAAGAGATGATAATATAGCAAGTATGACATTTGCTTTGCATCTGGCCAACCCTGGTAAATCCCCAGCATTGTAAATGATGCTCTGAGCACCACCAGGGATAGTCCCAAAATAAAAAAGAAAAGGAATGAATGCAAGTAGTAAATGATTTAACTAACTTTACATACTAAAAAAACCCCTCAAAATAAAGCATGAAGAGACTGAGAAAAAGAAAGTGCTACTATGCTAGAAGGAAAATTCACTAAAAAGTTCTTGTAGTCCTCAATGTGTCCAGGTTAATCAGAGAACTCCAAAGTACAGGAGGCCAAAATGACAGATCAAAGCTAAATAAATATCCAATTAAAATGGAAGCTATTCAAAATCCTCCCCTGATTTCCAGGTCACTAGATAGGAAAGCAGATAAGATATAAACTCTCATTTGGCCTCATTGACATTTCTAGAACCTAACACCTTATCATTGCCCAATATACAGTCTTTTCACATGCACATGGAACATGTATGACAGCTCACTGACCTTAAATCCTTATTTTGATAATTTAGGAGCATGAATTTTAAGATGGATTTTAAAACTATTTAATCACTATGATGTACAATTCCATAATGCCATTTTCACTTACAGTGTTTCGGCATACAACATTCCAACACCACGCGTTTCCAACAGAGTCTTGGTTCCTTTCAGGGTTCTCACACTCACACACTCACAAATTTAAACACTCACCCCTCCACCCCCATCTCACTGTCCTAGTAAACTTCATTCTGTAGACCAGTTAGTAGATTCCGTTGCTTTGGGCCATTTGTTGTTCTTTCTGCTGGCTATTGACTTCCTGAAATGAATTTATCTCTTGCCTCTTCTTCAAAGAGTGTCATGAGCTAATGGCATCCCCTTATAGAAGGAATGTTGTGTAGAACTTCTAGAAGTGTATGCCACTTCAAAGGGGCAGCTAAGAGCTGATGATCAGCTGTGGCAACCCCAGTGCATCCAGCTCTCTTGTCTCTATACAGGACAAGTTGTGAGCTCCCACTCATGTTACTGAACTCTGTAGAGAATGAGACAAAGACTATAAAAATAAAAATAGTTGTCTTCCTCTCTACTCCCTCTGCTAGGGATAGTAGAGCTCTCTCACTCACTCCCAATTTTCTCAGTGTGTGTGTGTGTGTGTGTGTGTGTGTGTGTGTGTGTGTGTGTGTGTGTGTGTGTGTGTATAGGAAGGTAAGAAGGAAGTAAGTTTTGCCAATAAATTTAGTTCATCTTACCCAGGAGGAGGTAAGCAAACTCAAGCCTACTCACTTCAGGCTTTGTTTCTGTGACATATAAATTTCTCATAGTGACAGGAGAGAATCCAGAGACTACATTTTTATCAAAAGAAAAGCTTTGATTTCCATGAAGTTGAGTCTAAACCCTTTATTAATTCCTGGTTACCAGTGGAGTTGAGTTACCACCATAAAGTAGGCAGATCTAATTCTGTCAAGCCAGTTATTGACAGACACTTTCCAGGTGCTGGGCAGTCCTTGTTCCTTTTCTCTCAGATACAGAAAGTTCTAGTTCATAAAAAGGTCTCTGGGGAAAATACTTGACTCCTTTAGATAGGTTCAATTTATATTCAAATATAAGTGTCTAGGTTTGGTTTTCTTTCTTCTTCTTTTTTTTTTTTTTCCTTTCCAGTAATTTGCTGAGCTGTGTTCTGCTGTACCACTTGGCAAACTACCTAACCTTTCTGAACTGGAATTTAGAAAATTCCAGAATACTTGACACATTTCTCCCAAAATGTTACTTGAATTAATGAATGATTCAACAAAAGTGTTTTATGATTTTTAAGAAAGAAAGTACAATTTTTTTTAACAAGTACTGGGCAATATTCACTAATTCTTCTTAAACACTCTGCTCATTTATCCTAGCATTCTATTTTAAATAAATATTCCAGTTTTTTTCTTTGTTTGACTTCTTATTTAAGTTATGTTTATTTCTCTTTGCAGAAAGTTGCCCTCTACATGCCTTGAGTTGAAAACTCAAAGTCCGAATAAGTTAAACCCAATTTATTGGTTTAAATTCCTTCTATTTCATACTCTTCTAGGTTAAAGCTCAAATATTTTTAAATGTCAAACAGATAAACATTTGACCAAGAATCCTATTTAGTAGACTAAGTTCCATACCTGAAATCAATCTCTAATGTCACTGATGAAAAATCCCGGATTTTCCACCCTCAACTCATAACCCTAACCACTGCACACTTCAATGATTTATTTTGTGATTTTGTTTTAGGATTTCACTTTTGGGTAAAACTCGGAAGTGTTCAAAGCTGATTCATGGCTTAGTGCTTGGAGGCTTGGGGATATCAGTTCACTCTTGGTAATACTCAGGGTACCATGGAGTTCCAGGGTGCTACTCAGGGACTGGGATGGAACCCATGTTCAAAGCATGAACGTTAGCCTGTTTTCATATTTCCTGCACCTATAATTAGGCCTATATGCTAGTCAGAAGACTCACTCATGACAAAACACTGTAACTACTGAAAGTATAAGCGATTATTTTTCCTGTTGGACCCCTCCAGTCCTACACATCACTGCCTATTTGCTTCATTTTCCACTTTTAAATACCTTCCTTGCTTTTTATCATACATTTATTTTTATCCTTCAATTATTTTTAAACTTTACAAAAAAAAAAAACTTGCCATACCAGCCCCCATCCTATTTTTTTTTTAATTTGGCATAGTTTTGTTTTTTCGTTTTTCTTTTTCTTTCTTTCTTCTTTTAAATTTAAATTCATAGCTTCTACAGTGGAACATCTACCTCTTGTTTTTTTTTTTTTAACAGAACCACAGAACACAAATCAACTTGTTCTGCCTTATAAATTGAGATAAAAAAATGGAGGGTACCAGGGACAAGCAGTTTCATGAACATTGAGTGGAAATAAAAATATCAGCCTTAAATACCCGACCCAGAGTCAACAACAATAGAGTCAAGAGTCCCAAACTACAACAAGCTATAGGCAAAATAGACTTGTTACACTAGCAGTTCATGGAATAAGGATGGAGGTCTGGGATGCATTCGGGGAGGAGTGGTGAAGGGAGGTCAACACTGCTGATCGGAATGGCCCTAATTCACGGTCACCATGTACCTTAAATATAACTGTGAAAGACTTGCAATTCACATTGAACTCAATACAAATTATAAAAAAACAAACAACTTCACATGAGTTGAAAGATATGACAAGCATGCCTGGCACATGTGAAGCCTCAAGCACCAGGACCTCTAAAACACATCGCTTCATGGAGATCCGCCCTAAGAAGCCATCTGAATCACCACCACATTGAAAGGCTTAGGGACTGCCCCTGTATCCCTGAGCACTGCTGTAGATGACTCCTAAAAATTAAAATTTTTATTCTAATTTTTTATTCTTCCCATAATTAATGGTTGACATTCTTTTTTTTTCGGTGGGGGGGGGTTTAGGGCCACACCTGGTCAGGGATTACTCCTGTCTATGTGCTCAGAAATAACTCCTGGCTTGGGGGACCAAATGAACAGTGTGGAATTGAACTGCCCAGGTAAGGCAGACACCTTACCACTTGCGCCACCACTTTGGCCCCTTATTCTCTCTATTCTTTGTGGAATACTATTATAGCCTTAAGGAGCTTTTATTCATTATGTTATATATGACATTATTATTATTATTTTCTACACCACTCCCAGCTTTCTCTTTCTCTTTCTCCTTATTCTCTCTATTTCTATTTCTCTTGTTTTGGGCCATGCCTGGCTGTCTTCAGGGGCTACTCCTGGCAGATTTTGGTAGGCCAAATAGGTGTGCTGAGATTGAATGTTGCCTGCGTGTGAGGAAAGTGTCTTGCCCACTAAAATATCACTCCAGCTTCCAGCTGGCTTTATTATTTGATCTCTTTTATGAAGTTTTATTTGTTTCATTTCTTCCTCACTCTTACAGCTTGCAACTCAAGTCTGTTCATTGTAACTGTGAGGTTGTTTTTGTTTAGATGCCATATATAAGCAGATCATCTGGTGTTTGTATGTTTCTGCCTGCATTATTTAATGAATCATGTAGCAAATAGCAAGATTTCAATTTTTATGATTGAATAAGACCTAGATAGATGTTCACAGATACAAATATTATATCATTTTCATAGTTATTTTATACATTTTTATTTCAAGTAGCAGTACATTGTGTTCCCTTTCCTCCATAATTAACTTTTCTGATATTGAAATTTAAATGATTTGTCGTAGTAGGATCCCATAAAGCTGACTTTTGTGTCTTCTGGATGTGATTCCATTATTCCCCCTCTCCATCTTTTTGTTTTGTTTTGTTTTGTTTTGGGTCACATCCAGTGATGCTCAGGGGTTATTCCTATCAATCAGCTCAGAAATCACTCCTGACTTGGGGGACCACATGGGACACTGGGGGATCAAACCCTGGTTTGTCCTAGGCTAGCACTGGCTAGGCAAATGCCTGACTGCTTGCACCACAGCTCCGTCCCCCCTACCATTTTGAAAATTCAAAGATTTCTCCAGTTTCACTGTACATCCCTATGTTTGGAATCAACAGTTCTCTAAAATGTCTTGTTTTCCTTCAGGGAGCAATAGGACTTAGAAAATCAGCTCTTGGGGCTGGAAAGATAGCACAGAAGTAGGACTTTTGACTCATAAGCAGCTCATACAGGACAGAAGCTGGTTCGAATCCCAGCATCCCATATGGTCCCCCGAGCCTGCCAGGAACAATTTTTGAACAAAGAGCCAGGAGTAACCCCCGAGGGCTGCCTGGTGTGACCCAAAACTAAAAATACAAGCAACAACAAAAAAACCCAGCTCTTAGCAACTCCTTGTTACTGGATATTATTTCTTCTTGACTGCTTTCATGGAAGTCGAGACATCTTTAAAAATATCATAATACAATTATTTCTGGCATTCTATATTTCATTACAATCCCAATCCCAATGACCAATTACCCATTTCCATTACCATGATCAACATAGCATTCCCTTCACCCAGGCTAATTTTTCAATATCCCCAAGCCTACTCCTTAGCAAATATGAATAATTTACTTAATATTGCTTGGTACAATTAAATGGTCATGGAATTTTTTTATCAAAATGCATTAAAAGTAAATTTGTGAACTTGGCCATATCTCATAATGTTGTATTATGTCATTGTCTGAAGGCCTACTAAGTTAAATATTGCTAGTAGAGCATTCTGGTGTTGATTCTGTTTGTTGAGGTTATGTGGCTTCTATGATAACTTGACATCAAATTTGGGGTATTTCTCCTGGGAAATCAGTAGGAAAATTATTGAATGCTGCAGACTATTAAGTGGTCAGATGGTTCACAAATTTGAGGATCTGCAGATATAAGTCAATGGGTAGTATGTTTGCTTTCAGGTTTCATCCCTGATATAGCAGATGCTCCCTGGAATCTATCAAGAGTGATCTGTGAGTGTAATGCCAAGAGTAAGCCTTGACATAACTCTGTGTGAAGCATAAATCAAATATTAGCCAACCAAAAAAAAAAAAAACCCAAAACATTCATAAGTTTCTATGGGTCCTTCTAATCTAAATATGACCATAGCATTTCACTAAAGTCTCCCAAATTTCATACTAATATTTATTTTCCTACGGGGTGATACTGTTTACCATTTACCGAATATATTATTTGATGTATTATGATAGAAAACTTAATTTTATTCTAAGAGCACTATTAAAATAGTTGCAAAATTTCTGTGAGATTTCTTTGCATTGTAGTCTACATGTCACCAAAAGTATTTAGTGTTTACAGACAATTTAATTATTTTGTGTGTAGTGATGTTATTAATTCAATTCTGAATAAGTTTTTTTAACTATTTATTTCTAATTTGGGGTCTTATTTTTATATCCCCTTTTATTTAAATTACTGAATTTAACTACAATCATGCTTGTAATCATGGTGCTTAAATAAAGATTTTATATAAAAATTAAATTAAAAAATAAAATAAAATCAATAAAAATAAGTTACTTCACAATAAAATATAAATTACTGAATTTAAAAATTTTATATGATTTACATAGTAAAACAAGTAAAAATGTTATCAAAGAGGGGCTGGAGAGATGGTGCAGCTGTAGAGCGTTTGCCTTGCATGCAGCTGAACCTAGGACTGAACTTGATTCGAGCCCCCCGGCTTTCCATATAGACCCCCAAGCCAGGAGTGATTTCTGAGCCAGGAATAACCCCTGAGCATCACTGGGTGTGGCCCAAAATTTAAAAAAAATGTTATCAGAAGACTAACATTTCCAGGGATTATTGAAGGTAGGACAGGTGCCTCCTTGTTGCTTCTGTACTTCGAGAAGTCTCTGGCAGCAACAGCCACAATTCAGAGCTTTTGTATAGTTTGAACAAGCAACCAACTCCATAGATTCATCTAACCCTCAAAAGAGAGGCCCAGGGAGCAGGAAAACTCATGGACAACTGGCCTTGTCCCTGGTTACATTGGGGCCCTTCAGAGGGCTGCTATGAACAATATTATCACTGTAAGGAATTCATCAGTTAAGCTCTGTGTATCCTCAAATTCATGAACCGTCTAACCACTTAGTAGTCTGCAGCACTCGAGAATTTTAATACTTATTTCCCAGTAGGAATACCCCAAGTTTGATGTCAAATTATCATAGAAGCCACATAACCTTAACAAACACAATACCAGAATGCTCTACTAGCAATATTCAGCTTAGTAGACAATGACATAATACTGTATTGTGAGATATGGCCATATTCACAAATTTTCTTTTAATGCATTTTCTAATATTCCATGACAATTTAATTATACCAAGCAATATTAATTAAATTATTTATATTTGCCAAGGAACAGGATATGGAGATTTTGGAAAATTGTAGCCAGGGTAGAGTGAATGCTTTGTTGATCATGGGATTGGTAATGAAATGTAGAATGCCAGGAATAACTGTATTATGATCTACTTTTTCAACCTTAGTGTCTAAAATAAAGACATTTAATTTTAAACATTAATAAAAATATAAACAGTGACTCATATTTCTATTCCTATGACCATTTTCTCATCTACTACTATAAGTGATAATCTTTTATATGACTTAAACTCAAGGTAAAGCTTCTTAAAAATAAATATTGTCACTTATACATAATGTATATTCTTTTTCTTTCTTTCTTTGCATTCTGAGCTACACACAGAGGTGTTTCAGAGGTTACCTCTGACTCTGCATTCAAAAATTACTCCTGGCAGTATTCAGGGAATCATTTGGGTTGCTAGAAATTGAACTCAGGTTGGTCATGTGCAAGGTAAATGCCCTAACTATTGTACTAACACTAACACTGTACTATTGTTCCTGCCCCCATAATGTATATTTTAAAATAACTATAAGTCGTTGTTATATGCATATAATTAGTTAATAGTATGTCCTTTAATGCACTTCATATCATTTCATAGAGATTACAATATTATTTTGTATGGCTATAGTATTTCATTGTGTGGATTTTCCAGTTTATTTAGCCTTTAAGTTATTTACAATATTTGCTGTAAAGCACATACTTCTGCATTAATTAATCATATACATTTTTGTATATTTTATTTTGTTTTGAATATTCATTCTTTAAAATAAAATAACTTATTTTAGTTGCTGTGATTTACAATACTGTTGATGATAGATTCATTTCAGTACCACACAAAAACCCGAGTGTATGTTTACCACTGCAATTATCTCAGGTTATCCAAAGTCAAGACACCCTCGCTGCCTCCCCCTATGCAAGTTCTGATCTTGTAAACTGTAGATCAGCTCACAAATTCTGTTGCATCAGGTCATTCGTTCTTTCCTTACTATGCTTCTTTGTAACCTACATAGTTGAGATATCATTCTGTATCAGCCCCCCTCCCTTTGACTAGATTTCATTATAATAAAGCAATAGAATGAAGTAGAGAGGAATCAGTAGAATTAAATAAGAGGGGTGTGGTAGTATTCTTAAAGAGAATTAGATTTTATGAATTGACAAGGTTAGGTAAAAGAGTTAAATTCATTAGTTGGTTAAGGGCCCAATTTTATATGATGCCTTAGAGTTGACAGAAATCATGTAAGAAAAATTAGAGAAGGAATTAAAGAGGCATATGAGAACACAGGTCTTGGGAGCCTAATTCATTTCATGATGACTGAGTAAACTTGACAGGAATATATCATATGTGAAACAATACATCATACTCTCTCATCTCTCTCAAATATTACTTAGGTTTAAACATGGTTCAGCTTGGTGGCCATTAAAGGAGAACAGATATAAACTCCTACAACACTCCTATAATCTTAATGATACCAAATACTCCAACTGTTACTGAGATTCATCTTTCTTCCAGTTCAAAATGAAAGCAAAATTAAAATATAAAATGTTTCTTTGCTTCCTTTTTAAAGCAGTTTATTTATTTATGTATTAATTGATTGGTTTTTGTGCCACATCCAATGATACTCAGGGGTTACTCCTGGCTCTGTGCTCAGAAATAGCTCCTCCTGGCAAGTTTGGGGGACCATCATATGGGATGCTGGGAATTGAACCGAATTCATTCCAAGTTGGCCACATGCAAGGCAAATGTTCTACTGCTGTGCTATTGCTCTGGCCCCTGTTTCTTTGCTTCTACTATTGTGAAATAGATTATTTCCAAAATGAGTTCTTCTATGTGTATACATGTGTGTTTATTGAATAGTTTATAGTATACCATTCCTAAATGAAGTAACTTCTTCAATTATTCATTTTTATCATTGAAAATATATAGTCTATTTAACACCTGTGTTCAATACCTGCTTAATATTTCACTGGACGGAGGTGTTCTTGTGGTACATAGCACTAAAATTGTATTTGGAAGAGGAGTTTACAGTTGGTTATGCTGCTTAAAGAATTTTTAACTTTGAGAAAGTTCTATCCATGTTTTTCCATAAGGAAATACTTATAGTGTTCTTTGTATTTTTTCAACATTAACAGATGGCAAATGAACAGCAGGGGAGGAAGAAAACTGACCCATCTTACTTTTGCAGTACTGGAAAAGATATCAAAGCAAGAGACAGACACTCCCAGAGCCAAAGACATTGTTTTCCTTCTCACTCATCTCATTCAAACTGATCACAGATTGTGTTATTGCCGTCAGCTGTGCTGAAACAATTCCTTTTTACTATCATTTTGAAGAAATATTTTGGATGAAAACACTATTTCCTCAGTTTACCTGAGATTGAGAGTAATATTTGCTCAGTTCACCTGAAATAGAGGTAATAATAATAGTTCAGAAATCCACTTTTGTCATAATAGCAATATATGGAAACACAAAATTTATCAATTTGCTATTTACAGTGAAAAGGCAAAAAGAAAACATGCCAAAAAACATTATACTGTAGGTTGTGAAAAACACATCAGTAACAAGTTAGAGAACTTTTTAATTATTCCATTATCCCCCACTTCTAATAAATGTACCATATGTACCAGAATTTTGATGCTCTGTACAATGTCAGTTTTAAGATGTCAGTTGATTAATACCAATAACAGAAATTTCTGTATTAACAGTGGTAACTATTTCATCAGCTTTTTCTTTAGTGTATTTGAAGACTAGTTTATTTAGGCACCTCCAACACAGAAACTTTAAGACAGAAATTTTGCATATATTCTTGGAGAAAAAAAGGAAGGTTTGGAAAACAGTGTTTCTCAATGGGAGGCCATACAGCCCATCTGTGAACTGCAAGGATATTTTAATAGAAGCACAGAAAAAATCTGGTTAAATGATGTTGGTAGCACAAATCTTGGAAGGCAGCAGGTAGCAGCGTGGATCAGAGAAAGAAAGAAAGCAAGGTCAGAAGAAGGACCACAATAAGAAAAAAGTTGAGGGAACATCGCACTAATGCATAGAATTTAGCTCACTCCTCTTGAGTGGAGGAAGACTATTGAATAATAAATAACTCTTATACTTCACTTCCAGGTTCAATAATCTCATGTCGAGGTGAAAGTAAAAATGGTGGAATGATTGAAAAGTGTTACATCATACATAAAATCATATAAAAATTAAATTCAGAAATGTTTAGTTTGGTTCTAATTTGCAACTACCCATGTGACTGTGGGCAGGCACTTCAGTATCATTAGTTGACAAAAAGGCCATGTTTGTGTAGGAGTGTTGGACTAGATGATTGACATAGTCCCAGTAATTATTCTGCTTTTTCTGGCAACAAGCTTTGCATAAAAGCAACATGGGTCTAAATTAAGGCACTGCAAATATTTTTCGAAGACTATAAGTTGTTTTTATTTACTGATATCATGTCCTATCTATACAAATGGAGTATACTTTTTCCATGGCATAGTATCAATGATAATAATAGACTTAAATTTTTCTCAAAGATATATAACTATAACCTAAAATCTCTGAATATATATTTATTTATTTAAAAAATCTTTACTATTAAGGTATACTTACACTGGACTGAAATGTATGCCTATAGTTATTAACATATATTACTTAACATGTACTTACCATGCCAGAAAGATTAAAAACAAAGTTGATGGACTGAGAAAAGACTGAATTTTAATTCCAACTCTGCCATTTTTTAGTTGTATTCTTGGACAATTTAAATGACTTTTGGTAGGCATAGAAAAGACTTTGGTTAAACTTTAACTTTTTAAAAGTAAAATTATCAATTTGGAGTTTTTTCACTTCTGCACCTCTAACAAAAAAGTGACATATATACAAAAGTCACACATGAAATGGGAGAAATTATTCACTCAACACCCATCAAATAAGGGGCTATCATCTAAGACATATAAGGTATAGGCAGAACTTAACAAAAAAATTAACACCATTAAAAAATGGGAGAGAAAATAAATAAACACTTTCTCAAAGAAGAAATACAAATGGCCAAAAGACACATAAAAAATGATCCACATCACTAATCATCAGGGAGATGCAAATCAAAAGAACAATGAGGTTCCATCTCATGCCACAGAGACTAGCACACATCGCAAAGAACAAGAACAATCAGTGCTGGCAGGGATGTGGGGAGAAAGGAACTCTCATTTACTGCTGATGGGAATGCTGTCTCATCAAGCCTTTATGGAAAACAATATGAGGCTTCATCAAAAAAATGGAAATTGAGCTCCCACATGATCCAGCTATATCACTAATAGTGATATATATTTCACTATTATATATTGATATTATATATCACTATTATATATATATGTATATATATATACATATATATATATATACACACACACCCTAGGAACACAAAAACACAATACAAAATGCCCTCACTGCAGGTCTATTTACAATGGCCAGAATCCAGAAATAACCCAAATGCCCAACAACAGATGAGTGGCTAAAGAAACTGTGGTACATATACACAATGGAATATTATGCATCTGTCAGGAAAAAATGAAGTAATAAGATTTTTCTATACATGGATGGATATGAAAACTATTGAGATGATAGAAATGAGTCAAAGGAGAGATATATACACAGAAGTCTCACTCATCTGTGGGATTTAGGAAAAATAAAAGATAATATGGTAATAATACCCAGAGACAAGAGATGAGGGCTGGAAGGATTGGATCATGATAGGAAGCTTATCACAAAGATTGGTGACTGCATCTAGAGAAATAACTACACCAAAAACTATCATTATAATAGTAGTGAGTGAGAGAAATAGAATGACTGTCTGGAATACAGGCAAGGGGTGGAGGAGGAGGGAGTTGGGGTGTATTGGTGGTGGGAAGGTTGCACTGATGAAGGGAATAGACTTTCTTATGACTGAAATGCAACTAGAAACATGTTTTTAATCATGGTGCTTTAATAAATATTTTAAATTAAAAAATAATAAAGTAAATAAATAATAGTAAAATTAAAACACTTCTAAGTGATTTTAATCTTATGCAAATGTTCTGTAAACTACTACTTGTGGGTGTGGATTATATTGAAAATTAAAATTTTTTATAACTAGAATATATATTAAGCTCATTTGTTATGAAAAATCTACTTAATAACAGACAAGGACAACTGAACCTATAATGTAAACTAAAATGAAGAGTAGATGGGAAAAAATGCTCTAAAATACAAGATAGGAATCAAAATCTCAAGGCAGGAAATTTGTCATATTGGGTGAGGGTTATGCAGGCCACACAAATAAGTGATAGAGCTTTGAAACCAAGATTCCAATGACAGGAGACTCTAGATAATTTATGCTCAATTCCAAAGTCAGAACTATTGAGTAGTTGCAGGGCAAGAGTGATGGCTCAGAGGTAGGGCATTTGCCTTGCACACCGCTAACCCAGGACTGACCTTGGTTCGATCCCCTGGAGTCCCATATGGCCCCCCAAGCCAGGAGCTATTTGTGAGAGGATAGCCAGGAGTAATCCCTGAGCATCACCATGTGTGGCCCAAAATTAAACAAACAAAAAAATCCTCTTTGTATTGATATCTCAAGTGCTTTCGCCTTATTGAAATGTAGGGTGAACATAAGAATTGGGCTTTTGGCTTCCAGTAGAACTGAATAAATTAAATAATATCTGAACAACTGAGTTACAACTCAATCTCTGATTTGTCACACATTCAAAAGGAAAACAGAAAGATTTCTGAAAAATCATGATTATATCTCTGAAATCTCTAGCAAGCACTAAGGAGGAGGTTAGATACTATCCTGCATAGAAATAAAGAGGATTATATCTTCATTTCTTTCTAAAATACAAACATGAGGCATGAAAGACAGTACAGTGCATAAGGCACTAGCCTTACCTGCAACTATGCCAGGTTCTATCTCGGCTCCCCAGGTTGTCCCCTGAGCACACCAGGAGTGATTCCTTAGTACAGAGACATGAGTTATCACTGAGCACTACACGGTGTGTCCCCCCAAAACAATAAAAAACAAAACGCAAACCAAGAGGGCAGAGGCCAGTTGTTCCTAAGTTTTAGTATACACCCCTCATAAAATGTCTTTTCTTTTTCTTTCTTTTTTTATTTTTTTTCTTTCTTTCTTCCTTCTTCCTTTCGTCTTTCTTCTTTCTTTGTCTTTCCTTCTTTCATTTCTTTCTTTGTTTTCTTTCTCTCTTCTTTCTTCTTTTCCTTCCTTCCTTCCTTCCTTCCTTCCTTCCTTCCTTCCTTCCTTCCTTCCTTCCTTCCTTTCTTTCCTTCTTTCCTTCTTTCTTTCTCTTCCTTCCTTCCTTTCTTTCTTCTTTCTTTCTTTTTCTTCTTTCTTTCTTTCTTTCTTTTTCTTTCTTTCTTCTTTCTTTTCTTTCTTTTCTTTCTTTCTTTCTTTCTTTCTTTCTTTCTTCTTTCTTTCTTCTTTCTTTTCTTTCTTTCTTTCTTTCTTTCTTTCTTTCTTTCTTTCTCTCTCTCTCTCTCTCTCTCTCTTTCTTTCTTTCTTTCTTTCTTTCTTTCTTTCTTTCTTTCTTTCTTTCTTTCTTTCTTTCTTTTTTCTTTCTTTCTTTCTTATTTTTTCTCTTAATTTTTTTCTTTCTTTTATTTTTTGGGCCACCAGCAGAGTTCAGGGGTCACTCCTGGCTCAGCACTCAGAAATCACTCCTTGCGGGCTTGTTGGACCATATGGGATGCCAGGGATCTAACCCACGTCTGTCCTAGCTCAGCCACATGCAAGGCAAACACCCTAGTTCTGTGCTACCATGCCAGTCCCTGCTTTCTTCCTTCATTTGTTTTTCCCTCCACACTTTTATGTTCTGGCCCACTTAGTATTACACAAACCTATATGGTCATGAGGTTATTCAATTGACTAATACCTTTTCTTTTTTGTAATATGCACTAATCTCATGGTCTTAACATTATATAATATCTATGCATTAATGACTAATAAACATAGCAATATTCAGTATATTCAATGTACTGCTTACTACATGCTCTTTGAGGTTATCTTCAGTTAATTTATTATGTCAAATACCATGTTCTTCTAGTTTCCCTGTTCCAACAAATGGCACCTTAATATATCTCTTAAAGAAAGCAGTTATTTTTCTTTCCCTTAACCATTATATTTAATCCAGTTAAGCATATCACATTTTTCATTTCTAACACAAATAGATCAGTAACCCTTCCATCTCCATTTCCTAGGTCTGAACATGATCTTTCCTTAAAAGATTGTTATAACAAACTACAAAATGGTCTCCTGGTCATTGATACTTGTGAAAAGAATTAGAATAGGAATGAGAGGTTTTACAAAATCCTGATGGAGGCCAGACAATTGCTAAGTTGTTAAGGTGCTTGCCTGCCAGGCAGCCTATCTGGGTTTGATTTTGAGCATTCTTGATGGTACCCAAGCCTGCCAGGAGTGATTTCTGAGTGTTGAGCCAGAAATAACCCTGAGCACTGCCAGAAGAGGCATAAATAAACAAACAAAATATCTGAGTAATTTTTATCTAAAACTTTTTAATGACTTCCATTATATGTATACAAAGCCTAAAATTTCAGCATCTCATAAAGCTTCGTTCCTCTCATTTTACCTTTCCAACCTTACAGCATCATTTTTTGTACTTTCATTTCATTTCTCAGGTTTTTTTTATTAATTTTTTATTTTTAATTATGAGAACAAAGATGCAAAGAAAGAGGACAAGGTAAAGATACAGTGGAAGGACAATCACCCATAAGCAGAATTCTCAGTAGTCCCATTGCTGATATCTTAACTTTGAACTTTTAGCCAAAGAGCATTAAGAAAAATAAAACAGAACCCATGTATAATTACTTTGTCCCTCAAGTCCCCAGATTGTAGTACATAATATTTCTTAACAGCACACAAAGCAATCTAAAGCTATAAAACTTATGTAACTCCTTAAACATTAAAGGCAAAGTACTTCTTTTACATTTCCATTCACATGCATATTAGTTTAAGTTAACCTCAAAAGTTTAAGTGGGTTGTTTTTCTTAAGGATTAGAGTTAAAGGAACACAGTAAAAAC
The DNA here is from genome assembly GCF_024139225.1 of Suncus etruscus. Taxonomy (NCBI): domain Eukaryota; kingdom Metazoa; phylum Chordata; class Mammalia; order Eulipotyphla; family Soricidae; genus Suncus; species Suncus etruscus. The sequence goes on from NC_064857.1 coordinate 5,726,640, forward strand.
GGTGTTACAGTAGCAATTATTGTTTGCATAGGCCCACCAAAATACGAGGGACATGGAATGGAAAAGCTTTGGCCTAAATACAAGGAGACCCTACCCGTGAAGTTTCCTGGCATAAGACCAACTCTAGGCTCCAGGCAAACTAGTTTGTCCAATCCAGGTCATTGTCTGTAGTGCCAATACACTTTTATTTTTCACACAGTCTCTGTTGTTGGTATCATGTTTCTGTATTAAAGATCCTGGAATCTGCATATTCTATATTGCAGTCAGGATAGTGCAGAGCATCCTCTTGTTTCACCTCACAATTAAAGGGCAATGTAGAGAACCCTGTCCTGTAAGCAGGTCGTTGTTGTTGTCAAGTCTTAGTGTTAAGGGAAGTCTCTTTTGAGCAGGTCGATGTCAGAGCAGTGGTAGGGTCTTCCCTGGTAGAGGATTGCTTCCAGGTGTTGTTATAAAAAACCTTGGATGTTTCGTAGATAGCTTCCTTGGTTCAGGGGTGAATGGAGGATGCCCATTCTTCTGAGGCCTGTGCCAGTCATTATAACAATATTCAGGGCGCAAGGTCTCATTGCACTATGAGATTTGTGTCTTCCAATCTCTAGATAAGAAAAGAACTTATTTGTATGTATAGTATTTTCCCATTTTAATGTGCCTATGCAAACAAGGAACAATGTCACGTGGCTTTATCAGCGCATCTGGGGGCCATAAGAATAAGTCCAACAATCCCCATGACATGGTTCAATCATAGCATTATACTGAAGGACTCTTCCACCAAAATTCCTTATTGAACAGCTCACAAAAAGAAGACAAGATAAAAAGTGGGTAGAATCATCACGGAAAAAGAATATTTAGAATATTAGTTGTTAAAGAAAATACACATAAAATATTCAAAAGACATATGTATTCATTTTATGTCTTTTGAGCCCAGCCCCTGCCTCTCCATTTCTCAGGTTTTTAATTTAGTTAAACAATGCTGATTTACAAACATTAGATATGTAATATTTCAACACTAATCCCATCACAGATGTCAACTCCCATCACTGTGCTCCTATATTATTAAGCCTACCTCGAACCTTCACATTTTGACAGGCATGTTACAAAGTTCAATGGTTGCAGCTCGGATCTCATGTTTTCTGTGTTGTTAGATCTGTGTTTTCGATTTATAGATATACCATTTTATCATATCACCAGTACAATTAAAGCCCTGATCCTGTTTTCCCATTACTTCATTTCTCATCTACCTTCTGATCTTGATTTATTTCCTACTCTGTCTTCCATAAGCTCTGGGGTCAGGATGATTGAGGCACTCTACTTTCCTAAATTACATTTCTTCATCCACATGTTCTATATACTAAAGACAAGTCAGATAATTCTGTGTTTCTATTGCTTCTTCTGGCTCACTTCACTCTGAAAGAACATATTATCTTCCTGTTCCTACTACATTGTAGCAAATGGAATGATTTTGTCATTCCTTACAGCTTCAGAGTATAACATTTTGTGTGCGTGTGTCTGTATATAGCTAACACATCTTCATAATCCATTCATCTATGTTTGACACCTAGTTGATTTCATATTTTAGCTATTGCAGTAAATGAATTAATAAATAATGGCACGTACACATGACTTTTTGAATGAATATTTTTAAATTCTTGGGAGGTAGACACCCAAAAGAGAAATTTGTGGGTCATATATTTATTAAACAATTCTTACTCTATTTCAGAAATTCTATTTTTGTCTTGGATTTTCAGTGAGTGATTTGCACTTGCTTTTTCTGTTTCTAGAAAAGTCTTCCTAGCTCCAAATAACTTGTATTTTATATATTATATTTACTTTGATATAGAATTTTAAGATGGTTAGCTGAATGTGTGCAATGAAAATTTTAATGAACATTAGAGAATCAGTAGTGCTATCATGTTTCCATATTTAATATAAAAGCAGAAATTGCTCTTAATACGTGTTTCATTTTCTGACTTTTGTTATGTATATGTCTATCTGACACTTATATGTCATATGGCACTTACCAGGAAGACAAGAACTTTGCATTCTTATCTATATCCTTTTGTTGTCTAGTTTGGGGGCCACACAGATGTTTTTAGGACTTATTCCTGTGCTCAGGGGTCACTCCTAGAAGTACTCAGGGATCATATGCATTATTAGGGACTGAACTATGGTGAGCTACATACAAAAAAATACACCTTAACCTCATGCTTTTTGTTTGTTTGTTTGTTTGTTTGCCACATAAGACCAATGAATGAGGGCCCAGAGAGAGAGCACAGCCGTGTTTGCCTTGCAAGCAGCCGATCCAGGACCAAAGGTGGTTGGTTCGAATCCCGGTGTCCCATATGGTCCCCCGTGCCTGCCAGGAGCTATTTCTGAGCAGACAGCCAGGAGTAACAGGAGTAAGCCCTGAGCACCGCCGGGTGTGGCCCAAAAACCAAAAAAAAAAAAAAAAAAAAAAAGACCAATGAATGAATGTTTTCAAGTTATGGAGGTAGATACCCAAAAGAGAAATTGCTGAGTCATAGATTTATTTTACCATTGTACGTTAAAGATTATTTTTTGAATATGCTTATAATGGTATGTTAATCCTAAAGTAAATTTCTTTAGCAAATGAAGAAATAAGCTTAAAATTCTTAAACTTGTTTTTAAACAAGTTAGATTTTTTTCTACTGTAAATAACTGATGTAAATTTTTGAAAGTAGTCTTTGTTATAGATGAAGGAAGAATATCTAACGAACTTGGTGTCTGAGAATAAGTAATAGTTTCAGGGTACAAGATCTCCTAGAAGGTTCTTGTGGCAACTAACAGATATTTTACAAATTGCTGAAAGCCTCATATTGATTCCCTGAAAATACTTTCTGCAATGGCAATTCTGCCTCAATAAGGCATATCCAATCAATGAATTTCAAGTGTTAGCATGATAGATATGGATCACTGAACAATTGACTATACTGTGATGATCAGTATTGATTGTGAATGTGTGTCTGAAATTAAAATATTGGATACACTTTGGACTATTCATTTCATGGAACACAGTCATTGAACCACAAGTCTATAATCTCAAGAAAGTTACCTCATCTTATGCGGAAAAACTATTCAATTTTCTATATTTTTTCTGTAAAAAAATTTTAATTGTTATACAATAGATATAAAAGCATTTCTGATTTCTCCAAATCAGTATTTTTATTAATAACAAAAATTTTCTAAAATTATATATCTTTTTTATCAAGGTATATACTCTGCATATCTTAGATTTTTAAATAAACATTATGAGTATAAAACAGAAGTATCATTTATTTAATGTCATAATTCTCTGCAAATAGCCATAATAATGTAACCTAGAATTTACTATAGAAAGAAGGCCCAAAACTTTTCTTGATGCCAAGAAAAAAATGCCATGCCTTTTGTTAAATTCAGAGTTTAACAGAGATGACAAATATTGCAAAATGGCCTCATTGCTAAATATAAATTTTAACTTTTAAATGCACTGTTTGGGAGGTATCTGGTGCTAAAAGTACAGTATGGAAAAAATGACTGATTTAGCAGCAAGGTTGAATTTTGTTGAGAAAGTAGTAACTAGCATAGAAAAGATATTAGTAGAATTCTTATTTGTTTTTATTTCGTGGACTATTTTCTTTCCTTTTATTTTTGTGGACTATTTTCAAAAAAGTTTATTGATTTTGGTTGGGAACCATGTACGGTAATTCTCTGGTGTTGCCAAAGTGTTTGGGGAATTATGCAATATGGGATTAAAGCCATAAAAGCCCATTTCTACAAGAAATAATGTTCTGCATCCTGAGACATTATTCCAAGTTAGTATATAATTTTATGTATAAGAACAATGAATTATCTATGCAACAAAAACTGTGGGAAGGAGATAAATGCAAGAATAATCCAATCGGAGAAAATGTACTTCTGAAAGCAATATGATAGAAAACAGTTGAGGATTTGAGAAGGTAAAGATAGCTAAGAGAAGAGAGCAAGAGTGAGCAGGGAAATACCTGGAGCTGGAAAGAGAGTCAGAAACAATCAAATGAAGAATTAGGTATATACATTTACCTCAAAGAACATTTCAGTTTATACCTGCTATTACAATATAATTACCAACACAATGTACATATTCACTTATTCTAGCTTGCTGATGTATGATGACCTGACTTAAAGAATATTTAATCTTTACTATAACAATGGGGGATATTTAAATTTTAATAAAGTAAAAGGCAAGGTTCCAGTTAAGGTTTGAAAAGTAATTGTCTGAAGTAATCGTCCTAACAGAAACTGAACACAGGGAAGTAAGAGAAGCAGCTAATGCTGGAGTTAATATTAAAAGAATATTAAATTCCAATAATATTAGATTCAAAAAATTTAAACAAGTGTGCCTATGTGTCTGTCTTTAACTCAGATTGATTAAGCAGTCAAGCTTTAAAGCCTATTCTTACTGTTTGTTACAGAAATTTAGCAAAATTAACAAATAATCTTATACTAGAGAAGATAAAAGAGTTTGACAAAACAATAAAATTTTGGTAGAGTAATAGATACTGGAACCTGAGGACTAATGAAACATAGACAAAGATTCTCATATTCCACAAAAATTAGTCCAGACTGAAACCCAACAACAATCATATTTGTAATCAAGATGTTTAAGCAAAAATATTAAAAAAAATTAGTCCAGGTCTCAAAGTCACAAAGTTACCTGTCTTCATAGTTGACTTATGGTATTTGGGGGTGGAAATTTTAGGATTCACATGTGGAGTTGATAATTATAAATTAATATTAAACAGGATACGTGTTTCATGTAACACTAACATGATTTCTTCAATTATTCCTCTAGGAAAATACAGTGGAGTTGAGTTTGGAAAATAAAAACTTCCTTAAATCAGATTATGAGAAATTTATTACCAAGTGTAGCTGAACCAGCCAGCTTATTACTTAAAATTTGTAAAAGTATCAAGATGTGTATGATTCCTGAACCTCATTTGAGGAGAAAGTAGACGGGAACCATATGACCTTCTGTAGAGATCAAAAACAAATAAGGAAGTTTAAATTTTGAGGAACCACAGAAATTTTGTTAATTAGAAGTAACACAAGAGGGGCCGGGTAGGTGGCGCTGGAGGTAAGGTGTCTGCCTTGCAAGCGCTAGCCAAGGAAGGACCGCGGTTCGATCCCCCGGCGTCCCATATGGTCCCCCCAAGCCAGGGGCGATTTCTGAGCACATAGCCAGGAGTAACCCCTGAGCGTCAAACGGGTGTGGCCCAAAAAACAAAAAAAAAAAAAAAAACAAAAAAAAAAAAAAAAAAAAAGAAGTAACACAAGAATAATGACCAGCCAAAAATTCTAGGGTTCTCCGAAGAGTCCCTTGAAGTTCAACATCCCTACATCATCTACAAGGTCTGTGTGAATAATTCTCTTTTATCAAAGTTGCATCCATAGGAAACAACTCAGCAGATACCATTTATTTTCTCTTATTATAGACAAGAACCATGAAAATGTCATGAAACTTCTGCATTTGGTCGCAAGAATATTTCTATTTCCCAGTCTTCTTAACTCCATTTCAGAAACTGATACACACAATGCAACACTAAGAGAAGCAACGCTATGCCTAAAGGCATCTGAACGGTTTCACTCAATTAAGCAGGAAGTAAGAAGAAAAGATTCCCTAGAGGATTGCCTGGATGTCCTTAGTGGGCACAGTGATTCACTGGGGAAAAGAGAGACAGAGGATGATTAAAAAATATTGAAGTATTTCATTGCATTATTCACTCACTTATTAGCTATTAAGTTTCTATTGTGCCTTACCAGTAGAATTGCTGTGGAAATACAGTCATTAAAAAGAATTTAGATTAGAAGAATGAGATAATACAGAAGTTAAGGTACTTGTCTTTTATGTGGCCAACCGTGGTTTAATCCCAGAAGAAAATAATCTAGATGAACTTTCTACAATTAGCCTTTTCGACCTTAGAATACACACACATATTCACACACACTCACATTTCTTTCTTACACAAGTCATTTCTTCTGCATCATGCACAAGCCCTGTCCCTCAATTCATAACTCAGAATAAAATATAATTGCATCTATCTTGGCGATAGACACCTAAAAGTGGAATTTCTGTATCATAGGAAAACTCAGTTTCAAGGTTATTGAGAGCACTCCAGAGTGTTTTGCAAAGATGTTGAACCAGACAACCAACATTCCTACCAGCAGCGAATGAGCATTCTTTGTCACCACATCCCTGCCAACAGATTTTCCCCATATTTATGACACATATCATTCTCATAGGTGTCAGATGATATTTTATTGTTATCTTGACTTTGATTTATCCAATAAATGCAATGAGGAGCAATTTTTCATATGCTTGTTACCATTCATCGGGTTTCCTCAGAAAAGTGTCTTTTCATTTCTTCTTCCCTTTTTTTGATGAGGAGTTTTTAGATTTTTTAATTTTTTTTTAGATTTTATTGTTGTGGATCTATGTGAGTGCTTTATATATACATATATACTTACATATATATTGATATCAACCCTTTATCTGATGTAAATATCTGTGCAAATATTTTGTCCCAATCAGTGTATTTAGTTTTAGCTCATATTTATTTGATCATACAGAAACATTTTAATTTTATGAAGTCCCATTTGCTTAGTTTTGATTGTGCAGCTTTTGCTAATGGCATCTTTGAAGATTCATTTTAGGTCTAGTATCTGGCTCTATTTTCGTCAATGAACTTTATATATTATTTTCTGATGTCAAGATCTTTGATCTACTTCAAGTTTATTACTTTGTAAGATAATTCAACTGTACTTTTTTTACATGTGGTTATCCAAATCTCCCAACACTATTTGTTGAAGAGCCTGTATTTATTCCATTTTATGCTGTCAGCTCTTTTAGCTGAGCAAAGACATAGAAGTTTGACCTTGGATATTCTATTCTGAACCATTTGTCAGAGAGTTTTTCTTTATTTATTACACTACCAACCTGTTTTGATCACTATTATAGCTTCATTCAGTGCAGCTAAGATTTGGGATTATCCTTAGTTTCCAACAATAGACAAATGGATCATGAGGATGTGGCATATGTACACAATAGATTATTACACAGTTGTCAAGAATGATAAAGTCGTGCAATTCACAATTCATTGTAACATGGATAGAACCGAAAGATCTACTAAGTGAAGTAAGCCGAAAGAATGATTTAAACACGTGATATAACTTATATGTGATATTTAGAATAACTTGATAAGAAAACACAGTAGTTTAAGGGGGACTGCTAGGTCAGCCTTGGCCCCAGAGAATAGGGAGAAGGGAAGAAATAAAGTAGAAGAGAAGAAAAGTCAGAAGAGAAGGAACATGAGGTAGGAGACAAGGGGATTCAGCTACATAGGTACTATTAAGGAATGAGCTATATATCCAAATTACAGAGTCAATACTGAAAATATGAGACCCAAACTTGAACAACCTAACTCCAAAAGGTGCCTGTCAGAATGTCAGGTTGGGAGGTGGTTTGGAAAGAAAACTGAACACTTTGGTGGAGAAAATTTGACCTGGTAGTTAGATTGGCTCTGCACTCAGAAATCATGCCTGGTGGGCTTAGAGGACCATATGGGATACCAGGGATAGATCCTGGATTAGTTCCAGGTCAGCTATGTACAAAGAAAACCCTCTACCACTGTGTTATCACTCTGACCTCTATGTTTAATTTTTGATTTAGGGAACCAAAACTGTTGGTTCTCAGGATTTACTTTTAGCTCCTAGTTTATGTATCATTCCTGGGCCTCGGGTGCTAGAGATTAAATCTGGGTCAGTTAAGAACAATGCAAGCTCTTTAACCTCTGTTCTGTCAATTTGAGCTTTCATTTTTTTTTAAAATTCTGTCAATATATTAGTTGTTGGGACCAGAGTGGTAGGGCTTTTAGGGCGTTTACTTTTGACACGGCTGACCCAGGATGAATACGGGTTGCATCCCCCAGCATCCCATATGGTCCCCTGAGCCAGGAGTGACTTCTGAGCAAAGAGCCGGGAGTAACCCCTGAGTGCTGTCGGGTGCGCTTCCCCAGAAAAAAAAATTGTCAATCTCAAAACAAAAATATTAACTATTATATATAGTTTATGTTCAATGCAGCACTATTTACAACAGCCAAGATTGGAAAACAACCAAGTCTCCAATGACAGATGAGTGGATAAAGAACCCATGATCTATGTCCACAATGGAATAAATATTACACCGCTATAAGAAAGCAGAAAATCTTACTTTTTGCTTCAACTTGGGAGGCTGAAAAGGTTGAAGAGGAGGTCATGCTAAGTGGAAAAGGTCAGAAGGAAAAAGAAGTGCACTCTTACGGATTATATGAAGAAACAAAACAAAGGAATAGACTATATGCCCATGTGTAAATAAACCATAACATTCTGGTTACAGAACTGAGATTACCAAATAGAAAATGTGGGTGGCAGATATGGTGAAGATGAGAATATGGGTAGGGATGATGGATAGCACCTAAGGACTGTGAGAGAAGGTTTTGGGAATTTGGACACTGACTATGGTGCAGTAACTTTATAGGCTGAAAGCTAAAATTAACAATATTTTCTAGGGATGGAGCAATTGCACAGCAGGTAGGAAGTTTGCCTTGCATAGGACTGACCCAGGTTCAATTCCCAGCATCACACATAGTCTCCTGAGTCTACCGGAGAAATTTCTGAGCACAGGACCAGGAATAATCCCTGAGTGCCACCAAGTGTAGCTCCAAAACCCAAACTCCAACGTTTTCTTTTTTAAAAATTAAGTTTACACCAAAGAATAATAGTTTCTTTCTATCTAGTTGCCATTCCATATAAACACATTTCCCCTTCTGACTGTTTATGTTTCCTTTTTTATTTTATTTTTTGTGGTCATTATATTGTTATTGTTATTATTATTTTGGGTTTTTGTGGGGCCACACCTGGTGATGCTCAGGGGTTACTCCTGGCTATGCGCTCAGAAATTTTGCCTGGCTTGGGGGGGCCACATGGGACGCTGGAGGATCGAACAACGGTCCATCCAAGATGAGGCAGACACTTTACCGCATCGCACCACCACTTCAGCCCCACTGTCACTATATTATTAGCTGTTGAAAGTATTAAAATACATTAAAAACTGTGAGCCTTTTTGAATTCTAGAACTCTTCAGTCTCAAACCTTCCTAATTGAATTCCTATTTTTAATAATTATTTTTCCAAAATTTTCCAAATTTTCACCATATTTTCTATAAGATGAATTAGATATATTAAAGCTTTTTTATACTGTCTTTCTGAATTTCATTTTTATTTATATTTTATTTCTATTTTCTACCACTTTGTCTTGCTGTTTTTATATATTTCTATATGTATACATGTTTATATATGTTATGTGTATATATAGAGAGATGAATTTGTATCAAACTGTATCTGAGTATAAAATTAGTTTTTAATTATTTTGCCTGCAAATAACATCCAGTGTATATCTTTTCAAGTTACTTGCTAAGTTTATTTTTATACATTTTTACTGTTACTTTTTACATTTTTTTATTCTATGTAGTCCTGAAAAGCACATATTATTCTATGTTCATGTGGTGACCTCTATTTTCAAAGGCTAAAGTGTGGGATTGTTAATTGTCTATTGTTGTGCTTTATATGACATCATTTTAACAAGTGCTTATATTCCTATGAATTTATATTTATATTGATTAGAATTTTTTCAATAGAAATTCTACTTTTTATCTACTTCTTATGAGTAGAAATTCACCGAATCTTAGTGAAGTGATATTTTTCAAACTCCAGTGGGAATTTAATTAATAAAAATATTTAAAACTAACTTTGTGTCTACACAATTGAGAATAACCCAACTATATTGGGTTGAAGAACATATTGGATAAATCACTTATGGAATTAATATATAATTAATTCTATAAACAATATAGACAAAATCAACTATTTTTAAAGCTATCGTAAATTATTTCAAACAACATATTTGAAACAACGAAGGCAGGCTATATACAATCTATTTTGACAATATCCAAAGCAAAAGTCACTGTCTTATAAAACTCTGAATAGAGTGTGAAATACAAATATCTGTGCATATAATTTTGTAATGATAATATTTTGTGAAGTTCCAAAATAACAAACTCTGAATTACAGAATCAGATTCATAACACTAATACAATTCATAGCTACAACTGAATTTTGACTTAATGGGAGACTGGCAATATTTTGCTTCTCGGTAACAAAGCTTGCACATAAATGACATATATATTCTATTCAATTCAAGCTCTTCCTAAAACGGTTTTTGCTTCAAAATTATTTATCACATTGTCTATCATTTTCTCACTGAGTTGTCCTGCCAGTTCAAGAAATCTTTGTGACAAAGACAAGAGAAAACAGGAGAGCTCCACTATAAATGCAAGTAACAACCAAGTATATCGAGTAACTACCATTCAGCAACAGCTGACTAGGTTTCCCTCCTGTCGGTTCTACTCTTCCTGAGGGAAACAAATCCCAACCCAACTACTGGCTTTTGACTCATCTATTGAATTGGGAGAACAGTATTCTATTGACTCTTTTCATAGAGTAATTACTACTTCCCTTTTTTACCATCTGATGTATAACTATTGATGATTAAATATGCAAGTTCTGGAGTCTGGCTTGAATGGAGAGTGAGCTACCTCCTAGCTAGTTCAAAACATTGAATTCCTCAGCTCTCATCTTTCTTTTTAGCAATTGGATGATAATAATTCTCAAGAGAAAGGATTATCATCAGTATTTAATTCAGTAGTATGTTTAAAACACTTAACATTGTTCCTGGTACTTGGTATGCTCTGATAAATATTAGAAGTGGTAAAGAGGATTCATCTTAGCCTCTTTTTGTTTTTTTCTTATGATCTCTTTCTCTCTGGTGTATTTGAAACAATGCCTAGATTCTCATCTTTCCACCACCTTTATTTTCACCAAGCAGTGGATCAAAGTAGGTGGTGGCAGGGAGTCCAATTACTTTTATGATTTTCAAGAGTGCTCTCAAAAGCCCAAAAGTCATCGTGTAAATTGAAAATAGGCAATAACATGATCAAAAATAAGAGAAAAAGGTTTGTGCTCTTCCATCTTAGCGTTATAGCCTTAAAACCTCCATAATACTTAGCAGCATTCTGTATTCAAAGCTGGTGTTTAAGAAAACCTTTAACACAAGGATGATTTGGAGAATCTGCCTACTTCACTTGCAAAGATAGGATTGGTAGTGCTAGAATATGCTGTTAACATTTTTGGTTTGTGAACTTTCTTCAGTAATAACATTTTATAATCAAATAAAAGAATATTTGTGGGGGGCCGGGAAGGTGGCGCTAGAGCTAAGGTGTCTGCCTTACAAGCGCTAGCCAAGGAACGGACCGCGGTTCGATCCCCCGGCGTCCCATATGGTCCCCCCAAGCCAGGGGCGATTTCTGAGCACATAGCCAGGAGTAACCCTGAGCGTCAAACGGGTGTGGCCCAAAAACCAAAAAAAAAAAAAAAAAAAAAAAAAAAAAAAAAAAAAAAAAAAAAAAAGAATATTTGTGGGACTGGAGTGATAGTACAACAGTAGGGCATTGCCTTGCATGCAGCTGATCAGAGAGAGACCCTGGTTCGATCACTGGCTTCCCATATGGTCCCCTGAGTCTGCCAGGATTGATTTCTGAGTGAAGAGCCAGGAGAACCCCTTACCACTGCTGGGAGTGGCCCAAAGAAAATGAATATTTGGTGGGTGAAAAATAGGTACCTAAAAGTTAATTTCTTGGAGCCTAAATGGGCTGCTTGACTTGCATGTTGCTGACTAGGGTTTCAAGCACCTCCAAGTCTCAAGAACCTCCAGGAGTAATTCCAGAGTACAGAATCAGGGGTAACCCCTGAGCATTGCCAGGTGTGTTCCAATATCCCCTCTACTTTTTCCTTTTTAGCATCAGAAAAATCTAGTTATTGGGTTGTTTATAATGAATCTCTTATCAATGCATATATTCTAACGTTATGAAATTATTATAAACTTGAAAAAATTAAGTCAAGTTTCTGGCACAGAGTAGGTGGGTCCTCATTCAGTGGCAGATTCTTTTTATGCCAAGTTAAAGTGTTGATATGAAAACTTGAACTAGTAACTAGGTAAAAAAAAAAAAAACTCCAATCTCCTTTTACGAACCTCCCAAATAATTTTCTTATTCTCTCAGAGATTAAATGACCCAAAGCTAACGATAATGTGTTTCTTGGCCAGACTGTGAATGATACAAACCTCTTTACTCAAGATATTACTTCCAGGGGCCAGAGAGATAGCACAGTGGTAGGGCGTTTGCCTTGCAGTTGGCCAGTCTGGGAGGGACCAGGTTCGATTTACAGCATCCCTTATGGCCCCCCAGCCTGCCATGGGCTATCTCTGAGTGCAAAGCCAAGAGTAACTCCTGAGAGCCACTGGGTGTGGCCCAACAACCAATCAATCACTGAATTGATAATTAAAGTTTAAGATAAAAAATATTACTTCCAATTCACATCCAGGTGATAATGGTATATTAGTGACACTTCTGTATATGGACTAAAGATTATTATTACAGAGAAATAAAACTTAGTGGATGTATGTTTTATAACATGTCTTCTCTTTAGGAAAAGGAATGATATTAGACTTAGTGATTAATAGGACAATAAGTTTCATTTGTTTACCTTTCAACGAATTCTTATTTTCTCATTGTTTCTCCTATTTTCAGGGCTTTACAGTGTCTGGAACTACTTGCAATTAATTACACTATCCATAATTTGAAAATCTTCAGGTTCTCTCTTGGACAAGCAGTTATACAGGTGGAGAGAACAGAAAATTGAATCAACTAAAGGCAAAGTGACAAATATTTAGTGGAAAATATAGAACAGAAGTTGAATAATAGACATTACTCATTAGACAGTATTTGAATTTCAAGTGGGACCAGATTCTTTAATAGAAACCCCCTCTTATTGCCTAGCATAAACTCCACTATTTTTCTCTGAACATATTTTCTCTGATTCTGTACTCTGAGGGGTTTTGATATTCTTTAGAGAAGTTTCTCCTTTATTATATTATCAATAATTTATGAAATGAAAGGTTTCTGACTATCCATTACTTAATGGAGATAATGTTCCATATTAATAGTACTGTGTAACTTCTTCTATTTAGCATTTTCAGAGAGGTCCAGGATTTATGATTTCTCAAGAACCAGAGTAAAAATGCCCATCATTACCAGAAATGTTAAAACAGAGAAGACAAGGTTTGTTGTAGTTTCTTTACCTTTTGCCTTCTTCAATCAGTTCTCCTATTTAGGCAAAAAGTATTCTAATATTCTCAAAGATCATTACCCACTCATTTAAAAAATGAAAGAAAAAAGATCATGCTAAAAGGCATCATACTAGGGCCGGAGAGATAGCATGGAGGTAGGGCATTTGTCTTGCATGCAGAAGGATGGTGGTTTGATTCCCTGCATCTCATATGGTCCCCTGAGCCTGCCAGGAGCAATGTCTGAGAGTAGAGCCAGGAGTAACCCCTAAGCGTTGCCTTTGTGACTCCCCCTCAAAAAAGACATTATACTAATTTTCCTAATTTTGTTTAATAGAGATTCATTCTAGAAAATATAATTTTAAGATTTTTTTATTTTATTAAATAATCATGATTTAGTGATAGTTGATCTTTACATATATTATGCTGTAACACCAATCCCACCATCAATGTCAACTTGGCTCCATCGGTGTTCCCAGATCATTTTATGGTGAGTTTATATAAATAGAATTTACCTTCTCTCCTGTTAAATAACTTCTGTCTAGTAATCAGTGAAACATTTTTCCTAGTCAATTAAAGGTAACAACCAATTATGCTTCTACCCACAAAATGTATCAGGAAGTCATAGGTATTGTTCTTTAGTTTTTCTTTTGTTTATATTTTGGATCATACCCTGGCTATGCTCAGGGCTTATTTCTGGCTCTTTATACAGAGATCGCATCTGGCAGTCTTCAGAGGACCATATCAGACCATATACCATACTAGTAATTGAAGCCAGGTCAACCATGCATAAGCCAAATGTCCTACCTGCTGTATTATTTTTCCACACTGCAGGTATTGTTTCATAAATAATTTTAGTTCCTACTCCGTGGTGAGTCTCCTGCCAGCTTCTTGAATCAGACTTGGTTATTGAGGGATAACTTGTTTAAAATCATGTAGGAAATCAATCTGCAAAATGATTTTACTTTCTGTATGAGTATATAATGAATATTGTATTTTTAATAATTTCTATGCTGTGAGATATATTTATGCACGAGTATCAATATAATGTGGATGACTTGCCGTAAGTCACATTTAGATGTCCTTGTTAATGTGACATAAATATGCTCAGTCCAGCTTTTGTTAATTGTTATTTAGAGTAATGGTGATTAGAGCAAATACAGGAATACAAATAGGAACATTGTAAAATAATGGTGCAATCATTACTAATTCATTTCTTATTTATTGTAATATTAATTCTAAAGAACATTGTTGATATTAATGTGGGTATTATAAGTACTTAGTGTAAACTTTTTACTGAGTCAGTATTAATTAAATGAATGGCTATTATTACCTGTGTAATAGGCCTAGCAGGGATATAATTTTGTTTAAAAAATCAATAGCACTGCTTTCATAATAAAGCTTGTTTTCTTTCGTATGGGTACAGCTTAATTAAAATATAATTACTGTACAATATTATTGTTATGTAGGCCTGAAAAGCATGACCCAACGTTGTTGTGAGAACCTCTACCCACTAAAGAAATGAAATGATGAACTCAAATAAACTTTTATTTTCTTTAACTCTGACATTAGTAGCCCATGTGCAGCTTATACAAAATGTTTGTAATCCCATTATTAGAACAAGAATGAATTACAAACAGATATAGAGAAATAACTTTAGCATATGGAAATTACACAGGTCACTACTGAACAACCAGTGTGTCAGAGATAAAATCAAAGAGGAAATCAAAAGATTCTCGAGTGTACAAATTATCTAAATTTGCAGGACACAGAAGGAGAATGGAAAATAGGGGAGACATATAAAAGATATTTTGAGATAGAAAGTAAAGGTTCACTAAAAGAGAAGGGAGAGTAAAAGAGCAAAGGGAAGAAAGAGGATGTGACTATGTGGCAAAAGAATATTGCAAAAATTTTAGGAAATTCAGGGGCTGAAGCAGTGGTGTGGAAGTAGGGCATTTGCCTTGCACACGGCTGACCTAGGATGGACCGAAGTTCAATCCTCTGGTGTCCCATATGGTTCCCCAAGCTAGGGGCGATTTCTGAGCACATAGCCAGGAGTAACCTGAGCAACACCAGGTGTGCCCCCAAAACAAAAACAAAAACCAAACGAAACAAAAAGATAGGAAATTCAGAGTAGGTACCAGACTACTATGTAGCCTGTTTTATAGCTTTGGTTTTGTTTGTTTTATTTTGGGGTTACATCTGGTGCTGTTCAGGAATTTATTCCTGGGTCTGTACTCAGGGATCACCCCTGGAATAGAACAATGATTGGCTGTATGCAATGCAAGCACCGTACAACTCTATTGGACTGAGTTGAGTTTTCTGCATGGTACAATTTATACATATTGTAGTGAGTCATAATATGTACAATTTATTATTAAAAATTTCCCATGGCAAAGATAAAGATAATTAAAAAAAAAGAAAAATTCAGACCAAAACACAGGTTCTCTCTTAATCAATAACTAATAAGGCCATGGCCTTTTGACCTATCTTCTAGTAAGACTAACATCCTAAAGGAATTCTGGTTTCAAGTTTTAACTTGAATTATTACCATATTTTTTTTTACTATTCTATGATTCCCATACTGTCTTTTCCTTTGATTCTACCAACTCTCTTTTGAAGCTAAAATAGCCAAAGAGAAAACTTAAAATGTCCGTGTAATCAAAATAGCTATGGCCACTTAAAAATAATTGCTTCCCAGGGATATCGGATTCAGTAATTATCTACATTAAGTTTTGGATCAGATATTCGCTTCTTGGATATAGTAAATATTTGATATTTAAGAGGCATGGATATGGCCACTGATAAACAAATTAGGACTTATGGGTAGTATATTCCTTAACTCTGCAGCAAAGTATAAAGTCATCATTGTTCATTGTTAGCATCTACAACCAAGGTGCCTTGTGACATTCTTTCTGTTTTGTTGAACCATTTTCCAGATAAAATGATACAGTCAATGCCTAAAATGTTAACTGATTGATTAAAAAAAATCTATTTATATTCACTGGGTTCTAGTTCACTGAGTTCATTTCCCTTTTATCTGCATTTTTTTTCATTTTTTCTTTTTTTCATTTTTTTCTTTTCAAAAATAAAAATGTTTTTTTATTTTTTGCCTTTTAATTAACTATTTTATTTTACTTTTTCTTGTGAGACAGACATGGGATAGCCTTTCCCTTCATTTTTTTTTTTTTGGCTTTTTGGGCCACACCCATTTGATGCTCAGGGGTTACTCCTGGCTAAGCGCTCAGAAATTGCTCCTGGCTTGGGGGGCCATATGAGACGCCGGGGGATCGAACCATGGTCCTTCCTTGGCTAGGACTTACAAGGCAGACACCTTACTTCTAGCGCCACCTCACCGGCCCCTCCCTTCATTTTTGATACATATTGACTACCTAGGGAAAATAAATGGTATAGCAAAAGTTTTTCTTTTTTGTTACTTTTTCCTAGGACTAATAGGAACAATGACACATATCTGAAATTTTGGGTAAATAATTTATTGAGTAAATAAGTAATTATATTCCTTTGATGAGAACTTGACTCACAGTACTCTCATTTAGAGTTAAATCTGCCTCCTTTATGTATATTATAGATGTAATTTATAATATGTTATTCAAGGGTATGAATAAAGAGTACACTGGGCATGGCATTTGCCTTCTGTGTGGCCAACTCAGTTTTCATCATTCTCACCTCTTGCACTTTTAAGGAATGATCCCTGAGCAAAGAGCCAGTGGTCACTCCTGAGCACAAACAAGAAACTATTTGAGATGCAATTGTTAAATTGCATAAATTCTAAATTCATAAATTCTAAATTCATTAGAACTGCTGAGTATCTGTGTAAATGTGGATCAAAATGACCCGTGCTCAACCGAAAGAGATTAAGAGACTCCTGCCAACAGGAACCAGAAAAAGACTTTTATAGGGAATACTTGAAAACGAAACAAAACAAAATTATTTTGTCTAGCTATCTCTGCTTCAACAGTCCTTTTTGGGGGTATTTTAGACAACCATTTTGGATGGGCTGTTCTTAACTTATTATCATTTTTTGGCATACAAGTGCACTTATAAGAATTGACTATGCATTTGCAGAAATTGACTCTGGCTTAGGTTTATATTTGCTTTTATAGGCCACCAAAGCATTAGAGCCTCTCAATTTAATGGCCTCTTTATTTGCTTACTTTTACATGTTATATTTGTTTGCAAATTATTTTTCCTTATTACCGAATAAGTACCAAAGTGAAGAGAATACAAAGCAGTTCAAACAATTTATGTGCAAGCTGAACTTATTGACCATTGTTTTAAAAATTCTTTTAAGTGTAGAATAATGGGGAGACCCAATGTCAGAGAAAGAGAGTACCAAAAGCCTAAATTACTGTTAACTGTGGATACCATAATTAACTCCCTCTCAATGCTTCTAGCCCCAAACTAGCCTCCTAAGGAACATCCAATTCTATTGTTCACTAAGAGTTGACTCACTAATAAACCATGTGCAATCCTTAGAATTAAAATAGTTCCAGGCTATTTTACATAGAACCTGAAAACTTCTTTCTGACTCTCAAATTAAAGTGTCATGAAAGCACGCATGAGAAAAGATGAAACCTTCTAATATTATAAATTGAAGGCAGCAATTGATTGAAGTCTAAAATTTCTCTTTATTTACAAAATTAATCCATTCCTCTCTCCAATTTTTAAAACTAGCTTAAACTTGGGGGCTGGAGAGATAGCATAGCGTGGTAGGGTATTTGCCGGGCAAGCAGCTGATTTGAAAAGATGGTGGTTTGAATCCCGGCATCCCATATGGTCCCCCATGCCTGCCAGGAGCTACTTCTAAGGTCAGAGCCAGGGGTAACCCCTGATCGGGTTTGACCCATAACAACAATAGCAAAAAACTAGCTTGAACTAATTTACCAATAACTAATATAATGAGTGCCGTATGGACCTATACTTTCTAAATAATCCCAGTTTTGCATTTGAACAGGCACTATTAAAAAAGTCTTCTCACAGATGATCTTGTGTCAGCTATTTGAGGTTTACAGAAATGACAAAATTTTATATCCTCAGGAGTGTTCTGTCATACTTGGCACTGGATTTTCATCAAGCTTCCTACAAGCATTTTAAAACCACAGCTTTCAATAGACAATACACTAACAGTAGCAAAGACCAGCAGGAAAACGAAGACTGGTCACTGCATTTTGTTGTGTCCTCTTCACTGATGTTTTTTTTTCCAACACAAAAAACATAATGTGTTGTATTTAAGGTTTGGTTTGTGCTGCCTGAAAAATATTTCCCTCTCGTGTAAAAATGACTGCTAGAGAGCCTGCTCTCCCATTGAATTTGTCTTTGCTCCAGAATAGGGCCCATATCTGGTACTCAGAATATTCTCTTCTTCTGGTCTGTGCAATGTATTTGGTGAAAGGCATGCAGCAGATGTGGGGAAACAGAACATATTCTTAAATTTACACCAAGAAAACAGAGGAATAAGGAACCCTAGTCCTGTTAGTGCTGTTTTAGAAGTGAGTCTGAAACTTAGTTTTCTGAGGATCTTAAGGTAACTTTCTTATTATTAAAAAATTAAGAACAGTCAAATTATGGATAGATGTCCTGGATAGCCTTTGCTGAACTCTCATCTGGCATGGATTTCTTAGACCCATAAATAAATCAGTCTCTGAATAAGAGAAAAGTAGGGGGGAACCTCAAACTAACATCACGGAAAATGGTGTTAAATCCTTGAAAACGTACTGATAGAACTAAGCAAGAAAAAAAATCATTGAACCCTATCCAAAAATGGGGAGAAGTAATGAACAGACACTTCCTCAAAGAAGAATTACAAATGGCCAAAAGGCACATGAAAAAAATGCTCCACATCACTAACCATCAGGGAGATGCAAATCAAAACAACAATGGGGTTCCATCTCACACCTCAAAGACTGGAACACATCACAAAGAACAAGAATAATCAGTGCTGGTAAGGATGTGGGGAGAAAGGAACTCTCAACAACTGCTGATGGGAATGCCATCTAGTTCAGCCTTTATGGAAAACAATATGGAGATTCCTCAGAAAGCTGGAAATTGAGCTCCTATATGATCCAGCTATACCACTCCTAGGGATATACCCTAAGAACACAAAAACACAATTCAAAAATGCCTTCCTCACACCTATATTCATTGCCATACTATTTACAAAAGCCAGACTCTGGAAAAAATAGTTGTTAGAAAAAATATAGTCATGAAATTTGTTTATTCAAGGATGGGTATGGGGAGTATTATATTGAGTGAAATGAATCAGAGACAGAGGAATAGATATAGAATACCACACTCATTTGTAAGATATCAAATATATAGTATGGTATTAAAATCTAGAGACAATAGAAATGAGGGCTAGGAGGACCAGTCCATGATGGGAAATTGCCGCAAATAGAAGTAGAGTAGAGTGAATTTAAAGAAGGGTCCACTACGGCAATTATAGTCTAAATGATCACTCTGGACAAGAACTGAGGACTGAAAAGAGATAAAGTGGTGACACAATACCCATACCCCTTCAGTAACCATATTGCAAAGCACAGTATCTAACAGGGAAAGAAAGAGGGGAGAGAGAGAAAGTGAGAGAGAGTGAGAGAGAGAGTGAGAGAGAGAGAGAGAGAGAGAGAGAGAGAGAGAGAGAGAGAGAGAGAGAGAGAGAGAGAGAGAGAGAGAGAGAGAGAATGGGAAAATGTCTGCACCAGAGGCAGGCAGGCAGGGGGAGGGCAAGAGGGAAACTCGGGACATTGGTGGCAGGAAAAGTGCACTGGTGAAGGGTGTTGAACATTGTATGACTGAACCTCAATTATGAATAACTTTGCCATTGTGTAAGAAGAATGAAACCCCACCTGCATTATAAAAAAAACCTTGTAACCTCAGTGTTTAAATAAAGTATTCGATTTAAATAAAAGAAATTCTTGAACAAGAAACATAGCAATTTAGAAACATATACTAATTTGAATGGATTATTTAAAGCAATTTCAAAAAGATGTCTTGGTTTTAACAAGAAAAACTAAAGTATGCCTGTGTAGAAAATAGCAGTATAATTGGAAATCATCAACAGAGAAGCAGAGATTAGAATATAGTGGTAAATATTAGGTGGGTCCCCAAAATGAATAAAAAACAAATCAGATGCATTAAGTACTAGCAAAATATATAATAATAAAATAGACATAAAAACCAGCGGGGAAAATGTTTGTGTTTATTTAAGGACCAATTTGAATACAATTCTCCCGATGGAGAGGTGAGCATTTCAGGAAAACGCTGCAGCAGAAATTTATTGCAGTTGACCAATCTTATCTACAAATATATTTCCTGGCCAGTTGACATTTGATTACGTGACCAGTTCTGGATGATGGGCACAGAGATTATAATGGGCTGATTCTATTCCAAATAGAATTATTTTATGTCTAAACATAATTTGTAACTGAAAGACTACAAAATTAAAAATGGAAGTAGAAATAATAAAAAGATTGTTATTTTAAGAACACTAACTGAAAGTTTTCCAATCAAAAACTAGAAAAGCTAGTTTGTAAATAACAAATAAGATTTATTAGAGCCTGCTGATCAAAGTATATCTTGTATCAAAACCATTGACTACTTCAAGAAAGAAATGTTTTCTTTTTTAATTAAAAGGCACAATAAGAAAGTAATATACAAATCAAGTTACAGTACCAGATTTTCTTGAAAAATAGGTGTTCTAAGCAGTCTCTTGAGTCTTTTATTTTCAGAACCAAGTTCCACACAAAAAGAATTCAGGCTTTATTAATAGTTTTAATTCAAATTAAATATCCAGGTAATTTTTTTTATTTAAGCATCATGATTACAAGCATGTTTGTAGTTGTGTTTTAGTTACATCTAAGAAAAAGAACATCCCCCTTCACCAGTGTACCTTTCCCATCACCAATGTCCTCCATTTCCCTCTCCCCCACCCCTTGCTTGTATTTAAGACAGGCATTCTTTTCATGTGTGATGATAACAGAATAACATTCCAATATCAGACTTGGGAGAGTGGTAGGGAATGCTATTCTCATGCTATTACCAAACAAAATTTTTGTTTAAGAATACATTAGATAGTAGATTCAAAGGAAATCTAAAATAAGATAAAATTGAAACTTGACATGATAAATAATTCTCAATGAACTTGATATTCAGAATAAGAGCTAGAAAATTGTTAGAATGTGTTCTATTATACATTTACATTTTCAGTAAGTTTCAAATGCATAATGAAGCAGAATAGTCCATACTTCTCTGAGAATGAATGACCATCTGCCTGGGGAAAGTGACTCAAGAGGCAAGGGCAAAGGTTTACACCACTCATTGCTTTTGTCCTTCTTTTTGACTAACATTGGCTTGCTCTCACACTGTAAAGGTCTAGTGCCAAGTGCTAGCTTTTATCTTGGACCTCAGGCAGGCATTACTAGGAAGGAATTTTGCAGTGCTTTTCTCAGATCACTTATTTTCTGTATCTGATGCTTTGACAGCTGGGTTTTTATTCACCCTGCAGCTTCTGCCATCCCAGGATCAGTTTGTGCCCCCATATAATCAACAACTTGTTAGGAAGTACCTTCAAATCTGAACTAACCAGGACAGAGTGCTTATCTCCATCACATCCTGGAAAGCCTTTTATACCAAGTGCACCTGTCCAACTTCTCTGATCTACATTCGACTAAATACCAGATCATCAGGAATAGGGCCTGTGCCCCCAAATTAGATAAAATTATCCTACATGAATAATAATAATAATAATAATAATAATAATAATCAACTACATGTTGATCTGAAGTCTGTTTTCTTTCTTGGAAAACACAATAATGGCTCTTGTATACACTCCTCTGTCATCTGTTTGTTGGTTGACCCTAATATATCCCCATTTGTTTTCCTTGTTGCAGCATGTTTTCTGTTTTTAAGGATTTTCAAATATAATAAACAACTGTTCTTTACTATAGATATTTTGTGCCTGTGCTTTTTTTTTATAATATCTGGTTAAAATAATTCCTAAGACCTTTAGTCACCTATGAATGCCTCAAAATTTCTAGATGTAGGCTCTGCCCTCTCTTGCTGAGTTTGTGAATATCTCATATTTCAATCATTCACTACCTCTATCTGCTAATCCTCTATGGACAGGATCTAATTAGCCAATGTCCTAGACATATTCTACCAAACCAGTTGACAGCAAAGCCGGAGTCTTTCTATTGCAGTATTTGGTCTTCTGTTGGTATAGCCTATCTTGGGCCTTATGAACTCACTATATAGAACATGAGCATAATTCTGGCTGCTCCAACAGCACACATACACACATATGTTATCATAGTACTTACTTCCTAGCTCTTGAGCACAACTGCAGTGTTCAGACAGGCGTGGTTTTTTGTGAGTTATGTAAACAAACTTCCTTTTTTATTTCTTTTTGATTTTATTTTATTTTGATTTGGGGCCACATCCAGGTATCCATAAGGCTTGTTCCTGGCTCTGCACTCAGACGCCACTCCTGGCAGACTTTGGAGACCATATATGTGTGGTATTGGAGATGAAAGCCAGGTAGGTCATGCAGAAGGCAAGTACCCTACTCACTGTGCCATCTCCCTTGCCCTTTCTTGTTAAACAAGGATAAAGGGAGAAATGCTTCTGCTCCTAATTTCATAATGTTCAGGCTAACTGGTTGTTTTTCTTCCCTCTTTGAACCAAAGTGGATGATGAGAATGCTGGGCACTGATGATCTAACACAAATCCAGAAAATATTTTAGTGACTTCAATGTAAGGCTGCCTACTATTTCCATTTAGAATATAAATAAGAAATACTTTTGCCTTATTTGCTCAGTTTTGTGAGCCTAAGCTACACTTCCAGCACTTTAGAAAAGCATCTCATTATGCCTCTTGCCTTCCACATAAAAGAATGTACTCCATTATGGGTACATTTAATATAGTGGGCCTTTGAGCTACGAGAATCTTAAATAAGTAATTTCTGTTTTTATCCATTCCCTGGTGTCAGAGAAATTTTGAGGGAATTTTCATTTCAAGTTCCCAGGGCATTTTCTTCTAAAGTAGGAGAATATAGTAATACCAAATAATTTATTTCTCTGCAATCACATTAAAATGCACGACACTATTCTTTAATTACCATCTCAATCTAATTCTCTAAGAAGTTTGCCCTAATTGCATTGTTGATATGCACAGATGCAAATAAGATGCCAGTTGTTTTCCTAGTCGCAAACGACTGTCGCTAATATGGACCCATCTATTCATGAGTTAGAAAGGCTGCTATCGTTCCAGTGAGCCATTGTCACAAGTGATCAGAGCACTGCCAGCAACCAGAGAGCACATTCTTCCCCGCCAAGATCCCCACTCTCCCTTCCACTTATGTCAACGCCCACACACAATCAGAGATAATGTCCACACATTAGGCAATAGATGGCAGAAAATTCTCTGTAGACTGGAGGGACAGAAGTGCGAATTGAACATTTGGGGTGCTGTACTTTCCAGAAGGTATGTGGAAACAAACAAGTCCCAGCTGCGATGCTTTGCTTTTATATAAAGATCTTAAGGTTGTCTCATAAACACAGGTGTGAGAAGGAAGGAAGAGAAAGAGGAGAGGGTGGGAATAAAACATGAAATTCTGGCAACCACCCCTTGTAATGTTAGTTTTGGGGAGAGAAAATAGGTAACTCTATATAAGTGAGAGGAAGTACTACACTGAACCATTCCCTTGATTTTTGAAGTGCATACACAGTTTAAATAGGGCTGGGGCCAGAGTGATGGCGTAGCAGTAGGGCATTTGTCTTGCATGTGGCTGGCCCAGGACAGACCTAGGTTCGATCTCCGGAGTCCCATATGGTCCCCCAAGCCAGGAGCGATTTCTGGGCACAGAACCAGGAGTAATCCCTGAGCATTACAGGGTGTTGGCTCCCCCTCAAAAAATAGGGCTGGGCTGGCTCAGGAGAGTGGCTAAAATTTAATTAAAATTCTTTATGACAGGGGTTGGTTTAATAGTACAGTGGGTAGGGCACTTGACTTGCCTTACATGCAGCTGACCTGGGTTCAATGGCTTTGTCAAACCTGAGTCTGCCAGGAGTGATCCCTGAGAGCAGAATCAGAAGTAGGCACTGAGAGATGCCAGGTGTGATTGAAAACAAAGCCAAATATAACTTTTATTATATTTATAAATTAGCTGCCCTTTTTAAGACTACCTGTTTATTTCTACAGAAATAAGGAACAACAAACATTTCTTTGTGTGAATTTATGCATGTGTATACCTTATTTATTTTTAAATTCATTTCAGTTGGCTTACTTTGTTCCTCTAAAAATGCCTTTTTTATGGAACACTTTCTTATTTTTTCTTTTAGTTTTTGGGTCACACCCAGTGGCGCTCAGGGGTTATTCCTGGCTCTGGACTCGGATATTGCTCCTTGCAGGCTCAGGAACCATATGGGATGCCAGGATTTGAACCACCATCTGTCCTTGATCAGCTGCTTGCAAGGCAAACTCCCTACTGTGCTATCCCTCCAGACCTCGGAACACTTTCTTATGTACAAGTGTTGTCCTTGTAACATTTGTAAAATTATGTTCTTCCATTGTGTGTATGTGGAGTTTGATTTTTCAAATTGGATTATGTTCTGTAGATTCTATGTTTTGTAGATTTTATGTTCTGTGGAGCTTATGTTCTGTTGATCAGATCTGGATTCAAAGACAAAAATGATCAAATCATACTCTAACTTCTTTCTGAGGAGATTTAAAATGTGACAGTGCTTAGACTTATTTGCCTTTCTTAGTTGTCCTTTCTTTAGGAAAATGGAAATTTGGAAGTTAATATATTCATATTCCATGAAGCCTCCCAAAACATCCAGGGGGCATAAAGTCCTTCAAAATCAATGCTTCTCACAGTCCGACATTGTTCTCAAAATAAAATACAAACTCATCAAGGTAACTTTTTTGTTCAACTCTATATTATATTTATTTACTTCATTTGAACAACATAAAAATATTTCTTCCCAACTTCCTCCCTAAAAGGAGGCAGATGTGAAGACATAAAAATGCTAAATCATAACTTGATTCTAGTTATGGGAGTTGGATAATGTAGAAAAGCCTTTCCAGTAAAGATTTCTTGAAAATGTGGGAAAATATATTTTTAATTTTTCTAAATACTGGACTAATACTAAACAAAGACAGAAAGCCAAAAACTTTAGAGACAGTAAAAGACAAAATTGAGAATAAGGCATTATAATAAAAAGATATAAAATTTTTAAATATATTTTTATTTAAATGCCATGGTTACAAACATGTTTGCAGTTGGGGTTCAGTCATAAAAAGAATAACCCCCCTTCACCAGTGCAACTTTCCTGCCACCAATGCCCCCAACTTCCTCCTCCCTCACCCCTTGCCTGTATTTTAGACAGGCATTAAATTTCAGTCACTCACTACCATTGTCATGATAGTTGTTGGTGTAGCTAGTTCTCTAACTGCACTCACCAATCTTTGTGGTAAGTTTCATATCATGTTCCTTCCAAACCTCAT
Organism: Suncus etruscus; assembly: GCF_024139225.1. NCBI lineage: Eukaryota > Metazoa > Chordata > Mammalia > Eulipotyphla > Soricidae > Suncus > Suncus etruscus. The sequence continues at coordinate 5,752,410 of NC_064857.1, forward strand.
CTCTATTGTCTCTAATATGGTACTAATACCATATTATCTTTTACTATTACTACCTATTACTATCTATAATTATTACTATCCATACTATTACTATTAAAACCATACTATTTCTCTTAAATCTCACAAATGAGTTAGACTATCCTGTGTCTTCCCTCTGACTCATTTTACTAAGCATAATAGTTTTCATGTCCATTCATGTAAAGGAAAATTTCATAACTTTATTTTTCCTGACAGATGCATAGTATTCCATTGTTTTTATGTACTATAGTTTCTTTAGCCACTCATTTTTTCTTAGGCATCTGGATTGTTTTCAGATTCTGGCTATTATAAATAAGCTGCAATAAACATAGGCATGCAGAGGGCATTTTTATATTGTGTTTTTGTATCCTACAGTATATCCCTAGGAGTGGTATAGCTGGATCATATGGGAGCTCAATTTCCAGTTTTTTGAGGAATCTCCATATTGTTTTCCATAAGGACTAGACTAGATGGCATTCCCACCAGCAGTGAATGATAGATTCTTTCTCTCCACATCCCCGCCAGCACTGATTGTTCTTGTTCTTTTTGATGTGTGCCAGTCTCTGTGGCATGAAATGTTACAAAGCTGTTGTTTTTATTTGCATCTCTCTAATGATTAGTGATGTGGAGCACTATTTCATGTGCCTTTGGTCATCTGTATTTCTTCTTTGAGGAAGTGTCTGTTATTTTTTTCTCCCCCTTTTTCTGATGGGTTGATATGTTTTAATTTCTTGTTAAGTTCTGTCAGAACCTTGTGTATCTTAAATGTTAACCTCAATAATTGCATTCACAACAGTACCTCAAACTCAAATACCTTTGGGTCAACTTAACTAAAGAGGTGAAGGATCTATACAAAGAGAACTACAAAACACTGCTTCAGAAAAAAAAGGGAATACAAGAAAATGTAGACACCTTGTTCATGGATTGGGTTGAGAGTCTACAAAGAAGTGGTAAAACACTCCTAATCATTTGGAACAATAAATGACCATGAATAACTAAAGCAACCCTTAGGAAAAAGAAAATTCCAGGAGGCATCACTTTCTCCAACAAGAGAAATGAAAAAAAAAAAAGAAAAAGAAAATTATAAAACTGATGATGCAAAAATTTTGGAGGGCTGAAGCAATAGCACAGAGATAGGGCATTTGCCTTGCACATGACTGAACCAGGACAGACCTGAGTTTAATTCCTGGTATCCCATATGACCCCCTAATTCAGGAGGTATTTCTTTTTTATTTTTAAATAATCTTTATTTTGACAACAGTGGATTACAAATCTTTCACAATAATATTTTAGGTACATAGTGACATTGAATCAGAGGCATTCCCATCACCAGTGTTGTCCTCCCTCCACCCATATTTTCAGCATGCATACCATATCCCCCTTATGTGCCCCCCAGACTGCTAGAATAAGTGGTCCTCTCTGTGTCTAACTTGTTGTAGATTGGGTATCGATTCTGTTGTCATTGGCTTTGGATTTAGTATTTAAGTCTGATCATTTTTTTTTATTTCTACTTAATTTCATACACCTGTTTGGTCTTGGTACCATCCATTATTTCCCCTTCAATTTATGAGGCAGAACAAGATGATTCAAGTTATGTGGTTCTGTTTGAAGGAAAAAAAAAAGAAAAAAATGGGGGGGGTCAAAAATCAAACAAACAAATAATCGGGAGGAGTCCATCTAGAGATTATAAATATCCATTTAAGAGAAGAGAGGGAAAAAGAAAGAAAAACATAACAAAAATATCAAAAAACAAATAAAAACAGACCAACAAGAAAACAAAAACAAAAAATAATGAAAAAGCACCAGAACAAAAATGACAACGACCAAACAACCACAATTCCAAAATAAAAACAAAACTAAAATAATAAAAAACAAACAACAACAAAATTTTGTGCTCTTTTCTGTTTGTTTTTGTTTTTGCATAGGCATAGTAAATATTGGGGAGATTAGAAAGGGAATTCCCTTGGTAAGAGATACAGGGTTTCTCTGCCCTTATAGCATACTGTCATGGAATAATTACAGACTCCATTCATGCTCTTTTACTCTCCCCTACATCCTGTTTTGGTGTCTGGAAACTTTCTGCTCAGTCGTGGATGATAAAATCGGGTCTCTATAACTAGAGATCTTGGTATTTGCACAGGTCATAGGATGGAGCCTAGGATGGAGTCTTTCTTTATGGTTCTAAATGTCCTGTTGTAACACTGTTGGGTTTTTTTGTTTGTTTGATTTTTTTTGTTTTGTTGTTTTAATCAGTCTTCTGTAATTGGTGGTCTTGGTTTTTGCACCGATCCTAGGATGAAGCCTAGTATAGAATCTTTTATTATGTCTCCAGAAGTTCAGCCCAGTTGCAGTTTTCTCAGTCAGAACTCTGGAATTAGAGATCTTGGTTGTTGTAAAGATCATAGGCCAAAACCTTGGCTAGGATCTTTCTTATTGGTCCCAGGATAAGTTTTGTCCAGTCATGGTGACACACTCTTTTATCTGAATCCAGGTAAAATCTTGTAGGTAAAGACTCAGGAGTCCTCTGGTAGACCTTTAGGATCACATCACAGGGCAGCTGGAGGATCTGCAGAAGTCATTGGTTCCCCAGGCTTTGATACTACCACTTAAAATAGTCAGTCCTTTGCTTCAACTTATTAAAAGGTAGTCAAAAGACCCACCACACAATCCCTATCAGTTTTCATTAATTTGTTACTATTGTTTTTTCATTTATAAATATTTCTTATCTCTAAGATTAGATTACTGCAAGGATTCAAGCTATATCTGATGTATCTATATTTCTATACACCCTAAAATATGGCCTTTTTCATCATCAGTATCAGATAACAATTTGATTCTCATAGGTGTAGGTTAAAAGTAAAATTTATCTAAAGTTATGATATTTCTTTACAACCAGCTTATTTTACTTTGAAGTAAATTCAATGCACTGAACCAACCTTTGAATAAAACTTCAGTCAAAGAAGCATTTGATTCCATTTTGACAGAAAGAGGATGTGGAACATACTCAGAAGAACGTTCTAATGGGGAAATGAGAAGAGGGAATTGTGAGGCATAATTGCATTCTCGAGGTTTCATGTAAGAACTTCAGCCAGGGTACTACATATTACTAGATGGCCTTTCATAGAAGAGTTTTATGAATGGCTCTTCGAGATCTAATTAGTTTATACTAATTTATTGCAATACTTTATTACAATAACTGAACTAGTTCTCATTTACTGAAACCCATAGTTTAATCACCCAGTATCTTAATGAAGTTAATAACTATTTTTGATAGAAAAGTCATTCAATGACTAAGGACAGGTTTCTGCATTTAAAATTTGAGGGATATTATAGATCAGTATTAATTGAGGGGAAGTATTTGGGCCACTAACAACTGTGCTCAAGGCTTACTCCTCACTGTGCTCAGTAATACATTCTGGCTAGGCTTGATGGAACATATGTGATGCCAAGAATAGAATTAGAATTAACCATTTGCAAGGTCAGTGCCTTCTCTGTTTTACTATCTCGCTGGCCCTCTTTTGGATATTTAGCTACAAATTAATGAGACATTGGTTTTTGAACTCAAAATTTAGATTTGATAGGCTAGGAAAATTAGTGTTATCTTATAATTGCCATGCTCAATTTTGCTCCCTCTTTGCTACCAGGCTTCTACCTCCTAACTTAATGAAAGAACAGCCCATTTTTCTTTAATAATCTATGTAAGCACCATGGTTACAGAAATGTTCATGCATAGGTTTCAGTTATATAATGCACACCTTCACCAGTGCAAATTTCACGCCACCATTTTCCTCCTCCCACTACCCCTTGATTGTCTTCAGGACAGGTATTCTACTTCTCCCTCTCACTATCATTGCTATAGTAGTCATCAGTGCAGTTAGTGCTCTAACTCACTCACTGTTCTGTAGTAAGCTTCATATCATGGGCTGGTCCTTGCGGCCCTATCTGTATTGTCTCTGGATATTATTACCATACTGTCTTTTATTTTTCTTATATCCCACAAATGAGTGAGAATATTCTATATCTATCCCTCTCCCTCTGACTCATATCACTTGTACAATAGTCTCCATGTCTACCCATGAATAGGCAAATTTTATGCTTCATTTTTTCTAACAGCTGCATGGTATCCCACTACATAGATGTACCACTCTTTCTTTTAGTACTCATCTATTGTCAGACATCTGGGTTGTTTTCAGATAATGGCTATTGTTGATAGTGCTGCAATAAACATAGGTATGCAGAGGGCATTTTTGTATTATGCTTTTGTGTTCCTAGGACATATCCTGAGGAGTGGTATTACAGGATCATATGAGAGCTCAATTTCCAGACTTTTGAGGAATAGCCATATTGTTTTCTAGAAAGGCTGGAATAGATGACATTCCAACCAGCAGTAAATGAGAGATCCATTTCCCTATATCCATGCCAGCACTGGTTATTGATCTTTGTGATGTGTGCCAATCACACACAATTATAGCTCATTGTTATTTTAAATTGCATCTTTTTGATGATTAGTGATGTGGAGCATTTTTTTCATGTGTCTTTTGGACATCTATGTTTCTTCTTTGAGGAAATGTCTGTTCATTTCTTCTCCCCATTTATTGATGGAGTTAAGTTTTTTTCTTTGTTAACTTCTGTCAGTCCTTGTATATCTTAGATATTATCCCCTTATCAGGTAGGTATTAGGGGAATAGTTTAATCCCATTGCATAGATGGCCATTGTATTCTACTCACTGTTTGAAGTATAGAAGCTTCTCAGTTTAATGTTTGTTTATCATTGCTTCCACTTGTTTAGACAGTGATGTTTCCTCCTTGAAGATGTCTTTAGTCTCAATGTCATGGAGTGTTTTGCCTATGTCTTCTTATATATAGTTTATAGTTTCAGGCCTGACATTAAAGTCTTTAATCCAATTTGATTCTCTGGCCTTTGTGTGTAAAAATGGGCCTGCTTTCACTTTTTTACATGTGGCTGACCAATTGTCCCAGCAACACTTGTTAATATATATATGCTTTAAACACCTTAATTACAAACATGATTGTGGTTGGGATTCAGTCATGTAAAAAACACCCCTCTTCACCAGTGCAACATTCCCATCATCAATGTCCCAATTCTCCTTCCTCCCCACTCCACCCCCACCTTTAATCTAATCAGGCTTTCTACTTCCCTCATTCATTCACATTGTTATGATAGGGGGCTTTTTTATTCTACTTTATCTAGAAACCTATTTAATTAGTTTTGACTTCTAGCTTGTTTTTGTTTTATGCAGTCAGCTAGGTCTCTCAGAGTTTAGACTAGACTTTGAATATACTTCAATATGTTGGCTATTCTAAGTACATACTGTTTTTTAATCTAAAAACCAAACATAAAAAAATATTTAATATTAAACCAAGAGTATGGACTTTTTAAAGAGCTCAGCCTCCATCACTTGATTTTTGTAAGATGGTTGTTGTGCTATGGACAGCATTTTGTGATAAATACAGAAATAGCTTCAAGAATTACTCAACCTAATATAAATTAGGTTAAAATATAAATTAAAACTAACTTCCTAAACCCAAAAAGCCTCTCCCATTAGAAATACTTTATTTTACTTTTTATTTCTCAAGGAAAGAAAAGATGGTAGGTCAGATAAATTCAGAGACCATGTAAATTATCAAGAAATGGTACTGGTGTTACAAATGCATAAAGACTTCACACCAAAAAACCATTCAAACAAAAATAAACGACTCAAATTCTTGCCTTAATTTGAGAATTAAATGATTCTAAAATTGCATATTGAGTTGAATTAAGGATTGTGAAAGTGGAAAGATCATTCCTTAGCCTTTTACTGGATTGTGCCTATAACCAAATATATAGCAATCTAAATACTCTTTGAAAGATGATTGGATAAGGACGTTCTGGTATATACCCAAAAGAATACTGCTTTGCCATTAAAAAATGGTAAAAAAAAAACTGTGCTAGAACTTGAGTTGACCATGCTAAACCAAGTAAGTGAGTACTGGATAATTTTTGGAACATTTCACTCATGTATGTATTCCAAATGACCAAAGCAAGTAAGTTGATAAGAAGCAATAAAACAATCTGATATGCACAATACAAACTATGGTGGTAACCAATGTGAAAAGCAGTAGAGGGTAGGAATGAACTGACAGATCCTATGATGGTGTGATTACACAGAAATGGAGACAGCAGAAATAGTGATAGTTACATATGTATAGAGGTAATAAGTCAATGTAAAGATTAAAATTTAAAAAATAATTTGAAAAATCTGAGATGTATACCTGAGCTCTGTGGTTTCCTTACTATTTGTATTCTCCAGGTGAGCTCTGAGTTCTTCAACAGATTGGGACATAAATCTATACTTTTCTATCCCAAAACTCATCATATCAAGGTTAGTACATCACAGGTTTCTCCTTTGTCACAGTTGTGAAATCTGCAAACTTAAAGAGATAAGACTGCCCTTGAATTGTGGTATTTTTAGGGATAGTGCCCCTACTAAATAGTAAGTCAGTGATACAGACAACACTTCAGTTCTCTACATTCTTAGATTCATCCCTAGACCTTTTCAAAATGCCTTTATTCACTCTCTGTAATAATGGGGTCTCATCTACATCTGACTGAATTCTCACAAACTGCAATGTTTGAAAGAGATCTTTCAGTTTCATTATCTTTGATTTTTAAAATTAAGAGTCGGGTTTCCACATTATAGAAAATACACGTGGCAACAGGGTGTAGAAAAGCAAATAAGTGTTAATACATTTCCAAGAAACATTAATCTGTTTCTGCAAATAAATTCTGAAGTTAATTTAAATGGAAAGATACTCTATAAATTTACCACTTCCTTCATTCTCTGAGCTTTCAAAATGTAATAAATAACACCTTCAATGATCAAAGTGAAAGTATCATGCATGAGGAATCAGGTTTTCTTTCTTTCTTTTTTTTTATTTACCATTTATGCTCTTTCTTTAATGTCTGCATTCAAGACCTTATTTTAATCAAGCTTGAATTTTGTTTACTCACATTAGAGGTATATTTCAAAAGTGTCATGGAATGTTGCAATTACCAAAAATGTAGTTTTAATCTAAAGCAAGAGTCAATAAATGAGAAAAATTTTAACTTGAAAACTTAAAAATAGGGGCCGGGAAGGTGGCGCTAGAGATAAGGTGTCTGCCTTGTAAGCGCTAGCCAAGGAATGGACTGAGGTTCGATCCCCCGATCCCCCGGCGTCCCATATGGTCTCCCCAAAGCCAGGGGCAATTTCTGAGCACTTAGCCAGGAGTAACCCCTGAGCGTCAAATGGGTGTGGCCCAAAAAAAAAACTTAAAAATAAATTATACCTGATTTAAAACTGTTAATTATTGATAAAACCCTAGTTAAATGTCTAAAGATCGGTGAAGAGTTGTATCTTTTATTTTGCTTTTCTGTTTATTTTTTGGGTTGTTTTTTTGTGGGGGGGGTTCATACTTGGCAATGCTCAAGGATTACTCCCCACTGTACTCATGAATCACTCTTAGTAATGCTAAGAGACCTTATGAAGATTCTGGGGTTCAAACCTAGATCAGTCATGTGCAAGGTCCATACCCTATCCATTATATTATTTCTTGTTCTAAAGAGTACTGTCTTTCTTGGGGAATAAGTGAGACATTTGTGTAACATTTATTGTCCCCTCCACATTTTGTAATACATGGCCAATATGTAAAGTATAAAAATAAGAAGAAGAAAGCAATTGATGGAGTATATAATTTAAATGAAGTGGAAAATACCAAAGGAACATGTACCCCAAAAAGAAATAAGTCGTCTCTGAGGAGCTTGCTAAGGAGATGAATCAGAATGAGATAGGTGGTACTTATAGGCGCAGGTGCATTCATTCTGATCCCTTGAGCTGATTTTCATTTTTCTCTATCTATCTATCTATATTATATTAATAGAAAGTATGTTGAGAATGATAAACTATGCACACTCATTAAGGTGTTAACTTTTTTATTTTAATGGGAAGATAATGTGATTTTATAGTCATTATTATTATCCATGGTCTATGACTTCCACATGCAATCTACTTTAATATATTTTTCTTATCAAGGAAGTCTACATATGAATATACACACAGAAAGGTAGCATGAACCACATATTATTTTATATATAAATATAGCTATTCTTTTGTATAATATGTTATTGTAATATTATTTATAATATATTATTGTAAAATATGTAAATATATTATTGTATTATACATATTAAATATACTTTTATTATTCATATATGTTATATTATAAATATATATGTATGTAATATATATGTAGAGGAAAAGGGTGGCGATATATTTCTCCCATAACCCTCAGTAGCCATCAATATTTCTGACATTTGTCCTCAAATTTCTAGGGTCCAAAACTATCATTTCTAGTCTTTATAACTATTGTTTAAGAAACCCTATATTTGATATTGCATTGGTAAAGTTTTTGTAAATTAACTAACACACCTTTTCTAGGTTAATGCTGCCAACCAAGTAGAAACTATTTCCTAAGCAACTTATGGTTAATTGCGAATTGTATATCTCCATGTTGGTACTCGATGATCTATAGTCTTAGTACAATATGGTCTATAGCTACCTAAATTAGTTTTTGTCTCACACAATTATTTCAAACATTAGAATTATCATTGTCAGGAATTACTCCTATGTCACTTGGAAATTATTCCTGGTGGTGCTTAAGAGACTATGAAGTACAAAAATTTGAATCCAGTTAAGTACTGGTAAGTGTTTACATACAAGTACTTAAATCTTACATACAATGTAAGTGCTCTCCCATTAAAATTCATTATTTTAGGATCTACTGTGGGGCCAGATAAAATATTTAACGGTTTTAATGTGTATTATACTTATTACAAAGACATTGGAAAAATTCTATTTTATTGGGGCCAATGGGGTTGAGCTGCATCTCAGTCAAGATTGAGATCTTCCATAAAGAAGTATAAATAAGACAACCTGCTCTTAGATCAAGTTGTTGCCATTTCCTCGTTGTCAGGATATCATATCAAAACTGGCGCATGTTTATCCCTTTCTAATTTCTCCAATATTTACTGTGCCTATACAGGAAAGAAAGGAGCAGCACAAAATTATTATTATTTTTGGTTCTGTTACTGTTGTTGCTGTTGTTTTCATTTTTTGTGCTTTGTTTTGTTTTTAGTTCAGGACCATGGTCAATTTGTGGTGGTTGTCTTTATTGCTGTGGTGCTTTTTGGATTTTTTTTGTTTGATCATTCTTTTTGTATTGTTGAAGTGTTTCTCTTTCTTTTTCCCTTTCTTCTCCCAAATTAATATTTATAGCCTCTATAAGGACTCTGCCCATTTATTGCTTGTTTGATTTTTACTCCATTCTTTTCTTTTCCTCAAACAGAACCATATAACTTGAACCATCTTGTTCCACCTCTCAAATTGAGGGGGGAATAATGGAGGGTACCAAGACCAAACAGTTGTATGTATTACTAAGTAGTAATAAAAGTGATCGGACTTAAACACCTAACCCAAAGCCAATGACAACAGAATTGATACCCAATCTACAACAAGCTAGACACAGAGGGGACCACTTATATTAGCAGCCTCGGGAGCACCAAAGGAGGATATGGGATGCATGCTGGGAACAGGGGTGAAGGGAAGACAACATTGGTGGTGGGAATTCCCCTGATTCAATGTCACTATGTACCTTAAATAGAACTGTGAAAGATATGTGATCCACTTTGGTCAAAATAAAAATTATTATTATTATTATTATAAAAAGTGAAGTATAAATAAAAATGGCCTTCTAGCCAATGTCATTTTAATTTTTGTGGTGTGTGTGTGTGTGTGTGTGTGTTTGTTCTGTTTTGCTTTTGGGCCACACCCAGTGACACTCAGGAATTACTCCTGGCTCTATGCTCAGAAATCGCTCCTGGCAGGCACAGGGGACCATATGGGATGCTGAGATTTGAACAACCATGCTTCTGCATGAAATGTAAACGCTTTACCTCTATGCTATCTCTCCGGCCCCTGCTGCTTATTTCTTGAGCAAAATATTTATTCTTTTATATTTGAACTACTTGTAATTAACAGTAAAATCACCTACTTATTTTATTTTTTTTTGTTTGTTTGTTTTTGGGTCACACCCAGTGACACTCAGGAGTTACTCCTTGCTATGTGCTCAGAAATTGCTCCTGGCTTGGGGCCATATGGGACTCTGGGGATCAAACCATGGTTCGTCCTGTCAGCCGCATGCAGGACAAATGTCCTACTGCTGTGCTATCATTCCAGCCCCAACCAATGTCACTTTTAATGGTCTCTCCTCTACTCCTGCTGTGAAAGACAAACAACAAAGATCTACTGACAAATTATTGATTTAACATGTGCAGCAAATATTCCTTCAGGAAGATACTCTTATGAAATAAGCTCTTGCTTCATAAAAATTCTTTAAAAATGTCAGAGATATCCATTCATAGGGCCAGAGTGGTGGTGCAAGTGGTAGGGCATTTGCCTTGCATGTGCTAACCTAGGATGGATCACAGTTTGATGCCCTGGAGTTCCATATGGCCCCCAAGTCAGGACTGATTTCTGAGCTCATAGCCAGGAGTAATCCCTGAGCATCACTGGCTGTGGTCCAAAATCCAAAAAATAAAAGAAAAAACCAAGGAAGTAAAATCTTATTCCTATTCTGAAACTTATCTCATAGCATGTCTAAGGAAACAGACATTTATAGCCCCTGGTCAGCCATAAGAGTGTCATTGTCCCTTTAAGGGTGAAGACATCAGTTATAAGAAACCCAGTTGGCTGAAGGGTATATAAAGTCCGGAGTTAAAGTTCTAGGTGGCTAAGGAGACTCTGTGACCACTGACCTACTGGACTGCTCCACTGGATGGTTGCTGCTGAATTGCTGGAGAAACTGATTACCAAATTCCCTCTCCTGTCTTTTGCTGTCTCTCTCTTACCTAAAACTCTCTCAGCACCTAAAACTAACAGTTGTAAAGTTTCAGGTAGGTCAGATGTGAAGGATTTAGGATATCATGTGTCAGAGCAGAGAAGTCATGAAGTTAATGGTCTTCTGGGGGTCAAAAGAACCAGGTCCTCAAGCCAGGACCCCAATTGAAGAAGCATTTTCAAGTAGATGGTGGAGTGGCTGCAAACAGCTGTCCTAAAAGAGGGTTTTGGCAACTCCATTACTAAGGGATCAGAAAAGAAAGGGACACTTGGTTTAGGAACAGTAAAAATAGCAATCTATTGCAAGAGGCATATAACAAAAAAATAGTTATTTAATATCTTTTAAAACCAGGCTGTGGGGTCTGGACCCCACAGTTCGATCCCCCGGCAACCCATATGGTGGTCCCCCAAGCCAGGAGTGATTTCTGAGCACATAGCTAGGATTAACCACTGAGTGTCAGTGGGTGTGGCCCCAAAACCAATAAATAAATAAAACCAGACTTTGGGTATCTCCACCCCTAATTGCTTGTTTATCTCACCTGAATGATCAGAATTACCCACACCTAGAATGGGTGGGTAGAGGGGGAAAAGAGGGATTAAGAAGGAGAGAAAAGTGAGGCAGAAGCGAGAATCAATAGCAAGATTCAACAGAGATTCAGCATCAACAGTTGAGCATCATCAAAGAAGCAGCATCAGTAGCATCAGCAAAGGGAATTAGTCAGCAAAAGCCTGGAAAAGAGGCTGAAAGGGAGACAGAAGCAGAGAGAACCAGAGAAGAAGTAGAGAAGTAGCTGCTAGGAAAAGGCTTTGCATAGAAGCCATGTGAGGACATGTACATGGCAGTTAAGATAGAACTGTGAAATAAAGCTGGATGGCTCCTGGAACTTTATCTGACTGCTTTGGGAATTTCTCTGGTGACACCCTGCAGCCTTCAGACCCACCAGGCCGGAGGGGCTTCAGAAGCTGGTGGAGCCCAGAAAGACCTCGATATGCCCTCTCCAACACTAGGACACTTTATATTAAAACAACACCAGGCCTCCAGGAAGATGACAACACCACAAGAGATCAGAGCTGGGGGCATTCCTGCAGCCCTTGGCCGTGAGTGTGTTGGCAATGTTCTTCAAGCTGGCTCAGTGCTCCAGCCCAGGGACTCCAGCCAGAGACCCAAATTCTTCAGACAAGAATTTCCTAGAATGACACGAGCCTGGTCTGCTGTCCACTCTTCTCTTTCAGCTGGGAGAGCAGAAGCCACAGTGGCATGGACTGAAGGCATTTCTTCAACCCCTGGTTTAGGCTTTCCAGGCACACTGTACCACAGTGGTCCCATGTAAAATCACCCCACATGCATAACTCCAAGCCCAGGTCTGAATCAGGGTCATGCAGGAAATAATCCAAACCAGATTGAGGGTGAAACACATATAGTCTGATAATCTTCTACCTAGTATTTCCACGAAGCTCCTGCCAGAACTGCCATTTTTATTGAATACAGAGACAACCCTTTGGTGGGGCAGTAAGGACAGATAGATTGCTCAGGCTCTCCTGAGCCAGTCCCATGCAGGTTTACAAGTAAGACAATCCCTGTTTAAGGGTAGATTCAAGTTGTAAACAAACATACAGAAGAACCAGGGATGACCCTTGTTTTAGGTAAAAATAAGGTGTAACCTAACAGTCTCATTTTAAAAAAATATGCATTCTCTGAATTATGGACTGGAAAAATGACTGGAGAAGGAATCATGAACTCAGTGCACCATTGTTCATGAAGATCTTAACCCCATAAATTCAGGGGCAATGGAGCTACATAAGGCTAAAAGGTGGCTATATTCCCTTTAAGTTCAATGCTTTTCAGTGATCCAGTACTCTGTCAGACAGAGGAAGACATAAGGTATCTCCGGGAGGGCCCAACCAAGGGGCCAGTCACCAATATCAAGAAGAGATCATAGAAACATTGGCACCTATGTCATTCATTCATTATTATTTTCTATGTATCTCTAGAATTATCCGATGTTGCTGAGTCTTTTTTTCCTCTCACTTGGCTTTGTACTGCATTAGTTAAGTTTCCTATGAATTAGACATAAGACTCTAGGAACTACTGGAAGTTTCTTGTGTAGCTGCCCTTGCATTCTGCTATCACATCAATCCTCTCCCAGGAACTCAATGCTATCTCTAAGATATGTGTTAGAATGAATGGTATGAGGCAGGGTAACTTGCTTTAAGGTTTTCTCATTTTCACCCTCTCCTATCAGTCATACATAATTCAAACCTCAGATAGTCTCCTAACAGATTGACCTAGGTCATGCACTTTGGCTTTGACCTCATAATGATAGCACATTCCCCAATGCAGATACTGGAAAGGGCTCAGGCATACTCTAACCTCTGTTAGAAAATATTGGAAATATTGGCGGATCCAACGTGCACTTTCACTCCATCCCATTTTACTCAATGTTTTGTACAATGTGGAGAAGTGGGTCAATGAACAGCACAAACCTTTTTTAAATGGCCAAGACAAATTTTTAGCTTTTGGCTAAAATATGCTCATGAGGCCTAGATCTTCTGGGTTCTGACCTTATTCTATATGGTGGGAGAGAATTTTCAGATTCTGAGTCAGAAGAGAGTTTTTAACTGGCTCATCATCTGAGATGCTGGAATTTGAGTTATGCCTGGAAGATGCAATTTCTCTAGGGTGTGTGTCATCAGTAAATTTGGAATATTATCAGCCCTTCATTGGGTTTGAGATTGAGCCCAAATTTCTAGTGGCAGGATACATCTCCCCTCGAATGACATTTGTTGAATGAAATTATCCTGTATTGGATGAGTGGAAGTTACACTTTCCACTGTATTTGATCTAGGTTCTGTAGGAGGAACCCTCTTTTTTTCAAGGCATAGGAGGAGCTAAGAGGGTAACATTCACTGATAAATTTGTCTGGTCTCTCCTACTAGAAGATGGGCCTGGGGGGGTAATATTTTTAAGTAATTTGTGAATACAGTATTGTTTCTTTTTATCATTATTTGGAGACATATATTCTAGAACAGGGGTCCTCAACCTTTTTAAACAGGGGGCCAGTTCACTGTCACTCAGACCATTGGAGGGTCTGACTATAGTAAAAACAAAACTTATGAGGGAATTCTTATGCACACTGCATATATCTTATTTTGCAATGAAGAAACAAAACAGATATAAATACAATATGTGGCCCGCGGGCCATAGTTTGAGGACCACTGTTCTAGAACATCATCACCCCTAATAACATGAACAGCAGTAGATCTTTGAAAGACATGGAATAGGGTAAAAGACTTTCATTGAATATAAAAGAGACCAGCATAATTCAATTCACCAGGGGATTAGGAACTTAATCCCTGAAGGAATCATGACTTTGATCCACAGGATCACAAGTTTGAGTCCCCAGATGATCATTAATCACCCTGTTTGGGCCACCAACTGTTACTGTTAGGCCTGAAGCAGTAGGAGAGATGGAAAAAGATGGCAGGAGCTGGGAGTCCATAAAGAGTTCCTCCAGGATTCCGCAGGCACCATCAGCAGGAGGAGTCTGGCAGGGGCTGCCAAGTTCTTTGCCTCCTGTGAGGTACCCTTCCTTAATGTCCAAGTTTTCTATTAAAATGCTAAATTCACCTGGATGGTCAGACTCACCCACACATGGGAGGAGTCTCCAGTTCGGAATAAAAATTATAAAAGGTGTTGCCTGGGCAGGAGGAGGCGGGGAAGGGGAGCAAGGAAGCAAAGGGAACAGCAGCTGAAAGGGAGATAGAGCTGAGAGAAAGAGGCAGAGAGCCAAAGGAGAAGCAGCAGAAAGAGACTGCTTGAAAAGTTTAGCATAGAAGCCATGTGAGGAAATGCATATGGTGAAAAGAGCCATGAAATGAAGCTGAGTGACTTATGAAACTTAAACTGATTGCCTGTGAAATTATTTTGCCACTACTATCCTTTTCCAGATCTGGAAAACTGTCATCCTGTGGTAATTACAAGGGGCTTCTGGTAAACTGACTTCTTCACCCTTAAAGAGACAATAACATTCTTATGGCTGGTCAGGAACTTTTCCCCTATAGTATGTAATCAAACCAATTTAGAAGAGAAAAACAAGATGAAATTTATTTGGTTTCTACTGGTTGCTTTTGTTTTTCTAAGATATTCCCATTTGATAAAATAGTTATAATAGACATGTATAGTATGTATGCAGTTTCTTTTTTCTCACCATCTGAAATATAATAGACAAATGTCCAGGTTGGCATTTTATTTCTCTTTTTTTTTTGTTTTTTGTTTTTTGGGCCACACCCGGAGGAGCTCAGGGGTAACTCCTGGCTGTCTGCTCAGAAATAGCTCCTGGCAGGCACGGGGGACCATATGGGACACCGGGATTTGAACCAACCACCTTTGGTCCTGGATCGGCTGCTTGCAAGGCAAACGCTGCTGTGCTAGCTCTCCGGGCCCCGGCATTATATTTCTAAATGTTGAAATAAAATACCTAATTTCTAAGAGTTCAGTTCAATACAACTCTCTATGCCAGTTGTTCAAACTTGGAATAACCAAGTTCTTTGGAAATACAAACTAGTGAATAATTTTATTTAGGGTTTTAGATAAGTTAGAATTCTTTATATTGATAACATCTATTTCTCTTTGGTCTGTGAATGATACATGGAAAAATTAGTGATTTCTTATTTTGAATAAGCAAATTCCTATTGGGTGTTTAAAAAAATAATGAATTTACCTGACAATTAGAAACTACTCAAATTTTTGCTAGTTTTATTATTTGGTTATCTATAACTCATACTGTTTTTGATAATTCTAGCAATGTACTACATGACAACAGCAGATACCAATAATTTTTCAGCATTTGTACTTGTTCCTGAAAATGAATAATAATAGTCTGCCTGAGAGCATATAGTGGCCCTACAAATTCTCTTTGGTTCTAAATACTGGACTTCTAAACCATTCATAATGTTTATCAGAAAGTAGTGGCTAAGGATTTTCACTTGTTTTAGGTGCTCAGAAGGCATACTTATTTTCCCTTAAAATTCATTGCTCAAAATAAGAAATCTTTTGTTTATCATAAAAGGTAAAAATAAAGAAATCTTTTGTTTATCATAAAAGGTAAAAATAGGCAGATGGTGGAAAATGCCAGGTTAACATAAAGTGTTCTGAAAACTAACAAAAATTAGTTTGGGGGCCGGAGAGATAGCATGGAGGTAGGGCATTTGCCTTGCACGCAGACAGATGGTGGTTCAAATCCCGGCCTCCCATACGATTCCCCGAGCCTGCCAGGAGCGATTTCTGAGACAGAGCCAGGAGTAACCCCTGTGCGCGGCCGGGTGTGACCCAAAAACCAAAAAAAAAAAAAATAGTTTTATACTAAATTAGAAATGAAGAATTGGAGATGGAGAGATAGCACAGTGGTAGGGCATTTGCCCTGCATGTGGCTGACTCGGGAGGGTCCTGGTTCGATTCCCTGCATCCCATATGGTCTCCCCCAGCCTGCCAGGGGTGATTTCTGAGTGCAGTGCCAGGAGTGACCCTAGCTTCACTGGGTGTGGCCCAGAAATCAATCAATGAATTAGTAAAGTTTAAAAAATAAAGAAATGAAAGTAGCTAATAACTTCTATGTTATAAGTGAGGAAGTTATAATCCTTAGTGAAGTTTTCAGTTCATGGGAGTAAAAAGCAAATAACAAGAGTTCTACTAGGAAGCAATACTATTTATTTTCCAGAAGGATTGCAATAAAAGAAATGGATGATGTTTACAAAGACCAGAGACTTTGATGTGTCAAAACTTTGCTTATCTATATACCAACTGATTAAAACATCTGCATAGTGTTTGCATTGCACAGCACAACCCAAATTCCCTCAGTCATACTCCATATCTTACCCTATGAATGATCTCTGAGTGCAGAGTCAGGAAAAGCTCTAAGAACTGCCCAATGAGGCCCCTGAACCACAAAGAAATTGTGACTTGAGAGATAGTACAGAGGATAATGTGTTTGCCTAGCACATAGTCAGCTTATGTTGCATTCCTGGCACCATATAAGATAACCTGAGTCTGCCAGGAGTGATTCCTGACTGCAAAATTAGGAGTTTTGTGTGTGGTCATATATGGCTTCCCAAAAATATTTTTCCTAAATATTTTTATTGCTCCATCTTTAAGAAGCCTCTTTAGGTATTTGATATTACTGAAACTACCTTGACTCAAATGTTTGACTGTTTTTCTGGATTCACTGTCCAAAGCATTACTTTATGACACAAGGAAATCTGTGCATTCCTGCCCCAAGGATTTTTATTTCATAAATCTACTTGCATATGTGCCATTGTTTACATGGGACAGTAAAAAATTGCAGTCCTGGGTTGTTCAAAGTTCTTCTTGATTCCTAATCTAGTTCCAGTGCTTGATGTTTGATGAAATTTCCAAAGAGAGTTATGACATGAAGACCTTAATCTGCGTCATGACAGCATGGGGTTTTAATGTGTTTTGTTTCTGAAGAAAGAGATTCCCATGGAGGTGGTGAAAAGAGTTATGAAAAAATCAATATTTTCATTTCACTGGGGCACTGACAATTTGTAGCAATGATGCAAGAGATCACTGCACAGAGAGGGGTTGTTGGGCAGACTGTACTATATAGTACACGTTCCTTTGAAAATTGACACCAACTCTTTCTTTATGAGTCAAAACATAGGAGACTTTGCAATGAACCACCATCTCTGGAAAATATGTAGAAAAACCTATGAGATACCAACTACATAAATTTGGGATGCTGAGAGTTTTGTTTACAGGAGAAAAGTTATCATTGAAAAAAGGATAAATTATATAAACCATGATTAGAAGTCAATCCTGACTATCCATTTATATATATATATATATAAATAAAAATGTGATGCTTGGTAATTTAGTAAAGGTATAGACCAACCTAGAAACCAAAAGTATAATTTAAGAATAATGATGCCATCTGGCATTATTAGTGAAATTGACAGAGAAAGAATATAAGACCATCTTCAAAGATATTATGAGACAGTAGTTGAGTCAGAACCTTCAATTGTGCTTACTCACAAAGAGTATATTTTATTATGACAAGTCATCTTCAAAATAAATTTTAAATGCCAAAACAGACATTTTAGTTTTTTCCCTCATATTCCAGTGTTATATGTATAATGTTATAATTATAATAGATACTTACATATATAGAGGTGTATATTTATTTAGTATAATTTAGATAGAATAAGGAGCATTTTAAACCTCTCATGATTTCTCATATCATATAGTTAAATCTAAAAGACAAAATTTCATCTTTTCTTGGGGACAAAACAATAGTATAGCTGGTAGGTTGCTTGTTCTGTACCCAATATGGTCCTCAGAATCCCATCAGGAGTAATACTTGAGCACAGACTGGACTGATACCAAAAGAAAGTCTTTATCTTTCCAAAATTTTAGCTAGTTATAAGGGTCTAAATACCAAAGTATCATTATCTGCTCAACTAACATTGGACTTCTTGGTTCTTCCCAGAGCCTGGATGCTATAAATAGTACTACAATAAAAATATCTATCTATCTATCTATCTATCTATCTATCTATCTATCTATCTATCTATCTATCTGTCTGTCTGTCTGTCTGTCTGTCTGTCTGTCTGTCTGTCTGTCTATCTATCTATCTATCCTATCTATCTATCATCTATCTATCTATGAATTATTTTCTGTGTTCTTAGAATAGATACCAACAATTAAAAACACTAGGTCATTTAGGAGTTCTTTTAAAAACAAAGTTTAAAAGCCACTCTATTATTTTCCTTGGAGAACTCACCAATGACAATCCCACCAACAAATTACATTCATTTTGGTCCTCATTCCCAGTAACACTGACTGTTTCTACTCACGTTTATGTATTTCAACCTCACAGTTGTGCGGTGGTGTCTCATTGTTGTTTTCATTTATGCTTCCCTAATAATCAGTGATAAGTAGTTTTTTCATAGGGAGATACATCTTTCAAAACATGGGTATTGACTATTTGAATATGTACATAGTTTGCAAAAGGTTTAAATACATATATGGAGATGTTTTATAACTTACCTAGGTACATCATATTGTTATCCATAAGAGTAAATTTTCTTACTCTATAGTCAAGCAAATAAAAGGATAATCGCTAATTTTCTACATTTTTGGTAATTTTTTTACTACTTCCTTTTGCTAATTATAAAATCAACAATAAAAAGGATTTTCATATGTGTCATTGTTATTTTTTATTGGGGGTCCACGTCCAGTGGTGCTCAAGGATTACTTCTGGCTCTTCTGTGCCCAAAGATCTCTTCTGGTGGGCTTGGATGACCACCTGAGATTAAACCCAGTTTGGTGGTGGACAAGGAAAGTGCTCTACCATGTCTAAAAAGTACATTTTTATGAGTTGTGAAAAGCAAAACAAAATATGTTTACTCAAATATGGTGTCTATTTCTAAAGTAATGTAAAGACAGAATATATACAGGATGCAAATCATCAAGAAAGTACAATCTGTTTCAAAATATCCAACTTGTGTTCTATGCAAAAGTAGTCTCAACAGAATTTCATCACATGTGGAAAGATATTGCATCTTTCTCTCTTCTAGATTTACCACACACTTGAGGATATTTAAAGCTTTGGTAAATTCTGCAGAAAAGAAACTGGTATAACAAAGCCCAGCATTCCTTAAACTTAGTTGACAAGGAAACTAGTCTTTAAAAATTCATGAAACACCCATTAACATCTGCTTAATTGTTGGGGGGAAAATTAGAGCCTTGTATCCTTTGCAAAATTATTCCTTACACATTGGCAGAATATTCTACAGAGACTCTTGAACTTTAGCAGACAGTCCATTGGCCTTCAGCCTCAAGGGTAGAAGCAACTATTTGAATTGCTTTCTCATCCACCTGCCTTAATTGCCTGGTTTCTTTTGATTACTGTCTCCGTTATTTCATAAAATTGCTGTGAAAATAAATGAATCAGTGGTCATTGATTGTCAAGTTAAGTGCTATATGAATATTATAATAATAGTAGGCATTCATTGAGTACCCATTGCTTCAAGCAAGGAAGCACCAAGTTAGACATTTGTAAACTTTCCCTATTCCACACACAAGAGAAATCACTGCACCCTCACATAAAACATAAAAATATTATCCAATAAGAATCATATATCTTGATCAAATGCATTTGCTAGTATGGATAAAACCAGTGTTGCATAACAATCTCTTCTCTCCTAGTTTCCTAAGTCTCTGTACTTTTTGCTAGATCATACTGTTTCATCACAAAATCTTAATTCTGTGAGATGATAAAATATGAACCAATAAGAATAATGATTACAGCAATGGTAATTAATAACATTCAGAAAGGTATTAAAACTTCACATTGTCATCATACAAAATTTATTGTGGTGCAATATTTTAAGTATTGAGTTCACTCTTGTTTTTTTCTTCCCCCGTCAATTAATCATTTACTCTGGGTGATTATAATATCGCTATACTCATCTACTTTTATTAATGGAGAGATAGCACAAGTGACTCTGATTTTTACTGCAGGTAATACCTAGCCAGTATACTTACCTTGATCTTTCTGAAAGAGATATCTAATACTCTAAACACAGAGCTCACTACTAAGATCTTTCATGTACAGTGTAACATTATTACAGTGTAATATCTTAGAGTTGGAAACAAACGATTACTCAGCTCATCAACAGGTGATGAATGTAAGATGTCATTTAAATGCATAATAGAATACTACCCATATATGAAAAAAAAACAATGAGGTTCTGCTATCTGCTGCTACATAGATAGACTGAGACTTATGGATAGACTTATTTCTTAGTGATGTAAGTCAGAAAAAGAAAATCAACAACATGTTTTCACTCAGGAGTGATACATAAAAAAATAAAACAGCACTTCCAAAAACATGGTAAAATAGAACAAGTAATGTTACCCATCTAGCATAAAGCCAGAAAGTAACTATAAGGTACAAAAAAAAAATCACTAGATCACAGTTTGGTTTTTCTGAGATATATTCTATATATAGTATAGAATATTTAAAAGTTGCTTTTTCTGTATATAGAATTATAGATATATAAATTAGGGAAGCTATTTGTATATAGTATGTGGCATAAGCAATTGTCTCTGAGCTGTGTGGGAAGAGTAAAGGGCCTATAGATATTGTTATCCTTAAAGTTATTGGATTTTCTTTTTGTATTTTTTGATTTTTGAACCACACCTGGTGACGCTTAGTGGTTACTCCTGGCTATGCACTCAGAAATAGTTCCTGGCTTGGGAGGACCGTATGGGATGCCAGGGATGTATCACGGTCCATCCTAGGCTAGCGCAGGCAAGGCAGACGCCTTACCACTTTTGCCACTGCTCCAACCCTTGGATTTTTGATGACACTAAAGAATGAATGTTGCTAACAGAAACTGTATACTTGAACCAAGAATTAAATCCTCGTGTTTTAAGCTAGTAGGCAGTACCAAGGCCAACTAATTCCATACTCCACACTCTCAAAACACACAATACAACACATAGCTATCAGGGTTTGAATGATTATATCAGAACAAGAACCTTACCTAGTGTAATATCTCTGACCCAGATGTGGTGTCTTTTAACATTAATTGCAATGTTCCTTGGCTCAAAATACTGTCTGATAGCTTTAGTTTTAAGCTGTTGTTAGCTCTACATTTTTATTTATTCCTCAAAAGAGTCCATTTTTAAAATAACTTAAGCATCGTGGTTACAGAAATGTACATAGTTGGATTTCATTCATCGAATGTACACCAATATTCATAAGTATAATTTTTCTGCCACTAATATTTTTATATTTCTTCTCTCCAATCCTTATCTGAGAGACTTAATAGGTGGTTTAGCACTTTTGGGGTCATCAGAACTGTCATCTTCATTCTCTATGCATGGTAGAGGCCTGTGTTGTTTTTCCATTGACATGCTTGTAGTGTGGTGTTTTATACTTGTTGTGTGGTGTTTTGTGGGGTTGTGCTGGGGTTAATTGACTAGAAGATGTCCACAGCCACAGAGCATAGCAGCCTGGCTCCTCTGCTCTGCCCTTCATGGGCAGAGGCAGCTCACCTACACTGACATGCCTTTTGCAGGCTCTTCGTGGCAATTTTGGTCCTAGTGCCAGCGGTGGCAAGTCTGGATGACACCCTCATTGAAATAGTCTAACACATCGATGGGACTTCAGAAAAATAAAAGACAGTATGGTAATAATACCCAAAGTCAATAGAGATGAGGGCTGGAAGTACCAGCCTAAGATATGAAGTTTACCAGAAAAATTGGTGAGTGCAACTAGAGAAATAAGTACATTAACAACGAACTATCATGACAATGTTAGTGAGTAAGAGAAATAAAATGCTTGTATCAAAGACAGGCAGTATGTGGGGGAGGAGGAAAATGGGGGGGGCGTTGGTGGCAGGAAGCTTGCATTGGTAAAGGGGATGCACTGTTTTTCTTTATTTCTCTATTTTGGAAAAGGGAACATTTTTTTTTTGATAATTTTTATTGTGACCAAAGTGAATTACAGATCATTCACAATAATATTTTAGGTACATAGTGACATTGAAACAGGGGAATTCCCGCCACCAGTGTTGTCCTCCCTCTACCCCTGTTCCCAGCATGCATCCATATCCCCCTCCAGTGCTCCTGAGGCTGCTAATGTAAGTGGTCCTCTCTGTGTCTAGCTTGTTGTAGATTGGGTGTCGATTCTGTTGTCATTTCTGTTGTCGTTGACTTTACATTTGGTGTTTAAGTCTGATCTTTTTTTTTATTTCTACTCAACCCAAATTTAAACATGTTTGTAATCATGGTACTTAAATAAAGATATTATTACGTTTTAAAAATAAAAAGATTTAAAACAATACCCCTAAAGCATGACTGTATTAAAAAAAAAAAAAGAAAAAGAGCTTAGGCTTTGGATTTAGAATGATTAAATCTTTCTGCTACAAAAAGGAAGAAAGGAAGAAAGAGAGAGAAAAAGAAAGAGAAAGAAAAAAGAAAGGAAGGAAGGAAGGAAGAAAGAAAGAAAGAGAAGAAAGAAAGAAAGAAAGAAAGAAGAAGAAAGAAAGAAAGAAAGAAAGAAAGAAAGAAAGAAAAGAAAGAAAGATAAAGAAAGAAAGAAAGAAAGAAAGAAAGAAAGAAAGAAAGAGAAAGAAAGAAAAAGGAAGGAAGAAGAAAGGAAGAAGGAAGGAAAGAAAGAAAGAAAAAGAAAGAAAGAAAATTAAAAAACATGGCCTCAAAATGAAAAGATGAGGCTGTTCTTATGGCCAAAACAATAGTAAGGGAAAGGGTAAGGTGCTTGCTTTGGACATAGTAGATTTAGTTTCCTATATGGTTTCATGAACACTCCCAGGAACCATCCTTGTAAGTCAGTTGTAAGCCCTGAGTACCACTGAGCTTAACTCAAAACAAACAAAATAATAACTATTCTTATATTGAGTAGACTTTCTGCCAATGTAATTAGAGACTATAACAAGTTCTATATAATTACAATGGCCAATTGATCAAAAATATAACTGACTAATATAGGTGCTTACAATTGACAAATTACTAACTTCAAGGTATATATTGAAAATACCACAATATTAGTAGAGGCTCTAACCTAGTAGAGAACTCAATTAGAAGTGACTTAAATTCTTATTTAAGTCTTACTACATAATTTATAAAAGCTGTGGACAAGTCAACCAGAGCAATCATGGAGATATAATTAAATGAACAAGTTGAGGAAATAAACTTATGATAAAATTTGCATCTCAGAATAAATTAATATTCAGTACTCTCAAATATATATGAAACATTCTAGGAACATAGACCATAACTCATATGCTAGACAAAAATTATATTCTAACAAAATGTGAAAGTTGGAATTATATCAAACACCTTTTATGATTAGAGTGTTATCTACAAGCTAACAACAGCAAGACTTGGAATAACTTCAAACTGTGAATTAGTTACAAAGCAATACACTTTTGAATTACATGTGGGTCAACAAAAAGTCAAAAATATCTCTGAGAATTACCCAAACAATAATGTACATACATTCTAATGGGACTCATAAAAAGAAATCTTAAGAGAATAACTTTTCAGATACCCAACAAATAGAGGACTTCATAGCCACTAAACTGATTTCATTACAACTATATAAAAAAAAAGAAAAATATATAAGAAAATTATTAAAAACCAAACAAACCAATCACAAGACAAAGAGAAGCTGGATGATCAGAAATTCAACCTTTTGCTTCATGAAAATATGTTTAGGGGCCGGCGAGGTGGCACTAGAGGTAAGGTATCTGCCTTGCAAGCGCTAGCCAAGGAAGGACCGTGGTTCGATCCCCCGGCGTACCATATGGTCCCCCCCAAGCAAGGGGCAATTTTGAGCACTTAGCCAGGAGTAACTCCTGAGCATCAAACGGGCGTGACCTGAAAAACCAAAAATATATATATACATATGTTTAAACATGATAAACACAAGTTCAAAGTAAAAGGTTGGAAAACAACCATGTCAATGAGTGCTGCCTTAAAAATAAGAGAGATGCCATACTTATGCCAAATAGAGATTAAACTAAAATAAGATATTGATAGGCATTATATATTAAACCAACAAGTTATGGGTGATAAACATTATATATTGATTAAGGGATCAATAAAATGTAATACTCATTAAGGTAAATACACCAAATAAAGGGGCACCAGTATATGTAAAACTACCATTATCAGGCTAAAGAAAAGATAATAACAGCAACACAAATGTTGTGTTAGGACCAAAACAGTAAGAGAGGTTCAAAAAAAGCAGAAGGAGCAGAGTCTGTTTAACAGTTTCTCTAGCTATTCAGCAGTGGCCACCCCACAGGAGAAACTTGGGGAGTGTAGCAATAGAATCTCCAAACCATCCAATCACTTCAGCTGGACTTTATATATATATTTCTCCGAGGGCCAACTGCCCTCCTGAAGCAGTTACAAGGGGGCAGGGCATCTAGTAAATGAAGTCTTCACCCTTAAAGGAAGAATAGCAGTTTATAGCTGACCAGGGCCCATAAGAGTCCTCTATTTCCTTTATAATAAGAACCCTAATTCTACATGCTCGCCTTTGGACAGTTCTACTAGACAGAAAATCAAATATAAATATTTCCAAGTTTAAAGAATGTAGGCACTGAAATCCAAGAGTTCTCAAAGGCTTCTACAAAAGTAGACCTCAACACATATTGTACTTAAAATGACAAAAAATCCAAATTATATAATATTGATGGCAGCAGGATCAAAAAAAGAAAGTTACATACAAAGAAAAGATTGTAAGATTTTCAGCAAGTCTATCAAATAAAACCCTAGGATCCAGAAGAGAAAGGATTGTAGTTTTAGAAACTAAATGAAAATAAACATTTCACCAAGAATACCCTACTGAGCTAGATTACCACCAGATTTGAAGAGATTAGACAGATCTTCAAAGGTTTAGGGGATTTATAACCTTAAACTCAGTATTCAGGAAGCATAAAACATTTTTGGAAGGTAAGTCTAACTCCTCAAACTTGGGTATTTATTATGGCACTCACTCTTGGTTCATTTTGGTTGTAGTTGTATGCCTTACAAAATACCTTACCATTGAGAGGATAAAATATTCTCTTGAAGGCAAAATTTTAGGTGATTATACTAGAAGAAATTGACAAAGAAGTAAAATACAGTTAATAAATGGTTTCCCTAATGTGTGGTAATAAAAATAGAAGGTAAAGTATACTTCAAAACAACAACAACAAACCAAAACTCATCTTTAGATTCAGTGAAACTATGCCAGTTACCATTTTGGAAAGGAAAGGGTAAAGAGAGCAATGTAGAAAAGGGTTGTTTTTTTTGTTTTTGTTTTTGTTTTTGTATTTTTTTTAATTTTAATTATGACAACCGAAGATGCAAAGAAAGAGGACAGGGTAAGTTACAGTGGAAGCCCAATCACCCATAAACAGAATTCTCATAGTCCCATCGATGATTCCCAGCCTTGAACTTCAGCCAAAGAACATTAAGAAAAAACAAAACTGAACCCATGTACAATACAATTACTTTGTCCCTCAAATCCCCAGTTGTAGTACATACTATTTCTTAGCAGCACACAATATAATCTAAAAGACATTAGACTTATGTAACTCCTTAAGCAATTGAGGGCAAAGTACATTCTCTAGTTCCATGCACATGCTTACTAGTTTTAAGGTTAACCTCAAAAGTTTTAGTGGTTGTTTTTCTTAAGGATTGGAGTCAAGGGAACATAGTAAAAAAACGGTATTAAAGTGGCATTTGTTTGCATAGGCCCTCCAAAACGATAATGGACATGGAAAGAAAAATTATGGTCTAAGATACAAGGAAACCCTACCTCTGAAGGTTCCTGGCACAGGACTGACTCTAGCTCCAGGGCAAACTAGTTTTGGCCAATTCAAGGTCATCGTCTGTAGTGGCAATACAAGGGGTTGTTTTTAATAGTGATGTGACCACAAAATGGGTTTAATTCCTTTGTGGATTCTTGAATTTGGTATGTAAAACCAGCATATAACTTTCAGATGCTTATAAATTTATGTTTATTTATGTAGTAATTTAAAAAATGTATGTTGAGATTCCCCAATTATCTATGTCTAGTTATTCTAGTTCCTCATTAGTTCATCTTTATATGCCATATTTGTTCCATGTCTTTTTGTCTCTGTCTTTCTTTTAGTTTTACAAAAGAATAACTTTATTAAAATCTTCAATACTTCCTTTAAAATAAAATATCCTATCCAGAATACCATTTTTATTTACTATTTAAGTTCAATTTTTTATAATATCTTTATTTAAACACCTTGATTACAAATATGAATTGTAGTTGGGTTTCAGTCTCTTTTTTTTTCTCTTTCTCTCGCATGCTTGTTCTTCATTCTCTGCCCTTCTCATCTATGTCCAGATAGATGGCAGGATCAGGCAGGTTTCTTATGCCCAGAAAAACAATAGGGAAATTAATCTCACCCATATTGATGGGCTGGACACCAAAAAAATCCAGGAGATGATTGATTTTCAGATATAGGAAGACCAGTAAGAATTAAACCCCAACAAGGTCCACAGAAGATAGGATTGCTCTTACAAAAATATGTTTCTATATCATGTACACAGATGCTAAATGGCCTAGAGACAAGACCAATCATGGTAAAAATGGAGGTAATTATTATTAGATGATGTGAGGAAAAGACAGAAAGACAGAGGATATTTTCTCAACAGCTGTTAAATTGCTGGGTGAAAATTTCCAGTGAGTTTCTATTACCAAGTTTCTCAGTCATGTTATTTCTATTTTGAAGTTTTTCTCATTCATTTTCATATCTTTGTGATTTTATTTGCTGTCCATTCCACAATTTTTTGAATATCCTCTGCATTCCTCAACAAAGGCCTTATCAGAGATACTTTATTGATGGTTGATGTTAGTTGGATCCTCAGAACTACCATCTTTGTTCACTAAATGTGATGGGGTTTTATTTTGCCTTCCAATTGTGACCTTTGTGTGTTCTGGTGTTTATTATGTTGTGTGACTCTTTGACTAAAGAAATGTGTGGTCTTGAAGCAAAGCTGAGTAGGTACACTCTTTCTCAATGGACATAGCCCAAAGTTCAGAATGAACTTCTTGATTCCAAAACCTACGCTCCCCCTCACATTTTCCCAATATTTATTTAAATAAACATTTTTTACTTCCTTGTTTTCCCTCCTCTTGAAAAAAAATTGTTTAGTGGGTAATATACCACACTTGGGAGTTCTGAGGACTTACTCCTGGCTTCTGTGCTCTGGGGATTATCCACTGCAGGTGAAATGCTTTTCTTTGATGTAAGGTGATATTTCTGGAAGTTTTAGTTACTAAACCACTTTTACCTACATAGCAGTACTTGCCACATTGTAGGGGATTTATTTGATCTTATATTTGGGGGTGTTTGGGCTACATCGGGGAAGCCCTCAGGCATCACTTCTGCTGTTCTTTGGAAGAGGCATGTAGGGATGTAAAAGACTAAACTAAGGTCAGTTGCATGCAAGACAAGCCCTCTGGCCCCTTTGTACTATCTCTCCAGCCTCTGTGTATTATATAAAAATTCACATATTCCTCCCTTCCTTTGTAAACATTATTTATCTCCCTGTAAGAGTGTGAACTGTGCTCAATGACTTGCCTCTGAAGAATGTGGAAAGTGTCATTGTGTCACTTTCCAGGATTAGGTCACAACAAGACATAAAAGATTATTGCTCTACACCTTGTTTCCATCCTGTTCAAATCACGCTAGCAGATCTGATAAAGAAACTCCTGCATGGAAAAATCCTATGATTAAGAGACTAAAACCTCCAATAAAGAGATATCTCCTTTTGAATCTACATTATCTTGGCTGCAGGCCCATGACAGACTCTGAGCCAAAACCATATCTCAAGGTTGCTCCCAAACTCTGGCCCACAAAATTTGGGAGATGATAGGTGTTAATCTTAGTCACTATTTTTGTGTGATTTGTAACAAAAATTGACAACTAAATTCACAATGCATTAGAAATCATTTCTTTTCTGCACATTCCTTTGGTCTGATAGCTCTTTAAACAGCAAGGCATGTACTGTTTCATACTACTTCTCAGTTCCTATCAGAATTGGGCATGTGTTGTGGATTCAAAACATTGGGTTGAAAAGGTAAAAACATATAAAATAATCTTGTCTTAGCAAGTCATTGTCAATTTAGGAAAAAAATTCCAGAAATTTCTTGTAAGAATTGAGATATAGTATATATATATATATATATATATATATATAGATAATATATATAATTATATATTTATATATATATAATATTGTCTATAGTTAAAGAGATAAAATAATTTTATTTAAGGCTTATATTTTATTTTTACTATAATAGAGCAATAATTTTACAGTATTCTTCTTTTGGCTCTTAAAACTTTGGTGGTTTCTCATTGCACTTAGAATAAATTCAACTCTTTCCTAATAGCGCATAATAGAGCCCATGGTGCAGTCTCCCAGCCTCCGTCTCTGACCTTGCCTTATACCATTCTCTAGAGAACATAGGACTCCTGTTTTCAAAGGCACCAAGATATTCACTCTTCAAACTTTTAACACTTATTGCCTTTGAATACAGCCTCTATATTTTACAAGAAGTATTATTTCATACAAATTAGATGCATTATATTATATCTATTAAAGAATGTCCTCCAGTAAATTTGGCTTCAGTAAACCCAATGAAAGGGAAGACCTTGACTCTATTTTACTATTGTGTCTTCCAAGACTTGCATGGATTTTCCATACAGCAAAAATAAATGTATAATAAGTGAATGAATAAATAAACAAGTAAACATGAGAGAGGCAATACATAGTGTTACAATGACTCTGGACATAGGCCTCTTGAGTGTTGCTCTTTGAGTTGTTGTATGTAAAACTAGCATAGGACAATTCAAAATATTTATTATGGTATAGTTTACTCCATATATCTTAATTATAAATTCTATGACTTAATATAAATATCTCCTTTCTTAGATAAGGTGTCCTCCGTTAAATTTAGAAAGTCTCCTAAGTACCATGATTAATTTAAGTAATATCACATATATACAAACACATATTTCTATCAAAAAAGATGGTTAGCTAGCTATTACTGGAGACCCAAATGTTCACATGAAGTTTCTGGTTAAAGAGAAAGGGATGAACACGATGAGGTGCATTTCATTAGCATGTGGTGTGTCTGCCTTTGTAAAGTTGTTTATGAAGATGAACATTTGTAGTGTTGATTTAAAGTTTGTTAAAAAAGAGTATCACAGGAATGTAATGTTATAAATGTATGATGTCAATCGTAGGCAATAACAGTACTTAGCAAAAAAATCAAAAAGGGGTTCAAGTCAAAGATATTTTTCTAAATATGACTGGTGTAAAGATGTTCAGCTATTTGTGTCTGTAGCATGCAAATTTTCATGTTGTAGTGTTAGTCCTGTGATCGCGACAGTATATGTACCCCAGGACCACTTCTGATCTGCTTGTCTGTGTCTACACTTCCTAAACTTATATATATATATATATATAGTTTGTTTGTTTGTTTGTTTTTTGGCTCACACCTGGCCGCACTCAGGGAATATTCCTGGCTCTATAGTCAGAAATCACTCCCAGGCGGGGCCGGGAAGGTGGCGCTAGAGTAAGTTGTCTGTCTAGCAAGGCCCTAGCATAGGACCAAGGTTTGATCCCCCGGCGTTTCATATGGTCCCCCCCAAGCCAGGAGCGATTTCTGAGCACATATCCAGGAATACCCCCTGAGTGTCAATGGGTGTAGCCCCAAAAATCAAAAAAAAAAAAAATGAAAGAAATCACTCCTGGCAGGCTCGGGGGACCTGTGGGATCCAGGATTCGAACCACTGTCTCCTGCATGCAAGGCAAAACACCCTACCTCCATGCTATCTCTCTGTCCCCCACCTTTTATACTTATTTTAACTCCATTTGGAAACACCTCTTACATTGTTAATCAGACAAATGAACTCTTTCATTAAAGAAAACAATAATTACTCATATTATTTTTATCTAGTTATATTTAAGAGTGTTTGAAAATAGTCATATTGATCTCCTACTACTATAAAACCCTTTAATTAGAATGCTGCCTTAAATATATAAAAAAAAAACATGCTTTTACATATTTCTGGAAACATCAACTACCTATGCTATCTAATTTCATGATTATTACTCAGACAACTGATGCTTGCTTTTCTCGGAATGTCTATTTGTTATCATTGAAAAACCAATAATATAAAACACAGAAATATATACATAGCTATTCAAATGTGGACATATTTGCTGACAATGATATGCATAATAAGACACTGACCATAAAGATAGAGAAGTAAGGTGCTTAAAACATATACAGCTGGCCCAACTAGCAAATTCTAAAACATGCAAGCCTTGACAGAAATTACTTTTAAATTGAGAACGAGGAGTAAGCAACGGTGTGTCCCCACCTAACAAACTAAAAACTGTTTATATTCAATAAGTTAATAATTTTAAAAGTCAATTAAGGCACCACCATAAGCTGAAAATTTTTTGGTGGTACTACAGTATATGCTTTGCAAACAGAAGTTTTAGCTTTGATTCCAAGTTTCTGGCATTGCATGGTGCCCCAAACCACCTGGAAACTCCGTGCTTGCAATAGCCAAGGATGCTGTTGGGTGTGTCTTGTCCCCTAAAATAAGGCAGAATGTTTCTCTCTCTGAAGTGGGGTATTTTCCAGAAGTTATTATCTTAAATATGTGTGCAACACCCTTGATAATGTGATACAAACAAGTAGTTCAAACCAGGCCTGAAACTTTTCCCATTAATTACCTACCACAACAAATCACAGAAAATTCTTATTCTGAGATTATCATAAACCTCAAATGGAGCTTATTTTAATATCATTTATTGAACATTTTGTATTTTCTATTTTGCTTGGCAGATTGTTAACGTCTTGAGGGTAAGAATACTCTCAGATGTCAGTGTTTAGGACTACTTTTTATGCGGCAGAAAATCCATTCTGCCTCTCTGTTGTTTCAGAGGATGGGAATCTAGAATGGAGCTTCAAACTGTTTCTAGAAGTTATTGGTTTTAGTTAAGCTCCCATTTGACCCAGCTATTCCACTCTCTAGGGATATACCCTAAGAACACAAGAATACAATACAAAAACCCCTTCCTCACACCTATATTTATTGCAGCATTATTCACAATAGCCAGGCTCTGGAAACAACCAAGATGCCCTTCAACAGACAAATGGCTAAAGAAATTATGGTACATACTACACAATAGAATATTATGCAGCCATCA
Source organism: Suncus etruscus (assembly GCF_024139225.1). Lineage (NCBI taxonomy): Eukaryota > Metazoa > Chordata > Mammalia > Eulipotyphla > Soricidae > Suncus > Suncus etruscus. The sequence goes on from NC_064857.1 coordinate 5,784,171, forward strand.
GAGAGATGAAGTCATGAAATTTTCCTATATATGGGATGTACATGGAATACTATCATGCTGAGTGAAATAAGTCAGAGGGAGAGAGAGAGAGATGCAGAATAGTCTCACTCATCTATAGGTTTTAAGAAAAATAAAAGTCATTTTTGTGTAACAATCCTCAGAGGACAATGAGAGGAGGCTGGAACACCAGCTCACTCCATGAAGCTCACCACAAAGAGTGGTGAGTACAGCTATAGAAATAACTACACAGAGAACTATCATAATCATGTGAAGAGAATGAGGAACTGGTAAAGCCTGGTCTGGAGTACAGGTGGGGGTGGGGTGGGATGAAGGGGAGATTTGGGACATTGGTGGTGGGAATGTTGCACTGGTGAAGGGAGTGTTCTTTACATGACTGAAACCTAATCACAATCAGTTATGTAATCAAGATGGTTTAAATAAAGAAAAAATAATAAATAAATAAATAAATAAATATAGCAGCTTGCCACTATAAAAAAGAATGAGTTTGTTTTCCCCTCATAAAGCACCTACATGTAATTTGATTGGGGGGGGGCAAACCTGCTTTTAGCCAGCTACTTCTAACTCAGTGCTAGGAAGACTACATCTTCTGGTGATTAAAAGGACCACAGATACTATGAAATCCAGGTCATTCACATGCAAAACATGTACCTAGTTCTTTAAGCTATTTATCCAGCCTTTTAGTATTTTTAAGAGCAACCAGTAAGAGCCAGAAAGATAGCACAGCAGTGTAGGTTGTTTGCCTTGGAGAAGCCAACACAGACAGAAGGAGGTTCAATTCCTGCATCCCGTATGGTTTCCCAAGCCTACAGAGCCAGGAGTAACCTCTGAGCGCTGCCTGGTGTTACCCAAAAAACAAACAAAAACAAGAGCAACTCGTAAGTGGTTTTCTCTTATAATCATATTGCATAACATAATCCAAACTTTCACTTGGGTGCCGCAAGTATTTTCCAATGGGAAAAGATTGTTTTGATGTTGGTGTAGATGGCTTGGTTAAGTAGGAACAAGGTTGCTAGCTCAAAAAAAAAAAATCACTTCTACCTGTTTCCCTGCCTGGTCTGCCTTGTCCACCTGGGAAAATGCATGGAGTGATTCAGGACTGGTAAAACCAGCTGTGAGCACTTACGTTACACAAACATTCTCCATTCCGTTTAATTACACAAAACAGTATCAAGCTTATGCCTAAAATCTTTTTTTATCTGCACGATGCAGAAAATGATACCCCTTCACCTGAATATCTGGGGGCCCATGGACTCAAGCTGAAGCTTTGGAATTTGATCTTAGTAATTGACTTTGGCGAGGAAATTATATGCAATTCCTCCATATATTATTCTTTTGGAGTTCTCAGTACACACAAAAGTTAATTTGGGAGTTGTTACAGTAATGCCTTCTACTTGATGATTTTTCATAATCTCCTTTGCATTGTTCATGATCCTTTCGTAATCTCATTCTGTCCTTTAGATTTTTCTATAGTTGATTCCTTTCTGAAGGAATCTCCTGGACAGTGCTGGTAGATTTCTGTATCTTGATGGGTTTTTGTTTTTGTTTACAGACTTTGCATCTCAAATGGAAGAAGGTTTTAATGCCTCAGAACTTAGGTTTTGTAGCACAAAGGGTGTGGTTATTTACTGGTTTATTTTAAACTCCTCAAGGCTTGATGATTTCTTTTACATTTTATTGTTTCCCAAGAACTCTGAGGGAACTTCTACCTGACAACAGTTAATTTCCACAAATCTGCATCCATAACAAGAAGTTGGTAATTTGGTTTTGATACAGATGGTGGTTCCTGGTTGACTACCTTGCATGGGACTTTCAGGTCCTTCAAGCAGTGAAGTAAAAACAAGATTTATTGAAAGGTACTCAGGAAGGAGAAGAGAGGAGAGAGAGGAGAGAGAGGAGAGACAGACAGAGAGAGAGAGAGAGAGAGAAGAGAGAGAGAGAGAGAGGAGAGAGGAGAGAGAGAAGAGAGAGAGGAGAGAGAAGGAAGAGAGGAGACGAGAGAGAGAGAGAGGAGAGGAGAGAGAGAGAGGGAGAGAGAGAGAGGAGAGAGAGAGATTCTTAAGAGAGATGTGGGTTTCTCCAAAGGTGGATTAGGACCCTGAAATTCAACCCAGACAAAAGTAGGAAAGTTCACATGTCAAGAGGAGAGATACTGGTGACTTGTATTTTGGGGGACTATGTCCATGGGCCCAGGGAGCCCCAGTGCATGTCTCCTTGGTTCCAAATTAGTTTATATAGTTTCTCCCAACCTGCACCATGTGGAGCTTTCTTGAGGTACGCCAGCTTTCTCTGTCGTGTGCCAGGGATCAACGATTCTTTGACCTTTCTTTGAAGTCATTATTCCTGCTGTCACTTCTTTTATCAGGTCTTAGTTTCAATATCTACAATGTGTGTCCTAAGGTGAAGCTATGACTAGTGATTAGAGTAACTTATTCAAATTCTCTCTCTTCTTTTTTATTGCATCCCCATAACTCATCGCTATGTGGGGGCCCTTTCCTATCTATCTTCCTGTTTCATCACCTCCAAGAAAAGCAGAGATCCTTTTGAGCAGGTGGCTGATCCTCAGACAGATCTTGTCTACAGGTTGATTCTGTTTCCAGCAGCATTCATTTGCTCAGAGCACTCACAACATTTCCAAGTGATTGCATGAATGTCAATCTCTGTTTCCTGAGCTAAGATAGAGGTCTCAGAGCTTTCCTCATGAAACTCCGGGTTTTTATTTGGCATTTGGCCAAAGTGACCTGTGTGCTCAGGGTTGAGGCTGGATTTGCTATAGATCACTTTCTGTGTTCACAGAAAACAGCTCTTCGGCTTTCAGTGTGACACTCTTCACAAGATGACCCAAGTTTCTTTATTGGAAGGTCCTTGGGGGGATTTTTTGCCTTTGTAGGTTATTTGAGAGCACTTATCTTCTAGTGGAGATTGAAATCTCCTCATTCCTCTCTCCCCTTCAGAGGCAGCTAATGAGATCAGAGCTGCTTATGTTTTTTTTTTTTTTTATCTACACTTCTAATGTCGCACAATGATAAGATAGTAGGTTTTTACCCAAAGCACACCAAAAAAGGAGAAGACAACTTGGACCAGGCTGACTTGGGCCTATGGCCTACCTGTTAATTATCAGAGCCCCCCCCCCCCCATCCAATCATATGTCATGAACAAGAGCAGGAAGCAAATAAATTGTAGTCACTTCAAATTAGCTCACTCACAGGCCAGCAGCAAGTTCATTCCTCAGCATTTAATTCCCTCTATTGGCACTCCATGCAAAAGGCAGAAACAAATGGTGTAGTCTTTGGAAGGTTATTAACCTAACCCGTGCTCATAAAAATAAGTAATAATTTTCAGCCTTGCCCCCAATGCTTCCCCATTTTCAAATGAAAATTTAATTTTCCAATGAAATTTTATCATCTCCATTTTCAAGTAAAAAAATTTAATGCCTTACACTATGGCTCGCTCAAGTCAATTACTGCTTACTTGACTGTTTTCCATGAACTTTCCGTGCCTCCTTTATGGGATTTTTGTTGTAATTATGATATGGAAATAATAGAAGTATTTATACAAATTAAGAGGAATAACATATTAGCTTCAATTATTACTTAACTTGAAATTATCACTATTTTTGTATAATTAGATTTGAGACTCTGAAAGATAATTTTTTAATTAAAAATTTTTAATGAAAATAAATTGGGGTTGGGCTGAAGAGATAGCAGGGAGATAAGTATTTGCCCTTGCATGCAGAGAAGGACAGTGGCTCGAATCCCGGCATCCCATATGGTCCCCTGAGCCTGCCAGGAGCGAGTCTCTGAGCTTAGAACCAAGAGTAACCCCTGAGCACTGCAGGTGTGACCCAAAAACAAACAAACAAACAAACAAACAAAAACTGAGGTTTAGGTCACACCCAATAGTGCTCAGGACTTAGTCTTGACTCTAGCTGGCTCAGGGGAACACATGAGGTGCTGGGGATCAAACCCTATTATCTCTCTGGCCCCTGTAAGAGAAATTTTAAAATATTCCTATAACTTTTAGAAAAACCTGATCTTCAATCAGGATGGATATTCTGCTCATTTTTAGCACACGGCACTACATTTTCTTGCACTCCTATCAGCATTCTGACTGTGACATTTATTTTTCCTATTAAATTACAATAAGATATTTGTTCTGATTTTACATCTTTCCTCCCTTTCACATCTGTAATTGATACTGGTATTTTACCCTTTGGGGAAGGCAAAGAAAAAAATGTTATCTTCATATGTCTGTACTTAGGTAATTCCTCTGAGACTCTGTGGCCTTGACTTCCCTTCTGCGAAGTGCCATCTGTGTGCATGGGCCCCTTTGTTGACTCCCAGTGTGATTTTCTGTGACTCCTTATTATTGCAGCCAGGATAGCCTTTCATTCAGCGTCACCCCCTTTCCTAATAAGGAACAGAGCCAACATAACTGGGATCACTTTGAACACTGGCATTTCTTCTGAATACAGTTCTAACTAGATTTGTATTTTTATGCTGTGGGTGGAAATGCCAGATAAGAAACAGATGAAGATGGATGAAAGGGCGAGATGAAATGAGGAGGTCAGTTATTCGGATTTCCTTAGATAGGACATTTGTTGCCGAACCAGCAACCGATTCTTTTTTTTTTTTAATACATTGGAGTTCAGTACCATTAACAATAGATAAAGAAAGGGGGGGGGCAAGTTGTTTGAGGCGTTAATCTCAGGCCTCACAAATAATGGCACTGGTGACATTTGACCACATGTGACAGATGAGTGAGCCGAGAGCCCTGGGACTGTGATAGTGACAGTTTTCTTTTTCTACCCTTGTAAATTATTCAGCATTGGCACAGCGCTGGGAAAACACAAACCCAAGAAAGGGAAAAAGAGAAAATAAATTCTATTGCAAATGAGAATGGTGGCTGACAAGTCCATTAAAAAACAACAACTCAACATTCAAGCTGTGTCTGCTGCCATCCAAATGTTCTTCAGGGGTCCAGTTCACTCACCTCTTAGCATGCAAGAAGGGGGGGGCAGAAAAGAGCAGAGCATCCCTGTGAAATATCCCATGCTGGTCTTTTTCTGAGTGTATATGTGAGTTTGTGCTTGTATGTATGTATGTGTGTGTGATGTGTGTGTATCCCATTATAGGGGAGTGTCTGGCTCACCTTTTAAGAACATGTTAGAACATGACATGTTAGAACCGCATTCTATTCCATATTATGTTTATTTTTTAAACTTTTATTTATGATTAATTTGATTGGTTTTGAGGCCATACCAGGCACCGCTGAGGGGTTACTCCTGGCTCTTCTCTCAGAAATTCCCCCTGCAGGCTGGGTCACCATATGGGATGCTGGGAATTGAACTGGGTCCCTCCAGGTCAACCGCATGGAGGCAAACTCCTCACTGCTATGATATCTCTCTGGCCCCTATTCCAACATTATGTTATTAAGCAGAGTGCTATGTATTTGAGGGAGATAAGTGTGTACTCTCTCCCATGACTTTTTATCATCTACTGTATATGCTCAAATGTCCCCACATCTGTAGAGAATGCTTCTTTGAAAGTGGGGCTGTAAATTTTTTATAGACAACTTAAATAGATGTGTTGGGCAAAAATTAAATGACATAAATTAGTTAAATAAATGTCATGGTCCATTTTAACAAAAATGTGATATTGTATTGTTCTTCAAACAATCTTGATTATTTCTATTTTTCCTTTGGGAAGTAGGTGGGAGGAGGTCTAAATCAATCTCCTGCACACAACTCATCTTTGTCCAAAATGGGGAGACTCGGTGAGATTCCTTGAAATATGACGGGAGCAGGAGAATTCTCGCATGGAGCCAGACCAGTTGCTCTGCCTTGGCGTCTTCCTTGAACATCTGTTGTGCAGCTGGGCAGCTGAGCAGCTGATGTTTTTACATTGACTCTCCAGCAAGGGGGGCTAGAAGTACAATTCCATTCCTATTTGAGGCTATTCCCTCTGGTAAAGCCTGCTAGCACCAAAGCGCTGGCAACGTTATATTTCTCTAATACATTTTATGTGACATTTTCAAAATATTTTACATTAATGTATGAAGCTTCCCTTGGTAAGGTACAATAAGTGAGCACTTCATCTCCATTTTCTGGAAAGGTAAAATGATACAACAGCAGGCACGGCCAGGAATAAATCTACAATAGTGTTGTGCCTGGCCCCCAGATGTTCTTTCCTCTGCCCCCCACCTGGCCACAGCTCTAGGATTTCTTAGCCACAAGTTTTCTTTCTACAATCATATGCTTTTCAAAACATGTCTTCAACAGCTCTCTCCTACTGTAAATAACACTATAAGGTAGTTAAAAAATCACAAAAAACTTGCCTAATTTTGTTGATGCAGTTTTAAACATCAACTAAATAATAGTTTTTCCACCTTTCCTGAAATGGTCACATCTTGTTTTAGAGCTGAAACATCATCAATTTGGATACAACATTGCATCTGAAGTGCCAGTTATTCTTAGGTTTCATTTATTAAAATTTGTTTTTTACCCCATCTATTATACACACATCCCTATGCTCTACAATTTTTCTCTTAAATAGAAAAAAGTAGTTCTTAGTTACATAAAAGCTTTAGTCTTACTATTCATTCTTTATTTCTAGAATTGGTTAAATAGATGTATGTAAGTAAGAATGCCTTTACTGGTGAGCTAGGTCTATTCAATGCAAGATGCCAATAAAATGATCAGTGATAGAGAAGATGCAACTTGGAGACTTAATTTCTAGGAATAGTCCAAATTTAGGATTTTTGTAGAGGCAGTTTTGTTTAGATTTATAAAGAAAGTATCTCTGCTCTTAATCAACTTTAAAAAATATGCCCTAGGATTTTTTTCTTCTTACAGGTTTCTGTTCCTTTAGGGTATCTATTTAGGTGTCATTTAAAGAGCTTATTCTCTAATGCTCTTGGAAGGATGATTATGATTATAGGAAACCTCAGGATACTTGTGTACAACACCAGGTAAGACTTAGGAACATAAGGAACTGATATGCCTTTACTCACTCCTTATTAGAAATTGAAAACATTGTCCCGCTGAAGGTTATAAAATAAAAATTTGGGGGCTTAAAGCAGTGGTTAGCAGCTCAATGTTTTGGGTCAGGAGTAATAGTACAGCAGGTAGGACATTTGCCTTGCATGCAGCTGACCCAGGTTTGATCCCTGGGAAGTCCCATATGGGTCTTCTAAGCCTGCAAGAAGAAACAAACAAACAAAGCAACCAAAAACCACATCAATGTTTCTATCCTGAGATTAATAAGATAGAAAATCTTTTTGTAAATTTCATAGGAAGTTTTTTTGGTATAGATGAGATCATATAAGGAAAATTGGCTTCCCTTGTTCTACAAATTAGTCTTTAGGCCATCTTATAGATGTAATTATAAGCTGCTGCAGTGTTGTATAGGGGACAGGCAGGTCTTCCTTAGTTTTTGTTTGTTTGTTTGTTTTTTTGGCTACACCCAGTGATGCTGAGGGGTTACTCCTGGCTAAGTTCTTAGAAATTTCTCCTGTCTTGGGGGACCATAATGGGTCAATGGGTTTGAACCGAGGTTTGTCCTGGGTCAGAGCTGCATGCAAGGCAAAAGTCCTACTGCTGCAACCGCCACTCACTGGCCCCAGGTCTTCCTCAGTTTCTTAAAGAAAAATTGTCTTTTACAGGTCTTTACATTGGCAAGGATAAATATGGATCCCATTCTGTTTCCTTCTTTCACCTCCTAGGAATGTCAGGCTAAGCCTGTGTTAAGTAAAAATTAGGAGCCGCTTTGACAGGTAAAAGCATGCACATATTATATGTTTTTGCATGTTCCATTCTTCCCTTAAAGACCCCTTGTCCTTTCTCTGAAATGTCACTTGAAAAATCTTCTTGAATGTGTAGGGAGAAGCAACGAACTCTTAGCAAGTCCTTTACATCTTCCCAGTTCATGCTAGATTGTTTAGATGATAAATCCAACTATTCAACAAATATTCGTCAAACACCTATTCTATTTCATAAACTATGTCAAGGTATGAGCACCTCTTGGCAGATCTTTATCTAAACCCTGACCTTTATTTTGAAAAGGTCCACATATTTAATTTGGGGGTATCTAATCTCCAAGAAAATAATTTGAAGATGTTTGACCAACTATCATTAGAATAGTGTGGTTGAGGAAAATTTGATAGACAGATGAAGAAAAATATTGGGTCACTCTAGCAATTTTTCTTTCTATTGTTACGTTGGTCAGTTATTTCAGGTGAAATGGTGAATTTGTTTAACTGGGCGCCCATAAGAACATTCCATTTTCCCAAAGAAATGTGAAAGTATAACTTATTCTGAAGAAAAAAATAAAGTGTAATCCTCTCATCTGACAAATGACATAATGACTCTGACATTTATCCCTTTTACTTAGTGAAACTGGATTTCAATCTCAGTACCATAAAAGCTGCCAACTCAAATTACAAACACTATTTCCTAACTCAGCAAACATAGTTGACTCTTTCTTAAGCAGCATAACAAACCACTCACGTGATTGTCAGTCCCAGATTTGCTGAGAGCCAGACTTCTCATTTCTTTTGCTCTGTGATGACATAAATTAGAAAGAAACTTTATTGGGGGAGAAGTAGCATAGGTTACTTACTAGCAAGATATATTCCTTAAACTCACCCAGAAAATATTTCATGTAAAATTAAATAAAAATTTTATAGGCATAAAGAACAAAATGCATTTTTCTTTTAACTTGTGATTATTTTGGGAAGCAGTGTTATTCTGCATGGTAATTCATAATAACAACAGAAATTAGAGGTGTATGCTAAAGAATTTGTCAAAGTTTTAGCTCTTGAAAGCTAACCTCAGAATCTAAGCTTCTATTCTCAGCTGAGTTATACTAGCTATATATATATGTATATTTTGGAGGGAATGGTATGCCTCCCAGCTTTTGCTCAGAAGGCCAGGGGACCTTTTCCAGTAATTCTCCATCAATTTTAATACTGTGTGAGTAGGTATAATACCCTAAATGCTATGACAGGAAATATTTGGAATATTCAAGTTCTTTCAAGAATGCAGAAACAAAAATTAATTGTGAAACTAAAGGACTCCTGTTAATAGTCATCATTGACTTTGGTTTTGTTTTTATATCTTTTTAATTTTTTAATTTTTGTCTTCTTTTGCCTTCTCTCGAATAGGAATTCCCTAGGCTACTCTGACACTGTTCAGCGGATTTTAGGGGGGACACCCAGGTCTTACTCAGAGATTCTAGCTGAGTTATGTGGTGCTGGGAAACAAACCAGGCTTGACCATATGCAAGACAAGCTAATCCCTCCCTGCCCTCTCTGGACCTCAGCACTATATCTTTGAGAGGCTAGAAAAGTGGGAGGCCAAGCATGGGTCAAATGGGTGGCAACATTCATCAGAAGTTGTCTCTAAAAGCAAAATAGCTATGGAATTTAGAATCCTCCCAGATATTATGCATAGCTGAGGTAATGACATGTGTGGGGTGGGTGGTGGTATGGGTAGGAATATTAAGATGAGAAAGAGAAAAAGAAAACTTTAGATAATTTTCTTGTTGAGATGTATATTTATTTTTCCACTTTTATTTGGGGACCATAAAGTATTTTAGTATTAATAAGAGCATGTAAGGCAGAGTTCTAGCACAGCCTTGACAAGCAGTCTACTTCCTTCTACCAGTGTCGTAAGGACCCTTCTCATGCCCTACTCCATCCTTTTTGTGAACTCATCTCTCACAGTATCCTACTTTATATTCCACAGATGGGAGAGATCATTCTTTATTGGACCTCTCCATCTTACTGATATAACTCAGCATAATGACCTTTAATTCCATAATGGGAAATTATATGCTTTCATCTTTTCTGATGAGTAGTATTTATTTGTTTCATTTCATTTGTTCATTTCATTTCTTTTTTTTTTCAGGGCCACACTCCGTTTGATGCTCAGGGATTACTCCTGGCTAAGCGCTCAGAAATTGCCCCTGGCTTGGGGGGGGGGGACCATATGGGATGCCAGTGGATCGAACCTCGGTCCTTCCTTGGCTAGCGCTTGCAAGGCAGACACCTTACCTCTAGCACCACTTCGCCGGCCCCTCATTTCATTTGTTCATTTCTCTTTTTCCCCTTCCCCCCAAAAATTAGCAGATGTATTTTTTGCATGATGTTATAATATAAAATAACCTAAAGTTCCTCTTTGTAAAAATTAAGCCTAATGTTATGGCTTGGATAATATAAAGTACTCAAGATTTATATTTATATATTTATACTATTATATCTGTACTTGCCTACCTACTCTATATAGAATTTAATGCTCAACACATTCTCTGCCTATCAGGACTTGATAGAAAAAAGAATCACAGCACTTCCCAGAGGGAAATTGGAGCCCTATAGGAGGATGATATTGAAGGATTGTTTGCTATTTCTTGGTATCTTAAAAGAATGAGAATATAGGGGGAAAAAAAAAGAAGACTTGGATTCTGAGGCTCCTGGGACAATTGACTTCTGCCAGGGATAATGTCTAAGAATCATTGTCAGATAAGGTGACATTTTTCTCAAAAAACACATTCCATAGGTCATACTAGAAGTTTCTTACAAATTTTTGCATAGGTAGTGTCTGCTTGGGAACTTGGTCTCTGATACTCTTGAATTTCTAGTAGAAATGTTTGCTTTCGATTGTCATAACTTGTTTTTTGGAGAACAACCAATGACTTCACACTAAAAAAAATTCTTTGAGTCTATTCATCACCACTTACAATACCCTAGACATTTATTCCCAATTTATATTTTTTATTTTTTAAAAATCTAAAAACAATTTAAGTCATTTTTAATTATAAAGTAAAACAAAACAAAATTTAATTTTTTAAAAAATTTTAAAACATTTTTAATTATAAAAGAAAACAAAACATTTTTTTTTAATTTTTATTTTGATCATAGTGGTTTACATAGTGTTGACAATAATATTTTAGGTACATATTTACATAAAATCAGGGGAGATTCCCATCACCAAATTGTCCTCCCTACACCTCCGTTTCTGTCCTACCTCCCATTTCCTCTTCCCTCACCCCAGGTCGGCTAGAATATGTGGTCCCCTCTGTATCTAACCCACAACTTAGTAGTCTTGCACCTGTTTGGTCTTGATGCCTCCCTTAGTTCCCCCTCTAACTGGAGGCAGGACTAGCTAGTTCAAGTTGCGTGGTTTTGTTTGAAAAAGAGTAAAGTAATAAACTGGGGTAAGGGTCTAATACCCCGAAACTGGGCGGAATCCTTCTAGAGGCTCTCATCATCGATTTGAGAGATGGAGAAAAAGAAGGTGAAACACTCCACCAGTACCAAAAGAAGTGTCAAATATCCAGTGAGGGCTCGAGCTATATCGATAAGCACCACAAAAAAAAAAACAAAAACAAAAAAACAAAAAAAACAGGCAAACAAACAACCAAAAAAAAAGCAAAACAAACAAAAAACAAACAAAAACAAACAAACGAAAAAAACAAGCCATGGTCTTGAAATGAGAAACATGGCATAGCACATAACGAAAGAAAAGAAAGGCAGAGAAAATATAAGTATGATTGGGTACAATTTCAATACTCACTCCCAAACAGAGAAATCGCCCAAAATAGATAGGTGAATAAAAATAATAATAACAATAATAAATGGAGGTAAAAAAATATATAGATAATAACCAAGGTTTTGTGCTTTTTGTATTTTTATTTTTTCCCTCCTGTCCTGGCACAGTAAATATTGGGGTCATTCGAAAAGGAATTCACTTGGCCTAAGAGATATGGGGTTTCTCCGTCCTTGGAGCATACTGTCATGGGATCAACACTAGACTTTGCTCAGGAATCTTTACTCTCCCGGTGGTGTTTTTTTTTTTTTTTTGGTGTGTGGAAGACTTCTGTTCTGTGTTTAGAGGTCTCAGTATCTGCACAGATCCTGAGGTGGGACTTATGATGAAGTCAGTCTTTGTGGTTCTAGCGGTTCTGTTACCTCCGTGTTTTAATCCATCTTCTGTGGTTGGTGATCTTGGTCTTTGCACTGATCCTAGGGTGGCACCTAGGATAGCGTCTTTCTTTGTGCTTCCAAAAGCCCCCGTTCCGTTACAATTTTCTCTGCCGGACCTTTGGGACTGGGATCCTGATTATTGTGCAGGTCATAGTTCAAACCCTAAACTAGGGCTTTTTTTTTTTTTTTTTGGTCCCAAGATGTATACCGTCAGGTCGTAGTTCTAGCAGCCAGTCATCTATAAATCACGATCTTGGCTTTTGGACCTACCAAAGGGTGCCAAGACTTCTGGTTTTGTCTTGTCGTTACCTGGTAAGGTAGGTTAATCTGCTCTAAGTCAGGATGTTCGCATTTTCCTCATTGTCAGGATATCATGTTAGAGTTGGCCCTTGTTGTTGACCCCGGAGTATTAAGGCTGTCCCGGCTGAGATCTGTTTCTTGCCGCTGTTGTGAAGAACTGTGCCGTTTCTATGTCTGGGATCCAGGGTTCAAGGCTGGATGAATGGTATCTAATCACCTGAGGTCTAAGTTGATTCCACATGACATATTTTCAAGGTAGGAGATATCCCTGTATTGTAAACAACTATGAGTTCCCATCTCTAGTAGATAAGAGCTCTTTTTTTTTTATATGTAAGATTTCCCCTTTATTTGGTGTGCCTTTGCAGGGGGAAGTGGTGCTACATTATAATGTCGGTGTATTTGTGGGTGGACAGAGGGGATAACAGAAACAGGTCACATACCCAAAAACGAGGAGAAAAAAAAGGAAATAAAAATGTATGTGCTCACAAATGTATATGTAGGACAAACATTTAAAAAATAAATAAATTAATTTAAAAAAATTAAAAAAAAAATTAAAGTGAGTTAGTGAGGTTTTTAAAGGACCAAAGTGGTGCAAAAGACTACCTTACATTTGGGGGAGAGCAGGTAAAGAGGTGGTGTATTACCAGTCTTATGCCTATGTTGGAGGTACAGTTTTTCCCATTGTCTTTGTCTTTTGGGATTTTCTTGTGGTGTGTGGGTTCCCAGGCATCTTCCTATCACACCCCCTGACTTCTTCAGATTGGTAAAAATTTGCGGCAGGGAGGTCTTGGAAGAGTTCTTGCGTTGGGGATACTTTTGGACCTAGGTCCGATTTCAAGAAACAGTCCACGTTAGGGGGGAGTTGGTAGGGAAGGCCGCACAGCATGAGTCCGCAGGGAGTTGGCTGTCTTTTCTTGCAGGAGACGAGGTGTGGGTTTGACTGGGTGTCCCCTCGCCTGGGTGCTGGGTACTGGTTCGTTGGGTAGGAGGTCGGTCTTGATGCCTAATAGATTAAGGACTGAGGGTGAAGAGTTTTAATATGGTGGGAGATCTGGATGGAATTGAGGGGTGAAGGGATAGTTGGATTTCCAGAGGGGAGACAGGGGAAGGTATATGGGAGGGGTATGCAGGGAGAGAAAAGAGAAAATACCTTAGAAAGAAAAGGAGAAGAGAAAGGGGAAAAAGTAAAGAGAAGAATAGAATTAAAAAAAAAAGTAGTGAGAAGAGAGGAGAGAATAGCAAGGGAATGCTGTTTAGGTTGAATGTGTTCGAAGAATAGAGCCTGTAGTTTAAGTCTGTACATCGCAGGCTCTGCTTCGGTGGTCTGACTGGTCACGTGCTTCAATTCCTAAAAGAAGGTATAACCTAGAGATAAAGTATATGTTAGAGAGTTTTCTCGTGGCCCTCTAGTACTGCATGCTATGTATGGTATCTCGTGTGGTATCCCGAGTTGCCATCTTAGTTTGTCCGCCCTTTGTATCCAAGGGCGCCTGTGGACAGAAAAGCTGAGAGGTTATTTAAAATATAGTAAGATAAAGGCATTAAAACATAGTGTTATGGTATGTTGCCATTGCAGTCGTGATTTCCCTTGGTGTTTTATACTTGTGTTCCTGTATACAAATTCTAAGGGATTATTGTGGGCCTTTGTTTTGGAAGTCTGATTACATACCTATTCTCTTAATGCTGTTGTTTCTGTTGTTGCTGTTTTCTTTGTGGTATAATGTGTTGTCAAGTGTTTGTGTTGCTCCTTTTTCATGAATTTTGGACACTGCTCCCACGTATATGTTGAGTATTACAGTGTTCGAAGTTTCTACCCTGTTAAACCCTGTTATTTGATTGTTAGGTATTAGTTGTATATAAACTATATGTTCTAGGTGTTTCAGAATAGTGCCACCATTCTGTGTTTATCTTTTGTCTTCTGACTTACTTCGTTTAACATAACATGATCTAAGTCCATCCATGTTGCTGCAAAGTCTGTGATTGTATCATTTCTGACTGCCATGTAATATTCCATTGTGTATATGTACCACATTTTAATGATCCATTCATCTGTTGTTGGACATCGAGGTTGGTTCCACGATTTGGTTATTATACTGAGTGCTGCGATAAATAGTGGGGTGCATACGTATTTTGGAATGAATGCCCTTCCATCTTGGGGGTATATGCCTAGGAGAGCAATTGCTGGGTCAAATGGCAGTTCAATTCTGAGTTCTTTGAGCACTCTCCAGACTGTTCTCCATAGATGTTGGACTAGGGGGCATTCCCACCAGCAGTGGATGAGAGTTCCTTTCATACCGCATCCCCGCCAACAAAGGTTGTTTCCATTATTTTTGATGTGAGCCATCCTCACTGGTGTAAGGTGGTATCTCATTGTTGTCTTGATTTGGATCTCCCTGATGATGAGTGAAGGTGAGCATGTTTTCATGTGTTTGTTGGCCATCCTTCTGTCTTCCTCAGAGAAGTGTCTATTCATTTCATCTCCCCATCTTTTTTATGGCTTTATTTGGTTTTGAGGGTCTCAGCTTTCTGAGTGCTTTGTATGTTCTAGATATCAAGCCTTTATCTGATATGTCGAGTGAAAAGATTTTTCCCATTCTGTTAGCTGTCTTCTTGCATTAAGTAGGGTTTCTTTTGCCATGCAGAAGCTCTTTAGTTTGATGTAGTCCCATTTGTTTATATTAGATGCTAACGTTCCTGCCAATGGTGCTCCATTCTCAAAGACCTTTTTGATATATAGGTCTTCGAGTGTTCTGCCTATTTTATTCTCGATAAACTTTATAGATTTTGGTCTGATTTCAAGGTCTTTGATCCATTTTGAGTTGACTTTTGTATAAGGGGTGAGATATGGGTCGATTTTCACTTTCTTACATGTGGTTTTCCAGTTGTACCAACACCATTTGTTGAATAGGCTTTCTTTGTTCCATTTCAGATTCTTGCCTCTTTTATCAAATATTAGTTGGCTGTATATTTTGGGGTTTATGTCTGGGAATTCTGTTCTGACCCACTGGTCTGAGGTCCTATTTCTGTTCCAGTACCATGCTGTTTTGATTACTATAGCTTTATAGTATAGTTTCAAGTTAGGTAAGGAGATGCCTCCCAGCTTTTTGTTTTTCAGTATGTGTTTGGCTATCCTGGGTCTTTTGTGGTTCCAGATAAATTTTGTGACTGATTGTTCTATTTCTTTAAAGAATGGTGTCTGGATTTGGATAGGGATTGCATTAAATCTATATAGTAGTTTGGGTAGGATAGTCATTTTGATTATGTTAATTCTACCTATCCATGAGCATGGGATGTTCTTCCATTTCTTTAGATCGTCTTCAATTTCTTTCTGAAGTGTTTTGAAGTTTTCCTGGTATAGGTCTTTCACTTCTCTTGTAAGGTTGATTCCTAGATACTTGATATTTTTTGATACTATCTTGAATGGAATTGTATTTTTAATCTCTCTCTCCTCAACTTCATTGTTTGTATATAGAAACGCTACTGTCTTTTGTGTATTTACTTTGTATCCAGCCACTTTGCTGTATTGGTTGATTGTTTCTAGGAGTTTTACTGTGGACTCTTTAGGGTTTTTGATGTAGATCATCATATCGTCGGCAAATAGAGATAGCTTGTGTTCCTCTTTCCCTACTTGAATTCCTTTGATTCCCTTCTCTTGTCGGATTGCTATTGCTAGGACTTCTAAGGTTATATTGAATAAGAGTGGAGAGAGTGGACAGCCTTGTCTAGTTCCTGACCTTAGTGGGAATGCTTCTAGTTTCTCGCCATTAAGTATAATGTTGGCTATAGGCTTTTCATATATAGCTGTAACTATCTTGAGGAAGGTTCCTTCTAATCCTATTTTGCTGAGTGTCTTTAACATGAAAGGATGTTGGATTTTGTCAAACGCCTTCTCTGTGTCGATTGATATGATCATGTGGTTTTTGTCTTTCATGTTGTTGATGTGATGTATCATGTTGATTGATTTGCGTATGTTGAACCAACCTTGCATTCCTGGTATGAATCCCACTTGGTCGTGATGAATGATCTTTTTGATGAAGTGTTGGATTCGGTTTGCTAAGATTTTGTTAAGTATCTTTGCATCTATGTTCATTAGTGAGATTGGTCTGTAGTTTTCTTTTTTGGTGCTGTCTTTGCCTTCTTTGGGAATGAGTGTGATATTAGCCTCATAAAAGAAGTTGGGGAGGATTCCTGTTTTTTCTATGGTTTGGAAAAGCCTATGGAAAAGTGGTAGTAAGTCTTCTTGAAATGTTTGATAGAATTCACCTGTAAATCCATCTGGGCCTGGGCTTTTGTTCTTAGGGAGTTTTTTAATTACATCTTCAATTTCCTTTGAGGTGATTGGACTGTTTAGACTTTCTAGATCTTCCTTTTCCAGACTTGGAAGAGGGTGTTTGTCCAAGAATCTGTCGATTTCTACTGGGTTCTCTAGCCTAGTTGAGTATAGTTGTTCATAATATGATCTCATGATATGTTGTATTTCTTGGGGTTCTGTTGTAATCTCTCCCCTTTCATTTGTGATCCTACTGATTTGGGTGTTTTCCCTCTTTTTTTTGGTGAGTTTTGCCAATGGTTTGTCTATCTTGTTTATTTTTTCGAAAAACCAACTCCTGGTCTCATTGATTTTTTGTATTGTTTTCTTAGTTTCAATGTTGTTTATTTCTGCTCTGGTTTTTATTATTTCTTGCCTTCTGGTTGTGGTTGGATTTCTCTGTTGCTGTTGCACCAATTCTTTGAGGTGATCTTTTAAACTGTTGGTTTTGTTATTTTCCTGTTTCTTGACATAGGCCTGTATTGCTATGAGTTTCCCCCTAATTACTGCTTTTGCTGTGTCCCATAAATTTTGACATGTTGTCTCTTCATTGTCATTTGTCTCAAGGAATCTCTTTATTTTTTCCTTGAGTTGTTCTTTGATCCAGGTGTTGTTGAGCAGCATGTTATTTAATCTCCAGGTATTAGTTTTTCTCCATTGCTTCTTCTTGATATCAATTTTAACCTCTGTTGCATAGTGATCTGAAAGGGTACTTCTAATGATCCTTACCTTTGTGGTCTTATATAGGTTGGCTTTGTATCCTAAGACATGGTCTATTCTGGAAAAGTTTCCATGTGGGTTTGAGAAGAATGTGTATTCTGCTTTCTGGGGATAGAGGATTCTATATAAGTCTATTAGCCCTAAATCTTCTAATTTTTCATTTAGAGCTCTTATTTTTTTTGCTATTTTTCTGTTTGGTGGATCTGTCCAGTGGTGATAGTGGAGTGTTCAGGTCCCCTACTATTATCACATTTCCCTTCATGTGTTTCTCCAGGTTTGCCAGTAGTTGCCTCACATATTTTGCTGACTCTAGATTAGGTGCATATATATTGACCAGGGTTAGTGTTTCTTGATCTAATGTTCCCCTGATCAGTAAGTAGTGACCCTCTTTGTCTCTGATCACTTTCTTGAGGTTGAGTACAATTTGGTCTGATATAAGAATTGCTGTCCCTGCTCTTTTTTGTTTTCCATTGGCCTGTATGATTACTTTCCATCCTTTTATTCTAAGCCTGTGCTTATTCTGTAACTGTAGGTGTGTTTCTTGTAGACAGCAGAAGTCCAGTTTATTTTTCCTAACCCAGTTCTCTACTATGTGTCTTTTAATTGGAGAGTTTAGTTCATTAACATTTAGGGAAATTATTGATAGAGAGGACTGTTGTGCAGTTGTATTGTGTGGGGTGGTTGTTGTTACAATCGGGGGTTTGAATTGTGTAATTCGTCTCTGAGTAAGTCGCTTAGGATCGGCTTAGTTTGCACAAATAGCTCAAGTTCGTTCATATTTGAGAATGTTTTTAGTCTGCCCTCCCATATGAATGATAGTTTTGCTGGGTATTGAACCCTGGGTTGGAGATTTCTTTCATTCAGTCGTTTAAATATGTCATTCCACTGTCTTCTTGCTTGAATTATTTCAAATGGGAGATCTGGTTTGATTCTTATGTCCTTTCCTTTGTACTTAGGGTTTTTTTTTCTCCCTTATTGCTTTCAGGAGTTCCTCTTTCTCTTTGTTTTTTGCCATTTGGATTATTATGTGTCTTGGTGTGGGTTTATTAGGGTCTATTTT
Organism: Suncus etruscus; assembly: GCF_024139225.1. Taxonomy (NCBI): domain Eukaryota; kingdom Metazoa; phylum Chordata; class Mammalia; order Eulipotyphla; family Soricidae; genus Suncus; species Suncus etruscus. The sequence goes on from NC_064857.1 coordinate 5,802,560, forward strand.
ATTAGGGACTCTCTTGACTTCCTGGATTTGTCCTGAATTGTCTTTCCAGAGGGTGGGAAAGTTCTCTGTTATTATCTCCCTGACTACCTGTTCTTCCCCCTTCCCTATTTCCTCCCCCTCTGGTATACCCACAATTCTTCGATTGTTTCTTTTGTGTTTGTTCATTAGATATTGGATTTTTCCTTCCAGTGCTTTGCCTTTTATTTCTTTGTTGGTTTCTTGATCATTTTTTGATTGCAGTTTTTCTTCGAGTTCTTTGATGTGCTTCTCCAACTCTGTGTTTCTGCTCGTAAGGCTTGTTACTTTGTCTTTTAAATCCTTCACTTCTTTTTGTATGGAATCTCTCATGTTCTTTGACATTTCTTCTTTAATTTGGCTGATTCTTTCATCCATGGCTTTCTTATACTCGGTTGCTAGGGTTTCTTTCATCTGTTTTAGTAATTCTTGCATTTCCTTCCTCATGACCGCTTTTAGGTCTTCTTCCCATGGATCTGTGCGTTTTGGTGGACTTGGAAACTTGATAGGGTTTGTCATGTTGTCTCCAGTTATTAGGGATCTCCTTGATTTATGCATAATTCTTTGTATTTAATGGTGTGTTTTGGAGTGCTGTGGCTTCTAATTTCGGTCTGCTTTGGTCCCCTTCCTGAAGGTGTTTCTAGAGGGTGCTGTTGGGTGGGCTTGTTGAACCTAGCTCTTTCTCCTCCCCTTTGCTACCTAGAGTTCAGCCTTCCTGCAGTGGGTATTATAGCTTTTCTACTCCTTATTTCTGTCAGCGGTGCAGTTCCACTCCTGGCCACACTGGTTGCTGGCGCTATTGAGCCTAGCTCCCAATCCCCCCTCCTTTCTCTGGGAGTCAATGGAGCTCTGCCCCCTCCAAGTTTCCCTTGAAGGAGTTCCCTCAGTCCGACCCTTCAGGCTCTGCCCTCGCCCTTGGGGAGTCCCTGGTCCACTCCAGGGTCCAGGGGGGTGGACTGCTCTAGGTCACCTGCGAGTCCAGAAGGCTGGCCCTTTCTCCCCCGTCTATTTGGGTTGCTCAAGTTGCCGTTCCAGGTGCCCACCCGGGGGAAGGAACTTACCCAAATCACTCTCGCAGGCGCTCGTGGTCCCTGGGGGATGTGCTGGGCTAGGCTCCCGCGTGAGGCAGCAGGGACTCACCAAGGCCTCCCGGGCCGGCGTCTGGGGTTTCCGGGGGATGTGGCGGGCTAGGCGCCCGCGTGAAGGAGCAGGGACCCGCGCAGGCCTTTCGGGCCGGCGTCTGGGGTCTCCGGGGGATGTGGCGGGCTAGGCGCCCGCATGAAGGAGCAGGGACCCGCGCAGGCCTTTCGGGCTGGCGTCTGGGGTCTCCGGGGGATGTGCCCGGCTAGGCGCCCGCGTGAGGCAGGAGGGACTCACCCAGGCCTCCCGGGCCGGCGTCTGGGGTCTCCGGGGGAAATGGCGGGCTAGGCGCCCGCGTGAAGGAGCAGGGACCCGCGCAGGCCTTTCGGGCCGGCGTCTGGGGTCTCCAGGGGATGTGGCGGGCTAGGCGCCCGCGTGGAGGAGCAGGGACCCGCGCAGGCCTTTCGGGCTGGCGTCTCGAAAACAAAACATTTTATTTTAAATCATTTTAAATTACAAGTTCAAACAAAAGAAATTTAAATTTTTTTTATTTTTTAAAAATTAAAAAAAAATTTGATCTATAGACATAGTTTATTTCTTTATTTAAAATAAATTTATTGTGACCAAATCTTTCAGAGTAATATTTAAGGTGCATAGTGACTTTGAATAAGGGGCATTCCTACCAGTATCGTCTTCCCTCCACTTCTGTTCCTAGCATGCACCTCATATCCCTCTTCTTTGCCCCCCCCCCCCAGTCTGCTAGTATAAGTGGTGCCCTCTTTGTATAGCTAGTTGTAAACTGGGTATTGATTCTGTTGTCCTTGACTTTGGGTTTGGTGTTTCACTTTGATCACTTTTTTATTTGTAATCAATGTTCATGTGACTGTTTGGTTTTGGTACCATACATTCCTACACCCCAATTTATAAGGCAAAACAAAATGATTCAAGTTATATGGTTCTGTTCAATAAAAAAAAAAAGAACAGAAAGAAAAGAAAAAAGAAAGAAAAAAAGAAAGAAAATATAAACAAAAAACCGGCAAGAGTTCATCTAGAGGTTATAAACATCAATTTAAAAGAAGAAAGGGTAAAAAGAAGAAAAACATAACAAAGAGACAAAAATATAAAAACAGAAACAAACTATGTTTTTGTTATAAACATAGGTTATTAATTGTTGCTTGTTTTTCAGCCACATATAGCAGTGCTCAAGGACTACTCTTGGCTCTGCACTCTTTAATATTTTATATATATATTATCTTATATAATATATAGGCTTTGGACCAGACCTGGAGATGTTCAGGGATTACTCCTGGTTCTGTGCTCAGAAATCACTCCTGGCAGGATCAGGGGACCATATGAGATGCCAGGAACTGAACTCTGGTCCATCTGGGTAGGCCCATTGCAAGGCAAATGCCTTAAGGCTGTGCTATTTCTCCAGCCAATTTTTAAATTAAGTCGTTTTTAATTATAAACTAAAACAAAGCAAAACAGAACTGAGTGTTAGATCAAATCTATAATTTAGTATATGTTTTATCATAGTAGACATAAAACATAATAGTCCACAAAATGGAATTGTTACTGGATAACATTTGGGCACTTCTAATATTTGCAGAACTGGTGTTGACTTTTATGGAGAGGGTGTAGAAAATCTAACTTCACCCTGGCTCTTGGCCTTTCATCACACTGATGACTAGGCCAATGCAACACTTTGGTTTTAACATCTAAGTTGCATGTGACTCAGGCTCCTGCTCCAACTGGCACCTAAGCAGTTAACCTAATTTCTACCTTTAGTCTATCTTAGTAATCATGCAGCCAGTTCTAAATACTTGGTCTTCCTAGGACACAGATCTTGTCTTTGGTTTGTTCCAATTCCCACTCTCCACATTTCTAAAAACCAATGATATATTTTAGAATATTCATTATTCTTAGTGTTTTCTTAATACATTTAGACCAACTAAAGAAGAACTCTATATAATTTCTACTTTGTAGAAACATAGAAAATATCCTTGAATATATATATATATATGTATATATATAATTGAAATGAATGTTCTTTAAGTTTCATGCTTGTGGTAAGATATTTTGTTTGTTTATTTACAATCCAGAAAATATTTCTCCATTCTTCTCAAAGTGGTTCTTTTTTTTTTTTTTTTTTCGGCTTTGAGAGACTTGGTGTTAAGGGACCTAAAATGGAACATAACACCCTATAATAGAATAAACATATCCAATTCTCTGGCCAAATGGTTCAGATTTAGGAATGGGATCAAACGCGAGACTAATAGAAGAATCAGAATTTTGCTCAAACTATTGTTGAGAATAATTGGGATGCTTCTCGGTGAACTTGACATTCCAGGATTATATTAGATACTGTTGGAGCTGTTATCGCAGCCATCTTTCCTCAAGTGGTTAGAATGTGTACCCGAAAACAAAGGAAATAGAGAAAAATAAAGCAGAGTTACAGAGATTATGGGTCTGTTGATGATATCAGTTGAGCTCCCATCTCCCAATCATGACTGAACTGTCTTGTTCTTGCTCTTTTTGGGGTTGTTATTTTTGTCTCTGTGTGTGGGTGGTGGTGGTGATGGAGGGAGGGGCATGGGATTCAAGCCTCTTATCCTAACCGTGGCTGAACTATCTTTCTCTTCTTCTTTTGGGCACATTATTTTTGTCTATATAGAGGGAAATATAAATCACAGGCTGGCCACAACGACTGCAAGTTGAATGATCACAGATACTAATGGTACAGACTGTCTGCTAAAGTTAAAACTAAGGAGAGAATCTTGTGTTTTCCTTTGTGTGTCGAGCAACCGGAGCCACTCCTTATCCTGCTTCCTCTTCCCAGAAATGCTATGTCTGGAATAATGGACAGGGAACGGCAAAAAATATGAGACATAGGCCTGCTTTCCCCATTAGATTATAAAAGCTCCTTCAGGAAAAGCACTCTAGCTCATTTACTACTGTATCCTCACAAAATACACTAGTACCTGGGTCAGGGAAAATATTCAAAAAATGTTGGCAGACTGAAAAAAAATCAGGAAAGTTATGAAATAGGGCTTATAGACAAACATTGCTCGACTTTACCCTCTGCCATTTGTGGACAGAGTTCTTTACTACTTGTAGGATTCAAGTTGCATCTTCACTAGTCACACTCACAAACAAGAATTCAGGATAGAAAGAATCCAATCAAGTTCAGAAATTAATTTTTGGAACTGCACCTTCCTTCCTATTTATGAGATCCTGGGATAGTCTTGTTGAAGGAAGGAACAGTGACTTTCTCTATGCCACAAACAGTGATCTAAAAAATGCACATCTCAGAGACTGCCTGAAAAGTAAAGTTTTAACTCTTTTTTGGCCTTTCTAACTATGAGGGAGCTAAAGATTTCCTTCTTTTAGAACCTTGAAACATTGTCAAAGTCCTTATTTCAAATTAGCCAGCTGCAGGGGGAGAAAGCAGGCAGGGAGTGCTTGGCTTAAGAGCGAAAAGAAGAGGCCTGCTTACATTTTGTGGAGCAAAAAAGCTCAAAGCTTCTGCAAGAGGGATTACCACTGCAGACCCCAGAAGTGTGAGATGAAGTGCAGAAAGACTGGGCCTGAGACTCGGCCTCCAGCTGGAGTCGTGGATGGCTCCTTCATGTCCAAGCTTTCATGGCAAATCATGCATTAATTTTGTCAATCCAATCACGATGCTCCCTGGATTCTTCACAAGGAGAATAGGGCAGAACTAATTAGGCAAACACAAGCGTCAGGCTTCTCAAAGACTTCACAACTTATAGGGACCATTAGTTTCTTCTCCTGATCACTCTCTTTAGTTTGACTCTACTGAAGTAAAGACACAGATTCAGGACACAGACTGTTGGGAAGCATGTTTGGGATGGAGCAGAGCCCAGAGCTGCTAGGCCTGGCCCTAGGGGCTCAGTAAGATGCTTTTAGTGTTGGGAGGTCAGAGGGACTGAACAGCCAGTGTGATTTAGTCAAGAAAATGTGCCTGAATTCTTTGTGTGATTACAAGTCAAGGAAGATGAAAACCAAGTATTTTCTCTCTTCCATCTCTTCCTCCTGTGTCCTGGCAGCAAGAGCCTAACAAGAGAAAGCTTCAGATTATTAGTAAAGACCTAAACAATGGCATCCATCCAAGTCGGGATGAATCTCTGGGGAATCTTCAAAATGTGCATCTTTTCCAGTAATCAAATAATTGCTAGGACTGGAAAAAATGTGCTAACAGAGCATTTCTACGTGTTTCTAACTCACAGAAAGGCTCTTTGAAAGTGAGAATGATCACAGTAGTTGTGCTGAGACCTTGCTCTGCTACACTAATGACAAAAAGATCTGTTCTGGATGTTGCCAAGGCTTTGCTGGCTTAGATCTTGCTCCCCAAATATAAACTGTCCATGCAAGGTCCAAACCAATAACATAATGTAAATGGTAGGCATGGACTGGAGTGCCAACAATCCTCTCTTGCCAACTCAATTTGTCACGATGCCACTGACAACAAAATATAAAAGGCACATTATAAAAGGACAGAGATAGATAAAAGAGAGATAGGATGAGAGAAAACATTTGGAGAAAAAGGCAGAAAGCAAAAAAATAAAAGCTGGAAATTAAGAGAAAAAGGATATGGTGCATGCATTGCATTTAATGATGAGATAGGATGTGAAAATTAGCTAGAACCTTTAATACTGTGTGAGTAGGTATAATACCCTAATGCTATGACAGGAATATTTGGAATATTCAAGTTCTTTCAAGAACGCAAAAACAAAAATTAATTGTGAAAGTAAAGGACTCCTGTTAATAGTCATCATTGACTTTGGTTTTGTTTTTATATCTTTTTAATTTTTTTTTTATTTTTGGGCCATACCTGGCAGTGCTTCGGGACTTCCTTTTATCTCTGTGGTCCCCTGGTAGTGCTCAGTGGACATATGGGAAGCCAGAGATTGAATTTGGGTCAATCACGTGCAACACAAACACCCTACCTAGTGTACTATCATTCTTGTTCTGCGTCATTTATTTTGAACCCCATTATCCAAACACTTGGATCCTGCAGGAAGGGAGCATTCGAAATCAGCATGTTTAATCCCTGCAGCATCTCTGTACCCTGAATTTTCTTTCTTAAATTTTTTCTGAAAATTTTTTTTTATCCCATTGAGCTTTAATCCTTGATCTCTGCTGTTTGGTGAGTATATATTTACACTCATAATATAAACCACTTGCAGCTGATTTTATTTCTGATTCTGATCTAATTTTTCAATTATTAGCTTTGTTTCTCCATCAGCTTGATAGATCTTTCTACCTTAGTATTTGGCTACCATCCCAAACCCAATAAGAAAATGTCTAATTTACCAATCTCTTCTTCCCAATTCTGGCATCTTCTTTTTTGTTTGTTATTGTTGTTTGTTTTTTTGTTTTGTTTTGTTTTTAATTAAAACTGCATTGTATTTTCAGGTATCCAGCCTTGGGACAAAGCAAGTAAAGTTTTGACAGTCCTTTTTATTCTCTTGTCATCCATTATTTTATTTCTTTTTTTGTGCCTTTTCTTCTGTTTCTTTCTTCCCCTTTCCTACTGCTATCCAACAATCTGAAAATGACGTATTCAATTAAAGAATATAAAACTAAAATTATTCTTGGTCAACAGAGTCAAATAGAGCAATTTAGGTTCATTTTAATGTGGAAGTTGATCAGTTTGAGATCTACATAATATTAACGAGGTTTATATGTTTGTCATTTAGGAAACAGATCAATCTTCTCTTTCCTATCAATATCTGCAGCATTTTTTGGTAATCTTGAGTAGCATTTCTCAACTCATGGCCAAACGGGCCTTGAGGGGTCCCAAGATATTCCAAAAGGGCCACAGGTAAAAGTCAGGTAAGTGGAGAACTACGGACATGAAACTATAAGGCCGATTTATGGAAAATAAAAGGGACCACAGAAAAGAAGCAAGGTCAAAAGTCACTGTGCAAATAAAGTAGAGCCACAGCTCTGGAGTGCATGAAACAACTTCCCAGTTGTGCCTCCAGATTTTTAGGTACTACTGTGGCCTAGCATCTTATTTACCCTCCAGCCTCTAGGCTCAGATTTGGGCAGAAGGTCTGAGAATATATTTTCATGACACTACTTCAAATCCTCTTTGGAAGGAGCAGCAGAATAAATTTTTAATCACTCAACAGGGCTTTAATGCCTTTCTTTGCTTACTTGCTTCTGCCAGGAGGAAAAAAAATCTTATGGGGAGGGCAGAGGACTCCATTTATTTTGCCCTCTGCTCTAACAGCCTGCTGGTCTTCGGGGCACAGATTTAGGCCCATCTGTTCAATCAAGATTTTGCCTGATTGGCATGGGAGAATTATCCAGGTGAGGGGGTCCCCAAGACTATTATCATGTTCTTTTTTGTACTTGCAACTAGAGACCTCTGGCATTGCAGTCTCCTCCAATTGACCTAAATGAACGAACGCATAAACAATGTTTTCTGTAGAAATTATATCTCCGTTCAAATAAGACTTCCTCTCCAAATCCTTTGTGGAACAAGTCATCACATGAATATATACATAAATAATGCATTTGAATATTCTAAATAGTAGCTTCAAAAAAATTCTGTCTCTAGAGCAAAGTCTCTTATATTTAAAACAAGCATTTTTATTCTTGTTTCGTTTAGAAAGATAATAAGTATTTTTCAGCCTCGGTATTTTTTCAAGTTTTTTGTTATTCAAGCATAGATAATCATCGATAGGCCAATGGAGCATCCCCTACCTGTCATCTGGCTTTAGCAGTTATCAGCACTTTGTCAATTTTCCATGTTTTGTTTTGTTTTTTTCTTTTTCTTTTTTGGGCCACAACCTGTGACGCTCAGGGGTTACTCCTGGATATGCACTCAGAAATCGCTCCTAGCTCGGGGACCATATGAGATGCCGTGGATCAAACCCAGGTTTGTCCTGGGTCAGATGCATGCAAGGCAAAGGCCCTACTGCTGTGCTATTGCTCTGGCCACATCAGTTTTGTTCTTTAAAATGGTTTGAAGTTCAGTCATCTAACAACCTGTGATGGTTTCACTATCTAATAATGAAACCACTGAGGGAGGGAGGTGGAAGTTATTTAAAGGACTAAAGAGATAGTACAGGGGGTAAATTTTTTGCCTTGTACAGAACTTGCCCTTGTTTGAACCTCAGCCTTGCATATGGTCCCTCAACCTTTTGCAGGATTGATCCCTGAACACACCATTAAGCTGGGAACTTTATGGAGTATGGTCCTAAAGTCAATCCTTATCCCAAATTTAAAAAAAAGTAAACATACCTTAATATTTCATAGCAACGAATCTGCCAAAATGGCACAAATTTATTTGATTATCTAAAAGTTCTGCATACTGCTCCTTGAAACTGTGACTCTAAAGTCTCTTATTTATTTTTTTCTTTCAATTTTTGATTTTTGGGTCACACCCAGCTGTGTGAAGGAGTTACTCCTGGCTCTGCGCTCAAGAAATCGCTCCTGGCAGGCTTAGGGGATCATATGGGATACCAGGGATGGAACCTAGGTCCATCCCAGCTGGGCAGCATACAAGGCAAGCATGCCCTGCCCTACCCCTACAGCTCTGCTATCACGTCTGCCCTGAAGTCCCTTTTATTTGTTAACAATGTTTCCCTCCTTTTCCCCCTGGGCATTGATTTTTTTTTTTTTTACCAATACTTCCTTGTCTCTGGATCAGACTGAAGAGTTAGCAAGTGGTAGTTTCCTTAGTATTTCACCCTGCTTAAATCTAGGTCCCTAGATTTTTAGACTTGGGTTCCATTTTCTTTTAACAAGAATATTTCGTAGATGATGCTGTATGTTTCTATTTTCCTCATTTCAGGAGACATGTATTCTCTGGTTATTTATTCAATTTATGTGTCTTTTTTGTTTGATTTTTGTTTTTGTTTGGTTTTTGGGCCACACCTGGTGACGCTCAGGGGCCATGCGCTCAGAAATCTCTCCTAGCTTTGGGGGACCATATGGGACACCAGGGATCGAGCCCAGGTTTGTCCTAGCTAGCTGCAAAACAAACACCCTACAGCTGTTCTATCACTCAGGCCCCTCTATTTATTTCTAAGACTGATCAGAGAAAATGTCAAGACCTCCATTTCTTATTTTTCCGAAGACTGAAACGTATATGTGAGTATCCATGCCTCCCTTTTTAGTAGATATTTCTAAAAACATACTGTGGTACTCTATGCTCAAAACTTTGTGATAATTGAAACATTTATGAAGTCTTAAACAGCACAGATGCTTCAAGATATTTAAAGCTCTAACCTACGTGTGTCACCTAAGGAAAAAAAATTGTGATCATGCAAAATTAAAAAAAAACCCAACTACAATTCTATTTGTAATTAAGGTGTTTAAATAAAAATACTAATAGTTAAAAACAAAACAGTGAACAGTAACAACACTAAGGTTATCACAAAGGAAGGAGGTAGTGGAGAAAGACTCAGAGCATTTAATGAAGGTGAATATTAATTTTTTTTGATTTTGGGGTTTGTATTGAAGTGGAATGCTTACTATTGGCTCTGTGCTCAGGGATCACTCCTGGTGAGTTGGGGAACTCATATATATGGTGCCAGGAATTGAATCTAGATTAACTGTATACAAGGCAAGCACCTTCTACTACCCTTGTACTACCTATATGGCCTCTATATTTTAGATAAACAAATAAAAATATTAAAGTCACAGGTGGAGAAACAAGGCATAGTCGGGATATAAGTAGCAGAGTAAGCTTTCAAAAATAGTAAACTGCTTAGGTCTGGAGTAGAAAGAAGAGATCACACAACTGGAGTAAAGCTTAATAGTATTTTAGTCCGTCTGCCAACAAAACTTTCATACTGGCCAGCCAGGGCCACCTCCCAAAGGAGATGAACCCTACCCAAGGTCAATTGGAAGATTATATAAAGAAGGGATTTAGAGGAGGTGTGGGGGTCCAGCTTTCTGATAATCTTTAAAATGTCTGTTGTCTAGTGGTACCTTCCTGCTTTCTTGTTCTTCCCTGAGAGGCTACCTCAGATGGCCAGGTAGCTCTGGGCGAGGGTCTATGGAAATAGGCTTCTGAAGACCTAGAGTATGGCTTACACCATGTGGTTCTTACAGACTGGCATCTCTCACTGCTCAGAACCTAAGAAGCCTGCATGTGACCTTTACAAAATGGCGTCCCTCCTTGTTCAGAACTCAGGTCCCAACAGACATAGATCACTACTGTTAACAGAAGACTTTCACAAATGTTATTTTTATAGAAGTGCAAAAATAGGGGTGGGAGAGAAAAAATGTGGTTAAGCAGTTTCTTTGAAGTGTCTCTGAGCTACATTAAATGGATTTCTAGGATTGAGAGCAGAGAGGAGACAATGGAATATACAATGCTTTTGGTGAAAACCTATAAAAGAGAAATACACAGGAGTTCGTTGGATGTCAGTATTTAGTAGAGTTTATTCCATTAGCATCACTTTCCATTAACCCTATACTTAAATAAGTATCTGCGTGAAAGGGGGCTCAGCAGGTCTCCATAATGACTTGTGGCTGTCTGAGTCAAGTGCATATGATGCCAGGGTCATATGCTTTGGAGAATTAGGCTGAGAAGTGGCCTCATTTAGGGCATGAAATTTCAAACTCAGTAAATATCTTAAAAGTGGAGACTCCCAGCCTGACACCTAGAGATTCTTTAGTCAGGTCAAGCCAAAGAACAGGCACATTTTACAAACAACCTAAGAGATGTTGATGCAGATAGACTAAGAGAAACTAAGAGAAATTGCTAGAATCATTGGAGGAATGGATGCCTGGAGAAATGGTAGACAATCTCAGAGGATCATAGACATATATTTTTCTGAATGTGTTTTAGCAATAATGATGATATTGAACATTAGAGATGAGGAGTCATGCTAATATGTCCCATTCTATTCTTGTTCAATGCTAGCCACAGAGGTAGGCACTGCTTGTATTTTCATTTTACAAATGAGGAACAAAATATCATTGTTAGAGAAACAAAGATCTCACAGGAAGGAAAGTGAAAATTTAAATTTGTATGTGTCTTATTTTATGAGGCAGTTCTTCATTATAATTCTAATTTGTCTTTAAAATACACAAGTAGTGACAATATTTCTTTTCTCTAACATTCGAATGTACTGTACATACTCTCTGGGTACCAAAAATTCTGCTACCATCTCTATCAATGGATTCTGTCTTAATATACTTGTTTGCATGGTGGGAATAAGGGGGTGGGGAACACTATTGCAAGACAGAAATGTGAATTGTAGGTGAAAAGTGTAAAATGAAACAGAATATTAGGTGATGCTTGCTCACAGGCAAAGGGTTTTCCAATATCCCCATTTCCAGCTCCTCTCTAAGTCTATGCTTCATTTTCTTTGCAATAGGAGAAAATCATGCTTTCTATAGGAATCCATTCAGCACCATGAAACAAAGTGTTAACAAATATTAAACTTGCTTTTCCCAAGCAAGACTTTACATGAAGAGATGAAGCTGGAGTTGAATAGGATAGTTGTTTCAGAAAATGAAATACAATCATGATTTTTATGCTCTCTGCAAAATTTATAAATTGCATTTGGTGCGCATGTAGGTAGGTATGTATGTATAATGTTTAAGTTTGTTTGATATTTATGTTATAATTTAATGGCATCAAAACTGCAAAGATAATATATCCATCTTTGCAAAACATTTTAAAGAATTGTTTTATTAGCATCTTTGCAATGTCAAAATCTGATGGTGCAGTGGCAGATTTTAAAGGAAAAAGGTTGGGTTACTCCTAATAACTGCAAAATAAGTTATCAGTGAAGATAAGTTATAAGTACAAAAGAGCCCCCCCCACCCCTGCAGAAAGATATTGAGGCAGGGCAAGAACAAACTTGTTATGCTATTTTGTTTGAATAAAAAGCTATTCGATTTATTTAAAGCTAGCTATGACTATATTTACTATTTATTTAATGTCTTTACTGAACAAATTGGCATTTTTAGGGAGTCATTGATTTTTCAGGATGAATTGGCTTTGTTCTTTATATAAAAGAAGATGATGCCATTGAACTGCTTGGTTCTGGCATTCCCATGCAGAGAAATACACGTTAACTACAAAACAGCATGTTCTGAGTCTGTGTTTCCTCTGGATAGTAGTAGCAGGAACACAGTGTTCATATAAATTAAACCAGTTCCTTGGATAATAACAAAGTAATTAAAGAAACCACCAAGGAAAAAGAGCCAATTTATTTGAATCCTGTTCATAAAAACTACATCAAGAGCCTGAAGGTACAAAATAATGTGGATAAGATGGCAGATTGATGCTTTTTTTTTATTCTGCGTGGGATGCATCTTGATATTAATTCAAATGAGTATCCCTTTTCTAAAATAATACAAGATGCAAAACTTTTATCCTCCTTAAGATAAATGAAATTCTATCAAATTATCCACAAAAGAAATTGCTACATAGTTTAAAGTCCACTTGACCTCTTCTAATAGCTTCTAGTAATACCTTAAATCAGCGCATTATGATTTATTCATTTTTCTACATTCCCATTGGAATAGAGGCCTTTGTTTTGAATGCTTCAAGAGTTTGAAATTCATACTGACTTATTTTAGATATTACCTGAAGCACAAGATGCTATTTTAGGCATCAACCAATTTTCCATTTTTTTGTAACAAAAACATAAATGAGATTAAAAATGCATATTTAGCTTTTACTTCATTGATAAACATGAAAAGTTATTTTAAATGAAAATTAGGGGCCGGGTAGGTGGCGCTGGAGGTAAGGTGTCTGCCTTGCAAGCGCTAGCCAAGGAAGGACCGCGGTTCGATCCCCCGGCGACCCATATGGTCCCCCCAAGCCAGGGGCGATTTCTGAGCACATAGCCAGGAGTAACCCCTGAGCGTCAAATGGGTGTGGCCCAAAAAAAAACAAAAAAAAAAATTTAAATGAAAATTATACCAGTAAAAATAACTTCTAGATTTGCATTTTATCCATGTACAGTGAAAAAAAAGTAAATCTTGTTTTCTAAACCAATCCCCAATTTTCCTTTTTGAACACATGTGTTCTCTACCGTGTTCTACTTCTAGTCCTGAAATGCAAGGTTATGTTGATTGTATATATGTCAATTTAAATAATGAAGAAAAGTAGACACATCAGAAGGACTGTCAGTTCAAGGATCTTTGAAAAATGACTTAACTTAAAATTCAGTTTTGAACAACATTGCATGAACTAATTTTAGAGAGAAGTATTTGACATGAAATGTCCAATTGTTTTTATAAGCAAAATGAAAATCAGAGAACTTAAACCTGTTATAAATTCCAACATTTTTATAAATTTGATGATGACAAACAAATTCATGAAGCAAGCACATAACTTGTTAGGGTCAGTTAAATAAAAAGAAAATAGCAGATCAAAAATAAGTATAAAGAAAGGAAACAGAAGAAAAAAGGGGGAAATGCATTAGAGAGATAGATCAACTGTGAGGAAGAGGTTTCACAGTACAGACAGAATCTAGGATTTTTTTTTTCTCCTGAATTGTCTGTTGTAATTTGACATCTCTCAGCAGACTTGGTGGATCCCTTTGAAACCTCAAATTCCTGAATCTTTAACATCCACTAATCTGCTGATCATGATTGAGATCTAACTTCTTTGATGGGGCTCCTTAGAGCAAACGATGAAAAAAAGAAGGAAAACTTCAAAATTGGCATAAGCTTTGTGTTTCCTGTAAAACTCTCTTTCCCAGGTAAATCTATGACTTGTTATGGTTTATCTTAATGTCAAGGTAGTTCATATACATTGATTTTTAAAAAATATCCAGTTGACTTTACACTAAACATTTTTTTTAGAGTTATGGTCACTTTACTTAAAAGGGGTTTCTGTTAGAGAGTTCTACTATTTGTATTTAAGTTTTGTTGATTTCTATGTGTAAATAAGAAAGTAGTAGAGATGATTTAAGGTGATTTAAGATTCTGGAATTGTTTTTGTTTTTCTTAATATTTGGAATATATTTATCATGGATAATGATTTTCTTGGTATCTTTTTGTTCCTTAAAAAAAACAAATTAAACATAGGGGCCGGAGCGGTGGCACTAGAGGTAAGGCATTAGCCTTGCAAGCACTAGCCTAAGACAGACCGAGATTCAATCCCCAGGCGTCCCATATGGTCCCCCAAGCCAGGTTCTATTTCTGAGAGCATAGCCAGTCAACAGGCGTGACCCAGAAACAAACAAAAACAAGCAAGCAAGCAAACAAACAAAAAAAAAACAAATTAAATATAATATTATTTCTAGAAGTTTCTAGTGAAATAGCATTTTAGACATATAGACAGTTTTTATTTTTTTAGTAAGAAAAAAATTGCAAACTTGCCTATTTTCAAGGTGCATCTTAAGGGCATTATAAAATTAAAGTTTTAGGACTAATGAAAAAAATTCCAGAGACTTCAAAAGAAGCTCTTGAGCAATGAAACAATGTCCAGGAGATATTTTTCTGGATTGCTTAGTCAATGAGCATTTTATAAAATTCTAACTTATACAAACTGAGCTAAATTCTGGAGACCTAAAAGTAATTTGAACATTCTCCTTAACATGAAGGCTCTTATTACCAAGTGAAGAATTATTTGTAAGCTCATTTTTATTATTTAAACTACCTTTTATTTATTCATGTACTTATTGGTTTGGGTGCCACACCTGGCAGTGCTCAGGAATTACTCCTGGCTCTGTACTCAGAAATTGCTCCTGGCAGGCTCAGGGGACCATATGGGATGCCGGGATTGCACCCTTTGTACCCGGGTCCTTTCTAGTTTATCTGCTTGCAAAGTAAACGCCCTACCACTATACTATTACTCTAGCACCATAAACTACTTTTTTTTTTAACATATGTTATATTCTAACTCAGGCTTGTGTTTGCAACTTACTTTTCCCACACCAACCCTTCACTTCATTACTTCTCCTCAAACAGAATTAGAATTTTAATAAGTTGTTTGTAGTGAACAGCTTGTAACAAATATTCTGTGGTATATGGACAAGATGAAGTACTAATTCTGCATCTAATTTTTTTCATGTCTGTGTATGTAATATTCCTGGCATAGTGATGAAGGTCCAAAGTGGCTATCACTTCTGTGATATGACGTCTCATGACTGTCAGCTCGGGAAACCTTCAGAAAAATATGAAGAACATCAGGGATCTTAAATAAAATTAAGCAAGCCACATGTTACACAAGGCCTGTAGTTCATCAAACAATCATGATGAAGAACATTGATCATGGCTGGAGTGATAGCATTGTGCCATTTGCCTTACCAGTGACCAACTTGGGTATCAACGAGGCATATATACTCCCTAGAGTCTGCCTGCAGTAATTTCTGAGCACAGAGCCAGGTGTAACTCCTGAACACTGGCAAGTGTGGCCCAAACCAAACAAAAACAAGAAAAATAAAGAATAGTGATCAAAATTTGCATAGAGTGGGTCATATGAATCTCAACTGATGGGCATGATAGATCATATGTTACACACTGAAAGATAATATACATGACAAGTAAAAATGATCATTTCTACATTCTGATGTAGATATGCTCATATTTCCATTGTAATCTTGGAAAAGCCATTTAAAACTAATGTCCCTCAATTTCTTCATCTTTAAAATATACATATGATATTTATGGAATAAATTGGTAAGGCATTTAGAGCCAAGGAGTTAGTATGGACAATAAACACTTTGAATGTAAGTATATCCTCTCTTTCTTCAACAAATTGTATTTAATTGGTTAAATCTGGGATGGATTTATCAGCATTTTTGTTATGCAATTGATGGATAATTTCAATTGTTATTGGAAAATTGTAGTGTCCTATAGATCTGCACAAATACTACACAGTAACTTCAAATATGTTTGTGTATACAAACATCTGCATGTGTGTATGCAGACATAAAACACACACACCATAAAATTTTATGGTATGAGAAATCAAAAGACTGAAAGGAATTTTATTGGGTTAAAAATTGTTAGGAAAACTGTCTTTCTTTTTTTCTTTATTTAAACATCTTGATTACACATATGATTGTGATTAGGTTTCAGTCAGGTAAAGAACACCCCCTTCACCAGTGCAACATTCCCACCACCAATGTCCCAAATCTCCCTCCATCCCACCCCACCTCCCATACCTGTACTGGAGATTGCCCGGAGAATCACTTTGTTTACCTTTTTCCATTTCTTGAGGATATCTTCTTCGCCTTCATCATCAAAGGTGTCAGGGTAGCTTCTTCAAATTTTTCTGTTCTATCTCCCACCTTCATTTGTAATTGATTGCAAAAATTTAATAATTTGGAGGAACTCTCCTCATCTCATTTAATTCAAAGACCTTTTCAAAGTCCCTTATTACCAAGTAATGTAATATCACAGGCTTCAGGATTAAGAAATGAATATCTCTGAAAACCTTTATTTTGTTAACCTTATGTATCAGAATATGTCTGAAAGAATGTTTTACATTTAAATATACACATATACACATATAATTGTACAATTCGCTTTTGGGGGTGGGCACAGTTAGCTATGCTCAGGGTTTACTCCTGTCTCTGTGCTCAGGGATCACTTCTGTGGTATTGGGACACCATTTGTGGTGCCTGCGGATTGAACCCCCATCAGCTGCATTCAAAAAAAGAATCTAGCCTTCTGGACTAGCTCTCTGTCCTCTTATAATTATAAATTTTTATTTCTGTAAAGTAGAAATAGAATTACAATAAAATTCATTTAGAACTCATTTAATTGTATCATTTTTTAAAAATGTTTTTCTTTATTTAAACATCTTGATTACATCAATGATTGTGATTAGGTTTCATTCATGTAAAGAACACCCCCTTCACCAGTGCAACATTCCCACCACCAATGTCCCAAATCTCCCTCCTCCCCACCCCACTCCCACCTGTACACCAGATAGGCTTTTCAATTCCCTCATTCATTCACATGATTATGGTAGTTCTCTGTGTAGTTATTTCTATAGCTGCACTCACCACTCTTTGTGATGAGCTTCATGAAGTGAGCTGGAAGTTCCAGCCCTCCTCTCATTGTCTCTGAGGATTGTTGCAAAAGTGACTTTTATTTTTCTTAATACCCATAGATGAGTGAGACTATTCTGCATCTCTATCTCTCACTCCCTCTGACTTATTTCACTCAGCATGATAGATTCCATGTACATCCATGTATAGGAAAATTTCATGACTTCATCTCTCCTGACGGCTGCATAATATTCCATTGTGTATATGTACCACAGTTTCTTTAGACATTTGTCTGTTGAAGGGCATCTTGGTTGTTTTCAGAGCCTGGCCATTGTAAATAGTGCTGCAATAAATATAGGTGTGAGGAAGAGGTTTCTGTATTGTATTCTTATGTTCCTAGGGTATATCCCTAGTGTGGAATAGCTGGGTCGAATGGGAGCTCAATTTCCAGATTTTGGAGGAATCTCCATATTGCTTTCCATAGAGATTGGACTAGACGACATTCCCACCAGCAGTAGATAAGAGTTCCTTTCTCTTCACATCCCCACCAGCACTGATTATTCTCATTCTTTGTGATGTGCGCCAATCTCTGTGGTGTGAGGTGGTATCTCATCGTTGTTTTGAGTTACATCTCGCTGATGATTAGTGACAAGGAGCATTTTTATGTGCCTTTTAGCCATTTGTATTTCTTTTTTTATCAAAGTGTCTGTTCATTTCTTCTCCCATTTTTTGATAGGATTAGATTTTTTTTGTTTTGTTTTGTTTTTTTGTAGTTCTGTCAGTGCCCTGTATATTTTGGATATTAGCCCCATGTCTGATGGGTGTTGGGTGAATAATTTCTCCCACTCGGTGAGTGACTCTTGTATCCTGGGCACTATTTCTTTTGAGGTGCAGAAGCTTCTCAGTTTAATGTATTCCCATCTGTTGATCTCTGCTTCCACTTGTTTGGAAAGTGCAGTTTCCTCCTTGAAGATGTCTTTAGTCTCAATGTCTAGAGTGTTTTATTGATGTGTTGTTCTATATACCTTATGGTATTAGGTCTGACATAAAGGTCTTTAATCTATTTTGATTTTACCTTCGTACATGATGTTTACTGGGGATCTATATTCACTTTTTTGCAAGTGGCTAACCATTTCTGCCAGCACCACTTGTTGAAGAGGTTTTCCCTGTTCTACTTAGGATTTCTTGCTCCTTTGTAAAAAATTAGGTAATTATATGTCTGGGGGACAATGTCTGAGAATTCAAGCCTATTCCACTTATCTAAGGGTCTGTCTTTATTCCAATACCATGCTGTTTTGATAACTATTGCTTTGTAGTACAGTTTAAATTTGGGGAAAGTAATGCCTCCCATTTTTCTTTTCCCAAGGAGTGCTTTAGCTATTCGAGGGTGTTTATTGTTCCAGATAAAGTTCATAAGTGTTTGATCAACTTCTTTGAAGAATGTCATGGATATTTTTAAGGGGATCACATTAAATCCATATAATGCTTTGGGGAGTATTGCCATTTTAATGATGTTAATCCTGCCAATCCATGATCAGGGTATGTGTTTCCATTTCCGTGTGTCCTCTCTTATTTCTTGGAACAAGGCTTTATAGTTTTCTTTGTATAGGTCCTTTATGTCTTTTGTCAAGTTGACTCCAAGATATTTGAGTTTGTGTGGCACTATTGTGATGGAATTGCCTTCCTGACGTCCATCTCTTCCCTATCATTACTGGTGTATAAAAAGGCCGTTGATTTCTGTGTGTTGATTTTGTAGCCTACCACATTGCTATATAAATCTATTGTTTCTAGAAGCTTTTTGGTAGAGTTTTTAGGGTATTCTAAGTAGAGTATCATGTCATCTGCAAAAAATCAGAGCTTGACTTCTTCCTTTCCTATCTGGATTCCCTTGATATCTTTTTCTTGCCTGATCACTATAGCAAGAACTTCCAGTACTATGTTGAAGAGGAGTGATGAGAGCAGACAGCCTTGTCTTGTGCCAGAATTTAGAGGAAAGGCTTTTTTGTTTTTCTCCATTGAGGATAATATTTGCCATTGGCTTGTGGTACATATCATCAACTAGATTGAGAAAGGTTCCTTCCATTCCCATCTTGCTGAGAGTTTTGATCAAGAATGGGTGTTGAACCTTATCAAATACTTTCTCTGCATCTATTGATATGATCATGTGATTTTTATTTTTCTTCTTGTTGATGTGTGTATGACGTTGATAGATTTACAGATGTTAAACCATCCTTGCATTCCTGGGATAAAACCTACTTGGTCATAGTTTAAGATCTTCTTGATGATGCATTGGATCCTATTTGCCAGGATTTTGTTGAAGATCTTTGCATCAGCAGTAATCAGGGATATTGGTCTGTAATTTTCTTTTTTTGGCAGCATCTCTGTCTGGTTTGGGTATCAAGGTGATGTTGGCTTCATAAAAGTTGTTTGGGAGTGTTCCCATTTTTTCAATTTCATGAAAGAGCCTGGCTAGGATTGCTAGTAGCTCCTCTTGAAAGAATTGAAAAAAATTCATTAGGAAATTCATCTGGGCCTGGGCTTTGCTTTTTGGACAAATGTTTGGTTACAGTTTCAATTTCCTCAGTAGTTATGGGGGTGTTTAGATATGGTACATCCTCCTTACTTAAATGTGGAAGGTTATAAGTGTCCAAGAATTTTTCCATTTTTTCTAGCTTCTCATGTTTAGTAGCATAAAGTTTCTCAAAGTAGTCTCTGATTACCCTTTGGATCTCTGCAATATCTGTCATGATCTCCCCCTTTTCATTTCTAATACGGGTTATCAGATTTCTCTCTCTTTGTGAGTTTTGCCAATGGTCTATGAATCTTGTTAATTTTTTCAAAGAACCAAAGATCTGCTTTCGTTGATCTTTCGGATTGTTTTTTGGTTTTCCACTTCATTGAGTTCTGCTTTCAGCTTTGTTATTTCCTTCTGTCTCCCTATTTTTGGTTCCTTTTGTTGGTCATTTTCTAATTTTTTGAGCTGTGTCATTAAGTTATTCAGGTATGGCCCTTCTTCCTTCTTGATGTGTGCTTGTAGAGCTATAAATTTACCTCTCAGGATCTCTTTTGCTGTGTCCCATAGATTCTGGCAGTTTGTGTCTTCATTATCATTTGTTTCCAGGAAAGTTTTGATTTCCTTTTTGATTCCATCTCGGACCCACTGGTTGTTCAGTAGCAGGGTGTTTAATTTACAATTATTAAAGTTTTTCTTCTGTGTGTCTTTGTAGTTCACATCTAATTTCTGAGCCTTGTGGTCAGCAAAGGTAACCTGCAAGATTTCTATCCCCTTGATTTTATAGAGGTATGTTTTATGTGTCAATATGTAGTCTATTCTGGAGAATGACCCATGTACATTGGAGAAGAATGTGTATTCAGGTTTTTTGGGATGGAGTGTCCTGTATATATCTACTATTCCTCTTTATTCCATAACTCTTTTCAGGGCTAGTATGTTTTTGTTGGGTTTCAGTCTGGTTGACCTATCAAGTGTTGATAGGGCCGTGTTGAGGTCTCCCACAATGATTGTGTTACTATTGATTTCTTCTTTCAGATTTGTCAGTAATTGTATTAAATAATTTGCTGGTCCCTCATTGGGTGCATATATGTTTAATAGTCTGATTTCTTCCTGTTGCACATATCCCTTGATTAGCACATAGTGTCCATCTTTGTCCCTTACCACTTTTCTGAGTATAAAATTGGTGTCATCAGATATTAATATGGCCACCCCAGCTTTTTTGAGGGTGTTGTTTGCTTGGATAATTTTCCTCCAGCCTTTGCTTTTGAGTCTATGTTTCTTCTGACTATTCAGATGTGTTTCTTGTAGGCAGCAGAAGTTGGATTCATCTTTTTGACCCTTTTTGCCACTCTGTGTCTTTTAATTGGTGGATTTAGTCCATTGACATTGAGAAAGATGATTGTCATAGGATTTAATGTCATCTTTGTAGATAACTTTTCTGTGTTTTTTGGTCTCTCTTGTCTTAGAGTAGACCTGTCAGTTTTTCCTTTAAGGCTGGTTTATCATCTGTGAAGTTTCTGAGCTGTTGTTTATCCATAAAGCTATGTATTCTTCCTTCAAACCTGAACGTGAGTCAGGCTTGGTGCAGTATTCTTGGTGAGGCATTCATTTCATTCATTCTTGTCACAATACCCTACCACTGTATTCTGGCCTTGAGAGTTTCTTGTGACATGTATGCTGTAAGTCTTAGGGATGATCCTTTGAATGTAATTTCCCTTTTTGATCTTGCTGCTTTCAGTATTCTATCTCTATCTGAGGGATTTGTCATTGTAACGAGGATGTGTCTTGGGGTGTTTTTCTTTGAGTCTCTTTTAGCTGGTACTCTTTGGGCATACAGGATTTGATTGCATGTAGTCTTTAACTCTGGGAGTATCTCTTTGATGATGTCTTTGACAGTTGATTTTTCCTGGAGATCTCCTACTTTGGTCTCTAGGACTCCACTGATTCTTATTTGTTTCTGTTGAGTTTATCAAAGACTTCTATTTTCACCTGTTCACATTCCTTGAGTACTTTTTCCATTGCCTGTTTGTTTGTCTTAAGGTTCTTTTCCAATTTCTTCTGTTGTGTTGAGTTTTTCTGCATCACATCTTCCAGTACTCTGATTCTCCTCAGCTTATGATACCCTGCTGGCGAGGCTATCCATTGAGGTTTTCAGTTGAGCTACCGTGTTTTTCAGATCTGTTATTTCAGTTTGGAATTTTCTGATTTCTGTCTTTGTGTGCTGTTCAGATCAATCTATGCTTTCTTTGAGTTCTTCAAACATCTTCCATATTTCTATTTTAAGTTCTTTATCCAAGAGGTAAATCAGATGGTTGGAATTTATTAGGTCATTCAAGCTTTTGTCTTTATTCTCTATGCATGATGTTTGCCTTCGAGGTTTCCCCATTGTCAAGCTTGTAGTGTGGTTTTTCCTGCCTGTTTTGGTGGGGTTCATTGGTTAGAAAGAGTGCGCGGCCAGGAAGCGAAGTGAAGCGGCCACGCTCTTATGCTGCTTCTAGTTGACAGTCCTCAAAGTGAACAAAGGCACAGTATGGCTGAGCCTCCACAGGCCAGAGAGCTCAGCTTATTGGACAACGACCCCCACAGCCAGAATGTACTCACTGGGCAGCTTCAAAATGCAGTTTTTTGGCGGTGCGCTCCCTAGGCCTCTGAGGAAACCTTCAGGGATTCAGAAACACAGGCAGACCTAATTGTATTATTTTAACATTTCTATAGCTTATATTATTGTCATCATTCTTCATTCAGTACTTATTTTCTATTAACATTCTCTTTAATGAACAAAATCTTGGCTTTATTTTCAAGTATGCTGCAATCATAAAGAATATAAAAATAAATATCTTCTTATAATGATTTAAGACTATAATTTCTTAAAACAATCTAAAGGCTTACATATATTATTTTGATGTGTGCAACTTTGCTACAAGTAATTCAATTTGAGATAAAGAAAAATGAAACTAGTAGATTCTTTGAATTTTGAGAAAAATAGAAATATAGTAAGGTCAGTGATGAGACACTTACCCTGCTATAGGTCACATGACTTAAATTTTTGAGGCCCAGAATTTGATCCCTGGCACTAAAAATAAACAAACTCCTGAAAGACAGTTTACTTGAGATGTAACAGCAAAAGACATTCATTATTATTTGCTTTTAATTGGTTAGTGCATAAGAAGATATCCACTTAAGTATTTTTAAATCAAGCAAGTGTTACTTACTCCTTGGAGATAAAAAATCAGCAGGATTAATTTATGTACCTGAATTCAAATACTAGAGTAAAATTATGGTGGAGTTAGATTAGCTTGTAGAATAAGGCTCCTGGAAGAGTAGGACTAGACCACCTCTTATTATTTAAGTCTCAGAAGGGTGAGGCTTACACTGTGACCCAGTTGGGTATGTATCATGAAACCTTACTTTCAGTCTTAGTGAAGTAGTTTTGATTCAAAGAAGAGGCAATGTTGCCTTCTATCTATCTATCTATCTATCTATCTATCTATCTATCTATCTATCTATCTATCTATCTATCTATCTATCTATCTATCTATCTATCTGACTACCACTTTAGGTAGCATTGTGCTTGGTGCTTTAAGAAATAAGATGCTCTGCCACATCATTTCAATATCTGAATTCATTTGAATAGGAAGAACAGTTAAATATGGATCATTCACAGCTTATTTCAAAAGGCAAGACCTTATTATTATGAGCCCACATGTCACAAGCTGCTGAGTGACACCGAGCATCACATTTCATGAAAATAAAAGGAAAGCTTCTTTGTTATGAATTCATTGCAACACTCTTGGGAAATTAGGACGCACAACAGATGCAAATCAACCTTTAAGCCAAGTCCCAATGTGGACAGTGAAGAAGAGAGAGGTGGTAGGAGTAGAGAGAAGAAAACTACAACACCTCAACCTCCCCCCCCCGAAAACAAAGTGCTCCTTCTTTGGTCAGGTTGGGGAATTAATATATATTTTGGGACAGTACTTTATGCCTCCATTGCAGAATGCCCCCTTTTTTTGCACACAGGATTTGAAATACAGATGAGACTCTAATGAGAGAGCTTCCAATCAAATCTACCAGGTATAAAAGACAATAAAAGGTTTCATCTCACAGAAGCCACTTGTTCCTCAGCTAATTCTATAGGATTCTCTACTAGGAATAAGATTCCTGCAGGGCAAGGCGCTTGGCAGGTTGTGAAAGAAATTCTGTAGAATCTTTTTTGAAAAAATCCTGTTGGGTCTTGCACATCCAGAGGTAAACAATTCCCAGGAGACTAAGGGCCTCAAAGTTAACACACTCTGTACACAGTGGGCAATTCCTATGCCTCTTCTAGCAGCTTCTATACCAGGTTTTATTTCTGCATGAGCCTCTCCTGAGCCAGGTTAAGAGCAGATAGTGATGCTTTACTGCTTCTGTTCAGCTGCTAGCTAGATAGTAAGCTTCCAACACTGTGCCTACAGATTTCCAATGCCATTCTATTAGTCGAATCACAATCTAATTCTACTTGGATGCAAAATTAGCAGCAGAATCATGTTTTACTTCGAGCTTCTAATTGGCAAGGCGCACATGCTTTTATTAAACTATTCCAATCAAGACTTCCCAGCATCTCACATTTGGCTTATCACAGAGCCCACCTGCAGCCGGCTCTTTTCCTCTCCTCTTATCAGCAAAGCAAATTACTTGCTCCTGTTGCTTGGCTTTATGGTTTTGCTTAGAGACTCAACCACACCTCCACCAACTAAACTCACAGGCAAATTCGATTTCTGAGCTTGCCTCTACACCCTTCATGAGTCGTAGTGTGAATTCTACTCTTTCTTCCTTTGCCAAAAAGAAGGGCTTACAGCATGGCTTTTATTTCAATGCTTTCTTGCTTTTTTGGATATTTGTGTGTGTGTAGAGGGGGCTTTATCTCTTGTTTCCCTCTCTTTATTGCAGCTTCTTTCTTTTCCTTTTCCTTGTTCCTCGGTTAAGTTTCAAAGCCTTACTAACCCTCGTTAAGCATGAGTTCATAAAAATGCAATAATTCCTTGCCCTAATAAACTCTGCATTTTTATTAATTGATATTTCAGGGAGGCAGTATTAAGTAATGAGAAAAATCCTTATTGGCATCAGTAGAGTAGGGTGCATTATTTGCTAGGTGGATACATTTAGAGCACTCATTAGTCTGTCTTGCTCCAAGTTTCTTCCTCTCTCTCTCTTGTGGCACAATTCTGCTTCTGTGCGAGCATTGCCTAATTTCTAAAGTGAGACTGCCTACACCTATGACCCTTGGGTATGTACTGTGTTCTTTGTCTTCACCTTGAAGGTTAGCAAGTGTTGGGTTGTTGCTAGTTTTATTTATTTATTTATTTATTTATTTATTTATTTATTTATTTGGATTTAAGTAGATAGAGAACTAAAAGATTATGGAGAAATGAAAAGATGAATAGAATGAAGATGTGACTGGAGAGGAGTGTATAAAGTCAAGTTTGAATAAAAGAAGTCAGAGTTCAGACCTTGAGCCCAGAGGTTTCTTGATTAAGATTTCAAATATATTGTTGCAGAAAAGAAGAGCCCCTTGAAAAATAAAATCACACATTCACTCCCATTCCCCCTCTTCCTTTTACCTGAGATACACCCCTCAAGAAACCATACAATTAACAGAAATAGTATCAACACTCACCTAATTAATAACAGTGAAGCAATCGGAGGCAATAAAGTAGCCTAGGAAATCAAAATGGTATCTATGTAAGATTCATATTAAATTTAATAACTATTTAAAAATTTATAAATTAGCTGGCGTTTTATATTTGCAAAATGCTTCACAACCACGTTTTATTAATTATTAGATACCACTCATCCCTTGGCATTCAAATTTCCACATGCAGCACTGCTGAATTTTTTGTTTAGGCTTACAGAAACATTTAGCTCTATCCAGCATTTTCTAAGTTATTCTATCTAAAGTACACGAGAGATGGCATTATCTTTGTTGTATCTAATGCCCCCGTGAAGCAACTCATCTAATAGTCACAGAGTCAGTCCAATTAATGGCTGAGCTTACAGAAGTCTGAGTTAGCCTAATCACTGGTTTCATTTCTACATATTTCAGAAGATTGTAGCTGTGCTAACTGGATTATTTAGAATTGTAATTTGGTCACCAAAGCTGCATAACATGCCTACCTGGTTCTAGATGACGAGTGCTTAAGCTGCTAAAGACCAGGTTCAACATTCATGGCTACATTCATTCATTTATTTATTTTTCATCATTTATGATTTTAAAAATATAAATTTTTACAATAAATGAGCTACACACTTATCACACTTATTGATTTTAAGAATCACAATAGGTTCTGATGCCCACAATAAGTCTTATTTGCGATCTTCTCCCCATGTCTTGTTCTCAAGTTCTTGGCCCACAAATCTATTTGAATATGGGTTATATGATATATGGATGAGTCATATTTCCCTTTTTATTCTAGAATCAGAAAATCATAACTGTGTTAATTTTCTTTGTCTGGGATATAGAAGACAATATTTTCTCACTACTCTACTGGTATATGATAAATTCCAGGAGCAAGGCATTTTGGGAAGCATGATGTGCTAAGTGTTGAGTTATACCTGGCATTGCTCAGGGACTATTCTTACTGCTATGTTCAGGAACATGTTTGTACATACAGTGCTAGACTGATATGGGGTTAGGTATGAACAAAGCATGCATTTTAACTCCTGTTAAATTCATTCTGAGAATAGCATGCTTTTATAATTTTTTCTTTTAGGGTAGTTCCTAGTACAGTATCTTTAGTAATAAAGTTTAGTAAATAGTTCCCTTATGAAGAAAAGAAAATATTTGAGTAAGGTTACTTGTTTTTATATGCAAATATAAGTTTTATAATGTTATTTAATGAAGAGGCCAATTTTCTAGAAAGCCATGGCTGAGCTCAGAGTCACAAAAACAGGTTTCAATTTTTCTTTTGCATATCCAAATAAAACATATTTTTAATATTTTAATATGAAAAAATACAAATTATATAAAATTTAAAAATTTCACTATTTTGAAACATGCAATTCCAATGGATTAAGCTCAGTCATGGTGTTGAGCAATCCCCACCATTCTCTCGTTCAGAACAGCACAATGTCTCTGTGGCGCATAACACAACTGTTTTATTATATTCAGAGTGAGGAAAATTAAATTTCAAACTTATAATTCAGAACTTAAGAAATATAGGATCTGAGGATAAAGCAGTTGCACAGTGAATACGGTGTTTGCCTTGCACAGAACTGATCCAGTTTTGCTCCCTGGCATCAGATATGGTCTTCTGAGTTTATTAGTAATGATCCAAGAGCACAGATCCAGGAGTAAGTCTGAGTACCCTTGGGTGTATCTCCCAAAGAAATAGAAGACCAAAAAAATAATAATAAAAAGAACTAAGTCATAAAAACATATCATTTGAAAAAAAAATCTACTGATTGTATTCTATCTTTACATTACATTGGAGCCTGACAAAAACCATGGAAAAAAAGGATACCGTTTAGTACATAATTCTCTCTGGATGCCAACTCTGCTTGTTCTCATTCTTTGTGATGTGTGCCAATCTCTCTGGTGTAAGGTGATACCTCATAGTTGTTTTGATTTGCATCTCCCTGATGATTAGTGATGTGGAGCGTTTTTTCATGTGCCTTTTGACCATTTGTATTTGGCTGGGATATGGAGAGAAAGGAACTCTTATCCACTGCTGGTGGGAATGCTGTCTAGTCTAACCTTTATGGAAAACGATATGGAAATTCCTCCAGAAACTGGAAATCGAGCTCCCATACGATCCAGCTATACCACTCTGGGAATATACCCTAGGAACACACAAATACAATACAAAAATCCCTTCCTTACACCTATATTCATTGCAGCACTATTTACCATAGCAAGACTCTGGAAACAACCAAGATGCCCTTCAACAGACGAATGGCTAAAGAAACTGTGGTACATAGACACAATGAAATTTTATGCAGCCGTCAGGAGAGATGAAGTCATGAAATTTTCCTATGCAAGCATGTACATGGAATCTATTATGCTGAGTGAAATAAGTCAGAGGGAGAGAGAAAGACGCAGAATGGTCTCACTCATCGATGGGTTTTAAGAAAAATGAAAGGCATTCTTGCAATAAATTTCAGAGACAAAAGAGAGGAGGGCTGGAAGGTCCAGCTCACTTCATGAAGCTCACCACGAAGAGAGATGAGTGTAGTTAGAGAAATAACTACATTGAGAACTATGTTAACAATGAGAATAAATGAGGGAAGTAGAAAGCCTGTCTTGAGTACAGGTGGGGGTGGGTGGGGTGGAGGGAGATCTGGGATAGTGGTGATGGGAATGTTGCACTGGTGAATGGGGTGTTCTTTACATGACTGAAACCCAACCATAATCATGTTTGTAATCAAGGTGTTTCAATAAATATATTAAAAAATAATACTCTTTGGATGCTTCTAACTTTGCTTGAGAATTCAGAGTTTGAGTATAGCACAATTGTTAATTATCCTACTTCTCTTTATCAGAAACATTTTAAGAATTTTCTACCTTTGGACCTAAGGAAAGTGGCCAAATGATTATGGCTTCCTAATATCTACCTAAATAAGAAATTCATACCATTTATTAAGCACTTGATTTCAGCATAATTAATTATAAAGTTAACCAAGATTAATGTTTGAACTGGTCAATTTTTATCTCAGGTGTGCTAATGGGATTTACTTGAACACTATGTTTATTAGTGTTCTATGCCACTTGTAATGATCTAATCTAATGAAATCAATATAATAATGTAAGATTGGTAGTTTTCATTATCTTTACTTTAAAGTAAAAGTAGGCAGGCTTCCTCAAACATGCCATTTTAATAAATGTATAAGTGTATCCAATAACCATATTCTTAAAAAAAAATCCATCTACGCTTGAGAAAACCTTTTCAAAATCTAGTTCCAATCCCCAGTCTTGGAGTAGTTAATTCTGTCCTGCAAGTCTTTACATTTTCTTCTTGCATTCCATTTGTCATCTTCACATGATGTAGTGATGGGAATAAACTCTGGACATGAAGAAAGTCTTTTAGATGAAATAAGATATTAAAACAACCAGAATTTTCCATTTTTAATTCTTTGATTATACTCTGCTTTTACCTAATTTTCTCTTTCTTTACACCAAGCCCTTTGACTTGTACAAGTCCACCTGGATAAGATACTTTTGTCTCTCTCTGGACCTTCCTCTTCCTGGTTGAATTTGAACTGGTTAATAAAGAGAGGTTTTGGTTTGGTGGTTCTAGAGAGACCTTGTACTGATATTTCTTAAAAACAGGGTGCATTGATTATAAAAGGAAATTGCTACTACTTTAGAAAATTTAAGATAGAACTGTAAAATCTTCATGTTTCTAGTTCTTTCTGATAATTCTAATATTAACAGTCTAAAGGTCATAGTTTCAAAAAGAACACCTTAGATTTGTTGCCAAAAGTACCAGTACTTTCAGTGATTTCTCAGACTTAGTTATTAGTTTCATGAAATCTCAATTGTGGATATTTATTTCCTTATTCCAAGCTTCTTCTAAATCTAAACCAAATTTGGATACAATTTTCTTCCGTGCAATGGAATATTACCATCACTTTCAGAGTGTCTGTAAAAAGAAACACATGTTTAACTTTTATAAAGGTATCATAAAGTAGTTGACATTATGTAAGCACTCAGTAAATAGTTTTTAAATGCTTTGCGTTGAAATATTTTATCACTATTATCATCAAAGGAAACAATTCATCAACATGAAATCACCTACTTTTGCTTAGGGAACTGATTGTTTCCATCCTGGTTTTCTATTCCCTTTGCATGGGGAGATAAGGTCATTGGAGTTCAAATGAAAGGTTATTAATCCTGCTTCTACTCCCTAAATGACACATATTTTATTCTGTGAAAATTACTCCGGGGCTGCTGATTTCTTCCGTCCAAGATGGAGATACAATGTGACTTAAATATTTTAAAAGGATGAATTAAGAATGTGATTTATAATCATAGGATAACTCGTCTGGAAGACTATTGGGTGGTTTTTTGAGGCAGATTTTTTAAAAAAAAAAAAACACCTTTTTTTAATCTGATTGCATCAATAAACCTTGAATATCTTACTTTGATACAGCCATTTAATTTTAATGCTTTATTCAAACTACTCATAAGTTTCCATGATTCCCCCTTCTCACCTCTTGCAATTTATAATATTTTGTATATTAATTAGAGGAGCACAGGCAAGCAGATCTTTCAGGCTGGCGACTCTACTTCCTTGAAGACAATTTTGGAAACTATAAAGGCCTTCACATATTTTTTTTTTCTTTTTGAATAGCAATGACAATAAGGATGCTTCAGATCAAAGCTATGATCAATTGTAACTAAAGGGAGACAAGAGAGGAACCAGTATTTTTCATATTGAGTGTAGTATATCTTTTTCTTTCTTTCTTTTCTTTCTTTCTTTCTTTCTTTCTTTCTTTCTTTCTTTCTTTCTTTCTTTCTTTCTTTCTTTCTTTCTTTCTTTCTTTCTTTCTTTCTTTCTTTCTTTCTTTCTTTCTTTCTTTCTTTCTTTCTTTCTTCTTTCTTTCTTCCTTTCTTCCTTCCTTCCTTTCTTCCTTCCTTCCTTCCTTTCTTTCTTCCTTCCTTCCTTTCTTTCTTTCTTTCTTTCTTTCTTTCTTTCTTTCTTTCTTTCTTTCTTTCTTTCTTTCTTTCTTTCTTTCTTTCTTTCTTTCTTTCTTTCTTTCTTTCTTCCTTTCTTCCTTCCTTCCTTCCTTCCTTCCTTCCTTCCTTCCTTCCTTCCTTCCTTCCTTCCTTCCTTCCTTCTTTCTTCCTTCCTTCCTTCCTTTCTTTCTTTCTTTCTTTCTTTCTTTCTTTCTTTCTTTCTTTCTTTCTTTCTTTCTTTCTTTCTTTCTTTCTTTCTTTCTTTCTTTCTTTCTTTCTTTCCTTCCTTCCTTCCTTCCTTCCTTCCTTCCTTCCTTCCTTCCTTCCTTCCTTCCTTCCTTCTTTCTTTCTTTCTTTCTTTCTTTCTTTCTTTCTTTCTTTCTTTCTTTCTTTCTTTCTTTCTTTCTTTCTTTCTTTCTTTCTTTCTTTCTTTCTTTCTTTCTTTCTTTCTTTCTTTCTTTCTTCCTATCTTCCTTCCTTCCTTCTTTCTTTCTTCCTCATTTTCTTTCATTCATTTTTTTCTTTCTTGTTTCCTGTCACCTTCTTATATTTTCTTTATTCCTGTATCATTTCGTCTTCTATTTTCCCTCCCTCCCTCCCTCCCTCCCTCCCTCCCTCCCTCCCTCCCTCCCTCCCTTCCTTCCTTCCTTCCTTCCTTCCTTCCTTCCTTCCTTCCTTCCTTCCTTCCTTCCTTCCTTCCTTCCTTCCTTCCTTCCTTCCTTCCTTCCTTTTTTACAACAGCAGTGCTCAGGAGCTGCTCCTGGCTCTGTTCCCAGAAGTAACTTACCTTATTTAGGGGAAAACAAGTAGTGCAGAAGATAAAATCAGTCAACTGCATGCAAGGCATGCACCTAACCTATCTGTGCCATCTTTCTGGCCTTCTGATTTCTGAAAAGAAAAATTGAATGCCTTAAAACGTTCAATGAAAATTTAAAAATTATAGAATTGGAAAGTCTTACATAAAGACATCGCATGTTGGACACAACAATTATTTATAAGTATTTATAATCTACAAGTATTTATTCTATTTACAATAGAGTGAAGGAATGTAGTCAATGTTATTTAATCCAACTTCTCTGAAATATATTTTAATTCATAACATTGAATATCATTTGTGGAAATAATGTTCCCTGAAAATAATTTTTTTCAATCTGGTTTAGAAAATCTCTTTTATATCATAGTTGAGCAAGTGGAATGCATTAATAAAGAGCTTCAAAGAGGATATAATTATCTAAAATGATCAATTTTATAAATGGAATAATGTGCCATTTATTCTGGTCCTCTATATTTTGTAAAATATTTTAGTGATTTTAAAACTAATAAAGAATTTGATATAGAAAATAATTAAAAAGGTCAGATACTTATGTCATAAAGTACATTATTGCAACTGTATTTCAAAAATCTATTAATTTATCAACTAGTTCATATATCAGATCATTACTGTTCTTTTTACTAATAATTTGATTATATGTGTGTATGCGTGCTCATGTGATGCTATGTGGTATATGTTAGATGAAAAAAGTATAGATATTTATTCTTTCTTTTATTTTTTGATTTTGGGCCACATCTGGTGACGTGTAGGGTTACCCCGAGTTTGCTCTCAGAAATCGCTCATGGCATGGAGGCCCATATGGGACATCGACAGATCAAACCGTGGTCCATCCTAGGCTAGAGCAGGCAAGGCAGACACCTTATTGCTTGTGCCACCACTCTGGCCCCAAATCTTTATTGTTAAAATAACAGAGTAGAGTTAGACTTAGGTAGAGTTGATTAAATTCTTTGTTTCAATATATTTGTTTTGGGATTTTACTTGGTATATGTATGATAGTTAGACTTTTCCCAATTTTAATTTACACATCATTTTTTGTGAAATGCATATGTTATCAATCAAGTGAAAAATTGTGATTTTATTTTACTTATAAGTGAAAAAATTATAGAAGTAATTTTGGCCTAGAGATTTAGTAAAAAAGGTAAGGCACTTTTCTTTCATATGACCAATTCTGGTTTGAACCATAGCACTGAGCAAGGTTCTCTGAATATATCCAGAAATATCCAAAAATGGAGAGAAAAAATGGACATTTTCTTAAAGAAGAAATATAGATGGCCAAAAGGCACATGAAAAAATTATCCACATTGCATATTGCATGAGGAAAATGCAAATCAAAACAACAATGAGGTGCCATCTCATGCCATAGAGACTGGCACATATCAAGAAGAATAAGAACAATGTGCTGGTGTGAATGTGAGGAGAAAGACATTCTCATTCACTGCTGCTGGGAATGCCAATTGGTCCAGTCTTTATGGAAAACAATAAGGAGATACCTTAAAAAACTTGAAATTGAGCTCCCATGCTCCCATATGACCCAGCTAGTGAGACAAATAGGTTGACTAGAGGTAACACAGAAACATAGGTGAAGGCTTTGGAATAAGTGAATGGCAGAAAAGAGAGGTGACATTAACAAAAACTGAAGTCATCAACAAAATATAGCAATGAATAGCAATGATGGATGACCAATAAGTTTTTAAATCAATGTCATAAACTTGAACACAATGCAACATTATTGCTGAATCTATAATCAAAGTGTTTTTAAGAACTGATAAGACAAAACAAAAAAGCAATCAAAGAAGGAAAAATGATCAAATAAACAAGCAAATAAAAAAGGCAAAAATAACCCTTCAAGGTTATTTGATTTTTTTAGATTGATTTTTTTTTATGGCCTGGAAGTAGTCAGATATGAATGACCCAACTCCATTACTTTACTCAGTGAGATTCTAAGCTGTTGAATCATATCAATTCTATAACTTATGGAAAGTCTCTGAAGTTCTTATCCCAGTAGCAGCACAGCTAATTATATGGGAAAGCTGCATAGAAGTTTAATAAGCTAAATGATCAAAAACAACATGAAAGACTCAACTAGCACCTAGCAGACCAGAAAATCTTTAGACTAATTTTAGCAACATCTTTGTGACAAACAAAATAAAGTATCCTATTTTGTGCCTGCTATGGTGGCACACTTGGGAGCTGGGTGAAAAACTCAAGACACTAATGTAGTGAAGATCACACCTGTGGTGGGATTGGTAATGGAACATTGAATAAGTGAAACAATTATGTTATGAACATTTTTGTAAATCATGGTCCTATAATAAATTTTCAAGCATTAAAAAATTGATCAGACTACTTAGGCCAGGGGTGGCGAACATGATTTTTACCCTCACTCAAAATGGCAAAATGCAATATGTGTTTAATATATTATTGTTAAAATTATATGCTTTTGTGTGAGTGTCGTTTTGGCAGGTCCCTGTGTGGTGTGGCTCTCTGACTCTCACAGTTTAAAACTTTGGCTCTTTGTGTCGAACTTGTTTGCCACCCCTGACTTAGGCCATCTATCTTCATTCAGGCTCATTTAAATCTATACAAACAAATTCAGTCTTAAAAATAAAAATCTTGACAAATTTTTCTTCTTAAATATTTTGTAACTATAGAAAGTTATGAATTCCCATACGTACTCAAATCCTAGTTACTATAAATCTTGAAGAAGTCACTATATTGGAGAGGAGTTTCATAGCATCAATAGTATTTAATAAGTATTTTCTTACTTAGTAAGAGAAGGGAACTTATTTTATTTTAAAGTGAATAACTCTTATTTATACTGAAGATCCTTATTATATGTGAGAAACACAATAAGACAGCTTCCAAATGTGGAGAGGAAATACCATTAACTTATATACCTTGTGTTAAACACTATATTATTACTGAAAAAAAAAGACAAACATTTTCAAGTATACAAAGACTATATATTAATTATAATAAGAGAATTAGTAAGAATGAAATTTATTCATTTTGTTTGTTAGGGTTTGAGGCCAACCCTGACTGTTCTGGGCTCAACAAGCTATTTTTCCCTCTGGAATCACTCTGGGAAATGTTCAGAAATCATACAGGGTGTGAAAATCATACTAGGCTTAACTGTGGGTAAAAATATATATTAATTAAAACAAGGTATCTTGATCTTTGTACTGTCTCTCAGACCCTAAAACAGTAAATGAGGTAGAAGGAAATTAAGTCAGAATGTCAGGAATAAAATAAAAGACTAAGAAAAAAGGATCTAGTGCTCGCTTTGGCAGCACATATACTAAAATTGGAATGATACAGAGAAGATTAGAATGGCCCCTGCGCAAGGATGACACGCAAATTCGTGAAGCGTTCCATATTTTTAAAAAAAAGAAAAAGGAAAAAGGATCTAAAAACACACAATTTTTTTTTGGCTTTTGGGTCACACCCGGCAGTGCTCAGGGTTTACTTCTGGCTCTATGCTCAGAAACAGCTCCTGGCAGGCTCGGGGGACCATATGGGATGCTGGGATTTGAACCACTGTCCTTCTGCATGCAAGGCAAACACCTTACCTCCACGGTATCTCTCCAAAATACACATGTGATTTTAAATGTCCAATATTATGTGAAACTAATTATATAAGAATAATCTATATTAATAACAATCTTAACAATGGACAGAAAATAAGCATAAGATAGCACTAGCATCTCTGGGGGTAGAAATTATCATAATGTTCATGAATTTTACCAAAAATGGCTAGCCTTAGGATATATGACATTTCTAAACTTTCCAGGTTCTTTCTGGCTTCAAAATTTATGTTCATTTGCAGTCAAGAAAATTTCAGCCACCATTCAGGAAAATTGTCTGCAGTTATTCCAACCTCTTGCCTCTCTATTATACTTTGACTTGTACCCTCCCTTCAGATTGAATAAAGTCTTCTTGTTAGAGCTGGGCTCCAGCAGTCAGTCTGTCTTTAAGTCTCTTACTTTAAATGGTAGTTCTCAAAGTTGGCAGTTCTTGGTACATTAGAATTTTGAGTTCTTACTGAAAATTCAGTGAATTCTGAATAGACATATAATGACTTAGGACTTAACTATTTATTTGTGAAAATGTTTGTAAATATTTTATTGGCTGGAGCAGAGGTTTCCAAACTTATTTGACCTAGCTTCCCTTTTCAGAAAAGTATTACAAAAATTTACCTTCTTTAAAAAACAACAAGAAAGCATCCTCTAGTTGAAACCAGGGCTACTACTGTCCTCATTAACCCTTTCCAGAATCACCCAGTGTGGAGTAAGGACAGTATTGTCTACTTTTGGAAACACTACAAGACCAAACATAGTTTTCTACTACTTTATGATGGGAAAACGATGTAGTTGGATAAACCATTGCCTATAGGTAGTTCCAATTATTCTTTACATTTGCTTATGTAAAAAAAGCAAATAGATGGGGACAGTGACCCTAGACAACTTCATTCCTGGACACTGTTGGAAAGCTATCCATCTCCACCAAAAGTTACAAACCAAAAACTCCAGCAAGTTCTCTTTATTTGGAAATAGCTTTCAATTGACTTATGGAAGAATTACAAAGGTATACAGGAAGATCATATACCTTCCCCATAAGCTACTCTAACATTTTTAATAATCATGACACATAATTTTAGAAGAAGAAGAAATGGCATAATGTGGATATTCCCACACAAATTAAAAATAATTATGCAAAAAAACAAAATGTGCATATTATATATATTTTAAGTAAATATGTACTATAATTTTAAGAGTAGTAAGCATTGCTATCCAAGGCAGTGGAACCCAACAATCAGCAAGGTGGAATTCCTATCTAAAAAGGTTTAATCACCTCAAAATAAATAATTTGAAAGTGTTTAGATTTTCATTTCTTCATTCTATTGTTGTTATAGTCATTATCTGCAAGCTAAGCCATTTTTTTACATCATAGTCAACCTACATAAATGTGGAATTCTTCTTTGAATTTTGTAGTACTATTGTGTACTTTATGAATATTATTTTGTAACATATCTTATTTAACAATTTCTGGTTGTTGTTTTTTTTTTGCACTTTTATTTAAATAAATAAGTTAAATTGAAACTAGGTTGTAGAAAATTGAGAATGATATTGTTACATCATTCCTATAACAACAACATTTATCTGCTTATCCCAAATTGAAGAATATTGTGATCAGCCTAGAAGAATAAGTGTCTTTTTGGAATCAAGTTCAGAAATACGTTTAAATATGTAAATGTCTTTTATTAACAGTTGTGCTTTTCTGGTGCAGCTGTCACTGAATGATCTTCAACAATATAGCAACATATATCTGAGAATATTTTAAAATTTCTCTTCCAACATTATTGTAGTTTTAAATTTAAACTATTTGGCCATATGCCAATTCTTTGGACAACTTCATTATGTTAAATAAACATAGATTGAGAAAATGATTGCTTTTGTTTTCTCAGAAAACATGTGTGATTAGGTGAGCTTTAAAATTAAGATTGCAGATTCTGAAGCAGGTAATAATTATAACTTCCAACCTCCATGATTACTTTAATTAATTTTTAATAGCTTTCAACTTGACTAAAAGAATGTATTTTTTTTTTCATCGTACAATATAAACTCAAGTAAATCTTTTGGGAATACAAATATCTGTCTTTTAAATGTTTTATGACTGATTATATCACTAATTAATATAAAACAAAGACCATAAGTCACATAATTTCTGTCAGTGATTTTTGTTACAAAAGGAAATCAGACACAATTACAAACCAACTTAAATATTTAATATTAATATTATTAATATTATCAGTTAATGTATAATAAATATTTAAATATTAACCAACTTTAATAGTTATATGTTAATAGTAACAAAGAGAACTAGTAAATACCTTAAGAATTATTGTACAAATGAAGATAATACTGGTCCAAACCGATAATACTATTATTGATTTATCAAATCAATTTTCATCATTGTCATAGATGTGTTGTCCTTCCAAATAAGAAAAGTCACATGGGGGCTGAAAAGATAGCACAGCGGTAGGGCATTTGCCTTGCAGGCGGCTGACCTGGGATGGACTCGTTGGATTCCCAGCATTTCATATGATCCCCCAACTTGCCAGAAGCGATTTCTGAGTGTAGAGCCAGGAGTAACCCCCTGAGTGTTGCCCGGTCTGGCCCCAAACCAATCAGTCAATCAATCAATAAAGTTTTTTTTTTTAAATGAACTTGCCAGAAGATTCTCTTCTTTGCTTTTTAAATAGCAAACTCCTAATTGTAGTCTTTGCTATCTTGCCTCGTAAAGTTCAAGTCTTTCCTAG
Organism: Suncus etruscus; assembly: GCF_024139225.1. Taxonomy (NCBI): domain Eukaryota; kingdom Metazoa; phylum Chordata; class Mammalia; order Eulipotyphla; family Soricidae; genus Suncus; species Suncus etruscus. The sequence goes on from NC_064857.1 coordinate 5,839,925, forward strand.
TTAGTCCATCACACTATCCAGAAGAACCCATACCTGTTGTGTTGCAAGGGTGAGAAAATAAGACTGACACAGCAGAGAAACGAGAGAGAGAGAGAGAGAGAGAGAGAGAGAGAGAGAGAGAGAGACAGAGAGAGAGAGAGAGAGACAGAGAGAGAGAGAGACAGAGAGAGAGAGACAGAGAGAGACAGAGAGAGACAGAGAGGGAGAAAGAGAGATAGAGAGAGACAGAGACAGAGAGACAGAGACAGAGACAGACAGTCAGAGAGGTCGAGAAACTCAGGGCACTAACTGCAGAGAATGTATAGACTAAAATTTAAAGACCAAAGTAAAATAAAATGTAAAAGTCAAACAGGTTTTCCAGCTGACTGCTATAATTTCCTGTGGAGCCAGCTTGGAACCAACAATGATTTGGAAGGAATGAGAATTTTTTTATCAGGGAGAAATCAACCTTCTTTGGTCTTCTAGAGTGGTTATAATAAATATAAGAACTAAAGTTTTAAAAGCACAACCTCTGAAATTCAAAATCTGAGTGGCTAGTTACTATTTTTCTAATATTGCAGTCAGATCTAGAAGTTGTTAGGTATTATAATTTGCCTTAATAAAGCTTTAGAAATTTTATATTTATATCCTATATACCCAAGTTTCATTACAGTGCATTACTTCTAGTTCAACTATTTTATTTAATTCAGAATAAAAAATAAGGCTATATGTTATATTTCACTGAGAAAAAAAATACTACTAACCAAAAGATTATAGATTGTTATTTTGTTGATCATTCCATTCATTTTCTGTTCCTCTATCTATAAATAATTGAAAGACCTAATGACTATTATACAAAGGGGAGCAAAGGACTGGGCAAAATTAATTAGTAATATATCATGTCATCATAGTATATATGCCATTACTAGTAAATCATGTATTCAGTACTAGAAAAGTATAGATTTTTGCTTATTCTTCTAAATAAGATACTTTCTAGTGTTATTTTTATTTGATATTAAAATATTTTATCATTTTTCTGAATTATTTGAAATGACTATTCTACTATTATTGATAGCAAATTTGACATTATTTTTTCTTTATAAAGTCTTCAGTACTGGCCAAAGAAAACAAAGGAGGTAGAAGTACATGATATTACTGAAGCATATATTACTTGAATCTCAGCGACTTTAAGACATCAAACCCTTAGCTCCTACCAGTAAAATTGTAATGTAAATCATCCTAGAAATATATGTATGCAATTGATTGATAGAGAAATTTCCTCATATTTTCTCATACATTTGGTTTATCTCCAATTGTCAGAAAGTTATCATTTTGACCTAACCTATAATTTCCATTTCCATATTCTCTAGAAGGCAAATATATGTTTCCTAATTTAGATTGGAAAAACAATTATAAGTGTATTAGAAATAATTCAATTTTTTCATTATGTGAATAGATTAAAAATTTGGTTTGAAACTTCAATTTTTTACTTAATATGTTTCCATTTTATATTTAAGAATCTAGCAAAAATAACAATAAAACTAGGTAGTTGGTTGAAAAGATAAAAGTAAACTGAACTTGACATATTTTTCAGTGTAATAATAGTGCTTTAATAAAATGCATGCAAATTAGCCCCTTATTGTTAGTTTAGAAGAAAACAAAAATATGGAGCAATTTTATTCCATATAGAGAAACTAGTAATGCTGCAAGAGAATTACTTCTAAAATGTATGGTAATAACTGATCTTGTTATTTCTCAATTGTAAAAGTTGGGTTGCTATTTTTGCTGATAGAATTTAGCATTTTAATTTTGTTGTAATGTTAATTTTTAATAACCTCAACAATTATTTTCTGAAGTGTATACATTTATTTACTTATGTATTTATTTAGGGAGATAAAATAGGTTCAGGAATTTCCACCACTAACTAGCTACATGCAGAATGAGCTGGCAGATTGGCAAGTTGTGGAATAAGCCATAGAAATCTCTCTGACCTATGGTCTTCTTTGGGGAGAGTAGGGCCACTCCTACAGATGGAGAACAGGTAGAGGTAGGGGGCCAACCCAAAGGTTCTTTCTGTTCAAGAAAAACCTTGAAAGGTTCCTCTTTGCAAAGAAGGAGCCATCCAAATTAGTGTCAGGGTGGAATTAGGCTTACCCTGGTGGAAGTTTGATTCCTGGTGCTGATGCAGAAAATTGTGCTAGTTCCAAGGATGGGTTTCAAGTTTCAGGGTTGGACAGTTGATGTCTGATCAACTGAAGCCTAAGTCAAGACACTATGACAAATGTTCAGGGTGAAATGTGCCCCTGCACTATAAAATTTATGAGTTCCTATCCCTATTAGACAAGAACATCTTGGCTATGAAAAAAGGAACAATGCCACATGAGACGACTGGTGCATCTGGGAGTAAAATTAACAAGCTACACAATCCCTGTAATCTGGTTCTAACCTTAGCTCAAACCCCAAGAGAAACTTATCTACTAAAATTTTCTATTAAACATATTCATAAAAGGAATGGGGAAAGCTATCTCCGTATAGCTTTATAAGAAAATACACATTAAGAATTATACCTATTAAGTAAATACATCTAACAAAATATACAAAGTAAATATACATATCCCCTTTAAGTCTTTTAAAATAATCAGATGGGTAAGTTTCAATCTGCCATATGATTTTGTGTGATCTGAAAAACAGTTCGCAGAAGTCAAGGATCAGGTAGTTTCCCCAAGCTGAGGTTTTCTCTCAAGAGCCGAATCTGGTAGCTAGCAACAGTCCCCAGTCCAGGTAGGTGAGAGAAAAGGGGCAGCAGATAGTGAATCAGAAGCGGTAATGGTGGTGATGGTAGCTTCTTCCTGGGCTGAGTTGAGTTAAGGCAGATTGGGAGACTGTCCTTTCACTTTGGGAGCAGGCTGGCATCTAGTTGGGGCAGAGAGAATGTTCTGGTTCCTGAGGAGTAAAGAACTGAGGGTAAAGAAGGTTAAATAGGGAGAAATAACAAATCTAGGTCAGGGGGTGAGAGGATGGAAAAGAAATTATAAGGTGGTAAGCATGAGAAGGGAAAAAGGAAGGGTTATATACACCATGACTCTATACAACATAGATGGGCATTATGTACCACACAGATTAGACAGTCATAGAGGTGTCCAACACACACACACACACACACACACACACACACACACACACACACACACACACACACATTGAAGATTAATCCATAGGTTGCAGTTAAAGAACTGACACAGGAGGAATAGGTCAGAGTGCTTAAGAAATATGAGCTGGCAAAATTAGGAGGAAAGGTGTTCTATTGCTTAGGTAAATCATCACTCATGAGGCTAACCTTCACTGAAGAAAGGTTTCTGGGGTTAGATTGCGCCTGGAGCATTCTTAAAATAATCATAATTTTCAAGTCTAGAATACTAAGCAGTATGGTAGTGAGCACTGTAAGAGGAGTTTACCCTATAATATATCATCTACTGGGTCTCAAATATCCAGGTTCCTTTCCTAATAGCAAACTGAAAACATGGGCATTGTAATATAATATAAAGTAGCTTAAATTGAAAAAATATTGCAAAAACATACTAAAATAATGAGCATTTTGCAAGAGTCTGGTGTGCAGTTGCCTATTCCAATATTATCTGTGGACATAAACATTAGATCACATTAGCAGACATAATCAAATGGAAAATTAATAAATTAGAGTATTTTTTTTTGTTTTTGTTTTTTTTTTTTTGGTTTTTGGGCCATACCCGGTGACACTCAGGGGTTACTCCTGGCTATGCGCTCAGAAGTTGCTCCTGGCTTGGGGAACCATATGGGACGCCGGGGGATCGAACCGTGGTCCGTCCTAGGCTAGCGCAGGCAAGGCAGGCACCTTACTTCTAGCGCCACCACCCGGCCCCTAAATTAGAGTATTTTGTTAAGACATTACTATAATGGACACTGTATTTGGAGTCTAATATAATATAGCACTGTAATATAAAACAAGGGTGACCAACCTATATTGCCAAGAACCACTGTGAGCAAAATGGTTGGATAATTATTATAGGCATTAAAATTAAGACACTAAAACATTATTATAGTGAGCATTTTTATAGGGAGTCCATGGCTTCCAAACACATTCTGCACCAGTTTCTGTGGATAAAAGGATTAGATCATTATTATAGACATCTATAAGGAGCAGTTATAGCATCTTTAAGGAGCAGCTCTATATAAACAGCTGTACCCTTTGCTAAAAGTCTCTTTGAAGTATAGAAGAGAAGATGAGCTTTTGTGTCTCTCTTCCACTCTGTTTCCTTCTCCTAGCTATCCTGTGGAGCCTATGGTGTTCAAGACATCTACCTTTCAGATGACTGTGTTTCTTCATGCAATTACTCTAAATGCCACATATGATATCATTCTGTATTTGTCATCCTTCCTGTGGTTTACTTCATTTAACATAATATCTTCTAGTTCCATCCATGTTGCTAAAAATTGCATGACTACTTACAGCTATGTAGTAGTCCATTGTGTGTGTATATATATATACATATATATGTATATATATATATGTATATACATATATATATATATATATATACCACATCTTCACGATCCACTCATCTGTTGTTTGACTTCTAGGTTGATTCCAAGTCTTAGCTATTATATTTCTAAGGATCTATTGGTATTTAGCTTTTAAACTTTTATGAAGTGATACACAAACTTGTCCATACAAGAGCAATGCTTGGAGATATTTATACACCACTGATGCCTATACATGATCACCTGATATTTGCTGTTAGGGGATCAGATTATGATTTAGTTCAGCTTGAGCATCAAGTATTATTATAAATATATAAAATTAATCCATGTGAGTTTGATGTTCAGCCAAAGTCGAGAACAGATATGTAGGAACAACAATGACAAAGAGTTCCAGGAAAATTGGGAGACAGAATTTATCATTGTAAACTATTTATAGTCAAATCTTTGTAGAGAACTCACACATAAGATCTTAGGACACTTTATATGGCTGTTGTATTTGGTATTGTCAGCAGCAGCATCAGTATAAACAAGGTGTTATGATAGCTATCATTTGACTCCGCCTTGAGTAATGGCTACAATATATGGTCATTTTGCATACTTTAGTAACTATTTAGAAAAACAGGCTATTGTCCACTGTTCTTTAAAACACACAAAGTGTTTCAAAGAAGTGGAAGTTATTATTAACTGACTCCCCCATCAGTAAATTTATGTAAAAAGAGTCAGACAACCACTTCTCAGACCTGAAATGTCAAGCTTGTAAAAATAGTATTCTTGGGAGTTATATTTGATCATTTGTTAAATATGGGGATATAAGATGTAGAAATCCATGTGTAATGCTTCAAATCCCTAATCTGGTTTAAAAGGTCAGTTAAAGCCTAAAAGGACTTGACATTTTACCTTTAAAAGTCTGACTTTTGGACTTAAGACTTAACAACATTTCAGCATGAATGACCTGAAGGATAAATACAAAGCTGGTTTCAATTGAACTATTTAGAAAGCAGGGGATCTTCTAATTTGTAAGATAGCATTCAGAGAGCTTTTTCCATTAAGGACTCAATCGACTGAAAAATGATTTCCTTGAGTATTCCACCATCTTACAATGCTTGTGTAAATTTTACACAGGAGGTGGGAGATGTGCGAGGCTCACAGTATAAACACCGTACTACAAAGGAAGAAAACCACCTTATAGCCACAGAACATTGGTGATCACTGTAAGCAACATGCCTTGCCTCTGTTTATGAGTTCCTCCCTCAGGTGAAATACAATTCACCTATCAGATATTCTTTGTAGGTTTATTTCTTGATTCAAGTTCAATGGCTTTTTCAAATGATTATAATCATCAATTAATATGTATTGAGTACCCACTGGGTACAGATTACAGCAGGACTGTTAGGCTATTATATAATAAATGTCTTACTGTAAATTATATTTTCTGCATTTTTATGATCTTTTCATAGGACCAAGTGACTGTCTCTTTATTTTTTTATGGAGTTTGTGCTACTATGTCATTCATGTGAAATCAACCAAGGACTAAACCTGGAATTCCAGATATATCTTTTGTGTTGTTTGCCTGGTGTATGTATCTGTGCATATGCAAAGGAGTGCATACACTTATGCAAGAGTATATACCTTATAAGCATAAAACTTAAAGATTTATTGGGACAGCAGTCAGAATGATGGTACAGGGGTTAAGGCAAATACTTTTCATGCTGTCTCCTAGAAAGAATTGCTGGGGCTAGGGTGAGGGCAGGCCTGAACATTGCTTGGATAACGCCTGACTAAAAAAAAAAAAAATCAAAACACAATCTGATTTATAGAAACAATCTCAGTTTTGTTATATCACTTAAAAATTTATTTCCAATTTTTTGATGGGGTCCTTCCAAGAAGTATTTAGAAATCAGAAGCCATTCTTAACAAAACACTAAGCCAGCAGGTCTAGGTGGGTCACTTTTTTTTTTTTTTTTTTTTTGGTTTTTGTGTCACACCCGGCAGTGCTCAGGGGTTACTCCTGGCTGTCTGCTCAGAAATAGCTGCTGGCAGGCATGGGGGACCATATGGGACACCGGGATTCGAACCAACCACCTTTGGTCCTGGATTGGCTGCTTGCAAGGCAAACACCGCTGTGCTATCTCTCCGGGCCCTAGGGGGGTCACTTCTAGGGCACATAAATTAGGATCTGTGAGGACCCTGAAAAATCCAAAAGCTCCAGGGTAACCATCACATTGCTCACAGATCTCCTGGGTATACTGTGTTGCTGATGGTAGTAGATTCTGATGCTATTGTTCTAGGTTGAGTCAGACACATGCTTTCCAGAATGTTGACCTATCTTCTAGGCCCTGAGTATTTTCCCTTTGTCTCATTTATAAAATATGCAAGTATTCTCTGCAAGAAGTTAAATGTAGACAGAATGAATGAATATAATGATAAATTATCTCAGATGTTCAGAATATTGCCTTTCATAATGCAACAATGAATTTCCTCCAAATACTATTGGGATTTCACATCTACCAAGGCCATGTTAGATTGAGGCTTCCATGAGAATACTTCCAAAAATTATCCACAAGTCAGATTAGAGCTGTAGATATATTGCTTTGGTATTACTCAAAATGCTCTTAGTATAGATTTCCAAACTGAAAAAAACATTTATTTCTTCTTAGTATCATGTCTATATGTAAAGGTAAGTCAGAGGAGGTTGGAATTTAGAAAGTTTGCTCAGATCTCATGCTTAGAATTTAGTAGATTTTCATATTTTTATGGAATTAAAACAATATGTGTTATGAACCTTTAGTTATCTATCTGTTTATTAATATATATATTGTGTTAAGTAGGGCACTTACCTTTCACACAGGTAACATGGATTCACTCTCTAGCACTGGTCCTCAAACTATGGCCCATGGGTCACATATTGTATTTGTTTTGCTTTGTTTCTTCACTTCAAAATAAGATATATGCAGTCTGCATAAAATTTTTTTCATAGTTTTTGTTTTTACTATAGTCTGGCCCTCCAACAGTCTGAGGGACAGTGAACTGGCCCTCTGTTTAAAAACTTTTAGGACCACTGCCGGGAGTCTCCAGTACCCTTTATGGTCCTTTTAATCCCACCAGAAATGTTCCTGGGGCACAGAGCCAGGAGTAAAACTTGAGAACTGCTGTGTATGGTACAAAGAATAAAAAACAAAGACAAACAAATAAAATATACTATAAATAAACCCTTGTATACTAACTCTATATGGATACAAAGATAACTGAAATATCTATGTCTTCAATGTGGTTTTCTAAATTACAATGTGTTAAAATTCCTGTACTATTTTTATATTTTAAACTCAATTAATGTGGCAGCCCTTTATATAAAAATACTGAGACATCTATAATCTCTCAAGTGTAGATCCTGCTACCTATTAATTTGTAGCAAAGACAAATTATAGAGCCTTGAGTTGGCCAATGTGAAGTAGTCCTAAATTTTTGTGCCTACATGTTATATTTTTCAGCTGTACAATACAATAACAATAAGAGTGCTATTGAAATATATTGTGTTTTCTCTACTGTTCAGAAAGACAAACATCAATGGTGTGGTGGAACTCATCATTGCATGTTAATGTAGGAAAGATACAAGTTGTTTCTTGAATGGACAATAACACTATTTGAGTTTTTTTCAGTGTAATTCAAGAGTTCAAATGTGGGTGGTTAAAGTTCAGATGCTGAGATGACAGGCAAGAGAAACAATTGGGTAAAAGTACTCTATTCTTATTCCAACCAAGGCTTCAGAGATGAGTATCCAAAGTCCAAAAGGGGGAAGCACAGATTGGTAAATAAATCCTTAGGAAAGGAATTGGACCATAATACATCAAATTCTATTTTTAAAAATAATTATGTCAAAATCAGTCTATTATAGCAGAAATAAAGTCATTTTAATAGCACATTATCATAGGATCAATGTCTTTAACTTTGGAAAAATAACCGTTTCCCCTTCACTTCGACATTTATATTTGATAAATGCTTCAGCTTTGCCTCAGTATTAATTTCTCAGCTAGGTACTATTATGCAGTGACAGCCTTCTATTCTATTGTCATTGTGTCAGGTTATTGAAAAGGATAATAGGTAGATATATTTGCCTTTAAAATGTTAAGAATTATATGGCATTCTTATTCCTTATTTATCTACAGTTCTTAATTTCAGAGAATGGTTCTACTGCTAATTACTAGGTTTTTACATTGGTGGAAAACTGAAGCATTTAATGATAGCACAATTTGGTATTCATAATTGTTTTCTTCTACAAACATAAAATTTAGTAATCATTATTAAATTACTCAATTAAAATCTGATAGCAATTCATGATTATTTTGAACAGTGTGGATTGTTATCTCCTAAGTAAAATAGAGATGTTCAGAAGCACAGAAAATGATCAATATTTGTATCTATAGAATATCATTTATACATAAAAAAATTCTAGTTCTATTTCTGACAATTTCAGTAACAGAATATAGTACAAAATAATTTTTAAGTTTATATTAAATTATATTTGAATGTTGCAAAATTTAATAACTTAATGAGAGAGGCAAAATGTGTTGACTCAAAAAATAATTTGAGGATAAGATTCTAGCTTATATTTGAAAAAAATAAACAAGCATTGAGTCATGTCGTCAAACTCTGTACACCGTTTGAAATAATTTAAAATACAGAGAAAAATGGGCTGCTCAATTGTAAAAGTCAGAAGCTTAAGAGTACTGTAGTCTGACAGAGATATGAAGAAGCATAAAGTTATATGTATTTTTATTTGGAATTTGGCTTACAGAAACATTTAAAAAACAAACTTGCTAGTGCATAATCTATAAGATATAATTACTACTGAATACTCTTAGAGATTGAACAACTACATTTTCACATAACATAATATGTATAAAAACACACTGTAGGGGCCAGAGTGATGGCGCAGCAGTAGGGCATTTGCCTTGCATGCAGCTGACCTAGGATGAACTGTGGTTCAATACCCCAGCATTCCATATGGTTCCCCAAGTCAGGAACGATTTCTGAGCGAAGACCCAGGAATAACCCCTAAGCATCACCAGGTGTGGCCCAAATCTCCCCAAAATCCCACACTCTAGAAAGATAATTACCATAAAATACTATGTAGTAATATTATTTAACATAGTTAAGTATTATTTTTAAAATTAGATGTTATATATAATTTTTTTAATATTCTTTTTGTTTTGTTTTGTTTGGGTCACACCCAGCAACGCTCAGGGGTTACTCCTGGCTCTAAGCTCAGAAATCACTCCTGTCAGGCTCGGGGGACCATATGGGATGCCAGGATTCCAACCACCATTCTTTTGCATGAAAGGCAAACACCTTTACCTCCTTGTGATCTCTTAGGCCCATAATATTCTTTAAAAATAACATGAAATAGTACATTCCCAGAATGATGCATCTGAATATCAGAATAATGCTTACTTAATTCATAGAAAAATAAGAAAAATGATTATGGTGATAATAAAGGTGTGTAAACATTGTTATATTTCTTAAGAAAAAAGTAAATAACACAAAATCTTAACATTGGAAAATCTTATTCTAAATATATTATGATTAAATTGCTCTTATGTTTTCCTCAATGTTTAGAATAGTTTACATTATAAAAACTACCTTACTAGTAAAAAATGAGATTTTATCTTTTTATAGATCCACCATTAGTTTATTCTAGATTTAGTATTTTTCCTTTTAAATTTTTTATTAAATGAATATTCATTGCATTCATCCATTTCTCTGTAAACTGGATTACAGATATTCCATCAAATAAGATCCCTTTAATTATCTTTGAGTCTAATTGTAAATAATAGAAAATCTCATATATAAAATACATCACCTTCTACTAGATATATTGTATTTATCTTTGTGTGGCTCTACTAGCATCATTAATGAGTAGAAATAATATTAATACTTATATTATTTGGGCTATTTGTATTATGAATGTATTTAGATCATCTTATCCTCCCTGTCCTCAATTAGTGCTCCTTCCTTCCAGGTTTATATTTTTTGCATTTACACACCAAATAAATCTTCATGGAGTATGAGCCATTGCAAAAAACTGTGGTCAACTTCTATTTTGCTCTAAAACTATTACCAGCTGCTGATACTATCATTTCATCGAAGAAATGATGATTTAACATAACTTCTTTAGCAATACATTTTATTAAAGTGCACTTAACTTCTTGGTAAATTTTTTATATTGTCCATATTTTAAAATTTTTACTGTGAGTCAGTAGAAGTTTTATTATGGACCAGCCTTTTGAAATTGCTGCCATAAATATTTTTTATTCTTTTGACCTTTGCTTATCATACTTAATGTGTGAAATATTTGAAAACAGATACATTTAAAAATATTTTAGCTGCTTGTAAAGAGATTTTCTTTCTTATTTGTGCACAAAATTGCTACAATGGAAGCCCAAGAGCTAGTAGAGGAGTGAAAGGTCTTTGATGCAACTGATCCAAGTCTCAGAGTTCCCTGAGACTACCTAGCATTTCCAGGATCATCCTCCAAAACCCCTAAACATGTCCAGGATGCTTCTTGGGCCCACACTTGACCAATTGGTTTAGAAGAGCCAGAATAGCCTCCAGGTCTCTTGAGAATTGCTTGAAGATGCCTCTCAAATGGCTGTAATGCTTGCATATGTTCTTTTCAGTGAGTGAAGATGATAAAATGTGAAAAACTGTTTCTAAGAATATATAAACTTTTTTCAAAAATTAGTATGTGTCTGACAATAAAACTAACTTTATACCAGGATTTCATTGCTTGTAAAATATCTATCTGCACAGGGAGCGCGAGAGATAGGACAGGAGGGATGGTGCTTGCCTTGCTAGCTGCAGAACCAGATTCAATCCCTGACATCTTATATGCTCTCCAACCTTTGACAAAAGTAATTCCTGAGTGCATAGCTATGTCTAAGCCCTGAGAATCATCAGTTGCAGATTCCCCCAAAAATAAATAAAACAAAATACACATTATCTTTAGAATGTGTACATGCTGATAATATAGTTGAAAGAACAGTGGCGCGGCTGGAGAAAGAGCACAGCCGCGTTTGCCTTGCAAGCAGCCACCCCAGGACCTAAGGTGTTTGGTTGGAATCCCAGTGTCCCATATGGTCTCCTGTGCCTGCCAGGAGCGATTTCTGAGCAGATAGCCAGGAGTAACCCCTGAGCACCGCTGGTGTGGCCAAACAAAACAAAACAAAACAAAGAAGAGTGGAAACTTCATTATTTCTGGGACTCTTTGTTTCCAAGTATCCATAAAGATTTTTATTTTGAATCTATAAATTAGAAAATATTTGTTCAATTAAAAAAATGCTTCCATTTATGTAAAATGCATTTTAAAATCAGAGTCCCATATCTAAAAATAACCTTTTCTTTTTTCCCCAGTTATCCTACACCTCATAGACATTTCTCAATTTCAAGTGAGAATTTTAAGTAATTTTATCTTACATTAACTTACCAGTTAGATCTCTCTTTCCCTATTCTAACTTTTTCTTTTCTTTTCTTTTTTCTTTTTATTGGGGGGGAGGGTCACACCTGGTGGCGCTCAAGGGTTCCTCCTGGCTCTGCACTCAGAAATTGCTCCTGGCAGGCTCGAGGACCATCTGGGATGCTGGGGTTTGAACCACTGTCTGTCCTGGACTTGCCTCATGAAAACACCCTACTGCTGTACTATCTCTCCGGCTCCTCTAACTTTTTCTTATATCATGTGCCTTAGGTTACTGACATTTAAAAAAAAAAAAGTAAAATAATACTTTCAATGATACGGAACTTTCTCAATAGAAGAAATTTTGAATTAGTCGAGCAATGTAAAATCCTTCAACCTCTCCTATTTTTTATTTCTATATTCCTATTCCTGCTTGTGATTTAGCATCACAATGTATGAAAATCGAATGTCATTATAGTTAATAATTTTGTAAGTTTGGTCTCATTTCTTGGGGGCCACTTCTGACTGTGCTCAGGCCTTTACTCCTGGTTCTCTAAGTTAGCACTCTGAGGTGCCGGAGAACTATTTACCCAATACCCATCTGATATGAGGTTCATATCTAAGCGATATATAACCCTGATAGAACTCAGCAAGAAAACCACATCTAATCCCATACAAAAATGAGAAGAGATGAACAGACATTCTCTCAGAGAAGAAATACAAAGGGCAAGAAGGTACGTGGAAAAAATGTTCCACATCATTAATCATCAGATAGAGTTCCTCAAATCAGAACAAAAATTTGATCTCATCTTATACCAGAGAGACAGACACACATCACACAAAAACAAGAACAATCAGTGCTAGGCACAGATGTGGGGAGAAAGAAACTCTCACTCACTGCTGGTGGGAATGTAGACTGGTCCATCCTGACACATTTTCTGAATAGTCTTCATAGTATGGGCTAAAAGGCAACTTTTTTCTCTTTCCTTCATAATAAAATAACTTTTAGAAAACCAGAGTTATCTCTTTGACATAGCCTTATTTGTTTTTGATATTTATATAATAGAAATATCTATGGAAAACTTATAGGATGAGGATAATTATATTGAAAGCAATCATACAGGTAGAACTTGTTTCTTTCCTAGTACATTGGATCATTGGATCACTTAAAAGTGATACAAAGCTGTGGAATTTCAAGGAGAAATCAAACCATAAAAGGGGCTAATAATTTTTCAACTTGATTTATTTTCTAATCTTCCAGAAATGCTACCTTCTGCCAAGACTTTCCTGACTCCTACATTTGAGACCTTCTATAGAGATGAAAAGTTGGGCTCATCCCATAGAATAACCATATGTAATAAGTAGGTAAATAATAATTAAGTTTTTAAAATCTAAAAGTATCTTTTGACCAAAAAGATCATAATAGATGGATGGTGGTCTAAAACGCGTCATAATCCTAAGTGTAAAAAAAAAAAAGCAAACAATGTTAAAATCAGAGACAAAAAAAAATTGCATTCCAAGATGCTTCATAGAAAAAAATCACAGAAATATAATGTTAGACTTTTTAGCCCCGGGATTGCTGTCTCTGTCTTTCTTAAGGGCCATTCAACTAAAGCAACCTCCCATGTCTTGTGTTTCTTCTAGATGTGGTAGGTTGGGACAGCAGAGGCACTCTGTCCAGATGCATTGCATTTCGAAGCACTTACTATCAAGAACTTTTTGAAGTCCGATTGGCACCGCTTTCCTCATTGACTCATGTTTAGATTGGAGAAACAAATGATCAAACTGAAACTCATTCTGAAACAAAATTCCTTTCTCTCCACAATATAATACAGACACAAGAGCTGCAGCCATTGCATTTTTTGCCATCTGGCCCACAGTGTGAGATGATATTAGAAGCATGTCAGGGAATTTCCACACTCCCCCCACCCACTCTTCTTTCAAAATAAAGAAAAGGCAAAAAAATAATCCTAATCTATAGTATGAAGAGTATGAAATGAAACATCTGCCTTGCTGAATGAGTCGATGAACTTTGCAGCCTGCAAGCTGCTGCCGTTTGTCAAGTACATGTTTACATTGCTGACTGCTGTAAATTTTCAAGATGGTGACACAAAATTGACTTACTAAAATATCTTATTCAAATCTCTTAAAACACATGTTTAATTTCAGTTTTTGTTCTTTCCCCTTCCCTTCTTTAATGTCCTCATTCTTGATGAAAAGCGCTGCCTTTTCGAAACGGAGGTTGCTAAGATTCTAGTCAAGCTGAAGCGACTCAATAGTTAAAAGAAAAATTACATAATAAAATTCCAAGAGCTGGTCGGAAACTTTTGTTTAGTTGAAATAGACTCCTGGATGCTAAAAGAATCATATAATTTAGGTAAAAGCCATGAAAAAAATAGTCAAGATGATGTTTCAAATATTTTAGTGAAAAGATACTTAAAAAAAATCTGCTTAATGCATAAGCATAAACTCTCCCATATTCAGTATCATTCAAATAAATAAGGACTAAAAGGAGAATGTTTCTGAAATATTTTTAAAATACAGTCCTTTTAGAGGTCCATGTCACAATGGGTGGAGCAATTGCCTTCACATGGCAGTATGAATTCAATTTCTTGCACCCCAGTTGGTCTCCCTGAGTCCTGTCAGGAGTGATTTCTGAAAACAGAGTAAGGAGTAAGCCCTAAGTACAGCTGGATGTGACCCAGAAAACAAAACAAAACAAATATAGTTTTTTTGAACAAAGTTTCACATAGCCTATTAGTTTCATTAAGTATAGATCTCAGTTTAAGTCTCAAGTTTCTTTGTGGAATGTAAGTATTCCACCTTTTTCCTCATCTCTAATGTTAATACATTTTTTTAGAAATAGGTTTTGTTAGCCTGTGTAATATTCAGAACTCATAAATATTTATCAAGTTATTTCTTTAAGGTATTGGTAAATTTATGTTTCAGTGTAAAATTATAATGTTAAAATATATATAGAGAGAATAAATATAAATTAAAATGTTAATATAATGAAACAAGTTATATACACACTTTTTAATATCTACCTTTCCTCCCCCCTCCTTCCCTTCCTTCCTTCCTTCCTTCCTTCCTTCCTTCCTTCCTTCCTTCCTTCCTTCCTTCCTTCCTTCCTTCCTTCCTTCCTTCCTTCCTTCCTTCCTCTCTTCCTTTCTTCCTCCTTCCCTTACATCCCTTACTTCAAAAAACAATCCTAGTCTTATAGGTGATATAGATGAATGGACAAGAACTATAATAAGGGCCCGGAGAGATAGCACAGCGGCGTTTGCCTTGCAAGCAGCCGATCCAGGACCAAAGGTGGTTGGTTCGAATCCCGGTGTCCCATGTGGTCCCCCGTGCCTGCCAGGAGCTATTTCTGAGCAGACAGCCAGGAGTAACCCCTGAGCACCGCTGGGTGTGGCCCAAAAACCAAAAAAAAAAAAAAAAAAAAAGAACTATAATAAAGAGCAATATGAGCTTCAATGTAGGGAATTATAAAATATAGTTAAATTAATCTAGATAAGCAGGTAAAAGGAATACATTAGAAATAATATATAAATAGGGACCTTAGAGACAAGTGAATATTCCGAAGGAGTAGAACGAATAAGCAAATATTCTAACACACTAAAGTTCAATTTATAGAAGCAGCCTAAGAAGATTGTTGAGATATCTATAATTATTTCATGAAAAATATTTCAATAAGTAGAAGTAAAGGAATTGTAAGAAGAATGTTTGGAAAGCTACTTATATCAGGCAAGATATGTCATTGAGATTTCGTTTTTTTCTCTTAACGGTAGTTAAATGCCAATAAGTAGTTCATATGGAAAATGGTATAATCAAATATCCACTTTTGTCCTATCTTTTTGGGGTGTGTCACACCAAGCTGTGCTCAGAGTTTACTATTGGCTCAGTACTATGGGATCACTCCTATGGGGTCTTGGAGAAGCATATGTAGCGCTGGAGTCTAAGTCGGGTCAGTCCAGTATACGGTAAGTATACTAATAATTTATTACTAAAAAGTACACCAATGCAACAAATAGCTAATATGCTTGTACTATTTATTGGCTTTTTCATTGGAAGAATATATTAGGAAATAAGCATCAAGATCTAGAAGTGATAAGAACATCTAGGTTTTTACTATGATTCAAAGGGTAAATAAGATGGACATAAAATTGTGAAGAGAGGTAAGTCAGATTAGTGCTATCTGAAGGGATGACATTTCTAGGAATGATTGGCTTGCTATATGAGTAAAAAGAAGAAAACAGGGATTCTGAATCACACATGTTGCTTCTGCCAAACCCTTGAATGACTTCTTGGGTATACAGAGATCAGAAGCAAAATGTAGCCAAACTAACACAGACCAAATGAATCATAAACCAATAATTGCTTGAGAAGAGCCCCCAAATTTTAACTGTTTCATTTGGCCCCTCAGATTCAACTCACATGCCATTCTGAGCTGACTATTATGTCAGCCTCATGCCTTTGTTGGTATGCAATTTGATCATATCATTCAGTGTGATTCTATAGATATCAACTTTCCCATAAGACTACCCTCCCGCCTAAAAAGAACAGAGCACTATCTTCTGATTTCCTATTCCCAAGAAGCTCATAAAACAGTGGTTCTTTGTGAGATGAGATTAACAAACAGTGCTAAAAAAAAGGCAGTCCCCAACTTCCTTTTACCCTTTTCTCTTCTTTTGCTTTTTATTAAAGTGTAAATTTTATTTTTTAAAATATCTTTATTTAAGTACCAGGATTACAAACATGATTGTATTTGGTTTTAGTCATAAAAAGAACACACCCTTCACCAGAGCAACATTTCCACTACAGATTCCCCCATCACCCTCTTCCCCACTCCTTGCCTGTATTCAAGACAGGCATTGTATTTCTCTCATTCACTACCATTGTCATGATAGTTGTCAGTGGAGTTATTTCTCTAACTGTACTTATCACTCTTTGTGGTAAGCTTCATGTCCTTCCAGCCCTCATCTATTGTCTCTGGGCATTATTACAATAATGTCTTTTATTTTTCTTAAAACCCATAGATGAGTGAGACTATTTTGTGTCTATCTCTCTCCCTCTGACTTATTTCACTTAACACAATAGATTCCACGTACATTCACGTATAGGAAAATTTCATGACTTCACCTCTCTTGACATCTGCATAATATTCCATTGTGTCTATGTACCACATATTCTTTAGCCATTCATCTGTTGAAGGACATCTTGGTTGTTCTGTGGACCATCTCAGGTTTCTTTGCATTTGGCAGTTTGTTATTTCCTTACTATATTTCTCTATATCCTACATATGAGAAATCATTTTGTGTCTGTCCCTTTTCTTCTAATTCAATTTAATCATTATGATACTTTCTAGATGTAGCTGCAAATTTTATGTATGCAATGTATGTATTGTATGCAAATTGTAGCTGCAAATTGTATGCTTTCATTTTTCTTATACCAAATAGTATTCCAGTTAGTACATGTACCATATTTTTATCCATTCATTTTTTTTTCTTAGACACTTGGAACTTGGCTTAAACATCACACTCTTATTATTGTTTATGTGCCTTTTAAGAAGGAATTTGAGGGTCATGAAAATAGCTCAATAGATTAGATGAATGCTTTGTGTGCAGGAATTCTAAATGTTTATGTTAAACTTTTGGCACATCTTGATCCCCTGAGCACCACTAGAAGTGACCTAAATCTACTTTAAGCACATAACTTAGAGAACCACTGACTGTGGTCCTAAAATCTAAAAAGAAAAAATAAAATCAAAAGGAGAAATTTGAAAACTTCTCGAATTTAAAACTAAAGTAAAAACAGTCCTTACTTTAAGCATACTGAGATCCAGAGAGACAACACAGAGACAAACATTCTTTATGGTAAGCATCTATTGTAGTGTTGCAAGTCAGCCCCTGAAGAGATTGACTGATGGAGGGATGGAGGATGAGGTTTTTCCTCCAGCTTGGAGCACGGGTCTGCCACCCTGTTCAGCCAGCGGTTCTGAGGTAAAGCGGCGGGTAAACAGCTTGCAGACAGTCAGGCTTGTGAAAATATCAGCTTTATTCAGTGGACAAGACTGAAGTCCAAAGCCTCAGCATCAGTTCCAGCCAAAAGCCCCTCACCTTCCACAGAAGGCTCATTATCAGTTTTTATAGAATATGGAATACCCATCACAGAAAAACATTGTAAAAGAAAACTACAAACAGCCTTAGATTTTTGAGAAGACATAGGAATTGCCCACATAAACCGAGAATAAGTGTCCACCACAACATGAAGATAAGGTTTTCTTGGAAATAAATCTGTTTGAGTTATATCCATTTTCCAAAGTTTGTTAGCCTCTTGTAAGTTTGTAAGCCTCTTGGGTTTGCTCCTGCTATGTAAGTCTTTTTTGTTAACGGTGCACATATGTTCCAGTTTTCTACAATTTCTCTAGCTTGCCTCCATGGAATTTGGTAATTCACATGTAAATGGCAAGCACTTGTGTGTAGGTCTGAATGTTCCTCTACAGGTTATTTAAATATAGGCATTGCTAGCAAGTCAACAGTTTTATTTCCTTGAGCCATCAGTCCTGGAAGACCTGAGTGGGCTCTAATATGCGTGATGAAGATGGGCTCAGTTTGTTTTTGAAGAAGCTGCTGTAATCATTTAAGTAAGTTCTACATGATTGGGTTATTAACATTAAGGGAAGCAGTGGCTATCACATGACATAAATTTACCACATACAAAGAATCAGAAACTATATTTATGGATTCAGATACATTTTTCTGATAGGTAAATTAACCTTGCTAATTCAACTTTCTGTGCAGATTTATATTTTGTAACTATGGTCATATTAATGTTGTCTCTGGTTATTCCTCCTTTTCCATTTTGGGATCCATCAATGTAAAAAACCTTGGCATTGGGAATAGGGAAATCCTGAACAATTGAAGAAATAGCAAACTGAGTTTTCTTTAAAAAGTCCCAAGTTTTTCCTGCTGGATAATGGGAGGATATTTCTCCTGTGAAATCTGAGAGGGCCCATTGTAGAGATTCATTAAGAGGCAATATTGACTCAATTTCCTTTTCTGGTATTGGCAAAACTATTATATCTGGGTCAAAACCTAGTAAAGATATAGATCTGAGTCTTGCCTTGATAATAATCTCTGAAATAAGTTGCAAGTAGGGGACAACTGAGTGAGGCTGTTTGTTATGCAAATACACCCATTCCAAAGGTCCTGACTGTTGCATCAAGGCCCCTGTGGGGGTTTCTATAGTAGGGAAGATTAACAGAAATACCTTTTCTCCTGGGATGAATTTTAAGAGAAACGATTTTTGTAATCTGCTCAAGAAGATGTCCAATTCATTTTTGGCAGCTGTTGTTAAGTTTCTCGTGCTATCTAAAGCAGGGTCACCCTCCAAAGTTTTAAACAGATTAGACAACTCTGCATTCAGGATTCCTAGAGCAGGGCAGAGCCAATTTACTTCACCTAAAAGTCCCTGAATATCATTAAGCATTCTGAGGTTTTCTTTTTTGATAGAAATTTTTTGTGGACGTATTGACGTCCAGTTCAAAATAAAACCCAAATATTGATATGGTGGTATTGTCTGTATTTTTTCTAAAGCTATTTTCAGTCTTGATGTTTGTAAACAGTCAATAACATAAGAGTATAGTCCTGTAAATCTGTTTCATTGTTCATTGTGAGCAAGATATCATCTGTATAATGAAATATCATGGCTTGAGAAAATTTTTCACGAGCAGGGCTCAAAACCTTATCTACAAAAAACTGGCACATTGTTGGGGAATTCAGCATGTCTTGGGAGATAACAGTCCATTGGAAATGTCTGCAGGGATGGGTATTATTGAGAGAAGGAACTGAGAATGCAAAACATTTTTTATCATCTTGTGGTAGATAGGAATATGGTAGAAGCAGTCTTTCAGATCAATTATAATTAGTGGCCATTCCTTTGGAATAACTACAGGTGATGGTAAACCAGTCTGCAATTTGCCCATAAGTACCATGAATAAATTTTTAACTCTAAGATCCATCAAAAGTCTCCATTTTCCAGATTTCTTTTTTATAGTGAATATAGGTCAATTCCATTGAGAAAAAGATGTTTCAATATGTCCTAAACTTAGCTGTTCCTCCACTAATTCTGTCAGCACCTTTAATTTATCAGTTATAAGGGGCCACTGACCTGTCCAAATTGGTTTGTCAGATTTCCATTTTATTTTTATTGGTGCTGGTGTTTTTATGGTAGTGGCCTCTACTAAAAATTTTGGGTTTTTAAATCAAAAAAGGTTCAGGCTCTTCTGGAGCTAATGGGATGTGGAATTCTGCTTTCCACTGTTTGTGTAGGTCACGGCCCCACAGGGATGGTGAAAATGGGCCCACGTGAGGTCTGATTATCGCGTTTTGATTTTCTGGGCCGTAAAATATCATAGTCCTCGTACTCAACAGACAGGAGCTCAGGCCTCCTATTCCTTCTAGCGAATATGGGATATCCTGAAGAGACCAATGTTCTGGCCATTTTTTATCAGAAATTACGGTAAACTGAGCACCCATATCTATCATGCCATCAAAGGGTTGCCCTTCCAAGTGAAGTTTGATCATTAGGTGTTCATCTTTAAATTTAGTAACCAGAGCCATGATTGGATTTTGAGCAGCAACCGGATCTGTGCTTTCAAAACCTCCAATTCTAGTCTTATTTGAAGTCCCAAATTTGACATAAGGCACTATTACTATCTGGGCAATCGCTTCTCCTTTTTTAAAGGTCCATGTAACTGGTATGGTAATAACTACAATGATTTCTCCCATAGAATCTGAGTCAATGACACGAGTGGTTACTGATATACCCTTTATGTTGAGGGAACTTCTGCCAAGAATCAAACCCATAGTATCTGGGGGTTGCGGGCCCACAATGTCAGTTTCTAACATGTAAGGGCATGCTCCTGGGTAAATTGTAATGTCCTCTGGGCATAATATGTCTAATCCGTCACTCCCTGATGTGGAGTGAATTAATTCCCTTATCGTGATGAATTTTCTTAGGCTGGGCTTGGAAGGATTATTGTCTATGAACTTTGCCCCTGATTTGGAAGGGCCTGGGGGGAGCTCTTGGGGGGAGGCCCTGTGGGCGTTTCCCTGCATCTTGTATGTGTACCCTTGAGGAGCTGAATTTATAAGGAAACGGCAATTTCTTTATATGCCCCTGTTTTCCACAATGGTAGCTGGCGATTTGCCTCCTGGGGATTGTGTTGAAACCTCTACTTAGGTTATTATCAATGAGGTTTCCAGATCTGCAATCTTTCGCCCAGTGGCGACCCTTTTTTCATTTTGGGCAAAGACCTGGTTTATGGAAAGTGCCCTGCCCCTGAGGGGAGTAAGGCATCATTCCCTTGGTAACTGGGAAGGTTTATACCGAGTCTTCGTGGGGTGGGGGTTGGGGTTCCCCATAGACATTCTGACAGGCAAAAAGAGAATCATTCACATCTGCTTTTTCATTTAATGTATTCAATACTAATCTACAGGCCGAATTAGCATTATGATAAGCCAAAGATTTTCTAGGAAGTTTTTCATCTCCTCATCTTCAACTTGTAATTTCAGAGCATCTTTAATCTTACCTATGAACTCTGTATATCACTCATAAGGGTCTTGGGTAATTTTTAAAAAGTTTCCTCTACCAATGCTGTTAGAATCAATTTTTTCCCATGATAACAATGCAATATCTCTAATTAAATTTAAGATTTCTTTAGGTAAAGCTTCTTGTGTCTGAATATTTGAAAATTGATTTTCTGCCATCATACGATAAAGTAACACCTGTCACTTGTTTTTTCGTACCATTTGGGCTATATAATTTGGCTTTTACGCCTTCTGAATAGTACATTTCCCATTCAGTTCACTGTTTAGACGACAGGCATATTTCAGCGATTCTTTTAAAATCATACAAAGTCCAAGATGAGTTATGACTGCAAAGTCTTAGTAATTCCACACTGTATGGTGATTTTGGACCATACTCTTTACATGCTTTGTTAAACCAATGTAATTCTTCCATCTGATAGGATACATAGTTAGAAACATTTACCCTGTGTAAAGGGAATGAGGCCAGATTAGCAAAATTACTCTGAATAGAGCTTTGCGTTCGTGCGTGTGGTTCATCATCTGAATCTGCACTATTGTGCAATTCAATTTTGTGAATAGAACGAGGCCTCACTTCTGGAGTTAGCATCGGAGGTTGATCATTGTCTGAGTCACTACTGTCATGCGATTCACTAGAATCAGGCTTAACTTTCCAAGTTGTTTTTCTTCCAGTAAACATTTTTGTATTGTTGATGGTGGGGCTGGATTCTTCAGCCCGCACCTTGGTCTGAATTTTCATCAGAAAAATTTCCTTATTATCCATACTGGTTTTAGCCTCACCATTTCTACACTTTCTATTTTCTAAATACCAGCCAATACCTATGCTCACAGTAACAATGTTAGCCAAGACAGAAATTCCACAAACTATGATGGCTGGAGTCAATGCAATTTTTATTTGAAATATAGACCACAACCATCCAACTGCTGTGATTGTCATTAGATCAAAACCAATTAGTTTAAAACAAAATGGAATAATCCACTTGTATGATAGAGAACCAATGTGTAAGCAAAAAGGTGGCAGAATCCACATGACTAACCACAGAAACCATTTAATGGTCAGCAGAGAAAATTTCCAATGAAGTATTTCACTTACAGTTATTGAGGGTCCAGGTTCAGGTCCCTGTTCATGTGCTTTTATGTTGCAAGTCAGCCCTGAAGAGGTTGACTGATGGAGGGGTGGAGGATGAGGTCTTTCCCCTCCAGCTTGGAGCACGCATCTGCCACACTGTCCAGCCGACGGTTCTGAGATGAAACGGCGGGTAAATAGCTCGCAGACAGTCAGGCTTGTGAAAATATTAGCTTTATTCAGTGGACAAGACTGAAGTCCAAAGCCTCAGCATCAGTTCTAGCCAAAAAGTCCCACCTTCCACAGACCCTTGTTTTTATCCCCCAGAATCAGGTACACCCAATGGTGACATCAGATACCACCCAATGGTGGAAGCAAAATCAGGTACTACCTAGGGTGGGGGCAGAATGCCAGGTCACACCCTAGGGTAGGGCACAATCACTGATCAGGGTAGGATCAGTAACATAATAATCCCATAAAATGTTTATATACACAACACTGTAGAAATATCAAAATTCTAAATCTTATTATTCCTATTAGCCAGAAAAGTAACCTTGGTAAGTACATTTAACTTCTTAGAATCTATATATGTTTTTCTGTAAAATATGATGAGATAGAATTTAAAGAAAAAATTTAAAGAAAACACTGTAAGAACTAGCATATAATCAAGTTTTAGGAATACAAACATTGATGCTAATGCTGATAATAATATCAGACCCTTAGAACTCAGGTCTTTATTTAAATATTTCAAGAATTTTTAACTGAGGAACCACAATTTTTTAAGATTATTTAAAGTGAGTTTTAGGTATAAAATGGTCCAACATCGATCCCACCCTCAGTGTCAGCTTCCCTACACAAATGTTTTCAGGTTCATTTTCAACCCCAGTCATGAAAATGAACCCATCCAACAAGTCCAACTTTCAATCCCAGACTTTAACAAGCATATTGTTTATATGTATATATATGACTAACTTTCAGTACCATCATAAACTACTATACATATTACATACATAAATACATATAAATATATATATATACATATAGCATATATACATATATGTACTATATATACATATATAATAGTTTATGATGTTGTGAAAAGTAGAAATTCATGCAGAAAATATTTTAGCACTGTTATCCCCTCTTCCATTGCCCACTTCCCTCCACCATTGCCCCAATGTCTCTCTCAGACCCTTCTCTTTATAGCTGGCATCCTACTGAAGACCTCTTTACAGTTTTTTTTGCTTTGGAGTGCTTGTTATTTACCTACTTTGTTTTTTGATGTCATCTGTGAAATAAATTATGCTGTATTTGACTCTCTCCTTTTGACTAACAGCTCCATATCCCTCCATTTAGCAGCAAACTGCATCATTTTATCTTTTCATACAGTCTAGTAGTTGTGTATATATATCATAGTTTCTTTATCCAGTCATCAATTCTTGGACACTTAGATTGTTAGCATATTTTGGCAATAGAAATAGTAGTATAATGAACATGTAAATTAAATGGGTTTTCTGAAAAGATTTTGGAACCCTTGTAGGCCAACATTGGGATTACTGTTTATATGGAAGCTTACTTTTTGGATTTTTTGGCTTATCCATTTAGTTTACAATAAAGAGTTGGGGGAGGGCAGAGAGATAGCACAGCAGTAGGGCATAGCCGATTCAGGACTGACTGTGGTTCGAATCCCAAAATCCCATATGGTCCCTTGTGCCTGTCAGGAGCGATTTCTGAGCACAGAGCCAGGAGTAACTCATTTTGTTCTAAACAAAATGAAACAAAACAAAATAAAAACAAAAACAAGCAAAAACAAAAGAAAATTGGTCCTGTTGACATTTCTACTAACAGTGATGTTGGATTCCTTTCCCCCCACATCTTCTCAAGATAGGTTGTGCTTTGTGATGTCTTTGTGATGTGTGTCAGTGTGCCTGATATGAGATGATATCTCATTGTTGTTTGATTCACATTTTTCTGATAATAAGCATGTACAATATTTTTCATATACTTATGGCCACCTATTTGCTGACTGTGTAGAAGTTTCTGTCCATATTTCCTCTGTTCACATTTTTTTTTTTGGGGGGAGCACACCCGTTTGAAGTTCAGGGGTTACTTCTGGCTCTGCGCTCAGAAATCGCTCCTGGCTTGGGGGACCATATGGAATGCCAAAGATCGAATCATGGTCCATCGTAGGTCAGCCATGTGCAAGGCAAATGCCCTACCGCTGCGCCACCACACTAGACCCTATATGTTTTTTTTTAATATAAATTTTTGCCAGGGCTCATATCTGATGAGTCATGAACAAATATTTTCTCTCAGACTATGAGATCTCTTTAAGTATGCTACTCATTTAATTTGCATGCAGGAACATCTTCATTTGGTGTAGTCTTTTTTTCTTTATCTTTGCTTCTATTTGCATGATCAATGACATTGAATCATTGAAAACACCTCTTGCTTCTATATAATGAAGTGTTCTAAGTTTCCCTAGATATAATAGATTTAGGTCTGATGTCAAACACAGCTCATTAATTTTTCTGCACTTGGTGTTTTTCTTCCATAGCCTCAACAAACCCTGCCTTATGATTAAAAAACAGCAAAAACAAGATATAGAAATACTTTTAAACAAGAAAAAAGATTTATTCTAGTTGTGGGGAAATAAAATACATAACTTAATATTCTAGAGCACAATTATCTGGAAGTTTATGTACAGTGACTCGTGACAGATATAAATGCATTATTTGCTCAAATTGCCAACTTATACCGTAGTGTAAAATAACTCAACTTTATCTCCCAAAAATAATTAAATAGGTCATAATCTAAAAAAGTAAATAAAATACAAACTTAACTTATTTTAAAAGTTATCAGTGCATCGCTATGCATTTTTTTTATAAACTGCAACTTTGTTTGATGTTTAATTTAATCTTTACTAACAAATCAAATTCATGCCATAATTTGAATTTGGGAAGACTAACTTTGAACAAATGAAGAAATCCAAAGTTTATGCATGATAAACAACTGATTATTTTAATATTAAGTCTCTGCTATTATTTTCAAAATTGAATTAATTTTACCACATAGGTGCATAATTCTTTAGTAATCTAATGGAGAAATGTTCACCATTCCTCATTTTCTAAAAGATTAGTAATATGTCTTGTATATCATATTGAAAAAGAGATTCAATTAGTTATTGCTTCTGTACTTTGAATGAATTGCATGTAATTTTTTTCTCCCAAGCAGAGAAAGGAGCCTGAAATTTGTTGCATTTATATAGTTATAAATAAAATTGGTAATATTAAGCTTCAATCATATAATTAAGTTTTAATTGGTATAAATAATTTTTAAACAAATTTGAAAAAATTTTTGTAAGGCACAAAAAGTATGTTTTAAGAGTATCGTTTTCAGAAGTTCTAATGATGGTAATTTGGCATATGAAATGTGTCATTCTCAGAAATTCAAGGTATGTCATAATAAATTACTGTGTTTTTAAAATATGTTATTTATTTTCTGATATATTTCTTTTTACTGTAGAAAATTGTGTTTGCCTATAAAACTGGGGAACATTTCTATGTTAATTCAGGTTAAGTGTGTCAGGTAGACCCTGACTTTTCACAAGTATTTGTAATGGTAAATATTTATTTGAATTATATTACTGAAAAATTGTTTTATAGATCTTGATACAACTCAGTTATAATAATGACTTTATATTTCAGAAAATAACATTTTTCCTTTAAAATGCTCCATAAAGTAATTATAAATTCAGCATGTGTTTGCCTAATACTGGGTGTATAACTAAACACATTTCCAATGTCTGAAGACACAGAAGTAGAAAAAAATAGACAAAAACTTGTCTTTTAGCACTAAACATTCTGGTGTCAATGAGAGAAAATAACATTCTATCTAAGGAAAAGCTTAATGAAGACACATAATTCAGCCTAAAGAGATAAATTGGAAATTCCATCAGTTAAACAATGTTAAATTAATCACGGACAAATCAAGAAATTCTATTTTACAAATAGGAAATTATAATGAAAAATCCAAAGTGTTGGTGAGGTTTCTTAATTGTTTGGTTTTATTTTGGGTCATACCTAACAGCGCTCAGGGGTTACTCCTGACTCTGCACTCAGAAATCGCTTCTGACAGGCACGGGGGGGGGGGGGGAACCATATGGAATGCTGGGGATTGAACCACTGTCCCTGCTGGGTCGGCTGCTTGCAAGGCAAATGCTCTACCACTGTGCTATCTCTCCGGCCCCAAGATTTTAAAAACCTTTTATAGAATTTTTTGACAACTACAAAACCAAACACAAAGCACAGGATGGTAAATTTTACCTCATTAGACCATGTAATCATTAATCCTATCTGCTAAGCAATAAAAGAAAAAGAAAAATGGAAAGATCACTAATATTTGAAACCCTTCTGAAAATAAGTTGATATCAAATCACAAAAATGTCAATAAGAAAAACTCAAATCTAACTCATAAATAACTAATAAACTAATTATATGAACTATAATTAATTATATAAACTACTTTCCAACTCTCACAATAAACACTTGCTCATCATTCAAAAAATTAACTTTGACCTAGAGTGGGAAAAGCACAAATTTTAAAGCATTTTGTAAAAGATTTCATAGCTGCTGTCTTGAAGTAATCATATATGTACTGACTGAGGTAAGAAGAGATGCCGGAGAGGTGGCGCTAGAGGTAAGGTGTCTGCCGTCAATTCCCGGAGTCCCATATGGTCCCCCCAAGCCAGGGGCGATTTCTGAGCGCTTAGCCAGGAGTAACCCCTTAGCATCAAACGGGTGTGGCCCCAAAAAGCAAAGCAAACAAACAAACAAAGAAGAGATGCCACAACTTTAGTGAATGAAGTTGAGAGAGAACTGGATTCTAGACAGTCTTTTCAACAAATGGTATTGGAACAATTGGATAACTTACGTGTAAGTAATTAAAGATCGATCCTTATTTTATACATTACACAAAAGATACTTCCAACTCGATTAAAGACCTTAATATCTGACCCCAATCCATAAAATTTATTGAGGAAAACATAGGCAGAACACGCCAAGGCTTAAACCTCAAAGAAGTCTTTGATAATAGGCATCAATGGCAAGTCTTTTGTATCAACTCTGAATATATGGGACTATACAAACTAAAATGTTTCTGTATATCAAAAGAAACCTGGGATAAAATTAAAAGATAGCTAACTAGATGGGAGAAAAATTGTATCCAACATATCAGATAAAAGTATGATATCTGGTATATGCAACGTACTCACAAAATTAATTCCACAAAACCTAAAAACCCATGAAAAATGGCGAGAGGAAATAAATAGACATTCCTCTGACAAAGATCAATAGATGGCCACCAAACACATAAAAAATACTCATCATCACTTATCATCAGGGAAATTCAAGTCAAGATAACAATAAAATATCATCTTACTGGTGGATGGCACATATCAAAAATACTGAGAACAATTTCTGTTGGGTGGAGTGTGGTGAGTAAGAAACTCTCACCCACTGCTTATGGGAATGCTGCCTGGTCCAAACTCTATAAAAACAGTATGGAAGGTTTTCAGTAAACTCAAAATTGAGCTGCTTTAAAACCCAGCAATTCCTCTTTTAGGTCTCTATCCCCAGGACTAAAAAACATTTATCCAAAGGATGTATGCAGAAGGCCATTCGTTGCAGCACTCAGTACAATAGCCAAGACTTAGAATCAAGCTAGATGTCCAACAGTAGACAAGTAGATCATGAAGATAGTCTACATATATACCAAGACCCCAGAGTTAGCGAGGAGAAGGAAAGAAGCTGAGTGAAAGAGAAGCACAAATATGAAAGGATGGGGGTCAAGGGTCAAGTGGTTTCAGGTGCATTTCTAATGTTAAAAAAAGAACATAATTAAATATCCAAGCCAAATGTAGCAACAATGGAATCAAGATACCCAAACTTTAGCTTTAACCCAAACTTTTATCTTATTTTAAAGTGGGCCCTTATACTGTCAAGCTGGGTCATGTAGGGTGGTATGGAATACACTTGGGGGACATTGGTGGAGAGAGGTGGACAGCGGTGATGGAATTGGCACTGATTCATTGTATGTCTAAAACCCAGCTATGAGGGACTTCATAAATCATAATCCTTTCAATAAAGTAATATGTAAAAATTAATAATATAAGAAACAGCTAATTTTATAATAAGAAACACATATGAATCCAAATAGCTTTAAATCCAGAAAATGCTCCTGATCTTAAAAATTACAAGGCTACAAGAGACGAGCACTTTTATATATGTTAGATGTCTGAGTCAGTGTCTGTATAAAAACAAGTGATATCTGGTAAAGGTCTTCCAAACCTATTTTATTTTCTTTTATTGAAGACTGGAGGGGCTTAATTGGGGTTGGGTGTGCTCTTTAGCCCCAGAAATTCTCAACCATTCAGTCTATAGTAGTTCAATAGGAGAAATCAGAGTGTGAATACTTCATCCTTGCATGTTGGGAATTCCTTGGGACATTCTTTGTGATGTTCAGGTAACCACATGATGTCAGGTTCTAACTGGGTTGGTTGCATGGAAAATATTTACATTAATCCCTACACTGATTCTTTATATGGTCCTACATGGGCATTTAATTCGGTACAGCATGAAATGTGAAAAAAAAAATCATCTTGAAACATAGAAAAAGCATACCAACTATAAGTATATTCACCCCTGATTGTAACATCCTAAGAGATTTTAATAACGTTCTTGGCACATTATTTAACATCTAATAGTTTTACAAAGAACTTTTTTAAAATCAGAAATCAAAATATAAAGGAAGTAGAAGAATAAATTAAATGTTAGAAGGAGAAATTTTTTTAAATTGGTTTTTGCATTAAACCTCTTACATTTTCTTCACAAATTAGAGATGCACTCATTTGGGGGATGATAATAAAATTTATAAGGAAAAAAATAAGACCCAGCCAAGAAATTACACTTTGAAAAGTAATTACCAGTAAAAAAAGATCATAGCGGTCCCCTTGAGCTAATTTTGTGGATTACTCCTGAGAATGTAGCTGTGCATTATAGAAGTCTTTCTAAAAAGAATAATGAGGGAAATCTCTTTGTAGGAATTTATCTATTTTTCTTATTTAAATTGGAAAGTCTCTAGAAAAAATTCAAGTAGCTTCCACTTCAGACAGGCTCTAGAAATTAGAAAAAAACTAGAGGTGTATGTTAGGTAGGATAAATGATGACTTATTGTGATTATTTTTTAAAATCCCTGAAGTTTGAATATATATTAAAAAAACTGGAGTTTTAATATATATTAAATTAATTATATAATTATATAATATAATTAAATAAATATATTATATTCTATATTATAAATGTATATTATATATTATATGTATGTATTATATGTGAATATATAATTAAATAATTAAAGTAATATATCTGAGTATTATGTTGGGTTCTGAATTTTTGGATTTTTTATAACCTAATTCTTTAATTGAATCACCATGAGTTTCAGAGTTACAAAGTTATTCAGTATTGAGGTTCAGTCATACAGCATACAACAGCCTTCATCAGTGCATATTTGGGACTAGTTGATCCTTCCCAATTTCCCTCCCCTTCTCCTTTGCCCTCTCCCCTGCTTCTTTCTCTCTTTCTTTTTCATCCTGCGTTCCTTCCTTCCTTTTCTTCTTTCTTTCTTCCTTTCTTTTTCCCTTCCTTCCTTCAATCCTTTCCTTTTCCTTCCTTCCTTTCTTTTTCTTCCTTCCATCCTTTCCTTTTCCTTTCTTCCTTTTTCTTTTTCTCTTTTCTTTCTTCTTCCTTCCTTTCTTTCTTTCATGTTCCTTCATTTCTTTTTCTTTCATTCTTTCCCTTTCTTTTTTCCTTTTTATTTCTTCTTTCTTTTTCCTTGTTTCTTCCTTCCTTTCTTTCCCTTACTTCTTCCTATCTTTTGTTCTTTTTCTTTCTTTCTTTCTTTCTTTCTTTCTTTCTTTCTTTCTTTCTTTTCTTTCTTTCTTTTTTTTTCTTTTTTTTTCTTTCTTCTTTCTTCTTTCTTTCTTCTTTCTTTCTTTTTTTTTTTTCTTTCTTTCTTCTTTCTTTTTTTTCTCTTCCTTCCTTCACTCCTTTCCTTTTCCTTCCTTCATTCTTTTTTTTCTTTCTTTTCTTTCTCTTTCTTCTTCATTCCTTCTTTCATGTTCCTTCATTTCACTTTTTCTTTCACTCTTTCCCTTTCTTTTTTCCTTTTTTATTCCTTCTTTCTTTTTCCTTGTTTCTTCCTTTCTTTTCCTTTCTTCTTCCTATCTTTTGTTCTTTTCTTTCTTTCTTTCTTTCTTCTTTCTTTCTCTTTCTTTCTTTCTTTCTTTCTTTTTCTTTCTTCCTTCCTTCCTTCCTTCCTTTTTTCCTTCCTTCCTTCCTTCCTTCCTTCCTTCCTTCCTTCCTTTCTTTCTTTCTTTTTTTCTTTCTTTCTCTTCTTTCTATCTTTTTCTCTGTTTCTTTTTATCTTTTTCAGGTACTGTGGCATGCAATATAGTTGCTGATGGGGTATCATATCACTTTATCACTTTATATCAGTTTAACTCCTTTCAGCAATCATTTCTTGTCCAGTGTGATTATTTTCAACTATCATTGTCATAATGATCCCTATGTATTCTAAATGTTCTCCTCTTCTATTTGTGGCAACCATCCTACCATGTACTGGTGTACATGTCCCCCTGGCTCTCATCTTTTCTATTCTTGGTTACTAATACCATACTATCTTAAAAATATTTTCTAAATTTTCTGCATTTAAGTAGCTCAATTATCCTTCAAATTTAATTGAATTTGCCCCTGCAGAATATTAGGATTATGCCACAAAGTGAAAACATTGCTGCCTCTTCACTGATTATTCTGTAGCACACCAAAAAGAATCCTTCTTCATTTAGAAATAACCAATACCACTTATACCACAAAACACTTTCAATATGTCCAAGAATGAATGTAATTTTAAACTGAAATATTGACTAGGTGAAGAATTTAACTTAGAATGAAATAAATGAATAAGTATAAATTTTTATGTAGTGTGCCACTTTACTTAAATCAAGATTTCTAAGTAAATATTTAGGACTATAAGTTAATTAACAGAAATCTTAGAAATAAATTTAATATTTTCTTCATATATAGAGAGAACTTCTGATGTTAATAAAAGTAAGCTCTACAAGTAAATCTTATTTTTATGCGTTAAAAACTGAGTTAACAGTAATATATCTAAAATGATTTTATAATTTTTAAAGCTTTTAAAACATTATTAACTCTTTTGTTTGTTTTTGGGACACACCCGGTGACGCTCAGGGATTACTCCTGGCTATGTACTCAGAAATCGCTCCTGGCTTGGAGGACCATATAGATCGAACTGTGGTTTGTCCTAGGTCAGCTGTGTGCAAGGCAAATGCCCTATGACTGTGCCACCTCTCCAGCTCCTAAAATGTTATTAATATTACAGTTATAAAAGAAGATATTTTAAATTGTTTTGGGAATGTATATACTAAGAATAGAAAGGAAAACAGTTCAACTTACTTGTTTGCTTGTTTTGGGATCATACCCCGTATTTATTGCTCAGGGCCTGCTCTGTGGTTATGGATCACTCCTGGCTGGTTTGTGGGGATCATAAGTGATACTAGGGGTGAAAGTCGATTGGGTCAGGTGCAAGGCAAACACCCTATTAACTGCACTACCACTCCAGCCAAAAAGGCTGTTGAAACCCTTCTGCCACTCATTATTCTCAAATTAATAGATATGGATTAAGCACTGAAAAGTTACTCCCTGAAAAATTCAAATTTCTCTAGCAACTTAACATACAGAGTACTCCACGGCAAATATTTCACTGAGGGCATAGTTTTCTATACTGGATTCAAACAAGTGACTCCTGCTCAAATAGTTTATCTAAAGATACATTATAAGAAACTTATTCCTTGTACAGGAATTTTTCCTGTACTGTTTATAAAGGTATCACAGAGTGATGTGCTTGAAACAAATTGTTTCAGTTGGAATGAGCTTTGCCAAAGAAAACACACAGGCAGCTGTTTGCTTAGTGCATAATTTTTTTCTGTTAAATATGGCTGCACCTGTGTAAACACAAACTTTATTTCCAAGAAGTGCTCCTGCAGCTGCAAAGATTTTTAAATATAACCAGAACAGCTATTTTTTATTATACTATGCAATGTGTGTGTAAGTTTTGGTCAGTTGTCAGTTTCAAAAAAAATCACATAAGGCTCATTTATTTTAATATTGATATTTTATAGTATTTTCCCAAAGCATTAATATAAGGCTGACTTTATTTCCTATTTAGACTTTATAGTGACTGGTTAGAAATGTTAAAATTAATCAGGAAACAACATTCCAGTCATGGAAAGGACTTTAGGAAGAGGCATTAAGACACTTGTTCATTATTTCATTCTATGTTTGATTTGACTTTCTTTGTGAAAGTACACTCAAGAAACATAACCATCATATACATGACTTATTGAGGAAAACATTATTACACTTTCAAAAAATATTTACTATTCCTTCTGGAGTCAACCCTAATTACCTAACAGAATTGTAAACACAAGATGAGACAACAGAAGAAAGAACATCCTTCCCTCATAGCACTGATGAAGCTCCCCAGAATGTCCTAAAACATGACTTACAAAAAATATGTTAAGAGAGTAGCAAATAATTCTTTCAGTTTTGCCATATTTTCTTATTAAAATCAAGTGCTGTACATATTTTAACCGATAAAATTACTTTATATAGTTTAAAATTTTCACTTAGTAAACACACTTAAAGAGATGAAGCCATGTCTTCTAAATCTTTAAATCAATCAACCGATTTTTACATACAATGATTTTTATATGGAAAGAATCAAAGTGTCAATTTTCTTTAAAATTATTTTTTGAAACCATGGTGATCTACAAAGTCCTTTCTAGTTGGATTTCAGATAGAACCAGTATCACCTTCCTTCCACCAATGATCCCAGAGTGTGCCCTACACCACCACCCTTTGACCTCTGGCCTGCTACTGCTACTGCTACTCATTTAAGTTTAGATTGTTAAAGTTTAAGTCTTCTGATTCTCTTGTCTTTGACTCTGGTGTGGATATTTTTTCTCCACTATTTTTCTTCACTAATGCACCTGAGACCGTCCAAGTGTTAACTTAAGGATCACATTTTTTTTTTTTTTTTACTAATCGCATGCTTTGAGCTTGAGGCAGACATTTAGCTTCCATGGGCATTTAAGGATAGTCTTAACTATATCTTGACTATATCTTAACTATATATCTTGAGAATAAACTACCTTTGTACAACTCAGTGAAATCAGGACTACTGTTCACAACAACTTCAGGAGATATTATATATTAGTACCTTTAGTGGAAGAGTGCCCAGGTGAGAGAACATTGCATGAGTAACTACCTACCTAGTGTGGTCTTTGAAGAGTTGCCAACCCCACAAAGGCAGATGCTTAGCTGCACCCCAGATTCTACCACTTTAATTTTAGGGTAGTAGGGTTTTCATGCTGAGGTGAAGATATGCCACTCTCAGGAAAATAACTCAGTCACTATGTCCACTAGGTTTTGATGGACTTTTAGTCTTTCATGACTGAAAACAATTTCTGTAAAAGATGAATAAGTTAACCAAATACTATAAAAAAGGATGGAGAGGAATTGAAGGGAGTGGGATCAAAAGAGAATGGAAATGGGGAAGGGAATTTCTGTCCTGAGTTGGATAGTTCCATTTTAAATTGAGCCATGAATTGTTTTTATGTTTGGACCTAGTTAACTCTAAAACTTAGGGTTCAGTTGTACAGATAACTTTTCAGAACACTTACTGGGTTAAAGTATTCTAAAATGTAATCATTGGATTGGGGTATCTCCCTGACAGCCTTCTTTAAGGTTCTTGGAGGAGTATGTTCTAAGCATCCTTACAGAGGTCTTCAAGATCAAAACTATTTCTATAATAATATGAATATATTTGATTTTTTATTCATTATCTTGTGATCCTACAGAGGAATTCTGAAAAGTGTGTAATGACATTTAAAAGTAAAACACTAATAAAATAATACATGAATGTTTTAGATGATGCAAACCAACAATTTCAAAATACCCACGTGGAATGTCACCAAGTCATCTATGTATTTAATTCAGTCAGGTGGTGGCAGGGGCCTGATACTGTAATTTCGGAAAAAATAAAATTTAAGATGAAATAGTTCTGCAGTAGCCCAAAGGCATGAAGACTGTATCCCTTTAAAATCCACATGCTGGGGCTGGAGAGATAGCACAGTGGTAGGGCATTTGCCTTGCATACTGCTGATCAGGGAGGGACCCGGTTTGATTCCTGGTACCCATATAGGCCCCCAGCCTGTCAGAGGCAATTTCTGAGTGCAGAGTCAGGAGGAACTCCTGAGCACTGCTGGGTATGGCCCAACAACCAACCAACCAATTAATCAATAAATCAATAAAGTTTTAAACATTTAAAAAATATATAATGCACATCCTGAGTCCTATGAAGAGGAGAAATTGAGGTACTACCTAAAGACGGAAATTGAAAACCCCCATCCAGAAAAGCAGCAGCTACAGAGAAATGTAAAGACTAAAATAAAATTTGGAAAATATCATCAACAATGCAAAATTTTCCTTTTGACAAAACCCTGATTGACTCTTTTTTAAATATAATTTTTATTTTAATCATAGTGGCTTACATATCATTCACAGTAATATTCCAGATACATATTAACATTGAATCAGGAGAATTCCCATCACTGAATTGTCCTCCCTCCACCTCCGTTCCCATCATGCCTCCCATATCTTCCACCCTCTCACCCCAGGGGCTGCTAGAGTGAGTAGACCCCTCTGTGTCTAGTTTATTACTTAGTGATCTTATAACTGTTTGGTCTTGGTACCTCCATTACTTCTCCCTCTGATTGGGAGGCAGGACAAGATAGTTCAAGTTATGTGGTTTTGTTTGAGGAAGAAAAAAAGTAATAAAATGGGGTAAAAATCAACTACGCTGACAATTGGCAGAGTCCTTCTAGAGGCTCTCATCCTTGGTTTGAGAGACGAAGAGGAAAAAAGAAGGTAACACACCACAACAGTTCAAAAAGAAGTATCAAATAAGATATCCAGTGAGCATTGCAGCAATAAAGAATAAAACCCTGATTGACTTTTATGTCTGCAAAGCAGTCTGGGACAAAACCATCTGGAAGAGTTGTATATAACCTCCTAAAAGTCATTAGGGTCTCAGACCCAGAATGCCTGTGCTAATGTGAGGACAGACGCTGAAACAAGCCATTCCTCACTACAACCTGAGTCCCCAGCTCCTCAAAATCTGGGATGTCAGAGATCACCTCCCACATGCAAAAAAAAGTAAATTCCAGGTGCATCTTGACAACTGTCTTTGGGGATTGATGGAACCATGATGGTGCAAAGAAGAAATGTTGACCAGAAATTATCAAGAGTTTAATCTAATTCTAACCTCTACATTCCAACTTTAAGTTTGTTGAGTTCCCTCTTTATGGATTCAAGCTTTGTGTTAACCTGTGAAGACTTCTGGAATTATTCACTCAAAGTTAGAACAACAAAAGAAGCTGAGGGTCTTTGCCCACATGACTTAGATGAATGGTAGTAAAATCTGCCAAATAAAATGTTTTTGTAGTCCTAGAATTCATTCTTTTAATTTGAGCATATTCTATGTATTTATTATGTTATTTCTTTGTAAGTAGAACTCACAACTTCATTTTCAGGTCTAGAGATTGAACTCAATAATAAACCCCTGAAAAGTCAATGTGTTATTATCCCTAATTGATTACTGGATGACTCACACTTTTGGCTTTTTTGAATGGGAAGATCCACACTGACTATAAAGCAGAGAGGATGTTCTCTATAATTGGTTGGCTTCACTTCTTCACTTTAAAATCAGATTTCCCAATAGGGAAGCTTTCTAAGCCTGTATAGGGGTCAATAAAAACCTTCTATGATGAAAGCATACTCCATATGTTTAAGTGTTATACCCAACATCTTGCCTTGCGATGCTCACACTAGTTCCCGTGTTAGTCTTTTTTTTACATTGATTATAATCTACAAGTTGTCAAGGCACAAAAGTTATTCATGCTTTTATTCAATTTATTATTATTTTTATTATCCAATTTTAACTGTCTCTTTATTTCCAAATCCTCTTTTCTTTCTCCAGTGCTTTCTATTGCTTTTCAATTTCATGAACTGCTGCTTTACTCTGCTAAAAATTTTCCTTGTCTTCCTAAGGAATGATAAATTATAGTAAATTTTTATTATTATGCATTAAATATAGAAAGAAAATATTAGTGTTACAATTTACATTTAGTTTAATGTCTCACCTGTACAGGGCTTTGCATATTATTTCTAGTACCACATACAAAATAGAATTAGTATATATATATTTCAATGGCCTTAGTATACTTAATTTTAAAATGCATACCACTATAACTATTTTAATCTTATTGTCTATATTTTCTAGTATTTCAAAATTATTATTTCTTGAAATAATCATAAAAATCCAGTTCTATTCTGCCAAAAATTGAAACCTTCAGTTGGTAAGAAACTAACACTCAATATATGTAATTCTAATTTTTCAAGCTTTTAAAAAAGATGATGTAATCCTATCATTCAAAAATGATGGTACATATTTATCATTAAATGTTGTTGGGATTTTAAGATAAATTTTAAGAAAATCAAAATAAGATAATCATAAAAATGTCCAGATTCTTATAAGAGATAATATCTTGCTTTTTCACTTAGATTTACCATAGATATTTAACATAGATATTCACCCAGAGTCGTGTGTAGGTAGTCTCAAATTCTTTCACTCAACAATTATATGAAAAAATTTCTTCTCTTTCACTTAAAAGACCCTTAATCAAATATTTAGTATTAATTTTTATTTTCCTTTTTTGTTATTTTTGGTGTATTTTTTTAGTTAATGGTCTACATCCAATGTTTCTCCAGAATTACTTCTGTGTCTGGTTTAGGAATAGGTCCTGGTGTAGCTCAGAGAATCACATATGGTGTCTAGGGTCCAACTCTGATTGAGAGTAAGTAGTTTACCTGCGATGTAGGTAGCATAGCCCGTATTATTATTTCTCATTAGCCCATATTATTTATTTATCTCTGATGGTATTCATGTCATTAACCAAATGGCCCCTTAAATTTGTGCTCATATGAGGAGTATAGAAGAAGTGTAGAAGAGTATAGAAGTATAGAAGAGTATAAAAGTATTGTTGGAACAAGCATGGGTTTTATAAAACATTTATAATATGGATGTATTCTTCCTAACAATCCTTATTCATAAGAAATCACATAGTATCATAAAATTATATATAAAAATGTAGATACACACAATGCAATATTATGCAGCTATCAGAAGAGGTGAAGTCATAAAATTTTCTTACATATGGATATACTTGAAATCTATTATGCTGAGTGAAATACGTCAGAGGTAGAGACACAGAATAGTCTCACTCATCTATGGTTCTAAGAAGAGTAAAAGACATTATTGTAATAATGCCCAGAGGCACTAGAGATGAAGGCTGAAAGGACTGGCCTATGGTATGAAGTTCACCACAAAGAGTGGTGAGTGCAGTTAGAGAAATAACTACACTGACAATTATCATGACAATGTCAATGAGTGAGAGAAGTAGAATACCTGTCTCCAATATAGACAAAGGGGGGAGGGAGATGAGGGACATTGGTGGTGGGAACACTGCACTGGTAAGGAGGGGGCAAGGGGGTGTTCTTTTCATGACTGAAACCCAACTACAATCGTGTATGTAACCAAGGTGCTTAAATAAAGATATAAAAATGTAGTATGGCGAATAAAATGAGTCAGAGAGAGATAGACATGGAATAATCTCATTCATTTTGGTATATAAGAAAGAAAAAGATAGTATGCAAATAATATCCAGAGACAAAAGAGATGAAGGCAAGAAGGAGCAGTCCATGGTAGGAAGTTTACCACAAACAGTTGTGAGTGCAGTTAGAGTAGAGAAGGGCCCATTATAACACTAATAATTGGAATTGATCACTCTGAACATAAAGTGGGTGTTGAACAGAGATAAAGCAATATACAAAGTATCCCATTCATTAACAACAGTGCAAACCACAATGTTTGAAAAGAAAAAGAAGAGAGAAAGAGTGATAGAGAGCAAAAGGGAGAGAAAGAAAGGAGAGAAAGAAAAGGAGAGAGGGTGTGTATGTGTGTGTCTGTGTGTGTGTGTGTGTGAGAGAGAGAGAGAGAGAGAGAGAGAGAGAGAGAGAGAGAGAAAGAGAGAGAGAGACAGAGAGACAGAGAGACAGACAGAGAGACAGAGAGAGATGCCTGTCCCAGAGGCAGGCAGCAGGGAGGATGGGAAGGAAGCTGTGG
The DNA here is from genome assembly GCF_024139225.1 of Suncus etruscus. NCBI lineage: Eukaryota > Metazoa > Chordata > Mammalia > Eulipotyphla > Soricidae > Suncus > Suncus etruscus. The sequence goes on from NC_064857.1 coordinate 5,878,932, forward strand.
ATATTGGTGTTGGAAATATTCCTGGGTGAAGGGCGGTGTACATTGGAAGACTGAAAACTTAATCATTAACAACTTTGAAATCTCGTGTTTAACTAAAAGGAATAGAGTAGTATGGAATATCCAGTAGTGTTGGAATGTGTGGATTTAGGACAGGCTTTAAATATGAAAGTGTTCCTGATAACCTAGGCCTGATTTATTATAATAAAATACCTTGTAATATGACTCATAGATGCCAATGTCTGGCTGGTTTTGCCAATAGAGAAGAAAGTGCCTTTCCTAGGCTAGGGAATTTACTAAAAACCTGCATAATATTTAGCAGCAAAGCTAGAACTTAAATCAAATCCTCTAGTTCCTCAAACTGTACACTTCCAGAAGTAGAATAAAGAACACTTTGAGAACAATGTTAAAGTTTATTTGGAAAATAGATTTTATTTCTAGGTTGTTTTATCACCTATTGTCACCTATTATATTTTATATTATATTATCACCTATTGTATTTTCCCATTAAGTAACTTTTATTTCTCTTATATTTTAGAGAAAAGTTGGGATCTCTTTATTTCCCCCCAGTCTTTTTCTAAAATTTTTTATTAATAATTTTTATTTATTTATTTATTTTGGTTTTTCGGGCCACACCCATTTGATGCTCAGGGGTTACTCCTGGCTAAGCACTCAGAAATTGCCCCTGGCTTGGGGAGACCATATGGGATGCTGGGGGATGGAACTGTGGTCCTTCCTTGGCTAGCGCTTGCAAGGCAGACACCTTACCTCTAGCGCCACCTCTCTGGCCCCAATAATTTTTATTTTGACTGAAGTGGATTACAAATCTTTCACAGTAGTATTTCAGGTACATAGTGACATTGAATCAGAGGCATTTCCACCACCAATGTTGTCCTCCCTCCACCCCTGTTCCCAGCATGCAACGCATATTGCTCTCCTGAGCACAGTCATGAGCAACTCTTTTTTTTAAATAATATCTTTATTTAAGCACCATGTTTAGAAACATGATTATAGTTGGGTTTCAGTCATTGACTAGGAGGGAATCTCTTTAGATTACATTATAAGATGGTCATTACTGTCCTATAGTCAAATTTGGTGTTCATAATATTCTTGAAAGAATAAACAGGATACTTTAATCATGAAACATTTATATTTTATTTATCTATTAAAATTGAAATTATCCTTCACCATGAGTCTGGCTCAAAGTCTGCTTTGTTTCTGTTTATCTGTATTGTGTTGCTGTGTTTTTTATTGATTATATGTCCTGCCTACTATAAACAAGTTTAATAACAATTATATAATTGAAAGAAACAGGCCCATGATATTTGATATGTTTTGAATATAGGTGAATACTTTTGCCGGTTGTAAGAAATTGGATAAAACTTGGGAATTCAGATATCTTCAAATTTATTGTTAGCCTAATATGAGGTATAAAGGAGAGAGAGTACTGTTTTGACAGAGATGTGTCTTTTCCTCTCTCAAAGGCTATTTACAAACATCCCCAGTACTGAGAGAAGGATGTGGATTGTTATTTATTGAATTTCACATCTCTTATGATAGGCATTTTACAATGCTGGCTTATAATAGTATTAAGCACTAATAATGGTCTCATTGGGTAGCCTGCTTGTGGAATAAAATGGCTTTTAATGGATTCTCTTTTTTCTTTACAATAAATTTACTGGAAACTCAAGTTATAATAAATGCAGGCTCATTTCTTTTTATAGTTAAAAATACAAAGGTGTGTCCCTGAGCTCACATTTCAGAAGTTTTAAATGACTCTTTGTATCTGGTTTTTTATTGTGCTGTGAACATAACAGCAATTTAGGTTTCAATATATAAACTAGAGCCTGTTTTATGCATAAAATTATGAAACTAAATCTCCAAATATATTGTCCACCCTATGCATGATAATTAATTTTTTATTGATTAAAGACCCCAAATATAAAGCATTAGTTGATGATGTGTAACCAAATAATGTTAGATCATAAGAGCCATGACAATAAAATATTAAAGCAATTTCATATCAAGAAAAAGATAAAAATATACAACCACATACTCTTGATTCTTTCCTTCAATTTTTTTTCACATTAAAAATGTATTTGAGAGCTGCCAACTCGATTGTTTCTAATACAATGGTACTTTAATTTTGAGAAACTTCAAGGTTGCTGGAGTCCATTTGAGACCCTAGGAGTCCCCCCAAGTTTCTCTACTCAGCTGCTTCTAAGCCGATACAAGCTCATGATCCTTTCTTTAAAATATATTTAGAATTTTCATTAGAAAATGTGCTACAGTGTAACTCTGAGAGATAAACTCTGCTATAGTAGTAGTCTCTCCTTAAAAAAAAAAGAAATAAGTCACTTAATAAAGTCTAAATCATTCCTTAGGTTAGCTAATAGAAGCACCCGTGGTTATAAAATTAATCAGTCCCTGCTATTACAGCAAATTGGTGAAGATTGTATTGACACATCTTCATCTGCATGTCTCATCAGAGGTGTCCGCGCCATTTAGCTATGAAACCCTGGAGGCTTTCCTACGCACAGAATCTTATAACACTTCAATTAAGGGACACCAAGCTGCCAACCAGACAGCAGAGCATTTATTTCTTGATGACTCCTTAAGTTGTGCCACAGGCCTATCATTAAGAGAATATTTTTCACAGCAGGTTGCAAAGATCCTTGTGCCATTAAAAGGAATTGAAAAAGCATCAATTTGTTGTTTCCACCTAACACAGATATTTTTCATTGCCGGAGCAGCCATTAAAAACAATCTGTTTTATTGCATTCTGAAAAGATCACATGAAGTCACAGAAAGATTTATTTTATGGATGACATTAGGATTAGAACCACTGTGAAAATGTAGTATTTGAAATAAATATTTGGAAAAACAAAGTCTCAGATTTGCTTTGCTTTTCTAGACACCGAATTATTAGTCAAAATTTATTGTTGCTTCAGAATCAGAGCTTGAAAATGCTCCAGAAGAATGCTTTTGAGGGAGGAAGAATTTGGGGAGAGGTATGTTGGAGAAAAATGGCAGACCTTAAAATATGAAGGGGAAAATTTGAAAGGGGAAACTAGGACAGAATGCTTGGAAAATGTAATGGTCAGATGTTTCACTGAGGCAATTCTTGAGGACTTTATTTTGAAATGTGTGTTTGTGAGAACTTCAATCGATTGCTCTCCTGAAGTTTTCTTTTATCCATTTCTTTGTTGTTGCTATGACTTATGTTGCACTGGTTTTGAGAATCACACACACACATATACATACACACACAGCTATCAATCTTCAGATATTGCTCACTTTGTTGCACCACCAGGGATTTGGAGTGACAGAGAAGCAGGAACACGTGGGACATGTGAAACAGTGCCAGGCATCAAACATGTGACCTCTAAGGGCAAATATGCTGCTACTGAGCTTTCCTTGAAATCTGTATGGTAGAGTCGGAACCTCAGACTATTTTTTAGTTCCCTGAATAGGAAAGAATATTGAGTCATTGATTTATATTGGAACAGACTTGAATTTTAGATATGTATTAAAGATTGCAATTCAAAGGAGTAGCTTCTTTTAAAGCATAGCTTATCAGTTTGGGTTAGTAACAATTTGACAGTATGCATTATCTATCATTTAAATTAAAGGAAAATTTTCATAAAGTGGTAATCTTCCTATTCAGAAAAGCTTAGGTGGCTCTTATAGGTTATTTATATTATTATTATGGTTTTTTTTGTTGTTGTTGTTTTTGGACCACATCCAGTGGTGCTCCTGGCTCTGTGCTCAGAAATTGCACCTGGCTTGGGAGACCATATGGGACGCCAGGAATCAAATTGTGGTCTGTCCTAGATTAGCATGAGTAGGCAAATGACCTACCGCTGTGCCATCACTCCAGTCCCAGGTTATTTAAAGCAAATGTTTCAAAGAAAATAATCTCATGAATTACAGATAATATTATACAACATGTTAGCAGCACAATCTGATAAGAGAGAACTTCATTTTATTTTGAGGCCTGAGTGGCTGATTTTAGTTTGGAGTTACCACACTTGGAGTTTGCCATTTTAAAAATGGCTCCGTTGTGGGCTGAAGAGATAGTACAATAGGTAAAGTACTTACTTTGTAGATGAGTGTGACATGTGGTAGATCCCCGGTCATTTCAATTCCCCAGGAAGGTAGGGCCAGGAGTCAGCCCTTAGCATCCTTAGGTGTGGACCAAAATTAAAGCAAAAAAAAAAAAAAAAAAGACAAAAAAATTACCTCATTGAAAACTCCCAGGATATCAATAAGAAAATTCAGATCAAGCAATAAATAGAAATTGTAGTGAATACTGTTTGTTCTGTACTTAGATCACCTATCCAAGACTATAATACAAGTTACTCCTGATATCAGACTGGTAAGGATTAAATTAAATTAATTAATTATTACATTTATTTAATGCAACTGTTTATTACTTTTCTTAAAAGGATTTAATTCCTGTTACATATCTCCTGAAACTGAGCAGCTACTATCCAATGATTGGGTCATAGGAGAAAGCATGATGCTGGAACATGTAAAAGCCTTGTTCCCTTTCCGCAGAGCCAGAAAACTCTGAAGAGCCATCATAATTTCGGAATATACTCTGTAGAAGTTGAGAAGTTTGTATAGTGTGTAAGATTGGAGTTTATAACTTCTATCTGCCCGATCCTTTCTTCTTTACTCAGCAAAGTAAGATCCAAGGCACATACATACAATTTTGCATCTCATCTCTGTTCCTGAAGAAGCAATCTAAGATAATATTGCCTAATTTTTAACGTGTGGGCTTGTATTAACAGATGAAAGGAGCAAAATATAAAGAATTATGGAGGTATGCATACACCAAATTAAAAATGAAATTTCCTTATTCCATGTATAATACCCAAGATAATGAAAATTAAGTTTAAATAAAAGATCTCTTGGTTTTCTCTTTTTTTTATTCACATTTATACCATCTGCTTAATCTCTTAGTGTCAGTTTTTGCTCAGTTTCAATTCAGACACTTTTTTATGGAAAATAGGATTGTTTCTCAATACTCAGATGTTTGCTTTGCCAATGGCATTGAATGACTGAAGGTACATCCAAATTCGGCTTAATGAAGAACTGTGCCTATGTTCTTTTTCTCAGTATAATTTATGGGTTCCAGTTGTATATCTGAATTCAGTATTTTGTAAGTCACTGACCAACTTTTTCAGCACCTTTTGTTGAAGAAGATCTTTGTTGTTCCTTTGTTGAAAATTAATTAGCCAGACCTTCAGGCAAGCAATTCTATTAAACTGGTCTGAGTCTGTCCTTATTCTAGTATGACACTATTTTGATTACTATAGCTTCATAGTATAATTTCAAATTTAGGATGGAGAAGCTTCCCATCTTGTTCCCCTTTAGATTGCTGTGGTTATTCTGGGAGAGGTATTATCCAATACAAATTTCAACAGTATTTGACCTATGCTCTTAAAAGCCTATCATTAATATTTTTAGTTGAACTTCATTGAAATCTGTGTAAGGCTCTAGGCAGGCTTCAATATTGTTTTTTTTTCAATTCATGAACAGAGACATGTTTTATTTTCACATGTCCTCTATAATTTTACTTGTGATGTTTTAATTTTTTGTTAAACTGATTTCTAAGCATAGTGTTATGAAGCATAGTTGTGAATGGAGGCATGGAACTACATCAAACTAAGAAGCTTCTGTGCCTCAGAAGAAACAATGACTAGAATAACAGACAACTAACAGGCTAAAAAAAAGTATTTGCCGATCACTCGTTTTTCAAGAGTTAATAGCCAAGATATATAAGGTACGAGTAAACTTGACAAGAAAAAACAATCAATTTCATCAAAAATTGGGAGAAAAAGAGAAAACAGAAGCTTCCTCAAATAAATATATATGGCTAAAAGGCACATGAAAACATGCTCAGTATTACTCTTCATCAGGAAAATGCAACTCAAAACTCAGAGGAGTTTTGAAATGAAACATCACCCGAAACTAGGGAGACTGGCACTAATCGCAGAGATTTAAAGCAACGAATATTAGCACTGATGTGAAGAGGAGAAAAGAAACCACTCAGCTACAACTTAAGGGAATTTCAACTGGATGAGCCTTTTTGAAGATTATGAAAATTTTCCATGAACTAAGCCTTGATCTCATGGTATGATTCAGCAATTTCACTTCTAGGCATTTACATCCTGAGCCCCAAAACTCACTTTGGAAAACAAATTTGCACTCCTATATTAATATCAATACTATTCACAATAGCCAAAGTCTGGAACCTCTGCTTCCAAGAACATCTGACTGGATTAAAAAAAAAAAAACAAAAACTGTGGTACATAGACACAATGGAATACTACTCAGATGTAAGAAAAGATAAAATCATATAATTTTTGTTTATGTGGATGGATTTGGAGATGCTTAGTTGTGGTAGTCAGTAGAAGGACGAATACAAAATGATCTCCACCCTCTGTGGGCAGGAGAGCTCACCTCTGAAGAAGATCCTTCAGGGCAGAGAGGATCAAAGCTCAGGTCGCAGGGACCATAGAGAGAAGGTCCAGAATGTTTGCTGTGCTTCAGGTCACACAGCCGAAATCAGCTCCATATACTCAAAGCAAAGTTCCAAAATCACTTTACTCATGCCCTTGCAATTTCTAGTTCAGGCAATTTCTTTTCCTCAGTGGCATCCTCAGTAACTCCTCAGACCAAGGATATGTTTTTAATTTCCATTAGTGTCCATTGAGTACATACCATCAAGGAGTGAGGGCATTCTTTCAGTGCTGCATGGAGTCAGAGGTAGGCAGAGACAATTCCAAGATATACTTGGCCCATTAGGCCAACGGTGTGGGCCTAGCAGTTCAGTTTGGGGGTACAGCTTTGGGAGGCTGCTGGCCTAACCAAGATTGCTCTGTGGAGATAGGGTCTATACTTATCCATGCTTGGATATTCGTGTAGTGGTCAGGGTCATACTTAGAACTTACATACACAGGGCATGCACTCCACTTGTGTAAGCTATCTCCCTGGCCTCCATAACTCCAGGACACAATGATGCCCTTGGTAAATATGTAAATAAATGGATATGCCTTGATTTAAATTTTCCTGAAAGGCATTTAAAACAAGGACTAAAATGCAGGTCATTTATTTGAGTAATAGATTTTAGAAGCCAGGAAGAAGGGAAGAGATCAAGAACAATTAAATCTCAACAATTGACAATTTAGGCATCACCACTGAGAAAAATGTCTCAGTACCACTAGGTAATTATTTTTTCACCAGTAGTGAAAGCTCCTTCAAATTGTCCTCATAAAACTCTAGATTCAAGATGGGGTCATTTATCAACTAATTCTATCAGGAATTGGTTAATGGATTCCCAGTGGTACTAACTCCCTTCAACTTGTGCTAAAACTGGAAAGATCAGCAATTTGGGGAAAAGTCATGAGGGAGGAATTTGAGAGGAGAGATCAGCTGAATTTGAGAGAAGAGAACAGAATCCATCACAGTGGTTGCTGAATCATGGGGTTTCATAGATGTGCCCCAAGGCATAAAAATACAAGTGGATTATTGAGCTAAATGTGTGAGATTATTAGTTTTTAGAGAACAGTGCTGGATTGAATAAAACACTGACTTTAAGTGGAAATGTATGAGATAATCATTCAAAAGAAAGCAGTGTACTTTGCATCTAGAAGACCCAGATTTAATCCTTGGGACTACCTGGCCCCCATAGCATTGAGTTACTAGTAATTTCCTAGCACTGTCATATGTGGCCCCCAAACAAAGCATTATGCTTTACAAAAATACATTTTTAGTGCAAGTAAAATAAAACAAAGCTTACATTTATGGCATGTATTCTATTTAAAGGCATTACTAAAATTTTCCATTGCTAATACTCTTTCTTATTATTTTTAGTATATCTTCTGTAGATAATGGGCCTTGCATTAATTTGCAATTTAAATATCTAAGATTCAGTTACCTCATGTGTAGTAAAGGATGATGATTTCACTGAATTTTTTCTATGTAACTAATCAATTATTCATTAAATAAATACTATTGATAAACTGACATGTGCCATTCACCACTATATGAAGAAGTATAAATATATTGGAGGCCAAAAGAAAATAAATGGAATTAAAACTGGATCAGATTAGGGTCAATAAATCATTTTGGGGGAGAAAAATCCAGGTAGGACTCAAAGTTACCAGGGGTCCCTTTGAACAATTCTCAGCCAGGAGGCCAGTAGAACACTGTGAGTGTAGAGAGACATATGTTGCTTAAACTTTATGGTTTTAGAAAGTATGAAGATTACTCAAGGATCTCTTTGATCCAACGGATATTTGAGAGACCATGAAACATATGCTATTGAATAAGGGTTGGCCACATGCACTATCAGAACTATAACTCGTGTACTATCTCTCCAGCCTTTATAGCTTTAGTCTTACAAAAATATTTATCATTCTTGACCTAATGTATAGAGGAAGAGACACTAAACACATAATTTCCGCATCAATATAATATAAAATTTTTGATTAATGCTAACAAGAAAAAGTACATTTGAAAGATTTCCAAACAGTGTTTGATGCATATGGACAAATTTGACTAATGTTTATTCATGAGACTGTTGATGGTTAGAAGGCTTACTAAAAAGCAATTAAGGGTGGTGTGATAGAAAGTTATAGCAAAAGAAGTGCATTCTAAGGAAAGGGGAGGGGAGGAAAGGTAAAGAAAACATAATATATTCTTAAGATAAATTTCTACAGAATAAAGTAAAAGAAACAAAGAAGCAAACTAGAACAGTAAGAATATTATCTATGGGAGTGCAGACTAGAGTAGTCCTTATGAATAAGAAACATCCAAAACTTTCTAAAGGTTTTCAGTTGAAAAGTTATATGATCTGATGTGACATGTTTTCAGAAGACTGCTCTCACTGCTATGAATGAAGTGATTAAATGTTAGAATGCAAGAAATTTAAATGTTTAGGCCCATAATTCTAGGAAATGATACAATATGGGCTGTTTATTCCCTGACTGGAGTTAATTAGATTTAATTGAATTTTCTTTCTTATCTTCTGTCACTTTTATTCATTCCTTCTTTCTTTTCCTTAGTTCCCCCTTTTTATTTCAATAGCCTAATTTTAGCATCTTATAAGACAACTTGATTAAGGGAACCATTGTGTCATTTATAACCAATGGACCATCTCATATTCTCTGTCATGCTCCTGAATGATTTGTGTTGCTAAAAAATGGCAAAAGGGGGTAACAAGCCATTCTGCTCTGAATTTATGGTGCAACAAGAAGGAATCATGGTCTTCACAGTGTTGTTAGAAGTGAAGGAGCAGAGGTTAGAAATCATTTGGCAGATGAAATTATGTGTAAAGAGAGGTCAAGGGTGTTGAGTAAACTAGAAGAGGTGAATTAGAGTTCGGAGTAATGATGATTTACGGCAGGCATTTCTGAATATTAGAGCAGCAGGAAAAAAATGAATATATTCAGTTCAAAGGATAATTCAATCCTTGATGACAGAAAAAGAAAAACATGAAGAAAGGTAGTAAGTATTATATTAAATTCTATATGAATTGAGTTCCAATTAAGTTCCAATTCTCACAAATAATTGCAATTATACTTAATTAGACATATAGAAAATATACCACTTCAATTTCTAGAAGAAAATTTAATGTTGTAGAGAAGTAACACTGGATCAAGGAAATTCCCAGGCCCTAAATACACAGGATCACTATGTGATTCTTCATGAATAAATCAAATTGCTTCTTAACTCTTCAGCAAATCTGAAATTAATGATAGAACTTTACATTGTAGTTGTTGTTTTAAAAGTTAATTGAAGTCCAGAATAATTAGGCAGTGAGAAAGGCACTTGCCTACTTGGGTTCAATCTCTAGAAACTTATGATTCCCCCAGTCCTGCCAGGATAGAACCCTAAGCACAGAGTCCAGAGCAATCCCCAAGCAACTCCAGGTTTGAACCAAAACCAAAATTATACGTAATTGAGGTATATTGATATCACACATTTCCAGTACATATTTTGATTACTCTGAAAAAATATACTGTAATATATTACCATTGTTAATTTAGTAAGCATATAATTTCATCAGTTTCCAAAGTTTGCATATATTTCATTTATAAGTTTTTTCCATGCTTCAATTTTCAGGCAAGTATTGATATGTTTTCTGTCCCATTATACATTAATGTGATTTTTCTAGAGTATTTATGTAAACATATAATATGTAAACATATTATAAACATAATTTTGGGATCTCGACCAGCATAATTTTTCTGAGATGCATCTTATTGCTTCTGAATTGTTAGGTTAAATTATTTTTTGCTTAATAATAGTATATTTTATGAATATAATTCATAAGTTTTTCACCCATTAAGATGTTAATTAACTCTTTTGTGTTCATGTTTTCTCTTTCTTCAGTAAATATCCTATGATCACTGGTATTCATATGATTTTATTTTTTTAAGATAAATATGTAGTATTGATGAATGACCAGGTGATAATAACAGTTGTCTCTCTAACTTTATTATTATTTTTAGCTTATTTATTTAAAGAAAATGCATAACAGAGTTGACATAATTTACCATAATACATTTGTTTCCAGAAAAGTGAAAGCAAAATATTTAAATAAAAGGGAAGAAAAAATAAATATAAAATGGAAAAGTTGCGAAAAAGAGAAACAGTACAGTAGCAAGATCATTTGTGAAAATTATTGTATCATTAATGATATCATTACTAAAATGACAGAATGTTTAATAAGTTTTTGTTTTGTCTAAGTTCAGTATGTTAAATTGGGGTGTTCCTTTAGGAATGAAAGCATCAAACAAATGAGTTGTCCAGAAATCCAAAGCTACAGCTCTATAAATTTTATGGGCATATACTCATCTGCAGTGCCTCCTGAAAGAAGAAATTGTGATTCTTGGTGAGGAAGCAGCAAGCATGGCTTCAGCAGGTTGGGGGTTTCACCCATCCTCTCCTCTTGAGTTTTAGGCTGTGTGGGCCAGTATAACCATAATCTTTCATGGCTCAGTTTAGATATCATTCATTAGGAATTAGTTCATGGAACTGGCCTCAAGTGTGTTTGTGGGCATAGTAAGAGCTGCCAGATTTTCCAAGAAGGAAGATATAGAGTATGGTGGCCACACTCACTCAAAAATTAGTACTGGTTATATCATGCCAGGAACCAGAGAAAGGAAGAAAGAAAGAAAGAAAGAAAGAAAGAAAGAAAGAAAGAAAGAAAGAAAGAAAGAAAGAAAGAAAGAAGAAAGAAAAGAGAAAAAGAAAAAGGAAGAAAGAAAAAGAAAGAAAGAAAGAAAGAAAGAAAGAAAGAAAGAAAGAAAGAAAGAAAGAAAGAAAGAAAGAAAGAAAGAAAGAAAGAAAGAAAGAAAGAAAGAAAGAAAAAGAAAAGAAAGAAGAAAGAAAGAAGCCAAGAAAGAAAGAAGCCAAGAAAGAAAGAAGCCAAGAAAGAAAAAACAAAGAAAGAAAGAAAGAAGAAGAAAGAAGAAGAAGAAGAAGAAGAAGAAGAAGAAGAAAGAAGAAGAAGAAGAAGAAGAAGAAGAAGAAGAAGAAGAAGAAGAAGAAAGAAGAAGAAGAAGAAGAAGAAGAAGAAGAAGAAGAAGAAGAAGAAGAAGAAGAAGAAGAAGAAGAAGAAGAAGAAGAAGGAAGAAGAAGGAAGAAGAAGAAGAAGGAAGAAGAAGAAGAAGAAGAAGAAGGAAGAAGAAGAAGGAAGAAAGAAGAAGAAGAAGAAGAAGAAGAAGAAAGAAGAAGAAGAAGAAGAAGAAGAAGAAGAAGAAGAAAGAAGAAGAAGAAGAAGAAGAAGAAGAAGAAGAAGAAGAAGAAGAAGAAGAAGAAGAAGAAGAAGAAGAAGAAGAAGAAGAAGAAGAAGAAGAAGAAGAAGAAGAAGAAGAAGAAGAAGAAGAAGAAAACTAAGAGACAAGCTGGGTAACAAAAGAAGGGTAAAGCACCTGGAGAAGATTAATGGACGGAAGTACTTTCTCGTTGTTTCCATTTTTAATAAGACAAACGCATTATGTAAAATTTTAAATGTGAGAACTGTACATAGATGCATGAAAAACAACCTACAAGAGACTCTTGTGGTTTTTGATGCTGTTGTTGGCAATGTTTCTTCCAACTACTGACGGGCACTTTGGTTTCTATAATGGTTACTCCCAACAAAAGCCTCTACAGTAACCTAATATTCAGGAGAGGCAATTATGAAATAACTGCTTCTGCCTTGGGAACATAACATTTTAGTTCTGAGATTAAAACAAATAGAAAAACTCTAAATCTTTTGTCTTTATAGAAGAATGGAGTGTAAGGTGGTCTGTAGTTAGGATTTACTGAAAACAGTTCCCAAAAAGTCAATACCCTAATTACTATTCCTGAAAGCCTTTAATTCATTTCATACCGTCTCTATCAACTATAATAGTTTTAGCTAGATTTAGTGAACATAAATATAGGACACAGTTAAGTTGATCTTATGCTAAAATATTTTAGTTAAAATGATCCCATGTAATATTTTGCATGCTATAAGAAATTACTTAATTTAAATTCAATTTTTATTGCATGTTCTATATTTTTATTTTGATAACTTTATCACCAACAAACATTTCCCTGCCCTCACTCTGTTCTCCCTCACTGAAGTACTGATAAATGGAATATTCAAGTGGAACATCTATTCTATCATCTATCATCTATACATCTATCTATCTATCATCTATCTATCTATCTATCTATCTATCTATCTATCTATCTATCTATCTCTATCTATCTATCTATCTTTCTATCTATCTACCTATCTATCTGTCTACCTACCTACCTATCTACCTTTCTTTCTTTCTTTCTTTCTTTCTTTCTTTCTTTCTTTCTTTCTTTCTTTCTTTCTTTCTTTCTTTCTTTCTTTCTTTCTTTCTTTTTCTTTCTTTCTTTCTTTCTTTCTTTCTTTTTCTTTCTTTCTTTCTTTCTTTCTTTCTTTCTTTCTTTCTTTCTTTCTTTCTTTCTTTCTTTCTTTCTTTCTTTCTTTCTTTCTTTCTCTTTCTTTCTTTCTTTCTTTCTTTCTTTCTTTCTTTCTTTCTTTCTTTCTTTCTTTCTTTCTTTCTTTCTTTCTTTCTTTCTTTCTTTCTTTCATCTATCTATCATCTATCTATCTATCATTCATCAGAAGCCATTGAAGATGGAACTCTCTCTATGTGTTGTTTTAACCATTTCAAAAGCCAACCAATATACTGACAGATTTAATTAAAATGTTTTAAATACAATATTTTCTCAATAAAGCTCACAAAAAACTTACATAATACAATTCTATATAGTAATAAGATTGTATTGAACTATTGATGTGAACCCTGACAGAATAAAGTAATGATTTAAGGTAGCTTTGTAAATGGTGGGTGGAAAATATATGAGGTTACATAATTTTAGAAAATTGTTAAAATGGATTTATTTTTGTAGCATTATTAGTGAATATTTTATTTGTTTATTTTATTTAGTACCTGTATTCCCAGGGTCACTAATACTTCCTTTTATGAGAAGTAGAAAAGTTGAAGAAGCCTTAGTTAAGAAGAAGGGTTATGAGACTGTCCTAATTCATAATTTACTAATTATTAGCTTTACACAAAAGCCTCAGCAGCTTCATTTCATCACATCAAAATCTGTAGAATCAGAATATAAATAATTATTACTTTTGCTTTGCGAGGTTTTGACTATTTTATTATTGTATAGAGTATGAATGATAGATATATTTAGTGCACTGGGTGCATAGAAAAAGATCAGAGGGTTAATTACTAAATATAGTATTATGTTCTTAATTTTCGTAAGAGGTTTTACTATCCCCCCAAAAAAGAGTATCTCACCCTAAAAAAGACATAGTGCATGGGAGAGGTACTTGCCTTGCACTGCCTTGACCCAGGTTCAGTCTGAGCACCGGACAAGACCTCAGAAGATCCTCAGTTACAATTTCAGAGCTTAGAGACTGGAGTAAATCCTGAGCACCACTCAACAAGACAAACAAACAATAATTATGGGGTACAGAAGTTATGTAAGTCAGTATGCATTAATTAAAAATAAACTAAATAAATATAATAATAATTCTAAAAGGACTAAACTACTTTATGTTTTGAATGAAATACAATGTTATAACATTTTTATTTTTCCTAAATGAATATCAGTTAGAATGAGATGTAATATCAACCTCAAATCATAATTCTTAGGACATTGGAAAGTTATTCTAAAAAGTAATTAAAACAGCATAAAAAAGAGATCAAATATTTTTCTAAAGGAGCATAAACATTGGGAGTTATAATCTATCGAACAGGAAGAGTAAACCTTATAATCAGAAACCTCTTCCTCTAATTTTAAATTCAATACTGTTCTAATAAAATCCAATTTGAATATCTATCTTTTTAACTTTGAAATGTAATGAGAAGACTAGTCAATACAAAAATTTTACTTCATTAATAATATATTTAAGTATAAAAATAATCTTACTCAATACAAAAATTTTACTTCATTAATAATATATTTAAGTATAAAAATAATCACTAATTTTTGTGTTTACTAGTTTTTTTAACAAGATTAATACTTATTATGTTATCATATCCTCTGATGTTCAAATTTACAATTGTTTTATGAACATGATTATTATTTAGTAATCAATTTAAATGATAAAAGATTCAGAGAAGATCAATAGATCCAAAGATATAAAAACTGTATTTCTGTCCATTCATTTTTTGTTTGTTTGCTTTTTATTTTTTATTTATTTTATTTATTATTTATCTACTTTTTCCTATATATTTATTGGAGAGAGCAGGTTTATCACAGACTAAACTTTGCTGAATGTATTCATGGATAATGTAACATTTTCTTTTGATTTTTGCACTTCCTACAATATCAGGTTGATCTAGGTAACAAGTGTAACCATCACTGTCCACCTTATTTACTCTATGCTTTTGATCCAGCTACTCAGTCATTTTGTTTGTTTGGTTGGTTTTGGGGGTCACATAAATGCTCACAGGTAATTCCTGGCTCTGCAGTCAGAGTCACTTCTAGAGGTACAGAGGGGACCATATGAGGTGCTGGGATTGAACCCAGATTGGACACAAAGAAGACAAATGTGCTACATGCTTGACTATTGCTCAAGCCCCACTTAAGATCATCTTCTCTACTCCTAAACTAACACCAGAGAGGCTAACATTAAATATTACTTCTTTCACCATGTATTACTTTGCAGGGTATATGTGGTGAAACCAAGAGAATCAGTACTAAATGAATAATTTCTGGTTAAAAGAGAAATATGATATTTAAAGGAGAAAAGGAATTTGTAAAATACCTTGTTTACAAATTATGGCTATGAAGTTCTAGGGAAATGAATGATCAATTGAAGATATATTTATTCAATAAATATTCTTGATCATTGACTGCACATTAACTTTATGATGAAATCTCGAATTGCATGTTTATTTTAAAATATACTCGTCCTGATGATCTAGTAGGTCACATAAACACACGAATTATAACATTTTGTTGTCATAAATTTATATGATCAAAGAAAGCAGCCTAGAATATTTTTCCTTAGAATTTTCCTTAGAATCTGAATAATAATTCTAGTAATTTGGAGCATTAAAGCTCAAGATATTTCTTTTCCTTAAACACTGCATAACTTTAAATTGGCCCACAATATGCTCACGCTTTTATGCCTTTTCTTTAATTATGCCATTAATTATATCAAAACAAAGAGGTTGCCACCCCTTTAGGCCATTCCCAGAAATGTTCATCTTCTCCCCCCCTCTCTAGGCCAGTGGTTTTTCCAGGAATAAATGACGACATGGCCTCAATAACTTACAATATATAAATGTGCAGGCCCGTTCCTTGTAATGCTACATAGAGGGATAGACATACAATCAGAATCTTGGAGAAGCAAATATGTCACTTGTTCTGCCTGGACTCCTAAAATTAGCTTTCAAAGCAGAGAGAGACATTAGTTTCTTGAGGGAACTGATAAAGTCTTCTGATCCCCAGCACCATTTCAACAAGTTTATAGAATCCTGAAGATTTCTGTTGTGATTTTTCCTCTAAAGAATAGATGAACATTCATAAAGGCTCCTTCACGCTGGACTTTTAGTCATCGACTCAAAAGGAACTTTAGTGTAATTTGTTTTTACATAATGTAGGCTCATAAAATGCATCCTTTTTCTTGCCCAATTCATAGTTGGAAGATTTATCATTAAGAGGTTTTATTCAAGGCCAGGCCCTTTAAACATATGAACATTTATTTTCTCATTCCAGCCAAATCCTTCTGTTAAAGAACTGAAGTGCTTCAACTATTCTAGTAATGGTACAGTAAATTACATTTTCTCATTTGGAACACTGTAATAGATTTCTCTACAGAGTGATTTATCATGCAACAATTAGGGACCCAAGGGAATTAGATGACCATTTTAAATTTTATCAGCTTGTTTCAATAAACTGTTAATGTGACCCTAATGTTTGGGAAGCACTTTAATATAATCAGATTTTGGTTGTTCAATCTACTGACATTAATGGCTACCTCATTAATCATAGCATTCTCCCTGAGACCTTGGAGGCTGAGCTAAGTTCAGTGGACCAATTCTTACAATAATAAAAACAGGCAATTTTCGGCAGAGAAATATTTTCACTTTAACTACAAAATGTGTTTTGTTATTTCTTCTGCATTGACAGGGGTAAGTGGTAAGTCTAAAAGCTTAGAAAATAACAATTAAAACCCTTTAGGCTTAATTCCCAAATTGACCATTAAACCAAGACCTCCTAGAATCATTACCTGTAATGGTTTTCTATTATTTAAAGAGCTACACAACTAGATCAAAATTGGACAAATAAAAATATATAATAAATTCCCATCTCCCAAGTCTGGGTAGCATCAGAGAGTTTGCACAAATCCTGCAGAACTGAAATGTGTCTTCACCTTTGAAAATCCTATGCTAAGTTTCTCAGTGTTTTTTAAGAGGGATTTGGAAAAAGGACGCAAGGTGAGTTTTAAGACTTCAGGAAATTGTGTGTAAATGTAGAGGTTGATTTTAGTACTTCTGACTTTTTGGACTGTGATAACAGGCACTCTGTCAATCTCTTAAATGTCTGTATAACTGGAAGAAAAAAAGATTCTTTTTTTAAAAAACCACATCAATATAGTTTCCTGCTTGGATTACTGTTATAAAACGCCTTTGTATTATATGTCATGACTGGGGAAATAGGACAGAATAACATCTGTTTCTAAAGTTATGGTTTTGTTTTATTAATTTTTCTCCTCACACTTAACAGGATATGATCTTATTGGAAACACCATTTATAAAGCCATTATACAGTGAGCTTGAATAAGAAAAATCAGTTGTTTTAAAGTCAGCTTTTTGAAATGCTCTGTGCTTTAAATAAGCATTTTTGGTCTTCATTTTCTGCTTATCATTAAGTTATAGTTTGCATTATGATGTTTTAATATTATCCTCAAATAATAAACTATAGAACACATTAGCATAATAATATAAAAATGTTAAAATGCAACTAAACATCTCCCAAAGCTTTTTTAAAAAGGTATATAACTATAACTGAATAAATACAAATAACTTCTTTAGGTCTCAAACTCATTTACTTTAATTATCTGATAATGAATAAAGATTCTAGAAGAGAGATGTTTAAAATTAGTGTATCCTGAATAGTGTATTCTGGAGTAGTATAGTATAAGAGCTTAACAGATGTTTTGCTGCAATAAGACTTTCATGATGACTGAGTTTCAAGGTGCAGGATAGAGGTACCAAGTACTAATTGAGTATTCACTTAAGTTTTTCAGGTGCTATATTAAACATAGAGTGCAGATTCTGAAGATAACTAGCTGAGCTAAATGCATGCTTACTACATTAAAATATATTTTAAATATTGGAAAGCAATGATGTTTTTGACACTTGGCAATTATGTCAGCACAATGTGTGTCTGTTCAGTAAGTAAATATATTAGTAGACTAAAAATTACTACAATGCAGCCAATGAACAATGGAACACTGCATACCTCTAGCATTCTCTTATCAGAAGTGTTTTAGGACGGAATACTTGTCAGGGAAGATCATGCTGTGAAAACTAAGAGTAAAGAGATTTGTTTTTCAGAAAAATTAAAAGGTTAGATGAGTTTGTTATCAGTTCAATTTAATTTTTTTACCAATTATTTAAATGCAGTCTTTAAAAGACATGGTGATCAGAGTTCAGCACAGCTCAAACAGGCTGCTGAGGAAGCAGTTAGCTGATAAAACCATGCAACTGATGCTAGTTGTATAATTGATGCTAGGATAAGTCTCAGTTTCCCCTAACTGTTTATTGTTGGAATAATGTGAAGTAAACACGGACAATAGGTATAAATAAATACACATGCTTCATTTCCAACTCTGGATGAGTGGTTCTGATGCAGGGTGGCCATGCAAAGGAATAAACCAAGACAGTCATGAGAGAGAGAATCATGGAGTCAGGTGGCTTCTTGCTTAGTGGTCTCTGCACCTGTCAAAACAAAACCTTTGTTCATCAGTTCAAGTTCCACTGGGAGTGACTAAAGAAACTGTGGTACATATACACAATGGAATATTATAGAGCATTCAGGAGAGATGAAGTCATGGAATTTTCCTATACATGGATGTCCATGGAATCTACTATGCTGAGGGAAATAAGTCAGAGGGAGAGAGGTAGATGCAGAATAGTCTCCCTCAACTATGGGCTTTTAAGAAAAATAAAAGATATCATTGTAATAATACACAGAGACAATAGAGGTGAGGGCTGGAAGGACCGGCTCACGATATGAAGTTCACTACAAAGAGTGGTGAGTGCAGTTAGAGAAATAACTACACTAACAGCTACCATGACAATGTTAATGCATGAGAGAAGTAGAATGCCTCTCTTAAAATACAGGAAGGGGGTGAGGGAGGAGGAATATGGGTAGCACTGGTGCTGGGAAGATTGCACTGGTGAAGGTGGTGAAGGGGTGTGTGTTCTTTTAATGATGGAAACCCAACTACAAACATATTTGAAATCATGGAGCTTAAAGAAAGATATTATTTGAAAAATAATTCAACTGGGAGGAGGGGTTGAGAGACAGAAATATAAGCTAATATATGTAAACTAATATATTTATGTATATGTATATGTATATATATATATATATATATATATATATATAAGCTAATCGAGTCTAGGTGGATTTTTACATGTCAGAGGTATAGGTGAAAAGGAAAGAAGTTTGTTTTGGGTAAAAACAGGGCGTTCCAACAATAGGGATACTTTGAAGGACAACAGTGACTTGGCCCAGTAAAAAAAACTTTCTTGAATTATCTATACTGCAGAATGAGACTGTTTCATTGTTGAAATTATGTGGCTTCTGGCAGTGGAGGGATCTTATGCAATGTGGTGGGAAGAGCCAGGGTCCATTCGAAGATAATATCTTAACCCTTCACTATCTCTCCGATCCCTCATTCTGAACTTTTTTACCTCAGCCTTTCTCTACCACATGTTCTATTTCAGGTCATAGGCAGTCCTATGTCCCACTTGCTCATCTATCTAGTCCTCCTTCCTTCTCTCCTCCTAAACTCACTCCTGGACATCAATCTTAATATTGGTCTCTCCTTTTCAGAGGAACCAAATTCAGAATAATTGTTTAGTAATCCTTGTAAGTTCTTTGACTGTATGTTAGGAAATTGAATGATAGTGGTTTGAATGAGTACTACTTGCTATTGCAAGAGTACATTCATAATAATGAATTGTTTCTTTCCAGACATGTAAAATTAAAAATACCTACACTTTAACCTTATGAATTCCATTCCATTTTTATTAGTGAAACATTGTTTTTCTAATAATGTTGGCAAAACCTTTTAGTCTCATCAAAAACTTTGTGTTGTTCAGTTTGAAATGCAGAGATGACATATAGCAAAATCACCTGTGGTAGACCATAGTAGGCCACATGATAAAATCTTACAATATACTTTCAAAAGATAAAATGTGTATTTTGGGGTTGAGGAGATCACACCCAGCAGTGCTCAGAGGTTCCTCCTGGCTCTGTGCTCAGAAATCACTCCTGGCAGGCATGGGGGACCATATGGGATGCCGGGATTCAAAGCACCAACTATCCTGGATCTGCTCCATGCAAGGCAAATGCCCTACCGCTGTGTTATCTCTCCGACTCCTAAAATGCGAATTCTTATGGCACACTATATTATGTTCTGCTACTGTTTCTTGCCATATAATTTCTATTAGGCAATATTTTTCTCATTACTTCTTCAGGAGATAAAGACCAGTGATTTTTCTGATCTCTCTCAAATATTTATTCATTAAACAAAGAAATTGTAAGTTCATAAAGTCCTAGGCATTTAACCATTCCATCTTTCTTTGCAATTCTACCTTTTAGTCTGAAAGCCACCGTTTATATTTTTGCAGTCTTTGGGATCACAACTAAATTTATATTCCCACATGCTGTAGGAAGGTATTTACGGACCTTGTTCCATATGGTGTCTTTTTTTTTTTTTTTCAACTGTGACAGAATTTTCTATGAATGACAGTGGAAATTACATATCTGAAGTGGGAGAGGAACTAATCTCAGTTGGCACCAACATTTTTCTTTGGAGATAATTTTCTTTGTTCAGTAAGACACTTTGATAGGTCTTTTAGAATCATCTGAAGCCCTCAAGTCATATACTTAAAAAGAAAATTAAAAATTTAAACTGCTCTACAAACCAAATATATAGGGACAGGAGGGCTGGGAAAGATGAAAAAAGAATTGGGGGAGAACAGAGAAATATGACAATCAGACAAACTAATTAGGGATAGAGAGCTGTGTTATATTTGCAAAAGTAAAAATGTATAATAGAGTCCATTCAAATTTCAATCACATGTTATAATTATATGTGACTGCCATACAGAATGTCAGTTGTCAACACAGAGGCTTAAATGTTTTATTTAATTATTTTTGACCCATATCATAATCCCATAATGCATAGTATACACTCATGCCAATAAATACAACCAGGATTCTATTTGTATATCCATTCTTTCAGATTAATAGTTGACCAATTATATTTGTTGGTAGATGGTCTGGTCCTAGGGGTTAAGAGAGAGATAGCAGAGAACAAAGGATGCTGAAGTTTCCAGACTTGGAAAATTCACTTTTATCTACTTTGTGCTACTGCTGAGAAATACAATTCTATTTGTTTGTTTGCTTGCTTTTTGGTTTGGGGGCCACACCCAGCAGTGATCAGGGGGTTATTCATGGCTCTGGGCTCAGAAATTACTCCTGGGGACCATAAGAGATGCTGGGGATGAAACATGGGTCAGTGGAGTGCAAGGCAAACACCATAACCACTGTGCTATTGCTTAGACCACTATTTTCTTTTCTTTTATCATTTTATTAATACCCTCTAATTAGTCAACTCTATGCAATGCCACTGTTTAAGAAGTTAACTATCTTGGTTGGCTTTTCTACTTCTTTCATGTCTTATAATAGACCTAAAGTGGGTGGATAACCTACTAGAACTACACACCTTACCATGTGTTATTGATTACTTCAGGCACCTTTCATAGCTACTCACAGGACTTGGAACAGTGCTTTGAATTTAAAATGTCTTCTTCTGTGCTTGATGTGCCTAATTATGTCAGCACCAGCTGGAAGAAGATATTGACATGAGAATACAACATTGCAATGTTCTCTACATAATTCAAATTCAATGGCAGGCTTCCACCTCCATCTCCCCCTTTCTACCTCCCTCAGCATAAAGTCATGCAAGACCAGTATTCCATATTTAAATGCACATGAAGATAGGGCAAGCAAAGACACAAGTTATGTGATGCTTTTAATACTTCAGTTTCAAAAGTCTGGCATATAAAATTATCATTAATAATTAAATTATTTAATAGTCACAGGAAGTGCATATTGCATTAAGATACATGTGAAGTTTTAACACCTTACTAATATGTACTTCTAATGACAAATTTGATCTTTCACTTTTCTGAGGTACAGCAGTGAATTGTCTTGTCTGATTTCATCATCTTTGGAACTATAATGACCTTATAAACTAATAGTGACTTTAAGAATCAGATAGTCAGAAGAAGCATTTATATGCTGCCCCAAGCATAGAAGGAAAAATATCATTAAAAGTGTTCTAAAAACTGGGCCCAGAAAGATAGCACAGCGGTGTTTTCCTTGCAAGCAGCTGATCCAAGAACCTAAGGTGGTTGGTTTGAATCCCGGTGTCCCATATGGTCCCCTGTACCTGCCAGGAGCTATTTCTGAGCAGACAGTCAGGAGTAACCCCTGAGCACCGCCGGGTATGACCCAAAAACCAAAAAAAAAAAAAAAAGAAAAAGAAAAAGAAAAAAAAAGTGTTCTAAAAACTGTTTTGATAAGCTTTGTTCATTTTTTACATGTGTGATTAAAATATTTATTATGTGCCTACAATTTTTTTTATTTTTGCTAATACAAGTTATGCCCTAAGAAGTTTAAAATACAATTAGGAACACTAACAAATGGCTAAGAAATTAATTATATAGGTAGAATTTCACCAAAAAAATGCTTAAGAGAGCACTTGAATGAATGACCTACTATTACAGTATCTTCTAGTATCGAAATTTATTAGAGACAATAAAATATAATTTATTAAAGAAAAATGTTAGCATACATATTTATTAGGTACAAAGCATCATTTATTTAAATGTGATATCTAGAGAATATTTTAAGTAAAGGAACAAAAGTTCAGATTGTGACTGGCTGTCTAAATTTTTTTTCAAAATGTTTATAATAGCTAACATTCAATTCATTTCTAATATATAATCAGAAGCACAAAGTATTAAAAGAAATTTTGTATACTTAAATCTCCATAATCTTCACAGTGCAAATAAGAGTGTCATTTTCAATTGAGTCTATAGGGCTGGAGATAAATGCCAAAGGGCTGAGTACAAATTTTGCATGCAGAAATCCTGGTTTTCACCCTTGACATTGCTCTGTCCTCAGAACTCCACTGTGAGTGGCACCTGAGTAGGAAGCTGGGAATTAACAGGCAAACATTGCCAGCTGTTCTCAAAACACTAAAAATAAGATAAAGTGAAATTAAGTGAAGACACATTAATAATTATAACATAAAATGATAAAATGACTATGCATTATATCTAAGATTGTAAAAGATGCATTGTTTCTAAAATACACTCAACCTCCCCCCAAAAAATTAGGCATGAAAAATAATCTGAAACAATGAAGTATAAAAATCCCATAAATAGGACACTTTCATTATTGAACATCAGCACACTAATGAACTGCATTACTGTGTGGCATATTTTCAGTTTAAAGTACACATTTTTGTTATTTTGATTGTCATACAGGTTCTTTTGTATGCAAAGAACAGATATTCATTTAGGTCATCTCAGACAGGAATCCTATAAAAATGGGGAAAACAAGAATCTTAGCCAATCTTTATAAAAAGCAAACCAAATAAAGCAAATAGTTGTAAGTCATTATACAAACATGTGTCATCTGAACTATCACATTGAAGCTCAGCCTTTGAAAGTCAATGTAATTGCAAGTGGCCCTATTTCTTCTTCAGTGGCCATGACCATCATGCATGCTCAGCCTTTACTTGTCAAGCCTCCCTTGATTCTATCTCTACGCAGCCACCAATAAGTGGCCTCTCTACGTGTGTGAGTCCAGACGCACACAGGGAGATCTGATTTGCTCAGCAGCTACTGCCACAATAAGGCGAAACTCCCATGTCATGGCAAATTTGATAGCCCAGGAATTAGCACCCACCTTTGTGGGTCACAAAGGTCAAGTGTCAGAGAGCAAAACGTCCCATAGTTGAGCTGTACCAGTAGTTCTTTCCGGTAGCTTTTAATGAACAGCTCTTATGAGGTTCTATCTCATGCAGGATATGGCATAGTTCTTATACCCAGAGGACCACTGTTCATGCAATAAGATGTGGATTATTCTCCAAAACCTTTGATTGTCTTAAGAAAGACAAGCATATTATTGACAAAATTGAAACTAACCTCAAGTAAATCTTTTGCATCCAGCAACAGAAACATTGCCAGTAGATAAGAGTCATTATCTGGCATCTTATAAAGTAAATAAAATAAAAATAGGGCTTTAGGTTTGGGACTTAGCAGGTAAAGCTTTATTAACAGAATAGAATAATGAGTTTCCTCAATTGAATAAACTAACAAAGATCAAGAATCGTGAGTTTATATCAGCATATTTGCTACTCAATATTTTTGTGGCTTATGTGTGCTTCTGTTACAAATTCTCACTTATACTAAACATGTCATAAATATGCTGTCACATAATCTATTATTAATAATTAAAAATGTCAATAACCCAGTTTCTGACATTTATTCACTGTGTATCATATTATAGTCTCAAATAAGTGATTTTTCTATGTTGATTTATTTCCTATTCCATCCCAATGAGTTGGCAAGTATAAATGCACTCCATTTATAAGTGCAGAAACTAAGTCATCAAGAAGTTTTAATTATTTGCTCAAAGTCAAGTTAAAGCTCATGAGTGTTGGGACTATCTGAGTCCTGACTCCATTTTAGTCATCATTGCCATTATATTTCATATTAACTCTTAGCTAATTCGAAAGTTTTAAGAGAATCTAATCCCAAATCATTTTGCTTCCCTGTACATAATTTTTTACCTTTTTCTTTCAAATTTTAAGTATTTAAATTACAACCAGAGGAGAAGGAAAGGAAAGGAAATACAAAAAAACAAAAAGCAGGAAGTACCTAAAGAAATTTTAGAAAGAGTAGATTGATCTCCTAGTTTTCATACTCGTCTAGACTCACATGCTCATTACACCAAAAGAGCTTTCTCTCTATTTTGCTGTTGTATAAGGGCTCAGTAACTCAAACTGTTGGCAAAAATCACCTGTGCTCACCTTGGAAACACATATACTAAAATTGGAGTAGCATTTTCAATGCCTAAAATTAATTAACATTAATCATCTCCATACATTATGCTTTTGCATTATAATGCACATATATTTATGTACATGTATAGATGTATATACATGTATATATGTATTATGTATATACCCATATATATACACAATATACATTATGATTTTGCCTCATCTAATATTAATACTATTGAATACATTCCCCAATCTGCTGAAACTGGTTAAACTCATTCAAGTTTTGTTTTGAGGTACAGAAGTAAGAGAAAGCATAAAAGAAGTGACATGTATGGATGGATGGATAGAGAAGAGAGAATGATGTAGTGTTGGGTATCCCCCAGACTGGCTACTTACATATACAACAGTGAATGTTGATTCAAGCAACTACATATTACTTTGTAAGACAAGAATAAATAATGAAATCATCAAAGCTCTACACTTTGTGGAACTCATTCTACTATGAAAACCTGTTTTTCCTATCTTTGGGATTAAATAAGTCTTTTAGTAGTCAGACTATTTTACAAAAATTATTACTGGAATATTGATTATTTAGTCTCAAGCAAAACTATATCACAGACTAACTGGTTTCTGGCTATTTTGAAAGTATTTTTTCGAAATACCTAGCTAAAATCAGATACTGAATGGGGCCCCATCTCTCCCTGCTCATGGTTTCCATTTTGGGTGACTTTGCATAAGTACCTACCCAGAATGAGAGCAAGAATAGTGCAAAATTGTTTCTCCCAGTCTCTAGAAATGCTTTTCTTTCTCTTTATTTTTTGTTTGTTTTGAAGGGCAAGACAACAACACCCAGAAGTATTTAGAGCTTACTCTTGGTTCTGGCTAAGATATCACTTCTGGGTTTTGTTGTCCACCCCTTCAAAATAAACAAACAAACAAACAAACAAAAATAGGTTCAGGGACCATTTGGGGATCCTAAGACTGAACTTGGGTAGACTGTATTTATGACAAACACCGTCCCCACTGTCTTATTGTTCTACCTATTATTTCTTCTCATTTTTGTTCCCAATGATCACTGTTCCAGGAAGTGGTCCCCAGTCCAGTAAGCGCACCATAAGTTTGGCTGTAGGTAAACTGGCTCTTTTTTTTTTTTTTTTTTGGTTTTTGGGTCACACCCGGCGGTGCTCAGGAGTTACTCCTGGCTATCTACTTAGAAATATCTCCATGCAGGCATGGGGGACCATATGGGACGCCGGGATTCGAACCAACCACATTTGGTCATGGATCGGCTGCTTGCAAGGCAAACACCGCTGTGCTATCTCTCCGGACCCCTACTCTTTTTTTTTTTTTTTAATATAATCCATCTTGAGTTTTTGAGTAGCTTCAAAATCTGTTCATGGCTACTTTATATGTAACTTCAAGTGCTTTTTATAGCAATTATAAAAATTGTAAAGGAAAAAATGGTAAGGCAACTATTACAATATCTATACATCATCATCAATATAAATAATAGTAACATTGTGACATTTTTGCAGTTTTTTTAAGAAAATAATTCATTTATAAGACAAAAGTTTTGAATGTGTATCTGCTGCATTTCTTGGTGTTGGATGATACCAGTGAGCAGACTAGACCCTGATTATTACTAGTCACAAAGCATCAAGTCATGGAAAACTAATTTTAATTCTCTAGTTGAAGACATGCTTTTTCCCACTTCTGGTATTTCCTTTTAGGTGAAGGCGAAGATCATTAGCACAGCAACTTCTGTTCTCTCCAGTCTAATGCCTGTCCTCCGAAGTGGTACCATTTGTCTTGCTGGTGTTGGTGTAAGATTTGTTTAGGGTGAATGTCAATAGGAATCATGGAATACAAGATATTAATTTCATAACTTTGGCTAAAGCTATTTTAAAAATAACTGTTGATTTTGCACCACTCTTAAAGACATCTCTGAACCCATTTAATTAAAACAGTCAATATTTTGCTTTTAAATTGTACACTTGTTGTTTTGACTCTGTTCCTTAGTTAGTAAAAGAAGCAATAACTTGTTGGGTGCTCCAAAACTTCTTGAATCAGTTTCTCTTCCACCAAACAAACAGGAGCATTATAATATTCGTACATAACTCTAGCCGATGGTTTCTTTTCCTTTTCTTGTTTTTCCACCACATTTATGTTAAACCAAAAAACACTTGTAATCTATGCATTTTAAACTTTACATAAGTGTTCCATATGCTACATATTAACCAGTAGTCTTTTCCCAAAGAATTTTGTTATTAAATGTGACCCAAACAAATTTGAGCATAGCTAATTTGTTTATACTTACTTTTTAATACTGTATCGTATTATTATAATATTTTCTTTATGGTGGACTTCCTCTGCTAGTCTTAAATCTTTACTTGAAGTGTGTTTAGTTGCCTAATCAACACTACACAGTCTTGGATCTTTGTAGTTGCTGTTACTTTTGCCAGAAAAAAACTGCTTTTGCACAGCTATCCCTTATCCCTGTCTGCCACTTAATTAATACCGAGCTAATATCAATATTTAGTACTTAGCTCCAATTTTTCTAATTTTATAAAATTTTCTTCAATCTACATCATGACTTGACCTTTTCAAGCTGATGTAAAAAATTCATGTTTCCAAAAACAACTTTAATTTGGAAATATTTTGCAAACTGAATTATTTCCTCTACTCATTATACCTGGAATGTAGATTTTAAGCATTTTCTACAAATTTAGATATCAGCAAAGGAAAATGTTGCTTGGTTGTTGGTAAGCTTTTTTCCCAAGACTAGATTAGCAAACTGGTTGCTAATGAAACCATATGTGCTTTCATCTAGTCTCCTCTACACAATACCACAATACATTGAATCATTGCTAATAAAAATAGAAAAACACACAATGATTTAAAAAGTCTCAGTGAGGGCCGGGCGGTGGCGCTAAAGGTAAGGTGCCTGCCTTGCCTTCGCTAGCCTTGGACGGACCGCGGTTCGATCCCCCGGTGTCCCATATGGTCCCCCAAGCCAGGAGCAACTTCTGAGCACATAGCCAGGAGTAACCCCTGAGCGTTACCGGGTGTGGCCCAAAAACCAAAAAAAAAAAAAAAAGTCTCAGTGATATTAATGTTGGAGGACATATGGAAAACCAAGAAAATTTGTTCTTTTTCAATTAGCAGTGGGGTACACTTTTTTTTTTTTTCAAAGCAGGGCCATTGCTTTGCAAAATGTACTTTGTTCATGGACTGTGATGACTGCACTCTAATTTAAATTATTGATGATGAAGTTTTATATTATATTTTATAGTCAGAGTAATATGAGTCCTCACTAAAGCTCTTTGCTATTAAACCTTTGTTGCGAAGCATCAAGATCACTGATTTTCAGTGAGAATTTCATGAATCAATAAAAGAACTGGTAAGTTGTTTGCATTGATTGTGCATATGAAGTTCATTTTGAGGAAGACAAATCTATTCGTAGCCCAAAGTTTAGCTTGATTTTATTCTTTTTCACTTAGATAAAGCAGTGTTTTTGTTTCTTATGCACAAGGTGTTTTGTGTGTAACACTCATTAGGGTTAATGGGAGTAAGATGCAAAAATCTCTCTTTCTTTGTGAGAAGAACAGGCCCATAATGTTTCCAGGAGGAATATTCTGAAACCTTCATAAAACATTTATATCAGTTAGATAGAAAAAATGTTTAAAAAACTCTTTTAATAAAACATTTGCCCCATTACACTACACTGCCACTAGATTTTATTTATTCAAGCATCACATTCAATAAATTTGCATTATATGTAAATTTTGCAAAGAATGAGAGAATACCAATATTTTCATCTTACATAAAGTATACATTTCTGAAGAGTTTAAGGAAGAGGATTTTGGTAGAAATCAGCACATTTAAATATCCTTGTTTTACGTGAATGTCATTTTTAATTTGGGTTTTAAGGTTCAAAGTATTGGTCCCAAATTAATGATACAGAGGCAGGCAAAAGAAATTTGTGTTTATTTAATTTATAGAGTGACAGGTTAAAGTAAAATGAAAATAATAAAAATGAAAAAAATAATAAAATGAAAATAAAGTAAATGAAAAGTATTTTCATTCCATATGAATAAAAATGAGGATATAATTTAAAAATGATATGCTCACAGAACAAATCTACTACTAAATTTATTTTAAAATAATCTAATCTATGATTTAAATTAAATATTGTAATTTCACTGAAATTTGATGAAAATGCTGGACTTTTTACAAGAGCTTTTAAAATATTGTAAGGTATTGTTTTGAAATAAAATAAATGTTTAAAAATCACAAAAAGTAATTCCTAAATATTGCTATATTTTTTTAAATAAATGCATTCATAGTTTCCTAAACCTAATAAAATACTGTCTCTAGTGATTGTTAGGTAGAGCATTACAATGTTCATTTTTTTTTATAAATTTTGATTGAAATATGCCCCTTCTTGAGGAAATGTTAAATGTTGAACATCAATGTTCTCCACAAGTAAATAACACATTATATGGCTACATTATGACCAGATTATATCTATTAGTTACTGCTGTGCACCATGTAAATCTCTAGATTCCCCTGGGAAATGAGAAAATCATTTCAGACTTCAATAACTAACAATCAGTTATTGCTCTGGGCAATAATAAAGCTGAATGCAATTACCTAAAGTGAAGTTAGCAGTGTAACAAATGAAATACAGATTTTTCCCCCTCTCTTAAAATAAATGTAGCATCCCTTCATCCCACTCTACTGTGTATTACAATGGATCTTCAAAACAGTGCATTGTCTGTGCCATATTTATTTAATATTGCAAAATACATGAATAAAGTCATAGGTACTTTTCATGACACCACTGACTCATTTTGTATGGTAAACAATAGCAATGACAAACATTAAGCAGTAAGAGCCACAAAACTCAAACCTAAAACACTTATTTTTATTGAAATATTTACTAGACAGTTTTGACTCAAAGATGTCAATCTCTATCAATTAAAAGCTTAAAACTTGTTCATAGTCTTTGTTCATAAACGGATAACCATTAAAATTTTGGCTACCATGACAAAAATAGGTTCCTTTTTCAAAGTGTATGGAAATTAATATAGAAAACATAGAGGTGGCTCAGATTGGCTAATTTATAATTTTACTTTAGAATTTCTTTTCTTTTGTAACATTATTTATATATCCAAAATTGATTTCTAATTCATTATTTGCATATATTTCCTATTTGTCACAACAGAATGCAATTATACTGAAACAGATTTCCCAGTAGAAAGTTAATCCTGCTGTTTCACATTTTGTTTAACCATTTTTTATGTATAATTGTAGTCTGTGTTTTTGGCATCGACCACTCTTGAAACAGTAGATTTTCTGGCAATTTGGCTGTTAGCATACATTTGATGGTGAATATAGCCTTTCATTAGCTCTGTATTCAAATAGCACTGCCAAAGTATTTTCCATGTTCTTTACTCACTTCTGTTTATAATAAATCCTTGGAAGCTTAACGTTGACATCTGTTTTCTGAAGTAATCCTTTCTCTTTCCTCTGCATTGGCACATATTGACTTATTATTGTATGGTTGTTTTTTAGAATTGGTGTGCTAGCAATTATTATTATTATTTAAGAAAAATGGATTGTTTAGTGGGATGAAACACATAGGAAAACTACATGAATAATGTTGAAAAGGATATGTAAGAATTGGCACTTACAAACACCGACAACATCTGCTTAACCACATATTTACATTTTGTAGTTTTATTAAATGTGTAATTTGAGGATGTCTCTATTCACAGCTCATACACTATTAAAACATAAAATTTAAATATTAGAGTCAAATATTGGTTGAACTTCTCATTATAAACAATTTTAATTGTGTCATCTCACACAAGCTGTTTCCTCTTTCTCTTCCTGTCCATCTCCCTTTCTGTCATCTTCCTTCCACTAATATTTATTGTCACATACTCTGTCAAGATTCTATCAGAAGCAAAGGCAGTGCAATAGTCAGAGACATGGTTCCTAACTGTAAGAGGGATGGATCTAACAGGGATGAGGATGTCATCAACAAATTTATACAATGGATAGATTGAATAAAATAGCCAAATCACTATTCAAGTAAGCCTAGAAGCTCTTTTATTGGTAGTTATCTGAAGACAGGATATTGGAGAGATTGTGTGTTCCCTTTCTCTTCAACATTTGAGTGGACAAAATGTTTCATAATTTAACAAAATTATTTTATTAGTGTACTAAGACAACTCTGAAACAATTCAGCCAGGCCACTTAGCATAACTCAGGTCTGTTATCACCATCTGTAGTACCTTCATCATTGTAGGGTACTTATCTGAGACCCACCCATTTCTGGGAGGGGTCTTGGGAACCGGATAATAGGTGTGACCTTACCTGCAAAGCCCGGCCCATTCCTGGGAGGGGTCTTGGAATAGGTAGATAAACCCGGAAGCCAAGGGATTAAGGGGCTTTTGCCTTTTGGCCCTGCTGGGCTCTCTGAGGGAGATGGCTGAAAGAGGATAAGACGCAGGGCAAGCCTAAGATGGCTGTATGCTTGAAAGGTTATGAGTAGGCCACACACATGTGGTGGCTAGGGCATGAATAAAGCTGATGGTTTCTAATGCCTGCCTGTGAGTGAGTCTTGATTACGCCGATTACCTGGGCCTGGAACCCGCCGGCTGCATGGGGGTTGCTGAGCCACGTGGCCTGGGATGGCAGACAGAAAAATCCAACTCCATCCATCGCCATCTAGCCCCATCATTAATTATTTAACACTACAATCATATTTTACACACAGATACATACACACAGATCCATTACACCAGATATTTTTCAATTTATCATATAATCACCTTGAGAACTAGGATAAGGTCTGAAAACGCACTTTTTTGCCAAGTTACTAAGTTATGTGGGTACTGCTGATTTGAGGGAACAACTGAGAACTAAAACACTCTTTTAATAGGAATATTCACCATCCTCTGATTGTGAGAGCTTGGTAAAGAAAATAAACCTACTGACAAATTGGCACTGTAGTTCAATATTTAGACAAATTTTAAACCTTGTTATAAATTATTACATCACCATAGCAGATTGTAAATTATTACCACAATTTTCTATGCTAGTATCAATGTAAAATTCACTGCAGGCCTTCAAATATGGTTGTTTCATATGAAAGTTATATAATTAGAAAGTCCACACAAATTTTTCAAAAGCTTACCTGGGTCATTTCTGAAAGTGACAAAAGACACATTGGACACTCATAACTATAACGAAGGTTTTGTTCTCCTGAAATTGTTCATTTACCCTCCGTTATATATTGCTGAGATTTGGGCATTTCAATGCACTATTTTACTTGATCACTATTAGAAAACTATTCTTTTGAATTAATTTAGTATTTTTAAGGCATAACAAAAATATTTATTTAATGCATACAAAATGATTTAAGAAGTCTCTGTTCCTTTCATAGAGATCTTAGTTTAAAACTTACAGGAGTATGATTGAGCCATTCCATTTAATAAGTTCAACGGCTCAAATAGTGTCCTGTGGAAAAAAAACACAATTTCTTGACTTTATACCCTTTTGTTGAATATTTATGTCATAATCTCTCTAGATACTTTTCTCCTACTGGTGAATATTTTCCATCATTACCTCAACTCTCTATCATTCAATTTCATCTACACTTATCAGCATTTGTACGTATTTAATTTTGATATCGATTCAATTCCAAGGAGAATAGTTTCAAGTCAAATGAGCTTTGGATTTATTTGTACTGAGTTTAAGCCCATTCTTTCCAGTTAGCAATTGTGTTACTTGGGTTGTTTAAACTATTTTATAGCTGCTTTCTTTGTTAAATATAACTTAATTCACATTGAGTAAATCTTGCTAGTGATTTAATAGTTTACAGTTTGTAAAGTACAGATCCAGTATAAGGACCATTCAAACTGTTTATTTGATAGTGCTCTTCTTCCATTTCTTCTTTCCCTAAAAGATTTTTTTTGTCCTCACAACTTTCTAGGAATCTCTCCTTCCCATCCTTTTACCACTCCTCTGAATAGAGAGATAAACACTAAAATACTGTTGTTTTATTACAAAACCTTGAAAACAAAGAAGCCATTCTAACTAAAGCATATTTTTGCATTGCTGTCTTAAGTGTTAATCACAACTACTATCAACTTCCCAATAGAAACATCATTTAATTTTTTTAACCTAAGAGTTTTGTAGTTAAAAATTATTTTGATAAACAAATTTATAATGTCTACTATTGATTTCATTTACTATATTCAAGATAGAGAACCCCTGTATTTAGAGGGGTCACTCAAAACACACATTCATAGCAGATTATTCAAGATTATTCAAGCAGAATATTCATGAACAGATTATTAAAGACTAAGAAAAATTGTAAAGAACAATAGTACTCATAAAACTCATAATGGCTTATTATAGAGTAAAATGAGCACCAATTTGAAAGATCCAGTATTATTAACAACACCATGTAGTTGCTGATGAAATACCATGCTAAAATGTGTTGTATTTTAGGCCATAACTGACATGATTCAAACTGTGTGGGAAATATGAATGGCAAAAGTACTAAGATTAGGGGACAGAGCAGTGGCACAAGTGGTAGGGCATTTGCCTTTCATGTGTTAACTAGAATGAACCTCGGTTTGATCCCCTGGCATCCCCCAAGCCAGAAGTGATTTCTGAGTGCATAGCCAGGAATAACCCCTGAGCATCACTGGGTGTGGCCCAAAAACCAAAAAAAAAAAAAAGTAATGAGATTAAGAATAAAGGTAAAATTATTGTAAATCCTTTTAAAAAATAGTATGACTGCATAGTATGACTGCAGTGGGCACTTGCACAAGAAAGTACTATTTTCTAAAGATTCAAGAGTTCTTATTTTCTACATTTGAGTTTGTATTATTAAAATTTATGTGAGTAGTTCAGTATTTTTGATTGCTGCATATGGTAGCTAAGAAACATTTTGTAAAAGAAGAGAGAGGGAGAGAGAGGGAGTGAGAGGGAGAGAGAGGAAGAGAAAGAGGGAAGGAGGGAGAGGGGGGAGAGAGAGAGGGAGAGAGAGAGAGAAAGAGAGAGAGGGAGGGAGGGAGGGAGGGAGAGAGAAAGAGAGGGAGAGAGAGAAAGAAAGAGAGGGAAGGAGGGAGGGAGGGAGAGAGAGAGAGAGAGAGAGAGAGAGAGAGAGAGAGAGAGAGAGAGAGAGAGAGAGAGAGAGAGAGAGAGAGAGAGAGATCTGCTCCAGGAGCATGCAAAGGGGAAGGTGGGAGGGTAACTGAGGACATTGGTGGTGGGAAATGTGCACTGGAAAAGGATAGTGTACATCATATGACTGGAACTTAATCAGGAGCTATTTTGTAACCTCTGTGTTTAAATAAAGCTAATAATAAAAACGAATCATTAACAATATTGCAAATCAGAGTACTTCAATATGGATTTTTTTAAAAGGCAAAAACGACATAACTCAGAAACTAACACCACGCCCCCAAATTGAATAGACTAATAACAAAAGTTTTTTTTTTTCTTTTTTATGAACATGGGATTCCCAAGCAGGGTCAGGGATTTTTGTTTGTTTGTTTGTTTGTTTGTTTGGGACATCCCTGGCTATGCTCAGGGGTTATTCCTAGCTCTGCATTCAGAAATCTCTCCTGGCTTGGGGAACCATAGGGATGCCGTGGATCGAACCTGCACCGGGGATCGAACCTGCACCTATCCTGGGTCAACCATATGCAAGGCAAATGCCCTACCACTCACCACAGCGGCCCATGGACCAGGGATTTTAGAGGCACTATTACCTATGAAACCAGGTCCGATTCATGACTAGTGTTACTGGAGGCCACAAGGACTCCCATGCTGGTAGGTTGAGGTAGAGGGTGCATATAGTACAAAGGTTCTGGCTTTGGTCCCCATGGATGCAGGATTTTTGAACCTAGCTGCTACAATAAGTGCCTGGACCCCACAGAAATTATGTTTTGGGGTAGTGGGGTTAGATTCACGCACTTAGGGAGAGTTCTATTATAAGTGCTCAAGTGACCATGATGGGATGCACGGCTTTTGAATCAGCTTCATGCAAGACTAGCTTTTTACTTTGTTCTATCTCTCTGTCCATTAATTACATTTATTGTAAATTTTTATACTGTCCTTAAAAGAAAAGGAAATGTCAACAAAATATAGACCATGATGGGGAACAGATAAATATACAATTCTCACATTATGGTTGTGTTATACGAATGGAAATTTTTTGAACATCGTAAACGGAGCCCTAGGAATTCAAATTCTGAAATTCTGTGATTGGAGTGGGGAGTGGGGATAGAGTGATATATTAACTCTCATATGTTACATAACTATCGAGGCCCATTCCCCCTTTTTTTAAGTTATAACTTAAGTTCTCTTATGTTCGGGGATTACTCCTAGCTCTTTGTTGCAAGAATCACATTTTTGGAGCTCAGGGACTATGGTGCCTAGGATTGACCCTGAGTC
The DNA here is from genome assembly GCF_024139225.1 of Suncus etruscus. Classification (NCBI taxonomy): domain Eukaryota; kingdom Metazoa; phylum Chordata; class Mammalia; order Eulipotyphla; family Soricidae; genus Suncus; species Suncus etruscus. The sequence goes on from NC_064857.1 coordinate 5,914,285, forward strand.
AGGAGTGTGCAGGGTAAGTTATTTACCCACTGAACTATCTTTTTGACCCCACTATTGAACATTTTTGAAGATTTATGAATTCATACTAATTCTAGAATAACACTAATAAAATAATTCAAAAATTGGTATAGTTAAAATTTATTGAAAGAATAAAACTGCTTAGCTCTACATATGTATTTGACTAAATGAAATGAAAATAGAGAAGGCAAAATATATAGAAATATAAAAAGGGGAAGGGAAAATACATAGGAAAATGTTAGACATAAATATGTATAGTAATATAACTACAATAAATATAAATAGAGTAAACATTCCAATAACAAATGAAAAATTTTTATACTGGCTTAAAGGCAAATTTAACAATATTATCTATAAGAGACAAATGAGATATAAGGATTTACATATTTTGATATAAATATATATTTATATAGATAATTTAAGTGTATGGTAATGGATCCATAGAAAAATAAACATGAGGCATGGGGAAGCTAGTTTGACTATATTACCATCAGGCAGAATATAATTCAATGCAGAGTATGTGCAGCAGAAGTCGAAAGCAGCATTTCATAGTAAGAGTCCTTTCATCAGGAAGTCATAGCAATTCTAGATTCTACCTTGTAAAAGCCTAATGATAGAGTTTCAAAATACATAGGAAGAATGAACATAACTAAAGGGGAAAATAAACACTGCATAAGCATAATTGGAGATTTAACACCTGTCTTTCAGCAAGTGATAGAATATGTTAAATACATTAGTAAGGATATAGAGGATAATTGACATTTATAGAACAGTACCTGAAAAAAAATTGCATAATGCACATTCTTTTCAAGTACATTGGGAATAGTCATTGAAGTAAGCCATATGTTGGGTTATAAAAGAAGTCTCAATAAATTTTGAAAAGTTTGAAATCTTAAGGATTATATTCTTTAACAATTTCATTAGAAGTCAATAACAACAAGATGATTAAAAATTCTGATTCCTGAAACCAAAACAACAGATTCTAAAAATAAACTATTAAAATAAGAACTTAGAAAATTAAGAAAATGTTTCCAGTGTTAATTAAACCATACTCTAACAAAGTTATGATGTCTCATTAAAGCAGTCCTTTGAGGAAATTTTCTACTTTTAAGTGCTTATATTACCAATAATAAAAGTCTAAATCAATTAGGTTGAAGTCTAACCTGAGAGTATGAAAAGAAGACAGAAATTCAAGTAAAACAAAATAAAAGAAACAATAAAGATAAAGAGCAGAAGCCAATGAAACAGAAAACATCCAGGGCCAGAGAGACAGTACAGTTAGTAAGGCACTTGGCTTTGCATGCAACCCACTAGGGTCTGATCCATGGTATGATATCACATGGTTTCCAGATCACTACCAGCAGTAATTCCTGCCCTGGGCATTGCTAGATATGGCCCCAAACAAACACAATTAAAAGAAGAAAATAAAAAACCATCAGGAAAATGTTGGAAAAGTCCAAATTTGATTTTCTAAAGAGATGTATATGTTTGAGTCTCATAAACACTTCTAATGGGGAGAATATAATACCTTGAAAAATTTAAATTTTTAGAAAATTAATTATTTTATCAATTAATAAAATAAATTATTTTTACTTAGTAGATGTACACTCTTTAAAAATATGTTGTTCTACTCGTAAACTACAAACTTGAAAATCATAAATCTGTAGCAGGATATTCACATAATAATGTTTACTAACAACCCATTTGTAAAACAAACCTAGACATTGTTGAAAGTCCTATTACAGAAAGGAGGATGGATTGGCTTATCCATAGCACAGACTAAAATTTGCATTTGTGAGATCCTGGGTTTAATCCTAGACTAATACAAACCTTCCAGAATCTCTACACCCCACCAAAAGGATAGATGTATCAATGATAACATAAATTTATTTATGTGTTTGAGTATTGTTAATACAGCTTTAAAGTAGCATCGTGATTTCTTAGATTAATATTAAAATCTTTTAAAATAATTTATTTGAGGTACATATTAACATAAAATCAGGGGAATTCCCACCATCGAATTGTTCTCCCTCCACCTCTGTTCCTGTCCTACCTCCCAAATCCTCTGTCCTTCCCCTCGGGGCTGCTAGAATAAGTGGTCCCCTCAGTGCCTACTTTACTAGTAAGTGGGCTTACCCCTGTTTGGTCTTGGTACCTCCCTTATTTTCACCTCTAATTGAGAGGCAGGTCTAGATAGTTCAGGTTAGGTGGTTTTGTTTGAAGAAGAGAACAGTAATAAACTGGGGGAAAAAAATCATATACTCCGAACATGGGTGGAGTCCTTCTAGAGGTTCTCATCCTAGGTTTGAGATAGGAAGGGGAAAAAAGGTGAAACACCACAACAGTACAATAAGAAGTGTCAAATAAAGTATCCAGTGAGCACTCCAGAGGGGAAAAGAAAAAAAAAAAAAAAACATTTATTTGAATATTTAGGGGCCGGGCGGTGGCGCTAAAGGTAAGGTGCCTGCCTTGCCTGCGCTAGCCTTGGACGGACCGCGGTTCGATCCCCAGGTGTTCCATATGGTCCCCCAAGCCAGGAGCAACTTCTGAGCACATAGCCAGGAGTAACCCTTGAGCGTTACCGGGTGTGGCCCAAAAACCAAAAAAAAAAAAATGAATATTTAAAAAGAAATTTTTATTTTATTTGCATTTTAATCTACATTTTATTTTATTTGATTATTTTAAAATAAAATCTAATTACTTTCCTGATGTTCTAAAATGAATACACAGAAATTAAAGTAAATATCTTTTTTTTAATTTTTATTTTTGGTTTTTGGGCTACACCTCGTGATGCTCAGGGGTTACTCCTGGATACGTGCTCAGAAATCGCTCCTGGCATGGGGGACCATATCGGATGCTGGGGGATCCAACCGCGGTCTGTCCCAGGCTAGCACACCCAAGGCATTACCGCTTGCACCATTGCTCTGGCCCACAAGTAAATATATTGACCTGTTAAGTAACAGGTCAATTTTAGTGTTAGTAGTAAACTAGTATAAATAAGTGTTTTAAATTTAAAACACAGGACTGCCAAAAACAACAAATGCTTTTGAAATATTTTGTATGTAATATAACCAATATATATCAAATATTTTGACAGTCATAATTTCTAGAAATGACCCAGATTTGTTCCCCTAATTTCAATTTTTATGTTCACTTATTTAGAAAAGATATATTTGCATATATAATTATTATATTTTCATTTAAATAATAATTTATAAATATTTTCACTGAGGGTCTGGATCTATAGCAGGGGGCATGTCTTGCACGTATGGACATGGGTGAAATCCCTGTCATCCTAAATGAACCCCCAGGGGTCCTCAAAGTTTTTAAACAGGGGCCCAGTTCACTGTCCCTCAGACCATTAGAGGGTCTGACTATAGTAAAAACAAAACTTAGGAACGGATCCTTATGCACACTGCATAGATCTTATTTTGCAATGAAGAAACAAAACAGATACAAATACAATATGTGGCCTGCTGGCCATAGTTTGAGGACCACTGCCCCAAGCCCACTAGCTTGGAGTGATCTTTGAGCACAGAGCCAGAAGCCATGAGCAAAGCCTGGTATGGTCCCAAAACAAAACAAAAATTTAACTGAATATAAGACTGTCATGGTAAAAAAAAAAAAAAGCATACTCATGATACATTTGGCTCTTTTGCTTTTACATTAAGCCACTGACCTCTTGTTGAATGTTACTAAGACATATATTATTTGATGTTTGGCTAGTTAGTCTTCATACTTTTTAAAAGAAATATATTTGTACCTATAAGGAAATTTCAAATTACTCATGTTCAAGTACTGAGCATGAAGTAAAAGATAAAAATATAATTTGAAAATATAAGATTTTCCTACTAAAATCTGGAAATATTTATGAGGATTTTAATTATTGTGAGGAATTCCTTCGTAATTGTCATCTTCATATGGAATAAATGGATTTATAAACATTTTAGAGATTAGCAGGCTGCTTGCAAACAGATTGTCAGTCAAGCAATCTTCTAAGGACATGATCAAGAAATTCACTGGTAGAGCTATATCTCTTATTCAAATCATAGGTCCTCATTTGGGTTAGAGCTCTATTATTTATTCCTGGGCTAGTGGGATGGCTCCACTACCAAAGTGTGTTTCTTGCAAGTTTGACCTGTGGCTGCTGTCTAGAAAGGTTGAGCATGGCCCAGAAGCTCTACTGCTTGGAATACCCTAATGCCCATACCAGTGTGAAATTTTCAGTTCACTGGAGCCAGCTGTGTGTGAGCAATGTGATGTAAGTCTGTGATTCCCTCTTGAGTACTTTGACGAAAGAGGTGTGAGCATTACAACCAAGACTGTCATATCTAGGTAGTTTGTGAGAACAACAGCAATCCCCATGAGTGTCACAACCAGAATGTGTGCTAGCACCTCAAGTAAGAGAGCGACCCTACAGTCCGATCCATGGCATTGTGTGAGAGCACCACAGCTGGAGGTACTACTCTGTGGCAAGAACCACAGACAATAGTGTGGGGACCTCGGTGATCACAACAACTTCGACAACCAAATAAATATGAAAGACAGTCCTATAATTGTGTAGCCCAGTATTTTCTACTGGATATTTATTTAACTAAATACCAAGGTGTAAGTTCCAGAAATTTGAATATATACTTCAAACATCTGGAGCAATCCATATGGTAGCTATACAGCTGTGTTTATTTCAACGATTACTCATTTACATGCATACAATACATTTATTTAAATGTATAATCTCATTTATGTGAGAATATTGAAACAAATGCCATTTGCTGTACGTATTTGAATACCCAATTGAAAAAGAATTCAAATAATTCATCACTTTTATTTTAATCTGAGCTTGGTTATTTATATAATTAGTACTTATTAATATACATTCAGAACTTATTTTTATTCTCAAACCAAATACTTTTAGAAGATTAGAAGATTAAAGATAGAATTTTAGAAGATTAAGAAAAATGGGAAACATGAGACTTACAAATGGAAAAGAAATTTCTTGGGGGGTTTTATGAGTCACACTAGTGATGCTGGGGCTCACTCCTGGTTCTGCACTCAGGAATCATTCCTGTTTGACCTCAAGAAACTAATATATGGTGTTGGGGATAAAACCTGGGTTGGTCACATGCAAGTAAGCACCCTGCCTGCTGTACTATTGCTTGACCCTGTAAATTTTGTATAGTTAGTTTTAAGAATTTTGAAAATTCAAGGACCTTGATAATAAAATCACCTGCAATTGGAATGTGTTTTCTTTGGACCAACAATTTTATCATACTGTTTTTGACATTGTAATTGAATGAATATCAAATCATCCCATTCTTTTTTCTACCCTCTTTCTTTCTTGCTTCTATTTCTTCCTTCTATTGTTATCTGAGAAGATAAAAAAACCTTAGATGTATTATGTACTATAAAAGAGGAAAAATTAAGAAGATAAATAATCTGTTTATGAATATTGAGATGGGGGGGTCAGAGAGATTATAGTGGATAGGTCATTCCTCTTGAATTTGGGGGATAGAGTTTAATCCTGTGTCATCCCGTATGCCAGGGGTTCTAGGGCACTGCCAGGGTAATTCCTGAGCACAGAGCCATAATAACGACTGAGCACAGCTGGTGTGGGGATGAACAAATTCTAGGGCATTTTCCTTGCACATGAACGTCAGAGATTTGGTCCTTGGCATCCCTACTGTCCCAGAGGGCTGCCAGGATGACCCCTGATAGCAGACCCAGGACTAAGGCTGGGTATGGTTCCCAGAACAAAACTAAACACAAGAAAACAAGAATATTTAGAGAACTCTGCGATTATTTCTGGGAGAGGAACTGAAATTAGTAATGATGGAGAGGACAGGAGATTATAACATATTTTAGAATCAGTTCTTGACACTAATATCATGGGAGACTTAGAGAAACTTCTAGAAATATCTATAACTTTTTTTAATATAATTTTTATTTTGATTGTAGTGGTTTACATATAGTTGACAATAATATCATGGGTACATATTTACATAAAATCAGGGGGGTTCCCATCACCGATTTGTCCCTCCGTGTTCGTCCTACCTCCCATATCCTCCTCCCTCACCCCCGGGGCTGCCAGAATATGTGGTCCTCTCTGTACCTAGCTTGCTACTTAGAAGTCTTGGTCTTGGTGCCTCCATTATTTCCCCCTCTAACTGGGAGGAAGGACTACATAGTTCAAGTTATGTGGTTTTATTTGAAGAAGAGAAAAGTAGTAAACTGGGTTAAAAGTCTAATATGCTGAAAATGGGCGGAATCCTTCTAGAGGCTCTTATTGTCGGTTTGAGAGATGAAGGAGAAAAAAAAGGTGAAACACCCCAACAGTACAAAAAGAATCGTCAAATATCCAGTGAGCACTCCAGTGATAACGGTAGGCACCACAAAAAAAGCCATGGTCTTGAGTTAATTCTTTTGCATTATAATTATTTCCCTACCGACTTATAAAAAGACATGATTGATTGGTCTTTAGTAAAGTAAATTATATTTCAGGTAGAGAAAGGTTAAAATGCAAAATGATGCACTTTTATTTTTTCTAAAGATTTTAATTTTCATTCACCCCATAAGAAAATGCTCGAAAGCACTTTTGAATGATTTAATGATTGGATACATGGAACCTCCATATCTCAATGTCATTGTTCTAGGTGATGGATGGAAAGAGGGATTTTGAAAGAATTGAAAATATGCTCCAAATAAGCTCTAATGACTTCACATTTCCTTGTGTAGATATGACCAGTTATTAAATATCAAAATATAAAATATTATTAACAGTAAATTAAACTATCGATTTATTAATAAAATATTATTAATATTAACTATTAAAATATTAAAGATAATATTCTGGTTATATTGATAACACAAAGTGCTGTCCTTATTTTTGACTGCTGCAGAGAAGATTCCAGTCAACACAGATATTAGGTCTTCAAAGTTCCAAGGAAACCATCATCCACAAACAGGGCAAAGATCCCGCGCTTTCTGGCTTCAAGGAAGAGAGTGAGCGGAAGCGACACCTTCCAATCAGAGCGCGGGGACCGGAGTGAGCGGGAGAGCTCCCGGCCAATCGGCGCGCGAGCTCCACCTCCTTTCCCTCCGGGTCCCGCCCCTTTCCCGTCGTTCCCTATGGGAGCTGCGTGTGTGGCTGAAAGCCCCGCCTCTTTCCACCCAGACCCCGCCCCTTTCCCTTCCTGCCCTGAGGGAGCTGCGGGTGCGTGTCCGCCTCGCCCCGCCCCCTGCCTTGATTGACAAGGCGTCGGAGAGCTGCCGCCTTCCCAGCAGGACCAGAAGTTCGTCGGCCCTTTTCTGAGGTGTGTGTCTCAGGTAAAGGCGACGGGGCTGGGCTGACCCGGGAGATGCGTGGGATTCGGGGGTGATGGCAGGCGCGCCGCCACTGTGTCTTTCGGCTCCCTCTGGGTTCCCGCCCTGCCAACGTGTCTGGTGCGGGCCTTGGCAACGGTAAGCCCCACCTTCCCGGCCCTCCTTGTGAGAGGATTGGCTGACGTTTCTGTCATTCAGTCGTAAGTCCCGCCTTACTCCTCTTCAGCTTTTGAGCGGATTGGCTGTTTGTGCTGCCTGGCAACCCTAAGTCCCGCTCTACCCCTCGTTGAGCGGATTAGATGAACTTGCTGTCAGTCAAAGCTAAATCCCGCCTTCCCCGCTTGCTAACTTTCTACGGATTGGCTGATCTTGCTGTCAATCAACCCGCGGCATTCTTTTCATGGTCCCTCATCAGTTTGTGGTGGTCCTGCTCTTTCTCTAAACGCAGTCTCCCTGGACATCTTCCCCTTACTTTATTTTTTCTTTTATTTTCATTTTCTTTTTTTCCTTTTCTTTTCTTTTATTATATTTTCTTTTTATTTTATATTTTGTTTTCTCTTATTTTCTTTTGCTTCTTTTCTTTCTCTTATTATTTTATTTTGTTTCATTTTAATTTTTTTAATTTAAATTTATTTTATTTTCTCCCCTTCTTTTATGTTTCCTCCCTCTGAAGAACAAATACCTGAGGTCCTGCAATGTCCTTCCTAAAGTCTGAGGATGATCTCGGGGTGTCTACACTCTGGAATCCCCTTGTCTCCACCGATCTTGTGTGTTGCAACTCAGTCTGCTTCTTAGCCATGGGAGGCAATTCATCCTTGGTTAGGTGCAAATCTAGGACTCCCTCCCACCAGCCCTTAAGGTGAAGGAGGTAGTAGGGATTCCCCAAAGCAAAACCTCTGTTGCCTCTTGCCTTCCTTGTGACCATTCATTCATGCATTCATTCAAGGTGATAATTCCCAACGAACCATTGCAAATCTCCCCTTTTGCTCTTGTCCCTTGTGCCCAGATGAATCAGGAGAGCAAAAACTTTCCACATCCATCCATCCATCCATCCATCCATCCATCCATCCATCCATCCATCCATCCATCCATCCATCCATCCAGATGATAACTCCCAACGAACCACTGCAAATCTACCCCTTTGTTCCTGTCCCTTGTGCCCAGATGACTCAGGAGAGCAAAAACCTTCCACATTCAATAATGCATTCATTTACCCATCCATTCATTCATTCACTCATTCATTCATTCTAGATGATAACTCCCAATGAGCCATTGCAAAAATCTCCCCTTTTGCTCCTGTCCCTTTTCGCCGCCCAGATGACTTAGCAGAGCAAAAATCTTGCAGAGAACAAAGGGAGCTTAACTTCTTGTTGACTTCCTTCTGCTCGATTTACAAATCCTGGAGAAGGAAACTTGTCTTGCTTGTTAACACAGGGAGGAACCTTGATCTGGAAGGCAGAGCTGGCAGGATGTTTGTTTGGAATGTTTGTCTTTGGTCAGTAATCTTCTGTTTTTTCAAACTTAGAAAGCTAGGGCATGTATCTGTCCTTCATTCCTGAAATGATTTCTGAAGGTGCTCCTAGGAGTATATCTTATTACTGATTCCATTGAGTCTTTTTTTCTTGTTTTTAAATAGGATCTGGATTTGTAAAAACATAAAATAAAGTCTATTTTAATTTCCCTTCTGTTTGGTTTTAGTTTTTTCAACTACAGTTTTTGGTATACAGTTTCTTCTCTTAGCTGAGGATATCACCTTCCACCACTTCTCTGCTTGCCTCATACTGCCCCAGATTTTTCCCTTTTGGTTTCCACCATTCGGTGGCAGAGATTGTTTTGGTTTTACTCCTTTCTTTGCTTTATTTTTCTATTCCACAAAGACTAAAATCACATAGTATTTTTTTCATTGCGTTTATTTCATTTCTTTATAGTAAATCTGTATGGCAATTTTTTTTAACTGAATCTAATTCTATTGTTCATATCTACCACAAATTTACCCAGTCATTCGTCTTGGACACTGGACTGTTACTCTTTGCTCTTGTGAGTAGTGCTGTATATATATATTGGGTGCATATCTTTTTGAGTTAATGTTTTTATGTTCTAATGAATACACAGAAACAAAATGGAATCTTTCCGGTTTGTTTTTAATTACTTGAAGAACCTCTATTATCTGCCCCCTCTCCCACCTCTAGAAATAGTTTGTTGAGCTTTTTCCATTTTTTTGTTTTTGTTTTTTGGGTCACACCGGGGTGCATCATTCGGGGGTTACTCCTGGCTCTGGGCTCAGTGATTGCGCTTAGCTCAGGGGACCATAAAGGATGCTGGAGATTGAACCTCCTTGTCTTCCTGGGTCAGCTGTGTGCAAGGCAAACACCCTACCACTATGCTATCCCTCCGCTCCACTTTTTGCATTTTTGCTTATCACCTTTTGACCTTTATATTTTTCTTCCTTCCTTCCTTTCTCCCTCCCTCCCTCCCTTCTTCCCTCCCTCCCTCCCTTACTCCCTCCCTCTCTCCCTCCCTTTCTTCCTTCTTCCCTCCCTCCTTCCCTTCCTCCCTCCCTCCCTTCCTTCCTTACTCCCTCCCTCCTCTTTCCCTCCCCCCTCCTCCCTTCCTCCCTCCTCTGTTTTTGGTGTCATTGTTAATACTGAGCTCAAAACCCGAGTTAGGAAACATTTCCTTTTTTTTTAATTTTGCTTTATGAAGAAGTTAGAAAATATATCTTTTTGATTGTTGAAAGTCAACAGTGCAAACATTTGGTTCTGAAATTTGTTTCTTGGATTTTTTGGTAGTCCTTTCATTTTCTTGTGAATTGGTTCTAAAGACAAATGAGTCTGTAGAAAGGGCATTAAGGATGAAATTAAGGGTATTAAGGGCATTAAGGAGTGGCTCTTTCTTATCGTTTGTTGTTGAAGCTGTATTTTTCTGGGTTTCAGGTGTGTTCCGGCCAGATTAATTCATATATAGTTGAAGTTTTGTTGTAATAATCAATGGTAGGAAGTAAGCACAAGTTCTTCCTAGTCACCATCTTATTCTTCTTGTATTTTCTTCTTTTAGGATATTAAGAAGTGAGGGAAAAAAATCTACTCATTTACCTGTTATTCATTCTTTGTTAGTTCTGTTAAGTAGCATTTGAGTTATTGGATGTTATTTTTCCCCCTAACATGCCCCATTTTTATCCCCCCCCAATCTCAAGTATGTACATACCTGAAATAATTGAGAATGATGATGATGATGATGATGGTAACCTTTGGTGTCATGTCACTTTGAGAAACCAAGAAAACTAGTAACTCCTTAGAGACACAATCTAAACCATAAGTGAACTTTAATAAAAACTTGTTTCACTTTGATTCTTGGGGAAAAGTTTTCTGTCTTGTCTTATGAATAAAATACAGAGCTAGGGGCAAAGTCAAGTCCTTTTTGTTTCTTCCAGTCCCTTTTACCATAATTTAACTTAATTTTAAATCTTCTGTCACTTTATTTTAACATATAACAAACAAGAACTACCAATATTTACTAAATTGCTATCTTTTAAGACCAAGAAAGCTCTATTTTACTCCAAATGCCCTTTATACATTTTTAAAGTCATATTTTTATATCTAAATAATTGAAAAGAGCATTTATCTACAAGTAGTATAGAAGAATTCTCATTTATATTTTTGAGGTAAAAATTAAATGCAAGTTTTCTCTTCTTCATAGTGCATTTTAGAATAAGAAATGCTGATTTGGGGGCCAGAGTGATAGCACACGGGTAAGGCATTTGCCTGGCACATGACCTACCTCTGTTTGATCCCTAGCCTCCCATATGGTCCCTGATCCTGCCAGAAGTGACTTCTGAATGAAGAGCTAGGAGTAACTCCTGATGCTGCTGAGTGTGGCCCAAAATCCATAAACAAAACAAACAAAGAAAGAAAGAGGGCCCAGAGAGATAGCACAGCGGCGTTTGCCTTGCAAGCAGCTGATCCAGGACCAAAGGTGGTTGGTTCGAATCCCGGTGTCCCATATGGTCCCCCTGAACACTGCCAGGTGTGGCCCAAAAACCAAAAAAAAAAAAAAAAAAAAAAAAAAAGAAACGCTGATAATATTTTTGTGTATACTAGTGACTCTTAGAATTTTTTTCTTCACTTAAGTTAATGGTCCTTTATAATGTTTTAGTGGCTAAAAATATTGTGGTTATTTCCACTGTAATTCTTTTTCTATTTTCTGTATTCAAATGGAAGGTTGTAACATTAATTATCTTTGCTCAAATTCCTTCATTATATCAATGAGAGCAGGTTTCAGTATTAGATATTATCAGTAGTTAAGTAAAACTTCTCAAGAGAAAAATATATTGCATTTATAATACATGTAAAACTATATAGATATCTGATGTTTCTTTAGTGCTTATCATTTTATTTTAAATACTCTTATTTAGTGAGTTTGTTTCTGGTGGACCAACGGAAATAAAGACAAATGGATAGGAGAAAGCATTCTAATGAAATTCAAGTTTTGGGGGGATCAATACAGAATAACTAATGCCTTCTCTTAAATGTATAGCAGGCACGTAGAATGAATATGCTTTGTTATTATCTTTATGCATTGCTTTTGTAACAAATAATGCTTTATTATTAAAGAGCTGATTGAGGATCATGCTTCACCTGGGAATCCAAAATGTTAAAAAAACACTAGTATTTGCTGCTTGTTTCATAATCATTTCCCTTTATCAGAGTCTAGATTTAATGCTGGTGAGAGAAAATTTCAATTTTCAGAAGAGACACATTTACTCAGAATTACTGTTCTTCGTGGGAAGAACAAAATGGAAAGAAGAGAGCAAACCTTGAGTGTTTACCAATTTATAATAGATTAGCCCTACTAATGGAGCAATAGAGATCAGAAGATTTTAGCCAGGGAACAGAAATCCATTGAGAGTTCATGAATAAAGAGTCAGATCTGAGGTGTTCCTGTGTATTTGTATGCGTCTGTGTATGAGTGGTTGTACACTAAGTATACTATTACTTCTTTAAAGTGACAGTGACTTTCCAGATCCTAAGTTTTAGGGTCACATATTGTGTGACTACTAAGTTTAACCCAGTCTTTGATGCACCCTGTTGCCCAGTGCTTCTCTTGGAAACTAATTACCCCAGTGGGCCTTGCTTCATGGTGAACTATAAAGCTTATTCTGATCTCTTCAAGTCTTTGTTTATACATATCTACTTTTTTAGTGTTTTGATTATCAGTAGATTTGGTTCTAAATGTAATAGTCTTAGTAAATGTGCCCTTAGTATGGCTTTTATGGGAAAAATATTATACTTCGTGAATAACACAAATTATTTAATGAACTTTTGTTATATGATTGTATTTGAGCCCTTATCACATTTCTTTTTTTATATCTTTATTTAAACACTGTGATCACAGACATAATTGTAGTTGGGTTTTAGTCACAAAAAGAACACCCCCCCCCCCCTTCACCAGTGCAACGTTCCCACCACCAATGCTCCCCAGACCCCTCCACCCACAGTAGTGAAGACAGGCATTCTACTTCTCTAACTCATTAACATTGTTATAGTAGTTGTTAGTGTTCTAACTGCACTCACCCCTCCTTGAGGTGAGCTTCATATTGTGAGCCAGTCCTTCCGGCCCTCATATCTGAGCAATATTACCATAATGTCTTTATTTTTTAAAAACCCATAGATAAGTGAAACTGTTCTGCATCTCTCTCTCTCTTTCCCTCTGACTTATTTTATTCGGCATAATAGTTTCCATGTTCCTCCATGTATAGGAAAATTTCATGACTTTATTCTGCTGATGGCTGCATTATATTTCATTGTGTATATGTACCACAGTTTCTTTAGCCATTCATCTGTTGAAGGGCATCTTGATTGTTTCCAGAGTCTGGCTATTGTAAATAGTGCTGCAGTGAATATAGGTGTGAGGAAGGCCTTATCACATTTCTTTTTTTTTTTTTTTTTTTTTTGGTTTTTTGGGCCATACCTGGTGGCACTCAGGGGTTACTCCTTGCTATCTGTTCAGAAATAGCTCCTGGCAGGCATGGAGGACTATATGGGACGTTGGGATTTGAACCAACCACTTTAGATCCTGGACAGCTGCTTGCAAGGCAAACGCTGCTGTGCTATCTCTCCTTTCCAGCCCCACATTTCTTATTGAACAGGTAGGATTACAATCCAAGTGCTAAAGCTTTTTAGTTTTTTTGTTTTGGGACCATAACTAATGGTGCTCAGGAGTTACTCCTGGCTCTTTCACTCAGAAATTGCTCCTGCTAGGCTCGGGGAGCAAATGGGATGCCAGGGATCAAACCCAGGTCTATCCTGGATTGGCTGCATGCAGAGCAAATGCCCTACCTCTGTGCTATTGCTCTGGACCCGCAAATGCTAAATCGTTTCATAACTAATCCATACTCTTAATACCCCTTAATCCTTTCTCTCTCTTTCTCTTCTCTTTTTTTTCTTCTTCATTTTTGGGCTATTCCTTGCAGTGCTCAGTGGTCACTCCTTGGGGACATAGGGATCCATACAATGCTAGTGATGTAATTTGGGTCTCCTATGTAAAACATGTACTCCAGCCATATGAACCATCTATATGACCCCTTTCAGTCCTTTCATACATTGCAGAAATGTGGACTATCTTTACAACAATAAGCATATTGATATATTTTTTTATGAAAATAGAAGATTATTTTTGGGTCTACCTTTTTTTTTTTTTTGATGGTAGTTTTGGTCGCATCTCATGTTGCTCTGGGCTTATTTCTGATTCTGTGTTCAGAAACCTGGTAGTACTTGGAATCATTTTCTATACCTGTAATTGAACCAGGTTTGGCTGTGTGCAAGGCAAGTATTTGAGCTGTTTCTCTGGTCCTTAGCTTAAGTCTTGATTTTGAAATCATAAATAATAAAATATTCTATATGCAAGGATAAACATTCTGTAACTATTCTGTATTTAAATATAGTTTACCTACCTAGGACATTGAATTAATGAAAATAACTGATACATTTAGCTTAACTAATGAAGTCTATTTCACTAATATTAGTTTATGAAGAAGAAACTTCTTTGTTGGATCATTATATGGAAATAATTCCCTAAATGAGTGGATCTTAGTTTTATAATAGCATAAAAGATACTGAAATGGAGAATGAGAATATCAATGAGGTGGTTTCATTAGCTTTGACAATAGCTGCAAAAACTGTAAGGCCAAATAGATTAGCAACTTAAAAATTAATAGGAAAGTTAAATATATTCAACTCTTTTGGAATAGTAAACATATAATCCATATATACACATATTATATGAGTAATAATTTCTCATCTCAGTGATTCAATATAATGTTGAACTTCTGGGTAGGTTTTTTTTTTTAATTTGAGAATCGATAAAGAGAATTTTTCATTTTCTGATTGCAACCTTTTTTTTTTTTTTGCAGTGGTGGTGGTAGGAAGATTTTGGGCTACATTTTGCAGTGCTCAGAGTTTAATCCTCCTTTTGTTTAGATGTTACTGCAGTGTTCTTCATGGAATCATATGGTATAGGGGATTGAGTCAAGGTTAATAGTATGCAAGACATGTACTTTAATTCTTAAACCATCTTTCTAGCCCAACATTTTGTCCTTTCCTAGGAGATCAATTTTGCTTCTTCTCTGTTATCTTGATCACAATCCTTATGTAAAAAAAACAGACATGTCGAAGTGAACTGTCCATTCATCTCTCCTGATGTCTGCATAATATTCCATTGCTTATATGTACCACCATTTCTTTAGTCATCTATCTGTTGAAGGTATATATGTTAATTGTTTCTGTAATCTAAAGAAGAGAATATAGTTTTGAGGAAAAAAGTAATAAATAACTGTAAGTCAAAACTTTGATCTAAGAAAATCCATGAATAAAAGTAGGACTTTTTTGACGTAAGATATAACAGACATAATGGCAAAAAATTTTCAAATCATAAAGAGAAAGAGGAATATGTGGTGAGAGTGGGCTGGAGGTGAAGCTAAAGTTAATGAAGGAGAAGGATGTAAAAAGGAAAGAATAATATTCCTATAGAGGAGAGAAATCTGCCTTTCAAAATCTGCCTTTGGCAAAAGATTAATTTCAAAGGGTGGATGCTGAGAGTAGAATGGAGATTATCCTGTGAGAGATTTCCCTGTAAATAAATATTTCTTTAGCACTCTTATCAGAGAAGACCTTGTTTCCTTACTAGAATTTAACTTATAATTAATTTTTAATTGATTAACTATTCTAATTAATTTGCATACTTTTGTTTTACTCTGCTTTCTTTGATAGCCTTGCCTACCTGACCTTCCCCTTCTAGCCAATATCATTTGCCTAATGGTGGATTCTGAGAAGTTGCTTATTTATTTACTATTTTTTAATTTTTGATTTGGAACCCTGTCAAGCTGTATTCAGATCTTACTCATGGCCTCTTGTCAAGGCTCACTTGTAGTAGTGCTCAGCAAATCTATGTGGTGCTAGGGCAAAGTGCAAGGCATATGCTGTCTCTCATCTAGTTACTTATTTTTTATGAATCTTTCAAATGTACCAGAAGATATTACAAGAGGCATATATAGAACTATGCTATTAATATATTAATATATTTTTCTTACTATGTGATGCTTATTTGATCATCTATCTAAACTAAAAACCTAAAGGGATATATAGAGATTGTGTGTTTGTGTGTGTGTGTGTGTGTGTGTGTGTGTGTATGTGTCTGCTATGATTTGATATTAGGAAAGAAAAACTCAATGACTTCAGCCAATTGAAGCAACATTTTAAAATAAAACGTTTTCTAGTCGTACAATTAGTATTTTTGGTGTGATGGCAATAGATTACCACTCATTTGGGACTTTAAAGTATTTTTGTTCCTTTTAGGGAAAAAACAACTCTCCAAAAAGAAAAAAAAAAACCAAGACAAATAACAGCTTACTATTACTTTAGTACTATTTAGTACTTTTTAATACTAAATCTAATACAGGCATTTAGTACTAATCTTTAGTACTATTTAACAACTATGTTTCCCTATTGTAACTTGACCTTCATTATGATCACTGTTTTTCAGGTTGGCCAGGGGCTACTATAGACAATGTTTGGCCCAGTTATTTGGACCAAATGGCTCAATGGTTGAACCTGGAGATCAGTACTGCTTGGAACCAACAATTGCGGGGATACCAGGGCCACTCCAATGTACTGAGGGACCACCAGACTACTTTGAGCAGTGTCATATTGTACTAGGAAATAGAGATAAATTTATTATTTCAGGCATAATTTATAGCCCTTGCAAGCTATGCTTTGTTATAATGATTAGAATTTGTAAACTGTTCTAAAATACTTGGTGTTGAGTTTTCAGCTGACATTATTATTAGAATATAGATGGGTATCATTTAATTTGACATTCTTTTCTATGGAGAGCAATTGCAGTGCAAAACTAAATAACTTTACTGCTTTGCATGAAAAGATAGGTAGATATTAAGTAAATACTTACTGGATAAAAACGAACACATCATTTATTATGTGATGTTTTTTAATTATTGCTTTCATTGTTGCATTATTGAACATTCTGAAAGTAAACTTGGGTCAAGCAAACTTAATAGGCCTTTCTATTATAGGACTTTAATTAGAGCATTTTTAAGAAAATGGGCTTTGTGAAAATTGGGCAAGTCTGCAATGTTTTACAAGCATGTTTTAACATACAAACTTAATTGGATGGAACTTAGGACAGATTTAGTAAAGGAAGAAACACATTTTGGGAATTCTGGTATGAGGATTTTATTTAGTGGACAATTAGGGACCTTGGAGCTCAATCATTTGATATCTATATTATTCTAGTTTGAATTTCATTAAGAAAAAAAGGAACCAGAATATTTTATTAGTATCTGGAATTGCAGTTTGCCAAGGATGCAAACACAGCTTCCTCCAGAAAGATCTTTCCTTTGGAATTCTCTTACCCCTTGGCAGCACTCCAGAGTTCAGTGTTGGCAGCATTACGGACACAACACAAGGTGTGTTTATTTGATTAACATTTGGCAAAAGGTGTTTTCATTTGTGATTTATTTCTATCACCTTATTTGTTTTGTTTTGTTTGCTTCTGGCAGTGTGCTGGAGTTCAAATTTAGTTCTTTCTATGTCAGGCAGTGTTGAATTGGGAATACATTTATATTTGTATTTGTTTTGTGATATTTGGGCAAATCAAAGTAAATGAAACATGAACTGTAAAGCCATAGACATAGAGCTCTAAGAATAGATCTTGTTTGTTTCTTGAGTCATTTTTGATTTGCTGCTTAAGAATTTGTTGCCTTAAATATTCCATCTCTGTCAATGTTTGAAATATTATAATACTTTGGCAGTTTACTATGTTTCAGCAGTTCATCATCATCTTTCTTCTTTTTTCTCTTATATTTTTTCTTCTATTTCTTTTTTTCCTCCTCTTTCCTTCCTTCTTTATTTCTCTCTCTCTCTTCTTCTGTTAGAGCATACCTGGCACTGCTTGTAACTTACTCCTATCTCTGCTCTAAGTGACCACCTAGGGGACCATATGGGGTTCTGGGGATTGAACTTTGGTTGGCCACGTGAAAGGCAAGTGGGGACCCTACCTGCTGTACTATCTTTTTAACCCCCAGTTTGGTTGATCATACGTTGAGCACACTTAATGTCCCTATCACAAGAAGACCATATCTCTTAGCTATTATGCATTGCTTTTGATTTTCTTGATTATTTGATTATTCCTCCTCACAAGTATTGTGGGGAGAGGAAATATGTCCTAAAATATGGCACCGAATTCTGTCTTGCACTTTTCTCTACTAAGAATTATTTAACAACTCTCCGTTTCATCCAGAGTAAGGTTAAGATGTTTAGCCTAGCCAACCAATATCTACCATCTATCTATTCTCTGTCTGTCTGTCTGTCTGTCTGTCTGTCTGTCTGTCTATCATCATCTATCTGTCTACCTACCTACCTACCAACCTACCTACTTATCTATCTATCTATCTATCTATCTATCTATCTATCTATCTATCTATCTATCTATCTATCTACCTATCTATCTATCATCTATCTATCTACCTACCTACCTACCTATATCTATCTATCATCATCTGTCTACTTACCTATCTACCTATCTATCATCTATCTACCTATTATCTATCTATCTATCATCTATCTATCTATCTATCTATCTATCTATCTATCTATCTATCTATCTATCTATCTATCTATCTATCTATCTATCTATCTATCTATCTATCTATCTATCTATCTATCTATCTATCTATCTATCTCTATCTATTTCTCTCTCTCTGTCCACCTGCCTGTCTACCTGTCTGTCTGCCTGTCTATCTATCTATGTATTTATCTATCATCTACCTACTTATCATTTATCCTTTGTATGTGTATGTGTGTGTGATTGTTTATGTTGTGTGTGCATTCCTTTCAATATTTAGGGTTTACTCTTGGATCTATGTACATGGGTCATAGACCCACCGGGGTCAATCCTGGTGGTGCCTGGGGAACCATATGCAAGTTCTGAGGATTAAACTGAATTTGGCCACATGCAAGGCAAGTACCTTAATATTCCCTGTACTGTCTCTGGCCCAAAGAAATATTTTTACTGCTGACTATGTGCATATACCTTGGCTATATGATAATTAGATTAAGAGTAGTTTTCCAACACTATTTAATTGGCCATTTATTTATTTTTGGCCCTACCTGCTGTTGTTCAGAAGTTATTGCTTGCTCTGGTTTCAGAGTTATTCATGCCAATACTCTGGGGACCATAGGGAGATCATATGGGATGCCAGGAGTTGAAACTTGGTTGGCCATATATAGAGAAGTGCCCTATCCTCTGTACCATCTATTTGGCCCCTAATTTATTACTTTAAAAGTTATCTAGGTTTTTTATTTGTTTATTTCTGGTTTTGTTTTTTTTTATTTTTGGGAAACAATCTACTGTGTTCAGGGGTTACTTCTGACTCTGTACTCAGTGCTCACGGGACCATGTAGGATCTGGGGCTTGAACCTGGGATGACTTTGTGCTGTTCTGTTGTTCTGGCTTCAATATATAGTTACTTTTGATGAAGATATTAAAGCTTATGGTAGAAGATGGCTAACAGAATAAATAATAGAAACTGTACATTATGTATAATTAGGTTTTTATAGGCTTAATATGGTCTGTGGCCACTCTTAATACTCTAGGAACCTTCAATATAAGGAAGTTCATTGACTTTTTAATTGAATATGCAGTCATTAAATTGCACTTCTCTAAGATTTGAACTGTGTGGAGTTTTACCTCACCCATAGGTAGCTTATTCAATTAGCATGCTTTTTATCATATTAATGATAATTATTAAGAACAAATTTAAGAAATACCATGTTAATTGCTTTGTATTAGATTTTATTTTATTTTATTTTTAGATGACATCTAGCAATGTTCTGCAGTTACTTCTGGCTCAGCACTAGGGTGTTACTGCTGGCAGTGTTCAGGGGACTATATGGGTGGCAGAAAATCTAACCTGGGTTGGCCCAAGGCACTCTATTCCCTGTACTATCTCCCTGGGCCCTGTATTAGCTGTTAATTTAATGCTTACAACAGTCATTTAGCACAGGTATTCTTACTATGACAATTAAAAAGCTTGTAAATGAGCGTAGGTTGGTGAGCAACTGATAAATGATAAAACTAGAAAGGAAATGAATTAAATTAGGGAGAATTTTCCTCCTGTTTTATCAGATCTATCATCATATAAGAGTTTGCTTATAGAAAAATGTTAAAATTCAAAGCAATGTAATTTAATGCTAATCAAAAGATATTGACATTTTAGGTTAACATAATTCTCTTCACAGACTATTTCTCCCTAAAATATGTAATGAGAACCCACAACTATTTATAGTGCATTTCTATTGATTAGATTCCTTGGTGTACAGAACAAAGGCTTTCTATTACTCATTCTAGTGGAGAGAAATTGGAAAATATTTTTCTGTTTCATATTAAAATATCTTTAATTTTAAACTAGAAATCATATCTCATGTAAATAATTTTTGATGCAAAGCTAATTGCTTGTATCATTTTGTAATATTGTCACCAAATTGTGAAATGAACAAAAAATTTTTGTAAAATGTTAGTTTTAAATAATAAAATTGAAATTCGATATTATTGGTTATTACCTTGAAGAAATCTTTCCCTCTATTATATATAAAAGACACAGCATCTCAGTAAAGCAATTGATGCATTGTCATTTATAAAAAATAAATAAAAAAATTTTGTAGGCTGGAACAATAGCCCAGTGGGTAGCATGTTTGCTTTGCACATGGTCAACCTGAGTTCAATCCCTGGCATCCCATATAGTCCCCTGAACACCATTAGGAATGACCCTTGACCTAGAGCTAGGAATAACCCCTGCACATTGCTTGGGTGGCCCCAAAACAAAAAAAACAAAACAAAACAATTTTTCCCCCATTAAAACTGACATAGGTGGTTCATGATTGAAATTATATGAAACTGATTAAGAAATGTCTTAGGACAGATTTTCCTATAAAGTGTATTAATTGCAATTCTAATAAGTAATATAGGTTGTCTTTATATGTGTGTGAAAGAGGAGAGAATAAGTATATTAAGCATGCACCATTTGCTCAGACCAAGTACCTTTTCTACATTTGATGGTTTTACAGACTACTAGCACTGTTATCAATAGAATTTACTAATCCCCCACTCTCCCCCCACACACAGAGTTTCAGCTAGATCTAGGTTAGCTACCTATTGACACAATACATCTATATCTTCTACTTTTTCTCAAGTGATCTCAGCATTACTGTAATGGCTATTCCTTAAAGAGAGAATTTCTTGGTTGCCACCTGGAACTGTAGTTTGGTAGATCATCCTTCATTTACTCTTTTTTATAAATGCTTTAAGGAGTTAAATAATGGATGTGGTTTATGGACTTCATTATTGGATGTAATAAAGATGTGCTACTGTGAAAAATTAAAATGTTCAACCATAAGGTTATTAACAAAGAATGAAAAATAATTAAGGGCACAGAAGGAAGGTTTTAAGATAAAATTTAGTTGATTGGAGCTCGTAGTTGATCCCATGACAATATGCTATAAGGGTGGAGAAACCCTGTATCTTTTAGGCCAAGGGAATTTCCTTTCTAATTTCCCCAATTTCTGTGCCTATGCAATAAAACCCCAACCAAAAAAAAAAAATTGCCACATCAGCCAGCCTTTTTGTTGTTGTTGTTTTCTTTCCTTTTTTTTTCTTTTTCTATTTCTTTCTTTTTCTTTCTTCTTTTAAAAGTATATTTATAGCTTCTAAACAGGGGCTCCTCCTTGCCTTTTTTTCCCAACAGTACCTTAGTACATGAATCATTTTCTTCTGCCTCATAAATTAAGAAGAAAAAAAAAAGTGATGGTACCAGGAGCAAGCAGTCTCATGAACATTGAATGGAAATTTAAAAATGATCAGCCCTAAATACCCAACCCAAAGTCAACAACAACAGAATCAAGAGACTCAAAACTATAACAGGCTAAGCACTAAAGGGACCTGTTACACTAGCAGTCCAGGGTGCTAGGGGTGGCGGTTTGGGCTGCATGTGAGGAACTCTGGCGGAGGGAGGTCCACACTGGTGGTGGGAAAGGCCCTAATTCACTGTCACTACGTACCTTAAATGTAACTGTGAAGGAATTGTAACTCACATTGGTCTCAATAAAAATGATTGAAATGTAAGATAAAATTTATACTCAAGTATAAAAAGACAAATATATTCAAAGAAGTGCAGGAAAGATTTTTTTAGAATAAGATCTTTATTAAAAGTAAATTTTAGTTCTGTTACTAGATTTTTATACAGAAAGTGACAACATTAAAGTCTCTGAAATTGGTTCTAGAAAGTTTTGGGAGAGTAGAGGTAATAGAAATAACAAATGTAGTTTAAAAATAAAATATAAGGACATGTGGTCCAGTCAAAGATTGTGATTATAGCCCAGGAATGTGAAAAAAAATTAGAAAACAGCCCCTTTTTAAAGAAATAATATTCAGTCAATGTATTCATGTGCCCAAAATTACAATATCTATAAGAATATTTTTTCTGATCTGAGCCAAACAGGGCAAGTTTAAAAGCAGAGGCTCAGAGAATTCATAGCCTTTTTACTATGTTTCATTTTAAATGCCTTACAGAAATTTTCCTGTTTTATGATTTTCATATTTTTTCTTTTAGATAGTGGCAGATGGCATGAAAACTGGACTCCCTTATTTAAAGGGAATGTTGATATTTATAACCAAGCTTATCTCCAGCAAGACTTTTTTTTTTGCAGCTGTTCCAGGTTGAAAAAAATATATATTAAAACCCTGGATTTTTTTCTTCCATATTTAGGGAGGAGATTTTCAGAATCTGAAAAAGTGATGTTTGATTTTAAGCATGAATGCTATGTAAACTGTGACTTTTTTGCTTCTATATGTGAATTTTCTGTTTGTATGCTGTGATGATATTTCTTTTTGTTTCACTGATCTATTTCCTATATATATTACACTTGAGAAATAATTTACTCATCATTTCAAATCATCAAAGTATTCTAGGAAGTGTAGTAGTTTTTCATTAAGAGTTAGCCAATGCCAGAAAACTACTGAATTTTTGTTTTGTTAATTTAGTTTTTGTTTTCTATGATTTTTTTCTTACAAACTTACTTTATGTTATTTCTCTTATACTGTTTCAAAAGATTTTTCTTATTTATTTTCTATTCTTTAACTTATATATTTAATTATGAATACTACTTTCTGTGGACATATATTAGAAACTTCCTTTTATAATTTAATTAAAAGTATACTTTATATCCTAAATTAACACATGAAGTTATCTTTTTAGACACATGTTAACTCTAGAGTGTCAGAATAGTCATGTAAGTGTGTTCACATTATCTTCAGTGCACCCTTACGAGTGCATATAGGTGCAAAGAATGCTATGCAAAGAAGAATACTTTATAATATATTGATGTATTGAATGAGTGAGTGATTATTGGTTTATGTAATGATGTTTTACATAGGTTGTCAAATTAAGTTGGGCCCCACTTCTTATGTAGAGATTGACTTTCTCGTCTTTGTTGTTGTTGTTGTTGTTGTTGTTGTTGTTGTTTGGCCACACCCAGCTGCTCTCAGGGGTTATTCTGAGCTCTGCACTCAGAAATCGCTCTTAACTCTGAGAACTGTAAGGAATGTCAGCAATAGAACCCAGGCCCTTTTGGGTCAGCATGCAAACCAAATGCCCTACCACTGTGCTATTGCTCCAGCTCTGAAACTAACTTCGGAACATAGCATTCTACACAATTTATGTTATGCCGGCTTTGTATACTTTTGTTTTTAATAATTAAAATTAAAATTTCATTTATTCATTTTCCATCCTGCTTTTTCAGCAAAGTTTTACTACTTACTTTAAGTCAAGGACTGTAGCTTATTGCTCATATTTTTGCTGATAATTTAATCATCTTTTCAAAGATTTCTAATTTCTGATTAACCCTTTAAATTGTAAGATTCAGGGATCAGAGAGATAGCACAGTGGTATGACATTTGCCTTGCATGCTGCCAACCGGGGACAAATTTGGATTTGATTCTGGCATTCCATATGGTTCCCCGAGCCTGCCAGGGGCAATTTCTGAGCACAGAGCCATGAATAGACCCTGGGTGTGGCCAGGTATGACCACCACCAAAATTATAATATTCAGTTCACAGAATAATGTATCTGTCTCTTTAATCATATAGAACATAAATACCTTTAGTAGGTTTATCAATTCATTCCCCCCATAATTAGCTTTTGCTATGTATATTCTTTATAATGATATACACAGTGTCAAGTGTGAAGTGAAGAATATTTTTGGTACTTGGAACTTATTTGTGGTATATTATATCTGTCTTCTTGTAAGGAAGACTTTGCACTCTAGTACAATAGTTTATTACACAAATGCCATTATTTCTATTAATGTTTAATTAGCCTAATATGGATTTACTATAAATAATGGAATTCTCAAAATTAAAAAAACAAATTAATATAAAACAGTAAAAGTTGCCAGATATCTAGTATTTTGTAGACTCCCCATATGCCAAATCAAGTGATTTCATATACAATATGAAACTGTGCAAAGAAAAATCTTATACCTTCCACAGAGAGATTGCTCAACCATCTGAATGCATGCTTCTCATGTGGGGTCACTCCCTACAGCTATATGGTCTCTTGACTATTGATGGAAGCAAATATGCAGAATAGAGCTGGAAGCTCCAGAACAGAGCCCCAAATAAAAAAGAAAAACAAAACAAAAACACATTTTATGCTTTACTATTCCTGTGCATATTTCCAGTAGGATGTCAAGTATTGAGTACTTTTCTACATTGATTTTTATACTTCTTCAGATTGGAGGTGAAAAGTATGTGTTTCTCTCAAATTATGAGAAAATAAAGATGAAATCATTTTCTTTCATTTGGTACTTTACATTGCTAAATGGTAGTTAAGCCTGGCTCTGTAGTGCAATGAATAGCGCATTGGACTTCTAAATGACAATTGAGTTGAGAAATAGAAAGCTTGGAGAGTGATAAACTGTATTCTTTTAGTACATGATGTGAGTGAAGAAGAAACTGTTTAGTCAGGTTATTATAAAACTAATAGTATATTGAAGAAAATTAAGCTACATTTAGAAACTGGATCAAAATATTGAGTTTTCAATGTAGAAAATGTACAAAAATGTAATTTTTGTAGTTTTTGAATTTCACTGTGAATATCAGTGATCATTATTCTATTAGTTCATACAGGAAAACATCAAACTAATGATAATAATCACCCTTTTTTAGAAATAGACGTCTAGAAAACCAAATTTACAGAAAAATTGTTAGCTTGCTTGAAAGAGAATTTGATTAGCTCTGCTCTAAATTGACCAGAAGGAAAGTGAGAAAACTCACATAGTAGTAATTCCACTAAATACTAGAAAAAGTTGACTCTAGGGACTGGAGAGATAGTACGGATGCCTTGCAGCTGATGATCTAAGTTTGATACTAGCACCTTATATGGTACCCTGAGTCCCACCAGGCTTGATCTCTGAGCACTGCTTGGCGTGGCCAAAAACCATACAAACAAACAAAAGGGAAGATTCCTTTGGATGTCTTTCCTTAGTTGGTCTTTGAGTTAGATTTTAAGGCATTATTTTGTGGGTATATTATTTTTCAGATATGGGTATTTAGCCAGTTTATTTTTTTTTACTGGTATAGACAAAAGCCAATTCTCTGACTTTCATACAATTGCTACACAAAATCAAATGATTATTATATAGCATTCACAGTAATATTTTTATTGTTGTCTTGTGAATATTAACAAGATTATGGTAGAGTTATATACATTTTTTTTAATATGGCTTGTTAGACTATGCAAGTTATAACGGTTAAAAACAGTATTAGGGGTCTGGGCGATAGTCCACTTTTTGTCTTGAATGGGGTTGACCCGGGTTTATCTGTAGCACCCCACTATGGCACCATAAGCACCCTCAGGAAGAAATCCTGGACACAAGCCAGGCATAAGCCCTGAGCACAGTAGGGTATGGACTCCAAAATAATGATAATTAAAAAAAAATCAATCATGATATTCCAAGTTTGTGAGTTTGACATTTTAAACAAATGTGTTAACAAATTGAGAATACTTAGGGGCCTGAGTGGTAACACAGAGGTAGGGCACTTGCCTTGCACATGGCTGACCCAGGACTGACACGGGTTTGATCTCTGGCATTCCATATGGGCCCTGAACTAGCAGCGATTTCTGAGTGCAGAGCCAAGAGTAACCCCCGTGAGCACCACTGTGGTGTGGCCCCAAAACAACAACAACAAGAACAACAACAACAACAACAAACCCAAAAAAGAAATACCTTATAAAATTTTTATACATTTTTTAAAATTGATATTGGTTGATAAGGTGTAAAAACCTGAACAAAATAAAATTCATTGTTTTCTCATTTATATTTTGATTCTTATCTGAAATGGTCATGTATTATTACAGACATTTAAATATACATTTTAGTATCTTTCTTTCCCCCTATTTTATTTATAATTTCCTTTCAGTGTATAGATTTATTTATATTAGTTAATAACCACTGACTTCATCTCATTAAGTTGTTCTACATTGTTTTCTCAGTTTTCAAACTCAATACTCCTTATTATGTTTCTCTTTCTCTATAATTTGGTCATTTTGCTTATCTGCAATTTGCATTATTATTTATAAATATAAATTTTAGCAGCACAATCTGTTAAAAATTACAAGCCTGAGAAATTTATACTTTTTTGTAGATATGATATACAATGTTAAAATAGAATTTTATGTATTAATTGTTGTAATTTTATTTTTTTGGTTTGTTTTTCAGCCATACCCGACCCAA
The DNA here is from genome assembly GCF_024139225.1 of Suncus etruscus. Lineage (NCBI taxonomy): Eukaryota > Metazoa > Chordata > Mammalia > Eulipotyphla > Soricidae > Suncus > Suncus etruscus. The sequence continues at coordinate 5,940,981 of NC_064857.1, forward strand.
TAATACACCTGGCTCTAAACTCAGAGATTACTTCTGGAGGTGTTTGGGGGACTATATAGGATATCAGGGATAGAATCTGGATGGGGTGCCTGCATGTCAAGTGCCCTAGCCATCGTACTATCTCTCCAGCTCCTGTATACCATGTTTTAATTTCATACCTACAGCATTGTCCACCAATGTCTCAAGGCCCACTTTGCATCTCTCACCCTCCCTCGGCAAACATTTTTAAAAATGGAATTGTCACATGTTTACAGAAGTGTTAATGGTTATTGTATTGATGTACAGTTACTTCATCACCTCCAAAGTTCCTACCACCCCATATTTCTCCTTTGTCTTAGAATTTTTATTTTTGTCCAAAGAGTTTCTTTGAATGTCATATAATTATTTAATGTAAATTCTAAAACTTATGTGTACTAATTTTTTAAAGTTCAATATGTTATTGTTTATGCTATCATATTTAAAAATATTTATTTTTAAATATTTATGATTTTAACTCATAATTTAAATAATATAATTTGATCACAATTTAAATATTATAAATCATTATTTATAATAGTAGTAAAGGCAGGATTTCATACATAAAATTTTCTATCACCACACACTTCATCAGAATATCATCTTCCTTCCACCATTGTCCCTGTGCCCCATCTCCATTCTGTTTTTCAATTTCTTTACATAGTGATTTATGCTTCATTCTAAACTTAGTTCTCTGTATCTGTTGTCTTGCTTTTTGTTGTTTACTTATTATGTTTCTTTATATGTGACATATGAGTGAGATCATTCAGTCTATGTCTCTCTATTTCAGAATGACTTCATTGAACATGGTACTCTAGAATCATTCAAGTATTTGGAATTTGCATTATATCATCTCTCCTTATAGCTAAGTACTAGCGTACTTTGCATTTGCACCAAATAACATAGTCGCATTGGACCTCATGTAATAAATCAGCTTATTGAAAATTCTAAATAGATTTGTTTATACGATACCAATTCTTAAATAAAGTTATCTTTTATATTTTTTGTTTTGGTTTAGATTTTGTAAGCCAGTGCTCTGTGCTTAGTGATTACTCTTGAGGAAGCTTGGAGGACCATATGAGGTGCTAGGGGTTAAACTAGAGTTGGCTGGTGTAAAGCAAATACCCTAGCTGTATTATCCAACCAAAAGCTACTTTTGGGAATTACATAGAATTATGAAAGCATTAGAAATAAAATAACCATAATGGATATTCTGATAGTTATTTTGGGCTTATTTCCCCTTAAATATGTTTCAAGTTATGTTTACATGAGTCAATATTTCCTTAAATGGTTTAAAGAGATATGTTTAACATTATGTAGCACTATTACTAGCCTTTTCTTAACTTTGAAGGATATATTTCATGCATAAACTATGTTACTTTAACCTCAGGCTTTTTTAATTTATATACTCTGTTTTTTAAGTTTGAAAATCATTTTAGAATTAAGAAGAAAAATGGCATAAATTTGTCCAATTTTCCCATCATGTTTAGAGGCTTTGCCTCAATTACGATTTTCTGGATTTTAGTAGTTTTTCTCAGGATGATATTGTTTAATGTGGATGCCTTATGTAGTATATAGGTAATAAACACAAGTGGTTAGTAATTAGCATGAGTGATGTTTGCCATTAAGTAGGTCAAAAATGTTCAGTGAATTATCTGGCAATTGTAAATAGCACTGCAATGAATATAGGTATGTAGAAGGCATTTTTGGATTGTGTTTTTCTGTTCCTACTGTATATCCCTAGGAGTGATATAGAAAGATCATATGGAAGCTCATTTTCCACTTTTTTGAGTAATCTCCATATTGTTTTCCATAAAAGCTGGACTAGATGGCATTTGCAACAGCAGTGAATGAGTTTCTTTCTTCGTATGTCTATGCCAGCAATGTTTGTTCTTGTTCTTTGTGTTATGTGACAGTCTCTGTAGCATGAGATGATGTTGTTTTAATTCGCATCTCCCTGATGATTCGTAATGTGGAACGTTTCTTTTTCTTTTTTTTTTTTTCGGCCACCCATTTGACTCTCAGGGGTTACTACTGGCTAAGCGCTCAGAAATTGCCTCTGGCTTGGGGGGACCATATGAGACGCCGGGAGATCTAACCTCGGTCCTTCCTTGGCTAGCGCTTGCAAGGCAGACACCTTACCTCTAGGGCCACCTCACTGGCCCCAGTGTGGAGCATTTCTTTATGTGTCTTTTGGTCATTTGTATTTCTTCTTTGATTAAATGTTTGTTCTTTTCTTCTCCCCAGTTTTTGATGGCATTAGATTTTATATATAAATATATACATGTATATATATAATTAGATTATATATATTTTTATTTATATTTGTACATATATTTATTTATATTTGTATATATATATACAATTTATATATGTATATGTATATATATATACCTTTTCTCTAAGATCCGGCACAAGACAAGATTGTTCCTTCTTGTCACTTCTATTCAACAATATACTGGAAGTACATCCCATAGCAATCAGGTAAAAAAAGATATCAAAGGCATCCATATAGGAAAGTTAGAAGATGATGTGATATTATATTTAAAAAATTCTAAAGACTCTACCGTAAAGTTTCCATTAATAGATTTGTATAGTTAAAGTGATAGGCCACAAGAATTAACACTCAAAAATCCTTGGTGTTTTTATATACAAATGATATAGGCAAAACAGTCATGACATTGAGATAAAAGCATCTTCAAGGAGGAAACACCACTGTCCAAGTAAGTGGAAGCAGAGATAAATAAATGGGACTACATTAAACTGAGAAGCTTCTGCACCTCAAAGGAAACAGTAACTAGGATACAAAGACTACCCACAAAATGCAAGAAATTATTCATCTAATAACCCATCTGATAAAACTCTTAATATCTAAGAAAGTTCTGTCTTAAGATAGAGGCACATTGGGGCTGAAGAGATAGCATGGATGTAAGGCATTTGCCTTGCATACAGAAAGACTGTGGTTCAAATCTGGGCATCCCATATGGTCCCCAGGCTGCCAGGAGTGATTTCTGAGCGTGGAGCCAGGAGTTAGCGCTGAGCACTGCCAGGTGTGACCCCACCAAAAAAAAAAAAAAAAAAGATAGAGGCACATTAATGCTTTTTAGTCACTAGACTCCCAGAATTTTATCATCTGAAAACTATGATGTTTTGGGAGCTACATGAGCGGTAACTTCTCTGGAAGAGATATAAATTATGAAAAATCAGGGCTGAGAAACTAGCTCAAACTTTCAAGCCTTTGCCTAGCTTTTGTGAGTTCTCAGCTCACTCCCCAGTTTTGCCTGGTTGTACTTTAGTGTGAAGTCCATTCCTCCAGGCACTCTAGGCTTATAGTTGAACCTATTAAACCTCTGCATTGAGTCATCCGTCCTGTACAGTGGTTAAAATAATACTGTCAGTATAAGGAGTGATTCCTAAAAAATGAGTATAGCTCTTACTTAAAAATAAGAAAGAGAAAATTCTACATTAGATCTACATAACATAACATAGAATTAGAAAATTCTACATTAGATCTGCATTAGATCTACATAAATATTATGTAGAAATTCCCAGAAAAATACTTTTAGCATTTTGGTAAAATATAAAAAAAATTTTTTTTTTGGTTTTTGGGCCACACAAGGTAATACTCAGTAGTTACTCCTGACTCTGTGCTCAGAATCAATACTGGCAGGCTCAGGGGACCATATGTGTTGCCAGGGATCGAACCCAGGTCCATCTGGGTCCGCTGCGTGCAAGGTAAGTGCCCTACCACTATGCTATCGGTCTGGCCCTAAAAATTAATTTTTATAGTAAATGTTTGATTTCTGTTGATGTCATTGAAGATGTCATCATTAAAAGTTTGCCAATATATTTGTAAAATAAGAAATGTAATTCAGACTGAGAAATTGTGATAAAATAGATTATATCTGATTAGTTAGGAATCGCAGAGATAAGAATAGATACCATCTGAAATGTTTGCATCTAAAGTCGATTGTTTTCTTTATTCCTTTAGCCACCAGTTTTTGGTACCATCTGGACAAAATAAAAGGTTTTGTTTTTTTATTTCTCAGCTAAATAATTAAAACAGCCCTTGTTTTTATAAACCTCTATTTAAATAACCCAATTGATAGGGTTTTAAGTATTAAAAAAGCAGTGTTTGTGACATTTATATCTGTAACCCTATTGCATTAGTCTTTGATTCATCAAGAGAAACATTTGTCAGTTTGCTGAATAATGGACAAGTAGATACAAAACTTTTCTTTCTCTCTGATTCCCTGAAGTTAAACTACTCTTGCTGTTTGTTTTTAATTTTCATTATTCATTAAACTCTAATGTGTAGTGTGCAGTTACCGTTTCTTACTGGGTTTATGCCAGATCAGATAGCTTTTCTCTCCTCCATGATTTCTTCTTATATTATTATTTTGTAATAGCAGACACTTAGGCTTACATTTCATTTGTTTGCTACTCTATTATTGTATTCATTCTTTTTCTTTACTTCATTTTTTGGGGGGGGAAAGGCTGTTACTCCCAATATTATTTGTGTACTACTTCTAGTTCTGAGGGAGGAATCCTTCTGGTGGTACTCAGGAATCATGTGGTAGTGCTGGGGAACAAATCTAGGCCTCCTACTTACAAAGTATGTGCACAGATTAAGGAATAGACTTTCCAGCCCCATAGTGTTGTGATTATTAAAATGTTTTTGAAAGTATACTTGACATAAAAAATCACTTTTCAAAAGAATATGTATCATGTCATGAAGAACATTTTAAAATAATCCATTATATCATAGATTTACTTCTTAATAGATTTACTATTCCCTTTTGCAAATACAATAAATTAGAAAATCACATTTTCATTTTTTGAATTTAAACTCTTGTGAACCATAATGATCCTTATTCTGCTAATAAAATGGTCACTCTATAAAAATTCTCTCCTTCCCAGAACCAAAATGCCTCTCTCCTCCGTATTTGTAAGAACTTCAGAATTAAGAATAAATAAATAATTTAAAAACAATGGGATGCGACTAATGTAGCACCCCTCCCCCAATGATGAGTGTTGTTGATGGTACATGAAAGGCAGCTTTTTGTCTATTCTGGGCAGTATAAATTTAATGTGTTGTTTTCGAGTATGTCATGTGTCCAGATGCCACAACAATCTGTGCATTAAAAAGACATTAAAATTAAAGTAAGTAAAATATTTGTGGGTATTTTTTGGAAGGGATCAGTGACAGTGAATTATGACAATTATATTTGGATCGACTATTTCTAATACTACATTTTAGGGAAAACAAGTACATCATTTTCTTATAGCAATCATAAACATTTTATCATGCAGATTTATAGTAGTCTTATCCCATTATTCACATCCCTTCTACCTATTTCTATGTTACCTGCTTCTGAGACCATCTGTTGGATCCGATATTTTGCAAAGAATGGTTCACAGAGCACCTGGCAAGAAGTCAGTTCTTTTTTGTTTGTTTGTTTGTTTGTTTGTTTGTTTTGTGTTTGGGCCACACCCAGCAGTGTTCAAGGATTTTTCCTCCCTCTGCAGTTAGGACTCTCCTGGAGGGCTGCAAGGGATCATAAAGGATTCTCAGGATCCGGGTGGGCCTTCAGCAAGACAAGACAAGAGCCTTCTCTACCAATTGTTTATCAACTCCCCAAGAAGTCAGTTTATTATTTATTTATTTACTTATTTATTTATTTATTTAGCACACCTGCCCAAGCTCAGAGATTACTCCTGGCTCTGAACTGAGAAATGACTTCTGGCAGGCTCAGAGACCTTTTGGGATGCTGGGGATAGAACCCATGTAGGCTGCATGCAAGGCAAATGCCCTACTCACTATGCTATTCTGGCTCTGAAGTCAGTTCTTTCTTTCTTTCTTTTTTTTTTTTTTTGGTTTTGGGTCACACCCAGTGACACTCAGAGGCTACTCCTGGCTATGCACACAGAAATGGCTCTTGGCTTGGAGGACCGAATGGGACGCTGGGATTCGAACCACTGTCCTTCCTGGATCGGCTGTGTGCAAGGCAAACGTCCTACTGCCCTGCTATCGCTCAGTCCCCTGAAATAATTTCTTAAATGTACTGCTCTTTGCCCCTTCTCCACCATAACTCACTACCTTTGAAAGTTAAAATCAGGGGCTCTGTATTTCATTTATTTTAAAACTGATTTTAAAGATTTTATAGCAACAGCATTCTTGGATTGTTGCAGGTCCTTAGATATAGCAGGTTGAAAATCGCTAGTCTACTGCTTTTGGTTATAATTGCCGCCATGTGGACCAGTATTTAGACAGGTGCACAAAGAGGTTGATGGATACTGGCTTAAAACACTTAGTTATTTTCAGGTTTTCTTCTGACATATGCCACATATCTGAACTGTTTCCAAAATCTAAAATGTCAGAAGCTAAAAGTCACCAGTATTCTTTTATGGTTTCCGATTGGATCCAGAAAATAAAGTTTCAGTGAATTATTAAAAGCTTCCAAGTTTTTAACATTTCCCCATCTAGGTATCTACCAAGGGACCCTTATCTATTTTCAGCAATATTTCTCAAAATGAAAGCACACACAAGAGTTATGAGTTACTTAAGTAAAAGCAGTGATTCTCAAACTCCAATGGCCATAGCAGTCATTCATAAAATCTAAAAGAAAAAAAAAAAAAATGGATCCTTTTCCTTCAGAGTCTGGGTTGGTAAAATCAGAACAGAGTCCAGAACTCTCGACTAATGAACATCCCTGTTAAGTTTGATACAGCCCATTATGATAAATGCTTACTTCTCATAACTCTGGTGAGTCATTGTGCCTAGTGTCACAATTGGGATCCAAAACTTTCTTCCCCTGACAAACTCAGATCTAACCTGCTAAACTTCTTTCCCAGTGTAACTTCCTCCTTCAATGTCCTCTGTGAAACTTGTGAGAAAGGCTTGTTCAAGCTACACCACGTTCTTGCTGCCTTTATTCGTTGTCTAAGGTCTCCTATTCATTGTCTGCTAAACACTTAATTCAATTATTTTTGCTATGGATTATTATTTTTCATAAAATATATTCCCTTTCCTATTTATTTTTGTACCTCTCTGGAATTCCATCTGTTCTCAAGTACTTCATTGATCATTACTTTAACTTCTTGACACTAATTGAAAACTGATTCTTCTCCTAAACACCATTTGCCTGAATCCTTCTACAGTGGAGACTGTCCTTTCTTTAATTCTTTGCATGCCCTCAAATCAAAAGGTACTTTCCATCATTAACTTTTCATGCATAATAAACAAGTAAGACAAATGAAATTCCTTTACGGTTAACTATATTTGACTAGAGTATTGATCTGCTTTGTGTTTGTTTATGTAGGGTCTCACCTGATGATGCTCAGGGGTTACTCCTGGCTCTGCCCTCTGGAATCACTCCTCGGCAGCATACAGCATGCTGGGTTTGAACCTAGGTCTTCAGTGTGCAAGGCAAATTCCTACCCACTCTATTATAGCTCCAGCATCAATCCTGTTATTGTAACTGTCTCAATGAGAAACTTAATCATTCCTTAGTGTTTCGAATTCACAAGTCTCCACCCCCCATATTGACACTAAAGGTGCCTTTACACTTTATATTTATGCTTTCTGTATTATATTAGTTTTTCATTTTCTTTATTTTCCATATTGTTTCCTAGCATTTTAGGCACTTTGGATTGAATATCCTGGACATTTTCAGGATCAACACTAATCGCCACATTTTTTATTAGCTTTTGTCTAGAAGCTTTTGCCCTATTACCTTCAATATTTTGGTAATTTGATTTTATCTAAATTTTTAAAAGAAAACAAAATGTATTTTTATGCCTAAGTCTAAACTTGTATTGTATTTTCCCTTTTGTCTGTAACATTAGAAACTCCATGGCACACAAATGCATTTTATAGTCTTTTAAACTTCTTCACTGTTTTGCTTTATTTCAGGGTTAGGTTGTCTGGAAAACCTAAATTTTACTTAATCTGTTTACTCTTTCCATATCCCAACACTGAGTAATTGATCTATCAGAAAAATTTATAAATCATATTATAAGATGCTATCTATATAGGCTCATAGTTATCACATTTATTCCAGCTCAGTCATCCTCATTAGTTTTTCCACTGAACAAGCTCGTGTTCTTTCACAGTATAAATTCCATCTCTGAATTCAAATCTTCAAACTTGGCACCTCCAGTTTCACTCTCAGTAGGTGATTTTTGCCTCTTATATCACAACAAAAGTTTACTAACCAATTAGAACTCCACCAAAAATAAAATACTATGTGTACTTATGACTTTTTAATTTTGTCTTTTTGCTATTACAATAAAAACAGAAGTCTGCTATCATTTTGTTTTTATGAAGAATTATCTTACTCTACACTTAGAAATCCCAATAATTTTCAACTTATTTTCCTGTTTCCCCCTTTTATTATGTATCTTCCACATATTCCACTAGAAGTCTATTCTTTGTTAAATTAACAAGCAATATGATTAATGTAAATTAACAAGTAATAAAACAGAAGACAGCAACAGAAAATATCTCTCAAACTTAGTTTCCTCTGCTTTCCTTTCTTTTGCTTAATTTGTAGTAAATTTATTATATTTTTCACCCTTTTCTCAGCTCTTAATATTATGTTAAGCTGACAGTAATAGGAATACAATATTATTTAGAATTATGTTAAAAGGACACATATCTGATGAGTGCCAGTTTGATTTAAATGATAGAGGGTTTGTAGAGCATAATTTTATTATTTATCTCCTTGTTGCATACTTTCAGTGCTTGTGGTATTTATATATTTATATATAATATTTATATATATAAATATATATATATATTTATGGTATTATACACTTTTTTGTTTCTTCTATTACTAATTTTTTGGCTATTATGAATCAAGCTGCTACAAATACCTTTGAACAAAGGTTTCTTTGTGAATATATACTTTTTATCTTTCTTAGCTAAGTACATAGGAGTGGAAATGCCTTTGTTAGAAGTTGCCAGTTTTTCAAAGAGGTTGTGTGATTTTACAATCCCAGCATCAATGTCTGAAATTTTCACTTACTCCAAGCCTCCCAACATTTAGACATATTTGTAAAATTTCTGTAATAATTTTATTTTGGATTCTGATAGTTACTATTAGCATTTTTATTTCTTAAATGGATTTATATATTATATACATTGCATTTGTGAAATATCTTTCATGCCTTTTACCCATTTTTTGTTCTCTTTGTTGTTAATTTTCTTTTATCTTCCAGATATGTTGATTTTATTTTTGTTTGATACAGGCACTATGACTTTACTTTCTACTTATAATTTTTTCTTCCAACTTTTTTTTTTGTTTGTTTGTTTCTGGATCACCAGAAGTGCTTGGTTTTATTGGTTTACCATTCGTTAAATATTAGAAGGTTTTGAGAGTACAAACTTCCCACCATTACCTGTGTCTATATTCTCACTGCAGCTCTCATTAAAGTTCTAGTGGCATTGAGGTAGTCAGGTAGGCACCTTGACAATTCATTTTCAGAAAATTTAAAGCTGAGATATGATCTTCCTTCACCTTTTTCAAACCCTATGTTTTAAATGATAGCTCAGATTAAAGACCTGCCCAAATACAGATGAACCCAGTCAAGGCCAGAGGGCTGGCCCCTTTCAGAAGGTAGTAGAATGTAGGCCCTTGTAAGATTCAAAATTTATGACAATGACTACGTAGTACTGACTCTTTTCTATACCAGGAGCCCCAGGCTAGGGAGATAAAAAAGACTAATAGGGGTTGGAGTGATTATAGAATGCTTTGGGAGCATGTACTTGAACTTGTTCTGCTCTGCTTCTATCCCCAGAATCCCGTATGGCTCCCTTTGAGAAGTAATTCCTCTCCTGTCCTTTCCTCTTCCCTTTCTTCCTCTGTCCCCCTTCTTCTCTCCCTCCTCTCCCCTTTCATTCATTTTTATTATTCCTTTCTTTATCTTATCTTCTCAACAAGCCCCTCTCTTTAGTTTTTCTCTTCATGCCCTTCTTTGCACCCCTTCATTTCCCGCTCTTCTCTTCCCATTCATTCTTTCCCTCCTTTCTTCTCTGTTTTCTTCTGCTTTCGCCTATTCCTTTATCTTCCTTCTCCTCCTCCACACTTCATTTTTTCTCCTCTTATTCCCTCTCCCTCCTCTTCTTCAGTCTCTTTTTTCTCCCTTTTCTGCACCTCTCACCCTCCCTCTCCCCTTTCTTATCCCTTCCATTCCTCCTGCCATTTCCTCTCTTCCTCTTCCTCCCCCTCACACTTCCTTCCTTCTCTTCTTTCTGATGCATTCTCTCTTTTTTTCTCCTTTTCTCTTTCTAAATCAGTTCATATTTTAATAGAATTAGTCCCTTTCTTCAGTACTGATACCTTCTCACTATTTTATCTTACCCAGAAATTGTCTTCTGTGGTATAAATCAAAAATATTAAATCTTAGTAGATATTGGGACTGACTTTTCCTGAAAAAATCATAAGCTTCATCTCAGCTTAAAATTAAATTCCAGTGGTAGTAATAACTCCATTGCCTAATAGGTCAAGTGTCTCTGGGCACTTGATAGTTGCTCAGTAAAGTTGGTAGTGCTGTTCATGCACTTTAGGAACTCCTGCTATCTTATTCTATTCCAGACATCCCCAGCACTAATGCTACTAAAAACAATATAACACTGTCAAAATGGCCCCCTCTACCAATTTCTACCCTCTCACCCACCTATGTATTTTACTCTGGAAAACACTATGTTTCAAAGACTTACTTTGGTTGTGTTTTGCCACTTGCTTTATTTATTTAGTCTGTACATCTGCGTGAGAAACCATGTAGTAATTTTATTTCACTGTGGATTTGCTGTGCTTAGAAAAGTTTCCACAACCTTTATCCATGCCATCTTTAAAGGTATGACTATAGTTTTGATAGTTCATAGTATTTTACAGTGTTTCACTAGATTTATAGTTCTGGCTTTGGAAGTTATTTTCTATAGTGGTATCTTTATTCTGCATATTATTTCTATTGGTTCCTTCCTTTTGCTTTATCATTGGCATTACATACATTACTGTAGACTTTCACAATGAATGTCCTTTTGCCTTAATATACCAGGTGAGTTTTTCTTATGTATCATATACAGATGGGTCATGGGTTTATTAATTTTATCCATACAACCATTTTATCTTTTGTTTGGTAGGAGTCCAGAACATTCACGTTTGGAGTGATTTTCATTACGTGGAGATTACTACTGATATAGTATCTTATTTTCTAGTTGTTTTATATTTCTGCTATTGCTTCTTTTTCACAATTTTTTGGGAGTATATTTTCCTTGATGATGCTCTTAATTTCTTTATTAATTTCCCTAAGTGTTCTTGGTATAGAATTTTGTTTGATGTTCATGGTAAGGTTGGACTGTACAATCTCTGTGTGTCTAAGATACTTTTTGTGTATTGTTATTAACTCCTTTTAAACTATACCAATTCCATCTCAATACTTTATGTTCTTCCATTTTAAGCGCTTTTATCTCATCATCTTCTTATCTGTTTTTCTGATTTTGTATTACTGTTTATAACCAAACTCAAGATTTTGTCTTCTGGGCCCGGAGAGATAGCACAGCGGCGTTTGCCTTGCAAGCAGCCGATCCAGGACCAAAGGTGGTTGGTTCGAATCCCGGTGTCCCATATGGTCCCCCGTGCCTGCCAGGAGCTATTTCTGAGCAGACAGCGAGGAGTAACCCCTGAGCACCGCTGGGTGTGACCCAAAAACCAAAAAAAAAAAAAAAAGATTTTGTCTTCTTTTTGTTTGTTTGCTATAAAAGTACTTTCAACATTTATTATGTTGAAGTCTGATGGTGATCAACTCCATTAGTTTTGTTAGTAAGGAAGCCTTTATTTTTCCATCATATGCTAATGATAATTATAGTGTAAAGTATTCTTGGCTGGAAGTTTTTATCTTTTAGAATTATGTATTTGTTATACTATTTTTCTCATCTGTAGAATTCCAACTGTGAAATTTGTTAATAGTTTAGTGGGTATGTTACATACTTCCCCCCCAAAAAGCCTTTACTTTTTTCTTTGTTTGTGAATATTGAACAATGATGTAATACTTTTCTTTTCTTTATTCTTTTTTTGGCTACACTCGGTGATACTCAGGGGTTACTCCTGGCTTTGCTCTCAGAAATTGCTCCTAGCTTGGGGGAACCATATGGAACTCCGGGGGATTGAACCGTGGTCTGTCCTAGTCTAGCACATGCAAGGCAGACACCTTATGGTTTGCACCACCGCTCCAGCCCCAATGATGTCATAATTTTCTCTTTAATTTTAATTTTGTTGTGACTTTTTAATGATATACAACTTTATAAAATTTTAGTAATTTAACTGGACATGTCTCTATATTTGTTGTAATTCTTTATAGAGTTCTTGTGCCATCTTTCCACTAAAAAGAGTCTACCTCATTGGCAGTTACAAATATGGGTGTCACAAATTTACATTCTCTATTGGGAAGTTGCCAGCTACTCTTTTATTTACTGCATTCTTAGTTCCTTTTTTTAATTTCTGTTATATCCATTATGTTTTCATATTTCTCTTATACTGAATTCCGATAGGTCTCAAAGGAGTTATTGATTTTTCTAAATCTTCTTTTCCCTCCACCTGAGCCTTTACTGGAATTTTATCTTCAATTTCACTTAATCTGCAAGATTGATCTATTATGTTTTTATAAAAGTTTTAATTTTATTTCTTGGTGTTTATCCTTCATATACAACATAGTTTTTGTGGGGGCACACTGACGTGTTTGGATTTAATTCTGCTTCTGTGCTTTGGGATCACTCCTGGCAAGGCTCAGTGGATCATATGTGGTTCCAGGAATCAAGCTTACTAATATCGCTTTAGCCTTCCATCTTTTAAATTTTTTATGACTTATCTCTTTGGTAAGACTTCTTTATACTCCTGTATTTAATTTATTGTTTATTGTTTCATTTTATGTTCTATACAGTTGATGTATTTTTTTTCATTTATTTTGAGAGTGGCCACATGGAGTGACCACTGGTGGTGCAAAGTGTTGGAAATCAAACTGGAGTCAGCTGTGTTCAAGGCAGTTACCTTACTTCTTGTATGATCTCTCTAACTCAACCAGATGGATCAGTCCATGATATGAGGCTTACCACAAAGAGAGTTGAGCACAGTTAGAGAAATAATTACACTAACAACTACCATGACAAGGAAAGGGAGAGAGAGAGAGAGAAAGAGTGAGAGAGAGAGAAAGAGAGAGAGGAGAGAGAAAGTAAGAGAGAAAGAAATAGAATGCCTATCTTGAAGACAGGCAAGGGGTGCAGGAAGAGGGAAATAGGGGACATTGGTGGTGGGAAACTTGCACTATTGAGGAGTTAGGGGTGGGTGTACATTTTATTACTGAAAACCAACTGTTAATATGTTTGAAACCATGGAGTTTAATAGATTACTAAAATAATAATTATGTCTTATATTTTACAGTTGCTTTGTTTATGCAATAGGCACCATAGTCTCTAGGTTTGTAGGTCTATTTTTTTAGCACCTTTAGGTATAAATGGAAAATTTTTGTTTTATGTTCCCATATTCTAACTTTGTCCTGGTGGATAGACATTTCCTAGGCCAATTGTATTTCTCTACTTCCAGTGGAAACTCTAATTTTAGACTTTCCTGGATTTCCAATTAAGGTTGGGGAGGGGGTTTTAGCCTTCTGAGATTTTCCAGACATTCTACAGCTAAGATGTTAATGGCTATAGTATTTACCAGTGAGTGTGGGAAATGGGGAGACAAGGTTTTACCTGCTGTCTTATGTATTGAACTAGCTGTGACTTTTGTCCATCTCTATATTCTCACCTTTGCATTTTGATTAATCCTTTGTAAGAGTCTGCTGGAGCCCTTGAAACATACTAGTTCTAAAAATCTAGACTGTTTCCTGCTTGAATCTCAGAACTGTACAGCCACAGTGAACCCTCTGTTGGGTTCAGAGGTGTAGCTGGATTCAGTCTTGGATGAAGATCTGTTCCACATACAACACTACGCTCATCTGGCCAATAATCAGACTCAAATGGAACATCTAGTATTGGTCGGCCAAGTGTGTCTTTCCTGTCTCAGGGTTTCACTAGGAGACCTGAGTGCTAAGTGCTTCCTCAGTTCTGCACCTTCTTTCTGGTCTCCAGTTCTCTCCATTGCTTCAATCTCAGCTAAGCAGCCTTAGGCACTCCAAATTCCCTATTCCTATTCACCACATAATAGTTTATTAGTCACTCACTTTCCAAACTTCAGGTGTTTAGTTCATTAGAAATCTACTGTCATAAACTTGTGTGAGCATCAGAGATATTTTGTTGATTTTGTTTACTTTTTTTTTTTTTTTTTGGTTTTTGTGTCACACCAGGCAGTACTCAGGGATTACTCCTGGCTCCATGCTCAGAAATCACTCCTAGCAGGCTCGGAGGACCATATGGGATGCTGGGATTTGAACCACCGTCCTGCATGCAAGGCAAAAACCGTACCTCAATGCTATCTCTCTGGCCCCGATTTTCTTTATTTATTTTATTTATTTTTTGTGTTCTAGATTTTTGCTTTCTTCTAGGAAATCAAGTGTAATTAAATGCTTTAAATATATTAATTACATGGGGCCGGGCAGTGGCGCTAAAGGTAAGGTGCGCCTGCCTTGCCTGCGCTAGCCTTGGACAGACCGCGGTTCGATCCCCCGGTGTCCCATATGGTCCCCCAAGCCAGGAGCAACTTCTGAGCGCATAGCCAGGAGTAATCCCTGAGCATTACCGGGTGTGGCCCAAAAACCAAAAAAAAAAGAAAAAAATAAATATATTAATTACATGAATATATCTGAGTTTTTCAGTTTTTGTTCTGGAATTGAATTTTTTAAGGAAACATAGGCATGTATCATCTTTCTTTACTACTTATATATGTGGCATAATATTATATACTCATGATTGATTTTCTGATCCAGCCATAATTAAATATCTGTCTTGCTTAGATATCAATTCATATTAAAGTAAGGATATTTCTTTTTTCTTTGTTTTGTTTTTTATTCCACATTTAACTCAGTCTTGTGCTCAGGACTTACTCCTGGCACTGTGCTCAGAGTTCACTCCTGGTATGCTGGGTGCCAGGGAATGACCTGGGTCAGTCATGTGCAAGGCAGGTGCCTTACCCTCTACGCCATTATTGCAGTCCAGAGTCTTTATTTTAAGCCTTAAAACTGAAATAGATATTTCCCTTGTGGTCATGTTTTTTTTTTTTAATAACCTGTGTTTTGATCTATATTTAAATGTCACAGTCTGGATTGAAGCTTTTTCTGGAAGCAGAGACATATGTGAAGACTTCTTATTTCCTTACTTGTTCTTTCTGTATATTATTAAAAAATATGATACAAATGAGCAGTTAAAAGTACTTGGTTGGAATGTGTTTATATTTATAAAAAAATTTTTAGAAAACATTTTCAAAGAAGGTACGTATTATTCTGAAAAATGTGTGTGGCAGTATTGCTATGCAAAATTTAGGTTAGAAAGAGACCAAAAACAAAAACCTTATCTTCAGTTTCAATCTGAAGAATGTCAAGTCTTAATTTGAAATATTTATTTTGAATTATTTTAACTTGCAATTTAAATATTATAAAGTAGCGTTTTCTTCCTTAAATATGTATCAAGTTTCAAGATGTTAAAAAGTTCTCTGATGATTTAATTTGAAATTATTCCTTCAGCAAAATTCATAAATAATAAATATTAACTTATTAATTCATATTTTTTTAGTTTAGCTGATCTCAGAGCAAGTTAGTTCCTCAGGGAATGAAGTGTTCTTTATAAAAGAAGGTGATGAGATGTAGTCTCCAAGGAATAAAATTGTGAAAACAATCTTGATATTGTACATACTAATATAATCTGTTATTCCCTTTCCACATCTATCACAACACATTTTAAAATGTGGCTGATCTTGTATGCAAATAACTGTCTTATTAGAAATTGTGACTGTACTTGCTAATGTCTCTCTGGATTTCTTGGGAGTTTGCTCTATAACCATGAAAGCAATTGAAATGAATGATGATTGCTTTATGGCTTTGAAGAACAAAGAAAAGCCAGTATATTTTTCTAGATATGAAAAACTGACAGTTTGCACCATACACATTATTGGTCACTTTAGATGTTTTGAAATAGCCTCAATGAGTTTATTAACAAAGTGAAATATTTTCTACCCTCTCATGCTTGTTCTAGTTAATAAAAGTTAATTAAATGTGAGCCATTTATGTATGTAGGTGTACTATAGATAGGCCTTTTATTTTTTTAAACAAAAATCCTGTCTCAACATTTGGTATAAGGTCTATTTTCCTTGAAGACTAAACTAATTTCAAAGATAAATTGAATTTAAAAAATTTGAAACTTACAGTGTTTCTTTACTGAGATATTGATAAAAAGGTTTAAAACTAGTTCATTTTTAATGTATCAGCTTTGTTGAATTTGTTTTATAGTTCTGAGAGTCCTAGTTCTTTTTTCAGTTATGAAATAAATTATAAAACTATAAAACTTAAATTTTTTTATACAATTTTATATGAACACATTTGAAAGGAATAGATATTTTAAAATGGGGACTAGTGAGTGCACATGGGAGAACTTGGTCTCCGGTGAAGATGAAAGTTGCTGCATAGAAAACCATCCAGAAGACACATCCAATTGACAATAGTAGCCAATTGCCTAGTCTTAATTTTGGTTTTTTAGAGAAATTTTTTTCTCCATTGTTCTCCAAATCTTTGCCTTCTGGCTAATCCTTCCTGGGCACAGAAAAAATGGGTGTCATAAATATACAGTCTTTCTTTAAAGGCTTCTCCTTGCTGATTTAACTTGAGAGGCATAAGGATTAATTTTTATTCACAGACTTTTTTAGACATAGTGTCTGGTTTTCTTGTTAATATATTTTCTCCAATTTTAGTAATCTTACCATTTCTAGCTAGATCCATGTGCCAATAGACATAATGCACTTTCTTAGACATAGTTTAAGAAATCTTATTTTTTTCTCCCCTTCACTCCCTCCCTTCTCTGCTATCTTCCTTCCTCAGTCCTTCCTCCCTTCTATCTGTTATCCCTCCTTCCTTCCCTCTCTTTTACCCTGTCTCTTCAACCTTGTCAAGAGAGAGATCCCTGGGCACAAGGTCAGGAGTAAATTCTGAGTACTACAAGTACAGCCAAAAAAAGAAAGGAAAACAACCAAATAACACCCCCCCCAAAAAGAAAAGCATACTGCTGAGAGAATTCCTATAATCCAAACCCCTTTAAATAAATAGCATATAGTTTTATCATTTATAGATAATGCTATCCTAACTGGTTTGTTGAGGTAGTACTTGAAAAAAATAAATTTAACCAAGAACGAATGATTAGGAAATTAAATTACTGCAATTGTATTCTTGATATTCTTGATATTTTATTTGAAATAATTTTTGTTCTTTACTGATGACTAATGAGATGACTCAAAGACATTTTAATACATTATTGAAAAATGGAATTATGAGAAAAATAAAGTTTTCGTGTAATTCGTTTGATTTTGAAAGACTTCACCATAATTATTTTCTTTCTTTGCAGCAGGCATTTTGGAAATCAAAGATGGGTAGAAAAGATGCGTCTGCTATAAAACTTCCTGTTGATCAGTACAGAAAGCAAATTGGTAAGCAATAGATTCCCTTGATATATTCCTGGAAATTAAAATTAAAAGAAGCTATTATATATAAAATTGAGAAAATAACAACTTTTTAACATTTATGTGTCAAAAACATTGAATAATAATCTTTTTATGATGAAAGATATGTGTGTTCTCACCAGGTAAGAAATGCATTAACAATTGAGACTTAGAGTGGTAACATCGATAAAAAAAAATGAATCCAATATCTTTCTGTCTACAAGCAAACCACTTGAATTGTCTGAGAAAATATAGGCTAAAAGTTGAAGGATGGAAAACAGTCATTCAAGGAAACAACTCCCTTAAAAAAGTCTGGGATGGCCATATTAATATCAGACAATTTAGGCTTAAAAATGTTGTAGGAGACAGGGGTAGACTTCTTAGTAAGCAGGTGATGTATATACCAAGAAGAAAGCACACTTTTAAATATATATGCACCAATGATGGGCCAGCAAACTACTGAAAACAACTGCTGATAAAAACAACTGCATGCAAAAAAAATGAAGTCAGACCTGTCCTTAGCACTTAGCTCAAATGTTGAATCAAAATGGATTAAAGATATTAAAATATCTGATATCATGGGCCGGAGTGATGGCTCCAAGTGTAAAGAGTCTGCTTTGCCTGTGCCAGCCTAGGACAAACTGTGGTTTGATCCCCCAGCATCCCATATGATCCCCCAAACCAGGAATGATTTCTGAGTGCATAGCCAGGAGTAACCACTGAGTGTCACCGGGTGTGGCCCAAAAACCAAAAAAAGAAAAAATATCTGATATCAATATTGATTTCAGACCTGAAATCACAAGGTATATAGAGGAAAATATTAGCACAAAACTCTATGATATTGGTACTAAAGGCGTCTTTAAGGATAAAACCTAACAAGGTGGAAAGGAAGCTAAACAAATGATACTACATTAAACTCAGATGCTTCTGTACCTCAAAGGAAATAGTGACTGGGATACAAAGACTACTCATGGAATGGGAGAGACTTTTCCATTCTATACACATCAAATAATGGGTTAATTTCTAAGTTATACAAGAAACTGATTGAATTTTACAAGAAAAATATTATCTAATCCCATCCAAGAAAGGGTAGAAAAAAGGAACAGACATTTTCAAAGAAGAAACATAGTGGACTAAAATGCACCAGGAAAAAATTCTTTGTATTACTAATTATCAGGTAGATACCAATCAAAACAACGAGGTATCATATCGCATACCACACAGACTAACACATATTACAAAAACTAGAGTAACCGGTGCTGGTGTGGATGCAGGGACAAATGGACTCTACTGCTGGTGGAAATGCAGACTGATCCAGCATTTTTTGAAAACCATATGGACATTCCTCAAAAAGCTAGAATTTGAGCTTCCATATGACTTACTCTTACTCCCAGGAACCCTAACACACTAAACAAAAATGCCCTCAACATTTCTATGTTCAGTGTAGCACTATTTACTATAGCCATCTTCTGGAAATGACATAGGTTACCAACAACTGATGTGTGTATAAAGAAATGGTGGTACATCTACACAATGGAATACTGTGCAGCCATTAGGAGAAAATGAAGTCATGAAATTTGCTTATACGTGGCTAGACATGGAGATTATTATGCTGGGTGAAATGAGCCTCAAGGAAAGAGATTGACATTGAATAATCTCACTGATTTATGGGATATAAGGAAAACAAGAGATAATATGGTAACAATACCCAGAAACAATAGAGACAAAGGTCAGAAGATTCAACTCAGGGTAGAAAACTTCTCACAATGAGTGGCTAGTGTAGGAAAAGTAGAGAAGGGTCTGCTAGGACAATGATAGTTGGACTTATCTCTTTGGACAAGAACTCAGCACTGAAAGTGGAAAGTGGAGAAACTAACAGGCAAAGACCCCTCCATTAACAGTATTGCAAACCATCATGTCAAAAAGGAAAGAGATGGGGGGAAGAAAGAGAGAGAGACTGAAAGAAACAATTTGCCTGTTCTAGAGCAAGATGTGTGGGTTGTTAGGCTCACTGCTCATTGGTGAATAATGGAGACTAAACGCATCAATGACTAATTTTGTTACCATAGGGCTTAAATACAGCAATTAAAAGAAGGTTTTTTTTGCATCCACCACTTGGAGAATGGTCCAGCTTCACTATTCAATCAGGGAGCTCTGCAGAGATGCCAAATAGACCAAAATTCCAGGTATGCCCGTATTTGGGCTGAACATCTTCAGGACTTTTTAGGAGTGGGTGCAGGCACCCTCCCACTTCCTTCACAAACTCCCAGAAGTCCTGACATTTGACAGCATGCCTAACAAAAGCCGAAGTGTTAGTCACTGAGCTTGGGATTCCTGAACTATGCAGCTGCATACATGGCGCTGCAACACCTCTAATTTTCTTTTCATTCCTGTTATCCAAGTTATAACGCACCAACTTTGACGTCAACTTGGATTGAAAGTCATGTAATGTTCAGAAACTAAACAAATAGCAAAATTGACTAGCAAGAAATCACTTAGCAAATCTTCTGACAATGACTTAATGACCTCGTTGTGAGATCCATTTATGTTCACAAATTTTCTTATTAATGTACTTTAAAATATAATTTCATTTCCACTTACCTGTGGGGGGGAATTATATATATGTATATAGTTATATATACATATATATAATTTCATTTTTGGGTATGAGTGGGAATCTGGTGACAGTGGTGGAAGAAATTTTACATTGGTAGTGATCTTGGTCTTCAAATAAGTAAATTTAGGGGCCAAAGCAATAGCATAGCAGTAATATGTGAGCCTTGCATGTGAATAATCCAGGACAGACTCAGGGTTTGATCCCCTGCATTCCATATGGTCCCCTGAGCCTGCCAGGAGTTTTCTGAGTGCAGAGTCAGGAGTAACGCCGCCACCAAGTGTGACCCAAACCCCACCACCACAACCACCATAAAATAAAAAAGAAAAAAGAAAAAGAAATACATTTATTATGAGCAATTATGTAATACATGTTTTAAATAAAATATTAAAAATCCATTTTATGTACTTGTGATATTTTTAATTAATTTTTATTTTGATCATAGTGGCTTACATATTGTTGACAATAATATTTTAGGTACATATCTACATAAAATCAGGGGGGATTCCCATCACCAAATTGTCCTCCCCACACCTCCGTTTTTGTCCTACTTCCCATATCCTCCTCCCTCACTCCCGGGGCTGCTAGAATATGTGGTCCCCTCTGTACCTAGCCTACTACTTAGTAGTCTTGCACCTGTTTGGTCTTGGTGCCTCCCTTTTTTCCCCCTCTTCCTGGGAGGCAGGACTAGGTAGTTTAAGTTGCGTGGTTTTGTTTGAAGAAGAGAAAAGTAATAAACTGGGGTAAAAGTCTAATATGCCAGAAATGGGCGGAATCCTTTCCCCAATGAATTTTTTTAAAAAAGTGTAAAAATCACTGTCTTTCTTCTTAAGTGTCATTACTTTCATATAGTCAATATTTTTAATATGAAATTTTGTTACATAATGGATTTTATTTATTTGAAACTGTTACATCTATTCATCCGTTAGTTTGTTTTTTGGGACCACACCTGGTGGACACTACTCCTGGTATTTGGCAGCAGTTAAAGTACAGTGTATAAGGTGCTTTAACTTGCATGTATCTGAATTGGTTTTGATTACCAGCATCATATATGATCTTGTGCACACTGCTAGGAGGAATTCCTGAGTGCAGAGCCTGCAGTAAGCCCTGAGCATAGCTTCATATAACACAAAAGCCGATCTTGAATTCATTAAGTAGAATAAAATGTTTAATGAAAATCATTTGAAAACTTCACAATTCTTTTTCTTTTCTAAGTGGCATTCAGGTTTTCATAGGAGCCTAGAGGCAAGAATACAGGGAAGATTGAATTAAAACTACCTCCTGAGCCAAGCTCATGTAGTAGAAAAGAATGAATATTCTAAAATCCATGACTTCAAAAGAGCTTAGTGAATCAGACATTAGTTAGAAGCCAAGGGATCATTTCTTTTCCTCACCACTATTCACACTTTTCACCTGTTCTTTCCTATTCCTGTTTATTCTCACTGTTTTTGACAATAAAAAAACAAATTAATAAAATTTACTATCAATTGAAGTATAAACAATGAAGTTACAATAGAATTAAGAAACACTCGGAAAGAATTGATACAAATAAAACATATACCTTTTTTAATATGATATAAAATGAAACAATCAAAGTAAAACTTTTTGTAGAATAAGAAGCTTTTTTTTTTTAAATTAATTATTTTTTTGGTTTTGGTTTTTGGGTCAAACCTGGCAGCACTCAGGGTTTACTCCTGGCTGTACGCTCAGAAATCGCTCCTGGCAGGCTCGGGGACCATATGGGATGCAGGTTCGAACCACCGTTTTTCTGCATGCAAGGCAAACGCCCTATCTCCATGCTATCTCTTCAGCCCCTAAAAAGCTTAAATGATGCGTAAAAGTATTAAAATATGTATAATAGTTCAAAATTGACATTTGAGATCTGTCCTTGTTGTAAACTTGAATTGCTAAAATTCAAGTCTACACATATATGAGGAGACAGGTCCTGAAAGGAGATTTACATAGAAAACAGTAAGCAAAATAACTTAGTATAAAATGTAAATCAAAGTATAAAATGTAAATCAAAATCATTTGATATGTAAATTAAGGATTTTAAGTGGTTACTTTATTGCAGGATTATTTGTGATCTTCAATTTCATGTTGAGCAGAGTTGGGGGTCCCAACTGTTCTTTGGACCCCCCCCCCCACAAAGGTTTCTCCTGGTATACTTAGCCTTTCATTGTGACTGGTGTTTGGGTGCCCGGAACCTGAAATGCTGTGTCAATCTGCTCACCCATGTTTACTAGGAACCACACTCCTCATCAGCAGTGCTGCAGGGCCTAACTCATTTGAGAGGTGAGGTGATGGGGCCAGTGCTAGAACTCAGAGCCTTGGCAGGCAAAGCCTATGTTCCCTCCTTTAAAGCTATTCTTCATGACTCCCTGCTTGACCTCTGTGCAATTTGTTTTTCTTTCATTGTAGTCTGCCTTATACATAAACTATATTTTTATTTGTGTTTAAATGGAATGACTGATTTATGAGATTAAGTGTCTGATCAGTGGGTGGAGTGATAATAAAGTGGATAGGGCTATTATTACCTTGCATAGAGTCAATCCAGGTTCAATTCCCAGTACCCCAAGTGGTCCCCTTGATTAAGCTCTGAGCACTTCTAGGTGTAGCTCAAACATAAACAAATAGCAACAACTACAAAGTGTCCAGTAAATTGTATGTGCTAGCTATATAAAGAAAATCCATATTGTTAGTCACCTCACAATCCAACTCTTAAATATACAATTCTTTGGATTTTGTAAGTAAATACTCCCTTGTCATCATATGCCAATCAAAATATACACTTCCTTTTTCTCAGAAATATTTCAGCTTCTCTCTACTTTATTCCTTACCCACCAACATGTACAATCACTACTTTGATTTCAGTCACAGTAATTTTTTTCTACATATAAAATATCAAAATACTTTGGTTCAAATTGAATTTGATCTTTTTATTTTAATATGCTGAATACATCATACTAGTAAACTTTATTTTGATCATAGTGGCTTGCATATCTTTCACATTAGTATTTTAGGTACATATTTGCAAGATATCTTCGCCGTTATCTTGGCTGGGTATTTGTGAATCCAAGAACAGTCCCCAGAATGAGAAATTACTTTCCATCCCCTTGTCCCCTTTCGGGGGAAGACCTTGGTAATATTTATCCGCAGCAAGTAATAATTCACACAGACAAGAACGATAGGGTTTAAAAGATCGGGCAAGGAGAGCCAGAGAATTCTCCTGCAGCCAGCAGCTTTTCACAGAAGGACCCCTCACTCCTGTCCCTCAAGCTATTTATTGCCAACTCCACAGCGCCCCACCTGGAAGGGTTAGGTGGGGCAAAAGTTACAGAACAATCCTAAGGAAACACTTTTATATACAATTCCAAGAATTATCTTATGGAAACTTTTTCATATGCTACACATATTGACATTGAATCAGGGGAATACCCACCACCAGATTTGTCCTCCCCCCTTCCCCGTTCACTTTCTGCAACCCATATTCCTCACCATCACCCCCAGGCTGCTAGAGTTGGAGGTCCCCTCTTTGTCTAGCTTACTGTCAGTGATCATACATCTGTTTGGTCCTGGTGCCCTCCCTTGTTTCTCCCTCTATTTGAAAGGCTAACCTAGATAAATCGAGTTATGTGGTTTTGTTTGAGGGAAAGAAAGGTAATAGAATGGGGTAAAGATTAAGCAAAAAAAAAAATAAAATAATAAATTAATAAAAATATGCTGAAAATAGGCGGTGTCCTTCTAGTGGCTATCAGCCTCAGTTTGAGAGAGGATAT
This sequence comes from Suncus etruscus, assembly GCF_024139225.1. Lineage (NCBI taxonomy): Eukaryota > Metazoa > Chordata > Mammalia > Eulipotyphla > Soricidae > Suncus > Suncus etruscus. The sequence continues at coordinate 5,965,028 of NC_064857.1, forward strand.
GAAAAAGGTAATTGAAACACCATAACAATACAAAAATAAATGTCAAATTAAATATTCAGTGGGCCCTACAGCAATAAAGAGAAGCACCACACAATAGTCTCCGTTCTGAATTTAAATCATGCCGGAATGCTAAAAGAAAGAGGAAGATTAGATAAAATAATATAAAATAAAAAAGGAGACTTCAACTTCAATATCTATACCAAAATAAAGATGTCAAAAAAATCAATATATATATATATATATATATGTGGAAAAATGATTATTTTGTGCCTTTTTTTTTCTTTTTTCCCCCCTGCATAGACACAGTAATTGTTGGGGATAATATAGAGGGAATTCCCTTGGCCTAGGAGATACAGGGTTTCTTCATTCCTGAAGTATACTGTCATGGGATTAACTATAGACTCCTTGCATGATTATTTACTCTCTTCTCGGTGTTTTCGTGGTGTATGGAAGACTTCTGCTTCGTCGTGGATGGTAAAACCAGTCCTCTGTATCTGGAGATCTTGGTGACTGTGCAGCTCAAGGAATGGAGCTTATGATGAAGGCTTTTTTTTTTTTTTTTTTTTTTGTGGTTCTAGCAGTTCTGCTTCTTCAGTGTCGTTTTAATCGATCTTCTGTAGTTGGTATTCTTGGTCATTAAGTTGCTCCTAGGATGGAGCCTGGGACAAAGTCTTTCATTGTTTCTGGAAGACCCGTTTAGTTGCGTTTGTCTCAGTCAGACCTCTGGAGATCTTGTTTGCTGAACAGATTGTAGACCAAAAGCTTGGTTAGAACTTTTTGTTGTTATTGTTGTTGTTGTTGTTGGTCCCGGGATGCGTACTGTCAAGTTTCTGGTTGTAACAACCAGTCATCTGTATATAGCATTCTTGGTTTTTGCACAGATCAAAGGGTGATGTGTCTTTTGATTTTGTCTTATCTTTGGCTGGTCAGGAAGGATAATTGCTCTTAGATCTAGTTGTTCCCATTTCCTCATTGTCAGGTTATCAAAATAGAACTGGCATACGTTGGTGTCAGAGCAGTATTATGAATGCCCTGGAGGGGACTTGTTTCCTGCAGCCTTTGTGGAGAACTGTCGTTTCTATGTCTGGGATCCAGGAGTCAAGGCTGGGTGGTCGGTGCCTATTTCCTTAGAGTCTAGGTTGGTTCCCCACGACATACATTCAGGGTGGGAGATGTCCCTGTGTTGTAAAAAAGTATAAGTTCTTATCCCTAGTAGATAAGAGCTTGCTTTGACAGGTAAAATTTCCACTATTTTTAATATGACTTTCCAGGAAGAAGTGGTGCTACATTATATTGTTGGTGGATTTGGGGGTGAAGAGAAAAGAAAACAGACCCATGACAAAAACTAAAAATATATATGCTTTAGACATGTCTAAAGAAAAAAGAGTTTCTTAAGAGAAAAAAAAAAGTATTAAATAAAAGACATAATTAAAGTGGGGCCAGGAGGGATAGCATGGAGGCAAGGCATCTGTCCTTCTGCAGAAAGACAGTGGCTCACATCCTGGCATCCCACATGGTCCCCCATGCCCACCAGGGGCAACCTCCGAGCACAGAGCCAGGAGCACCCTCCGAGCGTCGCCAGCTGTGACCCAAAAGAAGCACAAAACAAATCAAAAAAACAAAAAGTAGAACAACAACAACAACAAAAAAAAAAAAGAACAAGGGGGAGAAAAAGAAAAGAAAAAGGGAGAAAGTGATACAGGAGATTACTTTACAATTGGGGAGAAACAGGATAAGAGGTAGTGTTATATAGGTCCATACTTACGATGAAAGTATAGGCTTCCCCATTGTCTTTTGAGATTTCCTCGTGAGGTGTGGGCTCCAGGCAGGGAGGTCTTGGGTAGAGTTCTTGCAATGGGAGTCCTTTTGGAGCTTATCTGGTATTACGCCACAGTCCACAATGGGGAGAGGTGATTAGGAGGGCCACACTTCATGAGTCAGTCCGGGTGTTGGTTGTATTTCCTTGCTGGGAACGAGGTGTGAGTTTGAGTGAGTGTTGGGAACTGGGTGCTGCTTTGTTGGTGTAGGAGGTTGGTCTTGATGCCTAATGGGTTAAGAACTGAGGGTGAAGAGTTATAACATGGTGGGGATATGGGGGATTAGATTAAGGGGTGAAGGGATAGTCAGTTTTCTGAGAGGGGAGAGGGGATAGTACATGGGAGGGGTTATATAGGGTATAAGTATGGATTGTTTGTGGTTTAGGTTTGTCTCTTAAGGAGGATTTCTATCTCTGTGTGCTCCTGCCCCCATATAAACATATAGAAGTTAGTTTAGGAATATATTAATGTAGAGAGGTGGGGAGGGCAAGAGATATGCTGAGTACAGAAAGATAGGTAGGTAGAGTACTTGTAAGGAAAGGAAACCAATAGATCAACTTTTGGATATGTATAGGTTTCGTGTCTCGAGTACTAACCATTGTGTTAGTGAGGTCTATCTATATAGGTGTTTACCCTTTGATTATGCATTCTTCTAGGACCTGAAGGCATGACCAACCAGACCACGGAAGTAACAACCATGACCTACAGATTTTTACTACAGGGCCTAAGCATCTAACACGTTCAAGCAAACTAACATGCCCTTGCTCTTTTACCCTTTCTTCTCATTACTTTATATTTTTGTTGTTGTTGTTGTTGTTTAATTGTTGGTTTGTTTTGTTCTGTTTTGTTTTCCCTTTCCTCTATTCTTGTCTCCCTCTTCTTCCACCTTCTTCTCATTACCATCAATTCAATCCAGGTCAAATAAAAACCACACGGTTACCTCCTCTATAGGAAAGGAAAGAAAGCTGATATAAAGGGTGCTGCGGACAATCTTTTCATTTTTTATGTTATCTGTGTTCATTTTCTTTTTCTTTATATTAATACTTTTTATTTTGACCAAAGTATATTACAAATAGTAGATATTAATACAAAGTTTAAAGTATTACAAGAATTCGAGATGATAAGTTAAGGATTTTCTGTTAGAGTTGGAATATGCCAAAACACCCTTTTCCTGGCAGTTTCCCTTTAAACTAACTGAATATATCTTTTTTGTAAGGAAATATTTCTTTATTTTATGTCATATGACTTGCTAATTATAAAGGTGTACTATTTTGAGCATAATCCAATAGATTAGTGTAATTTTTATGTTCAGTTTATTTAAGCACCATGGTTACAAAATTGTTTACAGTGGAGTTACAGTCATACAATGTATACTACCCTTCTGGAGTGCACTTTTCTCACCACCAGTGTCCCAGTTTTCCTCCCAAACCCTGCTAGAGTCTCCCGCGCCTCTCTCCAGCCAGCCTCTGGGTCAGGCATTTTACTCTTCTCTCTGTCCCGGTCTCTGTTTCTCTCCTCTCTCTTTCTCTCACACTTCCCACACACATGCTTATTTTCATTTTAGACACTGTGCTTTAATGAAATGATGCCATGCATATTGTTTTTATCCCCTTTTAGCATTCAGTTTTTGTCCAGAGTTTTTATATTTTTATTTTTTATTTTGTTTTGGTGCTCAACCCAGAGGCTCCCAGGGTTTATTTACTCATGGCTCTGTGCTTATGGTGCTTAAGGATAACATAGGTTCTGGGGATTGAACTCAGGTCATCAGATGCATTGCAAATGTCTTATCCACTATTCTTTCTTTCTGGCTGCTAGATATGTATTTGTAATGTTTTTGTTTTGTCATTTTTTTCCTGATCAACTTGATTAGCATTTTTTTTAATTTATTTTGGGATCACATTGGTGTTTGTTTAGGAACTACTCCTAACTTGGTGTTGCTGGTGATGCTTCCCTGACCAAGTAATGCCAGAAATCAAACTGAAGCCTCTCAAACATGTATTTAGCCCTTTGAACCATCTCTTTGGCCCTTATTAATATTTTAATGACTATTTGCCTTTGATCAGGCCACTTATGATTAACTTGTCTGCTAGCGATTGAGAGCAGACCACTTGTTTACTCACAAAACTACTAGAGTTTCAATGAGAGTCAAGTAGGAGATTATTAACACTCAGTTTTCTAATGAGGTTTCTAGTTACTTGTAGTTTGTAGAATAAAATTTTGTCTATATGACAGCTGGAAAATAACCTTTGTAATGCTAAATTACTTTGCTCTTTTATAGTTAATTTTTATAACACGAACAAACTAAAATTCTAAATCGTGTTTTGCTTTATGAGGAAGGGAGGCAGGATTTGAAGTTGTTGATAAGACATTCTAAAAATTGTTGGAGGGAATATAAAAGTCTCCACTGTAGATTAGCTAATTTTATTATTTGTGGTTTTGGCATGCTGTAAATAACTCATCTTCCAATAATTCATTTGTGTAATTAAATTTAGATGGCAACTTTTTCTTTTCAAATATTTTGACTCTTATCTCTTTGCTTTCTATTGTATCTTAATTGGTGCGGTCTATATAAATGGACAATAAATTATATATCTTTGTTACAGAGATCAGACGGTGAATAGAACTTGGTATTCATCCCAGACAGAATTATGATTGGATGTATTTGCAAGATTAAAGCAGTGAATTTACTTTTTTTTTCTAATTAAAGGCAATTAAAGATTTCCAGACACAAATAAAAGACAATGAATTGAGGAATAAGTGTAGGAGCAAGTCCATTTGCAGGTGAAAAGATGTGCCTTTGAAGCAGAACCAGCTGTATTTTCATCGAAAGAATAACAGTTTAGGAAGCTTTTCTGTATGTGCTTGCTTGATAGCATAATGTACTCATAAGCAGCTTATGCAGTATTCAGAAAATAACAGTGCATTAATTTTTAAAGCGGCAAAAGCAGACGAGGAGCAGGACTGCCTCATGATGATAATGAGTGTGGCTAGCAAAAAAATCTACTGTTGAGAAAGGAAAAAACAGTCCATTCCTGATAAATGAACATTTTTATAAAACAAAGACCCAGATATTCATGATAATAAGCTTAGGCAGCGATATCAACAAAGGGCAAAGTCTTATTTCTAGATAAAGCTAAATAATTAAAGAGCAAATATCCAAAATTGTTTCATTAAAGAAATCCTCAGAAAAAAAATCATGATATAATTTAAATGGACTATTGTTTTATATAAGAAATAATTTAAGATAGATATAACTTGTATGTTAAACAAGGCATATTACACTTTCCCTTATTAATTACTGTCAGTTTTAGTGTAACAGAAGAAATGATAAATGGCACTGTTAGGTATTAAAGTATTTTAATATTTATTAAATGTGTGATTATGAATCTACTTTTGATTCTTTATAGAAAAGGCACCTATGCTAATGTTCAATATATTTTCATTTTTCTCATTAAGAATGAACTTAAGACATACTTTGTACAGAACCAAAGTTCAAAGTGTATTCAAAATGTATTTTTTTAATATCTTACATATATATAAAAAACCCTTCACCAGTGCAACATTCCCATAACCAATATCCCAAGTGTCCCTCCTCCCCACCCCACACTGGACTTTACTCTAGACAGGCTTTCTACTTCCCTCATTCAGTCACATTTTGTTATGATGGTTCTCAGTGTAATTATATCTGCAACTGCACTCATCACTCTCGGTGGTGAGCTTCAAGTTGTGAGCTGGACCTTCCAGTCCTTCTCTCTTTTCTCTCTGAGAATCATTGCACAAATGTCTTTCATTTTTCTCAAAACCCATAGATGCAAAACCCATAAATACATTAAAATGTATTTTTAAATATTATTTGTAAAAAAAGATAATGTAAACAAACATTATGTAAATACAATATATTAGCAAACATTATGAGTGTGCAAGGCATATTTTCTATCAAAAATATAGGTATAACTAAAAATTCTTTTACACCAGTGCTTACATTTTAGTTATGATTTTGCTTTAGTGGTATTAATTCTTGTTTAGGCCTTTTGTTTTTGTTTTTTGGCCACACCCATTGATCATCAGGGTTTACTCCTGGCTATGCACTCAGAAATCACTCCTGGCAGGCTCAGGTGACCATATGGGATGCCAGGAATAGAACCCAGGTCCATCCTGGGTCAGCCAATTGCAAGGCAAATGCCCTACTGCTGTGCTATCACTCTGGCCCCTCTTCTTTGGGTCTTAAAGCTGTAAAATTTGTTGATTATTTTGGGTTTTCAAGTATATATTTTTAAACATATTATTAGTTGTAACTAATAACTGAAATAAACTTGATTTGTAATGATTTTGATCCTAAAAATGATTAAAAGGACCCAAAGAAAATATATATGTTCTAAATAAGAATGTGAGAGAGTCATAATAGCCATAATTCAGAAGTAGACTTTATAATAAAAAGAGAAAGTTATTAGTGAGTTAAAAATTTGATCTACCATCAACATCAGAGGAACTGGCATTGTTTTCTTCTAGAATCAGTAATCAATCACCATCTATTTGATTAAGTTTTATCCTCTCATTTTCAGATTATTCTAACCTAAATTTCTGTTCATTTGTAATAAAAATAATTTTGACTATGATATAAGAAGATTCCTAGGATCCTCTACAACTCATTAGATATTTTCTATCAATTTTGGAACTGTAATTCTCTAAAACTAGTATCTAGTATGTTACTCATTTTTTAAATAAATAATTTCTTTCTTTAAGAACTACGATCACATCATGTTCATAATTGGGTTTCAGCCATAAAATGCCATTATTGTCTCCCCTTTTGCCTCCCCCCATCCCCAACTTGTCTTTGAGACAGGAATTCTGGCATTCCATATGGTCCCCCAAGCCAGTAGCGATTTCTAAGCGCATAGCCAGAATTAACCCCTGAGCATCACTGAGTGTGGCTCCAACCCCCCCAAATACATTTTTCCTTGTTCCAAATATGTTCTATAACTTTCCCTCAGAAAGCATATTAGTTTGTTGAAGCTCTTTTGCCTTTATTGAATTGCTTAAATCTTTATTGTTTCAATAATTATAAATTTATAATGATGATTTCATTAAATGTAGCGCATGAAATTACTCTGTATGAGATTAGCTCTCTCACATCTTTGTATATTACTATTGACATTCATTATATATTAACAAACCACTGTATTCTTGATAACCAGCATCGATTACCCCATCCAATATTGGGTTTTCTCACTTTGTTTGCTTACTGAAGGCATAAAACAAAACCCTGAAATAATTCAGTAAGATAGAATTTGTGGATGCATGCATGTGGTATGAATTAAATCCCCAGGACTGAATACATTCTCCACTGACACCTCTAGCACTGGCTCTTGTGGTCTCCAGTGTCCACCAGGTTGAGGAATACAGGTCTTGAGCAGTGGACTAGTTATAGCTATGAGTCACATTCAGACATTTGAGCACTGCTCAGGAATTCTTTATGAAGAGAGAGTTAAATGAAAAATAAATAAAAATAAAGATAAAATCAAGCTTACTAATTCAGCTTCCAGCTGAGGAGAAGATGTTTTGACTTTGTGTATTATTCCTCTTGCAAGTAAAATGCACAACAAAATATACTAATCACACTTCGGCCACTGGGAGAATTTTCCTTAACACAATGTGTTTTCAGGTCTTCTCTATAGATACGTAAGTACTTCCAGTTCTAATATTAAAAAAACTTCAGAAACATTTCTGACTACTAATATGGCATGCCCAATTTTATAACTTGTTGAGTTCAGTAACCAACCCTCGATTCATGACTCAGGCCACATGGCTTTTCATCTTCATGAGCAGGTAGTAATCAGAAGTTGAGAGTAATCCAGTTGTTGTTTCATAGAAATTCACCTGCTGAATGAAGGATGTCTGGGGCTCTTCCAACTTTAGACACTGCCAATCCTTTTTAATTGGAACCTACTAAAGTTCTGGTTTGGGCTGGAGAGATAGCATGGAGGTAAGGCGTTTGCCTTTCATGCAGAAGGTCATCGGTTCGAATCCCAGTGTCCCATATGGTCCCCCGTGCCTGCCAGGAGCAATTTCTGAGCATGAAGCCAGAAGTAACCCCTGAGCACTGCTGGGTGTGAACCAAAAACCACACACACACACACACACACACACACACACACACACACACACACACACACACACACACACACAAATCAGCTGAGGCTCCACTGACTCATAAACTTGTCATAAAATTAGAACTAATGTAGTTCATGCAACATTCTTCTGAAGATAATTTTTATTTTTACCAGTAATTTATATATCAGATATATATTGTGCATGGTGAGAGAACACACATATATGTATAATTATAAACAATAATGCCATGCAGTGTCACATGTTCATCATCTAGGTTGAAAATTGTATGTAAAGTTGTATCTTAGAAGTCTCTTAGTGTAATTAATTCCTAATTGCAATGACAGCCATATCTCTGAGAAATGATTGTTATCTTAATTTTTCTATTAGATCTGTTTATAAATTTTCTACTAAGGTATGTGTCAATATATAACTTTGTTTTGCCAGTTTCTGTACTTTATGTAAATGGAATATATTGCACAATATAACTTGTTATATAATGTGCTTATTTTGAACATCTTGCTTAAGAGTATTGTTTGGGATAATAGTGTATAAGATTTTCAGAGCCACAGAAAAGGATTTTAATTATGCTCAGGGACAAGTTTAAATACAAAAATAAAAATTGTGATATATTCTAATGTTACTCTTTTCAAAAGACTATTCTCACAGATGTTGGTGACTATGAGCCAATGATAACAAATAAATCATGTAATGAAGCCTAAGTTGTTGATGGGAATATCATACTTTCATGTATAATAATTATATACACTATTCCTTGTTATACATATTTATATGTAAATATGTATGTATTTGCTTCTAATAGAGAAGCATATTATTATCACATTTGGGGAAGCATTTCTTTTCCTTCTCAAGAATGATCTTAAATTTTACATGTAGCAGGGCCAGAAAGATAGCATGGAGGTAAGGTGTTTGCCTTTCATGCAGAAGGATGGTGGTTTGAATCCCAGCATCACATATGGTCCGTTGTGCCTGCCAGAGGTGATTTCTGAGCATAGAGCCAGGAGTAACCCCTGAGTGCTGCCAGGTCTGACACCCCCAAAATATTTTTACATGTAGCACAAAAAGGATTCGGAAGGGAAATTCACACTGACAGAACACAATAAAATTTCAATTTCATTTGAAGAACTTTAACTCTTGTTGATACGGTTTTCAGAGAAACTTTACATTTGATTTGCAACCTTAGTCTTGTAGATGTGTATTAATTGTAAGAATAATGGATAATTTAATCTGTATTCTGAGACCAGAGAGACAGAGTAGCAGAATAAGAACTTGACTTGCTGGTAGCTGACCCAGGTTTGATCCCAGGCATCCCGTATAGTCTGGTTAAACCCAAATAGGAGTGATCCCTGAGCCTGGAGCCAGCAGCCAGCAGTTATGTCCCCAAACAAAGAAACTAATAATGATGTAATTCGCATTTTTCCTACATAGTAAAATCTATCTCAAGTAATTTTCTACTGAAATATTAATATTATTTAAAAAACATCGAGTGGGCATTTACTAATATATATATATATACTAATAATATATATACAAATATATATATACTAATATCACTTAAAACTATAATTTATAGGATGTAGCTTTTTGTTTTGCTTTGTTTTATAATGCCACACTCAGTAGTGATCAGGGTTTACTTCTGGCTCTGCTCAGGGATCAGTCCTAGTGGTGGTCAGAGGACCATATGCATACCCAGGATTCAACTGTGGTTGGTTGTGCAAGGCAAACTCTCTAAATTATCTCTACTTTTATAGTATCAAAGAACATTTTTGTGCCTACAGAGGTCCTTGAGATTAGGGATTAAGAATGATATTAATCATCATTAATCAGCTTGCACATTGCATTTATGTCTATGCTTTAAATTCCACAGAATTAATACAATTCTATTGATAAAAGTAGTTTAAATGGTCATTTATTTTTGTAATACAGATATAAACATTTCAGAATACTTTTTATTAAGCTGATCACAATGCTCAAAAGAAGAGTAATAGACTATTACTTTCTGCATCAATATCGCAGGGATTTGTAACTAAGGAAAATTTGCAATATTTGTAATGAATATTAAGTGAGTGGTCAGTTATATAATTCTTTTTTCTATGTATGCATCTTCTTTTTATTGTAACCTATTAAATTAGAAGATGAGCATACATTGAACAGGGATGTCAGTACCTCTACTGTCTTTTGTTTGTTTTAGAAGCAAAACATATTTCTGCTGTGATTGTCTGTTTACTTGTGTAATTCTTTGTTTGAATAATTAAAGAATTAAAATTTTAAACATTCATGTTGCTATTGTGTGGGAATCTGAAATGAATTTTATGTATTAATTTTTAATGATTTTTGAATATATTTAAACTTAAGAACTTGAATAAAATATTGATTTGTATTGGACTAAAAGTTAAGTGTATGTCACATAACATATAGGAAACCATATAAAGTAAAAGTATAAGTATATACAAATCACAATTATAGTTTAAATGAAGATTAAAACACTTTTGTGGAATAATTGTAAGATTATAAATTAAATACTAATATCAAGGAAAATAAAGACTACAATAATCAAATGGCATGGCAAGCCTAATCAAAATACATTAAGGTTTTATTAAGTGTGAATGGTCTAATTATACCAAGTAAATTGCAGATGATTTTTATGTTGATATAATATGACTATATATTGTAGAAAAGAAATTTAGTAATATTACAGTAACATGTAAAGGACAGAGAAGTATTTATTGAATTGAAAAGATTATGAAAGCCTGTTACTTTATAAAAAGCAATAGGAACAAAAAGGCAAAGCACATCAAAGTCAACTTTCTCAAAAATATAATTAATACAACTTTACAATAATCTGTCTATCCACACAAATTACTGAAACTTGATAACACAAATTATAGTGCCATCATTACTGTGTTAAATCAGCCATTCCATATGACCAAAAGTAAAGAAAACTGTGCTCTAACTCTAAGAATATATTATTCAGTGATAGATGAATTCCTTATCATGAGACCCTGTTTTGATCTCTAATAGTGAATGAACACACACAAACATACATACACACACACCTTACTTTAAGAGATGGATGTTTCACCAAAGATAATTATAATAATTCAACTATGCATATAAAAAATAAGTAAAGATGTTGGATTTGTAATCTGAGTAATGTCTACTTTGACTTGAGGAACCCTTCAGCAGATTTGAACTACCAGAAGAAGCAGAGTGTTTTAAGAATTTAATTGACAATCAGTGTGAAGATCATGTTGACAAAGAGATTTGAGACATTGGTGATGAGAATGTTGGACTGGTGAAGGATGGTGTTCTTTACATTACTGAAACCCAACTACAATCATATCTGTAAGATGTTTAAATAAAGATATTATTTAAAAGATTAAATGCACTTCTCTCCTTAGCTGTAAAAAAACAAAGAAAAAAAAGAAAATTAAACTAAAATCTAGAATTAAATTTATCCATGAAATCTAGAATACTTTTAAGGATATCAATGTATGCTCAATAAAAAATACCAAGATAAAAGGAGAAAAAGAATAAGAATTTTTTAAAAATAAATATCTAAAAAGTTACTTAATGTGATGAAAACCAGTTTGTATAACAAAGAAACTCAATATATTTCTAAAGGATAAATTTCAGAGATCCAATCTTGACCACTTCTAGTCAAGTTGAAATGTAATTCTAGTCAAGTTGAAAATGTAATTCTAGTCAAGTTGAAAAGTAAAGGTGAGGGGCCAGAAAGGTGGCGCTAGAGGTAAGGTGTCCATATGTTCCCCCCAAGCCAGGGGCAATTTCTGAATGCATAGCCAGGAGTAACTCCTGAGCGTCAAACGGGTGTGGCCCAAGAACCAAAAAAAAAAAAAAAAAGTAAAGGTGAGAGGAAGAAGAGAAAAGTCACCCATTATCTATGATATTCTGAAAGCAAGATTGTCAACCAAGGACTCAGTATTGAGCACAACTGTCTTTTGAAAGGAGAGAAAGTAGTAAACAAAACCAGGTTATTTTTCAACAGCACACCTGCTGGCAAGAAATACTAATAATACTAAAAATACAAGAAGCTTCTGTAGGCTGAAATAAAATACACAAGTCAATGACTTGCATTTACACCTTGCATTTACAATCCTAGAACTGACACCATGTAAGATAGCTGTTTGGGTAGATATGAAATAAGTCTACTACTATTTTTAATGCAACCATTTTTTCTTTCTTGTTTTACTAGATGCAGGGAAAGTAGCATTTAGATAGTAATATATAGCAGCTGCTGAAAAGTATTAAGAGAAAGACTCTAAATCCATGGCATAACTTTCTACTTAAGGACATTAATAATGGAAGACACACTAAATGCAAAGGGAACCGAATGAAATAATAAACCATAGATTTTAATGAAACAAAATAGGGGGTGAGAAATTAAGCAATATCAATAAAACCAAAAGTTTGTTATTAAGAAAGGTTGACAAATATTGAAACACTTTTCATCAGACTGAACTAAGTTATTATCAAACATTAAAAGGGTGCATTACTGTCAATCTTAGAGATATTGAAAGAATTATAAAAGAATTTTGTGAGTACTTGTCTGCAATAAAATTAGATAATCTTGATAAAACAATGCCAGATATTAGTGATGGCACAAATGTTCTTTTATTGCCAATAAAATTGGCCAACATGGGTTTGATCCCCTGAGCCACACCAGAAATGACCCCTGAACGAAGAACCAGGAGTTACCCTTTAACATTTCTGGATTTGGTCCAAATACAAACAAACAAGAAAATATGTTAACTTATCTCAAAAATTCCATACTACGGGGCCAGAGTGATAGCACAGCATACGTTAGGGCATTTGCCTAGCACATGACCCAGGGGTTCAATCCCTGGCATCTCAGATAGCCCCTTTAGCCTGCCCTCTATGGCAGGCATTTTACTCCCTGCTCCCTCGTTTTTTATTTTTGACATGGTCATTTTTTGACACTTTGACATGGCCATTTTTATGTTTGCACTATTGCTGATGAAGAGCTATCTTTCATATCAATGTCTCCCCTTTCAGCACCCAGTTCTTGTCCAGATAGATCAGTTCCAACTATCATTGGCACAGTGGACTAACCATTCATTACTCTAACTAAATTTTCCACTCTTTGTGGCAAGTTTTCTATCTTGGACTAGTCCTCTTGTTTCTCATCGTTTTTGTCTCTGGGTATTATTAACAGAGGATGTCTTGTTTTCTTTATATCTCACAAATGAGTGATATTATTCTATGTTCTCTCCCTCTCCCTCTGATTTATTACCACTCAGCATAATAATCTTCATTGCATCCATATATAAACAAATTTCATCACTTCATTTTTCCTAACATCTGCATAGTTTTTAATGGTGTGTAGATGAACCACAGTTTCTTTAGTCACTCATCTGTTCTCAGAAAACTGGGTTGTTTCCAGATTCTGACTATTGACAGGAGTGATTAGAGATAGGAGTAACCCCTAAGTACTGCTGAATGTGGCCACAAAAACAAATCAAATATTCCATACTGTATAAATGGTAAATTTGGGTATCCATAAAAATCCAGGCATCTCTTTTAACTCTTATCATATTTGCCATACACTAGACATAATCCAAATGCAGTTCAATAAATGAACAAACACAGATTTTTACATAATGGAATAATAATCATTGATAAAGAATATTTGCAACTCTCATGAATGTTTAAATCCTTATATTGAACTAAATGTGTTCTTGTCATGTGATTGTCATATTATTGAATTAGTATGCCATAAAATTAGAAATTAGTGTTTTCCAAGGAGGAAGAATGGTTATAAAATATTAGTATAGTCTTTGAATGTTAGAAAAGTTTTGTTCCATGAGCATGGTGGTAGATACATCGTATGTATATGAATATTAAAATTCATAGAACTGGATGCTGAGAGGGAAAAAGTCAAATTTTCATCTTTATTACATTTTAATATGGATGAAAACAGCATAAATAAGACAATAAGAAGAGTTGAAGAAAACGGGCTAATTTTACCTGAATTATTTTATGGGAAATGAGAACACAGAAGTGTAATGATGGTGCCATTTATAAAATAAATACTAGATGATTAAGCTTTTAATAGAGATATTGCGTGATTGAGGTTTGATTTGGTAGATTTTAATAATCCACTTTGATTAGAATAATCAGATTTTCTCTCATAACACGTAATCAATAAGTGCTAAATAGCTACTCTAGTCTTTCTGCTCAGATCCAGTTGTTTTTCAAGATTTCATCTTGTATAAAATGTAGAGCATACATGTTTTTTTCTAGATATAAGTACTCAAACGAGATTTTGTGCATTGAAGTTTTTAGTAGTCACATGAACGCGCATATCTTTCTTGAAACTATAAGAACTTCAAATGTTGAAGGAAAGAGAGAAATAGAAGGATTTAAAGTGCTTATCTAGCATATAGTAGTGACGACAGCCAAACCTGGTTTGAATCACAGCACCCAAAATGGTCCCCAGAGTTACTCCAGACATCATCCCTAAGCACAGTCCCAGGAATGACTTTATTTATTTATTTATTTATTTATTTATTTATTTATTTATTTATTTATTTATTTATTTATTTTGGTTTGAGGCCATGCTAAGTGGCACTCAGGAGTTATTTCTGGCTCAGAAATTCTCCTGACAGGTTTAGGGGACAATATGGGATGCGGGTGATTCAACTTGGGTCTGTCCCGGGTTGCCTGCATACAAGTCAAAGGCCCTACCACTGTGCTAAAGCTCCAGCCCAAGAATGACTTCTGAGTACTACCTGGTGTGCTGTCCCATTCAAAATGCATTCAATTATTGTAAAGTAGTTGATTGTATGAAAAGATTTAACATAACGAAATTAATGGATACCCTTTTAAATATTTTCACTTAGAGACTGAAAGCATATTTTACAGTATGCTCTTTGTTATCAAGAAGAATAATAAATGAATTGTAAATAAATTATTTGGAGAAATATCAGGTATACAATAATTTAACACCTATATATTATATAAAGTTTTGTTATAAATATAGTTTTAAACTTACTAGCTTCGAAGTATATAACTAGAAGTACTATTGTGTATATCAGGAGTCTCAAACTCACGGCCCGTGGGCCGCAAACAGCCCTCCCTACAACATTTTCTGGCCCTACCCTAGAGGAATCCTTATTTGTTTTGTTTTGTTTTAGTTGTTTGGGTCACACCCCCCAATGTTCAAGGCTTACTACTGACTTTGCACTTAAGGATCATCCCGCCTTTGCCTCCTGTGGCCCCCAGGTAAATTGAGTTTAAGATCCCTGGTGTATGTGATTATGAAATTTGAATCAAAATAGAATGTATTAATTAATCCAGAGGTTACCATCTTCTTTGGTCTGCCAACTTTTTTCAGAAAAAAAAAATTAGTGTCCCATTGGGAATCTCTTTTTTTAAAGTATCCTAACAGAAAATCTCTAATTTATCCAGTGCCTTTACTCCAGATGGTGGGATAAACCACTTTGAGAAACACTGATGTAATCAATAGTTTTCTTGCAAGTGTAAAGAAAGTGATAAATCCTCATTTTAACATTGATTCTAGATGTCTGTGTATTAAAATCTATTAGTAACAAAACATCTAATATTTTGTATATGCATATGAAGATAATACTGCTTAACATAATTATTTTTCATTTGTTTTTTCTCTGCTAAGTAGGTTATTACAAGGTATATATAAACTCAAACAAACTGTAACAATGAAATAGTGGGCCTCAAATCTATATTCTTTAAATTTAGATTTATTTAGCTTCTCACTGAAACTTGCTTTGTAACACTGAGCAGAGGCATTTGATGTCTCCCCTTTTATTTTTTTTTTTCTTTTTTTTTTTTTTTTTTGGTTTTTGGGCCACACCCGGCGATGCTCAGGGTTTACTTCTGACTATGTGCTCAGAAATATCTCCTGGCAGGCACGGGGTACCATATGGGACACCGGGATTCGAACCAACCACCTTAGGTCCTAAATCGGCTGCTTGCAAGGCAAACACCACTGTGCTATCTCTCCGGGCCCTGATGTGTCCCCTTTTCATTGTTCTGAACTGTTTATATCTCAGCAGGAATAATGGCATGAATAGTTTGACTATTGAGATGTGAAATCAGTGAACATTTATCAAAAATTTTTTTAGTAAAATTAATGTTACTAACTTAAAATGGGTCATAGTATTATTTTTCTGTATTTTGCCCATTTCCTCATTTAAATTTAGATAATTGGCTATATACAGTTTTATAATTGGCTCATTTCTGGATCATTAAATTTCATCACCAAATTATATTTATTTGGCTTCTACATATTCATATACTTAAAAATGCTCTATCAGTTAAGGAAGAAGTATATACTCTTTTCTAAAAAAATTCTTATTTCTTGGGGCCAGAGCAATAGCATAGTGGGTAGGGTGTTTGCTTTGTTGTGGTCAACCTGGGTTCATTCCTGGCATCCCATATGGTTCCCTGAGCCAGGAGCAATTTCTGAACACAGACCCAGGATTAACTCATGAGTGTCACTAGATGTGGGCCAATCCTCACTTGTCTCTTTGTTTATTCTTGTTTTTTCCTATTTATTGTTTGTTCTTGTTTATACTTCAGCCAAATAAGCACGTTTGTTTGTTTGTACTGCACATAATTATACATTTCTTTATTTTATCCATCTGTTTGCCTCACTTCTCCAGATAACATAACTTCTATTTTAATTTTTAATTTTTTTTATTTAAATAAAATGCATCACATAGTTGTGATAACTGGTCACAATACATTTGTTTCAATATAAGGGAAAACACAGGTATTGAAAAAAGTAGAAAGAAAAACTAAAAAATAAAATGAGAGAAGAAAAAAGAAAGAAGAAAAAGTTCAGTAGTAGGTATATTTGTGAAAATTATTTTATCTCCAATAAAGTCATTTATACAATAGCAGAAGGTTTATAAAGCTCTTTTAAAAAAAATAAGAGATGAAAAATACAATAAAAAGGTGTGTGTGTGTGTGTGTGTGTAGGTTGTTGTTTGTATAGACACAGCAAAATATGGGGAAAATAGGAAAATCTTTGGCTTAAAAACAGGGAGACCTTACCCATGAAGCATTCTGGCATTGCTCCAATAAAGGCTACAGGCATAGTAACTTTTCTAACCCCAAAGTCTTTCTCTATGGTCCCTGTAAAAACTCTTCACAATCATGGATGTTTCTGTGGTTAGAGATAATAGTTTTTGTATAGATCCTATGTCGAAATCATGACGATGCTGAGTGTCTTCAAGTTTCGTCTCTCCAGTACATGGCAATGCAAAGAACCAAACCCTGAAAACAAGTTGTTGCTGTTGTCAAGTTGTCAGGGTGTCATATAAACCTAGTCTGAGTAAGTTGGTGCCCGGGCAGCAGTTGGGCCTTCCCTGGTAGAAGTCCGATTCCTGGTGCTGGTGTAGAAAACCATGTTATTTTCATAGATGGAACTCAAGGTTCAGCGGTCAATATCCGATCTTCTGAAGCCTAAGCCAAGTCACTATGACAAGTGTTCAGGGTGTAAGGCCTGACTGCAGTATAAAATTTATGTGTTCTCATCTCTATTACATAAGAAATTGTTTGCACATGTTAAATTTCTCCATTGTAATTGCCTATGCAAAAAGGAACAATGCCACATGGTACTACTGGTACATATGGGGGTAAAATAACAAGCTGAACAATCACAATAACATGATTTTAATATAAAATTAGAACACTAGAGAATTTTATCTACTAGAATTCCCTACTAAATAGATTTAAAAAATTGGGGGTAAATTGCTAAATCAGAACTGCTAAGTAAATAACTGCTATATAAGAAGATAGACAGTAAGAGTTATACCTATTAAGGAAATACATTAAAAGAACTGTTCAAAGGAGATATACATGTTGCCTTTCTTTAAGTGTTTTGAAATAGTCTGGAGGGGGGCATAAAATCCAGAGCACACCTTCAGCCTCTGATTTGGTCTTGAGTCTAAAAAATGGCTCCCAGCAATCACATATTAGAAAATGTCCTAGGCTGGGGGCTTTTCAGAAACTGAATTTGGTAGTGAGCAACAGTCCACAATGAAGAGAGGTTGTAGAAAAAGGAGCAGCCGAGAGCAAATCATCAGCAGTGGCATGGCAGCTGAGAATTTATCTTTTTCTTTTCACTTTTAGAGTTTGTTAGCAGCTGGCTGGGGTGGGGAGGATGTTTTGCTACCTGAGGAGTTAAGAACTAAGGTAAAAGAATTAAATGGAGGGAAATAACTGATGGAAGGTGAGAGAGTGAAGGGCTAGAAAAGAATTTGTAAGTTGCTAAGTGAAGGGGGAGGGGTTATATAACAGGGTGAAGGGCAGTATACACTGTAGGCAGACATTATGAATATTAGAGACAGACATTAGACAGACATTGAGGTGGCCATCACATACACTCATGTGCATACATCGATAGACACTGAGGATAGACACATGGGTTACAGTTGAAAAGCTGCCCTGGGTGAAATGGGACAGAATACTTAAAAAATATAAAGTCAGGGAGTCATGTGGAAAGATTTTCCATTTTCTATGTCAGTCATGATTGGTGATAGTAAACTTTACCAAAGAAAGGTTTTTTGAGTTAGATTTTGTATATAGCTTTCTTAAAATAATCATAATTTTTCAAGTCTAGAAAACTAAGTGATATGGTAATGAGCACTGTAAGAGGAGTCTACATCATGAAATGTCATTTAGCAGGTGTTGAGCATTCATTTTATTTCCTAAAAATAATCTTAAATCATGAGCATTATGGTATAATGGTGAACTAACTGAAATTGAAAACAAATTACGGTAATAAACTCAATTTGGCGTGCAATTGCATGTTCCATTATTATCTGTGAACATAAATATTATATTACACTAGCAGTCATAATCAAGTAGAAAATGAACAGAATAGAAGTTTTTTCAGGGCATTATTTGGTGAGCACTTTCTTCTAAGTCTAATATAGTATAGTATAGCATTGCAATGTCTAACTGGAGTGACCAACCTGTATCTCCAAGTACCACTGTGGAAAATAAGACCAAGGAATTATTATAGAAATAGTAAAATTAAGACAAAAACTTCTTTTAGCAAGCACTGCAATGGGAGTCCATGGCTTCCAAATGCATTTTGCACCCATTTCTGTGGATTAAGGCATTAGGACATTATTATAGACATCTATAGAGCAGTTGATTGGACACCTGCTCAATTTAAATAGTATTCGTTCTTGACTGGAGAGTTTAATCCATTGACATTTAAGAAAACTAATGACAGAAAGGGCTGTTGTGCCATTTGATTGTGAAGGGTTGTTGTTGTTATTACAGTTGGAGGTTTGATTTGTATAATTGCTCTTTGGGTAGCTCATTTAGGATTGGTTTGGAAAGTGCAAATATTGTGAGTTCTTTTTAGTCTGAGAATGTTTTTAACCCTACCTCCATGTAAAAGAGTTTCGCTGGGTAGTAGATTCTAGGTTGAAAGTTTTTTCATTTAGAAGTTTGAATAGTCATTCCACTCTTTTCTTTCCTGGATTGTTTAAAATGGAAGATCTGATTTGATTCTTATGTTGTTTCCTTTGTACTTGAGGGTTTTTTTTTCCTCCCTTACTGCTTTAAAGAGTCTCTCTCTCTCTCTCTCTCTCTCTCTCTCTCTCTCTCTCTCTCTCTCTCTCTCTCTCTCTTTGTTTTGCCTTTTGGATTACTAAATGCCTTGATGCTGTTCTGTTAGGGTCTATTTGTTTGGCACTCTTTTGCCTGTTGGATTTGTACAGAAACCTCTTTACCAAGAGTGGGGAAGTTAGCTGTATTATATCCCTAACTAATTGTTCTTCCCCTTTCCCATTTTCTTCCTCTTCTGGAATTCCTATAATTCAAAGATTATTTCTTTGAGTTGATTGAATTCTTCATCTATAGATTCTTAATTCCGCAGGCTAGTGAATCCTTGATTTCCATTACTCTAGACCATTAAGTGTTGATTTAAGGTCCTTATAAGGTTGAGGCTTGTGCAAGGACTTGAAGATTCACCAGGATTTCTCTCTAGGTCCGCCACAGTAGATGTCTTCTTTGGCTTCCCACTGATCTTTGGATTTAGTGATTTGTATTGGTCTATTACTTGTATGAAATGTGTATCAAGGTATATCTTCTTAGAGATTATTTTTTTCTAAACTAACAAGGATGTTTAACTATGATAAAATGTTTAACTATGTTTAACTATGATAAAAGTTGAACACTATTGATTTGTTCAACTGGTCTTTGAACAGTAAGAAAATGATAAGGAAGTACTAGATCCAGTCTGCCGGGAAGTTCATGACATAAATTGAAATGACTTTGCACAGATGCAGTAGTGCATCCATGCAGTTTGGGAAAAGAAGAACTGATGGGAAAGAAGGGGGTTTCACTAATGGCATTGGAACCCAGAGGAGGTGAGGGAAGGCTGGAAAGGAGGCCCTCTTTGAGCCTGGTGGAGAGGATTCCTCCATACTATTTCTAATTCTAATGTACTATATTGAATTTTAAAAGGACTCTTGAATTATTGGCAGCTACATTAAGAAATATATTGAGCATTAAAATTTTATGATTTTCTTTAGATTAACAGCTATAAGATTTATGTCAGTTTAAGATGTGGAAATTGAACTTTCACTATACATTATTTAGATTTTAAAAAATATATTGATATGTTAAGGAAAGAAAGTTATCATTAACTACAGAGTAAGGTGGAAAATAAAGATGACATTAATGAAAAAAATGAGACTATAAAGCAGCCAGGGATATTTGGTGGTATGTTAACTCCTAAACAGAAAAACATACTATATTTGAGATTCCTTTCCCTTGACCCATTTCTTAAGAATTTATTTCACAAAGGTTTTTAGTGCAGTAAATATTTTCATTGTGATTATTGTTAAATCTATTTTCTTGGCTGGTTGTGTAATAACTCGTTTGTCACTCAGTATTAGAATTACCACAAAAGGTATTGCACAAAAGGAAAGTTGATGATACTTCTGCAGTTTTGTTCTTTGGGGGGTATGGAATGTGGTAAAGAATGTTGAAAGTGTTATCTAAATGTAGTAAATAAGCTATTCATCATATTTTAACCTGTCCATTTATGCTATTCTCTATAAAAACCAGTAAGAGATAAGTTTTAACAAACTCAGTGATTAAGTTAATTAAGTCTATTTTTTCAATAGACTCGGTGATTAAATTTTAATTAGATAATGCTTTGAACTCTGACATTTATATAACCTGAGGATATTTCCCAAATTTACTTTTAATTCCATATGTAGATTTAAAACAACATATAAATATATGTGGTCTACTCTTGCATTAAAAGATAGCTTTATTAATGGTATCTTATCTATAATCTTTATTTATGAATTTGCTTCTAAATGATTCCAAAATGTTTGCTTTACAGCAGGGGCCTCAAATTCGCGGCCTGAAGGCCATTTGCGGCCCTCCATATAACATTTTCTGGCCCGTGGCCAGCCTTCAAATATCACAGTATTCGCGATTATTCGCTTACCTAATTATTGCAATAAAAATCGCATTAGTAAGAAAAATATCACATTAAACATTCATATTCCCCAAGCAGTTCCGTTCAGGGTATGCAAATGTTTAATGCATTTTTTTGTGATTTTTTCTTAGTAATGCGATTTTTTTATTGCGAATATTTGGTAAGCAAATAATCATGAATACTTTGTGCCTAGCGCAGATGTCATTTCTGCTGCTCCTGCCTGCTGTCCCTTGCATTATCGGAGGCCTAAGGGAGAGAAGTTTATTACAGAATTAAATTTTGCATACCTTCATCATGACTTCATCAAAGCCTGCAGTGAAGAGAAAGATTGATGACGAGCACAGACAATTTCAGGAAAAGTGGAAGATAAAGTATTTCTTTGTTGAGCACAGGGGCATCCCCACATGTCTTATTTGCTCAGAGAAAGTTGCAGTGTACAAGGAATACAACTTGAAACACCATTATTCAACTGAACATGCTGAGGAATGTGCAAAATATTCAAGGAAATGAGAGATCCAAGTGGGTTTCCAGTCTTAAAGCATGTCTAATGAGGCAACAAGATTTCTTCAAGAAAGCTACCAAAGAGAATGTTGCATCAGTCAAAGCTAGTTACATTGTTAGTGAGATGATTGCTAAGGCAGGGAAACCATTCACAGAAGGAGAGTTTGTTAAAAAATGCATGTTACAGGTTGCAAGTATTATCTGTCCAGAAAAGAAAGGTCAGTTTAGCAAAATCAGCCTTTCTGCCAGCACTGTGGCAGAGCGTATTTCTGACATGTGAAGTGACATTTATCATCAACCGTGTGAGAAAGCCAAATGTTTTGATGCATACTCAGTTGCTCTTGACGAGGGCACAGATATAACAGACACAATTTATGTCTGTGATGTTGATTGCAATTTTGAATTGACAGAGGAGCTGCTCACAATAATTCCAATGCCTGGCCAGACCACCACTAATGAGATATTTTGGCATCTGTGTGATGCCACTGAGAATGCAGGTTTGCCATGGAAGAGATTTGTTGGAATAATAACCGATGGAGCACCATCAATGACAGGGAGGAAAATTGGACTGGTGGCACGTGTTCAAAAAAAAAAAAACTTGAAGACAAGGCTGTAGAGAAGGCCATTGCTCTTCACTGCATTATCCATCAGCAGGCCCTTTGCAGTAAATGCCTGTCATGTGACAATGTGATGTCTGTTGTTGTGAAATGCATCAACCAAATCAGATCCAGGGGCTTAAAGCACAGGAGGTTCCATGCTTTTTTAGAGGAAATGGAGTCAGAATATGGAGATGTGCGCTATTTCACCGAGGGGGAAATGTCCTGAAAAGATTTTTTGAGTTGAGAGAAGTGAAAGCCTTCATGGAGAAGGATGGGAATGCTGTTTCTGAGTTGAGTGATCACAAATGGCTCATGGACTTATCTTTTCTTGTTGAAATCACACATAAGCTGAATGTACTAAGCAAGATGTTTACAAGGCCCAGGACAGCTTATCAGTGATGCCTATGACAATGTGAGAGCATTCTCCACAAAACTTGTGTTATGGAAATCCCAACTCTTTCAGACAAACCTTTGCCATTTCCCAGCATGCAAGGAACTGGTGGATGCAGGCATACCATTCAGTGGTGAGAAATATGTTGATGCTATTTTTAAGCTAGAGAAGTAATTTGATCACAGATTTGCAGGCTTCAAAAAGCACAGAGCCACTTTCCAAATTTTTGTGGACCCTTTTTCCTTTGATGTGCAAGATGCCCCTCCTGTGCTTCAAATGGAGCTCATTGACCTGCAGTGCAACTCTGGTCTCAAAGCCAAGTTCAGGGAGATTAGTGGAAAAGCAGACATGCATGGGCAATTTTTGAGAGAATTGCCCCCCAGCTTCCCTGAGCTTTCCTGAACGTTCAAGCGCACCATGCGTCCTTTTGGGAGCACATATTTGTGTGAAAAGTTATTCTCCACATTGACCTTCAATAAGTCAAAGTACAGGTCTAGACTTAATGATGATCATCTTCAAGCCATATGAGGGTTTCAACTGCTTCCACTCTAAAGCCAAATGTTGTTCAGATTTGTGAGAAGAAGCACTGTCAAGTCTCTGGCAGCAAGGAATAGGCAAAAGATGCCATGTTCAGAAGAACTGTTCATAATCTTCACTCAATGTTCTATTCATGTTCAGAAGAAATGATTAAAATTGTTAATAATGACGTTTGAGGACTTTTTTTGTGACATCTCTTATGCGGCCCTGCCTCACCCTGACTTTGCCTCCTGCAGCCCCCAGGCAAATTGAGTTTGAGACCCCTGCTTTACAGCAAACAACAGAACTTCTTTCAGAAAGAAGTTGGGAAAAGTTGACTTGAGGGTTACCAGTGTATGAGTTCTATAATGAGAACGTTTTTCAATTTTGTGCCCAGCCTTTACATGAAGCACTCTTTGGCATTGCAGATGGCTGTTAACTTTGCATTAAGTATGTCAACATAGCTCATTGAATCCTTTATTTTTTTTTAGGTAAACAGGATTATAAGAAAACCAAACCTATTTTACGAGCAACCAAATTAAAAGCAGAAGCAAAGAAAACAGCAATAGGAATTAAGGTACTGTATTCCATGAGCTTCATTTTTATATGTATATGCCATTTTATTTTCTAAAACTGATTGCAGGATTGTTGAATTCTGAATGTTTGATGGCATTTTAAATTCAAGTTATGCCAGAATGTAAGGTTTTCATTTTAAATAAATTACATAATGGCAAACATTTATATGATTTTGAGATTTTTTTTTGTTTGTTTTGTTTTGTTTTTTGGCCCACACCTATTTGATGCTCAGGGGTTACTTCTGGCTAAATGCTCAGAAGTTACCTCTGACTTGGGGGGAGATCATATGGCATGCTGGGGGATCAAACCAAGGTCCTTCCTTGGCTAGTGCTTGCAAGGCAGACACCTTACCTCTTGCGCCACCTTGCCGGCCTCAGATTTTGAGTTTTTTAAAAAATACTTGATCAATTGATTGGTTATTTTTGGGGCCACACCTGGTGGCTATCAAGGGGCTCCTCTTGTCTCTGTTATCAGCAATCACTCCTGGCAGGCTTGGGGAACTATATGGATGCCGGAAATCAAATTCGGTCACTCTTGGGTCTGCTGCATCAAGGTAAACGTCCTATCGCTGTGCTATCTCTCCGGCCCCAAGATTTTGAGATTTTTTTTTTAAAAGGTTTTATAAACCAGTATTATTTAATCAAACCATTAATACCAGAGGCTATAATATTTCTCCCTGACCACTGTATATATAATTGTTACAACAGGTCACTGTTTTATATCTTGAACAAAAATCTTCTCAAATTTGTAGTGCGTTTGAGATGTATAGCCCTTTTACACTCCAAGTGCACGCACCTTATTTAGAATAGTTTAGTGCCTGAAATTAGTGGTTGAGGCAGATGTTGGAGTGGTGGGAATGTGAGGTGGGAATCAAACACAGGGATGAACATGCTAGACTTGTACTTTGCCACTCAAGCCATGTTTCTGGCTTCTCATTATATTTAAAGTGTCTAATTGTAGTATTATTATATTTACTAATATATATCACTATGTCTAACTTTATATCATGGATTACTCTTGTTGTTACCACTCTGTATGCTAAAATGCTAAATAATGGCCTTAAAATTGTTCTTTTAGCAAAAAAGTGTTTAAAATGCTTAACATGAATAAATACAATTCAAAATGACGTTAACAGATATTAATTCAATGTGCTTGGACAATAAAGTTCAACAAAATTTCATTGACCATATTACCCATGCCAGTCTTTTGCCAAGCAAGTATTTAGAGTTGAATTAAACTATAATTAGGAAAATTAATTTGGCAATTCTCTTGTCAGTTGTTTTGAGTTGAAGTGGCTAGGACATATATTTTATTTAAATATTAAAACGTTAAAAGAAGATTTTGGTTTTGATCTGGCAGATGAAAAATCAATTTCTCTAAGTTATAGCTTACAGCAAATGCCAAGGTATTACTACCAAGCTGTAACAGCTGTTGAACTGCCAGATGACATACTTGGTTGTCGTCCAGAATTTGCTATTATGATCACTAAACACTGCCTCCGTTTTTACTCCTGATTGCTGATTTTTATCAGGCTCTGCTGTTTGATACATATGTTTTCCCAACACAATCTCTTCAGTTTGTACTGTGTGTCAGTTTTTAATGAACCGAAACAACCCCCAAAATAAAACCTAACAAAAACTAAGTCACCTTTTTGTTTAAAAGAGAGACAAATAGGAGTAAAGAGAGAGTACAGGGGTTACAGCACTTTATTGTGTGCATTCCCAGTCTGATTTAATCCCAAGCATTGCATGGTACTGTCGCATCCTTGGGCACAGTAGCTAAGCCCACAAACATTGCAGGAGATTGGGGAGCCTCGGTACTCTCTGGTACCTCAAAACAGGAGCAGCACTGCTGCCTTTCTTTTTGCATTAAGTCACAGGTCTTATTCAGTGAAAATGGCAGCAAAAGGCCTCTAGACCTCTGATATGATGTATGAGCCCCAACCCCATAATAGGGAGATAGATAGGATTCATCTTTTGATTTCTTTTTCTAATATGAAATTTCATTCACTTCAAAAGTGTTTTCTGACTATGATGTCTAAATGCAATGCTTCCTTTTTGTTTGCTTGTTTGTTTGGGGTCTCACCTGGCAATGTTTAAGGCTTACTTCAGGCTCTGAGCTCAAGGATCACTCCTGGTGCTGCTCAGGGAATCTGTAGGCTGCCAGGAATTGAACCAGGCTGGCTGCTTGAAGGAAAATGCCCTACCCTCTGTACTATCTCTTTGGGCCCATACTTTTCTAAAATTTTATAAACAGTTACTTCTAGAGTTTTTCCTAATGAGGGCATTGTCATGTTTAATCAAGGCAAAAATGTCACTGTTTATCTTTTACAGTTCAGTATATTTTTAAGAAACCGAGCAATTTATATTTTTACTTACATACCACTTTATTTTACATTGAATTATTTGCATATATAATCTTTTGCTATTGTTTTAATTTGCTCAGATAATTATATTCCCAGACGGTATTTGCGTTGTTATTTGTTGATATAATAAATGTTAAGTATTATTGATAGTATGATGGATTTTTTAACATTTATCTTTTTATGAGCAAGTCTTGATTTTATTTATGACTTAGATGTTTCTTGCAGGCATTAGAACATAATTTATTTTTAAATCACTCAGCATATATGTTTGTGGAAACCAGTTAAAGAGAAACCTTAACTTTAAATATTGTTTAATTTGCTTGAAAATTTATGTGAGATGCCCATTAAAATGATAGGAAACTTTTTAGAATCAGAACTGGGGAGGTGTTTTACATTTCAAATCTGGCATTTTAATTAGTTTGCCCTGTCAAACTTTGATTGCCTTGTCATTTTAGCATAGGATTTTAAATAATGAAGTTTCTTTCAGCAGTTGCCTCTTAATGCTATTTAATTTCCCCAATGAGTGATTTTATCCATATTGATAATGTCAGAGACACAACTTAGGACTAATGAATATCAAACGCGTTTGACTCTTACCTAGTTGACATAGAATGACCACCATAATATTCTTATATTTTACTATGGGATTGCTTATTCTTTAGAATGAAACATCTTATGCTTTTAAAATAATTCAAACCTACCAAAATATGAACAGCTGCATGGAGTAGAAAAATAATACACTGCACACAAAATAAGGAGAACTAAGATAACAACTTGTCTTTTACCTTTCCGAACTGTCTGACTTTAAAGGTCTTATTTGTAAAGCAAAGATGATACCATTTGTTTTACAATTTTGTCAGAGGGTTAAACTATACCACTAAAATACCTAATATTAAAACCGGCACAAAGTTCTTTTAAATTGGTAGCATATTGAGAAATTATTTTAATTAGTCATTACGTTTTTAATTTGTCATGCATTAATTAGTAAATGTATACATCAACAGTAAATCTGAATATATTATAAATCGCATAAGTAAGATTCTCTTTACATGTTTGTCATTTATCTCAAATCTCCCAACTTCAAGTAAATTCACATTATATTTTATGTTACATAAACAAAATTTTGTTTAATTGAGAGAATAGTAGTGTGGAGTTTGTTGTAAAGTTTTCAAAGCATTATATTATTTTCATACACCCGTAAATAAGGTTATCTAATATTATTTAATCTTTATTTATTTGGAAATCATTGTAACTAATGTGTTCTAGAACATGGAAAAAATGAATAAGGCATGATTGCCTTGACAAAATTTAGTTGCCAATCACTTTCATATATAATAGCTATCAAATCAGCAATACTGATTGAAAAATAATGTACTAGGGTTATAAAAAATATACAAAGGGTCTTTACTTACAAAGGTTTATAAATCTTTGTAAATTGTAAAATAAATTCCAACATTGTGAGATATCCCCACACTCCTATTTCCACCCGTAGGTAGCTGAGTCTGAAGTACAGGGTTCAGAGTTATGGTGGAGAATTAATAAACCAAGGAGAGAGTCTTTGAGCCAGTCTACCCCTCCTGGTCTCTGTGTGCCAAAATCAGACTTCCCTTCTTTTTTAAACCAATACCCCATCACCAGGAGGGGGAAGGTCAAGTGATTCAGGTGCGATTTTACGTACCAAAGGAAAGGTTTAAAGGAAAGATGAAGATGGGGGAACGCCTTTGTTTTGGGTTAATAGCCGGATATCATCTTACAGTAAATGTGCGTATAGTAATAAAAAATATCAGAGGACAATTGATGATCAGAGAATTAGATATGAATTTGATTGTCAGAATCTATAATTGATTTTTCAATAGAAGCTACTTTTATTTCCCACTCCTTAAAGTTGGCAATTTCCAGAGCATCTGAGTGTATCTTTGGCATGCCCCAGGCATCACTGACTCTAGCCCTGATTAAACTTCAGCACTGCAGGGTCCAGATTACTAGACATCGTGAAGCAAAAAATATTGCTTTGCACTTGCACATTCTTTTCATAATTGATCATGATGAAACAAGTGTTATATAGAAGCATGTCCTTGGGGTCAGAGCAGTGGTGCAATCTGTAGGGTGGGATGGACCATGGTTCGATCCCCTGGCATCCCATACGATCCCCCAAGCCAGGAGTGATTTTTAAGTGCATAGCCAGGAGTGAGCTATCGCCCTGAGCATTACTGGGTGTTGTCCAAAAGACAAAATGTCCTTAACATCCTTTTTTTTAACATAATTTTTATTTTAATTGTAGTGGCTTACATATCGTTCACAGTAATATTCCAGGTACATATTTACATTGAATCAGGGGAATTCCCACCACCGAATTGTTCTCCCACAACCGCTCCCATCCTGCCTCCCATATCCTCCACTCTTCCCCCCAGGGGCTGCTAGAATGCGTAGTCCCCTCTGTGTCTAGTTAATTACTTAGTGGGCTTATAACTGTTTGGCCTTGGTGCCTCCATTACTGCCCCCTTTCAATTGGGAGGCGGGACTAGAAAGTTCAAGTTATGTGGTTTTTGTTTGAGGAAGAGAAAGGTAATATAATGGGGTAAAAATCGACTACACCGACTATGAGCGGAGTCATTCTAGAGGCTCTCATCCTTGGTTTGAAGGACGATGGGGAAAAGAAGAAGGTGAAACACCACAGCAGTTCAAAAAGAGGAATCAAATAAGATATTCAGTGCTCGCTTCGGCAGCACATATACTAAAATTGGAACGATACAGAGAAGATTAGCATGGCCCCTGCGCAAATATGACAAGGCGCAAGGAGGAAGAAAAAAAAAGTAAATATATAATTAAAAAATGGACAACTACTTCAATATTTACCCCAAAACAAAGAATTCGATCAAAACTAGATAAAAAATAATAAAAAATAAAAAAATAAAAAAAGAATTATTTAGTGTTTTTTGTCGTCCCCCCCCCACCGCATAGGCACAGTAAATATTGGGGTCATCTGAAACAGGAATCTCCTTGGCCTAAGAGATACAGGGTTTCCATACTCTTGGAATATATTGTCATGGGATTATCTATAGACTCCTTTCATGTTCATTTACTCTCCCCTTGGTGTTTTTGTGCCATATGGAAGACTTCTGCTCTGATCTGGATGATAAAGACAGACCTCTAACTCTAGGGGTCTCAGTCTGTGCACAAGTCAAAGAGTGGAACTTATGATGAAGACTTTCTTTGTGATTTTAGAAGTTCTGTTTCCTCGATGTCATTTTAATCTGTCTTCTGTGGTTAGTGGTCTTGGCCCTTGTGCTGAAGCTCAGATGGAGTCTGGGATATCATATTTCGTTATGATTCCGGAAGACCCGTTCAGTTGCAATTGCCTCAGTCAGGACTCTGGCATTGGAGGTCATGTTTTTAACATCCTTTTAAATTTAATTTTAATTGTTTTTTTCTAGTTATTGTGTAAGAACTACATCACTCATTAGTTTTCGTTGATATATTTGTTTTTTGTTATGATTTGGGGGTTATACCCAACTGTGCTTAGGATCCTGGCTTTATGCTCAGGGATCATTCCTAGTGGTGTTTGGAGAGACCATCTGTTCCAAGGTTTGAACTAGAGCTGACCAAATGCAAGGCACAAAATTCAAGGCACATCTCTAATGGAGATCTCCATCTTTCTAGTTTTTGGAGGAGAGAAGATAGTCTGCATGTCCTAATTAATTTAATTATCAGAGCCTAGAGATAGCTCTGAGTAATCAGTGATCTGACAGTGGACTGAGCACATTCTCTGCATGCAAGAGGCCTGAATTCAACGCAGCTTGATCCTCTGAGCCATATGGGAACAACCCAGTGCTGAAAATAGTCTTCAAGTACTGCTGAGTGTGCCCCCTGCCAAGTCTATATTTAAATTTATTTGGGGGCTTTGGACCATAGACCATCATGCTTAGAAACACTGCTAGGTGGCTCTGGGGAACCCAGTGGCGCCAGAGGTAGAAGTCAACCCACTTGCATGCAGCAGCATTTGCATGATGACACTTTGAACTGTCTTTCCTGGCACAAAAGGTTTATTTGAAAATAAAAATGATCTGAGTAAAACAATTTTCTGCTACATAAAAGAAATACTTAAAGGTCAAGCAATCCCTTGGGTTCCATCTCAGCCCAGCTAAAATGTTTCTTTCTTATTTTTCAGATTTTATCTATGTTTTTGTTTTTGTCCTACAAATGTTCAGTCTTCAAAATATTCATCTCCACAACAGAAGTGGGGACATTTGTTGCGGGTGGGGGCTGGAAGGGAGAGCTTTGCTGTATATTCCAGTCAGCACTTTTTAAAACACTGACTCCCAGATGATATCATGAATAGAATTAATTAACTAATAGATCTCTGAAGATTTGTAACGTGAGTGACCCCCGCGTTCACCTTTGAAACTTCTAGTTATGCCTCTAGTAATTCCGTAAGTCCTCAATAAAAAGGATCCAGAAGTGTTTGAAAGGCCAGAAATGTGGAAAAGCAGTATTTATGTGTGATTATCGATGGAATGGGAAAGACCAATTTCAATCAGGAGAGAAAACTATGTTCCTGCATTAAGCTCGCGTGAACGGGTCTTGCTGCAGAACAGTGTCGTCGTCCAGTCTACAGAGCAGATGGAGTTTGCAGTTGTGTGTCACATGTTTATTACATCCTCTTAAAATTAGTAGCTGTGTAGCCAGATGGGTCTGGGAGCACAGCTGTGAATATAAGAAAATAAATGAAACCTGTCTGGTGCTGCCATGCCCTTTTGAGATGCCAAGTGCGCCAACTGCAACAAAGGAACATTCACTTTTCTTTGACATTATAATGATAGATTCGGTTTTTTAAAAAAAAATCAAATTTTATAAAAATAGTTGACAGTGGCTCTTTCGGCCCCCTGATTTTCATTAACATTTATTTTTATAATTTGAATGTCTAAATAAACATGAAACACACTACCCATTTGTGATTTAAATATTATGACAAAATTTCCATGTTAGGTTTAAACCAGATCCATGTTGGTGCTTTTAAAATTTATTAGGTGTCATGTGTTGAATTATTGATTTTTATATTCTTATTCCTATGAAGACAGATAAATTGCTTTTTCATAAAATAATGAGAAAAGGTGCAGCTAACACAGGTGAAAATATGAAAGGAATCGGAGGGCTGAACTGGCATTATTTGTTCTTTATTTTTGTAAATGTAAGTTAATATTGAAAATACTACACCCAAACACATACACATCTTTCAAACTTACAGAATCAGAAATTAGATCTTAAAAATAAGTTCAGTGCCATATGTAAATAGTAAATTGGAGTGAAGATATGTTAGTATAATTTATTGAAAAGATCTACATGAAGTAATCAATTGGCATATCCAAAATCATGTGTGCTATGTCGTCTGTTACAGTTGTGTTAAATTGTCTTCATCATGCGTTATATCATTGTCAGCTGAATGTCTTGTTCCTTCTAATCGTAAAGATAGAATTTCCAATTAAAAAAAGAATATTTGGATAAGATAGCATTTAATACAATAATATAGACTGTTGTAATAGTTTCTTGAAAACTATTGAAAATGATTTGAAAAATATTTTCATTGAATATATAATTGAAACATTATTTATAAAATAATTGAAAAAGTATTGAAAATAATTGAAAAATAATGGTGTATATGTATGCTAAGACATGTATCTAAATGTGATAATAAATTTATTGATACAACAAATAAAGTTAAAATATTTGAGTAGAGGCTAGATATTATATGAGCATGAAATGCTTCTTGCATCCAGTATTTGATATCCAGGTTATGAGTATATTTGATATGATTTTATTGTGTTATTAGGAACATAGAAATAATTTAACTGTTGATATACTGGGAATTTTAGTAGGCATTGTTAAGTATACAATAAAATTTTAATTATAAAATCAAAAACTTTAAGCATAAAGTACTTGATTGTTAGGACTAGTTCGATGATACACACATAAGGTGTTGCCTTGCATCTGACTGACCTCCCTTTAATACCTCAGTATCCCATATGGTCTCCCTAGGACCACCAGGAGGGATCCCAGAGCTCAAAGGCAGAGGAAAACCTCTGAACACTGCTGATGTCTCCCCTTTTGAAGTTTTTTTATTGTGTTCAAATTATTCATTGGATACCATGGAACTATATCATTGCTTAATATAATAAAACCATTAATATTAACCAATTTCTTACCAATTTCAAATCTTTTTTTATTTTTCTAGGAAGTTGGACTTTTACTTGCAGCTATCTTGGCCCTCCTCCTGGCTTTCTATGCTTTTTTTTATCTCAGACTCTACACAGATGCTGACCCTGATCTGGGTTCAGATGAAGATTGACTGAGCAACATGTATGAAAGGGAAGTAATTTTTTTTTAAAGCACTTCTTGGGACTAGAATTTACTGAAGTATTGAAACCAAACATCCTGAATTTTCTTCTACTGCTGTTTGCAAGTTACAGAAAAATCTTTTGGAATAGTTGTGCAGTTAAGAAGCTTACCTGACAATGTGGGATTACATGTCTTACTAGATACCTGGATAAGATTTTTGACTTTGAATGTGCCATCTTATTTATGGGGCATTTAAATAAAAAAATTAAGCACATCCCAAATTCTTTCATAGGCTAGCCAATTTATGTGTATAACGCCTTCACTTAAACAATGTTCAAGTCTTATTTTTGTTCTATGTACACAGAAGTAAAAGTATAGATTCTCCTTTACAGAAACATACTCAAATCATATTCAGAAACTAAGAGGGAATGAAAAGTCACGAGACATTTTTTTTTATATTTCAAAGAAGACTTGCTTTCTTTCCAGCCATATTTTATGTCATTAGAGATACTCTCTGCATATCTATCTACAGTAATCTTTTTCCTTCTTGCCAACTGTTCAGTGTACACATGTGCTTCAACAGAAACGGCACCTGGATGACAGAAGCTCAAAGAGTCACATATGTCTCAAAAATAAAGATCCTTTCCTTATGAGTGTCTAAATTAGAGAAAATAGAAAGTTCAGTTGGTATCGATTTTAATTAGCTTATTACTCTATTAATATAAACTTAGAGTTCTATTTTAATTATGTCCTTTTGGCGGCTTACACTATCAGTTTGTGCCTCTTGTCTGGGAGATATGTACAATCTGTCATTGCATTGTGTATTTTTTTTCAAACAACATAATAGCAAATGTCCTGCCTAGGAAACCATTTGTGGGTCTTAAAATTGAATAATATAAAATTCATTTAACAAAATTAAATTTTTGTCTTGAAAATTAAACAATTAAGTCTTATATAAAATAATACAAGAAAATATATACTTCATTTTACTCACATGTGGAGTTTTCAATATGGTTTTTCAATGTATTTTAATTTGTCAGTGTATCACAATCAATGTATTCATTTTTAACTTGAAAATGACTATTTTTAGAGCACAGGAACGTATAGAAAATAGACCCTGTTTACACAACCAGTTTTTATTTGTGACTTTATATAAAGATGTATAGAGGATGAGTATAAGTAGTTTGAAATGTTTTATAGTATCTAGATAAATTGAATGTAGCCAAGGTAAGAAAAATTTGGATATATGCTCCATATATTCTATAGTGTTTTTGCAAATAGTTGATAATGAATGTGTAGCATTATGCTGTAAAATTTATTTAAGTCGCACAGTTTTTTCTCATCACATGAAAACAACTGAAAGTTCCAACAGCCTCACCGAAAATCATACCACACATCTTGAGCAAAATTTAACTAGTGTCATTTACTGGAGTTTTCTCTGCTGAAGTCACAAACTCAAAAAGCAGACCAAGAGTTCTTTTCTACTCACCACAGTCTATCAATTCAAGTGGCATTTTTAGGAAAGGTTGCAGCATTTAATGCCATGTGGTCTGTCTGTTAGAGAAGTGGGAGGCAAGGGAATATCCAAGCTGGCATTTTGGATATGATGGGCCTTTTACTTTCCTGAGTGACATGCCACATGTCAAGGAATACTGCTTTCCCCCACTCCTATCACATGTACGTGAACAATTTTTCATTTATTTCCCCTCCCATATGGTGTTAAAAATAGTCATGTTAAATAAAGATTATTTCTAATTTCGCTAGTGATTTAATGAGAGGATATATAGTCATTGTTTAACAGATAATTAAAATGAGGTGTGCATATTTTCAGTATTTAAAATATATAATTACTCTGTAGGACATATTTGAAAATTCATTACCATTTTTTTGGACTGACTGACTTAAGAGGACCCCAAAAATCATGAATAGCACAGACTACATCTTATGTTAGTGAATAGTAGATAAAGGACACAATATGTTTACACAATAGTATTTTCAAATAATACATTTTTCCAAGCTTAACATGAACTGGAAATCAACAAATCTTTGCTTGAGAATCACAGGTTGAAGTATGATTTGAATTTCTGATGATAGGTGGTATCTGGCCTGCTGTTTCATAAATCACACAGTTAAGCAGTGAGTGATGTTGGCATAAATCTGAGACTAGCACAATACACATATTTTAAGTATGGATCTTTTTTTTCCTGACAATTCACTGCTTAGAGTAATTCAGAAGACAAAAACAAATTCTATCATGATTTTCAGTATATTAGAATCTAATCATAGTTAACAGAGATGAAATGATAAAGTTCAATTACTGACTCAGACTTAATAAAACCAGTAGAATACTGTGAAATTTTGGAGTTGTTGGTTCCTTTTGCAACAAAATAAAAACATATGTATGAATCAATTGTTGAAGGCATTATAAAAATAACTTCACCTAGGATTAAAAAAAAGTATGCCTTGGGGGTGGAGAGATAGCACAGCAGTAGGGCATTTGTCTTGCATGAAGAAGGATGGTGGTTCGAATCTCAGCAACCCATATGGTCCCCTGAACCTGCTCGGGGCGAGTTCTAAGCATAGAGCCAGGAGTAGCCCCTGAATGCTGCTAGGGCTGACCAAAAAACCAAAAACCAAAAAAAAAAAAAAAAAACCAAAAACAAAAAAGCCTTATCTAAGTGTCAGTGTAAGGTTTATTATTTAAAGATGAGAAGATATTTGAAGATTTTTTATATATTAAAAATACTACCAATCAATGATTCTGACATCTTAAGAGTATGTTCTTATTAATTGTATATTAATTGATGTACACTTAATAAATGTATGTGAAATTTTAAGTAAGTCTCTTTAGTCTTCTCGGAGTCTGGCATAGTTTATGTATGTTATGATGTCAAAAATTGTATCTTATACATAAAATCTTAAAATCACAATATTGATTAACTCTTAGCATTAAGCATTAATGACCATAATTATACATATTTCATACTCACTTTCATTAATTTCATTAATTTTATGAGAGCTGACATTAATTTTACTGTAAAACAAAAATATTTCTATTTGAAATAGAATAGGCTATTTTATCTCAATATGATTGAAAACTATATTCTATGTTCTAAGTTTAATAGTATACCTATTCACTCACCACTAACATAAAACCGAATTTTTTATTTCTGTTGATATGAATAATGAAGCACTCTTTCCTTCAGATTCTGAAATTAGAATTGTAATTCAGTAGTGATTCATTTTTGATAAGCTTCAGAAAGAGACTTTTAAAAGCTGAAGCTTAAAGTTTTATATATTTCCATGAGTGCTTAACGTTGTTGAGCCGAGATTATATTAAGTAAGTGTCCTTACCTACAATAGATTTCTTTACACTTACCTATAGCTTCCCAGAGGAGAAATTCCTATTACTTCTCCCTTCATTCTTTTATTAACCCTTCATTCTTTTATTAGACTTGTTCCAAAGCAATCTGGAAGTAATGAATTACCTTTGTTAGATTTTGTTAGATTAATACCATAGCTAGAACGAGTGTGGCCCATGATAAAACAAAACAAAGAAAAATGTAGTTAAAAAAACTACAGATTCAGAACCTAGGAAACATTCTTTGTGTTTTGGATAGTTGTTACACAGTTAAGTGGAGAGGGAACTGAGAACCATTTAAAGAATTATTCCGGTATACAAGAAATTCTAGTGGGTCAATGAATTCACATAGAACAATTGAAGTGCAGCAGTGATCAGCACAGTGCCTCCTTGTTAAACGTTTTATTTTTTTTATCCCTAGCAACAGACTTGAGATTTTTATTTCAAGAAAAATAAGATACTTCACATGCCAGAAGATTTTTTTAATGACAGTACCCCCTCCTATTCTTCATTTTTTCAAAACAACAACCAAATTGGTGGGGAGGCAGCCAAAATTTGAGGTACCAATGCCTCTTGAACAGATGTCGCACCATTATTTTTTCACTCGTTTAGATGAATAAACATGTTAAACTGTGAAGTATTACATTTTAGATTTTTTTCATTAAAAAAAGAGACAATCTGTTTACTGTCCTAATTGAGACAACAATCCTTGTGGTTGCCAGTTTTGGCAGTCATAACAATGAACTATAAATATTTGGACCAACCAAGTAAATGGTGACTGTAAAGGCTATACCATGTGGAAGTTTTGCTTTCATGGGCAACCTTCGGAATATGACTTCTCCACAAGTCCAAATACAATGGTTTGTATAAGTAAATTTTCTGATAAGGCTAAAAATTATTTTAGTCTCTAATTTCTCTCTAGCTTATCATAATTTTTGGTTTTCAACAATCCATCTGCTTTTGACAAATTGTTTCTGCAGTTGCTCTATTGAATATGGCACATCTAGTCTTCAATAGTTTGCCTCCACTGGACATCCTAAATAATTTATAAAACCTATTCAGAAGTTTTTTTATGTTCAAGAAGTGAGATTAAACTTATATTAATACACTTATCACATTTTAAATTTGTTAAAGTTTAAAGTGAACAGTATGTGGTTATAAATTCTTATGATCTTAAAAAAGAAGAAATTAGTGCCGAAGGAATAGAACAATATGCTGTCACTTGCCTTGTACACAGACAACTCTGGGTTTGATTCCTAGCACCCTACATGTTACTCTAAACTCTGCCAAGAGTGATTACTGTGGACAGAGCCAGGTGTTAAACTTAAACATAGCCATGTATGGCCTCAAAACAAACAAATAACAAGAAAAGATCTTATCATCTTTGCCTTTAGTAGGGTGTTATACATAAAACAGAGTAAAAGTTGCTAAACCAAAGAAAGTCCAAACATGTTTTTAAAGTTTTTTAAGTAGTTTCCAAATAATAAGTGCCTTCTCAATCAAAGTCCCCAGTTTTACTTCTGTGCTTCCCCCCACCTTCAGCCATACCTGTTACAGACACTATCCCCCCTCTCCTTTTTCTTCCTTTTTTTTGTCCCCCCAATTCACAATACAGACCAAACAAAGGGCCTGGGTTGAGGTGTATATGGGATGCATTTACTATACCTCCTCTTTCTATACAGTCAGTGAAAAGAACACCACCCCCAAAGTGCTTATGATCCTCCATCACTGTCCCTAACTTTTAAAGTCCAATCTTCAGATTCCCCCTCTGATATCCACACAGCTTAGTAATAGTTTTGTAGTCCAAGGCCAAAGGTTTGTCATTGTTTGCTACTGTCCATTTCCTTGATTTGTCTCCTGTTTCAACCATGTATATTGTGCACACACACACACACACACACACAGAATAGTGTAAAAAGATCAATCTTCTCATTACTGAGTTTTAAAATTTAACAACATTTTGATATTTTGCCTTCTTTCTACTATTCTGTAGCCTGAAGTATTTTTAACTGAGTCTCAGATGTAGTAGCAATTTCCTTGTACATGTCTTAGTACATGTCTTTGATAGAACTTTGATTATGATGTTGTTTGTTCATGCTAGTGCTGTTATTGCATTACCTAGAATATGATATTACTATTAATAGAATCTTCTGGTTTTCTTTTAATTTTTTATTTAAACCAGTATGATTTACAAAGTTATTCATAGTTGGATTTTTAGATAGAAAATGTTTCAGGACTAGTCCCACCAACTTGTCATCTTCCCTCTACCAATGTTCCCAGAGTCCATTCCATGCCACCACCACCCACCCCAGTCTGCCATCATAACGGGGGGTCTTTTTAAGTTTGGTTTTCAAAACTGGCATCTCATAATTGCGTTGTATTGACTCTGGCTTGGATAGTTAGTTTTATCCTTTCTTACCACCAGCAATGCACCTGAGGCCCCTTAACCCCTGTGCCCCCCACCACCTACTCAACTTTCTTCCTTCTCCTCACTATAGTCTGAAGTGTAGGATGTATATTACATTTGTTCATGCAGTTATTCTAAATATAAGAGATCCACATATATAAGTGATAGCATCCTGCATTTATATTTCTTTTTCTGGCTTATTCCAGTTCCATTCATGTTGTAGTGAATTGCATGATGCCATTATTACTGATAGATGTGTAATATTCCTTTGTATATTGTACCATATCTTCATGGTCTGTTTTTTTTTGTTGTTGTTGTTGTTGTTTTTATACACCTAGGTTGATTCTAACTCTTAGCTCTTGTACTGAGTGCTACGATGGATGCTGTACATACATCTTTTTGGATCAGTGTTTTTTTTTTGTTGTTGTTGTTGTTGTTGTTGTTATTGTTATGTGGATAGATATCCAAAAGCAGCATTTCTGAGTTATATCGCAGTTTGATTCAAAATTTACTGATAACCTTCCATACTGTTTGTAATAGAAGTTGGACCAAGCAGCATTCACACCAGAAGTGGATGAGTGTTCTTTTTTCACCATACCCCCACCAAATAATTTGTTCCCAGTATTTTTGATATGTGCCATCCTCACTGATGTAAGATGATATCTCACTGTCATCTTGATTTGGATTTCCTTAAGGATGAATGATGATGAGCATTTATTTTATGTGTCTGCTGTCCAAGAGTTAGTCTTCCGCAGACATATTTCTATTTTATTTCTTCTCATTTTTAATGGAAGTTTTATAGTTTGTGGAGTTAACCTTTCTGTGTTCTTTGTATATCCTATCAACTCTTTATTTGTTGTGTTGAGTAAAAATATTTTCTCACAGTCAGTTGTCTTTAATTTTATCCTTCTTTTTTACTTTTATTTTTGCTATACAGAAAATTTTTAGTTTGCTTTAGTGTAGGATACCTATCTGAGACCCACCCATTTCTGGGAGGAGTCTTGGGAACCGGATAATAGGTGTGACCTTACTTCCAAGACCCGGCCCATTCCTGGGAGGGGTCTTGGAATAGGTAGATAAACCCGGAAGCGAGGGGATTAAAGGCTTTTGCCTTTTGGCCCTGCTGGGCTCTCGGAGGAAGATGACTGAATTATAAGATGCAGGGCTAGCAAAGTATTGCTGTGCTTAAAAGGTTATGAGATAGGCCACACACATGTGGTAAATAGGGCATGAATAAAGTTGTTGCTTCCTAACGCCTGCCTGTGAGTGAGTGATTACGCCGATTACCTGGGCCTGGAACCCGCCGGTTGGATGGGGGATGAAGCCACGTGGCTGGGGCCTAAGCACAAAGGCCTCCATCCATCGCCATCCAGTCCCATCGTTAATTATTTCATGCTACACTTTAGTACCATTTATCCAGATTTGATTCTATTGCCCTTGCCATTGGAATTACATTGTTAAGAATCCTTTGATGTCTAGGTCTGTTTTCGTCAATGTACTTTATGGATTCATTTCTTATCTCAAGGTCTTTGATCT
Source organism: Suncus etruscus (assembly GCF_024139225.1). NCBI lineage: Eukaryota > Metazoa > Chordata > Mammalia > Eulipotyphla > Soricidae > Suncus > Suncus etruscus. The sequence goes on from NC_064857.1 coordinate 6,005,057, forward strand.
ACTTTTGATAAGGTGTGAGATATGAATACAACTTTAATTTTTTTCCACTTGCAATTTTTTATATGTGGTTATCCAGTTGTCACAATACCATTTGTTGAAGAGGCTGTCGTTATTATACTTCGTGTTCTTGGCTGATTTATCAAAGATTCATTGACCATCTACATGGTAATTTGTTACTGGATATTCTATTGTGACCCATTGGTCTGAAAATCTGTTTTTATGCCGATACCATGCTGTTTTGATCACTATAACTTTGTAGTAGAAGTTCAAATTAGGTAACGAGATGCCTCCCAGTTTTTTGCTTTTTAAGATTGGATTTGGCTATCTGGGATCTATTATGGTTCTGCACAAACTTTATAATCGGCTATTCAAAGTCCTTTAAGAATGTAGTTTGAATTTGGATAGGGATTGCATTAAATCTATATAGCAGCTTAGGTAACATGGTAATTTGATTGATTGATTGATTCTTCTGATTCATAATTATGGAATGTTTTTCCATTTCCTTATCCTTTTTCAATTCCTTAAGTGCTTTGAAGTTTTGTGGCATAGGTCTCTTACCTCTGTTGTTAACTCAATTCCTAAGTACTTGATTTTTTTTTACACTATTTTAAGTGGGATAGACTTTGACCTCTTTCCTCTCTGATTCCTTATTTGTATAAAAGTTTGAATAGAGCCACACAATATTGTTTATTTTAGTTTTTGTTTTTCAGACAAGACTATTTCATAGTACATAATGAGGCAGATATGCCTTGGTTTTCTCATTGATGTTGTTGCCGCTATATAGTTGTGTTCATATACTAAGGATCTTATTTCCTTCAAATTAAAATTTTACATCAAGAATTTACATAAATGTTTTAGCATGTATTCCTGATTATTTTCTTTACCCATTATCTCATTATACATTGCAAAGTAGTGATATTCTACTTAGAATATAAACAGATTTATAAAAGTGTGAATAATAATGATTTAGGAATACATTGGTACTAAACCATGCTAGACACTAGAGTGCCAGTATTCCTCCACCACTGTCTCAAGATTCGTTTTTACTTGCTATCCTTCCCCTGTCCCTCATTTAGTCAACTCAGTTCTATAATCTGGGCACTCTAGGGTCTGTAGTTGGCTATGCAATCACATTTAAAAACATTAGGAAGAGCAGAGAGACAATACAGCAGAAAGGGTGCTCGTCTTGCAGCTAGCTGACCAAGGATCAATCACCAGCACCCCAGATGGTCTCTGAGCTTGCCATATGTGACCCCTGAAAGACAGAGCCAGGAGTAAAACCCTAAGCACAGGTAAGTGTGCTCAAAAATCCAAATTTTAAAAAGATTTAAAAAGATTTCAAATACATGATAAAGAAGGGAAAATATAATATACAATGCTGTCTGATTGATCAAATCTTATCTGATGGATAAAATAAAAATTGATTGAATGTTTGATTGATAAAATTGAGATTTCTGTAGCTTTCTCATTACAAAATAACTGAAAATCAATACTTTTGTCATTCTAAAAGTTTATTTAACTTAATAAAATTAAGCTATCTTAAAATTTTAGTATTTATGAACTTCTGAAAATTAAGAAATATGAAGTGTGTACTAGTAAAAGTAAATGTAGAGTAACATAATAAGTCATATAAAAATTCTATGGATGGAAGACTCAATATTATATAAGAAATTTTCTGTAACATAGAAAAATAAAATAGGGTGTGCTTTATAGTTCCCTTGGTTTTAATTCTGTGCTACAGCAATGTCTGTTCTTTACCTCTGCATTGAAAGGACTATCCTTTTAAGTGTAGTCAGAAAGTCAGCACATTATATAAAACTGTATATTTGTGTCAAAGTGAAGAAATCAAGTATTGATGAAAAATATCGTTAATTTTATGAGTAATTAATAATATGAAAGTAAATTTTATAAGCAGGTTGTCAACATGTATCAAATATGATTTGGGTCTTAAGATCTGAGTGTGGAAATGCATTAAATGTCTTTAAATATATTTTATAATGATCAAAACATTTTGTTAATTTGGTATATAAAATTTTAACATGGAAAAAAAAGAAAAGAAAAATAAAATAGGAAATTAATTTCACCAGGTTATAATGAATATTATAACATTATAATAAATTACTATCACAGTTAATGTTGGTCAAAGTAGGAAACAATACAATTTATTTTTAAAAATCATCATCTTGAGGAGTTATGATGTAGAATCCAGTTTGTAATGGAATGCTTCTTTTTAAAATTATTTCCCTGAAGTTTTAATAGAAGCATTTTTTTTCCATGAAGTCCTCCTGATCCTGTGTTAATTGGTGACTCAAATTTGGTGTCAGAAATGGGGGTGAGAGGTAAGAGGAGAGATTTTTGAAGTGGACTTGTGCTCAAATGCCTAGTATTAAAACAACCTTGTCAGTTGTCTAAACACCTTATTATTCTACCCCCATAATGTATTCTAATTTTATTAAAATTCTTTGCTTATTTTGTCTTTTTTATTTTTGTATTTTTAAAATTATTTTTATTAAATTCATCATTTTAAGCATCATTAAGTACTAATAAATTATATCTTATAATATCTGTTCTATATAAGATATATAATGGAGGGGCCGAGAAGGTGGCACTAGAGGTAAGGTGTCTGCCTTGCAAGCGCTAGCATAGGACGGACCACGGTTCGATCCCCCTGGCATCCCATATGGTCCCCCCAAGCCAGGAGCGACTTCTGAGCCCATAGCCAGGAGTAACCCCTGAGCATCAAACGGGTGTGGCCCAAAAACAAAAACAAAAACAAAAAGATGTATAATAGAAACAAGAGTTCTGCTTATTTGTGTATTTATTTATTCACTGTTTATTAAAACATACAATGTTAGGATTCTTTTCTCAAAGGAAAGAAAGTTTTAGGTGTGGCTGTTATCATGTAGATAAATTTTGAAAATTCAAAAATATTAGAGATTTTATGATAATTATCTTGAATTAGAGGAGGATTTAGTGTGGTTTTGAATTTTATTTTTTAACAAAACTGTTACAGAGAAATTGTATATGTATCTAGCTTTGCATGCAGATTTAATTTGAAGAATGAACAAATGAAAGTGTAAATAGTGTCCTGAATTATTTTTTCTACAGATTTATTATAGTTTACATTTAAAACTGATTTTGTGTCTTTAAATAATATATTCCTGAATGGACTGAGTAACTTAAAAAGAGGAGTCTTACAGTTTTAGATTCCACCATAGTCCTGGATATATAAATGAAAACCTAATATTGTCTCAATAAATATGAATTATTTAGTTGATAAGATTATCATTTGATAGTAAAAGCAAACCTTTATATTAAAGGAAACTGTACATAAATACTTGGATTATTTGTATTGTCTTGGCAGGACCATGTCTTTCAGTGCTTAGGGTTTATTTCTGGCTTTATGTTTAGGGATAATTCTTGGTGGAGATCAGTGTTCTTATGTGGTGCCAGAGATTGGAAATGGGTCAACCGCATGTAAGGTAAGCAACTTATCTGCTTACTATCTCTCTTGGCCCATTGGTGCACTTAAAAAAAATATTTTCTTACAAAAATAAATTACAAGAATTATCTTGTAAAGCCATGAAGATGTAGTGTAGTTTCTTTTCCCAAAAGCTTTGTTTTACTGGATGCACTCATGAGAACATAGACTTAAGGAAAATCTAAAATTCAAAGAAACCAAGTAATTGCTCCAATTCATGTTTTTTTAGTATATTCTCTGTATTAAGCAAGTAACAGCCCATGCATTTTGTTCTTTATTTTAGCATGTATAAAAACCAACATAGCAACAATAAGAAACTATAACACATTAGTATAGTCCGCTATTTATTAATTCATTTAATTTAAATGCAAATCATATGTTTTAATAATCATAAATTGCTTGGCATCAGGTTGTTCCTGGTAATGAGCAGTTTGAGAGATGACACTTTTTGAAATTCTAATAAAGCATTCCATGGAGCTCCCTGTCTTTGTGAACCTGGTTACCCCTTGAAATATCTGAAATAGAAGCCAGATGATTTAACAATCTCAGAAGGTTGTTAACTTTGGAAATGGAAGCCACTCCACGCTTCATTGCTAGATCAGAACATTGCAGTTAAGAAGCAATATCAGATCAGTCTCTAGAAGGATTCTACCTCTGATCATGAGCAGAGAACCTCTCTCCAGTAGGTGCCAGGCGTCTTGTGATGGACACTAATGATGGTGGCTGCCTTTTATCATCTGTCAGGAACAAGTCACATTGATTTCCGCAGTAACAGTGAGAACGTTTAATGAAACAAAACAGTATTATCGAACTCCAGGATTTTCAGTCCTTTTGGTACTGGAAAAGAGGCTCCATATTCATTAAATTGTGGCTTGTGGAGGTAAAGCACAATTATAGTGTATGGAATCATGAATTATAATAAGATCCCAAAGCAAATCTTTATTAATCACTCACCCCTTCGCTATATCAAAGACTCAGATCAATTCAGCACATATCACTTATTTACATTACATGTGCATAATATGTACCACTTGGATATGTGGATGTATGTACATTACTTTAATATATAATTATGCATGAATTATAAAATACAGTGACAGTAAATCTAAGATATATTGGCCAGAAATTTCTCTTAGTAATTATACATATATATATATATAATTTTTCTTTTGCCCTCTTGATATTATAAAACACACCTCTTCTCAGGAGATATGCAACTTACTTATCTGTCAGGCTTCCGTATTCTATAACTACAGTGCCATCACATTTGTTCTGTTTTATAGAACAATTTTTATTTTATTAATTTTTGTTTTGGGGGCCCACACCCAGCAGCACTCAGGGATTATTCCTGGCTCTGTGCTCAGAAATTATTCCTGGCAGTTTCAGGGTACCATATGGGATACCAGGGATTGAAATCAGGTTGGCAGCATGCAAGGCAAATGCCCTACTCACTGCTATTGCTCCAGACCCATTTGTTCTGTTTTAATCTCAGCATCACAACTGTAGTTAGGTGAGGTCCAAGTATGCTGCTACTCATTTTTATATTTATTAATTCAATGAACAATTAAGAGTTGAATATTATATTTCTCTTACGCACTTTTTAAATGAGTATAATGGTATTTGTTAACTAAAACTACTAAGATCTTTGTCTAAAATCAAAGGCCATATTTTCAAAGAGGAGATAAGCAAAGATTGGAAATACACTAATTAAAACTTAATATAAATATATAAAATCTTGATGATATAAGGATTATGAGAAAAAATAAAAGGAAGCTAGGGAATATGTCCTTTTATTTCACTATTTCACTGTAGTCACAATTCAAATAAATGCCAACATGTTTCCATCTGGGACCTTTGCACTGACTTCTTTTTTATGGAGCTTGCTTCTCTTAATGTTCAAATTTTCCCTTGTCAGTTTGGTCTACCTTCTATTTATTTCAGGGTGATTTTTTTCTTTTCTAGGGAAATGGTCCCCATATCCACATAGGATGTATGCTTGTCTTTTTCCACTATGGATGAGCTTTTTTTTTTTTTAAACATATTTCTCTATCTATCTGTATTTCTCTGTGTCTTTCTCAGATTCTCACATTCTCTCTCCCCACCCTTCACTTATTCCCAAATAAATATACTTCAATAATAAGATATTCTTATATTTATTTATCAAAGAAATAAAATTTCAAATTGATGACCCATTTAACCCCAGTCACTAGCCAGGTTTTATTCCTGCACTAACTGTAAACTTACCAGTTTTAAAGATTATTCATAGTTATATATATATGTATATATATATATATATATATATATATATATATATATATAATTTACTTAGTGTCTTCTTTTTGAATGTAAGATTCATAGTGTGAAATTTTTACCTGGTCATAATATATTGAATGTTCTGAAATTCAATTGTGGCATATAAAAGTGTTCAGAAATATTTCTTCTAAGTGCTGACTTCCATCTCTGTAACTACAAATAAAAGAGGATGTGTTAGAGAATTGAATATCTAGGATCAAATTTTTTGGACAAAAGTTCCAAGTAGAAATATCACAAAGTGTGACAGTTGAAGACTAGTCAGAATTTCTTCTCCAGGGAATAAATAAGACTAGAGAAAAGTAGAAGTCTTCAAAAAAATCCTTAGGCATCTCAGTAGTAATAAATCAGCAAGAGGAGAGATTTTTCAGAGAAGAAAATTAGGAGAAGTATGTAGTAAAGAAGGAAGAAAATCAGTAATCTCAAGCCTTCCTATAATTCAAAAGTAAGAGTAACTCATTAAGAAAAAGGTCAACTTATTTGAAAATTTGTGTTTTTGTAAAAGATAAATATAACTTCATGTTTTACTGTTTTTGTTCTTACATACTATAATGCAAGTTTGAGTAGTATAAAAGATCTTTATTTCAACTTTAATCATACAACGAAGTATGACAATTTAAAAGTTTATAAAATAGTTACAAACAGTACATGCATATAAATTGCATAAACTTGTCCACCAACTGGACAGCAAACATTATAAATGTTTTAAATTGCACAAACTACAATTTAGAAATCACTGGTGTATAAAATAACATTCAAAGTGACTTCAGATGGAGAATATCCAAAAAGGAGTTCATCACCTGTTTTCTCAGTTTCTTTCTTTAAGATTTTCTTCTACTTTTCTCTAAAAACTCTTCTGTTCCATAAGACAGAGGTTCCCTGATTTCTATCCAAGTGCCATGTATGACGGTTTCCTTTGCTACCCACATCTCTGCACTGCTGCTCACAGTTCTTTCTTCAGCTACCACCTTTTCCTATCAGCTACCACCTTTTCCTATCAAGTATCATACAAACCAATGTTCTTAAAGATCATCTCACCTACCGGTTCCTATTTGAACCTGATTTTCATTCTCACCATCTTAAAACGATTATTTTATTAAAGTAGTATGCTTTACAAAGTTGTTCATAGTTGAGATTTAAACTTACAGTGTTCTAGCTCCAATCCCATCGTCAGTGTCAACTTCTTTCCACCAATGTTCCTAGGTTCCATGTTCCAAGTTTGGTTGCTGTAGCTTGGATTCCATATTTTCATTGTTGTGAACTTTGTGGTTTGGATATAGACCACTCTTCTATCACCAATGCAGTTCAGTACTCACCTGTTATATGCTGGCTATGTCTTCATATCTTGACTACAACTGCTCTAGCTGAGAATACTAATCATGCTCTAAGTAGCCAAGTCAGTGGTCACCTTTTAAAACTTTGCCTGCAGGTGACATTTGATACTTAGGAAATAACTTCTACTAAATGACCTTTCTTCTTCTCATGTTTCCTTCAATGTAATTCAGTATTCCTTTCACTTCTATAGTTCCTTGCCATCCCTGTATCCTGAATTTTCTTTTTCCTCTCTCAGGCTCTAAATTTATTATTCTCACACTTCCATCTGTAGTCCTTTTGGCATTCATCAGTCTTTAATCAGCATAATTTCTTGTTTTAACCTAATTAAACTTAACTAGTTCATTACTCAATGTGTGCTTTTTTTTTTTTTTCTCACTATGTTGTTCTATGTCTACATTTGCTCTCTATTTTAGCACCAATCCACTCACATATTAATGTGTTCTGGTGCTTCAAAACTCACCTACAATTTTTTGTACCCTTTCACTTCAGAGCAACTGAGGTAAGCCATTATTCAGGTTTGTGTTACTGTTCATCAAACATTAGAATTATTTATGTAGCTTGTTATCTTCCTGTAGGCTGAGTCATGTATAATGTATCCTTTTCTACATTGATTGACCTCGAATAGTTAAAACTCAACAAATGGACCAAATCAAGAAAAAATAAATAGGAATATACTAATATTTCAATGACATCATACAATCAATAGGGAAAGATTATTTAGTTGGCAATTTCCAGAATTGCTTATCAAAGGACTAGCAAAGTAAAGTGTTTAAAATTCCTGTTCAAAATGCCACAATAGAGCATCTTAGTGACAAGTATGACATAGATTGAGCATTCAATTACTTTTTCATAATCACAATTTTTCTGAATAACTGAACACTAAAATATAGAAATACATTTATAAATTTGCAGATTATCATGATTATCATTCTTGATTTCAGTGATCCATTTATATATAAATACTGTTATTTCACATGTTTTTGTAATGCTTTAACATTATATTTGACAGTTCTAAGAGTACCTTTGCAGAGCTCACACTAATAAAATCAACATTGATAATTATTAACAGCGTTTTAATGGATCATTATATTAACATGTGAGATTAGGGTTTATTGTGCTTATTCCTAATGTTCCTCATATGATAATTTCTCTCAGAATTTTTTTTAAACTTTATTTAAACACCGTGATTACAAACATGATTATAGTTGTATGATTACAGTCATGTAAAGAACACCCCCCTTCACCAGTGCAACATTCCCACCACCAATTTCCCAGATCTCCCTCCTCCCCACCCCACCCACACCTGTACTCGAGACAGGCTTTCCACTTCCCTCATTCATTCACATTGTTATGATAGTTTTCAGTGTAGTCATCTCTGCAACTGCACTCATCACTCTATGTGATGAGCTTCATGTCATGAGCTGCACCTACCAGCCCTCATCTCTCTTGTCTCTGAGATACTTTAAAAATGTCCTTCATTTTTCTTAAAGCCCATAGATGAGTGAAACCATTCTGCGTCTTTCTCTCTCCTTCTGACTAGTTTATTATGTCTTTATATATGTCTCGTTGCCAGGAGCGTTGCTTGGGGTAATAACTACAAAATCACTATATTTAATAAGTAGGAATGATATAGAAACAAAAGTTATTACTCATTTTCTGTTTGCCATTTTCTTTGATTCTCACTGAACCCTAGGAGGTAGATAAATTTGTTTTATCCACATATAGTAAACTTGAGGTTTAGGAAAGTGATTTTTTTTTCCAAAACTACAAATTAAAAGTCAAGGGTCTAGGGGCCAGAGAGATAGCACAGCGGTAGGGTGTTTGCCTTGCAAGTAGCCACTTCAGGATGGACAGTGATTTGAATCCCAGCATCTCTTATGGCCCCCGTGCCTGCCAAGAACAATTTCTGAGCATAGTGCCAGGAGTAATCCTGAGTGTCACTGAGTGTGGCCCCAAAACAAAAAACAAACAAAAAGAATACAAAAAGCAAGAGTAAATCAGTTAACTAACACATACAAAAATACTGATGAATAAAGAGTGGAAAAAAAAGTGAGAGATAATATAAAAAAGAGAATGTGAGATAAATAGAATAGTATGCCACAGTCCCCAACAAAATTGCAATAATAAATAAAATAAATAAGTAATATATTACTATTCCGTATAGAAAGTCGATTTAAATAGAAGGCACTTGCCTTGCAGATAGCTATGTCAGCTGTTGCTCTGTTCTATGAAAAATAGCATTCAATTTTTTTTATAAAGAATATAGTCACATAAAATTCAGATGCCTGAAAAATTGTGACTGTACTATTTTCCAAGAGGATAAATAAACAACAAAAATAGTTTTCTCCTGTTGAATTGGTGGCAGGAAACTTTAAAAAAAATAGTACATTCAAAATAAATGTTTAACCTATATGTTGTATAGGGTAACATTTTTTTCAATTCTTAGATTACCATAGTGACTCTGAGTTTAGTCTTCAAATATCTCAAATATTCTATCTTGCTGTTTCAATAACATGTGTGTGTGTTTGTGTGTGTGTGTAAGGGAGGGAGAGAGAGAGAGAGAGAGAGAGAGAGAGAGAGAGAGAGAGAGAGAGAGAGAGAGAGAGAGAGACTTTGCATATATTTGTGATATCATTATACAGCCTCTGTGAGGAATGCCAAGGACTAGCCACAGGTGTCTGGCACATTTTGACTATGGCCAGGAGATCCATATCATTAGGATAATGACCAAAAGTCATCTTGCTCGACTCAGTGTTGGAAATCAAAACAAGAGGCAAAACCAACATAAGTGCGGTTAATTTAAGGCACTTTCTCTCTATTTATTAAAGGTAATTGCAAGTCTGGCTTACAACTAGCAATTGCTCAAAGGATTAAAATGTTCATGGCACTTGACAGAACAATCCAAGGCACTGCCCCAGGATTTAGTATTCCATTGCCTGTGAGAGAAAAGTCCTCGTACGAAATAAGCATAAACAATATCTTGGCAATGCCAAGGCAATTGATGACTTTATGACAGTGGATACTGGTGTCTGCTATTAAAGCAATACAGCTGGAAGCGAATTAATGGATATATGTAGGATGTTCCATCCTGTAAGAGGTAGGTTGCCTGTTTTGCTTCCTGGCTGCTGGTTGCAGCTCTCATACTGATAGCGTGTTGCCACCTCATTAGAAAATTAGTTTTTAATTAACTTTGGAAGCTGTTGCATGGGTTTTGATAGGAGGCAGACATTTGTACCCATCTTGTTTCAGAATTCAACTGCCCCTCCACGTTTCTAATGGGCCTTTCCTGCCTTGCAGAAAAGCAGCAGGCTAGCTGCTCACAGGCAGCGGCTACATGAGTATAGCAGTGACCGCACACCTGCAGCCTGCCCCCCCATTACAAAGAATAGCCCTCTCGAATAGCCCCTTACTCCATGGCCACTTGAGACTGGAAGTAGCGACAGATAAGGACCACAAACCCAGGTGCTCCCCTTTTCTACCCAGACCCCCCAACCTGGTTTTAATGACCAAGAGTCTGACAAGAATAGGCCTTACCTCGTTTTTTTTCTATTTAAACATCTTTGCCTGAGCACAGTGGTGATAAATCCAGAGACAAGATAAATAGCTAGATCATCACTCTTTTCCCCAGGGGAAAGCCAGGCTGTCAAGTAGGCTAATGGGGGTTCTGGGTTCAGCTTTGGCGTGCTCTGACACTAGGGAAGTTCGTTTTGCCCGCGCAGCTAAAATGTTAGCAAAGGGTTTGAAAAGTGGCTCCTGCCCTAGGGTGGCCAGTCCAGGAGGGTAAAGTCGAGAACCTGATGATTCATCATCCACGGCGACAATGGAAGGGCAAGGAGGATGAGGCCACAAGACTAGATCTCTTGAGCTCTGTTCTAATTACACATGGCCTCTTTCAACTCGACTGGGTGACATAAAAGGAGATGGGTGCTTTGTATGTAAGCAGGGAGATGGCAGCCTCTAGTCAAAAAGAAGCCTTCTTTTGTCATCCTTCTTCAAAGCACTTACTCCGACGTCTCATTTGATCTTATTACCAGTCTCTGAGGGACTTAAGGCAGGTGGCATTTTTCTCATTTTGCAGATGATAGAGTTGTGCAACACAGCAGAGTTTAGTAATTTCTCTCCGATCACACAGACAGCTGGTGACGGTGCCAGGTTCAGAATCCAAATCATCTAACTGTCCTAAAACCTTATTCTCTAGCGCACCTTGGCTCATCTTTCCATAGAAATTGGGACCTGGTACAGAAAATGGTTGTAATTTGATCCTTTTAACCATTGGTTGGAATTAAAAAAACACTGACTCCATTTTACAACTATAGTTAGCTGAACAATGATATATTGTTTTAAATAAGAAATTCTAATTTACAACTGGGGAGATTACGAAGCTCAATTATCTATCCGCAATCAATTTCAGGTTATGCAGTTCTGGAATTTTCCATTCTCAAAACGTTTTTATCCAGTATGATGGGTTGGATAATCAGCAAAATGACCACATATTCTCCTGATATGCCTTAGCACATCCTAAGTTTTTAGTTTTTGTCTAGCTATTATGCGAGGTGTAGCAATTATCCTTGACAAAATGCCTCAACTGGATAGTAAAATTTATAGCATGCTACTTGAAGTTAAATATCTTCTAGTTATGCTATTTTACTAAGAAACCAAGTATACACACTTTAACTACTGTGTATTCTCCAGAAACACATTATTAGTGGTGATAATAATTTTGGTGCTTTCCTGAGGCTAGATTGAGAGTATATGAAGGTGGCAATGAAGCCAATGACTATTTACTGTGCACTTGCTTTGTGCTGTTTTGCACTTTACCAGCATTTTAATCTTTTCTAATCATCCCCAAGACCTCCAAACTGGCTAGTTTTCTTTATTTTAAGTTGGAGTAAATAAGGCTAATTGTAATTAGGAATCTGCTCAAATATAATAGCAAATAACTATGAATTGAGTTGCAATCTATCTGCCTTTGATGGCCAGACTCAACATCTATGATTATGTAGAGTGGACAGTGACTGGTGTGTGATTTTTACAAATAATGACACTGTATACATGTGTTCATACATCTCATCAGTCGGATAATTTATACTGAAAAATAACATGTATTTTGTTAAGTTGGTGATGATATGGGGAAGTCTACTTGGATTTTTAACAATTCAAATAGTCTATATGTATGGAAAAGCATTGCATTTTACTAGATATATCTACTACATTTATGTGTCATTAATGTTTTTCCCCATACTTTTCTATTTTCCAAATAATTTAATTAAAGAAAAGCTATTTTACATAAAAAGTAATAGCAACATAAAAATACCATAAGTTCTCATTGGTTGATGACTCACAAGCAAACTTAGCAGGAATGTCTGGAGATCTAGTATTCTATTTTGAAAACAATCACTGGAAGAATTGGTAAAGAATGATAAATGGAAGTGGTATTCCCTTGAGTAGGTTGTAATAGTAAGAACTGGGCCTCAGTTTTTCTGGCTGCCTCTGGATAACTCCAGAGAGCAATACTCAGTTATATTCCAGAAAATTATGGTCTCAGTCCTCTACCACCTATCTGTTATTTCATAGGATTGCCATGAAGAATTCATAAACCAAGCCAGTTAGAAGAGAGTTATGAGTCAATGGCTTCTCGTCCTGTGATATCTTTGTGCACCAAAGTCAGACTGACTTTCCTTTATTAAACCAGTTCCAATTCACCCAGTCAGGGGCAGGTGTATTTCTACATAGAAAAGGGATAGGTTTAAAAGAAAGAGGAAGATGGGGAATCGCCTTTGTTTTGGGTTAACACATGAGTGTCTATTACAGGACTCAAAGTTAAATTTGGTTTCCAGATAAACATAACTTCTATTTAGCATGTTTTCCTATGGAAAGTCAGTCTGACTTTGGTGCACAGAGATATCACAGGGTGAGAAGCCATTGACTCATAACTCTCTTCTAACTGGCTTGGTTTATGAATTCTTCATGGCAATCCTATCTGCTTCAGGCTCATCTGCCTGGGGTTGGAAAAGCAGTGTGGAGATTTATTTTACAGAGTCCTATATTTTTTTATTTACTAACTGACAATTTTTAAGCAAAGTAATGTTGGTATGGCTATCTAATATAAAATAAAATAGATATTGACACAGAATATACTCTTCAAAATACACTGATTCCATCTCCACCAAAGTGATAAAGATGTTCTATAGCAAGCTTATTTAGAAACCTTTGATCAACTTATTAAACAACTATTATTTAAACAACTATTATTATAAAAATCTCTATATATAGAACTAGTTCTATTTATATAGTATTCTTGAGGACTTGTCTTACTTGTTCTAGGAAGGAAGGAAGGAAGGGAGGGAGGGAGGAAGAAAGGAAGAAAGGGAAGGAGGGAGGGAGGGAAGAGGGAAAGAGGGAGGGAAGAGGAAGGAGGGAAGAAAGTGAGAGGAGAGGGAGGAAGGAAGGAAGGAAGGGACAGAGGGAGGGAGGAAGGAAGGAAGGAAGGAAGGAAGGAAGGAAGGAAGGAAGGAAGGAAGGAAGGGACAGAGGGAGGGAGGAAGGAAGGAAGGAAGGAAGGAGGAAGGAAGGAAGGAAGGAAGGAAGGAAGGAAGGAAGGAAGGAAGGAGGGAGGGAGGGTGGGAGGAAGGAAGGAAGGAAGGAAGGAAGGAGGGAGGGAGGGAGAGTGGGAGGAAGGAAGGAAGGAAGGAAGGAAGGAAGGAATAAAGGGAGAGAGGGAAGGAAGGTGAGAGGGAGAGAGTGAAGGGAGAGAAGGAAGTTGCTTGTCATGATTGGGTCTGTGGGTCCCCAGTGAGCCTGGCTCTTCTGTTAGCCTCACAGAGCACCAGGTGGGTACTAGGGGCAACCTGCATCTTGGCAGGCTCCCTGAAGGAAGTGGCAGCTTGCTGTGAACTTAGAGTGAAGCTACAGGCCCGACCAGGTTGAACTCCCTTGGGATCAACTAGTGTCAAACATCAGCTCTAGGCCAAAGAGCCTTTGTGTGATCTGAGACCACATGTCCTGGAGATCTGGGACTAAAGCAAATCCCACACCTGGGCCCTTCTGGAAACCTTTTATTCAGGTGGCAAGAACTGCAGACGGGTCTGAGTGTCCTCAAGAATAGAAAAATGGGACTGGAGAGAGAGCTTTGGCATGGACACATTAACTATGAGAGAGACATTGCAGGACAGAGACTCAAACCCCACTGCTCATTAGGGGCTGAGATGCCCCAAAACAGTTCAGGGACATATGAAGAATGAAAAGAAGGGAGGGAAGAAAGGAGGTAAGAAGACAAATAATTCAATAGAAAAGTTATCAACTACACAAGAACATAAAAATATAAACTTAAAAAGACTTTTAAAAACTTAAAACTTTAAAAAAACTTATTACATGAAGATAAGTTTCATTAATAATCAGAAAAATAAGAGTAAACTGATTAGACTGAATAACCTCACCTGACTACCCCAAATTAAAATGTTTTAAATATAGAATTGAATCTATATGAAATTAGTTAATGCATATAGAGTAGCTAAATAAAGTTAGAGAGTAATTTGAAGTTATTTAATAAGAGTGCACATATAACCACCTAGTTTTTGATAAAGGAGCAAGAAATCCTAAATGGAGCAAGGAAAGCCTATTCAACAAGTGGTGTTGGCACAACTGGTTAGCCACTTGCAAAAAAGTGAACTCAGACCCCCAGCTAACACCATGTACAAAGGTAAAATCCAAATGGATTAAAGACCTTGATATCAGATCTGAAACTTTAATCCAAATGGATTAAAGACCTTGATATCAGATCTGAAACTATAAGGTATATAGAACAACATGTAGGTGAAACACTCCAGGACACTGCGACTAAAGGCATCTTTAAGGAGGAGACAGCACTTTCCAAACAAGTGGAAGCAGAGATAAACAGATGGGACTATATTAAGCTGAGAAGCTTCTGCATCTCAAAGGAAATAGTGCCCAGAATACAAAGGCCACCCACTGAGTGGGAGAAATTATTCACCCAATACTCATCAGATAAAGGGCTAATATCCAAAATTTACAAGGTACTGACAGAACTATACAAGAAAAAAACAACTAACCCCATCAAAAAATGGGGAGAAGAAATGAACAGACACTTTGAAAAAGAAGAAAGGCAAATGGCCAAAAGGCATATGAAAAGATGCTCAACATCACTAATTGTCAGGGAGATGCAAATCAAAACTACTATGAGGTACCACCTCACGCCACTGAGATTGGCACACATCACAATAAAGGAAAACAAGCAGTGCTGGCGGGGATGTGGAGAAAAAGGAACTCTCTTTCACTGCTGGTGGGAATGCCGTCTAGTACAACCTTTATGGAAAGCGATATGGAGATTCCTTCACAAACTGGAAATTGAGCTTCCATACGATCCAGCTATACCACTCCTAGGAATATACCTGAGGATCACAAAAATACAATTCAAAAATCCCTTCCTTACTCCTATATTCATTGCAGTGTTACTTACAATAGCCAGACTCTGGAAACAACCAAGATGCACTTCAACAGATGAGTGGCTAAAGAAACGATGGTACATATACACAGTGGAATACTATGCAGCCGTCAGGAGAGATGAAGTCATGAAATTTTCCTATACATGGATGTACATGGAATCTATTATGCTGAGTGAAGTAAGTCAGAGGGAGAGAGAAAGATGCAGAATGATTTCACTCATCTATGGGCTTTCAGAAAAATGAAAGACATTTTTAACAGTATCTCAGAGACAAGAGAGATGAGGGCTGGTAGGTGCAGCTCATGACATGAAGCTCACCACATAGAGTGATGAGTGCAGTTATAGAAATAACTACACTAAAAACTATCATAACAATGTGAATGAATGAGGGAAGTAGAAAGCCTGTCTCGAGTACAGGTGTGGGTGGGGTGGGGAGGAGGGAGATCTGGGAAATTGGTGGTGGGAATGTTGCACTGGTGAAGGGGGGTGTTCTTTACATGACTGTAATCATACAACTATAATCATGTTTGTAATCACGGTGTTTAAATAAAGATAAAAAAAAAGAATGCACATATGGGTGATAACTTTTGGACCAGAAATTGTATTTCGACATCTCCATATAAAGTCGTGGTAACACTATAGTAGCCACTGTTTATATGTAATTATCAAAATGGTTTTAGTTTGTTTGTTTGGGGGTCACACCCACTGGCACTCAGTGTTACTCCTGATTTCTGAACTCAGAAATCACTCTGGTGGCCATATGGGATGCCAGGGATCGAACCTGCCTGGGTCATTCTCATGCCAGGCATATGCCCTACCTCTGTGCTACTATTCCGGCCCCTTGATTATCAAAGTTTAAATTAAAATCATTGGGGACCAACAGTGTAGCCAAGTGTTAGAGCACAGCCTTGAAGTGTGTGAGATCCTCGTGTGAAAACCTGCAACATCAGCATGGTCTTCACAACAATAAAAATATTCCTGTTTATTATTTGCATAAGTTGCATTTCAAAAACTTACTAACCACAAGAGTATAGTAGCTATCATAATAGCCAGAGCATCTATGAAACTTCATCATCACAGAAATGCTTATGAGCAATGACTGCCATTAATAAAAGTGTGTACAAGGGAATATTTCTTTCAGGTTTTGAATTTGAGTCACAGCCAGTGGTGCTGAGGGTTCAATGTTGGTCACTTCTGGGTCTCCACTCATGAATGACTTTTGGTGAGACTCAGGGGGACTGTTTGTGGTGCTGGAGATTGAAACTGGTTTGGCCACAGGCAATG
This sequence comes from Suncus etruscus, assembly GCF_024139225.1. Taxonomy (NCBI): domain Eukaryota; kingdom Metazoa; phylum Chordata; class Mammalia; order Eulipotyphla; family Soricidae; genus Suncus; species Suncus etruscus. The sequence continues at coordinate 6,021,928 of NC_064857.1, forward strand.
CAAGCACCATGCATGCTCTGACCCAAAATGTTTACTTTCTTTCTGATTTCTCTACTATTCCCTAGAAGAAATGAGCAACGACTGTTCCAGGTTCTAGCTCTAAGACATTTTTGAGATAACTTCTATATCTCTTACACATTTTTAAAGCACAGTAAAATAAATGATTTACTCAAGCTTGAGTGTATGTATGAATAAATATAGAGATCAAATTGTAAATAAGGCATTGGGAATGTTCAATTGGTGAAAGGGGGTGTTCTTTAAATATGACTGAAACCCAACTATAACCATGTCTATAACCAAGGTGCTTAAATAAAGATTATTTTAAAAAAATCTTGAAGCAATTCACTTACCTAAAACTAATTTATTAATGTTTATGAAGTTTACACATGAGCTTGCAGCAATATTTTGTTATTTTTTAACAAACTAATGCTCATCTTAAAAATGAGTTGCCCATCAAAAAGTTGCTTTTTTTTTTTAAAATATAATCCCTAGAAAACAGAGAATGCAGTCTTGATAGCAATCCCTTGAGAATACTCTCAGTGGAGTTCAGCTTTTTCTAGTAGACACCAGTTTATCTTTTCCTTGTTTTGTTGATCTGCTTTTGAATTTGTACTTTAGCTTCCAAGCTATAAAAATACTACCTATTTTTCTAGCATTACTAAACACAATATTTTTCAACTATATTGTAGGTGCATTCACAGGACCACAACAGAAAGTCACAAGAATAAATCTCTCACTACCACTTGAACTTGAAAAGACTAAAATATCAATGTATTGAGTTGTGTTAAGTAATTTCAGTGTGAGCATATGATTCTCTGTGAATGTTTATTTCTGAAGTTTTATTTATATAGACATGTCTGTATTTATGCATCTGACAACTGTTATTTTGAGAAAATAAAGTAGAGGTGAAGGTCCAGCTATCCTCAGCTGTTAGAAGCTAATATTGTGTTAACAGATGCATTGGGAAAGATTAACGCTTTATTACTTTGTTTACATCTAAATTCAGAGGGGTTAGGGGATAAAAACATTGTAAAGAAACATTATATTTAAAAGAACATGCATGTTGAAATCAAATTGCTTTAAGGGAAGAATATTTGACTACTCTTTACATCTGACCTAAATCCTGCTATTTAGACAACAAACGCATTAGCATAAATAATCAGATGAAAATTACAGAGCCATTATTCAGGGATATTATATAAAGGATCGCTGCTTTGCTGAATTGGAACATGATTTAGCTTAACAATATTGTGTCTTATTATTTGGTTTCTTTTTTTACTTGGTTTGTGGACCACTACAGGTGGTGGACAAGGCCTACTAGTGGTTCTGTGCTCAGGACTCTCTCCTGGCAGGACTCAGGGGACCATACTTGGTGCAGGAATTAAAACAAGGCTCCCACATGCAAGGAAAGACCCTACCCCTGGTATTATTGCTCAATAATGCCCAATTTTGTTGACTTTTACAAGACAAAGTTAATTGTTTAAAATAGTTTGGGTAATTGCAGAGGATCAAAAAGGAAAGACTGCCTACTTGAGTTTCTTCCCCAACAACCCAAATGGTCCCTGAGTGTATCACCAGGAGTTAGCCCTAGGCACCACCAGATGTGGCCTAAACACCAAAAACAAAAACAAAAACAAAAACAATTTTTATTAGCAATCCAATTCCTAGGATAACTCATTAAACAGATGATTTTTACATTCATTTGAATGTATCACTTTTTATCTTCTCTTCCTCCTACCTTATTCTGTGATTTGATATCATATTAATTCTAGGTGGAATTGTTTTGTTTACATTTGAGACACTTTCATTTTTCTTCTATTACTAGTTTAATAATCATAAGTTTAAAAATGTTTGATTATCTTTTGTCCTTTGTTCTCTCTGTCCCTTTGTCTATGTCTCTGCCTGCCTGCCTGCCTGCCTGCTTATTTCTCTCTCTCTTTCTCTCCCCCCGCTCTCTCTCCCTCTTTCTCTCTCACTCCCTCCACCCCCAAATCCCAAATCTGGGAGTGCTCAGGGCTTAATCCTAGCTCTGTGCTCAGGGATCACTCCAGGCAGTCTTTAGGTGACACTGCATCACTGTATACAATGCTGTGGATTGAACTGGAATACAGCTTGAACCACTCTATTAATCTCAAGCACCTGGTCTATTTGCTATAAGTCATCTCATTGGTGTATAGTACTATCAAATTGTGTTCAATTTTATATAAATTTCTCTGATAATAACTGATGACAACCTACCTTATTTTTTTTATCTGTTATTTAAATGTTTCTTCAGCCCTTTGAATTTTCTTTTTGGAGAAGTTTTTATCAGATAGTCTTTGTGTTTTTATTGTTTTTGTTTTTATTTTTTTGTTTTTCTAATGTGTTATAGAAGTTCACTATAGACTTCAGATTTAGCCCCATGTCAGATGTGTTAAGATTTTGCCTCATTCTAACAAATGTTTTTATTTTAATGATTCTTAATGATTTCACTGTGAAGTATTTTAATTTGATTTTAACACCATTGATTTACCTTTCTCTTTCGTTTCCTTTGCTGTAGCAAACAAGTCCCTCCATTTCATGATGAGAGCCAAATTATAGAATATATTGCTTAAATTTTCTCTTATATATGCTGCCATTTCAGGTCTAATATAAAAGTCAAAAATTTTGTACTAATTTCTCTATATGCCATAAAATGATAAATCTTATTCTTTGGAACATAGCTATTTTTTTTAGCACCATTTGTTGAAGAAATTTTTCTTTTTTATTTTTCATTGTATGCTTTTACTCCTTACCATGATTTACTTTTAATATATGTGTGGATTTATTACATTTTGGGCTTCTAATTCTATTCTATTTATTACTGTGTCTATTTTTATTTCAATGTTATTTTAATTACTTTATTTGTAATGCAATATGACATTAGGGAATTTTAGTAATGTTTACTATATATAAAGAATGTCATTGAAATTTTTAAGGACTATACTGAATCCCTATGTTAATTTTGATAATACCATTTTGACTATATTAATTTTTTCAAATAATTATCATAAAATTATTTCTATTTTTCTCACTAATTTAATTTTATTTACCTTTATTTATTTTAACAATATCTTGTTTTTACATTACCCTCATTTGCTTCCTTTGATAAGTTTATTTCTTCACATCTTTTTTAAGCTGCTACATTGAATTTTTTGATCTTTCTTTTCAAGTTCAGATTTATATATAGAAATGAAAAAGACTTGCTTTTTTGTGTTATAGCTTGTCACTTTATTGTACAGTTTTGTGTTTTAAATACTGTCTTAATGGAGTATTCAAGATTTTCTATGAATATTATGGTGTCATCTGATATAGTCATTGTTGTTACTTGTTTTCTAAAAGGAATTTAGTTTTACTTCTTTTTCTTGCTTAATTTTGTGTGACACTTATTTCCATTAACGTGCTAAATAAAAATGGTGAGATATACATTTTTTTCTCCCACTGATCTTAAAGGAAAGGCTTTTAGTTTTTACCATGGAGTGTGATGTTAACTGTGTGCTTGTCATATATATCATCACATAATTAACATAGTTTTATCACAAATGAAATATTAATCTTGCCAGAGATTTTCTCAGTATAGTAATATGATCACTTAACTTTTTCTTTGTTGATGTGGCAGTGTTCTACATTAAAAAGGTTTATTATTATGGATGGTGTTCTTTACATGACTGAAACCCAAACACAATCATGTATGTAATCAAGGTGTTTAAATAAAATATATATATAAAAAAGGTTTATCAAGTTGAACCAATATTATCTTTAGGATAAATACCTCTTGTTCATTAATTATGATCCTTTTAATCAATCGTTGTACTCCACTTGTAAGATTTTGCTCCAAATTTTTATTACTTTGTTCACTATAGATATTTTCTTAGAACTTTTTAAATTTTTCTCTCTTATATCCATATACACTTTGATATCAGAATAACGTTGGTCCTATAAATGTGCTTAGAACTTTTTCTTTATCATTTCTGATAATTTGATAAATCTCTTCAATAACATGAGAGCTACCACCAGTTCTGTCGTCGTCTGTTATCAGGTCTGTGTTTTAAGCAAAAAGAAAGTCAAACTATCTGGCCCTTTAGTAAATAAACACGAGTTCTGTACAATTTCCTCAAGTGTTATTTCTAAAAAGAAAGAAAAGAATACTGCATGGGCTAATTTGTAAATTCCATGAACTCATTATAATCTCAATGATATCAGGAAGAATGCAGTAGCAGAAAACTAATACACTTCAGTTTCTATAAACAGAAAGGGGTTTTCTAATAGGAATTTAATTAGTAAAAAAATTTTCTCAAGAGCTGAGTTAAAGGACTTGATGGAGTAGACAAGAATTATTCTCAAAAGCCACTCCACAGAAAACTACCTACAGCGTGTTAAGTGAGGAAATTTGTCTCTTTTACTTTTTATACTCTTTTGAGGCAAAAGTGCAGCATTGTTATGGATAGGGGAAATATTGTATTGGACACCTGTAGTATTATTTCTTTAGTCAATTAGATAGATTGAAAAATATAGACGAAAGCTTGCTCTTTTTGAATCATATGAGTATATACAATCATATGCCTGTTAATACCTTTGACTTTTCAAAATCAGTATATTTTGTCCCTCTAGATAGTGGTTGCATGTGGCTATTATAGAAATAACTTAGATATTTCTGCATAACAAAATACCATTGTTTAAGAGATCTTAACATATAGGTAATTAACAAAATTTTTTTCTTGTTTTTTGGACCATACCTGGTAGTTTTTAGGTGTTACTCTTGGCTCTTCATTCAAAAATCACTCCAGGCAGGCTTAGGGGTTCATATGGAATACTGTTGATCCAACACTGTCATATGCAAGGCAAACATCGTATCCTCTATGCTATCAATTCGGCCAGTAATCAACAATTTTTTAAATTATTTTTTCCAATTGCATTTCAATTTAGTTTCTAGTACATGTAACTGACTTAACACCTAATTAAATAAATGCTGGCACAATATATTGAGAATACAGTTTTATGATATTTTTTAATTCAGAAATCAAAGTAAGTGGTATGCTTTTCTTTTTATATCATTGAGATAAAGTGTTATACTACATATTTCAGAGATACAAGAAAATTACTGATTAGACTTTGATATTGGGGGGGGGGATCACACCTGGCGGCCTTCAGAATTTAGTCCTGGCAGGCTCAGAGACCATAAGGGAGAATTCAGATGGAACCCAGGATAACCATGTGCAAGGCAAACACCCTAAACACTGTGATATCTCTCTGACCCCAAGACTTTCATTATTTCTTTTGAGATCTAGGTATATGCTTTTCTCAAAGAAAGTTATATTTATATACTCCATAGTCAAACCATAAAGGGGAATGATAATTTCAAAAGCCATTTATTCTTACTATGTATTGGAGGGATGGGTTATTTTCAAAATCTTTAATGCCTTGATGATACATAGAATAACTCAGAAGGCAGAAAAACTCAACTATCAGTTTGTAATAAAAGCAGATTTTGACAAGTCATTTGCAGCTAAAAAAATAGATTACTTTATAATTTTATAATTCACCAATGCTACATCTTCCAGGCACTTCACATGGACTAATAATGTCTTGTAATATATAACTATTACAAAATTAAACTCTGCTTGAAAATTCCATGGTAAAAATCTCTTCAGAATCTAAGTATTATGATAAAATCTGTGGGTGTAGTAAGCCCTTGGGTATCGGAACTGTCAAATGAATAAAAGACACACAGCCTATATTTTCCCATGGAGTAAATAGTGCCAAACATAAATATTGCAGCTTTGAATATAAAACACCCTATGCAAAAGTACAGACCTTGTTTGTTTGAGTCCCCAAAGCTTTAAAAAAGCTTACTTCACGGGTACTCTAAGTACTATATTTAAAACTCTAATTCAATTTAAGGGACTCTATGCTGACTGTAAATTTTTCTGTTGAATTGCAGCCTATTTTCAATTCAAGTCAGTACATTGTTCTTTGCTAACAAACCTTGCTAGGAACTAAAGAGCAGTAATATAAAAGGGATTATGGTAATAAGTGTTGAAAAATTAGTCATTCTTAGTAATTGCTGGCAACATCTTTCTATTGGAAACCACCTAATAAGTTCAAGGAGTATAATTGCATTTTAAATTAATTTTATGAAATATCTACTATGTGAATGGTCACTTTTAGGAGTGCTTCCTGTGTACTTTATTTGATATATTTTTCAGTCTTTCCATGTATTTTTTTTTGTTTGTTTTTGGGCTACACCGGTGACACTCAGGGTTACTCCTGGCTATGCGCTCAGAAATTGCTCCTTGCTTGGGGGGCCATATGGGATGCAGGGATTTGAACCACCATCCTGCTGCATGCAAGGCAAATGCCTTACCTCCATGCTATCTCTCTGACCCCTAAAACGGGTCAAAATTTAATCTCTACATAAGCACCTTTTATGCCCTCCTATTTCTTAAAGAAATAGGAAATATATATAACTGAAAACCAAAACAACAACAAAAAATGATAACTTTAATAAGGTGAACATAATAAGCTGGGAGCTCAGTAAAGTCAGTGTGAGAAAGGAGTTTATAAATAGGATGCAAATAGAACACTTTTACTTATGGAAAAATGGGATGCATAATAATCATACTTTACTTGTTTCATAATAAAGCTCAATAACAAATTATTATCCTTCAAGAAGCAAGAATTATATACCCATAAGATTATATACCCATAAGTAAGAATAAATCTGTCAAAATGGAAGTAATTGTAAAATCAATATATGGACATCAGAATTTGCAGAAAAACATGAAAATTTATGGCATTTCATATTTTAAAACTGGATGTAAGATAGATCATTTTACTTTGAAATGTAAAAAATATTAAAAGACAATAAATTATTTTACTGATTAAAAATTTAATGTCTGAGAATGTAAAATACATCAAATTGAGATTAGTAATAGATTAAATATTTACATGGAAAATATAAGTGAACTTAAAGAGCTATATAAACTTTCACAATAAAATATTAAAAATGTTATGTTCTCAGAGAGTTTGGTAAAACACTTCAAATAAAATAGCAAATATGTAATTGTTTTGTATTGCAGACCTAGGATAAGGACATTTTAAAAAATACTTGAAGTCATGACCACAAAAATCTAAAGAGTGGATTGGGACTACAATGAGTTAATATATGGATAAATTTTATTATCATTTCATTTTTTTAATGAAATTACTAATAAGAAGTAAGTGTATGAGTATTGTTATGTATGAAGAACTAACCTATAGCAGTATAAATCAGAAAAAACAATGAAGATATACTGTGTTGTATTCACGTTTTTCGGGTATTATATGTATAGGTTATAAATATTGAACACAATGAATAGTGGCTGAAATAACTACTGAAAAAAAGTTAATTTATAACAACTTAGCATTAAGTAAAATTAATATTAATATAACAAAAAATATATAGTTCACTAAAATAGAGTAAAAACTTTTTAACAAAATGAGCATTTTCACTAATCCACGTAGATGTGAAACTTTTAGAAATATTTCCAACAAGGGGAACTGATATCATCTACAGAATTTCCCTAGGGTTTTTTATTTTGACAAAATATATATATGAAATATTCATTTTTTTATTTGAGAGATTTCATGTGATGCAAAGTAGTTACCCTGTCCCACCTGGCATTGTTTGGAATCTCGATTGCCACACCCAGAAGTGCTCAATGCCTACAGGATGGGTATCCAAAATGCTTGGGGCAATGTGTGCTGTTAGAGATTAATTTTCATTTTTATTCTTTCTTTGGAGGCCACAACCAGCAGTACTTGGGGCTTACACATGATTCTGCTCAGGGATCATCCCTACTGGTGTTCAGAGGACTCTATGTAGTGCTAGGATCAAACCCAGGTCAGCCCAGTTGCTAAGTAATGGCCCTACCTGCTGTAGTATTGTTCTGGCCTCTGCTGCCAAGGATTAAAACAGGGCTCGTGCATACAAGACATGAGACCTATTTCTCATACTCTCTTTCTGCCCTAGGAATTCCTTTTTTAAAACCAGAATTCTTAATTGCATTTTTTTTTATAATTTTGGTGCCCACTCAAATGATTTGTTCAGGGCTTACTCCTGGTTTTGTGCTCAGAGATTACTTCTGTTGAATTCAGGACAAAACAATCACCCCACTCACTATACCTTTGCTCCAGCCCCTCCTTTTCTTCTTTTGCCACAATATTCATGAGCAGTGTCTTCAATAAGTGTGATATATATTCACTGTGTATGCTCTGACTTCCAAAACACCTTACCTCCATACAAAAAATAATTTAAGTGTCATACAATTATGAGAAAATAATCTTGACTCAAAGTTTGTCTTATATATTAAAGCCAATGTATTCAATATCCTATATATTTCTTACTACTAATAAAAACCAAGTGATAAATCTTACAGCTTACCAAGTTTTCTATAATTAAGATCAAATAACTAAAACCAATTTGCCAATGGTAAACTCACCTCTCGCAAGAAAATCCTTTCCAATTAGTGGTCTTTTCTCCTCTTAAACCATCCCCAGAAACTTGATTACTTTCCTTTTCACTCCCTAAATTGTTGTGTCTGTTGTAAAAATTTTAAATTTTGCCATAATTCGAGTTGGGAAACACAGACTTAGATGCTGTTTTTCAACTCTGATTTCCTTAACTGTCTTTTTGATGGGAACTGGATGGCTGCCAATAGAAGACGGCTTTTACTAACGAGACTAAAGTACAGGCACTTAGTGTACTTGATTGAAAAGAGTTCTACCTTTCAAGATTTCAATGGTTCAGTCGGAGGAGACCCAGTTTTCTATGGACGAGTGTCAGTCAATATTCAGTCGCACCACAAGTGGTTAGATAGCTTGGCCCCAATTTCAACAGTGATAAAATTATGAAGAGGTAGGCAAACCAACTGAGTCTGACTGAAGCAAAATCCCAGTGGGGAAAGACAATGGAGTGTGTTGTTAACTAGACCTATGTCTTGGGGCATACTGGAACAGTTGGAACAAGAAGATAGGTACGTTTCTCTTCACAGTATTTGACATTTTAGTGCCATAAATTATAACAAATACTTTCAGTGACTACTATTTTTCTATTTTATTCCCATATTTTGTGATTATTATTTTGCTTAAAATTTAGTTAGCATTTATTTTTCGGTTGAGGGGTCACATCTAGCTGTGCAAAGGGCTCAATCCTGGCTCAGTGTTCAGGGATAATCTTGATAGGTTTCAGGAGAATTGATGTTGCTGGGGATTTAACCTGGATGAAACCCTGCAGCCTGCATGACAAACTGGAACTATTTTTCTTTCCCCTGGTAGTAAATACTTGAAATATGTTTTTAAATAGAAAATTTTGACTCCAGGAAAGATTGCACGCGAGCACGCAAGTGTGTGTGTGTGTGTGTGTGTGTGTGTGTGTGTGTGTGGTGTGTGAGAGAGAGAATAGCAGAAGAAACGTAATTTTATATTTCATGCTGTTCATTTCTCAGAGATACTCAGTGATGCCTAGTTTGGAGGTTGCTCATAGAATGCTTTGGGACCATGCAGTGCTGAGAATCAAATCAAACTTCTACCATGCAAAGGACGTTCTCAGCCAGTTGAGCTATCTCTCCAGCACCATGTCCTATTTATTCCAAATTATAATCTCAATAGAATAAAGTTGGTTCTTTTTTTCTTTCTTTTTTTTTTTTAATAAAGATGGTTCTAATCCTTCAGTGAGACAAATCATACTTATATTATTTGCCCTATTTTTTTTAAACAAAGAATACTCCTTTTCAAATTATTGTCCTAGCGATATTATTGATTGTGTTTAACTCAGGATTTCCTGTTTAGAATAAGGATTCGATGAGCTCGCAAAGACTGGCTGGGAGCCCAGTTCACAGGTGTGACAGGTGGAGCCCACCATGTCACCAGGCAGCCATACGCTGAGCCCAGTCTGTCACCTGACAGGTGCAATAGGCTGATGAATTTGAGATCTTTTCAGCAACATCCCCTGTCCTTGCAGGCAGGTAGTTAAGTTCACAACCTTCGGGTGTAACTGGAAAGTTCCAGGGAAATATGCGACTTCTAAATGTGCCTTTCGGAAGGTGACTGATGCCACGCTCATTTAATAAATACCTGGCCATCATTCCATTTGGATTTATTATGCAGACTCACCCTTCTGAACAAGATATCACCATTCCTGAAGGAAAGTCACGGCAAAAAAGAGTGATGGTGACAGCTGACAGGTGAAGTGGGTTCTCTTGCGTTGTAAGCAAGCCTTCTGATCCTGGGCCAGTGACTCTCACCTGTCAGCAATTGTTGGCAATGAAGGGCTCACTGCCAAGAGCAGAAGCCCTGTGACTCTGACTTGCCAGATGGGAGTCAAATATAATAGCTGACAGGTGAGATGGGCAACCCAGCTATAGTTCTTTTGTATTTTCCAGGGTCAGAGTTTATAGGAAATGTCTTTCTTTGCCCAGTTCTCAGTCGCTATCCCATACATCTTTGATAGATTAAAAAAAAAAATACAGGGTTCAACATTTCAGTCAATAATGAGAATTTGGTGTCTGTAGCAGATACTTAAAAACACTTTCTCTCCTCTCAGAACTGGCTACAAGTTCTTGTTCAATGTTTTGCATACAAGTAACTGAGTGAGTTGAATGAGGATATTAGAAATATAGAGCTAGAAACTAGAACGGGGATCAGACACAGATCTGCCTCAACCTGGACTGTTTCCAATATTCTATCTTAGATTTCCTAGCAAATATTCTGGTTCTGTGACTCATAGATTATTTCTATTTTAATCTTGGACATAAAAAGACAGACTAGCAGGAGCCAGTGCAGTGGCACAGCGGTAGGGCATTTGCCTTGCATTCGGTTGATCTAAGATGTACCTGGGGTTCGATCCCCAGCATCCCATATGGTCCCCCAAGCCAGGAGAGATGTCATTTTTTTTGTCACACCCGGCAACACTCAGGGTTTATTCCTTGGGACCATATGGGATGTTGAGAATTGAATCCAGATTCATCCTGGGTTGGCAGCATGCAAGGCAAACACCTTACCTCTGTGATATCTCTCCAGCCCCAGGAGCAATTTCTGAGCACATAGCCAGGAGTAACCCCTGAGGGTCAACGGGTGTGGCCAAAAACTCAAAAAAAATTTTTTTAAATAAAAGACAGACTAGCAATAATTATATCTATAAATTAAAACATATTCTGTAATATTATGTGTTCATAACTTCTTCATAATAATGAACTTTATGAATTTAAATTATGGTTGAACTTAGATTAAGTTGCAGAACTTTCTCAACTTTAATGCTTATACGTGAATAGGAACATATTTTGGAGTCACTTAAAATGTGATATGCAATTCACAGAAAATATAAATGTAATCATAAAAATGAAAAATGGAAAATGCCATCTAAATATGATATTTTTCTATTCTATTTCTATTCTATTCTATTTTCTTCATCAAAATAGACATTTTGCTTTTTTATTTGGAAAAATTTTAGTAGAATTAAAAAAATACCAGGATAGTGTTAAGAGTGTAGATTGAATACAGACCTTGAAAAAAAAGCAGAGTATAAGACTGTGTATATAAAAAAATAAAGATAACCAACCACCTTCAGGTGATGAAGATTAGAAGTAGGGTATACTGGAATAGGAGAATGAAGAGGAATGGAACCTGAAAGCAGAGGAAGGCAGCAGAAATATAGTTTGTTGTTTTAACTGGTGGTGATTCTGAGACATGGATAAGAACATCTTAGGAGCTTTATTGGCCATGAGTTGAAGTAACTGTGTAAACCAAAACACCATCGTAGATGCATTACTTTACAAATAATAAAGTGAACAAAATAACAATGAAAAATAAGACAAACTCTGTTTTTCAGTGTATGAGGAAGAGTCCAATCAATTCACTGAGTTTATGAATTTTTCAATAAATTTTTGGGGGGCCACACCCATTTGATGCTCAGGGGTTACTTCTGGATAAGCGCTCGGAACTTGCCCCTGGCTTGGGGGGGACCATATGGGACGCCGAGGGATCAAACCGCCATCCTTCCTTGGCTAGTGCTTGCAAGGCAGACACCTTACCTCTAAGGCCACCTCACCGGCCTCGAATTTTTCAATTAATTTATTTAAAGGAAATGCATCACAGAGTTGACATAATTGATTATGATACATTTGTTTTAAGATGACCAAAAGCAAAGTTATTTAAAAAAATAGAAAGAAAAACTAAAAAAAAAAGGAGGAGAAAGAAAGGAAGAAAAAGCTCAGTAGCAAGTATATTTGTGAAAAATATTGTATCACCAGTGAACTCATTAAAGCAAGAACAGAAAGCTAGTAAGTTCTTTTTTTAAGGATAAGAGTTAAAAAATACAGTAAAAAAGTGTGAAATTGGCAATTGAGTTCATGAATTTTTGAAGCAATGATAGAAGATAATAACTTGGAAGTTTGTCTTCTATAGAACGAGTTAGTCCTGGTTTTTGTCTTTGTTCGTTGGTCAGTCAGAAATTCAGAGCCATCCTTTGTTTACAGTGTTTTCTGTTTGTTTGTTTTTGTTTTTGGGTCATACCCGGCAGTACTCAGGGGTTACTCCTGGCTCTATGCTCAGAAATCACTCCTGGCAGGCTCAGGGGACCATATAGGATGCCGGGATTTGAACCACCATCCTTCTGCATGCAAGGTAAACGCCTTACCTACGTGCTATCTCTCTTGCCATTTACAGTGTTTTTGACTCAGAGGATGAAAGATGCGCTTCTAGCTACTTCAAGTAAGTTTAGAAAATGCAAGGGCAACATGACAAGTTCAGAAATGAGCGTGATACTACTACCATCTATACAACGGATTACTGGAATCCATGATTTCCAAGAAATCATCTGTAGTGGGCATCACTGATATCCAAAGCAGGTCTGAGTATGGTTTATGATTTAAGTCCATTTATATATGCAAGATATTTTCCTGTCTATGTAAATTACTTAGTTTGATAATCTGATTTTGTTTCTTGGCCCACCAATGTGCTACTAATATATAAAGCCAATAAGTTAAGATCCAACTTTTCCTTTACCTATCTGGGATATCCACTTTGATATGTCCTTCACTAATAATGTATAGCTGGAACTGCTGCCTCATTCTCTATTGCCACAGATTATTGGAGAGATTATTCTAGCTTCCTCCTTGCTTTCTGTTCCCTGTTATTAATATTATTAACAATAAATAATATAAATTATAATAAATAAATTATAATACTAATTATCCTGATTATTCTCTACATAATAGTAAGTCAGAGAAAATCTTCTTTGATCATTATTTGCAATTATCTTGTTGAAGAGGTAGTTTCCATTTTGTCCCTCAAGTCTAATATCTAATAATGCTTATTTGCTTGCTAACTAGAGAGATCTACTATTTTTGACCCAAATAGAAAGGCAGTAAGAGCTGGGAAAGCATATACTCCTAAAAAAGTTGCTACATAATCTTCAGCAGCTTTCTTTTCAAGGCTAATTTCACAGAAAACATGGGATTATGTTTTAACAGTTTCTGAGAAATGATAGCAAATGGAAGGGAATCTGTACATTAGTAACATAGACAACTTCATGGCTCAGGAAATGAGAAAAATGCAAAATGGTGATAGCATAAATAGGGGTTTTCTGTATATATAGCTTCCTCTTAGCCCAATCTTGTGTTTATTGAATATTCATTGGGGTATGTTAGAACCGTGAACAATATTTTATGAACTTGGCAAAGACTAAATTGCTGAATGAATTGAAGTTTTGCTGCTAGAAAATCCCACAAAATAAGCCCCAATGTGGATTATCAGTACATGCTAAAAGTGATTAGAAAGTAAATTTATTTCATTGTTTTTTGTCAGTTCAGTACAATTTCTTTGTGTTGGACTCTCCTACGTTAGACTCACCCATAAGCTTATTTTTGTTCATATAGCTGCTAAGGTTAATTCCATTATAAATATTTTTCAGTCTTTTTATGAACACATACACATCCATCTTCAATAATAAGTGTTTAGAATATTTCCATTTTCTTTTGGAGTGGGCATGATATTGTGCCATACCTGGAACAGCTCCTGAACCACTCCTTTCTCTGTGCTCACCAGGAATAAGAGCTGGTGGAATTTAGGGACATATATGGTGGCAGAACTTCAAACAAGTTTTGGCCACATGAAAAGCCAGTCTGTATTATTCTGTATTATTTCTCTGGTCCCCTTTCAACAATTTTCTCTGATAGTACTAGTAATCTCAAAATACTCAGACTATTACACATTATTTTATTGCTAAATAGAGCCCTAAACATTATTCCCGTGATCATTCCTAAGCATTCTTCTGAAATCTGATTTGAATTCGTGGATAGTTTTCTTTTTATACTGTGTAGTAACTTATTAATAGTATTAAAAGGTCAAAATTATGTTTCAAGTAATTTTGTATATGGTAATAGTTGTCATAGAAATAGTATCTGACACAAAGTAAGGTATAACTCCCTTATGGAAAATAAAAAACAATGAGGGTTACTGATAGTATGCTTTAGTAACCTCTTTTTTTTTTTAATTATGAGAACAAAGATGCAAAGAAAGAGCACAAGGTAAAGTTGCAGTGGAAAGACAATAACCCATAAACAGAATTCTCAGAAGTCCTCTTGCTGATATTTTAACTTTGAACTTTCAGTCAAAGAACATTAAGAAAAATAAAACAGAACCCATGTACAAAAGCTTTGTTCCTCAAGTCCCCAGATTGTAATACATAATATTTCTTAGCGGCACATAAAGCAATCTAAAGCCATAAAACTTCTGTAACTCCTTAAACATTGAAGGCATAGTTCTTTTTTACTTTTCCATGCACATGCATATTAGTTTATGTTAACCTCAAAATTTTAAGTGGGTTGTTTTCCTTAAGGATTAGAGTCAAAGGAGCACAGCAAAAAGGGTGTGAGAGTGGCAATTATTGTTTGCATAGGCAAACAATGAAGGACATGGAAACAAATATGAAGGACATGGAAAGGAAAAGCCTTGGCCTAAATACAAGGAGACCCTACCCGTGAAGTTTCCTGGCATAAGACCAACTCAAGGCTCCAGGCAAACTAGTTAGTCCAATCCAAGTCATTGTCTGTAGTGTCAATACACTTTTATTTTGCACACAGTCTCTGTTGTTGGTATCATGTTTCTGTATTAAAGATCCTGGAATCTGCATATCTTACATTGAAGTCGGGTTGTGGAGTGTCCTCCAGTTTCAACTCACAATTAAAGGGCAATGCAGAGAGCCCTGTCCTGTAAGCAGGTCGTTGATGTTATCAAGTCTTCTTAGTGCTAAGGGAAGTCTCTTTTGAGCAGGTCGATGTCAGAGCAGTGGTAGGGTCTTCCCTAGTAGAGGATTGCTTCCAGGTGTTGTTATAAAAAAAAAAAACCTTGGATGTTTTGTAGATAGCTTCCCTGGTTCAGGGGTGAATAGAGAAAGCACATTCTTCTGAGGCCTGTGTCAGGTCATTATGCCAATGTTCAGGGTGTAAGATTCCATTGCACTACAAAATTTGTGTGTTCCAATCTCTATAAGATAAGAACTTATTTATATGTATAATATTTTTCCATTTTAATGTGCCTGTGCAAACAAGAAACAATGCCACGTGGCGTTATCAGCACATTTGGGAGCCGTAAGAACAAGTCCAACAATCCCCTTGACATGGTTCAATCATAAGCATTAAACTGAGGGGCCATTTCACCGAAATTCCTTATTGAACAGCTCTGCAGTTCTATATCGGGAAATGCATTTGAGTGGGAACTAATCTGAAACCTAGTATGTTAGCAACCACAGTTTTTAAAATGGAGACCAGTGAGAAAAAAAAATACCAGTGAATGTCCCAACATACACCAGTGCTGCATAGGCCCACCCTAGTCCCCATGCATCCTCCCCTTAGTGTAGGGAGAGAAAGGGGGGAAAGCCTGAGGACCACTATAGAGTCCAACTGAGCCGGCACCCAGGGAAGGCCTGGAGTCCAGGGGAGAAATAGGTGACTGGCTGGGGGCCTGCCACACCTCCCATCACCCCCCAAGCAGGGAGAAGGCCTGCGACATGAGGTGTCCCCTAACCCCATACCTGGGAAGAGCTGGCCTCCCAGATTTAGTAACATTTATACTTAATATGCTAGTTTGTAGGCAGATGGGAAATTCAAAGGCAATTTGGATATGATTGTTTAAGTAAGCAATAATTTTAATATGATTAATACATTTCCTATTGGGTTATGATGTAGGCTATAATTCTGTCACAAACCATATGATAATCACTAATATAGTGTTTGAACATTGGCAGCCAAAATTATCAATAAGAAATATTTTTTCATTAACTAGTCTTCATGATCATATCAAAAGTGCCTTAAAGAGTTTGTTTTGTTTTTTGTTTTTTTGGGTCACACTGGAAACGCTCAGAGGACACTCCTGGCTCCACGTTCAGAAATCGCTCCTGGCAGGCTCCGAGGACCATATGGGATGCTGGGATTCGAATCACCATCCTTCTGCATGCAAGGCAAATGCCCTACCTCCATGATATCTCTCTGGCTTCAAGAGTTATTAACAAATTTAATCATTTATTTACAAATATTATCCAATATTTCTAAGATGAATAAAATACAGATGAAGAACATTTTAATTTCTCATTTTTTCCTCTCAGCTAACTGAGTAGCTGAATGACTTGGCTTTTCTGTAAATTTGTAAGCATTTACAATATTTATTTAAATTTTATTAAAGCACTATAATGTACAAGGTAATTCAGAATTGAGTTTGAGACATACATAGTGGTTCTAGTACCAATCTCACAACCAGAGCCAACTTTTCTCCACCAATGTTTCTAGGTTCCATTCCCTAACCATGTCCCCACCCCCCATCTGCCATCTTAAAAGATACCTTTTTAAGTTCAATTGTTAAAATTTGGGTTTTATGATTTCAGTGTTGTTGACGCTGGTTTGGAAACTGATCTATACCATTCCTTACTTCCACTTATGTACCTGAAGCTGCTGTCTCCCATTGCTTCTCATCTCTTTCTCCCCACACTCCCCTGTCAATTTATGTCTTGACTTTGTAGGTGGCCTCTTTGCTATATTGATTATTCATTTCTAGTATTTGTGTGTGAATTTAGATATATATTATTCTGTCTTTTACAAATAGAGACAAACTGATTTCCTCTTTTTCAGTTCAGAAACTTTTTATTTCTTTTTCTTGCCTCATTGTTGTTGCTAGGATGTCTAGTACAATGTTAAATAAGAGTGAAGACAGTAGATATTTTTGCCTTGTGCCTGATCTCAGCAGGAATGCTTTCAGTTTTTCATCACTAAGAATAAAATTTGTACAGGATTTTTATTGATAGTTGTTACTACTTAAAGAAGGTTCTTTCCATACCTGTTTTATGAAGGTTATTTTTCATGAATGGCTGTTGGATCTTGTCAAAAGATCACTCTTTCTCAATTATGATATATGATCTATATGATCTATATCTCATATGATCTATATCTCATATGATCTATATCTCACCTTTTACTAATCTGGTATATTATGTTAATAGATTTGTATGTATTGAACCAATCTTGTATTGCTGGGATTAATCTCACTTAATCATGGTTTATTAATTTTTTGATGTGCTGTTGGATTTGGTTTGCTAAGATTTTGTTAGGAATTTTGCATCAGTGTTCTTCTAAGTGATTGGCCTAAAATTTTCTTTTTAGGTAGTATCTCTGTTAGCTTTGGGTACTGTTTCTTCAATACTTTACCAGATCTTAAGATACAAGTAAATCTTCTCTGAAGGTTTTTAAAACTCCCTTGTAAACCCATATGAGCCAGAATCTTTACTTGGGGGGGGGTGTATTATTAATTACTGTATCAATTTCTTTGCTTGATTAGAGGTTTGAGAATATTTTCAGTAGTTAAAATTTTTTTAAATGGAGAAAAAGCTATAACACATGGGTAAGGAAGGCATTTGTCTTGCATGTGGCCAACCCAGGTTCAATACCCAATATAACATGTGGTACCCTGACCAATGCCAGGAGCCCTTAGTCAGGATTAATCCCTGAGCACCAACAGGTGTGGTCCCAAAATAAACAAACAAAAATAGAAAAAACAAACAAACCAGGAAACAAGAAAGTAGAAAAACCATATAACTTGAAAGTATCATATTGCCCAAAAAAGTGGTTATTATATTACCCAGATAAACCATGGTTGATAAATACTAATAGTTTTAAAAATATATTTAGCATATATTTTTACATTACATGCATTCAAATGGTATATTATACAACAATTCCTAGTGAAATACATTAACATTTAATATAAATAAATATATAGCATATCTGATTATATGTTAGTAATTACACATAAGCTATTTCAATAGGTAATTTTTTTCTTACAAAATTATGTATTCATTAAATCATCCTTAATATTAAATTATAGTACCTCAATTATAAAGGTAAATTTTTTTCTTCACATCATCTTCCTTTAAATATTTGAAAGAAGCTATTACTGCCATTACTGACATTTAATATAATGGAGAAGTGGGAAATGCTTGTGATTTTCCATTATTATGTATGTGAACTAATTTTCTTTGATGTTCCAGGAGCTAGATATTTCCCCCATAGACTTCAATCTATAACATATACTTTAAAGTAGATTGTGAGGCCATCTTTTTTATTTGAGGCTTTCTTCTTATTTTTGCTAATAATAATCAGCAGCAAATGTATGTGTAACACATTGATTCTTTTTAGGAAAACTATTAACTTTATGCATAACTTTTCATCTCTCAGCAGAACAAGAAAAATTAATGTCAGTTACTTCTGTTACTTAAGTCTTTATATTTTTGTTTTTGTTTTTGTTTTTGGGCCACACCAGGTGATGCTCAGGGATTGTTCCTGGCTATGCACTCAGAAATCAGTCCTGGCTTGGGGGACCATATGGGACGCTGGGGGATCAAACCACGGTCTGTCCTAGGCTAGTGAGGCCAAGGCATATGCCTTACCACTTGTGCCATCGCACCAGCCCCTACTTAAGTCTTTAATTCAATAGAATTTTATTTACTAATTTGGTAACAAGTGTTTTGCAAAATGAAACATAAAGATAATGAAAACAATTCCCTGTCTTCAATAACTTTGTAAGTATTCTTACACATTCTTATGTGTGCTTCCTTATTAAGGTGGTTAATCTAAAAATATATACAGATTTAAATTGTTTTTGAAAAAAAGAAATCAAGTTCAATTTACTTTTGCATGTTTAAATAAAAAATTAATCTACATCCCTATATTGTATTCTTAATCAATGACAAAATAATGCATGAATCTACTTTAACAGTTTATAAATATAACCATGAAAGAAAATACTTTGCAATAATAGCTACTATGTTATTATGTGGTACATTCTATGTTATACCTTATTTCGATCATCTAACTTTATTTTCACAATAAATTCATATATATATAGCTATATTGATGAAGAAATAAGACTGTGTTGAGTTTCAGGATTAGAAATGTTTAGCACAATTTACAATAGCCAGACTCTGGAAACAACCAAGATGCCCTTCAACAGATGAATGCCTAAACAAACTGTGGTATATATACACAATGGAATATTATGCAGCCATCAGGAGAGATGACTTCAAGAAATTTTCCTATACATGAATGGACATGGAATCTATTATGCTGAGTGAAATTAGTCAGAGGGGAAGAGGTAGACGCAGAATAGTCTCACTCATTTATGGGTTTTAGAAAAATAAAAAAAAATTTTGTAATAATTCTCAGAGACAAAAAAAGAGGAGTGGTGGAAGGTCCAGCTCACTACATGAAGCTCATCACAAACAGTGATGAGTGCAGTTAGAGCAATAACTACATTGAGAACTATCATAACAATGTGAATGAATGAGGTAAGTGGAAAGCCAGTCTAGAATACAGGCAGGGGTGGGGTGGGGAGGAAGGAGATTTGGGACATTGGTGATGGGAAGGTTGCACTGCTGAAGGGGGTGTTCTTTACATGGCTGAAACGCAACTACAATCATATTTTAATCAAGCTGTTTAAATAAAGAAAAAAAAAGAAATGTTTAGCACAAATTAGACTTTCCATCAAATTTTACTAGTTGGGAAATGTAACTTAATTAGAATAAGGGCAGAGTGAATTAAAAAATTCTTTACTTCAATCACTAAATAACTCATAAACAAAAATAACCACATATATAAATGAAATATTTTGGCTAATGTTAAAAGATTTGAAGAGTAGAATTAAATAATAATCGTAATTGTATTATTAAGATAGATTTCTGCTACTTTCTAGTAAGTGGCCTTATTATTTTTTAACAGGTATTTACCATTACTTACAAAGTATTTTTGTTTGTTTTGCGGCTGTCTGTGCTCAGAATTTACTCCTTTTTCTGCACCCAGAAACTACTCTTGGTGGTGTTCTTACTGGGGATTCAACTGAGGACATCTGCATGCAAGGCAAATGCCTAATCCTTTATACTATCTCTCTAGAATTGACATAGTTTTTGATAACATTTTTAGGCATTCATTGTTCCAATTCCAAGCCCACTACTACTAGTGTCATTGTTCCTCCTCTAATGACCCAAATTTCATCTTTCTCACCCTTAAAAAGACTCACTAAGATTAATTTTACCTATTACAATGTACTTCATTAAATTGATTTTTTGAACATTTTAGCACACTTAAGTTAATGAAAAGTTACTCAATAAATTCACAAATATTTAGGCTGGAGAGAAAAAATAGTGGGCAGGGTGCTTGTCTTGAATGTAGCCAATTTGGTTTTATCTCCAAAAGGACTCTTTATATGATATGCTCCCCTTAGAATTGCCAAGAATTATGCCTTACTAAAAAGCCAGAAGCCCTGAACAAATTTGGGTATAGGATTTATCATTGTTAAACAAAATAAAACAATACCAAATACAAACTTCTAATATTATGATACTGTCTGGTTAATAATAAAAATAAGACAAGATATGGGGCTAAAGCAGTGGTTAAGCAGTAGGCTGTTTGCCTTGCAGGTGGCTGACCTAGGATGGACCTTGGTAAGATCCCCAGCATCCCATATTATTCCCAAAGCCATGAGCAATTTCTGAGCACATAACCAGGAATAATCCCTGAGCATCACTGGGTGTGACCCAAAACCCAAATAAATAAATAAATAAATAAACAAACACGACAAGATACAAGTTTACATATAAATATGTCCATAAATTTATATTAAAAGGATGAATTTATGATATTTTAAATGTGCTGTGTATGTACTTGGGATTTATTTTAGTTATATGTAAGGTATCATGTCATAGCAAATATATCTGTCATAGCAAAATAAAAAAATCTAAATAAAACAACTTACTGTAAAATAATATATAGAATTTAAATTTAATTTTTCTCCTAATTTATACATGTATAAATGATAGCAGAAAAAGAAGTCTTAAATAGCCGTTATACATAATCAAACACTGTGATTATGACAACTCATAGTTTAAAAACAGTTCTTAAGCCGGAAGCTAATACAGCATGTAAGGTGCTTGCCTTGCATACAACCTGCCCACATCATCTGAGCTCAGGAGTGAACTCTGATCTGAGCCAGGAGCAAACCCTGAGCACTACTCGGTGTGGTCTCCAAACATAACCCCAAATTTTCCTTTTCTATTATTTTTGGAGGGGTTGGGGCCACACAGGGCACTCTCATGCTGGTGTGCAAGGCAAACATCCTACACTATAATAAATATAATAGCTATTATTTTTTGTAAAGCATCTGCTGACATGATTTTATTTATAAATTGTTACAGATAGATTTGTGCATTATTTTGCCTTTAGTTAAACACAAAATAAGGATGTAGATGAATTCCCCCCGTAGATTAATTTTTTAACTTAAATATGTGAAAGTCAATTGAGCTTGAGTTTGTTCATGTGCTATTTATTGCTTCCACCCAAACCCAAAATTATCTTAAAAATTAATGTATACATAATCATTATTTAAATTTAGAAATCTTGATAGTATATTTTATTTAAACGTATCTATGTCATAATATTGAATATAAGCAGTAAATATAATAAATAATTTTCCCGGGAAGCTTTAAATGGAAAATATAAGAAACACACAAATATAATTTATTATTCTTACCTGAAATAAAAAATATTGATATTTAAGATCTCTTATTTTATTAAACAACTAGTACACATTGGTGGATCTGGCGCAAGGTCATTAGTAAGGTACCTGGACAATTTTATTATACTTACATTTTACTTCATGCAAAAATTAAACTATTTGATTTTAAATATTTCTTTTCTGAGTAATTATTTTCTGTATATTGAATGATATGAAGTGTTGTGAAATATAGTAGGCAATGATTGATTCTGCAAAGTATAGGAATTAAAGAAAACAAAAATATTAAGCCAGAAGGATTTTTTTAAATGGTAGAAAAATACAACCATTATAATGCAGAGAATCTGTATTTTTAATCAATGAGTAACAGAAAATTTTAAAAAGGAATGAATATGTTCCACATGATTAGACCAACAATATTCCCACACTTCAAACTTTCAGGCAATTCATTATATAGATCCCTTTAGCCTTTTACTGTTAAAACAATGTTCTGATTGTTTGCCTTGAAATTTGGTTACACAGTTTACCCTGTTTAATAATCTTGAACAACAAAGAAAGAATTTGGGGGGGGGAGTGTAAATTGGGTGTAGGTTTATGCTCCATGACTGGAGGCATGAGAAAGAAAGGTCTGCTTAGGAAAGAATAGCCATTATGACAGGACTAGATTACTAAGTAGATAATTAATGGTGGTAAAGATAGGAGATCTTCCCTTCTTTTGGGGTCTTATTCTCACACTGAGGCTATCGCCTGAGGAAGATTTTTGCTTTAAAGACTATTCTTTCTGAAACTTTTGGTCTGTCTGTGGTTTATTGAGCAAGTCTCTAAAGTTCAAGGGGGTCAACATAGAAGATATCATCTTCAAGGCATTAAACAGACATTAAAGGAACAAAGCTAGTCTGAAGAGTTTTCCTAGGGTCTCCTTCAAAGATTTAATCTACAAAGGGCGCTTTTTTTGCCACCCGTAGAAGACATTTCACTTAATGACTTTATGAATTTTATATCTTTTCTCCCTTTTAGTAAAAGTTTTAAAATGACCAATTTGAGAACTTAATATTAACAGAACAGTAATCTTAAAGACAAAAGCAAAAGGGCTTGTGAGAAATTTGTGACTTTTTTGCACATACTGGAATATTTTAGATACTTTGAGAAACATATAAAACAGGAATATATCTAGTGCTTTCTATTTGTGAGTGACAGGCACTTTTATAAGAATGAACTCACAGATCTTCTGTGTCAAAAAAGCATAATTAATTTAGCATTTATTCTATAGGCAGCAAGAACAACAAAACCCCAGAGATACATGCTTCATTAAAGCTTTATAGCTAATGATGTCATTGTTAAATACAGTTTTAAGTTAAAAAACAACATTAATAGTAAAAATTATAATAATGATATTTATCGATTTAGCCCATTAGATAGCATTGCAATAATATGATAGTACCATACTAGATAATAATGTTGTACAAAAAATTGCACAATAATATTATACAAGCATGGTGACAGAATTTGGTTTCTCTAGATTCTTTCAGTCCTACTATGTCTATAGCAAACCTTTATATAATTTGAAAATTAATTTATTCTATTTTAAATCATAATAGAAGTGCAAGAATAGATGACTTTAAATGTTCAATTTTGACTGCAAGTGTGTAGATGTTCATACACATGCAATAGATCATGTGTCTTCATTTAAAAGCAGTGGCTTCTATAAAATTTAATTACATTTCCCTGAAGCTTTAAACTGTGAGTGGCACTAAATCAAGTATGTCTTCAAAATAGGGTCAGCTTCTATTAAATTTAATTATGCTTCCCTGCATATTGCACAGCAGAGGTGTAGTAGCTAACTGAGGGCATTTTCTATTGGAATTGTACAGGGAAGATGTAGGCACATGCAAGATAGTCCTAATGCCTCTTCGAAGGGATAAAAATACTCTTGTCTTGCCAGAGTCAAAATTCTCTGGAACCAGCTTCAGCAATAGAAAACAAAGCCAAGAAGATTGAATTTTTCATGTGGTTTTCACGTATGATATGTACATTTTTGGAAGCATTCCATCTATGCTAATTTTCAATACATTAAATATGCATTCAAATGATTGAAATGTAGAAAGTATTTTGCATTATATTTGAATTTCAGAACCATATGCATCACTAATTTCTAGCCATACAAAAGGGATTAAAGAGGCGAGGCAGCTTGAAATTATACTTTCTTTTCTAAAAAAAAGAAAAAAGAAAAAGAAAAGATAGCTAGGGATAGATTTTTGTAATCTCTAAAGATCAAAACTTTTTTCCTAGAATATGATTTTATTTGTCTTAATCATTATATTATTAGTTAAGGCTTAATTTAAGATAATTTTATTTTGTCCATTATGTGTTAAGTATTAAAACTGTCTTTTAGTATATGTGTAGCTTATATATAAACCATACCCATTGCCATACAGAACCCTTAGCCATTTCTTATGGTGCTCAAAGCTAGACCATGTCAGGAACAAAATCAGGAACTTGCACATGCTATGCATGTGATATTCTTGAACCATAAGCTCTGCCCTGAAAGCCTTTTAAAACACAGGTTAAACAGAACTAATGACTGGATCACCCATTAAATGAATTGACACAGGGTACCTGTGTGTTTAAGCACTTATTGATTGCTATTATAAATCACAGAAATATACATTGCTTACACATGAAGTCTTTACAGGTGCAGCTTAAGTAAAATGAGAAGTTCCTATATGTGCTTCACAATATTTAGTGATATAAAAATTTCTTATTACTATTTCTATTCTTACTATAATATTATTTCTGAGCGGCAGGACATTGGTTATATTTCCTCTGAGAAGATATGGATTAAGAATGTAGAATTCTTAGGAAAGTAGACCAAATTAAAATAAATATTACATAAGGTTAAACTCTCAACTTCACTTGATGTAGCAGTCTTTTCATAATTTTTATAGGCTCCTTTTCTTTTATATAATAAAAGGGAAAAATAACCTTTACTGTTGAGAAAATTAAAGTCCTGGGCAAATATTATCTTATTAACACATATAGAAATAAAATGTGTTAGAGTAACCAGTTTTCATTCTATTCAGGATAATTCTTTGCTGGCTTGTTACTCATGGACTAGAAGTACCCCTGGATTAATCCCTTAACCCTACCTTTCTCCACCCAAAGGGGTGTGTTTCTCTTCTCAATAAAGACCTTGGGTCTCAGGGAGAAGCTAGTTGCTGTTTCAGTTTCCACAACTAGACTATCTGCTTGCTCTTCTCTTTTGTTAAGGAGAGGAAAATTTGTGGTGGATGTTTCCTGAATCTGTTTTATTCTCTTTAGTCTTGTTTGGATTATTTGCTTCCAGCTACATTTATTCCAATCTCTAGGAATTGGGGCAGGAACCTTCTGCTTCGAAAATGGACTCACTTAATTGGTATTTCTTTCGACATGCAAACTCTGTAGTGTTATACTTGAGTCTTGAAGTTCCATGCATTGGAGTAGACATGTTCACATGTGAAATAGAACAGCTTCTGACAACAGAGGAGTATTCTTCTAATTCGTCTTCAAAGCTGTGTTGAAAGGTATTGGAGACAAACATTCTCAACGAATTTACCTTGAGTCATGTACACATTCGTCCGTTTGCTTTGACACATGATTGCAGGTATCTTTCTAAGTGTTGGAGGTGTGTTTTCATAACTACATGGAAGGGAATATTTGAAATGATCATCTTCACATTTTTGTGACTACTCCTGAAAGAGAAATAGCCATGAACTATCTGATTCTCTTATACATTTCTATTGGCTGAGAATAAGAAGGGGACATTTTCCACTCTAGAGAATTTTTCCTATAGGAATTGAGACTTGGATGAAAATTTACATTTAATCAGATGATTATTTTTCTCGTAGAAAGCATAATGTTAAGGCCTCTCACATGCCATTAGATTTCTTATCAAATTTATCAACACATCACCACGTAATAGGCATAGATTGTAAAAATGATTTGTAGATTATTTTTGTAAATTATGGTCATTCAGCAGATTGGTTGACTCTTCCAGAGTAAATGTGCCCAAATAAATTACAGGCTGAGATATTCATTAGTAAATTGGGGACATGAGGGCAGAAGTAAAACCAGCTGGGTGCACAGAGCTTGGTTAAGTATTAATGTACTCAGGTACCAACATCTGCTTCATATTGCCTCTTTTTTGCTTATTTTGTTTTGTTTGTTTGGGGACCACAGCCAGCTATGCTCAGGAGTTACTCCTGGTTCTATGTTCAGAAATCACTTCTGGCAGGTTCAGGGGACCATGTGCGATCCTGAGATTGAACCTAGGTCTTCTCTGTGCATGGCAAACATCCTACCTGCTGTGCTATTTCTCAGACTCAGGCCTGTACTTAACCTGTCTTTAATTACATTTTTTCACTCTATAGAAGATACCAAGCTGCCTTTTTACTTTTTCTTTTTGGTGGAGGTGTGGGGAAGGCCAGGATGGGAAGGCACACCTGTGAATTCTCAAGGCTCACTCCTGGCTCTGCTTCTTAGGAAAAATTCCTTGTGGGCTCCAGAGCCCATATAGGATGCCAGGGATTGAACCCAGATTGGTTGTATGCAAGGCAATTGCTCTACAAGCTGCATTGACCAACAGTGGTGGCCAAAGCTCCATCAAAATCTATATGTATTAAATTATGAAGCTTTCCCATTACACTCTACTATTCCTAAATACAGTATAAAATAAAATAATAAAAATGTCACAGGATCCACATGCATTCCATTTTTACAATAGCATTTCTTTCTACAAAAGAAAAATGCTGTTTAATTTCCATGTGATTGCGAATTTTGTAAAATGAGGATGTAATAGCGTTTTACTTAAACTTATAGCATCCTCTGCTCGTATTGTGTTTCAAAATAGTTTCTTCATAATTAAAGTGTCAGAAACCACATTTGTAACAAGAATGATGAAATTCATTCTGAATAATCTGTCAGCAAATAATAACCTGCATTTTCTGCTCTCAAACAGATTCATTTAATATCTTTCAATCATTTGGTTCTTCCCTCTTTTTAATTTTTTTGTTACTCAAAAAATAACTTCCTGTAACAGCTTTAAAACTATTTTATGGGCTTAATGGTGGTTTTTCTTTAGCTCGAATGGTGTACAGTTAGCAAATGTTTCCATTAACATATAAAATATTCCTCAGTCCCTCATTTAGATATATCCCATCTAAAGCATTTCTAAAATAATAAACATAGTAAAGCATGCTTAAAAAAAGCCATAACTTCTCCTTTCTCCCATTGCACCTCTATTTTTTTTTTGCCTCTATTGATTAAAAACAAAAATATCATTGAGTGCAGTGTTTGCTTTCTCAAGAAGTCAGCTTCACTTTTAGGTGCTACAAAAAGTGTTATTTTTGAAGAACTTAAGAAACAGATCAGAATATTTGAGGAGTGTTCCTCTCTAAGAATTTTTTTTAAGTGTTGCCTTTTTAAAAATGGCATTTATATTATGCTTCTTTCAAAAGTCAAGATAAAGATATATATTGTATGTATCCTTATTAGGGATTTAAGTAAAATAACAATATGAAATAAACAAGCAATGCCCACAAACAATGCAGTTTATATGATGCAAATCAGTGTTCTGCTCTGCTAGTTTTTTGTTCATGTTTGAAAGTTAGTTTTTTGGAGAAGTATTGCATTAAGTAGTCTGTCAGGATGATAACCATGTATATAGTTCATACATGCTTAGTTCTCATGCCTTTTCTACTTATATGAAGTTTAGTTTAATATTAACACTATGAAATGCATATAACCATGAACTGTTTTATAGTATGCCTTAAGAACTTACCCCAAGCACTTTAGGTCATGCATAATTGTAAAAGGAAAAAAGAAAATCTTTTAAAATAATTCACTCTTTAAAAACTGCTTGTATCATCCACTGCAGCTGCAGACCCATAATGCTTTCATTAAGGAGCACATCTGGGCTGAATTACAACAGGAGCCTTTCCCAGCCCTGAAGTGCTTGTCAGGTTGAAAGTTTTTCTCCTAGCTCCTGAAGCTTTTCCAAAAAACTGAGAATTTAGACAGAGAACAGACCTTGTCACGAGCTGGTACTGGGCTTTAAGTACATTCCTGCTATATTATTCACCGTCTGGCTCTAATTTGGAGGTACATCTCCCTTGTTTTCACTTTATTAACTTACATATGACTAGCTCTTTTGTTTAATATAGAAATAAAAAAAGTTTGTCAAGAATAGTGCCTTTAGACAGAGACTTCTTTTTTTCACACATTTGCCTTTTAAAATCTGAATATTTGCTCATTAGATCAAGTTTTCCATATTTAAGTAAATTTCATTATAACAAAAGCAGATCATATATGAATTTCTAACAAACCATTTCCACTTCCATTTTATAAAAAGCATTGGGTGGGGGGCTACATTGCATTTTTGTATATTGACTCATTTTTATCTTGCAACTAAAACCAAAAATGTTGGTGTTATGCTGGACAGATAAACAAAAAGGAGAATGACCTAACTTCAGAGAAATTATTTCAATAATATGTTAAACTTGAATACCAGTTAAATGATATAATGTCTTAACACTTAATGATGAAGCATTTGTAAATTTTTAAATGATCTAAAATAGAGTAGTATCAAGTCTACTACTACAAAACAGAAAAGTGAACTTGAAAAAGGACGAGGTATATTTTCCTGATTACTTAAAAATGTTATCATATAGGCTATTAGTATTAATATTGTGTACAATATACACACATTTCTTTATTAAAATCTCAAATATTGGAGCAAAAGAACAACAGAATTTGCATCTTCAACTTGTCCAAAGGGAAACAGATAAATAATTATAATTCAATGCTATTTGTACTGAAATTAAATACAACTAAATGCATTGTGACAATAATGATTAATTCTTCCTGAGGGGTCAACTTTGAGCAGATCTTTGAAGGATGAAGTTTGTTTGTCTTAGCTATTCACAGAATTGAACATTTGGAATTTGCCTTTTATCTCAAACTACAAGTGAAGCTGGAATAAAGAATGCACCTCCATTTTGAATTAATTTATTTTTCACCTTTACTAACAATATCCAAACTGTTACAATCACTGATGGATCTTTTCCTAAATGCCTCAATTGTATTTTAAATTATAAATGTGTTTTCTATCCCCTTATAAAAGTCGAATTTACTTCCAACACATATCAAGGTATAAAACTAAAAGATGTTTAACTTCTCAGATGATATGTGAAAGTGACAATTTAATTAATCTCTGTGAACCTTAACTTTCTCATTACAAAATATTGAAATGATACCTATCATAAGGAATACTAAGGATAAAATGAGATTATGGGTTCTTTTGAACTATGATAAGAGGTCCTCATAAACCACCACTAGATAATTGTATTTCTTACTAGACTTTTTCATCAAATACGATGGAGCAACCCTAATTCTTTTTACTGATTAATTTATATGATTCTTTATTTCATAATAATATACAAAATGTATATATAACTGTCAGTTACTATGCTTGAACAGTGAAATTAAATAGTTTAATTGTATTATCATAATATATATTGATAAAAAGTATATTAAAAAAGGCTTTTTTTTGTTTTTGTTTTTTCGGGCCACACCCATTTGATGCTCAGGAGTTACTCCTGGCTAAGCGCTCAGAAAATGCCCCTGGCTTGGGGGGATCATATGGGATGCTGGGGATCGAACCACAGTCCTTCCTTGGTTAGCGCTTGCAAGGCAGACACCTTACCTCTAGCACCAGTTCGCTTGCCCCAAAATAAGGCATCTTTTGATTTTTACTATATATATTTAGAATTAACTTAATGATGAACCAAACATTCCAAGGATATAATTCTCTCAGTGAGAAGTCTTGTTAGAGTTCTTAAACAAAGATTTTTTTAAAATAATTATTTTTATTTAAACACCTTGATTACAAAGATGATTGTAGTTGGGTTTCAGTCATGTAAAGAACACCACTGCAACTTTCCCACCACCAATTTCCCAGATCTCCGTCCTCTCCACACACCCCCCCACCTGTACTCGAGACAGGTTTTCTACTTCCCTCATTCATTCACATTGTTATGATAGTTTTCAGTGTAATCATCTCTCCAACTGCACTCATCACTCTATGTGATGAGCTTCATGTCATGAGCTGCACCTACCAGCCCTCATCTCTCTTGTCTCTGGGATACTGTTAAAATGTCTTTCATTTTTCTTAAAGCCCATAGATGAGTGAAACCATTCTGCATCTTTCTCTCTCCCTCTGACTTACTTCACTCAGCATAATAGATTCCATGTACATCCATGTATAGGAAAATTTCATGACTTCATCTCTCCTGACGGCTACGTAGTATTCCATTGTGTATATGTACCACAGTTTCTTTAGCCACTCATCTGTTGAAGTGCATCTTGGTTGTTTCCAGAGTCTGGCTATTGTAAATAGCACTGCAATGAATATAGGTGTAAGGAAGGGATTTTTGTATTGTATTTGTGTGTTACTTGGGTATATTCCTAGGAGTGGTATAGCTGGATTTCTTACATTACTTTTACAGATATCTCTTAGTGCTTTATAAAATATTCTAAGCTGATTTCTTCAATAGGTGTTTATATATTTTATACTAGGGTCAAAATATAGAACAGTGAGTGGTGTCCTTGCCTTGATGCAGCCTAGTAGAGTTCCATTCCTCAAACTCCATGTAGTCCCCTCAGTCCTACTAGGAGTAATTCCTGAATGCAGAGGCAGGAATAAGCACTGAGCAATGCTAGGTGTTCTGTCAAAACAACAACAAAATTAACAAAAATTAATTGACCCCCTATTGCAATGGATATTCAGACTTAGAACTTCTCAGAGAGGGTTAACATACTATATTTCAGGAAAGACAGAGATCCGAACTTCTAAGCCAAATGTAATAATCTATGTCTACTATATGTGGAAACATCATGAAGTTAAATGTTAGGCAACACGCCCAATTATAGCCATGAAATAACATGCAGAAGCCTTTGGTTTCATGTCATAAAAAATTTCAGAGGAGATTATGATATATGATATATGATAGAAACCAGGTTCCTTCTTTCTCATTCAGTGCTTCTTTAATCTTTACCATATATGTAATTTACTATATTTGTATATAGTTGTAATTCTTTATTATATATGAAGGATATGCTTTACTTAACAAAACTAGCTACCTGTTTGTTTTTAAATGGAAATTCTTTTTTTTCCTTTTATAAATTATGTAAATGTCCATGTCAATGTAACAACTGAGATTAAAATGATAAAAGATGCCTGGTTAGATGAAGTTTTCTTTCTTTCCATTAAGATCCACTATTCATGTTTTACATTAAGAATTGTCAATTCAGCTTTTTCTTCATTGAAAGTGGCCAGCTGATGGATGCTTACATATAGTGCAACACAAAGTAGGAAAATATTTCTCTTTCTAAATGCATTTCAAACTTTGTATGTGAATTAGGCAGTTAATTTTAAGTGACATTTTTACACAGGAATAGTGAAATTTCTCATTTCTTAGTCATATTTTTGATGGTACAAATGTGTTGACATTTATATATATGTAAAGTGTGGACATGACATGTGTAAAATGCTTAATATTAAAATATTCTAATATTTAATTGTATATAAAATATGCGATTTTAATATTTCTAACATTATAATGCATTTTAATGTTATGCTAATTCAACTCTATTATATGAACTCTTTGATAGGCCAAATGAAAAACTTACAGGAAGGCCTCACCAGTAGAGGAGGAGCTGCTGAGGAGAGAATCAGTGAGCTGGAAAATGAACTGCATACAACTCCAGACAATAGCAAAAGTTGGAAAACAGTCCTAAAATAAGCAAAAGATGGAAACACCTTTAAAATTAACAGACAATAGAACTTTCGGTTAAGTTCAATAGAAACAACGTAAGAATCTTTGGGGTCTCATAGACCCAGGGAAAAAAAAACCAGGAAGAATCAACAGTCAAAGGTATCATTAGTTCCCAGAGCTAAAGAGTGCTTGAACCCACATCCTGGATGCCTGAAGAGGACCAGCTAAAAGAGAACAAAATATAAACACCCCAGACACATCCTTGTCACGGAGTTGAAACCATAGATGAGATAAAATATGGAAAGCAGCAAGATCAAATAAGGAAATTGCATATAAAGGAGCATCCTTAAGCCTTATATAAGATTTAGTAAAAAAAAATTCTCCATAAGGTTTGAAGGAAGATACACAGCTTCATGGATAAGCACCTCAGGAAATTTTCAGACTAAATTCCAACTTTCAGAGAACTAAAGTGAGTACTCCAAAGAAAGACAAACCACACAAACACGTCAAACTTCTACAAGATGCAAAACCCCATGACAATAATCTCTCTCAGTGTCAATAGACTAATGTAACAATTAAGAGACACAGGATTACTGGGGTCTTCTTTGCCTGATGGGAATGTTGCACTGGTGAAGGGGGGGTGTTCTTTTGATGACTGAAACCCAACTACAATCATGTTTATAGTCATGGCGTTTAAATTAAGATATTAATTTTAAACGTTTAATTAAAAACAAATAAGAGACAGAGAATGATTAAATGCATCAGAAAATTGAATCCAACACTTGCTGCCTTCAAGAAATACATTTGAATATTTAGAGCAAACACAGATTCAGTCCTTCAAGATTGAGGATCCTTCAATTCTTCAAAGATAATCCTTCAAGCAAATAACTCCCTTACAAAGGCTAGGGTGACCATACTAATCATTTAGACAACATATACTTTGGGTTTAAAAAGGTTTTAAGACAGAGGGTCATTTTTTTTTTAAATAATCAAGTGTTATGGACATCAGGAAGAAATCACACTTCTAAACATATACATACCCAATGAGAGGCCAGCAAAATACTTAAGACAAAAATAGAGAATTATTACTAGAAATAATTTTCCTGAAATCTTCCCTTAGAAAAAAGGCAATGAATTTTCATTTTTCTCAATTCCAATGACACAAATCAAGATCAGGACAAAACGTCTAACAATAAAATTTTCTGTAATTATAGTTACAAGAAAAATTTACTTCAGTTTTCAGCACCCAGATATTAACAAGGAAAATCTTAACTACAATCTCAGATTACTTTTGCTGCTTGACAATATTTTTTACTCAAAATTTTTTTGTGATAATTAAAATAGATTTTAAGGACCAGTTGGCATTATCAATAGGAACTATACATTTGAAAGTTAAAGGATATTATAATTTTGATGTGATACCAAAGGCACACTTTTGGTATGCCTAACTGTGGTAAATTTATAAACGTTAAATATAGCTGTGAGATTATTTCAATAATAACTAAGTGAAAGAGGCATAATTTTTCTAGCTTCCAGATTTGAGCAAAACCATTACTAAGGAAGCAATATTTTTTGTCTTTACCTCTCCCTAGGCTAAACTGATTACATAGTTCAAAAGAATATCTTTCATTCTAAAAGTAAGATAATTAAATACATCAACAATCCAAAGCAAGGAATATGTGGGAAAACCAAGAGGCATATCATGGTAAATTTGCAATTGGAAGGTGGAAGTGGAAAAAGAAGCAAGGTAAACCTTTCCAATAAACATCTTGAAACCACGAAATCTAAGGAGTAAAGTGGTCTGTAAAATGAAAATTCTTGTATCACTAGACACTTAGGAACCACTGATAAATATAAAAAATGTTTTAATGTTATTTTATTTTAGCCTCTATGTTTTTCAATATCGGTAATGGTCAGGCAGGAGACTACAAAGGCTTTTCTTAGATGTGGCAAACCCTGGATTGGTGTCTGGTAACTCCTATAGTCCCCAAGAATCATCCAAAATGATCCATCATTGTGTGTGGCCTGAAACAATCAAAAAGAAATACTGTTAATGGAAAAGTTTCTCATACATCATTTCAGTCCCACATCTTCCACCAATGTCTACTTCCCTACACCATTGTCCAATTATTTCCCCTCCGAGCCACCATTCCTTTGCATTAAGCATCTTACTAAAGAGTATTTACTGCACACCTTTCCTTGCTTCTGACTAATTTCTCTTTACCTCCTTATCCATATCAGTTAACCCACAGAAAGATATACACCTAGATATTTCTCAAATCTGTCTATAACTCTCCACCTTTACAGTCCCCATTATAAATAGTCTTGAACAACTCTTCCCACTTATCTATTGATTCAAGATAAAGTACCACACAATTGTTAGAAATACCACAATTTAGAAAATACAGAAGTGCCATTAACCAAGGATCCCTCATGACTATAGGACAAAATTAATCTTCTTTCTTAAAAAAAAACACACACACACAAAACAAAGCTCTGCTCGTGATCTCTGCCTACACACAACACAAGACATATGCCTTAACTCTGTATTATTTCTCTAGTTCCTCTACCTACCTTCTTGATTCTTGCATGGCTTGCATTTCTCAAATACATAAAATAATTTAAATACCTGTCACTTTTTATATGCTGTTTACCTTAACATATCACCAGACTTTTGATAACTTCCTATTAGTTTCAAGATTCAATTATCATCTTTTCTGGTCTGATATGGACACTGGTGCTTCTTTTTAAGGATTGGCAGTGCACTGAATACAGACAAGGATTCTAAGACTTTTATTTTCATTTATTTGTTTATTTTTGGACTGAAAGTTTTAAACATGAAGGACTCCTTGAAAGTAAGGTCTACCATTTTTTTTAGATTATAAATTCATGCAGGTGTCAAATACAAAACTTGGGATCTATAATATTCAAAATATTGATATTATGTGCATAGTAATACATGAGTGATTAACTGTTGGAGAGTTTAAGTCAGATAATGTCTTCACACTTTTTGATTTTCTTTGTGTGTCCTACAGGCAGTCATTCCTGAGCACATGACTGCTAAGTGTGTAGTACCATGAGTAGAAGAAATTTTTTTATTTGTTTTTTTGAGTGACATCTGGTGTACTTAGGGCTTACTTCCAGATCAATCTTTGCTGTGCTCTGGGTACATACATATGCAGTGCTGGGGACTGAGTTCTGGTCAGCTTCCTACAAGGCAAGAATATACCCTGTTGTACTGTATCTCCAACTCACAATATAAGATGTATTTTGAAAGTAAAATATAGGTTTATATGGCTTTTTTGTGTATTGTTTGGTCCCACTGGCGATGCTCAGGAGTTACTCCTGGCTCTGTGTTCACTGATGGTGGGAATGTTGCACTGCTGAAGGGGGCATATTCTGTTTATGACTAAAAACCAACTATAAACATGCTTGTAATCATGGTGCTTAAATAAAGACTTATTAAGAAAAAAAGTTAATCTTTGATTTAAAAAAATAAAAGAAATTATTCCTGGCATGCGGGATAATACGGGATGTCAGGATTCGAACTACCATCTGTCCTGGATAGGGTACATGTATAGCAAATGCTCTGCCACTGTGCTATATCTCCGGCCCCTTATATGGCATTTTCAACTTGCATATTTTAATGTCACATAACCCACAATATATTGTCAAACTATGCTACCACTAACCCTAAATTAAATCTTTATTGATTTACATTTTTTTCTCAATAAAGATCACTGTATTCACAAAGTTTACCACAAAAATGTGATTCATATTTCTCCTTCATCATTTAATTCATTTACCATATCTTAAACATAGAGTGTCCTCAACTATACCATTACCAAAATCCTAACCCAGAATGCTATTATGTCTTAGATTGTTGCAATATACTTATAATTTATTCTCATGACCTCAGTCATACAAAATATTCATAAGACTTTTTAATTCAATATTTAAATTCAGAATGAATTTCCATTATTCACATCTTATCATGCTACACCCTTGCTTTAACAGAGGTCCTCAAACTTTTTAAACAGGGGGCCAGTTCACTGTCCTTCAGACTGTTGGAGGGCCAGATTATAGTAAAAACAAAAATTATGAACAAATTTCCATGCACACTGCATATATCTTATTTAGAAGTGAAGAAACAAAATGGGAATAAATACAATATGTGGCCCGTGGGCCATCGTTTGAAGACCCCTGCAAACTATTAATTAGTTTAATGGCTTCTAATTTTTTTTTAGAAAATCAAAATAGTTTATTTATCCATGAGGTATTTTTTTAAATGGCTTCTAATTTTTAATAAAACAAATATACAACTTTCAAGTTCTGGGCCTGATATCTGACACATTCTTACCTTGTAGTTTACACTCCTACTATACTGTATTTTTTATTTCTTAAAGTGTCTATTCTCAAGAATTGGATTTGGATAGATCTTGTATATGTATTCTTATATTCTCTTTTTTTTCTAATTGGGTTAATATCTATTCACCTTCCAGTGAGGATGTTAATTTCACTTCTTCCCTGAACTCTTCAAGCTGTTCGGTCTTTAGCCACTTATTTCCAAAATATTATACTTTAATGTTTAACACTTAACACGCTAACTGTAGTTTCTTTCTTTATGCCTCTTACTTTCTAGATGGACCATTAGATTTATCCATGCAACACTCTGCCCAGTGAATGAAGGACAAGCTGCCTGACAATGGAATGGCACAGTAGCCATTTATAGAATAGAGTGAATTGATTTCATCTACACATGAAATTGTTCACTGCTTTTAGTAAGTCAATCTAAGTAATAACTGCAAGTAATATTATTTACTGGTTGTATAAGAACAATGAAATTTTTGTACAGTTAAATCTGAAAAATTATTCTTAGTGGGAATAAAATAAAAAAGTATAGCCATTAAAAATCTTTAAATCCCTGCTACTTAAGGTTATAAATAATAAAAATGTTTTAAGAAAATAAATAATAAAACTACAAATCTTACTTCAATATATAAAAGCAATCAGCCCTTGTACTATTAGAGACAAAGCATTTTAACCTTTGAAATTATTACTGCTGGAATATTGTTGTCTATACCTTTAACTTTTAATTGTCACTGCAGTGAACTTGTTTACTTTTTCTGAGTGTTATTTATGTTGGATTTAAATGCCAGAGTCTGGACATAAATACTCTCCAGCAGTTTTCTGAAATTCTTTTCTTACTAGAATTTGGTTTCATTGCAATCTCTTGGACTGAAGTGGCTGCAAATTACACTTTGAAAATGACTGACCTCTCCTTCTCTGCTAATATTGTTAGAATGAAGCTACAATAGCACCTATCAGGATAACCAAATTAGAGCAGTTCATATAAGACAGACACGCATACAAATGTACTCACGCACCAGATGTATCCTCAACAGGAAAATGACAGCCATTCAGATAAAACTCTTTTATTATTTACTTTCAACAAGTATCTGTAGCTGTGGCATGACTAATGTTGAATCATTTCAATAATCTTGTTATAGGCTTGGTAATAAAAGAAAAAAGCACTTCAGGAGAGAGAAATGACCTGCCTCTGACATCTTCAGAGGCACCGTATGACAGTGATATGTAGATTACTTTCCTGTTCAAACAAACAAGAGTATTGCCAGACCTTTTTCAGCTGAGAGTTTCCTTCAAGCATTGATGGAGGCCTGACAAGAAAGACAGGAAGTTGCCCCTGCAATTTCTCCGTTGCCAGTAGGTGTAGCAGTTGGTGTAGTTTGACATGCAAGTTGGAAGATGGAAACATTCATGCAAAAGCTGTGGCCTTACCAAAGATGCGATCATTTTTTGACAGACAACCATCAGAAGCAAGCCTTGATAAGTAATGATGCATGGAAACATAAAAGGATCTTTGACCTTATTAAATTAAGCAGAGACATATATCTCACGATTTATGTGCATGTTTTGCTTTTCCATGTTGAATATTTAATGTATATGTATTTTAGTCTAAGGGAACAGCTAGGGAACAGATAGTTCATTGACACTAACATCCATTTGTTCATAAGGAACTTTCAAACACTGGTATGTCCTAATATTTACAAACTTCATTGTGTTGCTTTATTCTCTATTGGGTCTGTTGCCTATGAAATCTTGATATACAAAAAGGAGAGTTGTATGTTGTGCCTCTTTGTCTCTACCATTTTAGGAAGAGTACAATGTTTTATTTATAATCATACAGAAAATATTGTCACTAGAAATGGAGATGAGCAATAACAAAGCTGAAGTATCATTTTTTTATTTTGAATGTATATTTTTAAATAACAACAAAAATAAAATAAAACAAAAAGGGAAGTAAGAATTTTAAGTATGCATAAATATTTTTCCTTTTTAATATTTAAATCTTAATGGTAAGTAACTCAATGTCAACATCTTGAATCTAAAATTTCCAATTGAATCAGTCCTTTGGGTATTTTTACTACACAACACACTTGGTACTTTTTTGTGCACAAGAAGTAAGTTAATAGTTAGAAAATTGACTGGATTCTCCCAAGGCCCTTCTTCACTGACTCTATATCTAACTAGAAAGTTAATTAACTAAATGGAAATGTTCTTTTTACAATGCTTAGTTTATCAATAGATGAGCATGACTGTCCCTAAAGGAAAGGATCTTCACAGAATCGGTGTT
Organism: Suncus etruscus; assembly: GCF_024139225.1. Taxonomy (NCBI): domain Eukaryota; kingdom Metazoa; phylum Chordata; class Mammalia; order Eulipotyphla; family Soricidae; genus Suncus; species Suncus etruscus. The sequence goes on from NC_064857.1 coordinate 6,060,496, forward strand.
GGGAAATAGAACCAATCCAAATAAGAAGTCAGGAGGTCAGCTCTCTTTCTCCTTGCCATCTTATAGATTTTCTTTTTTTTCTATAATCATTAGTATCTCATAATGAGTATCATTTTTATCTCTGCCTTGTTAGGTAATTATTCATATGACAGTCTATTGGTGTAGATAGGAGATGCTTGAGGCATTTATCAGAATAAGCCCCTTTTAGATAACTAGACTGTAGGGTCACTATATACTAATTCTGAAGATTTGGATTTTCTTCTAAATTGTGCAATGAACTGACCAATGGTCTTCAACCAGGTCTCAAAGATTCTCTGCGTAAGTAATTTTTTTCAATGCTAAACTGAAAGCAGCAATGAAGCCTCATCCCCCACCCATATTTCCTAGGTAACTTGACCTTACCTGCAAGACCCCGCCCATTCCTGGGAGGGGTCTTGGAAAAGGTAGATAAGCCTTTGAGCCATCCTTCAACATCCATCGCCATCCACCACCATCCTTAATTATTTAATACAACACAGCAGTATATTTATGGGGATTCAGTGCCTTTTTTAAAGTGAACTCTATAGTTATGCATATTATAAATCCTAGTTTATTCTTCCTGCATTCATTATGAGAATTTTAGTTTTAACTACATGGAAATGATTTACTTCAAACTTCACTACCATTTGTGATTCCAGAAACATCAGGTGATTTTGAGTTATTGATTATATCTTTGTTTTTCATTGTTTATAGCTTTGTTTTAATGAATCACTTTATTTTTGGGGGGTGAGACACACCTGGCGACACTCAGGGGTTACTCCCATCTCTGCACTCAGAAATCACTCCTGACAGGCTCGAGGGACCATATGGGACACAGGGGATCAAACTTAGGTTGACAGCATGCAAGATAAATGTCCTATGTGCTGTGCTATTACTCCAGCCCACAAATTACTTTAGATTCTGTTATTTCTCATATGATCTCCTACCCTCCAAAAGTATAATTTCCCCGGAATATTTTAGTTTGTTCTCTAGACACTGATATAATAATTCAGAGTCAAGTTTGTAACTATTTCAAATTATCATCGTTCCATTCTAGGTAATAGTCATTCAAATTGTTTGTCTAAAGTAATATTAACTACCATGAATTTCAGTTGAACAGATCAGTGGTAGTCTTCATTGTGATAGTAACATTACCTACCAAAGGTGCAATATATCTATGACTCCTCACTAATGAAAAGTTGGAAACCTTACATTATAAAATGTATTCTAAAATATGTTATATATTACATGTTAATTTATATGTAAACTATTCTATAGATTTAGATAAGATATTGTACCTAAGTTATATGGACCTATAAGTATAAATATTTTATTTATTACATGGACTATGAAATAAATGTCATTATTTGTTTCAAAATGATAAATATTAACATTACCATTCAATTTCTTTCTATTAAGACTAAGGCCAAGCTATATATTATTATTATCTCTCAAGTTTTAAAATGACCTAAGTTACGTCAAATAGCATATCTGAGTGAGAAACAATATGATTTGAAACATGCTGAATAAGTAAATAGTAGAAAAACTGGAATTTTTATGATCTTTAAATTTAACACAAGATTTATCAAATGTATACCCTAGTTACCTCATCTATCTTTTCTCTAGGGAGATTTCATCTTTTCAGAACTGTAATAGACAGAGTGCTTTTATTTCCACAAACTAAACATAATCACAGTGTTAGGCTAAAATGATCTAGACAGTTTCTATGAGTGAGAGGGATCAAAAGGCTAAAGAAATTCCTTAAGTGCTATCCCTTGATGACTAGAAGTGCTACATGTAAAATCCAATCCTTGGTCTGAAGAACTGTGAACTTTGAACTGCTAATTGAAAATCCTGCATTCATACATACTGCAAGTTTTGGAGTTTCTTCTGACTTTGCTCATTTTGCTCCTTATGATCTTTAACTTGAATTTTTAGCTGTAGTTACTTGCATCATACAAATTTTCCAACTTTGAATCAGTGAACAGATTGTGAAATAAACTAATAACTCCCAGAATCAACGTTTAGCATATATTCATTTTCTGCCTGTTGTTCTTGCCTGTGCTTCTGGTATTTTTTTTTTTTTGATCTAGACATAATTACATAATAGATTAGGTAGTATTCCTGCATCAACCTGGAATATTGCTTAATGTTTTTTCATGTGGTGCTCCCAGTAAAAAATTATATGGAACAGAAGTAACCTTAAAATTGAAATTACCAATGTAGATTGTATATTTTGTTTTCCATTCTCTCAGTTCTATAATATTAGTAATTATACTTTAGGAAGGATTAACATTTATTTTTCATGTATTCAATATATTTGTCATTGTGCTAAATGCTTTATTTATACTGGTTTTATTTAAGCTCTTAATAATTCTTTCTATTTAATGTTATAATATTGAACATATAAAATCATTGAAGAATTTTATATAGGGAATCAAATATTGATATCAATGTAAATACAAAGTCCATTGTACAGATAAAAAATGTTATAAAGTAATTTTATATTCACAATTTCAATGGTCAGAACTATGAATAAAGTACGTGTCTAATGCCTATTTCCTTTCCTTCCATTACTAGTTGGTTTTATAGCATATAAGTTCCTTGATCTTGCTAAAGATTTCCCTTAGTTTGAAATGCCTTTTTTGATAATCTACTACTACTAATTAAACTATCAAACACATAGTTTTATTTTTAATTAAAGTCACATTTTTAATGAGTTGAATAGTGTATTAAATAAAGTTTCATACAAAAATGTATATTAGAGTAATTTACTGAACTCAGTGGTGTGGGGGGATGGAGCAATAGCACAGTGGGTAGAGTGCTTAACTTGCATGCATCTGACCCAGGTTCGATCCTCAGAAACTCATATGGTCTCCTGGCCTGCCAGGAGTAATTTCTGAGCACAGAGCCAGGAGTAATCCATGAGTTCTCTGTGCTGGATGTGCTCCACCCCAAATGAAAGTGATAAACAAGGCAATGTTCTTGCTACATATCAGTATATTGCTTCAAACTATGAAGCATGTGGACCATAAATCTAGAACTTATCTGAAAATGAAGAAAAGCAGCTATGTCATTTTAAACACAGCTTAGATTAACTAAGTTAGACCATCCCTAGTGAATGAAATGAATTAACTTTCAGCTATCTCTACATGTTTATAAAACTGTAATTTCCCCTTTGCTCAGGACTTTGAGGATACATTTTACTGTCAGACTTATTGACTGCACAAGCTGGAAGTGGAGCCCGACTGAGAATTCTGCAGGTGATGCAATTAGTGGAGGGGCACTATCGAATCTTTATAGAACTGCCGATTAGCATTTGCAATTTATTTTCTTCTGTTATAAAGACAAATGGGTAGACAATAAATTTGGAAAAGCTACTGGTGATTTGAGAAGCACACATTTTCAGATTCTCCATGCAGGATTTCCAAAACATATCCATTCTATTAAATCTATGATGCACCTTCAAATGGAATTTATTTGCAGTTAGATCTGTCTTAATGGATTGTTTTCAAAATTCTTTATGTGGACTATGATTTTCACTATTTATATGCTATATTATTGAGTCAACAATGAGTTAAAAGAGACACTTGAATATTCTGGTTTATAAATGAAAAAGTCTGCTCTCATTTTTGATTGTGTGACTGACTCCATAATATTTCCCCCTTTTTGAGAAAGCACAACAAAAGTAATTCATTCCTGTTCCTAAAAAATCTGATATTCATGATAAATTTCTCCAAATATGATCATGGTCATCATCACCATCACTGACTTGGATCTGTGTATGTATGAAGGCAAATTATAAGGACTGGATCATTATTTCTTCTCATTTTATTGTTTGCTGGGGATTTTTGAAGCCTTCATGTAAGAGCAAGCTCTGACAATTCCTCCCAAAGGAAGGAGTTCACTATTGCTTTATTCATTGGTTAGAAAATGTGCTAATGAGATTAGGGTCATCGATTTGATCTCACATGAGTGAAGGCAAGGTTGCTTTGTTCAAGCTATACGCTTTTGATGGGCTTGGTAACCAAAGTTGGCCATTTGTAAATTTATGCTGCTGGTTGTAAGGCAAGTTCGCAAGGAGGCATTGTCAATACTGAAACAAAAATCGCTCAAAAATGTCTGACTGCTGGCGGTGATGAATTGATGCAATCATCTTTACTTTTGAAGCATGCAAAACTTCATTAATTTTTAGTGTCTTTTGTTTCTTTATTAAAAAGGTACATAATTTAAATCACCCCCCCTTTCTTTTATCTAAAGCCATTTGTGCTCAGGACCTACAGCTTATTCTGTACTCAGGGATCATGCCAGATACTGCTCAGGGGACAATATGGGAATGAACTGAGTTCTGTGGAATGAAAACAAGTACCTTATAAACTGTACTCTCTCTCTCTGACCCCAAATTAAAAATTTTGAGAATGCAGTCCCTGTAAACAAAAAAGGAAGTCTGTTATATTTTTAGTCTTGATAGATTAAATTTTCTCATTTATTTTTACCATATTTTCTATTTATGTTTTATTTTTATTTGCACTTTTAAATGATCATATTTGCATTCAATCTCAAAAATCTTTTCAAAGTGACTATAATTTTCAATAAAAATAAATAAACAGCATGCTTTCTATTTGTTTTTAAATAATTTTTGGCTATAATAAATTTTATTATGCAAGTACAATAATGGACAGTAACATATAATACACTATTTTTAGCATATCAAATTTTATCTATCAAGGTTGGTCTAATACCAATAAGTCATGACTTCCTTGTTTAGTGTCTTATTCATGCCCATCTTAGTGACTGACACCATGACCAACCTCAAGGCTTACACAATCCATGTGTTTTGATTTATTTTTTATATAATTTTTATTTTAATTGTAGTGGCTTACATATTGTTCACAGTAATATTCCAGGTACATATTTACATTGAATCAGGGGAATTCCCACCACCGAATTGTCCTCCCACAACCGCTCCCATCCTGCCTCCCATATCCTCCACTCTCCCCCGCAGGGGCTACTAGAATGCGTGGTCCCTTCTGTGTCTAGTTTATTACTTAGTGGGCTTATAGCTGTTTGGTCTTGGTGCCTCCATTACTGCCCCCTCTAATTGGGAGGCAGGACTAGAAAGTTCAAGTTATGTGGTTTTGTATGAGGAAGAGAAAGCTAATATAATGGGGTAAAAATCGACTACGCCGACTATGAGCAGAGTCATTCTAGAGGCTCTCATCCTAGGTTTGAGGGACGAATGGGGAAAAGAAGAAGGTGAAACACCACAACAGTTCAAAAAGTGGAATCAAATAAGATATCCAGTGAGCACTGCAGCTTTTAATAGTTCTTTTAAAGTCTGTTTGTGGGTACAAAGCTCAGACTAAAAAAGACTGAACCACCTCAAGCTATTGATTTCAAATTTTGCATTCCAAAATTTTAGCAAGAACCTTTACAAATGACATTGATGTAACCTAATATATATTGAACATCACATTAGCTAGGCTTTTAGAATAGTTATTTTAATCTATAAATTTGGTATACCTTTATTTGGATAAAATCCAAGTACTCCTCCAATCTGTCAAAATAAGTTGTGTCAACAGGTAACCTAGGACTTATAGGAATTTGATTTCTTGTCACATGGCAATTTTATTCAACTAAATTTTTATGATCCGAATGTTTGTGCCTAGACAAAATTTATATATTAAAAGAATTAGAAGTTAGGATCTTTGATTATTAGATCACAAAGATGATATTTTCTGATTAAGATTACTACCTATATAAACCCAAGAACAGTTACATATTCCTTTGGTATACCTTACAGTGCAGAATATTGCTATGAATAAGCAATTTCTCAACAAATATTACATCTGCAGCTGCTATGATGTTGTATATGCAAGCTTCCAAAAATGTGGAACATAAGTGTTATATTTGTTAATCAGTTGTAGCATTTTTTCAGTTATAGTTCAAGTATATGAAGACACATGCCATCTTATTGCTTATTATTTTCATTTAATTAAATTATTTTTTTGTTTTGTTTTGGGGCCATACTTGGCAGTTCTTGGGTTATTCCTGGCTCTGTGCTCAGAAAAAACTCTTAGTGGAGACAGGATACCAAATGATATGCCAGGGATCAAACTCTAGTTGTCTGCATGCAAGGCAAACACCTTGTCGTGCAACCACTCTGACCCGTCAGTGTATTTTTTATTTTTACAAAAAAAGTATTATAATAGATAGTAGTCTATAATAATGCCTGTCATTTTGTCAAATTTTCCTTAAGTACTGTCATATGGCATGAAGCTATTTTTCTTACTAGATATTAAACCAGGTATTTATTAAATGCATCTTCTCATGCGGCATTAATTCTGTGGAATAAATAGCATTACTTAAATTATAATGATAAGAAAATGTTGGGGCTGTAGTTATATTACAGAAAGTAGAGTTTTTTTTTTCTTGTATATGGCGGATGTGGATTCTATTCCCCAGCATCCTATATGGTCTTCTGAGCACCACCAGAGGTAATATCTGAGTGCAAAGCTAGGAGTAACCCCTGAGAATTTATGAGTGTGACTGCAAAACAAACAAAAAAGATAAAATGTGACAGAAATTAGGTGGTTGACCACTAATAAAACCTAAGATAAAAAAATATATTATGTTATGAGTCCAGCACAACCTTTTCTTTCAATGTATTGCTCTTCTTCCTTGATTAGAATGGAGAATTGTGGGGCCGGGAAGGTGGCGTTACAGGTAAAGTGTCTGCCTTGCAAGCGCTAGCGTAGGACGGACCTGGGTTCGATCCCCCGGCGTCCCATATGGTCCCCACAAGCCAGGGGTGAAGAATGGAGAATTGTCCAGAAGTTGAGTAGAGCAATATTATACAATGCCTAGTTTCTGGATTTGGTGTCAATTTTTAGTGGTATCTTTGGTTTATGGTTGTATTTTTCTAAATTCTCTCTGGTCACAACGCCTCTTCCTGTTTTGTTTTTGTTGTTTGTTTGTTTTTTAACTCAAGCCTCCAAGCACAAGGAAAATATGCTGGCACTTGATAACTAAGGAATGATTCAGATTAAACTCTTCTTGTTAAGATCTCAATTGCATTTTTGTTAAGTAAGGTATATATACATATATCCTCTTTCCATTTTGAGCTAATATCAAAGATTCTAGGCTTTAACATTTCTTTGGTTGCTACCATGTAGCCTCATGTAACCAGACTCAAAATTAAATCCAAGCAAACACAGTTTAATAAATTGTTTATTGTAGTATATGAAAAAGTTTCCATAAGATTATTCTTGGAATTGTTGTATATAAAAGTATTTCCTTAGGATTGTTCTGTGACTATTGCCCCACCTAGCCCTTCCAGGTGGGGCGCTGTGGAGTTGGTAATAAATAGCTTGATGGACAGGGGAGAAAGGGCCTTTTGCGAAAGCTGCAGGCTGCAAGAGGATTCTCTCGCTCTCTTTGCCCAATCTTTTACACCCTATCCTTCTTGTTTGTGTGGATTATTATTTGCTGCGGATTAATATTACCAAGGTCTCACCCCGAAAGGGGACAAGGAGATGGGAAGTAATTTCTCATTCTGGGGACTGTTCTTGGATTCACAAACACCCAACAAAGGATTTAACAGCAAAGATAATTTACAAATGGCGCTGGGAACAGGTGGACCTGGACCCTCAATAACTGTAAGTGAAACGCTTTATTGGAAATTGCCTCTGGAGATCCTTGGATGGCTTCTATGGTCAGCCATGTTGATTGTGCCACCTTGTTACAAATTCTTTGGTTCTGTGTTTGTCAAGTGGATATTTCCATACTATTTAAAACGAATAGGCTTGATGATAGGAAAATTCAATGCTTTTGGATCGTTGTGGTCTATAGATCAAACAAAAATTTATACTCAAATATTTGCCTCGCCTGTGTTGTCTCCACCAGTCATAGTTTGTGGAATCTTTGTGGTTGCTAATATTGTTATGGTGTGCATAGGTATTGGCTGGTATTTAGGATGTAAAAAGTGTGGAAAAAGCGAGGTTAAGACCAGCCTGGATAATAAGGAGATCTATCCAATGAAACTCCAGGCCAAAGTGCAGGCTGATGAATCTAGCACCACCATCAAAAATATAGGCATTTTTCCCAACAAAAAATCTACTCGGAAACGTAATTTAGGAACTCAGGACCCAAAAAGCCAGAGTCCCAATCCCCTGCATTAAAGGCTTTATCTACCTTTTCCAAGACCCCTCCCAGGAATGGGCGGGGTCTTGCAGGTAAGGTCAAGTTACCTAGGGAGAAAGGGTGGGGGATGAGGCTTCAGTTTATAAACAGTTTAATACATTTTATGAAATACCTACTAAATCCTATCACACACCACATCACAAATTTCCTCACTTAGGTAAGACAATTCAACTTGACCACCCAATTTACATTCATTTCTCACAATCCCAGGTTATAAGGTAATAAGAGAGAAGAGAGAGAGAGAGATGGAGAGAGAGAGAAGAGAGAGAAAGGGAAAGAAAAGAGAAAGACACAAAGATAGAACATAGAAACACAAATCAGAAGCACAATATGTTCAGATCTGTGTAGCTAACTTTTATTTATTGTAAACTGTGAGCACATAATATTTTGGTCTTTGAATAATGCATTCCTACATACCTGAAAACTGTTTAGCCTTTTAAAATGGATATAGTATCAATTTATATGAACAGCAAATAAACATGCGGGAAATCTGTGATCCTGCAGGTAACAGAGAACACTCACATTAAATATCTGTTTGATTACAAATCGAAGCAAGGACCATGAATCACATATGTAGAAGTTAATGTTGCATTAAAAATAATATGTGAAGTAAAAAAGAAAGTTGTAATTAGTCAGCAGATAATATGTAAAAAAAAACAAACAAATCTTTTCTTTAAAGAAAAAAGACAGAGAACTAACAAACAGCAATGTAATAGAGATAATTTTTAGGCCACCCAGCTTCCTAATTACTGGCAGCATCTTCAGAGTTTTACTGCATGCCTCTTGTGATATCACCCTTTGAAAAGCAATAATACTGCATTGCAACAAAACAGTTATATATATACATGTACACACAAATAAAATTATCATCAAGGAAAGGAATTTTACAATTGTAAGATGAATAATTCTTCAAGGGACTTCATGTCATGCAACAAAGCAAGAGAATAAATGATTGCATTACAATTTATCCGATAGTGGTATTTTGAAAAGCCTATGCCATGTGCTAAGTTTAAAGAACTTTTTTTTAATTAAATTATTGCAATTGAATTAAGCACGATGAAAGCTTTGAGCATTCACTTTCTTTCAACATTTTATTTGGGAGGACAAAAGCAGTGATCTTTATGTTGTTCCATGCGAAACAAAAACTAAAATAAAAACGCAATGATCTTATGCAGCCTGGCACTTAAGATGTTTAAGCAGAACAACTGTGGAATTATTTAGCAATTCTCCTAAGTGTTCTCAGCAATTTCTTAGAACATATTTCTTAGCAATATTATTAAAACTTGAGAGGTGGTAAATGGGCTATAGTTGTGTCCCTACGGAAGAGTCTCTAAAAAAATAAAGAAAAAGAGAAACAAAACAACAGTAGGTGAAGCTAAGGGAAAGTTAACACATGTTAATATGACTTCTAAGTTGCAGAAAATGCCGTTTACTGGAGAGCAATCATCTGCAGTAGTGCTTACACACTTATACGTAACTAAAACAGATGTATTTGAGTACAAAAGAATATTTTTAGTTTATTCTTTATCAGGAGGGGATCATACCCAACAGTATTCAGGGCTTAATTTTGGCTCTGAGCTCAGAAATCAGTTCTGGGTCTCAGGGATAAGATAGGGTGCTGGAACGGAACCTGGGTCAGTCATGTAAAAGGGCCAAACGCCCTACGCTCTGTACTATCATTCCGGCCCCTAGAAAGAATCTTCCAAACAAGGTAGTATTTATTTTATAAGTTGGATATATTATTACTCATTGTGTTGAGAATAATAACTTAGGAACCAATGACCAAAGGAAATATTTATTAATGTATTCGTTCAAACTTTCATTCAATATTCAAGAGCTTTCTATAGCAGATTTTGGGAAGATGCTGGAAACTTGGAGTCTCCATATTTATTGTTTATGCAGAGCTCTCAGCCTAGCAAAACAAACAAAAAAAGAAAGAAAAACAGAGAACAAAATAACTCTAGAAATTTTTAGTGCCACCTAATATGATCATTGTCATATCAGCAGAAGGAACTCGGTGCTTAGAAAGTGTGAAAAAAAAATGACTTATTTGTCACAAGAAGCCATAAAAAACATTTGAATAAAATTCAGAAAAATCTACAAATAGGATTGTCTCAGTCCATTATGAAGGAAATAAGAAAATAGCTTAACTGAGGCTAAGGGGAAAAAATATTTAGCATATTATGGGACTGGGAAGCCTGAGGTCAATATACTGACCAGATCTTGTGCTTTCTGAGCACTGTCTTTATTCATGATACCTTTATCTCTCTGTAATCGTAAAAGAGAAGTGTTTCCCTGACTTTGACATAGGATGTGTACAAAAACCAATATCTCTAATTACAAAAACCTGGCTGTGACAACAGTGATTGAGAACTTTTACTGGGACCACAAAGACAGACTTTGGGGTTAGTCAATTTAGTATTCCAGGTGTCTTTAGTTTTCCTATGGTATGATGCTTCATAGGTAGGGTCTCCCTGTTTTTAGGCCAAAGGTTTTTGCTTTCTATTTTCTCTAACTTTTTCTGGGTCTGTGCAAAGCAAAACAAACCTGCCACGCACACACAAACACCTTTTATTTTGTTTTGCTTTGCTTCATTTTTTAAAATAATTTTTATTGTGACCAATGTGAATTACAAGTCTTTCACAGTAATATTTAAGGTACATTGTGACATTGAATCAGGGGTATTCCCATCACCAGCGTTGTCCTCCCTCCAACCCTATTCCCAGCATTCCCCTCCTTTGTCCCCTGGACTGTTAGTATAACTGGTTCTCTCTATGAATAGCTTGTTGAAGATTCTGTTGTTCTGTATCGATTCTGTTGTCATTGACTTTGGGTTTGGTGTTATTTATTTATTTTTTTATTTCTTTTATGTCTTTTAAATTGGGGCTCTTGCCTTTTTCATAGACCCTTGGGACATATATTACTTTGTATTACCACAAATTTCTGCATTTTTCTATAAAACTAAGAAGAAAGGACAAAAAGAAAAAATGTGGGAGGCAGGGGCCAAATGCTCTCAGGAGATTGGTGAAGAAAAAAAACAGAACTAAATATCTAAACCAAAGTCAACTACAGTAGAATATAGAGACCTAAATTTTAACAATCTAAACTTAAATGGGCCAGTTATACTGGCAGTCCAGGGGACGCAGGGTGGTGGTATAGGTTCCACTCTGAATTCATTGGTGGACAGAGGTCGACACTGGTGGTAGTAATGGTATATCTGAAATTCAACTACGAAGGACTTTGTTGAGCACAATGGTTTCAATAAAATAAAATAAAAAGACAGAAGTTCTTTGTTTGTATGCTTGCTTTCTTGCTTTTGGAAGGCACACGCCTGGCAATGCCCAGTAGTGCTCATGAGACCAAATGGGACATCAACAATCTAACACTGGTCAGCAGCACATATGAGGCAAACAGCCTACCCGCTTGTAATGTTTTTGTTTGTTTATGCTTGTTTGTTTTTAATTTTTAATCACTGTGAAATTATAAAATTATTATGATTGGATTTCAGGGATTACAGTTATTTGTTTTTATAAGAGCGCTCATATTATTTACAAATGTTCCATCTTGATTTAATCACTTCCCAAAGCAAGCTAGGTTTCAGTTGGTGAATTTGATGGATGCAGAAGCATTTGACTCATAACTAAGCTGTTCTAGAGAAGAGGAAAGCATCTTTTCTTTGGTTACATGTTATATTTAGTAACATACATAGTAAAAACTTTTCTGTATGTTCCTTTAATTCATCAAGATTTGTACCTTTTAGGTAAACTTACACTTTTAGATAAAGTGATTTTAAAAATAAAATAAAGTCTTGTCTCCATATTAAACCTTTTAAAGATATAAACTCTGAGTTTATATCTTTGAGTCCTACCTCTGATAACTACCTGCATATCATTAAGAGACTTATTTAACTTCTCTGGGTTTTCTTTATGTATATTTTTATTTAATGGAATTGTCATATGTAAACTTATAGTGAGTTTAACTCTTTTTACTTTAACTATTATTATAGATTTTAGCATCTACTAGGTGTGTACACCTTGAACATATAGATGCGGGAATATTTAACAGTTTATTTTACTGGTATACTGCTAGAATGTTAGATCTAATATATTCAGAAAACCGAAAAAAATCATTTACTTTTCTAAGGTAGTAAATTTAAGTGGCATATAATTGAAGTAATCTGGTACCATATATTCTGGTACCATATATTACCTAAGAAGTTCTTAGATAGTCCACATTAAAAAAAATCTATATAGTATTTTTTTTTAGATTTTCGGGCCACACCCATTTGATGCTCAGGGGTTACTCCTGGCTAAGCACTCAGAAATTGCCCCTGCCTTGGGAGGACCATATGGGATGCCGGGGGATCAACGGCGGTCCTTCTTGGCTAGTGCTTGCAAGGCAGACAACTTACCTCTAGCGCCACCTCGCCGGCCCCTATATAGTATTTTCTAAGGATAAAATTTTAGTTAACATATAAGACATGTGGTCTCAATAAACTTGCCATCTTTATTCACTAGTAAAATAAAAGCCCATTGTGTTTTTGGAAAACACTTAAATTCTTAAATTTGTCTTAAATTCACTGAAGTGTTTCTCTATGTAATTTATTGTGGTCTTTGGAAATTCAATGTTTTACTGAATCTAATGTTCTAGTACTAGCCAGAGATAAAAGTTATTATGGGAGTGATATTTTTTCTTGATTTTGAGGATCTTCAGATTTCTATTTCCCTGAATTCTCTTGTCATGACCTCTTTTAGAAATCTTTATTTGTACTCAAGTATTGCTGATCAACATACTCAAACCAAAAGATTCTCCAAAAATCATTCAGGTCTCTGAAAAGAATTTATGTTTTAGATTAGGAGTGTACCAACTTTATCCCTTGGACAAAAACAGCACTCAGCCATTCTTGAGGCATATTGTCACTTACCTGTTTCATATTATGTCTGGCTTCTTTAACACTGTATTATGGTAGTTGTGTCTAAATAGTGTATTATAGGTTTTTAACAGAAATATTTTCTGATCCCTATCACTAAAATCTAAAATTGCCTTTCACTGAGCTTGCTCTAAACAGACACTGATTTCATGATTTTAATTGGGTTCTGATTTTTAGGTCATACTGTCAGTGCTAAGGTCTTACTTCTTTATTTTTTTTTATCTTTTGGCTTTTGGGCCACACCTGGCTGGCTCTGTGCTCAGAAATCACTCCTGGCTCAGGGGACCATATGGGATGCTGGTGATTGAACCTGGTCTGTCCTGGAGCAGCCATGTGCAAGGCAAATGCCCTACTGCTGCACCATCCCTACGACCCCGCTAAATAAGGTCTTACTTACTTGCCCCTTGTTCTGTGTCCAGGGATCACTTCTGGCAGACTCAGATTATGGTATAGGTTGCCAAGGATAAACCTAGGCCAGCTGCATGCAAGGTGTCTTCTAATGTTTTTTGATCTTCAATTTTGTCCTTAAGAAAATTGTAGGTATATTTATTCTACCTAACCACAATTAGTAAACTTTAGGCCAACTGAAGAGATGTTATTTATCAGCTGAATGTTGTTGATAAAGATCTTATTTATTGTTATGTGGTATGACAAGTAGATTGCACCCATTTTGGCCCTTATTTAGCAATAAGATAATGTTTAAATTAGTTATATATTCCTTTGCCTGGAGGGCTGTTTTGTTGCCAATGATTTCTTTTCCCAATCGTTGTTCTGAAAAGTTAATTCTTACTTCAGATCTGAATGATAACCCATTTGGGTACAATACTCTTTGTTGAAGTTTTCTGTGCAACATTTTAATACATCCTGCTATGCAATATTTTGATACATCATGCCACTGTTCTTGAGAGTGTCAGTGAAGAAGTCTGTTGATATGTAATGGTTATCCCTTATATAACTGATATTTTAAAAAAATTCTACTTTTAGGATCTTCTCTTTAGACCTAGGTAACTATAGTCATGCTATTGAACATCTTAGCAGATTGTTGATATAATTCTTCCCATGATATAATTAAATGAGTTGTTCTATATAAAAGAAGTAAAAATAAATGCCTGACATGAATATTAAATAATATCACCTGCTACTTCCAATTGAAAATTATTTGCATTTTGTTCTTACTGTCTCTATTTACCAAAATATTTTTCAAACATTTAATCTAATTATGAATATTAGAATTACGTGGCCTAGAAAGACAGAACAATATAATAGAAAATCATTAGCTATAGTAGCCACTATATAATGCAGACAATTGGGAGGAATCCATTATATAGTATTTCTATGTTTCCTCGGCTTAACTTCTGTTTCATGCAAAAAAGACCCAATTGTCCAGAGATTGAATTTAAATATGCCATGCAATATGTTCTCAGTCATTCCACAAAACTAGACGAGGAGATCTGCTCTAAATCTTCAGCATCTATTTTCTTAACCTGCCTTACCCCAACTGAATAGACAGATGGAAAAGAGGAAGTCTCACTTCAATCTTAAATGTAAGCAATGTATTCCACTGTAGACGTAGACCAAACTTCTCCTTTTGGGAATCAGATGCTTCTATAGCAATTAAAGTCTTTTGGTTCATATTCTGCACCTGTTTCTACATTCCACAGAATGGTCTGGGAAACTGACAGAAAAAGGATTCTAGCATTCCTGTGCCCTTGACTGAAATACCATCAGAAAATAAGACGTTTATAATTGTATTCCTAACACAAAAAAAGCCCACTGAGATTTGCAACGACGGTTGTAAAATGAGCTGGGACTGCATCCCAACTTTTTAATATAGAAAACATAAAAAAAAACCTATTACTGCTCTTAGGGTCTTGATAAATGGTAAGGAGAATGGATATGTACATTATGATACAGTTAATGATCTAAGAAGGTATGCATAGAAGGAAGTAAGATACGTAACTCAACAGTTTTTCCAAACTAAAGGTCTGTTTGACCTTCAATGAAAAATATGTGTAAATATTCTCTAGATTTAGAAAAGAAGGGTTTGAGCCACAGCAATAGCACAGAGGGTAGGGTGCTAGCCTTGCACGCACCCACTGGGTTCAATTCCAGTCATTCTATATGGTTCCCCCAAGCCTTCCAGGAGTGATTTCTGAGCTTAGAGCCATAAGTAACCCCCGATGCCTGCCCCACACGTTGTCCAAAAACAACAACAAAAAGGGAAGTTACACGTTTTTGGAAAGAACCTTTTCAATAGCACAGAAAGGCTATACAGCAAGAGCTTTGGAAAGTACTATTTCAGGCAGGTTATCAGTTACAGTGAGAAAGAGGAAGGACTACAGAAACCATGGAGGAACGCATCTGGTTGAAATTTATTCTATAACAGATAAGAAAACTAACACAATGTTGAGAGCAGCTCTATTTTAGTTGGAGTATGGGTCTTTGGAGGGACTATGGAAAGATAATGGAAGTACACTCTACCGAGCATGATATTTGCTTCTTGAATATGAATAAAATGCCCAAAAATGTAGGTTAAATTTTTCTTAGAATAAAGACAAAGATAATAATTTATATTGCTATGTCATCACAAGCAGTGATTTAAAGACACAGGACTCTAACTACAATTATAATTTCACTGACCCCTGGAATGTGAAGCAAGCCTAATAAGCAAAACAGAAAATTTCAAACCATTAAAATTAAAAATGAGCTCATGTTTAAGTTCAATTTTAAAGACTTTTAATGTGTAGGTTACAGAAAATCTAATAGATTCAATAAAATAAAATATCCCAGACACCTGGCATAATTAGAGCAAGTAAAACAGTGATAAAAATATCTCTGATTAAGCCTACATTTGATGTTTAGCCAGAAAGACTACAATATCTGTGATTATTGAGTCAGAAAGAAATATAAGCTAGAGTATGAAAAGAGCAGAAATATAATTACTTTTCTGGTCAGAAAGTAATTATCCTTTTTTAAGGTTAAAGGAAACAGGAAGGTTTTTAACTATTTCTTTAAATAGTTCAAACTGATGTACCTTTCTATATTTGTCCTATAATGTCGAAGAAGGAAGCTGGTTTGTAAACATATAATGAATAAAATCAAATTCAGTATTTTAGACAACGGGAAAAAAATGGAAGCCTCAAAGACTTCCCATTTCCTTTTGTTCACTAGGATAAGTTAATCCACTACATAAATCATCTTTACATTATTGACCATGTTTAAATTAAGTCAATTTTCCACACTAGTTTTCTGTTAATGATTCTTTATTGCAAATTATTCATTACCTGTCCCTGGACATGTCACCTTTCACTTTTGTGCCATAGTGAAATGAAAATCTAGAAAATAATATAGAGAGAAGATAATAATGCTTTTGAAGACATTTTTAAGTTTATCATAAAATATTTTTTTCTAAAAAAAAAAAAAAAGGTTGGGGCCTTGGGACCAAGTAGTCTCTGGTGCATTGGTGAAGGAAAAATAGGTCCCAAACAAAAGTCAATGACAATAGAATCAAGAGACCCAAATTATAACAATCTAAATATAAAAATCTTAATATGGACATGTTATACGATTCAATCAAGTGGTCAGAGTGAAGGTATGGGATGCATGCTGGGAAGACTGGTAGAGGGAGGTCAGCACTGGTTGTGGGAATGGCCCTAATTCACTGTCAATGTGTGCCTAAAACCCAGCCATGAAGAACTTGTAATTTACAATGATATCAATAAAAAAATTAAAAAATAATATTTTTCCAATGTAGGAGGATAGTTACAGGCAGCTACAGGACAGTTGCTACTTTAGGTGCTTATAAGTTACAACTTTTACACACAGTGATTCGACTTATATGCACAGTTTCCATAGTAATTACCTTGCATCTGACACTAAGACAATTTTTGAGTTTCAGATAAATATCTTAAGGAAAGATCTGGATATCGAAGAGAAATGTATTTCCTAAATGCACTCAGTTCCCATTGACATGATTAAACATCTGTTTTGACAAAAATTGCAGTAGAGCAAATATATTTATGTGCAGTTCTACTTATTGATATCAGAGGCTATTAAAATTGGGTTCAAATTTGTTTCAGTTAAGCATTTTCACTTTTCGTAGAAATGAAATCAATTGCTTGAATGTAATTAATATAAAATAAGTGTATATAAAGTTGTAAAACGGTAAATGCTTAGATGAATACATTGTGAGACTATCACATCAAAACAGTACAGCTATTCACCATTCAAAGTTTCCTGTTTTTTCTTTTCAATGATTTTTAATCCAATCATCCGGCCATTCAAGCAGTCACTTATCTGCTTTCTGTTACTATTAAACTGTATTTCCCATAAACTTCAATACTACTGTTGTATAGTATTCCATTGTATAAATGTTCCACTCTTTAGCCATTTATCTGTCCTTTAGCATTTGAGTTGTTTCCAGATTCTCACTATTGCAAAAAGTGCTGCAATAAATATGGTATTTTTGGGTTTCCTAGTGCATATCCCTAGGATCATATGAAAGCTCAATTTCTTGTTTTATGAGGAGTATCCATATTGTTTTCCAAAAAGGCTGGACCAGTCTACATTCTCACCTTCTCCCTTCATTTGGGTCTTCTCTGGTTGTTATTGTTCTCTGTGATGTGATATGATATCTCCTTGTTGTTTGGATTTGCATCTCCCTATAGTGTTGGTGAGGAACATTTTTTTCATGTGTTTTTTGACCATCTGTATTTCTCCTTTAAGGAAATGTCTATCCATTTCTTCTTCATATATTCAGATGGGGTTAGGTTTTTTTTCTTCTTGCTAAGTTCTACCAGTGTCTTGTATATCTTACATTTTACCCCTTATCTGATGGGTATTGAGGGAATAGTTTCTCCCATTTTGTGGATAATCTTCATATTCTAGTCCCTGTTTCCTTCAAAGTGCAGAAACTTCTGAGTTTAGTGTCATTCCATTCATTTAGCCTTGCATGGACAGTGATGTTTCATCTTTGCAAATGCCTTTAGCTTCAAAATCCTGGAGTGTTCTGCCTATGTTTTCTTTTATGACCTTCTACTTTCTAATCTGATATCAAGGTCTTTAATCCATTTTAATTTGAGCTTCATGCATAGTGTTAAAGAGCAGTCTGAGTTCACTTTTTTGCATAAGTTTATCAGTCTTCCCAACACCACTTGTTGAAGCTTTCCTTGTCTCCCTTTGTATTTCTTGCCCTTTATCAAAGAAGAACTAATAATATACTTGTGGGATCACTCTCAGATATTCAAGTCCATTCCATTGATCTGAGTGTCTTTATTCCAATGTTTAATAATTCTGCTTTATAGTAGAATTTAAAGTTTGGGAAAAGGATGGCTCTCATAGTTTTTGCACGATTTTTTAGATAGTTATTGTTCCAAATAAACTTCAAAAGTGTTTGGTCACTTTTTTGAAAATGTAATGGGCATTCTTACAGGATTTCACTAAATCTATACAATGCTTTGGGAAGCATTGTCATTTTAATGAATTTAATACTTCCAACCCATGAGAAGTGTATATGTCTCCATTTCTTGTGTCCTCTTTTATTTCTTAAAAGTGTTTTACAATTTTGTGAGCTTAGTTCTTTCATATCCTTAGTTAAGTTGACTCTGATGCACTTGGTTTTCTGAGGTACAATTGTGGATGGATGTTTAAATATCTCATTAATTATTTATATATAGACCCCCTGGGTTTTTATATGCTAATTTTGTTGCTTTTCACTTTATTATACAAATATATTGTTGAGAAGCTTTCTTGTTACAGTCTTCAGAATTTTATAAATATACTAACATGCCATCTGCAAACAGTGAGAGCTTGACTTCTTCCTTTCCTATATGGATGCCCTTAATATATTTTTATTACTTGATTGCTATGGAAAATACTTCTAGTACTATATTAAATAGATGTGGCAAGATGGGGCAACCAGTCTCATGGAAGATCTTATGAACAGTCTTACTTTTGCCCATTGAATATAATATTTGTAATATCTTTTTGGTAAATGCCCTGACTATATTGATAAAAGTTCCTTTAATTTCCATCTAATAGATAGTATTTATCAAGAAATCATGTTGGACTTTGTCAGAGGCTTTCTCTGCATCGATAGATATTATAACATGATTTCCCTTTTACTAATATGAAGTATTATATTAATGGGCTTGCATATATTAAATCATTTGCATCTCTGAGATGAATTCTACTTGGTCATGGTGTATGACATTCTTGATGAGATGTTGGATTCTGTTAGCTAGTATTTTGTTTAGTATTTTTTCACCTGTGTTTATTAGGGATAAGGCCTGTAGGTGGGGCCACACCCAGTGATGCTCAGGGGTTACTCCTGGCTATGTGCTCAGAAATCACTCTTGACTTGGGGGACCATATGGAATGCTGGGGGATTGAACCCTGGTTCATCCTAGGTTAGCATGTGCAAAGCAAACACCCTATTGCTTGCACCACCGCTCTGACCCCTACTTCTGTATTTTTATCTTGATGTTAGAATAAAGCAGATAGCAATATATGTGAAGAAAAGTCAGGGTCCCTTGAACCAAAACCTAGCCATTGTCATAAATTTGAACCAAATAGGAACAAGCATCTTTATCCAAGATGGAAATAACCACTTGAGTAGCCATAATTATCATCACCCCAAGAACATCTCGCCATTTGTGGATAATACCCCTTTTCTGGGCATCAGGTGACACAGAAGCCTCATGTCCCAATCCTGATTGTTTGGAAAATGTGAATCGGGAAAAAAACATCCACACAGGAAATAATCCATGCAAACTTTCTGCTAACTAGCAAATGATATCAGCAGGTATAAAGACTAGTTTTGGAAACTGAAACGGCCACCAGCTTCTCCTTGTGACCAGATGTCTTTACTGCGAAGAGCAAGACCAATTTCTTGGGTAGACAACAGATAGGGTAAGGGACCAGTTCAGAGGTTTATTCAGTTCCTGAGTGGTGAGCACAAGCAAAGAAGAATTATCCTTAATAGAAAGAAAACCAACTCTCCAATGCCCCACCATCACCAAATGGTCAAGACCCTCCACTTACATCCTCCCTCTATCTAAAGCTGCTATGTTACTTCCAGTCAGCATAATTGTTTTCTGCTCCACAAAATGGCTGTCACTCACTAATTGTGTTTCTTTTACTCCCAAACCTATGAACCAGAAAAAGTCATCTTTCATTCATAAGCCCAGTGAACAATGTGACACTGTGAATATAATAAATATCCCATTTAAAAAGACTTAGCAGTTCTTCGGAAATACAACTATACAAGAATACTGTGGAATTTTGTTTACTGCATTGATGCTATTTCCATGTCAAAAATACAATTTTTTCCTGACGTATCTCCTTGTTTAAAGATAGATCTTTCTTTGTCTTTTTCTATTTCTGCCCTAAATTATTGACATATCTTTATAACAACTTTATAGGTAGGCTCATATTTTAGTCTATTTTCTGAGTCTTACTATGCAACATATTTTGTATGTAATCTTAATTCAAAAGCTCCAATTAAAACTTAACTGATGGACAAAAACGGAGGTGTAGGGAGGACAATTTAGGGATGGGAATCCCCCCTGATTTTATGTAAATATGTACCTAGAATATTATTGTCAACAATATGTAAGCCACTAAGATCAAAATAAAAATTATATATAAAAAAAACTTAACTGATGACACAATTACTTATTTTTGTCCTGAGTTGTCTTATCAAATTTATTGGAGAAAGCATAACATTGGATTCAGAATATTGATTCATTTTTCCACTCTAGTGTCTCCTAACTTTTGTCTCTTAACTATTAATTAGTCCACTGACCTTGAGAGAAATGATTGTCTTAAGATTTAGTGTCAAAAAGAAAAAAAAAGAAAAAAAAGATTTAGTGTCATCTTTTTGTAGGAGTTTTATGTGTTTGTTCTGTCTGCCTTGCCTTAAAGTAGACCTTTCAGGGGCCGAATAGTAAGCAGTAAGGTATCTTCCTTTCCCACATCAGCCTAGGACAGATCGCAGTTCAATTGCCTGGCATCCCATATGGCACCCCAGTCCAGGGGTAATATTTGAGCACATGGCCAGGAGTAGCCCCTGAGAGTCACCAGATGTGGCCCCAAAACAAAACAAAACAAAATCGACTTTCAGTTCTTTTAAGATTGATTTTGAGTCTGTAAAGTTCCTCAGCTATTTATTTTTTGAGGAATTTGTGTACTCTTCCTTCAAACCTGAACATATATCTAGCTGGGTGAGGTACCTTTGGGGAATTATTCATTTCATTTAGATTTGTCACTATATCCCACCACTGCCTTCAGGTCTTGAAGTTGCTTGTGACAAATCTGCTGTAAACCTTAAAATTGATCTTTTGTATATAATTTTTATTTTTGATCTTGCTGCCTTCAGTATTGTATTTCTATCTGTGGTTTTTGTCATTGTGACTAGTAAGTGACTTGGGGTGCTTTTCTTTGGATCTCTTTTAGCTGTAACTCTCAGGCATGTAGGATTTGGTTGCATGCACTCTTTAGCTATGGGAGTTTTTCTGCAATTATGTCCTTGACTATTGATTCTTCATGGAGATTTTCCTGGGTTTCTGTGACTCCAATGATTGTTATGTTGTTTCTATTGAGTTTATTGCAGACCTCTATTTTTTTCTGTTCACATTCTTTGGTGATATTTTTCCATCATCTGATCATGTGTTTTAAGGCTCTCTTTCAACCTCTTCTGTTGTATGAAGTTGTTATACATTTCATCTTCCACCGCACGCATTCTGTCCTCAGAAGCTTTTACTCTGCTGGTGAGGCTTTCATTTTGGCTACCAAGTTTTTCTACCATGTTATTTTGTTTAGAAGTTTTTCTTTTTCTTTTTCTCTCTCTCTCCCTTCCTTCCTCCCTCCCTCCCTCCCTCCCTCCCTCCCTCCCTCCCTCCCTCCCTTCCTTCCTTCCTTCCTTCCTTCCTTCCTTCCTTCCTTCCTTCCTTCCTTCCTTCCTTCCTTCCTTCCTTCCTTCCTTCCTCCCTCCCTCCCTCCCTCCCTCCCTCCCTCCCTCCCTCCCTCCCTCCCTCCTTCCTTCCTTCCTTCCTTCCTTCCTTCCTTCCTTCCTTCCTTCCTTCCTTCCTTCCTTCCTTCCTTCCTTCTTCCTTCCTTCCTTCCTTTTCTTTAGACCACACCTGGTGATACTCAGGGGTTATTCCTTGCTAGGTGCTCAGAAATCGTTCCTGGCATGGGGAACCATATGGGATGCTGGGGAATAGAACCATGGTCTGTCCTACATTATCACATGCAAGGCAAACACCCTACCTCTTGCACCACCACTCTGGCCCCTGTCTTGGAGTTTTCTTATTTATATTTTCATATCCTCTTGATTCTTAATTGTGGCTTATTCACTTCTTTCATTAATTATTTGAGTTCTTTGAACATCATCCAAATTTCCTTTCTAAATTCTTTTTCAGAGAGGCTATGTAGGTGACGAGTACCAGTTGGGTCTTCAGAGTGATCATCTTCATTCTCTCTAAGCATTGTGTTGTTCTGTTTTGTTTTCTGGTTGTGTCCTTTGCAGTGTTCTATGTGTGTGCTGTTGTGTATTGACTAGGGGATAAACGAAGTTGAAGAGCAAAGTAGAATAGTCAGGATCCTTTATTTTTGTACTTTTGGGCAGATAGTACTTGCACTCTGGCAGCAGTGGAGGAGCCTAGCCTCTCTGCCTAGTTTTGTCCTTTTGGGCAGAGACAGTGCACCTTTTCATCTTTTCGGATGTCCCATTGCCATGGCCCGAGCTGAAGTTCCTCACTGTTTTTGTGCTTTTGGGCAAGTGACACTTGCCTTTTTATCAAATTTTATAATCAAGAAAGTTATTTAATTCCTGTTTTGATGAGACATTCTCATTTCTCTACCTCACAATTCAGAATTTCTGAGATTATCACATCCCCTTTTAATTCTGTTGGCAGATAGTCAATACATTTTTAATTTATATTTTCATTGTTATATTTTATCAAAATTATTCCCAAATTGAATAAATTTTAAATAATTTGATCAGGCCCCTCCTTCTTAGTCCAAAATATCCAGAAAAACACTTGTATTAGTAGTTTGAATATGGAATAAGTTTAATGAATTTCAACCATTTTATCTATTGTTGAAAGATAAGATCTCTGGATCTTATCTAATCCTTGGGCACAGGAAGATAACTAAATAGATAAAATGGTAAAATAGATAATATAGATAAAATAAATAAAA
This sequence comes from Suncus etruscus, assembly GCF_024139225.1. NCBI lineage: Eukaryota > Metazoa > Chordata > Mammalia > Eulipotyphla > Soricidae > Suncus > Suncus etruscus. The sequence goes on from NC_064857.1 coordinate 6,083,849, forward strand.
AGTGATAACATGAAGCAGTAAACAAGACACTAGATTATAGATCCTGAATGACTCAGCCCAAACTAAAGACAAATTTAAGTGGGAAACTGATTTTGGTAGTAGAACCCACATGTGATGGTGTGGCAGGCCAAATCTCATTGTCTATTTATTGGGGTAGATGCAGGGGTGTAAAAGAAAGAGTCAAGCACCACTTAGAGATTTTAGTAGAACAGGAGAGGTAACCTAGAGAGTATATCCAGGGTTATATTATTACAGTAAGCATGAACTACAATACAAATGCAAGACTTTAAAATCTGAAGATTGCCCCCCCCCAAAAAAAAATAAAATTTAGGAGTAGAGAAACAAGTGTACTCTGAGGTTGGTAATGTTCAATCAATCTTCTTCAATTTATAAAAAGAATTCACAATGATTGTGTTAATTGGAGAGAGTTTCATTACTCACTCTCCTCTTGGGTTTATTTACTCTCTAGTTCTAGGACATGTCTTCCTTTCTTTGCTATGCTTCTATTTTCATAAAATTCCTTATAGGGCATATTTCAAAGAATTGTTACCATCTTTTCTTTTTCTTTTCTTTCTTTCTTTCTTTCTTTCTTTCTTTCTTTCTTTCTTTCTTTCTTTCTTTCTTTCTTTCTTTCTTTCTTTCTTTCTTTCTTTCTTTCTTTCTTTCTTTCTTTCTTTCTTTCTTTCTTTCTTTTCTTTTTTTTTTTTACAAATGTTGGTCTTAAATAGAATTTAAGATTAAAAACAGTTTTCCCTGTAGTTTGGGGAGGTACTTCAAAGACCTGGAGTGCATGCTGCATGTTCTGTGAAAATCAAATTCAGTACTCAACACACATATCTCCTGAGTTAAGTACCAAATCATCAAATTTGTCATCAGCTGTCACCAGAATTGTTCCCAAAAACATAGTACTTCTGGGGATGCCAACAATTATTTTAGCTGAAAAAAAAAAAGTAAAAGTATTTTTCCTTAGAATGCTATTATAATGGCTTGATTGTCTTCTAGAACTTATGCTGCTAGTTTTTTAATTTTGCTTGTTTAGCAGGGCCACACCTGAAGGTACTCAGGGCTTACTTCAGGCTCTGTTCTCAGAAATTATTCCTGGTGATATATATGGTTCTTGGGGGAACCATACGAGATGCTGGAGATGAAATCTAAATTTGCTCTATGCAAGGCAAATGACCAACCTGTGTCATTCTGGCCACTATACTGTTGAGAATGAAACAATTTTAATTCATGTTACTATTCATGATACTATATTAATATTTTAATTCATGTAAATAAAACACATTTATTTGAAATATAAAATAAAAAAAACATTATGAAAAAAATTCCAACTGGTGTTGCTCAGGGGATTTTTCTCATGGTCCTATGGGTGCTATATGATCTTGGAAATCAGGGTCAACATGCTAGCAAGGCAAGTACCTTAACTTCTGTACTTTTACTCTAGTCCTTACTCCTGTTACCTTGTAATATGAACATGTGTGTACTTGTGTGTATTTTACTTGTGGCTTTCTTCCCTCTCCTTCCAATGATCTTTCTCTTAATGGGCTTTTTAAAGTTTTTGGAATATATATCTATTGTATTTATTTAGTATAAAATAAATATCTATTTTATTTATTGTATTTAGTTTTTATTGTCCTATATTTCTATATTTCATATTTTTCCAAATATGAATCTTAGAAATGCATTTTCATGCTTTGTAATTTTAAAAAGCATTGTTTTCCTATTTATTTTAAAATTAATAATTTTTGGTAGTTCTTCTATGTCTTACTGTCCTTTTAAGTTAATACCATTTCAAAAACACACCATTCATTTAGCAGAGTTTTTACAGAAAAAAGGAAATAAATGCATAATCAATCTAATGTTTTAGGTAATGGGCTCTTTATGGGAAAGTTTAAGGTAAAATTCAACTAAAATGATTTGCAGTTGAAGCCTAGTGACAGGCTATGTTTACATCTAGGTAATTTCAGTATTTATGTTGCTAAGTGCCATTCAACCACACAGCTCCTGCAGTACAGGAAGACTTGTCATAAAGCTGGGGATATTTCCATTTGTGTTATCTGAAACATCTGGTTTCACCCCTCTTGGGAAACATTTGCTCTCTACAAAATAATGTGTTACATATTAAGAGATGAAATTAAAAATATATATCCTTTGTTCAAAAATGCGACTTTTGAAGTCATTACAAGAACTGAGTTCAAACCCTACTTTGTTCTTTGCTAACAATGAGATTTTGAATATGTTCCTGTCTCCTGTCCACTGAATCCTCCTCTTTAAGACGTGGATTAGTTCTGATGCTTCCTTCATAGGACCCTTGTGTGGTTGATGGAGATACTGTAGGCAATGTGCTTAGCACAGCATCAAGTAGAGAAGGTATTGAAAAGATGGCATCTGTTAGTATTTTAATGGCATATAATTAGATATTAAAGAAAGCTCTTGCACCCCATATATAGGGATTGTCTAGAATGAATAAATTATATATACATATAATCTGATAATAAAATACTATAATAGTTGTATAAAATATTATGCTTGAGCTAAGTAGTTAATTTGTAGTGAAATAATTCATAAACTGTAAAAAATGCCTTGTAAGATTTTCTCAAATGCATAGGTGTGCCAAAGGTCCTGGAGATAAGCATAAAAGACATTTATTGATATCTATAATTTACTTATAATTAGAGTCTAACTGATTGTAAGTAAACCATAAGCTTTATAAATACCCTTTATGATTTCTTATTTGATTTTAATCTTCTTAGTTTCAATTTTTATTCAAAAATGTGCAATAAATGCAAGAGAAGGATTCCCTCTGATTTAGACTCTTTAACAAAAGTTACAAAAACTGAACTTTCATCTCATAAAATGAAAGGCAACAAATTTATTGCATTAAGGTGTTTAAATATAAAATAAAATGATGAAAGGACACCAGACTGAGTGCAGAGAGAAAGAGAAAGAGAGAGGGAGAGAGAGACAGAGAGAGACAGAGAAGTCTTTCTCATGTGAGATATAGGAAATATAGGAAAAAAATGGCCAATGGCAACAGAATTGAAGAATTGGTCCACTGATCTGAACTTACCTGGATATCTACTCAGACACAGATACAGAGAAGCGTATGTGCTGGTGGTAATCGGTAGAGTTGTGACATTGGAATGGTATATGCAAGAAAGTCACTAGCAGTATTACAAATCATGATACCTCAGAAAAGGTAAGGGAAATAAGTTGTTACATTCTGATTATTCTTAAATAACTTTTAGTTTCACTTACTAATTTTTCATATTTTCCATCATTACTAATTATACAGAGCAACTTTTTAATGTGTTTTTAATTAATATCTTTATTTAAACCCCTTGATTACAAACATGATTGGAGTTGGGTTTCAGTCATGTAAAGAACAACCCCCTTCACCAGAGCAACATTCCCATCACCAGTGTCCCAAATCTCCCTCCTTCCCACCCCACCCCCTGCCTGTACTCTAGACAGGCTTTCTACTTCCCTCATTCATTCACGTTGTCAGAATAGTTCTCAATGTAGTTTTTTCTCTAACTGCACTCATCACTCTTTGTGGTGAGCTTCATGTTGTCAGCTGGACCTTCCAGCCCTCCTCTCTTTTGTCCCTGGGAATTATTGTAAAATTTTCTTTTATTTTTCTTAAAACCCATGGATGAGGAAGACTATTCTGTCTCTATCTCTCTCCCTCTGACATATTTCACTCAACATAATAGATTCCATGTGCATACATGTATAGGAAAGTTTCATGACTTCATATCTCCTGATGGCTGCATAATATTCCATTGTGTATATGTACCACAGTTTCTTTAGTTATTCATCTGTTGAGGGCATCTTGGTTGTTTCCAGGGTCTGCCTATACTAAATATTGTGGCAATGAATATAGGTGTAATTTTTCATATTTTTCATCATTACTAATTATACAGAGCAACGTTTTACTGTGTTTTTAACCATCAATTTATTTTACTTTGATGGCAATACTTTTATCAACAATGCATTGTTTATTTGAATTTGTGTTAATGGTTTTTAAGGTATTTATTAATATGTAAATACTAAAATAAATGATTTAGTAATTTTGCAAGTGTAATAACTTTTATTTAGTTTTTTTTTCTTTCTTTCTTTTTTTTTTTGTTTTTTAGTTTTTGTTTTTGGGTCACACCCGGCAGTGCTCAGAGGTTACTCCTGACTTCATGCTCAGAAATCACCCCTTGCAGGCACAAGGGACTATATGGGATGCTGGGATTCGAACCACCATCCTTCTGCATGAAAGGCAAACACCTTACCTCCATGCTATCTCTCCAGCCCCTGACATTTAGTTTCTATTTGATTGTTTTGTTTATTGCTGTTATATGGAGTATTTTTAGTACTGTGAATTGAACCCAGGCTTTTATAAAAGACAAGTCCTCTATTGCTGGCCTTCAGCTCTAGCCACTATTTTTTAAATTGATTAGTATTACATAACTTTTTAAAACTCTTGAATACTAAATTTTAGATGTGCACTTAAATTTGATGCAGCAAAAAGAATTTTACTTACATTGCCCTACTAACCTCCTTATCTGGGCTTACCATGAAACAGCAAATGCCTTTTATTTTCCTTTCTACCATAACATTTTCTGCCTTTTTCATTAAGTTCTAACTTATGTTTAATTTACCTTTGGGATTCTTTCAAATTATAATATATCTGAGCTAGAGTGCAGGACAACTTTCCTTCCTCTGGTCAAAGCCGATATATTAGAAAAGTCTAATATTTCTTTCAGGGAAATTATTTCAGATGAAAAAGTAAAACATGGAAGAGCATGATACTTTTTTTTTTTTAACAAAAACTATCATCCAGTTTGCTTATACATATTTATTTTTCTAGGTTATAGTTAGACATCACTATGCACTAAATTAGTTCATTATGTCTGAAGGGTTGTGGTAAGTGACAAACATAATAATATATCCGTGTGTGTGTTTGTGTGTGCATCTGAGGTATTCATAACAAAATCTGACTCAAAATAACAAGCATTGTCTATATCTCTAATTCATTGGCTTTCACTGAGAAAGAAGGATTCTAAAAATGAGAAATATTAGCTACATTATTTATTCACTTATTAGTTTTTGGTCCATACCCCGCTGTGCTTAGAGATTATTCCTAATTCTTTGCTCAGGGATCACTTCTGGTGGTGCTCAGGATTCATGCATGATGCTCGAGATCTAAACTGGCTGGCCTAGTGCAATGCATGTACCCTCTGCTTTACTATATCTCTGAAGACCCATGAAGACTCAACTTAATTCAGCCTGTGGATTGCAGCACTTAGTTGCATTGGTAAACAGTTTGAAATTTCCAAGTGAATGGGAATAAAGGCAGTCTCCCAATAAATCATAAATTTTATAAAGGTAGGCCTATGAATCTTTTAGTCTCCACTCTCAAGATAATTCCTGGGAAGTTTTAGACTCACTGAAATATATTGTCAATTAAATCACATTACATTTTATTATCTATTTATAATAATATACATGTTTGTAGTACTTGTGAAGAGTTACAAAAGTAAAGTTGATTTTAAAAGATATTTGGGGAAAATAAGAGATTCATCAAACAGCAAGAAAGATTTAATGGAGTAACATATGCTTCATACTTGAAGTCAGACATGATGGCCTTTAGGAAAACAAAGCCTGGATGTAACTTAAGCCAGACATTTGTTCCCCTGTTAGCCTCTGCATTTCTCTATAATAAAATGATAAGCTTTATTCTCTGTGACTTTACCTGGATTCTCTGTGACTTTTCCTGGATGGAAACAAATCAGGCAATTTAAAAAAATACTACAAACACCTGCATAATGAAACAATTTTACAGTGCCAACACCAAAGAGTTCTGTGAGTTTATCTCAAAAAGTGTTCACAGCTAATCCTCTCTTGAGGACACAGATAAACACGCCGAAGCTAAATAGTCTTCACATAAATTTTAAAACATGCAGAAAAGACATTTTAGAGTATATACCATTTGTTACTTTTGGATGTCTATTTCTATTTTGTAAATCTCATTGCTAAAAAGAAATTATATTTACATCATTGTACTGAAAGTCAGTTAGATGTAACACTATAAAGTATGATAATTTTTTTCTATTTTTCCCCTTGATAACCACTAGGAAAACTCAAATTCTAAACTATGAAGGTTTTCTCCTTAAAGAAACTGACTTCTTTAAAGAAATCCCAGGTGGTTGGACTAGTAGTTTCTTTTGCGGCTGAATTCAGAGCCAATATTTACCTTTAAAGGTAAAAATCTTTATTCTTAAAAAATTTTTATATTCTTTTTTAAAATATAGAATTATAGTAAGGTTTTATCTAAATAAAAGTTATATTATATGTAAAATGTTACACTGTAATATACTTTAAATTATCACTATAATATAATGTGATTTCATTTTAGTAAAAATTAAAATTAAATTAAAATCAAAATTTAACAAATTTTTATAAAAATAAAAAATTTGGGGGTCAGAGTGAGAGCATGGTGGTAGAGAGTTTGCCTTTCACGTGGCTGATCCAGGAAGAACCTTGGTTCTATCCTTGGTATCACCAAATGATCCCCTGAGTCAGGAGTGATTTCTGAGTACATAGCCAGGAGTAACCCATAAGCATCACTGGGTGTGGTCCAAAAACAAAAAACAGAAAAATTAAAAATGTTATGCTGTAATATACTTCAAATTATTATCTATAATATAGAAAATGTGATTTTAATTTAAATACACATAACTTTGTAGGTGACATGTATCACAAATATATCACTTCTGAATTATGTTTCCAATTTCACATTTCCTTTTAGAAGAATTTTAAATATTATCCTTTCTTTATATCTTTCCTCTGCTTTATTAAATATTGGTTACTAAGCATCTTGATAGATAACTTGTTTCAAAATATATATTAGTGCTAATGCTTATATTTCATCTCTCCTAGGAATTGACTTAGAAGAGAGTAGTTATAGCTTACAAGTCTATTTTTAAGAATGTCTTTTTAATTTGAAAAGTTTTTATCTGGGCCCGGAGAGATAGCACAGCGGTATTTGCCTTGCAAGCAGCTGATCCAGGACCAAAGGTGGTTGGTTCGAATCCCGGTGTCCCATATGGTCCCCCGTGCCTGCCAGGAGCTATTTCTGAGCAGACAGCCAGGAGTAACCCCTGAGCATGTTGGTGTGGCCCAAAAACCCAAAAAAAAAAAAAGGAAAAAGAAAAGTTTTTATCTTTTATGCTACTAGACACCTCATTTTATTAAATGTTTCTTTTCTCTAAAATTTTTAACTACCTACTATTTAAATGTCATTTATTAATAACCCTAGTTATCTCTAAGATAAGTGGACATTATAGTCATGCTATTTTTAAAATAATAATTACTTTGTTTAAGAACCATAATTGCAAAATTTTTCATAATTTAATTTAGTCATATCAGATATGTTGTCATCTGTAAAATTATAGACACCCATAAAATCATTTTTTACTTTTTAGTTTCACCTTTTCTGAGTTAATTAGCACAACTACCCTTAATATCAACAATCCTGACCCTCGGGTGATTTATTTTAAATTCTGGATAATACAAGTAACTCAGGGGAGAACCACATAACTTGAACCATCTTGTTCTGCCTCACCAATTGAGGGGAAAATGATGGAGGGTACCAAGAACAAACGGTCGTATGAACATTGAATAGAAATAAAATATGATCAGACTTAAAAACCAAATCCAAAGCTAACGACAACAGAATTGATACCCAATCTACAACAAGCTAGACAGAGAGGGAACCACTTATACTAGCAGCCAGGAAGCAAAGGAGGGGTGCATGGGATGCATGATGGGGACAGGGGTGGAGTGAGGACAACTTTGATGGTGGGAATGCCCCTGATTCAATGCTACCATGTACCTAATATATTACTGTGAAAGATTTGTAATCCACTGTGCTCAAAATAAAAATTATATAAAAAAAAATAGCTCAGGGAAGAAGTAGATGTAGAACAGAACAGCAAAAGACCAGCAAGAGAGAACATCAAGTGGATAGTAAGAGAGCTAGATCCTAGAGGCTGCTGAACCCACTGGGCCTTTTGTACCAATCTTGTGGCTCGGTCTCTTTTATTCTCTTGGAACACCCCTTACTACTTCCCCCATCTGTCCCAGGGTTAGCACTAACAGGAACATGGAGAATACCTTGAATTTCAGGCCACTGGAAACAGGCTGCAGGTGGTAGCCATTGTCCCTGGGAAGCCAGAGAGCCAAGAAGTCCCTCAATATACAGTACCTTTCACTAGTGCACATTCCTTGCAACCAATGCCCCCAGTTTTCCTTCCACCCACCCCTCCTGCCTAGCTCTGGGGCAGATATTTTACTTCTCTTTTTCTCTTCTAGTTTTTTCCCTTACTGACATTGTGGTTTTCACTATTATTATTTTCTTTTTGGTTTTCACTATTATTAACAAGATTAATAATTACACAATACATATAAAATAGATTTAAGCAATATAGTAATTTAATGATGAAAATGCTAACATGTCTCTTCTAACCATCTGACACATTTTTCCTAATTTTCCATTTTAAGAAGAGAATAAGAATGTTTTTCTTACCATTAACAGAAGCCTCCTTTTTATTTTCTGAGTTTTCTAATATAATATACTCCTCAAAGTTATTATATTAGCAACACTTCCAAGATATGAATAAAATATCTTCTATAATTTCCCCTTTGTTCTTTTTTATCCATAAAAACAGTAGTCTACTGATGGGGAGAAATATAAAATATATACATCGTCTGTTTCTGCCAGGATGAATCAGAAGGCAGATAAGTTTCTGCTAATAATTTCTTGTAGCACATAATTCAAATATCAATTGATTAAATCCAACATTCAGCTACTCAATGCACATTAATCTTTCCTGATGCTCTCATGGAATTAGTTTTGTGTGAAATTAACTTTGTGTTGGATGATAAAATGCAAGCTTAAAAACTGTAACAATGACTTGTTATAAATACCAGATGCTCTTTTCAATTTTTGGTTGTGAAATGAACACATGTGAGTCAAGGCCAAGAGAATTTTTCCCACATTTGTCCAGCTGCATCCCAGTAGACAGCTTCCATATTTTTTTCTACCATTAGATGCAATCGTTTCTTTATTTTGTTCAGATAACATGGCGATGTTATGAAAGGAAATGGGACTTTCCATTATTTCGAAGTTTAACTAGATTCACCAGCCTTCTTTTTCTGTTTGTTTGTTTGTTTGTTTTCCCCTTATAAACGTATTCTCAAGGTTCAGGGACCGTGTGTGGCGCTGGGTATCAATTCTGTTCAGTCATATGCAACACAGGTGCCTACTCACTCTATAAATCCAGCAGAACTTACTGGGAACAATCTGTGTAATAAGAGCAACATTCAGAACCTGGAAATGATATTGAGAAAGATAAGAAAATCCTACAAATATTTTTACTTAGTGGAAAACTGATTAGCATTATGGCTAAATTATTAAGAATTCTCTAGACCACCTTTATTGATGCTTAATATAATTTTTCAAGCTTCTTCTTGCTTGGTTCTCTATTTTGCTAATAAACTTTGAGCCAACAAGACTCTAGATAAGGAAGCTGGGAATGTCTACACATATTCTTCTCTCTGCCACTAGCATGTGAACATAATGGCATGATCAGATCTTCTTCAGGATAAAAGATGGAGAAAAATTAAGTAGCCACAATTTACCTACCCAAGAATGCACGTGACAGCTTGTCAATAGATATTAGAAACATTTATTAAAATACCAGAAATTTAGGCAACATCAAGCCAAGACCAACCAATAATATGGCTCAAGTACTTATTGTTTGTTATATAAATAAGTACTTATTTCCAAGAACTTATTATTTGTTATTAACTTGCTGTCATTTATAATATAGCACTATTAAAATTTATATAGTATATAAATTGATACATATTTATATGTTATATAAATTTAATTTTAAAAGGATCATCTTGGTCTAGTCACATTAACATTCAAGGAACCACTCAACTGAAACGTAAGATGATAGGTCAAGAGAACTTTTTCAACAGGCTGACAAGTTGGAAGATGCAGACTCCCATACGTATTTTTGTCTGTATTTTCACAGTTTACAAGAAAGCACATTTTTTTTAGAAATGGCAGGTTTACATACTGATGTATGCTAAGTTAGTAGGTAGTTAGTAACTTCCTTTGTGAGTAAATAAAGATCTTTAAGGCACAAACCACTCTATTTTAAGAACTCCTACATTTTTATCAGTTTTATTTTAGAGTTTTGAAGATCTTGTTTGCTAGTTGGCTGATTTGGGGCCAAATCCAGTTTGTTGGAGTTTACTCCAAACTCTACTTTGAGGGTTGCTTCGAATGGTACTCAGGACACTGAAGTGTGCTGATAGTTCAATCTGGTTCTCTGCTGATAAACTATCTTCTAGCCCTAGTTTTACATTCTGAATTTAGCTTTTAATTTCTTTTGGACTAATTTCATTAATATTATCATGATACTATCTTCTATTTCTCATATAATGTACATATAAGTTGGAGATTTTTATAAGTAATAAATCTATCATAACTATTTTCTTGAGTAGATAATCTTGAACACTGAAGATTCTTCTGTCCAACTGAAATTTGGTACTTAAAATTGAAAAGCAAATTTTATAGCTATTATTATTTTAGAAACAAGCCTTTTTCACAATGTCTGTGAACCTTCTCTGGATTTTAAGATAAATCATTAAAAATATTTGTTCTTCAAAATATTTTATTATTAAAATGATATCTGAGCACTAAAAACCTTAGAACATAAAAATGGAAAACAATCACCTCTAGTTTTAACAGACACATGATATATAATTACAAATTTTTATTTTTTATTAAAGCATCGTGTTTTACAAGGTTATTCATAGTTGAGTTTTAGACATACAATGTTATATCACCCGTCCCATCACCAGTATCAGTTTCCCTTCACCAATGTTCCCACGTTCCTTCCTATTCCTCCTATTGTTTCTTATTCCCTCTCCCTAGAACTTTTCCATTATGACAAACACCTTTTTGAGTTTAGTTGTGTAAGTTTGAACCTCATAATTGCAGTATTGTGGGGTTTGGATTAACTTTGTAAGATTTGAATACTTAGTATTAGCTTTCTGTAATAAAACCCTTGCTCCTGAATTTTCTTAACCACTGACCCCCCATTATTTCTCATATGTCTGTCCCCATCACCTTAACTCTATTTCTTAATTTTAATGTATTTTATTACATTTAATTCTGCTCTTTTTCGGTATATAAGTTGTTTAAAATGACTATTAAAATAGCTTTCAGCCTGAATGTTTTGTGTTTGCTTTAACTTATTACTATACGTAATTATAATATCTAATAACTAAACATTACAATATCTAATCACAGTTCTAGTAGATATAAATTATGCAATTATTTTGTTGTATTTTAATATGTAGTTAAATGTTTGTTTTATTGTTACTGTAAATAATATATTGTTGAGCATTGAATATTTTCTAAGTAGAATGTTTAAGACAGAGTTCCAAAAGTAGAATTGTCTCCAATTTTATAACATTTTAAAGTTCCCAGATACATGCTTTATTACTTTTTCAAAGAGCACTATTGTCTTACCTTATCACCAATAGTTTGTATTTTAATACTTAGTTGTGTGTAAATTAATTTTACCCTATGAATTATGTCCATTGATATAAATATCCATAATTACATTGTACAAGGAGGATTTTTAATAGGGAGAATTTTAAGATTTGTAGAGGATAGTTTTGGCACACTCAGAAATTACATATGCTACTGATTGAAATATAAAGTAGCATATTTTGAAAATGTTGCTACATATCAATGTTTATATCTCTTCAAATTCATTCATATGTTGGGAGTTAACTACTGATGTGATATTTGCTTGTTCGATCTTGGTTCAGGGGCTATATCCAGTGGTGCTCAGAGCTTATTTTCCTGGCTTTGCACTTAGCAATCACACATGTAAAGACTGATACCTAATACCCCTTAAGGTATTAGGTATCAAATCTAGGTCTGCCACATGCAAGGCAAGTGCCCTAATCACTGTATTAGCCATCTCAATGATGATATTTGGAGGAAGGATCATTAGGAGAGATTAATTCATGACAGTGAACTACAAGAATAGGATTGTTTTATTTTTATTTGTAAACACAACATCACATCCTCTGGAATGCCCTTATTTTTTATCTTAAGTGAAAATTCAGTGAAATGAATGCCATCAGAAATGAGATATTTATCAAAACCTGCTGGTTCTATATTCTTGGACTTCCATCATCTAGAACTGTGAGTAATGCGTGTTTGTTGTTTATCAACCACCAAGTCTGTGGTAGTTCATTAAAACAACTTATACAAAATAGTATAGAGGTCTTCGCAAAATAAGTGTCCAAAGTTTTAAAAATGAACTTATCTGTTGAATCTGCATCTCCGCTGCTAGTACCTTAATATATGCTTATACTTAGTGTTTATATTCTCGCATCATAGTAATAAAACATGTAGAAAAAATTTATTAAATAAAAATTAAGGATGAATTAATTAGAAAGAAATTAATAAAACAGAATGTCTATTTATAAATACATAAATGCACGCAGCACATTAGCAATATGACTTATTAAATTTCATGCTGTCACTTAAAAGTATTTATTGTATAATGCATACTTCTGTGTGACATTATTATAAAAAGATATTATTGTTTTATTTGTAGATTTTTCTTTGTAAGCTCCTTGTGTCATTTACACTAAGATATTGAATAAGTGCCCATAACATTAACCTACAAAGCATATTACTTCTATTGTATTAATTTTATTCCATATCTTTAGGTTTCTCAGATATTTCTTTATCCACCATTTTTTTTTTTTTTTTTGGTTTTTAGGCCACAACCGATGACGCTCAGAGGCTACTCCTGGCTATGCACCCAGAAATTGCTCCTGACTTGGGGGACCGTATGTGATTTCAGGAATCAAACTGAGGTCCGTCTTGGATCAGCAACATGCAAGGCAAATGCTCTAACACAACGCTATTGCTCTGGCCCCTTTATCCACCTTCTTTATCTTATTTGTGTATTAAGGTTGACAGAAAAATTACCACTAAATAGCTCTATTATTTATTACTATTACACTACTATTACATTGTGTTAGTTCTCTTGTTTTTTTCATTGCTCTTTTGTATTTTAATAGATGTTCCAGTTATATTTTAAACTTAATTACTACTTATAATTTAATAATCTGTATACTTTAGGTATAATATATTAAATGTCTCACTGTCCTCAGGAGCTAGGAAGGTTATGTAAAAATAAAGCATATTATCCACCAGCAGGGACAGTTAAAATAAATAATATTACATTTGTATATCCATGTATGTATATTCATTACTAATTGAATATTGCACAAGGCAACCTGAACTTGTGGTATCAGCTCTGACAAGGTTTTGAGAGAAAGCAAAAAAAAAAAAATGCAGTCTTTAATCTATCTGTTTTTATGCTGTGGCTACTAATTCAAACACTTCAAAAGTTTCTAGGCCACAGAATCATGACTGAAAAGTTGTATTTATGTCAAGAGCAGACAGTTTATAACTTATGGATTCAGACATGTCAACACATCAATTTTGAGACTTTGACAAATAAAGAATAATAATATAAAGCCAATTTTTTTCAGTGAATAATCAATTGGCTTATTAAGTAGACATCTAGTCATAATGTGACTGTCAGTTGTCAAGGTGAATGAAACAAACAAATCAGCCAATTTTTTTTACCCAGGAATTTTTTATACATAGGATTTTTTAAGTAAATAAATTAATTTTTACATATATTCTTATAAACATCAGTGTGTCTGTGTGATTTCTATTTGTGAACTAAATTGAGAAAGTACCTGAAACAATCAAGAAAGAAACCATCATAGTAAACAAAAGCAATGGAAGGTTTGATTTAAGGATACTAGATGTGAAACTATTAGCAGTGTGAACTTATTTTTTATAACAGGGATATATTTCTTCAGTAAACTAAAAGGTTGGCATTAAATACACAAGCTTATATATGATGATCAAATTATGAGGAATTTATTGGTTATAGAAGTTACATCATAAAAATGTTCCAATATCCGGAAAAACAGGCGTTAGAGAGATTTCTATTAAAGAAATAAACAGTCACTGATTTTGGTAAAAAGCTGATATCTGAAGCAAACCATATACTAGAAAAGAAAGAAGACTCTATCCTATTTAATATTTGCCTAGAAGAGGGAGATTTCATTCCATTATTCAAATAACTCACCTTGGAGTTCCAAGATGAGTTAGGGGCTATTGTTTCATCACAAATATATGCCCATTGTTGCATATTGAAAATATATTAAAAAAAAAAAAGAAAAATGGCAGGCAAATCAACTTTGAAGGTAGTTAGTATGTTGACTAATTTTAGAGAGCACTCAAAATAATTTAGTTGTTACTGGAATTGTTCCACCAATCTTATTTTGAGAAACGGTAATATGTGTTAAATTATATGTCTATATAACTAGTCTGCATATCTACCCTGTATAGATATTTGTATCCAGTTTTAGGTATGTAAATAATATGTAGATTTGTAAATTCAGTAGATTCAGTATATTTAAATATCTATATTTACATCAGTATAGCTATCTGATCTATCAGCATATCTATCAGAGCAATGTACCTAACTGATCGTATTTTTCAAGATCATAATGTGATATAATATTTAGGACCTTGACATTTTCCTAGGAAGAAATTTCCTTCTTGATTCTTATTGGGATTTTGACTTGCTCAAAACATGTCAAATATGTTGAAAGAGATGCTGCATGATTTCTGATGCTTGATAATAAAACTCAACTTAGCTTGGTATTGAGATCAAACATCTTGATACCAGTGATTGAATGCCCGTCTAAGCAGTGCTAGTCTGCTTAATGACCTGCAGACTGTGGAATCACAAACTGACCCAGGTGAAGAGATCCTATGGAGAATTTCTATGATGGGATAAAGAGATAGAAGCCAAGAAATTTCACAAGAAGTGTCTAGTTGAGCAAGTTCTCCCCAATTCTCTGGAACATAGCGTTAGAGAAGTTAGAGACATTTGTGGAAGCTGCTAACATAGTTAGCATAGTAGTTTGTCATACAGTGGCATAACAGACATCACTCTTTTAACTCCTTCAAAGAGACGCTTTGCAAATAGGAGATAGATTAATTTAAGGGAGAAATTGGTTTCAGAACCACCTACTTGCCCCCCCCCCCCCCGGTTTTGACACACTTCAAGAGGCTCTTGAGAATTTATACAGAAATTTGTCTTCAAGTGATTTGGAAAAGAATGAAACGAAAGTTGTCTATTTTTTACCATCTAGAAGCAAGAATGGAGAGAATTTGCAAGTAAACTGTACATTTATTAGATAGCTGAAAAAGCAATGGATTCTTCTTCTAAATCTAAAGAGTCTTCAGTTGCCAAAAATACTGATATAAAAAGTGAAATGATGGAGTAAAATGAATAAAAACAACTGATTAATCACGATTAAGATCATGAGAATTAAAGCTAAGCTTTAACAAATAGAAACCCACAACTTTCCAGCCCTTGAAAATTATTCTGGTTCACTGGAAATCTGAACATAGGAAAATTCAAAGTATATTTGGGGTAAAAAAGATCAGCTTTTGCTTTTACTAGATTACATCACAAAAATATATTCAGCCAATTGTAGTTCTTGAAAGTTTTAATTATACATATATATACATATATCTATAATCCCTAGAAGTCAGATGAAAAAATTGAAGCACCATGATATTAAATATAATGACATGAAGATCTTTCTAAGAAAAACTTGATCCATACCCAAAAGAATGGCTTACTTCTTGTCTGTACTCAGGGATCAGTCGTGATAGGCTCAGAGTACTCTATGGGATGCCTGGGATTAAGCATAGATTGGCAACATGCAAAGCAAGTGCCCTACCCACTTGTCATGCATATCATAAGGAGCAAAGAATCAAACTCGGATTTGTCTCCTGATATATTTTGTATGTCCTCTATATTATTATTCTTCATAATATGCCTTGGGGAATGAAAGAAGTATGAAGAAGAACCAAGAAAGGTAGATGATACCTGCATCTCTGAAGTCACTGAATTAAAAAGGGGATGTTAGTTTTCATTACCCCATTATACAGGACACATTTACTTCACCTTAAATCTCATTGACAAATCCATTCTTTTTAATTCCTAAGACCCAGAGCCTAGTGAAATTTGTCAGGGTACACACAATTTTCATAATATCAAAATGTCCGAGTTTCTTGCCAGTGATTCAATCTAATTTTTGCTGCATTTTATCTCCCAAAGCTAACATATTTTATGGCTGCAGTGATGAATATCTTACTCTCAGGGTTTTTTTTATTTATAAGTCTGGAAAAAGAAAGATAATTCTGAAGTTACTCTGCTTAGATTTATAGAGTAGCACCATTATTTTCTGATCATCTGATCTTAGATATATGTTTTAAAATATCTCTTTTGAGGATAGTTCATTAAAGTATGTCAGTTATTGTATTCTGAGAAGATGCAGGGCAGATTTTTTCTAGAATTTTCTTTTTAAACTTGGTCCCCATAATTTAAAATACTGTTAATAATAGGATTCCATGAATAAAAGTTCCAAACACCACACTTTCCACCAGTGTCCCAACTTTCTTGCACCTTTGTTCATCACCCAATATTTTCTCCTTGTACCCTTGCTATGGTAAGCTCAGTTGTATAAGGTTTCTCAGGTTCTTTTTCCTTTGGGAATCTATTTCCTTTTGGTCTTCCTTTACATCCATATTTGGAGAGAGTGGTATGTTTGTTTGTTTTGTTTTTATTTACTTGTTTGTTTTTTGAGCATACCCAGCAGTGCTCAGATCTTACTTCTTGCTCTGTACTCAGATGCCACAGGGGTTGGAGCATCCTATTGGGTGCCAGAGAACAAATTAAAATGGACTGTATGCTAAACAAGGGCCTTATTTGCTTTACTCTGGTCTTTGAAGAGATCATTCAGCATCTGTCCTACTTATGACACATTTACTCAGCATAATATTCTTCTAATTATTATATTTTTCTTTCATTTTACAATTGCTTAATAGTTCTTGAATTTGGACAACTATTTTATTCTAGTCTGTGGGGTACATTTTTGTTTTGGTCATCTTTTTATTTTATTGTCCTTTTTATTTTGTTCTCCAAACCTTATATTGATGAATTTAATTTGTTTACTTCTGTTCCATTTCTTTAATTACTGGCATTGGATCACAGGTTTCTCTAGATCCAATGTCATAATAAGTTCAATATGATTTATGGATCTTGATCTATTATCAAAGTTTTAATCACATTCTAAATTGTACTTTTGTGCATGGTGTGATATTAGTCTATGTTTATTTTCTTGATATGTGATTGACTATTTCTTAAACCATTTGTTAAAAAACCTGCCCAACTTCATACTCTTTTCTCCTTTCATAAAAATTAATGATCTGTGTACCTGAAGATCAGTCCCTGGCCTCTTTTATTTTATTGGTCTGAGAGTCTAAAATCTAGCACCCCACTGTTTTAGTTTCTACATATTATAGTAAAATTTAAAGTTAGGAAAAGAGAAATTATTTATCTTCTTTTTTCTAGGATTGTTTTTAATATTCTGGGAGTGTTTTACTGCACATATATCTCAGGAATATTTGGCTTCTGCATTTAAAGCACCATGGGTACTTTTATAGGAATTGCATTGAATTTGTATTGCTCTCAGTAAGATAGTAATTTTGGCAATATTTATACTTTTGATCCATGATAGGGGATATGCTTTCATTTTATTGTGTATTCTTTACTTAGTAGTGTTTTATAGTTTTCCTTGTATAAATTGCCCACCTCATTTGTTAAGCTTTAACATTCTTCTAGAAATTCAAAGTATAGTCCTCCTAAACAGTTTCTATGAAGAAAAACAATAAAAACAGCAGTTAGGGGCAGAACTAAAAATAGAAAAGTTTAAACTTATTGTCCTGTTTTGTCCTTATTTGTCCTCAACAAATGTTAATGTGTAATCTAAATATTATTTTAAAAAAAAAGCTAGTCCAAACATCACGACCAAGTAAGATATATCCCAGGAATGCAAGGATGGTTAATATCAACAAATTCATCAGCTCATTCTTCATCACAGCAATACAAGGAAAAATAAAATCATCTGATAATATTATTACATACAGAGAAGGCATTTAACTCATATCTAAAAATCTTTAAAAATGAAGTAGAAGCAACTCTATTATTGTTAAAGCCATTTACTGCATACTACCACTAAAATCAGACTTAGTGGTTAAAAAGTGAAAGGCTTTTCTTTAAGATAAGACAGACTATCACTCTCACACTGTTATACAATTGTCACAGCATTAGGCAAGAAAGAGACACGATACACAACATCAATAATAAGAAAAATAAAAACCACATGATCATATCAATAGATGCAGAGAAATCATTTGATAAGGTCCAACACCCATTCTTGATCAAAACTCTCAGCAAGATGGGAATGGAGGGAACCTTTCTCAATATAGTGAAGGCCATCTACCACAAGCCAGTGGCGAATATTATCCTCAATGGAGAAAAACTGAAAGCCTTCCCTCTAAATTCTGGCACAAGACAAGGCTGTCCTCTCTCACCACTCCTATTCAACATAGCACTGGAAGTACTTGCTATAGCGATTAGGCAAGAAAAGGATATCAAGGGAATCCAGATAGGAAAGGAAGAAGTCAAGCTCTCACTCTTTGCAGATGACATGATACTCTACTTAGAAAACCCTAAAGACTCTATCAAAAAGCTTCTAGAAACAATAGACTCATATAGCAAGGTGTCAGGCTACAAAATTAACACACAAAAATCAATGGCCTTTCTATATACCAATAGTAATAAGGATGAAATGGACATTAAGAAAACAACCCCATTCACAATAGTGCCACACAAACTCAAATATCTTGGAATCAACTTGACTAAATATGTGAAGGACCTATACAAAGAAAACTATAAAACTCTGCTCCAAGAAATAAGAGAGGACACACGGAAATGGAAACGCATACCCTGCTCATGGATTGGCAGGATTAACATCATCAAAATGTCAATACTCCCCAAGGCATTATACAGATTTAATGCCATCCCTCTAAAGATACCCATGACATTCTTCAAAGAAGTGGATCAGACACTTTTGAAATTCATTTGGAACAATAAACACCCTCGAATAGCTAAAGCAATCATTGGGAAAAAGAATATGGGAGGAATTACTTTTCCCAACTTTAAACTGTACTACAAAGCAACAGTTATCAAAACAGCATGGTATTGGAATAAGGATAGGTCCTCAGATCAGTGGAATAGGCTTGAATACTCAGAAAATGTTCCCCAGAGATACAACCATCTAATTTTTGATAAAGGAGCAGGAAATCCTAAATGGAGCAGGGAAAGCCTCTTCAACAAGTGGTGTTGGCACAATTGGATAGCCACTTGCAAAAAATTAAACTTAGACCCCCAGCTAACATCATGTACAAAGGTAAAATCCAAATGGATTAAAGACCTCGATATCAGCCCCAAAACCATAAGATATATAGAACAGCACATAGGCAAAACACTCCAGGACATTACAGGCATCTTCAAGGAGGAAACTGCACTCTCCAAGCAAGTGAAAGCAGAGATTAACAGATGGGAATATATTAAGCTGAGAAGCTTCTGCACCTCAAAGGAAATAGTGCCCAGGATACAAGAGCCACCCACTGAATGGGAGAAACTATTCACCCAATACCCATCAGATAAGGGGCTAATCTCCAAAATATACAAGGCACTGACAGAACTCTACAAGAAAAAAACATCTAACCCCATCAAAAAATGGGGAGAAGAAATGAACAGACACTTTGACAAAGAAGAAATACACATGGCCAAAAGACACATGAAAAAATGTTCCACATCACTAATCATCAGGGAGATGCAAATCAAAACAACGATGAGATACCACCTCACACCCCAGAGAATGGCACACATCACAAAGAATGAGAATAAACAGTGTTGGCGGGGATGTGGAGAGAAAGGAACTCTTATCCACTGCTGGTGGGAATGCTGTCTAGTTCAACCTTTATGGAAAGCGATATGGAGATTCCTCCAAAAACTGGAAATCGAGCTCCCATACGATCCAGCTATACCACTCCTAGGAATATACCCTAGGAACACAAAAATACAATACAAAAACCCCTTCCTTACACCTATATTCATTGCAGCTCTATTTACCATAGCAAGACTCTGGAAACAACCAAGATGCCCTTCAACAGACGAATGGCTAAAGAAACTGTGGTACATATACACAATGGAATATTATGCAGCTGTCAGGAGAGATGAAGTCATGAAATTTTCCTATACATGGATGTACATGGAATCTATTATGCTGAGTGAAATAAGTCAGAGAGAGAGAGAGAAAAACGCAGAATGGTCTCACTCATCTATGGGTTTTAAGAAAAATGAAAGACACCCTGGTAATAATAATTTTCAGACACAAAAGAGAAAAGAGCTGGAAGTTCCAGCTCACCTCAGGAAGCTCACCACAAAGAGTGATGAGTTTAGTTAGAGAAATAACTACATTTTGAACTGTCCTAATATTGAGAATGTATGAGTTAAATGTAGAGCCTGTTTAGGGTACAGGCGGGGGTTGGGTGGGGAGGAGGGAGATTTGGGACTTGGGTGATGGGAATGTTGCACTGGTGATGGGTGGTGTTCCTTTTATGACTGAAACCCAAACACAATCATGTATGTAATCAAGGTGTTTAAATAAAAAAAAATTATAAAAAAATAAAAAAAAAAAAGAAAGAAATTCTAAATTGCCAAAAAAAAAAAAAAAAAAGAGACACGAATAGCATGTAGAAGGGAAAAGAAACAAAACTCTATCTTCGGGTGTCACCATATTATACTTTGAAAACCCAAAAAACCCTACACACAGAAAAAATCATATTAACAATTGACAACAAAACTTTAAGTGAGCGAATCACAATAATTCCATTATACATCTCCCACCTTCCCCCAGAATACCACTTCTCCAGTTTGCATTCTCATCAGTCACACTGATTCAATAGTATATTTTGGCCAACAGACACACCAGGCTTGGATTCTATACCTAGGACTTACATTTGTGATTCCTAAGCAAGATTTTTTAACTCCCACATCTTTATGTGTTCCTATATGTGTACATAAACATATATATATATATATATATGTATTATATTATAACCTTGGACTTGGTAAGTGGATTAAATATAATAAAATTTGTATACAATGAGCCTGGTAAACAGATTTTCAAATAAGTTTTTGTTTTAATATTTTAAGTATGAGATGTATATTTTATACTGTGTTGTCACTGGAATAGGTGTTATTGCTTGCCTACTTCAATGAAGAGTCTAAAAGAGATGAGAAATTGGTACTGAATGATCAAAGAAGATAAGGTTCAAGGACAAAGAGCAGTATCTATTATCTTATTTATTCCTATGTTTGTATTTACAACCTGGTGGTTTAAAAGCATGAAGGAAAGAATGATAAAAAAAGAGAACAAATCTTCTAAATTTGATTATATCTTTAGCCCTGGCATTTTAAGAAATTGCCCTGGGTGATTTTTTTTTAACTTTTCCATGAATCTCAATCAAGGGGATTTTCCTTTAGATTAAACTCTGAACACATTCCAACTTGCAAGATTGACCTGAATGCAAATGAGGACAGTAGTCACTGAGACCAAAAATATGCTGAATTCAGTTTCTGAAGCTCATCGCTCGACCTGGTAGCCCTGGTGTGAGATGAGGTGGAACTGAAATGTGCAAAGTGATCATTTTCCAGACATCTGCCATTTGAAGTCAGACTTTAATGATGATGAGAGTCTTGCCTGTCCCCTTTCTGTTGACAAAAGTATTTGGGTTCAGGTTGATAAAAAAGTAATGCTAAGAATGCTTAGAGAAAGTCACTATATGTATGCTATATACCATGGTGAACAATATAGTGTCATATCGGTTATTTTGCTGGGTTTTTGAAAAAATCCAATGAACTAGAAAAATTATGATAGCCTGAGATTAGGCATATTCTTTAAGCACTATAGAACTAGACTTCATTAGAATATGTGCTCCTATAACTTTATATAGAAAGACCTGCTTTTTGTTCACAATGTATATGCTTTGCTCTTTAAATTTAACTTTTTCATAAGTCATTTGCCTTTTTTATTTAATAGGATCCATATCTTGCAGAGTTTGGGGACCTGAGGCCACTCCTTGCTTGGGCATTTGCCTTTTCTTAAAAATACATGTCCTTTTGATCATTCACATCTTGTCCTAGCATCTCTTTACATAGTGAAACTAATTACTGAGAATAAATGCATATTTGAGACAGGATCTTGGCTGGATTTCTGCTGGAAATTCTCCCAATAAAGCTACCTCTAGGACAAAGTGGATTGTGTGTGTGTGTGTGTGTGTGTGTGTGTGTGTGTGTGTGTGTGTGCACGTGCTTGCACCCATACACACTAAATCATGTGCATATGTGAACTGTAAAATGAGAAAAGAGCCAAGAAAGAGTAAATTGAAATAAAGTGAAAAAATAGTAAAGTTATAAAGAGAGATTTTATTATTTTCTAATTTTAATTACTTTATTTAAACACTGTGATTACAAGGTTATTCATAATACAGTTTTCTCACTCTTACAAAGTTGTTTTTGATTGAGTTTCAGTCATACAATGCATAACACCCTTTACCATTTCACATTTCCAGCCACCCATGTCCCCAGTTTCCCTCTCACCCTCCCTCTGCCTGCCTCTAAGGCTGGCCTTTTTCTTCTCTCTCTCTCTCTTAAAAAAAAAATACTTAAGAGGATAGAAACAGGATCTGCACTGGTGTGAAATTATAGGAACTATGATTTTATGCAGAATTTTTCTTTTGGCAAGACAAAGCAGATATGTTTCGTTGTGCTCCTTCAACTACTTCAATGTACAAATGGATCGCTAAAGTTAGTGTTGTGAGTTTTTTTTTCCAGTAATTTTATGTTTAGAAACTATTCTCTTTCTAGTTTCACTTGCTAACACTTATCAGGTGAATTAACATTCTCAAATGTGTGTCATAAACATTGCACTACAATTATCATGATCTTTTTCCTAAATGATTCTGCCTTGTATTTCAATATATTTTGCCAGATGGTATTGAGATCACTAATACAGCAATCAGGAGTTCCCAAACATGCAAAAATGTAACCAGCAGAGAGGAGTGTTAACAGAGTGAGAACCATATTTTTTATACTTGTGAATTTTAAGATTCTTAGTGAGACACGTTTTATATATCATAGATTTTGAATATTTTTAAACAAAGAAAGGTTAAACATATACCTGGTCCAAACCATTCACATCAAAATAATAAAAATAATTTAATAGTAAAAACTTCAAATTAATACTGAACATATGGTAGAAACATAAACCTATTTGTCTAACACTTTCCTCATTTGGTTTAAACTGACTTTGCCAAATATTTTGATAGGGGAGAGGACATTTACTGTTGCAAATAACAGCATAGACTCTAGATTTAGGAGAGTTGAATTTAATTTTGCTTCCCAGGCTTACTAATTAAAATTTCTGCTACCACTTTCTCATCTGGACAGTGGAGACCAACTCCACTGTAGCAACTATCAGGGTTAACAAAATGATAAAATAAAGTAAAAAAATTCAAAATACTTTGCATTGTTTAATATATAATCAGTGCCAACCAAAAGTGCTATTAATATAGTGTTTCTTGCTGTCAGTAATTAATTTATAAAAAATAAGTCATATATTAATAAAATAAATATTTTTTTCTGAAATATATAATTTAAAATAAAATGTTTCTCTGGTTTAGGACCAGGAAGTAGATGGCCTTGTATGCAGGAGGTTCAAATTTGATCCCCAGTACCACATGTCCACCTGAGTCAGGAGTTTTTCTTGAGCACAAGCCGACTGTAGTTCTCACACACTGTGGGGAGGGATGGCTCCCAAATAAACTCATATTTTATCCATGCTTATAAGATTATGAACTAATCTTACATTTATTGAATATTAGGTGCTATATCTCTCATTAGAAGAGACATTTAGAGTGGTTAGTACTAAGTAGAATTCATTGCATAAAAATGCTTTCTGAATGACAAGTAGATGATAAGCAAATGAACAAATTCACAGAGGCTCAGAGATTTCTGTCTGAATTCACTACAAGTCAGACTCTGAATATTTGCCTCAGAATATGGAACACTATAAGGAATGATCCCTCAGCATGATTCTAGAAATTTCTATTTCACTGGGAAGCTCTGGATTCCAAAGTAGTTGACCGAACACATAATATCTTGTCTATCCTATTATTCCAGAGAGCTGAGCTGCCGTGTTATTGGGAGTACATATAGATTTCCACCACATAGTCGTATCAAAGCACAGTAAAGACTATCAAAGAAGTATATTTGTAGACATTCTTCTTTAAGGCCGATGTTAAGAATGCTCAGCAATTGTGGGGTGTGCTGAAATTATACATTGAATATTTGTTTGCCCTAATCTATTTTCCCAGAAAAACCAGATAGGTTTCCTCCTCCTCCATATTCATTTTAAACTTAGTATGGAAACAAAAAGTATTCTTTAAAAGATAACTTCTTGGAGACGTGTGCCTCTACAGAGGAAGAATTCCATTCTTGTTAATCCAGGCTTCAATAATACATATCTAAAGGAACTGTCTGAGTGCTATTTTCTGAGACTTCTTTGCAGAATTCTTAGCCCCTGTGCTTAAATTGAGCTTTTTTTTCCCAGGGTCTTGGGAGTCCATTTCCAAAGACCCTAACAGCCACTCAGAAGGCAGGAAAAAGTTTTCCTCCTGGCTCTGGGGAGTGAATTACAAACTGGCATTCTCTTCTTCCATTCTTAAAACGCAAAGGGTGGTAGAGGCAGTGATGCTGACAGTGTGTATTCGCAGATGCCACCATATGGGTCTCGAAAAACTAGTTGCACTGATGATTCCCTGCACATGTAGGAGACAGTTTGCATTGTTGGCATGGTCCCTGCACAGAAACAAGCACAGCTTAGCAAGGCTGAGCAGATGGCACTAGATCTGGTGCCAGGGAAGCAGTGAATTAAAGGTTATACCCACCAGGTTTGATGCCGTGCCAGTTTGAATTGGTACAGAAGCTTCAGCCCACCTGCTTATTGGCCTCATGACATCTGGCATCTTTTTATTTTATTTTTTTTTAATTTGGACTGAATTGAAGGCACCAAGAAAAAATGTCATTTTAAAAGCCAGTAACAAGTCAATGGATTTAAACTCTTAAGGAAAAAAAAAAAGGCCTACAGGACCTCCACATTAATGTTTCATATTAATGATTTTGGGGGATAAAACCTATGGGAAATAGCACTCTGACGTCTTGAAATGCATTGCAGTTTAGAGCATCATATAATGGAGAGGGTGAACCTGCTAAAATGGGCTCAAAGTTGTTAAATAGTGATATTGAAAAAGACTATTATCTTAGCCTGTAGATTGTAATTAGGAATCAGGGAAGAAAATAAACTTGTTCCTATTTATTCTAATGATTTTCACATTATAATAATGAGAACATCGTGGCGCTTCACAGAGAAGCACAATCTGAAAGATGTTTTCACCTTGAATTTGCCCCCACTAAGATATTCTTTTTTTCACCACTGCCTTGTATTGAGTGTTTTGTACTTCAGCTGTAATTCTCATTCATATCCTGTGCACACATACCAGGCCCCATAACAGCAGTGTGTTCATATTGAAACCTGTTTGTATATATCTTTCATTGAAAGTGTTTTTTTCTTTGTATGCTATTGGGGATGAATTCAAAAAGCATGTTACATTTCAAGGCTTCATATTTTACTTCATATCAAAAACTTTTACCTCAAAGTGTATATGTACAACCTGACTTGGAGCATGCATAATTTTTTGATTGCTAAGACTTTTTGAATAATAGTGTCCTGAATTTTGCTTCAGCACTTAGAGTTCATGAAAGAAATCATCGAATTACATGGAAAATGTTTAAAAGAGTATCAGTGGCTCCCAATATTGACATGTATCACTAAGATAGTTTTGGGGAATTAGATCGATATTTCTTTTTTAATGGAACTAAAGTTATGGAGGCTTGTAACAGGATGTTGTTTCACTTTCAAAAAAAATATTGAAAAGAGAGTGATTAGGAAGCAAGGAATAGAAAGAGCTAGCTAAATTGTGCTAATTTTTTAGAAGGAGAAATCAGACATATAGCTCTTGTTGGAACAAAAATATCTAGAA
The DNA here is from genome assembly GCF_024139225.1 of Suncus etruscus. Taxonomy (NCBI): domain Eukaryota; kingdom Metazoa; phylum Chordata; class Mammalia; order Eulipotyphla; family Soricidae; genus Suncus; species Suncus etruscus. The sequence continues at coordinate 6,110,130 of NC_064857.1, forward strand.
AGCCAATAATTTATTCTTGTTCTGAAATCTGCAGACAATCTATAGAGATCATGAAGAATCAATAAAACCTACATATATATCCTCAGAATATGTAAGCAAAATAGGAAGCAACTGATTGGGAAGGCTACATCTGTTCTATTGGTTCTGGTTATAATTTGGTAATCTTCCATCTGTTTTGCAACCTCTAATTGAATATTTTAATGAGTTCTTAATATTAAAAGTATTATAAATTAATAATGTTAAGGTATTAAACACATTCAAATAACTTTAAAATATTAAGATGATATTAATTATTAATTTGAAACATTAATTGCTTTTTAATTCTGAATTGCATGAGCTAGAATAATCTATTTTTCCAAAGATTAATCCAGGTATAAAAATAACCTGTTTCCCAAGGTGATAAATTACTACAGAAGAAAACAAAGTGTCAAGATGTCTTCTAACTAAGCAATAACACTGAAAATGATTTTGGAGTTTTAGAGACCTCTTTGTAGCTGCCAAACTCTTTGGGTTCTGCAATTCTTTAGTTTAGGAGGGAGAAATTTAAATGGATTTGATCTGCTTTAAAGAAATGATCAGCATTTCACGATACAACCCCCCCCCCCCGCCCACACACACATTGCAAACTGCCCTGACAGCACTAGAGACACTAACTGAAATTTCTTTCTTTCTTAAGCTCTGAAGGAGTTCTTTAATATTGTTCCTTCATCATTCCATCCAACTACATCTTACTGTTGTCACAGTCTAAACTTATACATTATTCAGTGTTGTTATAAATAATTCTTGTTATAAACCAAGTCTTAAATATCTGCTTCCTATTCATTGTTATGAAAGGATCTGTTTCAAAATTCTTCAACAGAATTGGGGGACAAATATTACAACAATAAGAGAAGTATCTTCTATTTCTTAAACTAAACAGTTCTAAGGAGTGTGGAAAAAATATAAAATGAAACAAACTCAAAACCATTCTGTCCTACCTGGTCCAAAGAAAGACTTTTTCCACCTTCTTTCCAGGGTCGAATATATATATATATATGTATATATTTAATACATATTTATTTAATACTTAATAATATTTATTTAATATTTAATTTATATATATTTAAGTTATCTAAGCTATCCAATTTCTCTTTTGAATTGACAACTGTGTAACTGTAACCCAATAAGCCAATGCCTGGTTTGTCCAAATATCATTAAATTAGCATGAAATCTTTCTTTTGTAGACAGGTTCATGACTTTTCCCAGCATGAAGCTGCTGTAGAAGATGGAGGACATTCACCCAAGTATACTTTAAAGGTAAAGTGGTGAACTATCTGGGAGGGGGCATGAGATTGATAGGGGGTTGAGGACCTGACAGAGTTTCTGTTTTTTGTTTTTGATAAATAAAAAAAACTAAGAAGAAATTACCTATTCTAAAATAAGCCTAAGTCTTGAATGAAGATTGCAACCTTTTAATGTGAAAATCCCAAACTTTTTTGGAGAGTCCAGAATCTGTGGCAGATCTCAAATGCATAAATTGCACCCTTCAGAAGAGGAGAAGTTACAGGCCTAAAGACAGGATATAAGAATATTAAAAGCCATCAAGAGTTTGCTGCTTTATTCCTGTGATTAACTTTTCTTTATCCACATTATCTTTTATGTATACAGATAATAGCAGACCAAAATAATTTGGAGAAATTATATATAACTATCTCCCAATATTTATTCTTCCACCACCCAATGAAACTAATGGATCTCTCTTTCTTCCTCCCTCCCTTCTCTCTCTCTCTCTCTCTCTCTCTCTCTCTCTCTCTCTCTCTCTCTCTCTCACACACACACACACACACACACACACTCACACACATATTATTTCTCTATATCTCTTATTCTCCTCCCTTGTCCTTCCACTTTTCTGTTAATTTCCTTAAATAAAATTATTTTCTTAAATAAAATTATTTTACTTTAAAAAACCCTCTAGTCATAAATGGCTCCAAAAGGTGTAAAGTTATGATCATGAGATAATAACCAAGAGTTATTTGATTTAAAATATACAAAAAATTTCATTTTAATTTTTATTTTATTTTATTTTTGCAATTTATGGTATATTTCTGAGTACTCACCTCTCAATCTACATACTAAATAATTCTGATAGCAAACTAATATAGTAAACTCATAATACAAAGACTGGTAAAAATAGATAACTAAAGTAAGTGAGAGGCACAACTCTAATAATTCTTCTCTGCAAGCCTAATTGTAAACTTTGTATTTATCTTTTTAGTTTTCATTTCTGTTATTTTTTATTATTTTTAATTTTTTGAGCCACACATAGCAATACTCAAGGGTTACTCATGGCTCTGGACACTGGAATCACTCATGATGGGCTGTTAGGATTGAGCCACAGGCAGACCTATCTAATCCTTCCTTCCTTCTTTACCTCCTTCCTATCTTCCTCCTTCCTTCCTTCCTTCTTCCTTTCTTTTCTTCTTTTCTTTTTTGTTCATCATTCTTTCTTTCTTTCTTTCTTTCTTTCTTTCTTTCTTTCTTTCTTTCTTTCTTTCTTTCTTTCTTTCTTTCTTTCTTTCTTTCTTTCTTTCTTTCTTTCTTTCCTTCTTTCTTCATTCTTTTTCTTCTTTCTTTTATTTCTTGTTTCCTTCTTTTTCTCTCTATTCTTTTTTTCTTTCTTTCTCTTCTCTTTCTCTTCTTTCTCTTTCTCTTTATTTTTGTCTCTTTTTCTTCCTTTATCTTTTCTTTTCTATTTATCTCTTCTCTTCTATTCCCTTTTCTTTCTCTCTTTTCTTTCACTTTCTTTTTCTTCCTTCCTTTCTCTTTTTCTTCCTTCCTTTCTGTTTTCCTTTCTTTTTCTTTCTTTCTTTCTTTCTTTCTTTCTTTCTTTCTTTCTTTCTTTCTTTCTTTCTTTCTTTCTTTCTTTCTTTCTTTCTTTCTTTCTTTCTTTCTTTCTTTCTTTCTTTCTTTCTTTCTTTCTTTCTTTCTTTCTTTCCTTCCTCCTTCCTTCCTTTCTTTTTTCTCTTTCTTTCTTTCTTTTTCTCCTTTCTTCTTTCTTTTATTTCTTGTTTCCTTCTTTTTCTCTCTATTCTTTTTCTTCTTTCTTTCTTTCTTTCTTTCTTTCCTTTCTTTCTTTCTTTCTTTCTTTCTTTCTTTCTTTCTTTCTTTTTTTCTTTCTTTCTTTCTTTCTTTCTTTCTTTCTTTCTTTCTTTCTTTCTTCTTTCTTTCTTTCTTTCTTTCTTTCTTTCTTTCTTTCTTTCTTTCTTTCTTTCTTTCTTTCTTTCTTTCTTTCTTTCTTTCTTTCTTTCTTTCTTTCCTCCCTCCTTCTTTCTTCTTCCTTCCTTCCTCCCTCTCTCCTTCCTTCTTCCTTCCTTCCTTCCTTCCTTCCTTCCTTCCTTCCTTCCTTCCTTCCTTCCTTCCTTCCTTCCTTCCTTCCTTCCTTCCTTCCTTCCTTCCTTCCTTCCTTCCTTCCTTCCTTCCTTCCTTCCTTCCTTTTCCTTCTGAGCAGAATTGTTCCAAGAGTTTTTCGGAAGCATACCCACACCCTAACACCCAGAGTTTCTTAATAAACCAGGCCAGGAATTGTTTCAATCTGAAGGCCCAGGATGCACTGCAGTTCAGGCTCTGGTCTAACATATCTGTGTGGTGTTTACTGATGTCCTAAGTAGTCACATGCTGTGAGGATTTTGTTTCCTATCCCTGTTGTATAGACATGATGTCACAGAAAGAAGTAACACAAGAAATGGTCCTTAACTTTTTACTATATCTCAGGCACATATACATATATAATAATACATTATTTAATGCTATTTTTATCACCATCTATGTTGAAATAAATTATGTATCAAGGTTTTCTAAGCAAAGTTTTTATTTCCCACAAGTCAATGGACATTTTTAGATCCCTCTAAATATATTCTGATATCTCAATATAATTCAATATAATTCTCTTTTCTGTTGTGGATTCTTTATGATTTCGTTACAGAACAAGTCTGCCAAATTTTTTCCCATTGAGGTTGTGTGTTAAAGTAAGAAGTTTTCTGTTCCATAAAGGCTGAGAGCCAACATTGCTATTACAGCATAATACTTGGTTCCACAAGTATGGTTCAAGAAACCCAAAAAGCATCCCTGGTGCCTTTAGTGACCTATCATAGAAATCACATGTTGTCACTTCTTCCTTATTCATTGGTCACACAAGACCATTCTTGACTCATTTTCCACATAGTATGGTATATTGGAGACAATCCTTCCAGATATCTACATTCTTTTATGTGTGATCAGTTTTTGTTCTAACCCTATCACCATTCCTGCTGCAAAATTTAAAGGAACACAAGTCATTGATGAATGTGATGAATGTGTTTAAAGCTAGAAAAGATGAGATAATAGTTTAATTCAAGTGTTTTTGAATCATGGATGTAGAATTTGTTTAATTCATTAATTAGCTAATTAGTTTTTTGGGACACACTCTGGTTCTGCACGGGGCTTATGACTTTATGTTTAGAGATCACTCCTGGTAAGGCTTGGGGAGACATATGTGGTGTCAAAGGATCAAACCAGGAGTAGCTACAGATAAGGCAAGCACCTTAGCCTGTACTCTCTTGAGTCCTTGTAAAAGATTAGTAAATAAGAAAAAGAACGACTCATGGTCTGGAATGTGACTCAGTATAGTGGTAGAAAATATGCGAGGCCCTGGATCAACCTCTAGTATAACCCTCAATACAGATGAGAAAGGAAAGAAGAAGATAGGAGGTGAGGAAAGGACTCAGAAATTACATTTGAGGCCAGATTGAGAGACGTGTTCAGAACATGTGAAAAAACATACACATAACACAAACAGTTAACCATATATAAACAATTTTGGGGGAAAACCAGAGAGAACAAAATTGCAAAGATGTATTTTAATGTATAAAGACAATCAGAACTGCCTAATTTTTACAGCTACTGCATTATAGTTGTGAATTTGCTTTTTGGTATATAAATTGTGCTGTTCTCTAATTTGTGTGGGTTTTATTTTATCACAACATTATATACTACTTACATGTTCCTAATCATGCTAATTTACTAATCAGGCAATGAAGTTACTAGCTCAGAAATTAATATTAAGTGAAGCATTATTCATTTGCATTTTTTTTTTGATTTTTGGGCCACACCCGGTAACGCTCAGGGTTTACTCCTGGCTATGTGCTCAGAAGTGGCTTGGGGGACCATATGGGACACGGGGGGATCGAACCGCGGTCCGTCCAAGGCTAGCGCAGGCAAGGCAGGCACCTTACCTTTAGCGCCACCGCCCGGCCCCTATTCATTTGCATTTTAAGAATATTAAAAATATAAAAAGTCAAACTAAACTTTAAGTTCAAGAGTGATAGAGCTATCAAAATTAAGTGGAATAAATCAATCTTTTGATGTTAAAAAGTTTTTGAGAAATGCTTAATTGTAAGCTAATGACACATAATAGAGTTCTGTGAATCTTTATTACATAAATTTAGATCATTTTATTTATTAGTGTAGCTTATTTCATTGATAAAGTTATTTTCTCTACTCTAATAAATGTCAAGACATCTATTATTAAGCTATAGCCATCCTTTAGTTATTTTGACAACTTTAATGGAATATTTCATGTTATTGAGTGCAACTGTTTTATAGACTTACTTGCAATTGGAATACAAGACAAATAAAAGTAGACATAAAAAGGGTCATTTCATTTTGAAAGTTTTACTACAGTGGTTACGGATCAGCATACATGGGGATAAAAATACTGGGTCTTGCATTACTTCTGCAATATATTTTGCTTTGACTCCTTAAGTGAATAGGATGTGACAAGGGGAATATATAAATTTTCAATATGTTTTCGGCTTTGGAGAAAAATACACCTTACTTGTGTTACCTAGCAGGAAAAAAAAAACTGTAATGGAATGGTGCAATATATTCATAGAGTTTCAAGTCTGTATGCAATGTTTGACTTAAACCAGGATGGTGTCCTTTGATGATAAATATATATTGTATTCATATTGCCAAGTGTTTCTGAGATTTTTTACTTAAGTTACAAGTTATAGCCAACTCATTATGCAATTGATATTTCTTCCTTTAACATGACATATCTGATTTTAAATATTACTCTATCACTACATTCCCACTAATTAGCTATTGTTACCAGGTTTTCAGCTAAATGGTAAGTGTATCAGAACTTTGCCATCTAAATGTGAATAATCAGTTCATTCTAGATTATTTTTGTCCTTGTTCACAAAAATTATTTTACATTGAATGTTGAAACTATACTTCACATATCTATTATTGAATGACCTGCTGTGCTCTTGCATACTCCTCTCCTGTTATTATGCTTGCAAACCACACACTGTGTTTTCTATGTATAATTGAAGGCACATGGCACATACGTGTAACGAAGGCACATAGCTCAATCTTTGGAAGGCTACCTTAACTATTTCAAAGCATGAGTATTTTTCAGGATGAAGGGAACGGCAAAACAGAGAATTGGCCAATTTAATTTGAACTTCATTTTCAGTTAAGAACCAGTTATATGAGTTTTAGAATCCATCCATTGTCAAATGTATAAAGAAAAAGGATTAAAACACATCAGCAATAAAGTGATTTAAGAAAAATATTCTAAAGGAAAAATTATGCTTCCAAGAGAAAATCTAAAATGATGCATATATACACCCAATTCCTGGTAATTTTTTTATTAAATATAGTTTTTATTTTAATCATAGTAGCTTACATATCATTGACAATAATATTTTAGGTACATATTAACATAAAATCAGGGGAATTCCCACCACCAAATTGTCCTCCCTCCACCTCCGTTCCTGTCCTTCTTCCCATAGCCTCCTCCCTGACCCCTGGGGCTGCTAGAATAAGTGGTCCCCTCTGTGCCTAGCTTACTACTTAGTGGTCTTACACCTATTGATCTTGGTACCTCCCTTATCCCCCCCCCAATTGGGAGGTGGGACTAGATACTTCAAGTTATGCGGTTTTGTTAGAAGAAGAGAAAAGAAATAACCTGGAAGAAAAAAGAAAAAAAAAGAATCAGATACTCCGGAAATGGGCGGAGTCCTTCTAGAGGCTTTCATCCTTGGTTTGAGAGATGAAGGGGAAAAAGAAGGTGCAACACCCAACAGTACACAAAGAACTGTCAAATAAAATATCCAGTAAGCATTCCAAAAAACAAAAACAAAACAAAACAAAAGGCTAAGCACCATATAGAAGCCATGGTATTGAGATAAAATTATGGCAGAGCACATAAGATAAGAAAATAAATAAATAAATATAAATGGAGACATCCACTTAAATAGCCAAACCACAACAGTGAAATATCAAAAAATAAAGTAAATAATAATAAAAAAATTGTTTTGTGTTTTTTTCCCTCCTGCAGATGCACAGTAAATATTGGGGTCATTCGAAAAGAAATTTCCATGTAAATTTCATTACTTGTTTTTGATTTTCAATTATTCTTATTTTATTTATTTATTTTCTTATCATTTCATCCTTGTAAATTGCTAGGCATCAGTTTTACACTGGTTCAAAAAATATAAAAGTGCTGCTGCTGTTGTTATTGGGAAGCAAATAATAATAGTAAAGACTTTATAGAATTTCTAAATACCCCATCCTTCTTGTTTGTGCTATATTTCTTTCCATCCTACTATGTTTGCTTTGGCTTTCATCCTTGCTTCTGCCAAGTGAGTTAGTTGAAATGGGAACATTAATTTTTATGCATGGAAGCATGTCAGCTACATTGGGAGGGAAAGGATGGTAAAGGAGTGGCTGGGTGGACTGAAATTACTGAGATGTGTTATATACTAAGCTGTGCTATCTCTAGGAAAGGTTCTGGCAATTATAACATAATGTAAGCTTTTTACCAGATTTGTGGACAGAGGGTTTTAATCATTTTTACTAAAATTCTATTTCTTAGATTGAAATCTTGATAGTCATTTAATGGCTATTCACCTAACTTATCACTTGATCCTGATAAATCCCACAATACTAAAGAATTTTAGTTATCATGTCATGAAATGACTCATTAAGAGACCTAAGGAAAACCCAATTCATTGTTCTTGTGTCAGTTTTTTGTTTAATAAATTTGAAAATGTGTGACATGGCAGTAATCAGGTCTCTTGCCCCTTCCAAAAAGACCTATTCTGGCTATCATTAAACTTCTAAGAAGTATTTAGAGAACCTAAAAAAAAAATGAGTTTTGAGGCCGGCGAGATAGCATGGAGGTAAGGCGTTTGCCTTTCATACAGAAGGACGTTGGTTCGAATCCCAGCATCCCATATGCTCCCCTCTGCCTGCCAGTGGCTATTTCTGAGCATGGAGCCAGGAGTATCCCCCTGAGCGCTGCCGGGTGTGACCTCCCAAGAACAAAAACAAAAAACAAACTGAGTTTTGTAGTTCAGCTGGAACTAACTTCCTTTGGTCTCCCTTCGAATAATGTCAGGTTCGGTGGGCACAAAATTTATATGAGATTTGCAGATAAGAAAAAGTGTTGGTGGTCATTGTACTTAAAAAGAGCCAAGTTCAGACACAATTATCTTATCAGGCAATGTGATTCAGACCTTTTATTCTGGGCACATGTGCCGCTAAATAACAGAAATGTCCATTTTAATCTACATACCATCATCTTCATCAAATTTGAAAATGTAAGAGTATGAAAAAGATTTTGTAAAAATTTCCATCATCAACACATTCTGGAAGAACATTTAATTACAAATGAAAAGAAAAATGAAGAAAAGAAAAAAAGAATTATGAACCAAATTTGTCGAAGCATTAATTACACTGTATTAAGTACATTTAAGGGTTTTTTGTAGGTTTAGTAAACAGTAAAATGACCTTTCAACTTCAGCATTTTCCATGAATATTCCAGAAAAATTGATCATACTTTCTGCTATACACCATTCTGATTAAATTTTCAGAGAATTTTTCAGATAAATAAAATTTTTCCAAGAAACGGTACACTCTTAGAATGTACATTCTCATAGCTAGAGACCTGCTATGTATATTAGGGTTAAAAATGATTATGTTGTGGCCAGAGCAGTGGCGCCGGGCATAAGGCGTCTGCCTTGCACGTTGAGCATAGGACAGACTGTGGTTCGATCCTTTGGTGTCCCATATGGTCCCCACCAAACCAGGGGTGATTTCTGAGCGCATAGCCAGGAGTAATCACTGAGTGTCACCAGATGTGGTCGAAAAACAAAAATAAATAAAACAAAAAAAAATTATGTTAACTTTATAGTAGTCTAACTTAACAAATATTTAACAATTAACAATTCTGCTTTGACCTGTAAAAAAAATCTGGATGATAATAGTACCAATCATAAATGTACCCCTATGCACTCCCTTATCTACACAATTCTGAGGACTCTTTTTGGTAAAGGAGGAGAGGGAAGAAGGAGATGAGAAAGAGGAGAACACAAACCATTAACTTAGGCGAATTATTAACCCTAAAGCATCAACCAGGATAGGAATGGGCACTGATCCATTACTCTGGCCAGCAATATCCTCCATTTTTGTGGTGTTTACATAAAAGAACTGAGAAAATGTCTACTTGGGAAGAAACTGCTCAGGCAGAATTTGTATTTTTACTTTACTTATTTTTATATAAATTTGTTTTATCTAAAGATTATATATTACATAGTTATTATTAGTACATTTATTTTTGCCACTCATGTTCCAACAGTAATCACACTATCAATGTAACATTCTTTCAACCATTGTCCCCAGATTCTTTTCTATGCCAAACCATTGGGGATGGCAGGCATCAAATGATATGTCTTAAATTGCTTGTTTATTAGTAAGTTACAATGAAATTATTTTTGGAAAGTACAGAAAAAGAAAAATTTATGAAATGTATCATATTACATGATGGGTTAAGTCATTGTCAAGAATTTTCCAAGGTATCTGCTGCTAACAAATCTTTCTGTTATTTGTTTTGTTTCTGAACATTAGGTGGTTCAAATTCATATTCACATATAAATTGAAGTGTTCTTACTAGGATGAAATCGTCAAAACATTTGATGTGGTCTAGGAATTCCGAACTCTGTAGCCGGTATTGCAGTTTCTGTGGGGTATAGTTTTAGCTGGCAGGACTTAGGAGAAGTGGTGATTTCAGCGTAAATACTAGCATACTTGGAGTTTGGGTCGATTTGATATCTCTCAGGAAATCTATGTTTAAGTGGTGAAACTGGGCCACTGGTGAAGCAGCAATATGTATGGTAAGTGCAGCTAACGTAGCTTTGATAGGGTAAGAACTTAGTGAGACTCTCCTGAGATTGCCAAAGAGCCTCTGTACACAATGACTTTCCAGGATTTTGTTTACACCTCTTTTTTTTTTTTAAATGGAGACTATTATTTATTTTTATGGAGCAAAAAACTCAATATTTTCAAAATGCAATTTTTCTCAACATGATTGATAGATTCAATGCAATTTCAGTAAAAGTCCCCCCAAATTTTTTTTATATAATTTTTATTTTGATCATAGTGGCTTACATATTGTTGACAATAATATTCTAGGTACATATTTACATAAAATCAGGGGGGATTCCCATCCCTAAATTGTCCTCCCTACACCTCCGTTTTTGTCCTTTCTCCCATTTTCTCTTCCCTCCCCCCCAGGGTGGCTAGAATATGTGATCCCCTCTGTATTTGACCTACTACTTAGTAGTCTTGCATCAGTTTGGTCTTGGTGCCTCCCTTATTTCCCCCTCTAAGTGGGGGCAGGGCTAGCAGTTCAAGTTGGGTGGTTTTGCCTGAAAAAGAGAAAGTGAGTAAACTGGGGTAAGAGTCTAATACCCCAAAAATGGGCAGAATCCTTCTAGAGGTTCTCCTCATCGATTTGGGAAATGAAGGAGAAAAAGAAGGTGAAACACCCCATCAGTACCAAAAGAAGTGTCAAATATCCAGTGAGGACTCCAGTTACATCTATAAGCACCACAAAAAAACTGATAAAAAAATACAAACAAAAACAAACAAACATATAAACCAAAAAAAAACTCGCCGTGGTCTTGAAATAAGAAACATGGTGTAGCACATACGAAAGAAAAGAAAGGAAGAGAAAAAAAAAAACAACAACAAAAACCAAAAAAAAAAACAAACAAAAAAATGAATAATTGGGGACAACAATTTCAATAATCACATCCAAACCGAGAAATCGACCAAAATAGGTAGGTAAATAAAAATAATAATAACAATAATAAATGAAGGTAATATATATATATGTATATAAAAATATCCAAGGTTTTGTGCTTTTTGCATTTTTGTTTACACCTCTTTTAAGGAGAGAGTGACTCAATGGAGCTGGCCACATTTGGACATGGTGATTCAGTTTTAGAATTCATGTTTTATTTAATTGAAACTTTAGTCTAGTAGTTTATTGCTATAGGCAAGTTGTATATGTTAATATGAGATAAATGATTTCTAATCATAAAAAAGGAAGAAGATCCTTTTCTTTTTAGTTACTTTTTGGTTTGGAAACCAAACTCAGGGCCTTCTTTCTACACATCAGGCTTTAACACTGAGTTACAACAACAGGCAGGATATATTTCAAATAATGCCTTGATTATTATTAAACTTTTCTAAGAAGAGGCTGTTATATCCATCAAAACTAAACAAGAACTCATTAAAAATGACAACATCCAGTGATTTCACTCTTCAATCATTTGATTCTCCTGAACCCAGGCTGATGAAACATGGAATGCTGCTTCTGATTATAGCAGAGGGGGAAAATGTGTTGTGGGTTTTTTTCAATAAACAACTATATAGTGCAATTTGCAAGTGGTTTATTTTATTTCACTCACAACTCATTGACAAGACATAGGCATTTGACACTCTTAGAGGACTACCACTAAGTACAGAACTAAATCATACACATATTATAATAGTTAATAAAAATTTATAAGGATGTTACATAGAGAATTAAATAAAAACACTACTAAGAAGACCGTAAGACAGAAATATCAACCTATATAAGTTATTTTCTCAAACCCTATCCAAGGTATAAAAGAATTATTTGGATATAGTAGATTTCACATATGTTGTAATTCTATATTAAAGAAACTATTGCTTCTATTAGGACAATAATTTCTAACTACCCAATACTGACTGCTTTATGAATTTATAAATCATTTAAATTCATTCATATTTTTATCTGTTACCTTTTTCTGGGAGGTTTATTGTTTGGATGATTTAATTAAACAGTGTCTCTATATTCTACCATATTCTACAATTTTTAATAGAAATACAAAATAAATATCACAAAATATTATTTTCTCATTCTTAAGCACAATTTTAGGCAACTATTTACTTTGTGAGGTAACATGTTATTGACCATAATGGACTGTTTTTGAATACTAGAAAGTACTATAAGGAGAATTCACAATATATGGATATTGATCATGATGGGAAACTGAAATTTTAGACAATGTGACTCGACAGTAGAGGTTTCTAAAAGGGCAATTTAGGGAGCCGTTCCCATTTCCATACACATTCTTATGCTATTTCAAATTACAATCTTCAAATACACCTCAGATTAGCATAGATCTGGCTACATGAAGAGCAGAGACATATTTTTATCACTTGGTTAGTTGTTTTATAAATGTTTCTAGATTAAAGTGAAGGTACATGTTGGCTCCAAAATAATCACAACCTAGATTTCAATTTCATGATATGTTCCAGTTCATGTATCGTTCTTTCCTCTGCACTATTTTGTATGATGTGGGTGATATGCATGCTTGTATGGTTGTGTGTATAAATGCATCTACATGTCTGTTGGGAGGGTTCTTGATTATGAAGCTCCATAGTTAAAATCTAGTTTCATATTAATTATAAAAAATCATTCTTAAATATTTTTAAACAAGACTGTTTTATAAGAAAAATAAAAAGGTAACACGCTCCCAAGTAATGACTTTGATTATAATGGCAGGTAAATCAGTCATTAGAAGAACATCTCAACACAGAGTGGTTCTTGCTGTGTTATTTAGTCTATAATGTTGTGGTTATCTTGGCTTGTGACACTGGAGTAATTACAGGGCTGTAGCCTCCCATTTTTGCTCACTTCTCTTTAGTGAGAAATGGGAACAGCCATTTGTCTTGGCTATACTGAATGGGAAGCAATTTTTTTTCCTCTGTCTTGTTGAATGATAATGAGGTGATGAGTGTGTTTCTCTGGGAAAGACATGCTGACCTGTCCATGGTGGAAGTTTGATGTGTTTCACAATCACTATCATGAGTCTGTGGAGATGGGAGAGAAAGACAGTATCTACTGAAGGCTAAAAATACACAAATGCCAAGGAATGCCAACAGAATCTGTCTAGCTCTCATAAATGACTGTCATGTGAGGAGAAAATGTGACAGAAGTGCCATTTGTGATGTGAGGTATGTCACAACTGATAGGTAAGGACATCACTCTCTGATTGTACCGGTTTAAATAGAAGAGTCTTCTGGAATTTTTAAAATGGCACAGAATATCTGTTTCCAAAATGGCACAGGGTGACTTAGTTTAGAACAAATTTCTCTAAGTATGTTTGTACCTATAGACCTAAGAATACTCTATTTCTATGTAAAATGCGTCTCTAAGGAAAATGAGACACACATGCACACCAACACACACAAAAAATGTGAAGTCCTTTCTTTACTGGATTAATTTATCTAACATAAATAAATTGGTATCTGACTTGTTATCTGGCTTTATTTTTCCAAATCATATTTTACTACTGAACAAAATAATTAAATTATATATTTAATGTAATAAGATAATATCTCAGTGAAATGGATAAATTTCTGACCACTTGTGACAGAACAGAAAGTTAATTATGGTGGTTATTATATCACAAAAGATGTCCATTCAGAATGTGTAGAATCAGATATAAATACCTAGTTATGTGATTTGCAAATTGTTTTGAAAGTTGAGATTTAACTCAATTATATATTTATATATTTTGACAAAGATTGTGTGAGCATCCCTGTGTATACAGAGCTCCACATCAATTGTGAATTTATATAATGTAAAAATCATTATATTTTATTTTTGTCACGCTTTATCAGCTGGTGGCCATCAAGCCCTAATGTCATAAAACATATTTGTAATTATCTTGTGTTTATGTACTTAATGCATATCTTGACTCCTAACAATAGATAAGATAATACAAAAACTATGTTTTAGTTTTATTCAAAGTGTAGACTTTATATATGGCAGTGTCCCATTTTTCCCCCTTCCCCTTCCCTGTCTGTCTTCGAGACAGGTGGGAAATGGGGAACACTGGTGGCAGGAAGATTACATTGGTGAAGGGGGAATGTGTACATTTTATGACTAAAACCCAAGTACAAACATGTCTGTAACCATGGTGCTTTTTATATTATTTTAAAAAGAGAAAAGAAAATGTCATCCTAAGATACTTTTGTAGCTTAGTGAAGTATTTCTTTCAAAGGCCCCTCAATTCAGTGTAGGTGGAGGGTCCATCTAGGGCGTTTATGGAGAACTCACAGAACTGCCTTGAAGCAAAGGCAAGATATCAATAGCTTCTACTTTCTACTCCAAAGGAACATTCAATACGCAATAAGGATTTGCACAAATTTTCCATTCACTCTCATTCATATATTCAAATGTTTTTTGACTACTCCAAAATATACAGCCCTACAAAAAAAAAATAGACAGGAATTGGGAGTGGAAAAAACAATGAGTATAGTTTACAATCTAAGGAAGAAACTCTTTCTCAATTAACTCCATTACCAACCAGGTGGTCGCAATGTCACCTTCAAGTAAACAACTTGTTTTATATTTTAGAACTTAATGTGTGTGTTTAAAACAGTGTATTTGCTATTACCTGGTTCACCACAATCTTAAAAGGCCAAATTTATTTTGCTTGTACATATGTGATTCTCAAGAAACCAACAAGGTTTCAGTTACAACTTGCCTTTTGGCCCTAGTCAGATCCCATCTCTGGCTCTATCTGTTCTGTATATAATGTGCAATCTTTCAGTTTTGGGCACTTTGGTGGTGGCGAAGGTGCCATACCTTTGTTCATCAAAACCATAAAGACTACCGCTATTGTCACCATGTTACCTAAATCATCATAATAAAAATTATTAAAAAATAAAGTGAAATAAATATGACAGTCTGTAGAATTGGTGAAATAATAGATCGTCTTATAATGCACAAGAATTATTGACCCACAAGATGTAGAAAGGCACCTTCCTGTATGATATTCAGCTCACTGTTGCCAAGCTTGCTTAAGCTCTGTGCTTTGGAGAGTTTAGCTAAGAGCACCAATATAAGCCCACTCCAGAGCTAAATGATATCATTAGGTCATGATTCCTTGTCCTTGGCATCCTTCAGAATATCCTATTGGAGTAATCCACATTGCGCATAATTGAATTTAGGTCACAATCTATGCCAATCATTCTGGTTACCAACTCACAAGCACTATTCAACAGAGAATATGTCTTTACTCTGCTAAAGGTTAAATATGTCTTTATTCTTCCATGAGATACTTAGGGTTAGCTCAGCTGACATACAGTGACGTAGACTGCCTCTGACGCTATTGGCATTTGCTTGGCAAAGAACTTCTTTAGAAGGATACAACTAAACTTTTTTTAAGGAAAAATTCCTAAGTATCAAAGATTCAGAATTACAAATAGATTGGTGTGCAATTAATTTTAAGGCTATATGGTTAAGAAGACAGGTTTCTTTGTAGTTCTATAATAACACATTATTATTTTTAATTGGTTGGCTAAGCTCTAAAGAAGTCAGTTAAATATTACCTGTCTAAATTCGATAGCCGACATATTGGTAATATTAGAAACTCTTGAAATTATATTGGTTGCCTATAAAGGGCTAAGCAAAAGACATACTTGGTTTGGGTATATTTCAAACTAAAGGAAAGAATTTACCTTTATTGTCTTCAGTGGCCATCCATAAAGTTATCAAAGCTTTGAATAGCATAGGTACAGAGTGTTGGTGAAGAGCTGTCACCACTGAAAAAACGCATTAAGCCCAATAATTCAGAGCAATCGACAGAGTTGTGAGGACAGTTTTAAACAATAACAAGCAAGTTGCCGAGTATCTTTTGAGACATATTTTGAGCGAGAAGGTAAAATCCTCAAACTTTGAACACAAAGTGCTGCAGTCAATTTTATATACATTTGAGGGACCAAAGAATCAAAGGCTGACTCCTTGAATTGCTCTGCATCACGTGTGCCAACAATGATGGGAATATACTTATCAACACACTTCTTAGTCACACAAAATGGACACTATCTAATCCAAAAAAGAGAGAGACAATTGAGGATGCACAAAAGCAAGATTGAATGTCTTCCGACGATGGTTTGGTGAGTGAAATGTAAAGCCAGGATTTACAAATATTACACATGTGAACACTGTTGCCGCACTCAGGCTGAAAAATCCTGTTCAAATCCAATAAGTGGTTTAAGATGTGCAAATAGAGGCTTCTGCGGGGAGTCAGGCATTAGAAGCCACCTGGAGCATGTGCTAGAGATTGTATCCGTCAATACAGCAGCTGGGCTGAAATTATAAAGAGAGCTGCTTTTCATCACGCTTGTTTTAATGCATACATTTCTCCTGTCACTTGCACCCCAGGAAAACTACTAAGCACAAAAATGAATGGTGCCCATTACCTGATATTCATACTTGTGACAACAGAGGAAAGAATCACAACACAACAGTAAGCAAAAAAAATGGATATCCAAATTATTTTTTAGTTGCTGTCGTAGGAGAAAAAATCTCGAAAACCAATTGGCAACATCTTAATATGAGAAATAAGAAGAGACACAGAGTAATTTCCTAGCTGACCAGATTTTCCTTTGCTTGATGTGAAATGGGCAGTCTGTGATTATTTTTAGAATTGGATCACATTAAAGGATATGTATTTTATACTTAAAAAGAGGAGTAAAATATCCTTTCTAATATAAATTTAATGTAAAATGCTGATTTAGGGAAAAATATAAGTTTATGGTAGGATCCAACCTATTCCAATGATAGAGGCAGAGATTGAATTTCCTGAAGACTTTTTTGAGCTTTTTATGTGACTCATAACTGAATAGCAAATGCCAGCTATTACTAATTGTGATTTCACGATCACATATAATTTGTATGACATACTATTAAACTGACACCTTTCGAAACAACCTCAAGGCTAGCTCATTGTTAAAAAGAAAAAAAAAACCAAGTATTTGTTTATGTAAGGATGAGTGCTAACTTAGATCTGTTTTGAGGATTAGAAGGGACATGAGGGAACATGAGGGAAGTTGGGAATGAAAGGAAATATTCTCATTTTTTATGTGGTAGTGGCAACTGAGGTAACTAAATTTATTAAAGCAATTTAAATGGATGTATCTTAGTGTATGTAAATTGTACCTCTTTCAAGATGATTAAGAAATCAGAAATATGTTAATGTATCACAATTTGACAATAGAAAAAACACTTTTGATATTGCATTTATTTCTCTTTTATTTTGTCAAATATTTTCAAATTCTAATTTCACTCAGATATGAAAACTCTCAGTTTGAGGAGGCTGTTGGCTTCCCTTGCCTTTCAGAAAAATAGCATCAACGTTGCTACCCTAGAAGGATATATTTGAACTAAACAAGAATACAGGTTGTTATTTCAAAGAGGGGTTAAACGTTTGCTTTCTCAGCTATACAGTTCTGAATTTCCTCAAAAAACATGGAAATTACTATTCTCTAACTTTCGTTTCAGCTTAATATTTTAGATTGTATTTAGAAAATAAAGTCTTGAACATAAAAAATTGTTTTTTATTCGTTTTTAAAGATTTTTAAATAGAACATAAATTTGTTCTAACATAAAATTATCAGGAAACTTTAAAAAACAAAATAGCAACTTTCCATATTATAATTTTGCCTTTAGCATCATTTTAAAATCCATTTTGTTAGTTATATTAGTAGCATAGATAAAATATTCCTTCTTCCAGAATCAAAGTAGCACTTTAATACCGATTGGCTTAATAACTAGGACTTAAAATAAAACACACTATGCCCAAAATACACACACACAAAATTTTGAGTTCCTTCAAAATATGAATTTTCCAATTCTTTGACTGCCTCTTTATGGTATACATGAGTTGATCTTATATAAAACTTATAATATCATGTGAATTTTAACCATGGTATTCATAAAATAAGCTAAAGAAATAAAAATCAGTTAAAATATTCTAGCAACATACCCAACCTCTTGATTTAATATGGCTTAGCAGTGGTTTAGTTGAGTGTGCATTTGATTCCTTTTAATTCATTTCCCATTGCTATAGAAGAGTAATTTTGATTATTTCTTTGAGAAAAGAACTAAAAGAAGTTAAAAATACTTGTTTGCTAAAATAACAATCGCACAATTAAAAAATCATTATATTATGCCCCTCATTTATAATGACAATTCATTTCAGAATTCTATAATGCCACAAAAAGAAAAGCTGAAGAGATAATAATCTTCATGCTTGTTTTTGTTCAACTGGCTCATGTAATGTTTTATTTTTATTCTTTGATATTTTTATCTAACAACTAATAAACAAGGTTCCTCAACTAAGATATTTTACATTCAATTTTAAAGCAAGGGCTTCAAAATACACAAGACCTTGTTTTATCTTAGTAAAGTTTGATCTACTTGGTTTCTCCATAGGGCAGTTTCTGAATGCTTTGGTTCAAAATTTAATTTATTTTTAGATAAACATGACAAATTCTGTAGTGGAAACTTGTCATCTGATTTTTTTTAATATAAGTTACAGTTTAAGCTATTGATTCATGAATCATTCAAAGAAGTAAGCCCAACTTACCATTTTATGACAGATAAAGCTGAATTCTCCAAGGAAATGGAACTGTGGCTTGTTTATCTTGGAGAAAATTCTTGTCATAATTTTTACTGTGCACATATATTTTGTGGGAAAATTTGTCTGTTTTTCCTATTCTCTGGTAGAATAACCAGATCGCCATTCCCCACTACTCTCCAAAGGCATTGCTTGCTGAACCTGGTAAAGTTATTAAAAAATTAAAGTCCTCTCCATCTGGAAGTTTAGACACACTTTCCTTGGTCCAAAATCTCAGGGAATATATGATGTACTCCATGATCAGGAAGGGAAGAAAAGCATCAATTTATAATGTTTTATCACCATCCACTCTGTTTCCCCAAATTGTCAAGTTTCTTTTCCAGCTAGTTATGAAGGAAATTGATCTAACCTTTTTAAAAATATGTTGAGGGAGAAATACCACAATGTTAGAACCAAATAGAACACTTATTTTTTTTTTTTTACTAATAAAAAGGTCTATTTTTAGTTCCAACTCCAGAATGGTAGAAGTGACATTAAGAGGTTAGTCAGGATGTACAGAGCAAACTGTCTCAACACACCACCAAGCTCAAAGGATTAGGTAAAATCCACACACTCTAAAACCAATAAAAGAGAGCTAGGTCTGAATGAGATAATAGATATGCAAGACTAGTTTCAACAAAACGGCTGTCGATAGAATAGTTTGGGAAGGGAAAAAAGAAACCACAAAGTTATTAAAATTGTTTTGTTCTTGTGTAGCTTTATTCAAAAAAGGAGGAATAGGTGTTCTCTCATTTTTAAAATAAAATGTTGTTATGGGATAAATTTAGAGTGGCACATATGAAAATATGTAGAAAGGAAGAAAAAGGCAGATTTAAGTCTCTCAGAAGCAACATTCAAATTCAGTTTGGGCATGGGATTGGTCAGTCAGTGTATTTTAGTCTGTTCAGAAGGATCACTTTAAACACATAAGAACATTAGAGTTCTGGGGCCGGAGAGATAGCATGGAGGTAAGGTGTTTGTCTTTCATGCAGAAGGTCATTGGTTTAAATCCCGGCATCCCATATGATTCCCCATGTCTGCCAGGAGCGATTTCTGAGCATGGAGCCAGGAGTAACCCCTGAGCGCTGCCAGGTGTGACCCAAAAACCAAAAAAAAAAAAATTAGAGTTCATTAGAAATAATGTTCTTGCATATGGTTTCTGAAGATTTATAAGAATTCTCATGATAAAGTATGACCATTGAGCATAACGTTAACATTAGTCAATTTATCCTGAAGGCTTACCCACTGTACTGCCATTCAATATTTAGAGAAACTAAATAAAATATAAATGAGTTCTTTGTGTTCTCCTTAATATTCCTCAGAAATATTTTGTTCATTTTGAATCAAACACTATCAGATATGTCATTTATACTTCTGTGAAAGACCTTTTATAAACTGACATTTAGCGAACACCTACTTGGAGCTGAATATTAGTATTGTTTTGTTTTGAGTGCTGCATGCAACACGCTCAGGGCTTACTCCTGCCATCCATGTTCAAAGATCATTCATGGCAGGATTAAAGGGGGGCATATGAAGTTACAGTAAGTCAAACCTTGTTAGCTTCAAGGCAAGGCAAGTGCTGTACCTGCTGTACTATTACTCTGATTTCTGAGATGTTTCCTGAGATTTTTTATTTATTTAAAATAGTCCTATATTCATTCAAAATTGTTTTTTATAGTTCTATTGGAAAAATTTAATTTAAAAGCCTCTGTATTTACTTTTGCAAATGCTCCATTGAAACATGATCTTAAAAACAGTGAAGATAAAATTCTGTACCATTTTATTATTTTTTCCTTCCCCCCTGTTTTTATGTTGACCAGAATTTTTGAAAAAAAAAATAAAGTTTGAGATTATTACTGTCAAATATTGCAGCATATTTAGAATATGTTATAAATTCACTATTTGCTTTGTTGGCCAACTTTCTTAACATACTATTCACAGCTCCAGTAGGAGTTAATTTCTATACAGAATATTCTTCATCTCTAGTTGTAATTTTATTTTTAAATACTGGTCACATGAAACACAGAAGCTGCACAATATATATGAGGGGCTTTATTTTTTCAAAATTAAAGAAAAACTATATATCTTTTTGTTTGTTTTTAAATATTATTTTATTAATGATTTTTATTTTGACCAAAGTGGATTACAAATCATTCACAGTAGTATTTTAGTTACATAATGACATATCTTTTATTTAAATTTTGTTTGTAGATTATGTTTAAATTCTGTCAAATTAAAGAGGACCTGTCAACTCAATTTATGATCAACTAGAATTATCTGTTCTCTCCTACAAAGTGCTTATCATCTAGAGGAAAAAGGACAAGAACATAATCTTCAATGAAGGTTTGATTGCCACATTTGATTCTTCAACTCACTGCAGAAGAAAACTTTGCAACCTCATTGTATATCTATTCACATTTTATTTCCAGGAAATATATGATTTTTTGTCTATCTAGAAAATAGGTTAACAAAATAATGTGAGAAATTTAAGTAATTGAGTAAATATGTTCATCTACTAAGATACACGGGTGTGAATAATCACCATCAGTCAGTAGCCAAGTCAGTGAATCCCCATATGTCTTGACTTCATTGTCTGCATAATTCAAATTCTATTAAGCAATTATTTGAGACAATGCATACAAGGCATAGAGGGCCATACGACTTATAAAACAACTGGTTATCACTATTAGAGGAGGGTTATAACAGTATGATAATTCATTAATAAACTTCTCTAGATTACATAAAATTTTAAAGGTGTTAAAACCTATGATTTTCAGTGCTGGAACTATAGCACAGTGGTAGAACATTTGCCTTTTATGTGGCTGACCGAGATGGAACAGGGTTCGATTCCCAGAAGCTCATATGGTCTCTGCCTGCCAGAAGTGATTTCTGAGTGCAGAGCCTGGAGTAATCCCTGAGTGCTGCCAGGTGTAGCCCAAAAACCCAATCCCCCTCAAAAACAAACCCAATGATTTTCTTTTTTTATGATTTTCAGTCTGTCATGTATCAAATATATATATATTGTTTCTCTTTCAAAATATTTAGAAAAGACAATATTGCATTGTGATATATAAAATATATATAAAATAGAGAAAGTATAATTATCCTTTAGTTATATTTCTAAAATATTGGAATGTTTTCTTCAGATGAAAATAAATGGCCAGATTATTTGACTAACCTGAAATTTTGCTGCTAGACCCAGGTCACTTTTGAAAGAGAATATCTGGAGACAACTTTTGAGAAAGGTCTTATAGACATAACTTATAACTCAGTAGATTCTGCTCCTTGCACTTTGTACTGAGTGCTCTTACCCTAGTGATATTGTACTTCCAGGGTCATTCCATTTCTGACCTTGGCACTAGCTCACATTTTACTCTAGATCATTGTTGTGTAGAACACAGGACACAGGACTGTGGGAATTCTTACTCCATCATTTCTGGCTCTATTCCTCGATGTCAGTATTACCACCAAGTGCCATTAGCTTAAAAATAACCAAACATATACATCATCTCTGCCAGTGTCTTACATGATCCAGCAATACTACTCCTAGGCATATAACCGTAGAAGCAAAAAGCACAACACAGAAGTGTTCTCTGTGTGCTTATGTTTCTTTGCAGCACTATTCACAAGACCCAGAATCTCGAAACAACCCAAGTGACTGAGAACAGATGAGCGGAGAAGGAAAATGTGCACCTACACAATAGAATACTATATAGCTGTTAGGAAAAAATGAAGTCATCACATTGCTTATACATGGGTGAATATGAAGAGAATTATGCTGAGCAAAATGAGTCAGAGGGAGAGGGATAGACATAAAATAATCGCACTTATTTGTGAAAATATAAAAACAGATAGTATGGAAGTTTGAGTGATAGCACAGCGGTAGGGTGTTTGCCTTGCAACGTGGTCGACCTCTGGATGGACCCAGGTTCAATTCTCGGCATTCCACATGGTCCTCAGAGTCTGCCAGGAGTTATTTCTGAGCACAGAACTAGGAATAACCCCTGAGTGCCACCAGGTGTGGCCCCAAAAACCAAAAAATAAATGTTTATTAGACAGTATCATAATACTCTTTGGAGACAATAGAAATGAGGACCGAGGACCAGTCCATGGTATGAAGCTTGCCAAAAATAGTCAGGGGTGTGCAGTAGGGAAGAGAAGGGACCACTATGATAAAAAATAGTTGGCAATGGTTACTCTGGACAAGAATGGGGTGTTGAAAAGAGATAAAGTGATATGCCTGATTCCCTTCAGCGACAATATTGCAAACTACAATATTTAAAAAGATAAAAGGGAGTGGAGAAAAGTATTTTTCCCAAGAGCAAGAAGAGAGGACAAGGAGAAGGCAACTGGGGGCATTGTACATGCAAATGTGCATTGATGAAGTTGTACATTGTATGACTGAAACCCAATTATGAACAACTTTGTGGCTATGAAAAATGCAAAAAAATCCCAACTGTATTAAGAACAGCCTTGCAACCACGATGTTTAAATAAATTAATTTTAAGAAGATATACATTGTCACAAGAACATTGACAATGTGAAAGATTACATTTATGGGGGAAATCAGCCTTCCAGAACATTTCAACTGGGACCTGATCATGTTCTTCTTTAGTATTACAAAAGCTATGATTCACATTGCGCTGCATTAGAAGTACAAACTAGCATTGAGTTCACTTAAGGCATTTTCATTGCTACATCACTCTCCTCTCCAACCTCCAGTTACATAACTTGTATACTTATTTTTTGCTTAAAGTAAACTCCCCTGCTGAATAGATAGTAGATGGCTTGTGGTGCTTGTCTTGCATGATTACAACTCCAGCTATGTGAAGGCTTTCACCCATCACCACCACAGTAATACAGAGCTTGAAAACAGAACCATGAAAAGCCCTTGAGTATTCCTTTTAAAAAAAATTAAATATCTTTATTTAAGCACCATGATTACAAACAGGATTATAGTTTGGTTTCAGTCATAAAAAGGAACACCCCCTCAACAGTGCAACATTCTCATCACCAATGTCCCCAATCCCCCCACAACAGACACCTGTATTCGAGACAGGCATTCTACTTCTCTAACTCATTGACATTGTCATGATAGTTGTTAGGGTAGTTATTTCTCTGTGCTTATGCTTTCTCCTCCAGTCTGCCTCTGTTCCCTTTGCTAAACTCTATTATACTGTACCATCTTAGTTCAGGCTCTTTTCTGCACCTTCTGCAGCACTTCCTTGTTGACTAATCGGTTTTTACCCAATCTTTTCTTTAATCCTTAAAATTAAATAGCCATTTAGTTTGATTGAATAACCTCTCAAACACCCATATGTATCTACTACAAATTCCTTTTCTTAAAAACCCTCCATAGCTTCTCTTTTTTTTTTTTTTAATTTTCGGGCCACACCCATTTGATGCTCAGGGGTTACTCCTGGCTAAGCATTCAGAAATTGCCCCGGCTTGGAGGGACCATATGGGACTCCGGGGGATCGAACCTCGGTCCTTCCTTGGCTAGTGCTTGCAAGGCAGACACCTTACCTCTAGCACCACTTCGCTGGCCCCTCCATAGCTTCTCTTATAACTTAACAATGAGGCTCAAAACTTGTAAGTCTAGCACACAAACAAATCTTAAATTTTATTAGTGATTGATTGATTGGTTGTTCGGGCCACACCCATCGGTGCTCAGGTGTTCTCCTGGCTCTGCACTCAGAATAGCCCTGGCAGATTGAAGGACCACATAGGATGCCGTGGATCAAACCCACATCTGTCCTGGGTTAATTAGGCAAGGCAAACGCCCAACCTACTGTGCTACCACTTCAGCCTGACGACAAGCATTCTTGACATAATATCTAACAGAGTAAACTCTTCACTAATTCTTAACAGGATTTCCCCCAAATAAACATGTTCTTATAACATCTGCTTTTGCATATCAGTGCCTTTTCACTTGAAATTATTCTGAAATAAATTTTTATCCTTTATCTCTGTGGTTTCTTTATTCTTCACATGTTTTACACACTAAAAAAATTTAGATTCCATCGTATCATGAAAATGTCCTTTATTACTGGGACAGGGCATTGTAATGGCCCCATATCGTTCTCTGCTGAAAGCACGATTTCTTAAATAGTAAGCCAAGCAAGCCTACTTGTGTTGGTTAACCCATAACTAAACAGGATCTGGCTCCAATTTAGTATGTAAAATAAAAATGAATTCTTTCCATTTAATATAAAAGTGTGGCATCAAAACTATATTTTGGTTTCAAGAAAGTTACTGTTATTTTTTTTCACATCACTTCCCATTATGGAAAGTTTTTAATCCTTATTTGTTGACCTGTTTATTAATGATTTTTTGGTCTATTGCTCTAACTCCTCGTTCAGTATAAATTATTTTAAGGAGAAGAACACTTTCTTGGTGATTGGATGTAGTGTAGCAGCACTCAGAGGTGGTGTTGAGAATTAATTGTAAAGGTTTTTAGTGTGTGTGTGTGTGTGTGTGTGTGTGTGTGCGTGTGTGTATTTTGCAGTGGGGTTGGAGTATAGTGAGTAGGGCACTTCTCTTGTGTGCAGCCTACCTGGGTTCCATCCCCAGCATCCCATATGGTCTCCTGAGCCCGAGTTGCAAGATTCCTGAGCAGAGCTCCAGAAGAAAGTCCTGAGCAATTTTTTTTTTGGCCTTTTGGGCCAAACATGGTGACACTCAGGAGTTACTCCTGGCTATGCGCTCAGAAATCATTTCTGGCTTGGGGAACCATATGGGATGCCAGGGATCAAACTGAGGTACATCCTGGGTCAGCTGTGTGCAAGGCAAACATCCTACTGTTGCACTATTGTTCCAGCCCCCCTCCCCCAAAAGTTATTTTTTAAAGTACTGAGTGAACATCTTAGAAAAGTGGTTTTCTTCAAAAGAAAACAAAGCAGAATATGGCAATGAAAAAATCAAGAAGGTATGGTCTCATATATGGGAAACTAAATAAGTAGAAAGATACTTAAATAAAAAATATGGAAATAATTCATTATTATGTCATATATTAGCTGAAAGATAAATACACATATTTTGAGGAAGCACACAGAAGAAATAATAATGGTCTCTGATAGGAGTAGAAAGCCTTCAATTTTTCCAAGTTTTTCTTTTTTTTTTATTCTTTTCTTTTTCTTTTTTTTTTTCTTCGCTACCTATAGGAAAGACTCTTGGCAGCTGCTGTTACAAATGAAAAGAAAAATTGTCATGCACAAGGTTCATGTTCTCGTGATTGATGGACATTTCCTTTTGATAATATGCCTATTTATAATCAGAAATAAAATTCCTGTTGTCTCCCGAACAACAGCCCATGAGTCTTATGGATTTGCCTCCAAGAGTTAAATAACCTCCTAATTCCACTTGACAGTAAGGATAAAGCTACTGTTCTACTGTGATAGATAATCCTCTGCATGAGGTGGTGGAACTAGAGGAACAACAAGGAGGCAGGGGAGAGGGGACATCCATCTTGTGAAGCAATTTATGAATTGAGCCCTAAATCCTTAATGGACTCGATAGTGAGTCAGTGTGCTAATGCATACTTGATTAAATTTGGTTTCAAAATGCTAAGTTAAAGTGTGCAGGTGTCTCGAGCAGGTGCCCAGTAGGCTGCTAATAAACAGAAGACATTAAATCTGAAATGAAGCTTATTTTGCTGAATGATAGAAATTCCACAGACCTATAGAAAGTGCATACAATATTGCTTTAAGGAAGACTTCTTCATTCAGAATCTCCTTAGCTCTTTAAATAAAGGAAGCAATGTGGTTATTCAAAATTTTGGCATGATTTATTTTCTTTCTTAAAATTCTAAAATAAAATATGATGAAAATTTACCTTCTGTCAGTGTGATTATATCCCCATAGGTGGACCTGAAATGTATTGTGCTTAATTTCTCCAAATATGTATATATACATATATATTATAGAGAGAGATGTATAGAAATCATATATTGCCATACTTTTATGTAACACTTATGAGTACAGTTGGAGTTCTAGTGTCATAATGAAAAATTGCTGTTAGTTTTGACTTATGAATGTGGAATGCTTGGGCTGCACTGAGAATTAGTTTATTATATAAGCTACAGACATCCATTACTTAGGGTGTGGCAAAATTGAACTCAGCCAAGTCAGTCCAGGAAGACAATTTCAAAAAAGTATTATACTTATTTTTTTAAAAGTGGTGGCTTTCTAGGAGAACTAAATTACATCACTGGGTGTGGCCCAAAAACCAAATGAAAAAGAAAAACAAAATAATACTGAATATGATATATGCAAGCCTTAACAATGTAATAAAATGATGATGAATATAGGTGTAATAGAATGTTTACCGCAATAAAATTATTTTATATCTCTAGCTCTCACATAATAGTACATTTTGGGGAGAAGGACAGACCCTGAAAAGATACCTGATAAATTCTTGGGTACTACAGATGAGTTGCATTTTATAACTTGAAGATTTTTTCCTATGTAATGATGTATTTTTCTTGTTGAACTTATCTTTCTGTACCTGCATTGTTTTCCTTACTCAATGTAGCTGTTTGACATGTTTTCTTATTTGTGTGGTTCTCCTAGGAGACTAATGTCAATAGAACTATCTGTGACTGTTTGGCATATAATTTGAATAATCTTTAAAAAATATTTTTTTACAGTTTGAGCTTACACTATGTTAAAATAATTGCACAAGCGAGCATATTTGTGTCTATCAAATCTTAGAGAAAAAACTTTCACTTTTCCTTACTAAGTGTGATGTTTGCTGAGTTGCTATATTTGGCCTTTACTATGCTTAGATATGTTCCTTTTATTCCCAGTTTCTGAGAATTTTTAATGTAAATAAATGCTGAATCTTGGGAAATATTTTAGTATTGCTATTATAACATAGATTTAATTTCCTTAGTTGAAGGATTTTTATAGTCCATTTCAACCATAACTTTTTACTTTTATATCTGCCACACTACTTCAAATACAAAAGCGCTGTGTCAACGTAACACATTTTACTTGTGCTTATTTATATATCTCATATATATTTTATTATTTTTATTTACATATAGTATATAAATATTTTATTTATATTTTATTGTTCGATTTATATGTATTATATGAATAAACATGTAATAAATATGTAAATAAATATAAATACATATATTTATATAATATATAATATATTTATTCATATATAAATTTATATACATATATAGTTACCATATGTTCCAGCATTGAAAACTTCTTAAAAGTTAGGGGTCATCTTATACACCAGTATGGTATATGGCATGTTGAAACTTACTCCAGCTTGAGGGACGAGTAATCCACCTCACTCTTTCTGCTGCATCCCATCCTGCTGCCAGGCGTCATCACTTAGTCCTCTTCTTGCCCTGATTCATCTTTTTTGGCACACAGAGAAGCTGAGTTACTAAGTGCTGCATCCCATCCAGCCTCCTGGTGTCATCGCTGGTATGCAGCTTTCCGGGGCTCAGTCCTCTGTTCATCTTTTATGGGACACAGAGGAGGCGCTCTGTCTCCCTCTAACTGCCCTATTAATCACTGCACCCCAGCCAGCTGCTCTTGGAGGAGCCCCCCCTCCCTGCTCTCAATGTAGATCACAATCAAAAAATCACAGCCACAAACTGCAAATGACAAAGGTAAAATGCTTGTTAACACTCCAAAGTCTAGCTTTATTAAACATATACTGTTAACCTTTGGGGGTTCTACTCTTTTTATTTTTTTTTTAATTTTCGTTTGATGTGCATTAAAAAAGAGGTAGTCTTATGTGGTGAATATAGCCCAAACCCTATATTTTAACAGAAAAATTGGGGGTCGTCTTATGTGCCCAGTTGTCTTATACTCTGAAAAATATGGTATATATTTTATATATGTCTTTTAAAATGCCCTGTAGATTTAAACAGAAAGGTGTGTTTTGCTTTCGGATATGTCTAAGGGACTTTGAGTACTTGCTAATTAATTTTACCTCACAATTAACATCTATCCAAAAAAGTTTGGCTAGGAAATAGCAATTGACTTTTGAGAATAGTTTACCAGGTATAGATTTGCATTGCTTTCAGATATGTATGTCTCTTTTATTTGCCCCTAATACAAAAACCTGTGCCCTCAGAAAAAGAAGTTTGATAGGAAACAACCCCCCCTCAAAAATCCCCTGATCTAACTCAGAATTGACATCTAGGGCCTAGCCAGGCAGGAACTGCTTTGAGATGTTAAAAATCACCTTTTTAACTCTTGACTCTTACTTGAAAAGTATCTGATGAAGATCAGGTTTGCATACCACCTAGAGCCTTTTGAATTGTTTTGTAGATCAAACTATGTATAGTGATAAGGCCTCCATTAACAAGAGAAATGTGTTGTAATTTGCAAAGAACTGAGGACATGCTTTTCTTACCAGGAAAAATCTGTAACTGGCAAAATTCCCTATATATACCCAATTCTTCACCCTAAATGAGGATGCTTGTTTTCCCATATAGCCTTGTGTGGTCCTCATTTCTTCATATTTCATCCCACTTTCCTAAAGAAAATTCAAAGAAGTTCTCTAACTTAATCAGATTAAGCTAGCTGTAGTAACTCACACACACACACACACACACACACACACACACACACACACACACACACAAACACACACACACACACATCCCCAATATAACTGAAGCCCAGAAAGCTGTTTACCCATTATTATTCCTTTCTCATTCATCTTTGTTACCTACTGGATTACTTTTCTTTGTCTTAAATTCAATTCAATTTAATTTAATTTAACAAGTAGATTTCAAACCATTACACATATTATTTCATTTAAACCTTACAAAATTATTAATGATATATGGTTGGAGAGAGATAGCACACTGGTAGAGTGTTTGCCTTGCAAGCAGCTAATTCAAGATGGATGGTGGTTCGAATCCCAGCATCCCAAATGGTCCCTGTGCCAGCCAAGAGCAATTTCTGAGCACAGAGCCAGGAGGAACCCCTGAGCACCACCAGGTGTGATCTGGAAACCAAAAACCAAAAAAAGAGAAAAGAAAGAGAAAATTAAAAAAAAATGATTAATGATGTAATATTATCTATTGAGCTAATAATGACAACTTAACTTACATGATTTTTTATTTGTATTTGTTGTTATTGTTATTTTGGGGCTAGATATGGTTGTTCTTAATAATTACTTCTGGCTCAGCACTCAGAAATCGCTCCTGGTGGTGCTAGGGAGACCTTGCAGGGGTCCTCAAACTTTTTAAACAGGGGGCCAGTTCACTGTCCTTCAGCCAGTTGGAGGGCCAGGTTATAGTAAAAACAAAAATTATGAACAAATTTCTATGCACACTGCATATATCTTATTTAGAAGTGAAGAAACAAAATGGGAATAAATACAATATGTGGCCCACGGCCCATAGTTTGAAGACCATTGCCTTATGGGAAGCTGGGGATTGAATTCAGGTTAGTCACATGCAAGGCAAATGCCCTTCTCCTGTTTATTGCTCCAGCCCCAGTGTGACTTGTATAACCTACTTAATCCTTAAACACTTAATATGCTTAATTTTTATTCACTGTTTATAAGGTTGTCTCACATAGTACTAGAGAACAAATAAACATTTTTTCCAAAATAGATCACCTGATGTTGTACAGCTATAAGAATATAAACCTAAGCCTTTTAAGATTAATTTAATTATAACAAATAACATAAACATTTTCTCAGTAAGCTTTAAAAAAGCCTTATATTAAAATAAATTTACCTAAGATTAATCATCCTTCTAGTTCATTTACCATTTCAACACAGAGATAAAATCTTGATTTCAGTTCAATTGAATAGCTCAAATAAGCAGTATTATCAACTATTTAAAGCAATATACTAAAGACCAAAATTAGGTGAGATATTTCTGACCTCAAGAAAGTTATCGACTAATAAAGAGGATGTAAATGTAATTTAGATGACAAATATTATGATTCAAATATGCTTAGGAAGTTAAACTAATAAATACAATAGAAGAAACAGTGCTAAGAATGAAATGAAAATAGTTTAATTGTGTTGGGGTTGGAGTGATGGCACAGTGGTAGAGCCGTGACACAGCTGACCCAGGAAGGACCTCAGTTTGATCCCTGGCATCCCATATGGCCCCCACAAGCCAGGAGTGTTTTCTAAGTAGATAGCCAGAAGTAATCCCCGAGCATCACTGAGTGTGGCTCAAAATTTCAAAAAAATAAATAAAAAGAAAATAGTTTAGTTGTGTAGTAATTAGGATGGACTAGAATAGTCTACAACAACAAACAGCAAAAGACAATGTTTAATTTTTAGAACAATGAAGTAAAGCTCTCTATTTTAGAATTAGAATATACTATTTCAGGGCTGGAGAGATAGCATGGAGGTAAGGCGTTTGCCTTTCATGCAGGAGGTCATCGGTTCAAATCCCGGTGTCCCATATGGTCCCCCATGCCTGCCAGGAGCAATTTCTGAGCATGGATCCAGGAATAACCCCTGTGCATTACCGGGTGTGACCCAAAAACCACACACACACACACAAAAGAAAGAAAGAATATACCATTTTAAAACCTTCCTATTTTAGATTAACATTCTTTTGCTGGTCATTTCTATTATTGTCACTCCAGAATACTTGCTTAAAAAATTGACTACTCTCTCAAACATTATTGATAACTTGAAGGGCCGGGGTTGGAAAAGAGAGAAAGACAAGAAGGAATAAGTGAGTAAGTGTATGAGAGGTCTGTATGTGTGCAGTAGTGTGATTGTGTATGTATGTGTATGAGATAAAGAATTTATAAGTGACTTCAGGTGTAGCCATTAAATATTATTTTGCTCAAATCCATTAATCATAAATAGTTATATGTATACAGCCAAACAAAAGAGGATCAAAAAGTATACTCATGCCTTGTATATGGAATACAGAGGACTCTCAAAGCAACCATGCCAATGACTAAAATAATTGAAAATAAAATTAGGGGGCCAAGGAGATAGCATGGAGGTAAGGCATTTACCTTGCATGCAGAAGGATGGTGGTTTGAATCCCGGCATCCCATATGGTCCCCCATGCCTGCCAGGAGTGATTTCAGAGCATAGAGCCAGGAGGAACCCCTGAGCACTGCTGGGTGTGATCCAAAAAACTAAAAAACTAAAAAAATTAAATTAAATTAATTCTTCACTGTGAAACTAATGTTCTAATATATGCATATGACTTATATATTTACTTTAGAGGTTCTTTTAAACTTTGCCTCCATTAAGTTTCTTCAATTGCTTTCTTTCATTGAGAGCTGCACAAATCTAGGCACATATAGACGCTTGCAATGTCAAAACTGATGAAGCTAAAGGTCATAACCAAGCTGGTCCCCTGCCAGAAACATTGTGTTTACAGTGCCATAATTTCTTACCTGAAAGTCCTTTTTACTGGCTGCTCTAACAGACTCCAGTTGGATTTCTGTTCCAAGGCAGTAATAAACAGTGTAGCACAGTTGTTATTTAGAGCTGCCAGATTTTTACAGCCTGAAAGTTATAGTCAGTATTCCAACAATCTCTAAGGAAATAAATAGCCAAAGTTTGGTGGGAAATGTCCTAGTTCCTGAAAGGAATAAAACTTATGTATAAGGAAGGGTTATAATGATGGCAACAAGAGTGGAGCACAAGACTTTCTGTGATGATGTAGGAAGGAAAACTTGATGCATTTTTTTCTAATGATTGGGAGAGAGGAATCTCTATTGTTTGTGTATGACCCACACTTTCTGAAATATAGGATCTATCTTCCATACACTAATAAATGTCAGCTATTTTTATTGAATGGCATTGCTGTCCAATATACCATAGATCCAACTGTGGTTATATTCTCTTTGTTTGATTTTTCAAAAGAATGATAAATGGTTTAACACCTGAATATGTCCTGGACTACTAAGGAAATAAAAATTGAGTCTGAAATCAGAAACAGAAACTTACACCTGAATTGATTTATTGTAAAAGCGATTAGTGGTAAGTTAAAAAATATTCTGTTAATTTTTTGGTCATTGTTTTACCTAAAAATCTTCTCTTCTAGACTGTAAGGGGGATAACATCACTTTGCTTCTTTGCACTGATAATTTTTCTATTTTTAAATCTCACCATTTGTTCTCCACTAAAAGAGAAACACAGGACTATTGGACTCCGCTGGGTACATGGGCCCTGATTGCTGATTTTAATTCACTATAATACATAAGCATACCTAACTCTGACAGCTCTAAAACTCTGCAGTCTCCAGCATGTTGATTTTGTTCCTCTATATATTTAATTTTCTTTTAAGAACATATCATATTTCTCTGATTGTTCATTTGCTTTTCAAATTATGGCTGCCTCGCTAAGGCTTGTATACCAGGTGCCATGTAAAAGCATGTTAAAAGTAGATAAAAGCAATTTACCCTGCCCTCTAATTAGAAATGTCTCATCTTTACCACTGACAATGGCAGGATGCAGCTGTGGCAGTGGAGAGATAATAGGAGCTGGAGCTGGGAGAAATTAAAGATATGGTGGCTGATGTAGAGTGTCACCTCTCTTTTTCTCAGCCTGGGTGGGCTTCAAAATGAATGGGAGTTTTAGTTTTTCCTCGTTACTTTCTCTGTTCATGTATTTCACATTAATAATTGAGTTTTGACAAAAAGAGGGACTATGTTGGTGGGGAAAAATCACAAACAAAAGGACTGTGTTCTTAAGATTCCACCTTGTAGTGTTGCCTAGTTTTAAACGTAATTATTTTTACAATTAAAATTACAAAAAAATATCTTTATTTAAGCACCATGATTACAAACATGATTGTAGTAGGATTTCAGTCATAAACTGAACACTTCCCTTCACCAGTGCAACCTTCCCACCATCAATGCCCCCGTATCCATCCTATACCACCCCCTGCCTGTTTTCATATCAGGCATTCTCCTTCTCCCACTCATTAACACTGTCATGATAGTTGTTATGTAGTTATTTCTCTAACTGCACTCACCACTCCTTGTGGTGAGCTTCAAATCGTGAGCCAGTCCCTCCAGCCCTCATCTCTATTGATTCTGGATGTTATTCCAATAATGTCTTTTATTTTTCTTAAATCCAATAGATAAATGAACTCAACTATTATTTCACATTTCTTAGGGTCCTGTCAGTAGTGGTCATGATAAGATATATTTCAAGAAGCCCAAAGAAAAACTAACAAATTCCTGGAGTTTGTATTCTAGGTTTGTTCTTTGACTGATAGTTGTCATCATTTCCCATTGGTAGAAGAATCTGGTCATTTTGGAAAATGAATGCTTAAAGTAGGCTGTTAGAAACAACTCAATTCCGAGTATATATTAGAATTGATCATATCAATGGATGGAAGGAGGGAAAGTACCATGACCTGATGAAGTAAGCAATATGCATTTGTAAGCACAGCTAAAACTGGGGACTGCATGTATAGTATAGGTTTTTGATCCAGGTTTAATCTCAGCATGATTTCTGGAACTTTCTTTGGTATGGACTAGTACTTTGAGCACACTGGAGTGCAGAAGAGCAGCACCAAATCCAAAGGTTCTATGCACAGAACTGCCAAAACTTACCTATAAAAATAAAAATGGACCTGGGACCCTTTGTACCACCTTCATAATAGCTAAGATAAATTCTATTTCTGAGAAAATCAGACCATTAACAAAGGAAGGGAGCATGCTTAGGACAGATCAACACTGCAATATTGCAACAAAGATGAACTGAAATACCATAAAGTAATATGATCAAAATTATTTTTAGAAAATACTTATGTATTATGTAGATTTTTGTTGGAATGAAGCCATACTGAAGGTAAGAATGTATAAGGGAAAATTAAGTAACAATCTTTGAATGTGTACTACTAGTATGGCAAATTATCTGTCAAAAATAAAGATACAAAGATAAAATTGCAATATTTAGGTATTACTTAGAGAATTGCAAAATTGGAGAGAGAATTTAAACAAAAGACAGTAAGTGAGTAGGTAAGGGAACAGTCCACAGAATTAATCAGTTTATCAGAAAATAGTGGCAATAAATAAATAAAGTACAAAAGATATATTTGTAAGAAAAAATGAATTCAGTATTTGATATTTAAAATCAAATCTAAATGGTGTTGAAATGAAAGACTGAAAAGTTGGTGAGCAGTTGTGACTAGAATTTTAGACATGGCAATATTTATTGAGAAGTTCTAATTGGATCCAGTGCATGTTGATGAAAGTTTTTGTAAGTAGAATCAAAATAGCGCTCAAGAATGACATCACAGGAAATGCAAGGCAAAATGTGATAGTGAACAAAATAAGTCCCAAGAATCAATTGGGGAGGGGCAATGTCAGTGCACAAAAGCTGAGACACTGGGCTAAGGCATCAAAAATGAATGA
This sequence comes from Suncus etruscus, assembly GCF_024139225.1. Taxonomy (NCBI): domain Eukaryota; kingdom Metazoa; phylum Chordata; class Mammalia; order Eulipotyphla; family Soricidae; genus Suncus; species Suncus etruscus. The sequence goes on from NC_064857.1 coordinate 6,145,291, forward strand.
ACTGGAGAGATAGTCCAGGATGTAAAATGCTTTCCTTTCTTGCAGCTGATGGTGGTTCAGTCCCCAGCACCACATACATATAGTCTACTGATCACCACCAGAAGTCATCTTTAAACTCAGAGCCAGAAATAAACTCTCAAATAAACTCAAAACTTAAATAAATAAATAAATTGATAAATCAATAAGTAAATAATGTACTGGAGAGACAGCACAATGGGACAAGTCCATTTTGCTTGAGTTTTATTCCTAACACCACATGGTTCCTTGATTGCTTCCAGAAATGACCCACCACAGAACCAGGAGTAACCCCACACACCAGATGTGTCCCACAAAACAAGATAAATAAATGATTTTTTTATAGAGGGGAGGAAGGAAGAATTACCTAGAAGGAAATGGCAATTTTGTCCAGCAGTCATAGCAATAGAATCCAAGTGATAGGATTAAAGAAGAGAGAGCTGAGAAATGCGGCAGGATACAATAAAGAATTAATACTGAGAGTAGTAGTACTAAGTGCTAGCAACCAAGCTAGAAATTTTAATAAAGCTTGGGGGAAATATAAGCATTTACATTTTTTAAGCAAGAATTAACTAAAGAGGGATGAAGTGCCAGAGGGAAAAATAAAAATGATTTGAAAGTGAAATAAATATGTGTACATAATTTATTTATATGGGTATAACCTTGGGTAATGCACATGCAATTTGAGTGAAAAATTATGTTAGTCCAAAGATGGTATAAAAATTATCTTTAAAAAATCATTTTTTTCTCAGCATACATATAGGTTTATTTTTATTTGCAATAATTTGCAATGGTATAATTTTCAACATTTCAATAATATTCCTCACAAAATTGCTTAATAGCAAGTACTAGTTTTACATATAAAAGAAACAATCATAAGTATTTTTTAATTTATTAGCTAAAATAAAAGCAGCATAGGTAAGGACTAGACTCAGAGATGTATTTGGAAATTCACTTGCCAAGAATGCAAATAAGGAGTCGGCAATAGGATATTCTCATTGATGAGAATGCTAGGAGGAAGATCCAATTTTCTCCAGGAAAATTTTCAGACACAAGCAGAAAGCTTAAAATGTGTTTTTAAAATATAGGCCTACAGTTTGCTCTGCATGGTATGTTAAAGTAATCAAGAAAAGGTGAGTTACTTTATATATTGGTTACATAGGGAACAGAACAGGCTAATTGAAAGTTATGAGACATGACTTCAATTAAATATTTCGGAAAATTGAAGGACCACATTGTTTAGAAAAACTGTTAGTTTTCCTTACCCTCTGCACAGTGAGTCTCTAGAGATATTGGAAAAGAGTTTTCAGATATTTTAAAAATTTAAATCTTTGATACCAACAACAGAGACTATGTGAGGAATGGAGGTGTATTGCCACTACAGACAATGACTTGGATTGGACAAACTAGTTTGCCTGGAGCCTAGAGTCAGTCCTGTGCCAGGAAACTTCAGGGGTAGGGTTTCCTTGTATTTAGACCATAATTTTTCTTTCCATGTCCCTTATATTTTGGTAGGCCTCTGCAAACAAATACCACTCTAACACCATTTTTTACTATGTTCCCTTGACTCCAATCCTTAAGAAAAACAACCCACTAAAACTTTTGAGGTTAACTTAAACTAGTAAGCATGTGCATGGAACTAGATAAATGTACTTTGCCCTCAATGTTTAAGGAGTTACATAAGTCTAATGTCTTTAGATTATATTGTGTGCTGCTAAGAAACAGTATTTACTACAACTGGGGATTTGATGGACAAAGTAATTGTATTGTACATGGGTTCAGTTTTGTTTTTCTTAATGTTCTTTGGCTGAAAGTTCAAGGCTGGGATATCATCGATGGGACTACCGAGAATTCTGTTTATGGGTGATTGTGCTTCCACTGGAACTTTACCCTGTCTTCTTTCTTTGCATCTTTGTTGTCATAATTAAAATTAAAAAAAATAAATAAACAATCAATTCAATAAAAAAATTTAAATCTTACTGGACAAAGGTACTCAAAAATACTGAATTACTTCCATCAGCAATAATTTATTTAAAGTGATTCGTAAGGAGCATACATAGAAAATAATTTATCAACTTCAAAAATAAAATTTATTGGTTGAGTTCTTATTGCTGTTATACATAAAAATTCTAAGAGACTGACACCCAAAATTAACTTTTAAGAAGGCACATCTAGAAATCATTTGCTAGGAGCCAGAGCAATAGAGCAGCAGTAGGGCATTTGCCTTGAACGTGGCTGACCCAGGATGGACTGACCACGGTTTGATCCTCGGGGTCCCATATGGTCCCCCCAAGCCAGGAGCGATTTCTGAGTGCATAGCCAGGACTCTCATAACCCATGATCATCATTGGGTGTGGCCCAAAAATCTAAAATAAGTAAATAAGTAAGTATATAAAATAAAAATCATTTGCTAAATTATATCTTTCTTAGAAAAAATACATATCTGAGGTAGAAGGTGCAGGCCAAAGATGGCCAAAAGGAACAGTTCTGTGAGTTCTCTCATGCACCGTGAAGAATGCATAAAAGTTTGCATGAAGCCCAGAAACTGCACTTGAAAAATCCATTGCAGATAACAGCTATCACTTCTGAGACACATAACTCTGAAAAGCAGAACAGCAGATGAGTCAAGAGCTAAGGAGCAGTTCCCCAAAAACTGACAAAGTAGAGACTAGAGAGTCTGTTTTGGGGGGAAAAGGCGCCAAACTAAGGTAGAAGAATGATGCATGTAAAAGCCTTAGAGAAAGTTTATACTATTTAACTAGTTTTGGGCTTTGGAAATATCCTAGTGGTACTGAATACCGCTTACTACTGCTTTTGTGCTCAGAAATCACTTCTGGTGATGCGCAGATTGGCAAGTTCAACTTTCTTCCAGCAGGGGTTAATTGCAGAGAGACAAAGATATAATGGAGACTGAAAGACATGGACGACTGTCCAGGCTTTCGGGTCACATGAGTAGCCTCAAGTGAGCCCACATTCTGGCCCTTTATTCAATACAATATCACTCCCCAATTTTGATTTCCAATACATGAATAGTACTTCCACCCACCATTTTTTTTTCTTTTTTATCATTTTGGGGCCAGGGGTTACTCCTGGCTCTATGCTCAGAAGTTGCTCCTGGCAGGGTAATTCCCAATACATGAATTTCTGTTTAAATTGATAGACAGTTAGCAAGATGTCATATTCAATGGGTATGCTAAGTCTGGGATATTTTATAGTGCCAATTATCAGATACCCTCCAAGTTAAAAGTGAGTTTCTATTTTATTTTTGCCTGTTTCCCTCTATCATCTATCTATCTATCTATCTATCTATCTATCTATCTATCTATCTATCTATCTATCTATCTATCTATCTATCTATCTATCTATCTATCTATCATCTATCTATCTATCATCTACCTACCTACCTACTATCTATCAATCTATAAATCATCTATCATCTATCAATTTATATATCTACCTACCTACCTATCTATCTATCTATCTATCTATCATCTATCTACCTACCTACCTATTATCTATCAATCTATAAATCATCTATCTATCATCTATCAATTTATATATCTACCTACCTATTTATGATCTACCTACCTACCTATAATCATCTATCTATCTATCTATCTATCTATCTATCTATCTATCTATCTATCTATCTATCTATCTATCTATCTATCTATCTATCTATCATCTATTATCTATCTATTTATCTATCATCTATCTATCAATCATCTACCTACCTACCTATTATCTATCAATCAATCTATAAATCATCTATCATCTATCAATTTATATATCTACCTACCTACCTACCTATCTATCTATCATCTATCTATCTATCTATCTATCTATCTATCTATCTATCATCTATCTACCTACCTACCTATTATCTATCAATCTATAAATTATCTATCTATAATCTATCAATTTATATATCTACCTACCTATTTATGATCTACCTACCTACCTATAATCATCTATCATCTATCTATCTATCTATCTATCTATCTATCTATCTATCTATCTATCTATCTATCTATCTATCTATCTACCTATATCTATATCTAAAAGTTGCTAACCTGTTTTATTATGGCACTAGAGTTATAGTATGGTGAGTAAGGGTTCTATCCTTAGCATTCTAAATGTTCCCCCTGAGCATTACAAAGAGTGACTCCTGAGTGTTGAGCCAGGAGTAGAGACTGAACTCTGGTCACTATAAATAGAAAACTGTTTTTCTTATATTCTCTCCCGAGTGCATTAATGCTGCAGTTTATAATCTTATATTATTTTGCCCGGATGACTATCCCAATTTGAGATTGGCTTTTTTTTAGGGTGATGATCTCTCAGGGAATTATATACAGTGCTGGGGATTGAACTGGGACAGCCACATGTAAGGCAAATACTTCTCCGATGATATCTCCAGCCCCCTAGAAAATCAATTTTTATTTTAGCAGTTATTAAGTTGAAAACAGCGTCCAACATATCCAGGCCAACATAGTGAGACTTTGCTGCCCAAGTGAGTAGGGAGGAGCCGTTAACAAGTGATCTCAAGTTATGTTTTGACTCCATCCTGAAACTCTCCCAATCTGAGATGACTTGGTCCCAGTGAAAATTCCTTTTTGCAATTTTAGAAATGATAGATCATTCTGGGGATGTTTAAATCCAACAAAAGAGGGTAATACACCTGACCCTGATTTGTAGCAGCCATTTCTGAGCTGGATTTTAATCTCAGCTGCATCTACTGAGCTGGGGAAACAGCAAAAGACACACTACTGCAGATTCATAGTTTGACTCTGTCTTGCCATCCATCTGCAATCAGCTCAGAGTAAAAGGGAGCTATTCCCAGGGGTCACAGCAGACTTACTCTCCATCTCTCTCATATCTACCTCATACCAGTGAAAACAGTCAGTGTTGAGAGAAATTATGATGAAAATGCTTACTGCATTTTGTTTTAAATTTTAAAGCCCAACTTTAATAGCATTATTTTTATTTTAGTCGTCTAATTTCTTGGGTACTTAATTTAGATTCCATTGCCATGTCTATCATGCCAATTTTTTTTTATAATTTGGCTTTTTTATTTTAATCATAGAGGTTTACAAATCTTTCACAGTAATATTTTAGGTAGATAGTGATGGTGAATCAGGAGGGTTTCCACCACCAATATTGTCCTCCCTCCACCCCTGTTCCCAGCATGCATCCTATATAGATGGTCCTTTCTGTGTCTAGTATGTTGTATGTCAAGAATGTCGATTCTGTTGTCGCTGGCTTTGGGTTTGATGCTTCAGTTTGAACCTTTTTTTTAATTTCTACTTAATGTTCATGTGACTGTTTGGTCTTGGTACCCTCCATTATTTCCCCCTCCATTTGTGAGGCAGAGCATGATGGTTCAAGTTGTGTGGTTCTGTTTGAAGGAAAGAGAAAAAAAAAATAATAAAATAAAATGGGGCAAAATCAAACAAGCAAAAAATGAGGGGAGTTCTTCTAGAGACTATATCAGTTTCTTACTGTTGGTGGTAATTTCATCTAATTTAGTATCTATGGAAAGAAAGAAAGAGATCTTTCCAAAGATCATTCTAGAAATAGCATTTCCCATATAAACCAAGTGAGATCACATATTGCATCTATCCCTAAATCCCAAAAACATTCATTTGAAAGGGCTTACATATGCCTAGGTTTATCTCAGTAAAATAGCCAAGATATGGAAATAACCAAAATGCCCATTTGAAGAAGACTATATTTTAAGTAGGGTTGCCTATTTGATATATTTCCTTCTGGTTATTTATTTTCAAGAGAACTGCAATAGATTTGTTATACTGAAATTTTTAGCCTCATATTTAATGTATTGGTTTATTTTTCTAGTGTCCCCAAAGAGGAACTATTTAGTAATTAATGTGAGGATACATAAGATGAATACATCAATACTATAACAATTGAAAGATGGTGAAGAGGTCATGAGAAAAATGGAAAATAAAAAATTGACAGGTGGCAGAACATCAGATACCAAAACAAAAATCTTAAAACTAAGATATTGGTATGATGCATGATGTCAACATTGAAGGGAAAAATATGATTAGAAAGAGAAATACAAAGAAAAACAATTTAATGCAAAAAGGTAAATTAAATAAGTTATTTCAAAGGTTTTTTCAGTGTTTAATTAGGACTTTAAGACAATAGCAATTTTGAGCCTGTTATAGCGAAGCATCCTATGTAGATGCAAATAATTATATTGGCAACATATGTACTCCAATATTAAATCAATAGAATGGAATCAAATAAAGGATTTTAGTGGTCACACAAGTAGGCACAGTATTTAAAAATAAAATGAAGGGAAACTGTCTATTCCAACTTAGGATCTGAGATTTTACACAGTTTTACACAAATGTTTATACATTTATTTTATTTCAAAATTTTATTACAATACTACAAAATTATCATTATGGTTAAAGGGGACTTATCTTTACCATTAGAAAACTACTATAGGAGCTGGAGAGATAGCATGGAGGTAAGGCATTTGCCTTGCAAGCAGAAGGACTGTGGTTCCAATCCCGGCATCCCATATGGTCCCCTGAGTCTGCCAGGAGCGATTTCTGAGTGTAGAGCCAGGAGTAACACCTGAGCACTGCCAGGTGTGACCCCACCCCCCAAAAAAAAACCCAGAATAATAGTATAAATAAAATAATAGCCTAACTAAACTTACTCTTGTTTAAATTGGAATAAATATCCTCTGAGAATATTTCAGACAGAACAGTTTTTAATTCATCCTGCCACTCTTTCACACAGAATTCTCACCTGTCTTATCACTTCAAAGTTCTTGGGGAAGTATATTTTATCAGTATAATATAATGTAATAATAATTTAAAATCAGCATGGATTTTAAAAATTCAAATCATCAACTTTCACAACTATTAGACAGAGTATTGTGACTAGGCAAGCCTGGCTTCAAATTTCTTTTTCTTGCGGCCAGCGAGGTGGCACTAAAGGTAAGGTGTCTGCCTTGTAAGCGCTAGCCAAGGAAGGACTGCGGTTCGATCCCCCAGCGTCCCATATGGTCCCCCCAAGCCAGGGGCAATTTCTGAGCACTTAGCCAGGAGTAACCCCTGAGCATCAAACTGGTGTGGCCTGAAAAATTTTTTTCTTTTTCTTCTACTTACTTTTTTTGTTGTCTTGAGCAAGACACCCAGTGTAAGGCAGAGCAATTACAAGAAAATGATCCTTATTTTTGTTAATTTTATTTTTCTGATAAAATATTAGCATTTATTGTAATGTATTTTTTTTACAAGTCTTTAACAGTGTTATTTAAGGTAGAGTGACAGTGAATTAGGGCCATTCCCACCACCAGTTCTGACCTCCCTCTGCCACTATTCCCAGCATGCATTCCATACCTTTAGTCCCATGGACTGCTAGTGTAACATATCCTTATTTTTTAAATGGAAGTTTAGAAGAAAAAAAAATAGGTACATTTTGTTGAAACGGAGCAGTTAGGCACCATTAAGCTAATATTTTTTTTAAAGAAACAGTACTCACTTAAGATTGAATAGGCAAATTATTAAGCTATTCTTTCCTTTTTTTCTTGTCTCATTTCTTTACTGGCCAATGGGCTATGGATACAGGCACATTAAATTCAGTCTTGAGAGTAAAGCATGAAGATGAATTGCCCCTCCAAATTCTTTATGCTGTTATAGCACTAAAATTATTTTATCTATTTAATATGTTAAATTAATTTAGTATATTCACAATAATTAATTCACAATAATAGTTGGTGTGTAGGGAAAGTTTCAATGGTCATAATATTCCTGGAAGAAAAATGTAACTATATGAGATTTTATTGGTTTGTCAAAATTACTGAAAGGGAGAACACAAATGCATGCCAGGCAGCATATCTATAAAAAAAACTCTGCTATGTTAGCTATTATCCCCTACATTAATAAAATTGTCACATGTAAAAAAAAAATCTCTGTTGAGGAGGCACCTTTTGATATGTAAATAGATTTTTCTTTAAGTGTCCCAGGTTTATTTTTTATTTTCCATTCCAATTTTCATTCTAGTCCATTTATATATAGGTTTTGTACTTCCTGAATAGAATATTAATACTAGAGAATACTTCATATTAATCTAGATTAGAAATCTAAGATCTAGGGGGTGGAGCAATAGCACAGCAATAGAGCTTTTGCCTTACACATGGCTGACCCAATACAGACGTTGGTTCGATTCCTGGCATCCCATATTGTCCCCAGAACCTGCCAGGAGTGATTTCTGAGTGCAGAGCCAGGGGTAATCACTGAGCACCACCCATTGTGGACCAAAACCAACCAACCAACCAAACAAACAAAAAACCTAAGATCTAATCAAGTTTTACCTCTGCCCCAGTTTTATAACTGAAATTGATCTCAAATCTAACTGTTAACTTCATTAGACATGTCCGGTATATTATATAATATCCCAATGTTATCTAGCTACTATATATGTTCAAATGCATTCTCAACAGGATAGAACTGCCTGCAATCTTAAAGAACAATTCAGAGAGTAGCACTATATAACCTAAATCAACATTCAGTCCTTTCTTGTTGCCAATTAAGCACATTTCTCAACCTGGCATTCAAAACCACTGTTGGTTTGAGCCAATGAGTCCTTTTATTGTTATTTTGCACTACTATCCTTCTGTCTTTTTCAAGTGACAAACTGTCCCTCTGGCTAACTCCCAAACACATATTGGGCTTTTATATCTTTCATCAAGCTGCTCTCTTTGCCTAAAATATACCACACTCTTTTTCAATCAAATATCCACCAAAACTTAATTTATTCCTCCTACATAACGATTTAATTTTTTGCTTCAGTCAAATGTACTCTTCCATTATACGTGCTAGTTTCAATACTTTATGGTGTTATGAGATTTTTTTTAGATCTATAGATTATAGGTACTGGATGTTTTACTGTATGAAAAATAGACTCACTTGTTTTTTTAAATATGAGGTACCTAATAACCTATTATTTTTTGGTTCTATGTTTTGGGGGACCACTCTTGGTGTTGCTTAATGCTTACTCTCGGTTCTGTGCTCAAAAATCACACCTGGAAGTGCTCACAAAACCACATATGGTGCTGAGGATATAATTTTCTGAGCACCACCAAGTTAGTCACAAAAAATATAGCAAAATATTTATATTTTCTACCTTGGATATGAGTCTGAATCACAACTTGAGATTGGTTTACTTTTAGCTTTTATTATCAGCTTTGTTCTGTCTCTGTTCTCTCGAGTATATATTTCTCTCCCTTTATTTCCCCTCACATTTTTATAAGGAAGTTTCTCTAAATAAAACTGTTTTATTCCCAAAAACTGTAGCAGCAATTCTTGGTGACAAAGCAAAGTGTAGCAAAAGCTTCTCCCCTTGGTCATTTACATTAAGAAGATTAAAATCTTGGGGCTGGAGAAATAGCATGGAGGTAAGGCGTTTGCCTTTCATGCAGATGGACGGTGGTTCAAATCCCAGCATCCCATATGGTCCCCCAAGCATGCCAGGAGCAATTTCTGAGCATAGAGCCAGTAGTAACCCTGAGCACTGCCAGCTGTGACCCAAAAAAAAAACAAAAAAAGTTTAAAAACTCTTGTCCTCCATCTTACTTTAGCCCTGTTTGTAAAATCATTATTTAAATTTATTAGGATTCTGTTTTAATTTCAAAGGGAACAGAATGGAAATGGTATCACTTCCCTTCTTTCGATTGTCCTCAGTAAAAGTTTCGTTTATCTTTGTCATTTGACTATGCTGTGGGCAGTAAATATTATAAAATCTCAATAATAAAAATCTGATCAGATTTACTTTTCAGATGAAAATTCTAATCACAGTGCATGTTAAAGACTAATACAGTTCATTCTAGAGTGGCTTCACTGATTTTGTTTGAACTTGGTTTAGAACCATAACTGCCAAAGGGTAAATTTTTTATGTACACGGAATCTATTATGCTGAGTGAAATAAGTCAGAGAAAGAGAGAAAAACGCAGAATGGTCTCACTCATCTATGGGTTTTAAGAAAAATGAAAGACATTCTTGCAATAATAATTTTCAGACACAAAAGAGAAAAGAGCTGGAAGTTTCAGCTCACCTCAGGAAGCTCACCACAAAGAGTGATGAGTTTAGTTAGAGAAATAACTACATTTTGAACTGTCCTAATAATGAGAATGTATGAGGGAAATGGAGAGCCTGTTTAGAGTACAGGCGGGGGTCGGGTGGGGAGGAGGGAGACTTGGGACATTGGTGATGGGAATGTTGCACTGGTGATGGGTGGTGTTCTTTACATGACTGAAACCCAAACACAATCATGTATGTAATCAAGGTGTTTAAATAAAAAAAATTTTTTTAGAATCAAGCTATACTCTGTAACTTAAATAATACTTCAACTAATTATAAAGATATAGCTAGGGAGTAAAGTTTAGGTTTCTTCATGTTGGATACTCATTAAAATTAAATTTTTGGTAAACATTTATACAAAGAAATCCCTATATAAAGACTGAGTTTGTTAAAATAAATCTATACATATTTTCTTATGTATAGAAGAAGACTACCAAAGAAGCAAAATGTATTTTATGAGAATATAATTCATTTAGAAGAAAAGAAATTCTAGATCTTATTTATATCAATTTGGAATACATTAGAACTAAAATCTGTGTCTGCAAATTGTTAAGATATTAAAAACCTTACCTGTACTATTGCTTCTGCCATGGGTAATGTTATTTTTTTATCAATTAACTAGATTTTAATATATAAGCCAGGGATTCATTCAATTAAAGAGTTCTATCCAAGTTAATACAATAATCATTAAAACTGTAAAATATTTTAGTTACTAAAATTTTCTTTATACATATGTGAATTGTACAAGCTATGCTCTTTCAACATAAAATACTAACTGAATTTTAGAAACATAAATCTTCCTTCCATATATTATAAAAGATATGTGAACTTTAGCTCTCTTAAAAATAAAAATGATTACGTCCAATGTTGCAAGACATTATGGTGGCCTTATATTGTACTATATTTAAAGAGAGCTATATAGATCATTTGAAAACTGATTCCTTACTGCACTAATATTCACATTATTTAATAAAACTTTGCATTTGTAGAAAGGGCAAACCACTTCTCTGCTGAATGTTTCCTCAAGTCTTGTTTACTGTAACCAGGAGATAAAATTTCCAAACAAACCCTGGTGTTTGCAACACTTGGAGAGACATGTGGCCTGCTATTCCAGTCTCTGTCAAGCTTGTGCCCCACCTGCTTTGGGGTTTTGACTTAACAAGTTGGTTGGGCTAAAACACAAGTGCTAGAATTTGAGAATGTGAGCTAACAGGCCAGGTGACACACCAGCATTGAAAAGCTGGTACATGGCAGGGCACCATTGTGTACTCACAAAAGCCACATGCCGCACCAAAAAGTGGCAGCCTTCTCTCCCAAATGAGAAGAGGAATTTTCCTCCCATTATGTTGCCACAAACATGTTGTGAAACAATAAGCCTGGAACTACAGCAAGTCCAATCGTTCGTGGCTTCTAAAGAGTGACTTCTAAAAAGTGAATCTATCTTTCTGTTTCTGACTTCTAAAAAGTGAATATTCATGTCTATTTCTGAGTTGGTTGACAGGTAAACTTTATTTTATTTAAACCAAGTTTTCAGAAGACTGGAGAAAGACATTTTCAATGCACCAGAAATAATTGTCGTAGGTATATCTCTGACATGTACAATTGTGATAGGCAGAAAATAGCATTTTCTATTTGTCTAATAAAGCAGGAGAGAATTCACTGGAAGAAATGTCTTCGGATTTTGTGGAGTTCATGTAGCTTTCTCAGAATTTCATACTTCTGTGTGCTATCACCAAACTCTTGCTGCAGTTAAATTCTTTTTAAATGTTGGCAAGGAATAATAAGGAAAAATATATAATTTAAAATTCTCTTGAGTTAATAGGGGTTCCAGAATTTATGAACAGGCAGTGTCAGGTAACTCAATGAATTTTCTGGGTTTTGACTCTATAACTGACTAAGTCTATGTCAGTAAAAGTTCAATAAATTTTTATACTGTCTTAATCTTAATAGAAATCTTTATCAAAAGCAAAAGTACTTTAAGTCTTTCAAATAATTAATATATAATTATTTATTTCCTGATAAACAGATAGTAGAGATCATCTTGAAGATTCTAAAATTTTGCATCTGTTATCCATATTTTAATAAAGGAAATAACTGGAATTTTTGACTACCTAATAACTTTTTTCTATCATGCTGTGTATTCAAACACAGTTTCTTAATTATTTTGATTTTTTTCAAATGCTTGTGTCCAACTTTGAGCTTCCTAGGAGAAAAATCCATCTAGTTATAGTCCTTGTCATATTTTTGTATAATTTTATAAATAAATAAATGTTAATTATTTTATTAAATAGTTTAAAATGAATTAATTTTATAAATTAATTAATTTAAAGTTAGTTATTTAAAAATATTAATTTGTGGGACCAGAGTAATAGTATACCAAGTAGGGCATTTGTCTTACAAGCAACTGACCTGGGTTTGATCTCAATCATCTCAATTGGTCTCAATTACTCCACAGGAATAATTTCTGAATGCAGGGCCAGAAATAATTTCAAACATGGCCCCGTGTGTACCAAAACCAAAATCAAAATAAAACAAAAATTAATTGCTATGACTAGTTAGAGAGGTACAATTTCAGTCTATAACTTTGTCTTTCCTATAGTTAGCTCTTCCAACTGCTCTCTAATTTCCCTGAAATTATTTAGCACACTTCAATGTGGCACCAAATCTCTTTAGGGCTATAGTCTGGTTAATAGTTTCCTGGTGCTTTTTGCCACAGTCAAATATCAGGTGCCAGGAACTCACTGTATTTGCCATTTACATAAAAGAGAAAATCCAAATACAGTTGATATATTTATAATGTTCTGTTGCCTAATGAAGGTATTCTTGAAAGTATATTCTGTTTGCTGAGCCAATTATTGCTTATAAAAGGCATTTCCCCAATTGAGCATAAAAATAAATTCTATTCATTTCACCCAAATGCTGGACAGTTTTCTGTACCTCTTAAGCCCATCGTTTGCATAAAACTATCATTTCTTTGCAATAATCTGCTGAAATAGAGTTATAAAGCTCAGGGAATTCATCTGAATGAATATAAAGACTGGAAGGACAGTCAAGTAATCCTGAGACCAAAGGGAGAGAGTTTCCTGATGTAATCAAGAGAGGCTGGGTGCTTAGGAGACACTGGGATTTTGAATACTGGTATACTTCCAATAGAATTGTCAACAAATTAAGAAAAAAATGTCTGGGATTGAGGAAGGTGTCTAGCATGCGCAAGATCTAGTGCTTGACTTCTGACATTGTATGTTTTCCTCTTCAGTACCCTGCTTAGCCCTGCTGGTTTCCAGTGGTTTGCAAGCACAGTTAAGCTGGATGTAGGAATGGCCTGGTAGCTCCAAAATAACTACATTAAGTGGTGAATGCAGTTACAGAAATAACTACATTAACAGCTATTATGACAATATTAATGAGTGAGTGAAGTAAACTACCTGTCTTGAATACAGGCAAGGCGGGAGGTGGTGGAGAAAAATGGGAGGCATTGGTGATAGGAAGGTTGCACTGATGAAGGAGGGTGTTTTTTTTATGACTGAAATCCAACTACAATTATGTTTGTAATCATGGTGCTTAAATAAAGATATTATTTTAAAAAAACACACACAAAAATACCACTAGCTTGAACACTATAGAAATGTTGAAGTACTTCTATAAAAAATGTTGAAAGTAACTCAGGTCCCTGAGCATTGCCAGGAGTAATTCCACTGAAATATTCAAAGACAACAAGGTTGTGTTTCAGTTATAGAAAAGAATACACAACTACAAACAAGTTTGTAAACTTGGTGCTTAAATAAAGATATTATTATAAAAAAACCAAGGTTGTCATTGATTGTATTCTACATATTTCAGTAAGAAATTTCTAAAAAGTATATTATTCGAGCCTGCCTTTCTGTGTGAATTCTAAAATTCCCAGAATAATGTCTCTAAAATATTTTAGATATATAGAATATAGAAGTCAAAACAGTGAGCCAAAATTTAAAAATGGCACATAAGTAAAATATTTTTCCTGTCATGATTTTTCTACGCTCCATTCGGTTTTCATTTTCATTTCTCATTTAAATATTTTTATGTTCTTGCATTTAACTTTAATCTCCCTTCCATATACATCATCCACTCTTCTTGTAGATTATATAAGTGTTTTCATCCCCTAGTGACTTATTACTTTTTGCCCTTTTAGCTTTTTATCTCTGAGACATAAATAAACTGTAAGCAACATTGTGAAAATTAAAAAATAAAATGCAAGTAAATAATTGAAACCTCTTTCCAATTTGCCTAATGTAAGACAATATTGATTCTATTCACATAAATCTAAACTGATATTTTGGTCCCAAATGCGCCTTTTACATAGTGATACTGCTATAAAAGTGACTGGTCTAATTTGTAGTCTATAATATACATCATTGATATTTCATTGGATTAAAATATTATAAAATGAATCAGATTGCCTTAGAATTATTGATTAAATTTATGGTCAATTTAAACTAGGCATGGCTTTGAATTATCTTTTCAAAAAATTAGACTATTTCGATTTTGGTAAACCTGACCAAATTATAGAGATCATAATTACTACCTAATGCCTCTTATGAGTTTCAGAGAAAAAATATTTCTATTATGTCTCAAAGGATACTATCTAAAATATCTTGAATCACATGAAAGTATAAATAAATAAGAATCAGAAAATACTCTCTATTAAGAAAATAAAGTGAAGGGCCAGAGCGATGGCACAGCAGTAGAGCATTTACCTTGCATGTGGCTGACCAAGGACAGACTCAGTTCGATCCCCCCCCGGAGTCCCATATGGTCCACCCAAGCCAGGAACGATTTCTAAGCACATGCCAGGAGTAACCATGAGCATCACCAGGTGTGGTCCGAAATCCCCCCCCAAAAAAAAAGAAAAGGAAAAAGGGAAATGCAGTGAAATAATATTACACTGAGAAAAATTAGTGTGGTGGTGATAAACAATTAAGTAATACCAAAGATAATATATTACAAAATTTATTCCATAAAAAAGACTATTCCAAGATTTTTGTCACTCTATGTTTAGTTTTGATATTCAATGTTTAAAAAATTTGGTTGTGTTATATCAAATGACCTATTTTTAAGTAACCCTTATAAACTGATGAAAAATTCAGACACATTAGTAAATTTGTTGTATTTCATTAGAATACTGTTTTAGCCCATTTCACTGGACTCCATATTGGTAAAGATTATTTTACATGAATATATTCTTACTTTAGTTATATGATTTGCCAAACCACAATGGGAAATTTTAAAAATTGGAAATTATTTTTCTCTGACCTGAAAGAAAGACCACACATACACTTCAGTGAATTGAAAACAGCTGTGTGCAATATTTGGCCAAAGAAAGTTCTGTGAAAGATTACATCTGTATGATCATCTTGAGTTTAATACAATCACCATTAATGTATTTGCATGTAAATATAAAAATATGTTGAACTGTTTAAAATATTTTTAAAAGCTGATACATCCTTTGCTTGATTTTCTTTTTGTCCCTCTTTGTCTCTCCCAGTTCTTACATGCGATAGTTCAAATGCAAATATTGAACCTTAAGTTGGATAGAATGCAAAAGTTACTAGCAAACATTCAGAACTTGTTTTGTTTGAAGTCACACCCAGGTATACTTGGGGTTTTATCTGGGCTTTATGCTCAGGAATTTTCTTGGAGGTTCATAGGGCATTGTATGTAGTGCTAAAGGTTCAACCAGAGTTGGCTAGGTACAAAACTCCTGTGCTAAGTGACTTCTACACTCTTAGTTTTTATTACTGAATGTCAATTAGCAAAATTACATTTTGCAAACACTTTCATATATTTACATTTAGTTTCTTGCATAGCAGTATTTTAACCAAAAATTAAAGTATGAAAACTATATAAAATATTGAAAATTTTTAATATTGATATAATGTATGTAACGAAAGTCAATGTTTTTCTTTTTTGCTAGACAAATTTCAGCCCATGCTGCAGTCTAGTTTTAGAAAACTATTGTGATGTATTTTGCTTCGGTGGCATAGTTGGAATTCATACTGAATTATAGCAAGGAGGTATAAATTAATTGGATTCTTCATAACAAATATTTTACTTTATTAATATCATTTTTGTAATGTCCTAAGTTGGCATAAGTGGCAACTCAAGGTAGCTTATGGTATGATTCTGACCACAAAATAAAAACATAGAAAAATGTATCTTTTGTGAATTAATCTCCAAACATAAAATATTGAAAATAATCTTAAGATGTAGGAGTAATTTTCAAAGGGATATATTGTCACACCTTTTCCTCATAAAGAAATAAAGCAAACTAAAGATTCAATTCTATTCATGCCTTTTTTTTTGGTCAAGCATTAGTATTCTTAGAAATAAATCTAAAAAATAGAAAAATAATTTAGTCTTGGCATGTATATTTGTTGTAAGAACTTTGACTATGCTGGCAAATGAATGGAAAGGTTAAGTATAAAATGTGCATCATTGCTGTAATTTGTAAACCGATGTGATAACCTCATGTTTAATATTTTATGTAGTAGAAGGTGAATGCTAGAGGGAAAAATGTCACTGGGAGATAAGGGAAATCATATGCTAAGAATGTGGATAAATGGGACTGAGAATTAACTTGAGTGTTTCTATATTAATTGATAGACTGATAGAACATGACGATGAAATTATGAAGGTATCCTAGCAACCAGATTTTCATAACAAGTGTAGCCTTGTAAGACTATGAGGACTGTCAGACAGATTTTTAACTCAGGAGGATGAGCAAAGATAATTTTATTTAATAAGGCCTTTCTGCAAATAAAAGATAAAGTTGGCCTCACCTATTCAAACTTTTATTTATAAAAATAATACCTATATGAACAAATGATATTAAATTAATAATATTATAGATCTGGTGGTATTAGCTGATAATATTGAAGCTCTGTCATGTGCGATCTTAGATAGTATATAACATGGAAAACGTTGAAAAACTCTATAAAAACTCATTTATATTTAATATTTGCTTTACATATAAAATATCAAAACAAATTTACTTATAAATTTTATCTCTAATTTGTATGTTATTATTCAAATAATATAATAATGAAAACATTATATGCACTTGTTTATAGTCGAAGGATTAGTTGTGAAGGAGGAAGACACAGTTTCCCCTTACCAGCTGCCATATTTGACTGTCCCAATTTTACATTCTTCAACATTTCAGTAATACTCCAAGAACATTGAAATCTGCCTCAAAACACATTGAAAAACAAGTTGCCTAAAGCAAATGGCCAAAACCAAAAGACTTATATAAGCCAGACAACTTTGTAGGATCTAATTCTCTATAATATTCTTATCAATTGATAAGAAATGCAAAGAGCCCTTTAAATTATATATGTTTTCCTATAAAATATGAGCTGTATTTTACTTAGTGTTTTTTTAATTTGTTTGTATTTTGTTTTGTTCTGTTTTAAAGCCACACCTGGTGATGCTCAGGGGTTACTCCTAACTATGCACTCAGAAATCATTCTTGGCTCGGAGACCATATGGGATGCCTGGGGATCTGACCAAGGTCTGTTCTAGTCTAGTGTGTGTAAGGCCCCTATTTGTTTGTATTATATAATATTTTAATATTATAGTAGCCAGTATTATATTTTAACAGTATCTAATTATTACCTAATGTTAACTATGAAAAGTATACTTTGTTGTTATTTATTCAAAATTGAAACTTTCATTTTTTATTCAATAATTTTTTATGTTTTTTTTAAATAATTTTTATTGTGACCAAAGTGAATTATGACTCTTTCACAGTAGGATTTAAGGTACATAGTGACAATAAATCAGGGCCATTTCCAATGAGAATATATGAGTGAAGTGGAAAGCTTGTCTAGAGTACAGGTAGGAGCAGGGAGGGGAAGAGGGATATTTGGGTCATTGGTGATGGGAATGTTGCACTGGTGATGGGTGGGTGCCATCTGATATGAGTGAAACCCAACCACAATCCTGTTTGTAACCAAGGTGTTTAAATAAAAAATATATTAAAAAAAATCAGGGCCATTCCTACCACCAGTGTTGTCCTCCCTTTTTCCCTATACCCAGAATGACCCTCCAGTGCTAGTGTAACTGTTCCCTCTCTGTATAGCTTGTTGTAGATGGGCTATCAATTTTGTTGTTATTGACCATGGGTTTGTTGTTTTAGTTTGATCATTTTTTATTTCCACTCAATGTTCATACAACTGTTTGGTACTAGTACCATCCATTATTTTTCCTCCCTCAATTTATGAGGCAGAACAAGATGATTCAAGTTATGTGGTTCTGTTGAAAAAAAAAAAAAGAGAACAAATAAGAAACAAAACTGAGAGGAGTTTATTTAGAAGTTATAAATATCAATTTAAAAGAAGAAAGGGAAAAAGAAGGAAAGCATTATAAAAACAAACAAAAACAAAACCAGTAACTTCAAAAAAAGCTCAACAACAACAACAACAACAACAAAAACACAACAATTAAATAATAACCATGAGAACGAAGAAAAAAAAAAGGAAGGTGACAAGGTTTGTGCTTCTTTTTTTTTTTTTTTTTGCATCTCCCTGATGATTAGTGATGTGGAGCTAGGGTCTTTTTTTATTGGTCCCTGGATAAGTTCTGCCCCATCCTGGTTATCAAAGTCAGTCTTCTGTGGTTGGCAATCTTGGTTTTTGCAGAGATTAAAGGATGATGTGTCTTCTGATTTCATCATACTGTTAGGTGATCAGATAGGGCAACCCGCTCTTAGATCAAGTAGTTGCTGTTTCCTCATTGTCAGGTTGGCATATCAAAACTGGCACAAGTTGGTGCTACAGTGGTATCAGGAATTTCCCAGGGGGAGTGTGGTTCCTTTTATGCTAAGTTCCTCCACATTTGGAGACATCCTTCTCCTTTCTCCTAAACTTTCCAATGAACATTTTTACCTTCTGAGTCTGAAAATCTTTATTGGTCCATATTTTCTTTCTTGAGGAACCTGGGAATCATGAATCACAGAAACCCACCATAACTGCTTTTCTATGAGTTGTTTGGCTCTTTTCACTTAATTATCTTCTGTTGACAGATTATTTCTCATGTGGTATTTTCCTAGTTAGTATTTAACTTGTTAAATCTGAATTAAAAAGAATTGTAGAATCTACTTTTTGCTTAAATGGAAGATCAACATAAAACGATCTTTTAAAAAAAAAAACTCATCTTGATTTTTAGGTCTACAATCTTCTCTATTTTTATCTCCTTATTTTACTGTAGTCATAGTTTTCTTGAACAAGCAGACAGAAAAAATAGAAAAATCTTTTGCTTCTCAAAGTAGAAAGGGCCTGATACATAGAATCAGAGCGTAGACTTTCCTAAAAAGATTGAAGAAAAAAAATTAAAAGGGATACCATTAGACCTAAATAGCACTCTAAGGAGTAAGGAGGATACAGAAATTTATGACCTACACCTCCATTGTCTCTATTCCAAGCAGTGAGTAATTTAAAATAAAGTATCTGGAATTATTGTTTTTATTTTTACAAAAATCTCTATACCATTTCCACATAAACTCCACCAATTTATATTTAAAAGAACCAAGATCCCTTTCCATCTATAGCCTCACCAAAATGTGTTATTTTTTATATTTTTATGGGTCATTCAATAATACTACTGCAAAGAAGGAAGGAAGGAAGGAAGGAAGGAAGGAAGGAAGGAAGGAAGGAAGGAACGAAGGAGGAAGGAAGTAAGGAGGGAGGGAGGGAGGGAGGAAGGGAGGGAGGGAGGAAGGGAGGAAAGAAGGAAGGAAGGGAGGGAAGGAGGGAGGGAGGAAGGGAGGAAAAAAGGAAGGGAGGGAGGAAGGAGGAAGGGAGGGAGGGAGGGAGGGAGGGAGGGAGAGAGAGAAAGAAAGAAGAAAGAAAGAAAGAAAGAAAGAAAGAAAGAAAGAAAGAAGAAAGAAGAAAGAAAGAAAGAAAGAAAGAAAGAAAGAAAGAAAGAAGAAAGAAAAAAGAAAGAAGAAGAAAGGAAGGAAGGAAGGAAGGAAGAAAGAAAAAGAAAGAAAGAAAGAAGAAAGAAAGAAAAGAAAGAAAAGAAAGAAAGAAAGAAAGAAAGAAAAGAAGAAAGAAAGAAAGAAAGAAAAGAAAGAAAGAAAGAAAGAAAGAAAGAAAGAGAAAGAAGAGCAAAAGAAAAGGGATGGAAGAAAGAAAAAGACAAGGAGAAAAGGGATAGAAGAGAAAAAAGGTTTAGAGGTAGGTGACACCTGAACTTTAATGGTGGAGTGGAGGGTGAGTAGTAAGAAAACCTCTGGAAAACTATCATGTAATCATAATACATATTGTTTTTTGCCACACCCGGTGATGTTGAGGGGTTACTCCTGGCTCTGCGCTCAGAAATTGCTCCTGGCTTGGGGGATCATATGGTACACCGGGGATCAAACCGCAATCCGTTCTAGGCTAGCATGCTCAAGGCAAATGAACTACCGCCTGAACCTCCACACCGGCCCAGTAAACTAATAATATTTTTAAGGAACAAGAAAAGACTTGGGAACTAATATAAGGAAGTCATTTCTACCCAGACTTTGACATCTGCACATTCTAGTCAGAAGTAATAATGGAATTTGCGTCTTTCCCACCTTGTTTCATGAACTATCTCTGCTTGGAAAGATTTTACCAAGAACTCAACAACTTGATATGGCCCTAATTAAAAGGCATCATAAATATGGAATGCCACAAGGATGGGCCTTGATGATTTTATGCCTGATATCTAAATTCTGTCAATTACCTGGATAACCAACTGCTCTACATGACTGAACCCCTGAAGAGAATCACCTCAGCATCCTCACTACTGTTTTAACAGCCCACACTCTTGGGAAGAAATGCTCACTCACCTGCACTTTGTAAAGTGTTGTTGTTGTTTTTTTTTTTGGAAAGTGTTTTTCTGCTTTGCTCTAGAATCTTTCTTCAGTATACACTTCCTATGATCTGAGCATTTTCCTGACTTCTTTTTTCTCTTTTCCCTTCCTTTCAATGAGATCTTCTCAAAATTCAACTATTCTATATCTCATCTTTTGCTTACCATCTTCCCTGCTTGAACCCTAGAACCTGAGCACAGAAACTTGCCGTGAAGTGCTGATGGGAAATCTGAGATATCTAGTTCTTAGTCTTTCATTTGTACTACATAAGGTGTTGCAAGTGAGCCCCTGAAGAGGTTGACTGATGGAGGGATGGAGGATGAGGCCTTTCTCCTCCAGCTCGGACCACGCGTTTGTTACCCTTGAATGTGGCGGGAAGAAAGCCAACAGGCAGCCAGGCTTCCGAAGAAAACAGCTCTTTATTCCGTGAAGATGCCGAAGCCAAAAGGCCTAAGAATAGGTCCAGGACCAAAAGCCTCTCGCCTTCCACAGACCCTTGCTTTCATGCCCCAGAATCAGGTACCACCCAATGGTGGGAGCAGAATCAGGTGCCACCCTAGGGTGGGAGCAGAATGCTAGGTCACACCCTAGGGTAGGGCACAATCACCGATCAGGGTAGGGTCAGTAACATAATAATCCCATTAAAATGTTTACATACACAACAATAAGGAACAACAGAGTTGAGAACTGGTGCTTATTTTTCAAAGATATGGTTAATATTTCAAAAAAGTTCTCTATGATTATTCTAAAGTTAATAAAAATTGTAAGAATAATATCCAGCTATAAATGCCTGGTGTTTTAGTAATTATTATAACCAAATGATTGAACAATATTCAATATATCAGACACTCTTATCTGATTGTCTCAGTGTGGTGTCACCATTTTATTCGTGTTAATTTTAAAATTCATTTTGTATTTTAGCAAGGATCTTATTATATCCTTGGAAATTTGGAATTCTTTAAATTTCTTTGCCTTTGACTTTATTTGTTGTTAGTGCATAAGGGGAGAGAGTAATAATGGAGATTTTTTTTCAAAGAAACAACAAAAATGAAAGCATTGGTAAACTAAAAGCATTTATTTTAAGGTAAAAACTTTGATACCAAATTTTTAATATTAAGTGTCAGTTGCTCTATTTCCACATTGTAAAAGGTATTACCTAAATCTCTAGCACCTTCAAAATCTATGGGACAACCTGTGAGTTGCATAAAAGACACACTTGCGATGATGCAAATATACCTCTCAGTACAGCATCTTTTTTCTTTATTATTCTATGCCAATGCTTAGCATGGTGCCTGTACAACTAAAGAACCCAGTAAATATGTATTGAATAATTCATGACTAGCATTTAATTTGTCACATTTAGCTTACATTTCATTGTAGAAATTGTGAATATTTTTCCTGAGAAGAACATATTGTATAGAGAAAGGAATCAGAAAACACAGTTATTTTCAAATTCTTGATAATTAAAGAATCTGGACATGGAAGACTGCAGAGGTTGTACTGCTTTCCTTCTTATTTGGAAAATTTCTGTATTCTTCCTATATAAATTTTCTTTTAAAAAGTAATCTCAGGTATGTGATACTAGTGATCATAACTATTTGTAGGTAACAGATCATTTCTATTTGGATAATTGTCAAAATATGGTATCATATTTTTCTCATATCTAATCTATGCTCCACACGCGTTTAATGGACAGGCCACGCATTTCAATTTTACTTATTTTTACTTCTTTACTTGTGTAATATGTTAATAAACTGATCATTATATAGGATTTTATCTTGTGCACATACAGGAATATCATGCTAAAGCATGCAAGCTGATAGTTATTTATTCTGTGTAATAAGGATCACCTTTGTCCTGTAAGGTAATTTAAAATACTACTTCCAAATTTTAAAAAAAGTTCAAGACTTAAGAATGACTAATTATCCATTTAGTCCATACATGTTATATTGCAGAGATGTTTCCTTTTTAAGACTTACCTGCTATTCAGAAATATTCAGATTTAGTGTATTTGTTATTCATAATGACCTGAATCTTACAAGTCATCTTTTCTATTTCTGAAAATATCTCATAAATTTGATATAATATATGGCAAAAGTTTGAGTTTTTGTTTTTAATGTTTACAAAAATTATTTAAACATAAATGTGTATTAATGACTTAGAAAGTTAGCTTGACTCAAGTCAAGCTGTTCTTTTATTAAAAATAAAATAACAATAACTTTTATAAATATTAATATAATATTAATATGTTGATCATTTTCTTCCTGTTTATTAAAATTAACATAATGCATTATGTGATTAAAATTTTATTATTTATTACATACAATTTGGTTGTACTCAGTTAAGAAGAAGCATTAACTGAGAAGAGGAAATCAGCCTTTTTAAAAAACTTGTGGATATCCCTAATTTTTTTAAAAGATAAAACTGGTTTAATATTAATTCCTTCTAAAAATGGTTCCCAGCTATAACATAGAAAAGAGGCACCACCAAGCTACAATGGTCACGATAAGAAAGCAATACAGGATCCCACCATATTAGTGAATTAAGATGGTAGATCTGAAAACCTAATTAAAGTCTTAAAAGTAAGTATGCTAACTTCTTAAAAGTAAGAGGGGCGCGGATCACTAGTGCCTGAAGCTGGAATAATTCAGCATGCCATATATCGGCATATAAAATGACTCCCGACTTTTAGGAAGTTTTCATGTGTTGAAAGGTCATCTTATACGCCGGAAAATATGGTATTTATGTATTTATTTTTGACCCGGCGGCAGTCAGGGATTTCTCCTGGCTTTGCACTCAGCTAACGGTCCTCTCAGGCTCAGGGGACCATATGGGATGTCGGGAATTGAACCAGTGTCTGTCCTGTATTTGTCACCTGCAAGGCAAATGCCCTACCACTGTGTTATCTCTCTGTCCTTGCATATATTCATTTCAATCACTGAAACAGAATACACTCCAGTGAGGCTTATGTACATTCTCAAAAATAAATAAATAAATAAATAAAACAATAACAACATGGATTTGACTTTTCTACTGCTGTATCTCTCAGTTCTACAAGAAATTGAGAAGCATCACAGACATATTGCAACGTGTAGTGTAGAGGGTAAAGGACACTTATTTTCCCATATTTTTATAATATTCCAGCTAGAGTCTTAAGTAGGAGAAAAAGTTGACATTGAGACTTGTGAACAACCATTATTGAATCTCAGCTTGAATGAAATGGGAGAGAACAATCACCTAATAATTACTTCACCACTTTTCATGCAACTAAAATTTGGTTAGTAACTACTATCACCTTTGTAACGGTATTTTTAAAATAATTTTTATTGAGACCAATGTGAATTACAAGCCTTTCACAGTAATATTTAAGGTACATAATGAAAGTGTATTAGGGTCATTCCCACCACCAGTGTTGACTTCCCTCCACCATAGTTCCCAGCATGCACCCCACACCTCCACCGAGAGCCCTCTGGACTGCTAGTGTTACAGGTCCCTTTGTGTATAAAGGTAATTTTTAAACACCTTTAAGTAATACCAATCAAGATTATTCATCTCTCAAAGAACAAGCCCAACCCCTAGGGCCTAAGGCAGCTCCACAGAAGACCCACCACTCAGAAGTCCTCCAGTCCTGTCACTTAAAAAGCCCACATACTAAAAGTAAACCTTTCCCCGTGGAAATTTATTGTAAGCTTGTGTCTTTTACCTCACCTGATGACATCAATACATTAAGTAGCTCTGTCAGAGGAGAATCAGTTGAAGACAACAGGAATTAAGACCATTCCAATTGAGCATTTGTCTGGACCTCTGGCACATGATTGCTGCGAGTCTCATGTTGAAAGGGAGGCAGGGGCCAAAATATAAGTGAAAAAAATTGGTCTCTTCTGGCTTTAAGCACAAGAAAGATTATTCAAATTAATTTCTTTAAATATAAAAATAAAGTTCAAAAATGATCTCATCATTTGATATATTTTAACACTATCAAATTAATCTTTTTTTTGGGGGGGGGTGTTACTCCTGGCACTGTTCTCAGAAAATGCTCCTGGCTTGAGGGAACCATATGAGACACTGGGGGTCTAATCCAAGTCATCCTGGGTAGCCACGTGAAAGACAAATGCCCTACCATTGTGCTATCACTCGGGCCCCAATTAATCCTCATTTTTAACAGAAGGGTAGCAGAAGATAATTTGCATTTTGAGACTAGCATACTTAAACAACCTTTGGAGGCAAGAAGTTGAGTAATTTATTAAATGTCTATATGACTAGATGGGATACTAGTTGGTATGGTCCAGTTATACTTTAATAGCTCTAAATAATTTCCTTTCTTTTTTATCTGCTGGTGCTACTAGAAGTAAATCTTAGAAACATTTCCAATTTTCTGACATGTTTGGACTCTTATTTTTCACTACAAACTAATGAAAGTAGATACCTAATCCATAGCTAAATGATCTCACATAGGTGACCAAGCGGTGGCACAAGTGGTAGGGCATTTGCCTTGGGAGCACTAACCTAGGATGGACCTTGGTTTGATCCTTCAGCATCCCATATAGCCACCCCCCAAGCTAGGAAAGATTTCTGAGCGCATAACCAGAAGTAACCCCTAAGCCTCGCCGGGTGTGGCCCAACCTCCCCAAAAGAGATCTCACGTAAGGCAAAAATTCTTTCCAATCTATACATAAAGAAGGTATAATCTATAGCTTTTTGTGAAATGCTTGATTCAGTCTCAGATTCATTAATACATTAATAATTCATGAATTCATATTTTATATGATTCTGCCTAATTTTAATGTATGCACATGAAGAATCAAAAGGTAAAGCTATCTAGGCTATCTTGTGCTATACTACATCATCTTTTTTCAAAGGAAAATAGAAACACTTATTAATAAATACCTAATAAGTAAAAAATTATTTAGCTGCTCTTGTCATTTCAATTGCTATTTACAATACCATAAAGCTGAATCTATTTTGTTCTCAAATATAAATGGATATCTCCTTTATATCAGTTTCTGCTTTTTCTATTTCTTTGATATGCTACCTAGTTTGATTATGATACTTCGTAAGCTGGATGCTATCTATCACAATAAAAGAATATCACAATGAAAGACTATAGACCGCAGTGACGAATACATGGCTTCTTTTTCTGTGTTATGGAAAAAGCCTTTGTTGTTGTAGTATATTGTATTTCAGAGTGGCGTCCTTATCCCTACTATAACCAAATCAAATGAGCTTGTGTGAGATTTTATTCATCTAAATTATGGTTAATGCAGCCCTCAACTATGGCGTTCCTTGTGGCCTGCCTAAGAGTGCTGACCAGACAGCTTTGTGATTTACCTGACTCAGTAGGTGATCAAGTGTCTCCATTATTGGAGTAAAATGAAAACTTTTGCAATAATGGTCAGGCAACAGAGGAAGCAATTTTACCTCTGCACTAAAGCTAGGATACTACACTAATCTCCAGTAATTCTGTTATTGCATTTGGAAGCAATTCCATCCATTCACTCAGAGATAACTGTTACAATACAATACAATACAATAGGTTGTCTCCAACCTTTTCCCCCAGCAAGGAGAATGTGCCATTCAATGCAAAGAAATCTTGCAGTATTTGTTTCTGTGTGAATCAGTGTGCGTTTCAAGTCTATCAGACTTTCAGGAGGCTTGGATTATAGTACCAGGTTAGAGTGGAACTCTGTACATGCTTGAGACATGACAGTCTAGCAATCTGTGCCTGGGGAAGACATTATTGCTTTGACAATTTTAGAGAGAAATACAATGTAAGATTATTTGACTTGTCCCACCAACAAAACTCTGGCTAAAGGAATGAGCTGCACTGATGATATTGGCAGCATTGTTAAAAGGAAATTATTTGGTAAAATGCACAAACATGCTGTCCATGTACCTCTATGAACCGGACTCAGTGACTACTCACTGTCTTACATTGATATACTGCTTGCTATTTGAAACTAATCATATGAAATAAGAAATTTTACTTCTCATAAGAAATTGTATTTATAAATAAAATTAAAAATGTGTATAAATAAGTTAATACATTTTAGTTATCAAATAAAATTAGGTATTTCATTTAGATTTTTGACCTATTTTGCCTGAGAAAGTAGTCTTGTAAGCCACACCTAATAGGATAAATATACTACCTAGATAACTATTCTATTTCCTAATAACTGGGAGTGATGGAATGACACAAACTAAATATACAACAGAAAATATAATAATGACAGTAATTTAAAAGTACATTAGTTGTGGGGCAAAAGTTAGGGGACACAAAGATTAAGATATTTTCTTTCCAGCAGTCAACCCAGGT
This sequence comes from Suncus etruscus, assembly GCF_024139225.1. Classification (NCBI taxonomy): domain Eukaryota; kingdom Metazoa; phylum Chordata; class Mammalia; order Eulipotyphla; family Soricidae; genus Suncus; species Suncus etruscus. Next base: position 6,172,607 of record NC_064857.1, read on the forward strand.
GTGATGCCCACCACCCCAGTCTACCCTCACACCTAATCACAACATTAAATTGCTTCTGTTTTATTGTTATCTATTTTGTCTAATATTTTGTCTTAACAAAATTCTTCACAACTCCATTATGGAAAGATCTTCTTTAAGACATAATTTATGACCTCTCTGACCTGTTCTCCAATAAAACAAAGCAGACAACCAGAAATGACAGGTTCTCTTACAAAAGGCCTCATTGGCTCTAGTTAAAAATCACTGTTAAATGTTAAGTACTTAGGTTTGGAATGTGATTCTTGTCACTGAATGGTGTCAACTTTCATACAAACAAGCTAAAATAAACATGAACAATGTCAATTATGACTGGAGAAATCAATAGTATCTGGAGAATGTACCAGAGGAGTATCTGCTGACAAGAGAATTCAAGGAATGAAAATCTCAGGCTAATGATGCCAGACTTCTTTGCTTGATTTGATTAAAACAAATGTTTTGAATGATAGAATGAGTAGATTTAAAAATAGTAGTGAGTCTAAGGACATCTCAAATGTTCTCTATATTTGGGGAAATGAGGTCATTGTGTTTATTCAAAGAAAAGAGCTAGCAACAGGCATTGCAAACTTACTTTTCCCATCTCTTTCCTTCTTTTGAATGAACGTCATTATTTATGATATTTGGTTTGTCCAGTTTGTTGAGTTATAATAGTTTTATAGCATTCTGTATGTTTAAGGTATTCGCTTAATGATTTGAGTCATTGAAAATATTCATGTGTCATGAAATGATTACTATAATAAATTTAGCTACTATTTTTCATCTGAGATAGACACCCCACCCCCAAAAAAGGCAAAAGGAACTTTTGGAACCAACTCCCTTAATAATCTTTCTTTATACTATAGGAAAGTGTTGACCAGTCATCATTTTTTATGTGTTACATTATAATATAGAGCTGATTTTTATGTATAACTGGCTGTGTCTACCTTTTGATTAACTTCTTAGTAGCCATTTTGGAAGAAAATGTTCATATTTAATATCATTGTATTTAATGATACAAAAAGAATAGAGCTTTATGTACACTTACAAAAAATCCCAAGAATGTTTATATTTTGTAAATATTGTAAAACTAAAAAAAGTTACCACCACTTAGAAATTGCTTGCCAGAACAAAAGCCAGAAAAATAATTCTACATATATATATATATATATATATATACAAAAATGATTAATTTTTTTATTTTTTATTAAACTTTATATTGGGAAAATTTAGTGATATAGATAGACCAAAATAAATTCTACATCATCTTCAAAAGAAAGTAGAGAAGATTATGACTTGAAAATTATGCATTAATATCATTTTTCTACATAATTTTTATGTTGCACTCATATATATACAAATATATTTCACCTTCTTATAGGAATGTCTGCTTCTTTATGTATATATTTATATATATACATATTTATATATAACTTTCTCTCCACCCTTTCTTTTCAAACTCTGAATGGACCACCCGGGAGAAGCCTAAGGATCTCACATTTCTTTATTTTTTTAGGTTTTAATCTTTTTTATTTTATTTTTATTTATTTTATTTTATTTTATTGAAACAATTGTGATCCTCATAGTTGAAGTTCAGATATCCAATGAGTCAGGACCCTTCCCACCACTAGTGTCAACCCCCCTCCATCAATGGACCCTAGAGTGCATCCTATACCACCACTTTTTGCTCCCTGGCCTGCCAGTATAATAGGTCCTTTTGAGTTTAGATTGTTAAAGTTTAGGTCCCTTGATTCTATTATTGTTGATTTTGGCTTGGATATTTAGTTCTGTCTTTATTTACCAGCAAATGCATCTGAGATCACTTGGCTCCTGACCCCCAGGCTTTCATTATTTTTTTCCTTTTAGTCTTACAGAAAAATTTGGGAATATGTGGTAAAAATAATCAGTGTCCTAATGTTCTATGAAAAAAGGTAGGGGCTCCAATTTAAAAGATTAAAAAAATACAATTAAAAAAAAAGATGGGGCCAGAGAGATAGCATGGAGATAAGGCATTTGCCTTTCATGCAGAAGTACAGTGGTTCAAATCCTGGCATCCCATATGGTCCCCTGTGCCTGCCAGGGGTGATTTCTGAGCATAGAGCCAGGAGTAACCCCTGAGCACTGCCGGCTGTGACCCAAAAACCAAAAAAAAAAAAAAAAAAAAAAAAAAAAAAGATGTGGGCCAGAGAGATAACATAGAGGTGGGGCTTTTGCCTTGCATGTGGCTGATCCAGGAGGGACCTGGTTCAGTTCCTGGCACCCCATGTGGTTCCCTGGGTCTGCAAAAAGCTATATCTTAATGCAGAGCCAGGAGTTACCACTGAGCATCACCGGGTGTGGCCCAAGAACCAATCCATCAATCAATAAATGAATAGAGTTTAACAAAAAAGATGCAATTTTGTTTTTTGATTTTTGCTTTGCTTAGGCATAGCAAAATATGAGGAAAATAGAAAGGAAAAGCCTAAAAGCAGGGAGATCTTCCCTATGAAGCATCATGGCATAAGACCAACTACAGGCTCTGGATATGTTAAATTGTCTAACCCTAAAGTCTATCTGAGGGTCTGATATTTCTAAGTCAAGACTGGAAGCAGATACTTGGAGATTTAATGTTGTACTATACTCATGGCATAGTGACAATGTCATGCAGAAAGCTATAGTGCTAAATTCTTCTCCTCTTTCATGACTGTGAAAATCTGTAGTGTTAATGCAAGAGAAAAAAAATACCTTGAACAATATCATTACAACAGTCAACTCAGTACCTTGCCCCCATTTCAACTCCCTCCAGAGTCTCATAGTTTTCTAATTAAGAAAGTAGAAATTTTCAAATAAAATTGGAATACTATTAAGTTTAATACTATAAGAATAAAACTGTTACATATCAGAATATATATAATATACTGGAATATTATTAAGTATCCGTGACTATTGTGGGCTACCTAAGAGCTGTCATTCAGGCCTCACCTTCCAGATACAATATCCCTGGATGTATCTTTCAAAGATTCATTTCATTATATTCACAATGTTTTTTAAGATTGAAACCCAACTACAAACATGTTTGTAAGCATGCTGCTTAAATAAAGATATTATTTAAAAATATAAAGCCTCATTTCGTTTTATTCACAACACTTGAACTTGATCTCATATACACAAGGATTTTGGTGTTAAATTCATGCTCCAAAAACCAGATATTATAAAGAATTCCTTACTTTTAGGAAGGCCCAACGTGATGAAAAATAAATAACTGAAAATTGATGCTCTTCTTACCTTTACAAATATTTTTCAACAGATATTTTAAGTAAATAAAATTTCTCTCAAAAGTCACGTTTGGGGGAATCATCTGGAATAAATATGGAAAGGTCACATGGGACCAAAGTCGATCTCCTTTTTCTCTGATTCATTTGGCGTTTATAGATGCCTAGGGTAAACCTAGGAAGTCTTAAGCTCCTAAACTCATCTGTACTCTATTAATTCAGGACATTGAATATGTGATAACTACAAATGTTTTGATAATTATAATGAGGGCACTGTCATATTGGGGAAATTATTTTGGATGGTTCTTAAAATATTTTATGATTATATTTGGCACCATATATAGCTATTTTAATTTTAAAATTTCTAATGGAAAAATCAAAGAGAAAAAACAATGGCTTTCTTCTTTCTATTTTGGGGCAAAGGTGACCAAGGATTCTGAACCCCAAGTATCGGAAAACAAGGATACTCTATATTTTTCCTGAACTAGGAATATTTTTTCACTAAATAAAATAATATTGAAGAGCTGATACTGGTGTATGTTAGTAGTTATACAGGCCCAAGATCTAAATCACTCCATCTGAGTATATATTGTGGCATTAATTATCCTAATAAATAGTGTTCCCACCAAAAGAAAACCAGAAAAGTAAAACTCTCCTGGAGGCTTCTAGAAGAATATTTTTTCTCCTTTTTAGCATTATACTTAATCCATGTTGAAGGCCACAGACAGATGCAGAATCAGGTATTGTAGAGCCTAAAGCTATGCTACTTGCAGGAGGTTCTACTTAAAATAAATTATAAAATTAATAACCAATGCTAATTTTAAATTTACTTAAGAAAAAAATCACAACAAATCACATACTTTAAAGAGAAGACACGTATAACAAATACTATCAAATTGAGAAAAATAGTACAATTTTTAATTAACTGCCTGTCATATTTGTAAAACTTCTTTATTCCATATTTTCATTGTATTCCTTGAGCTCTCCTTTAAAGAATAATGTGCAATCATTTGCTGCACAATGAATAGAAAGATAATTCTGGTTTTTAATCCTAGACTGGTTGATTGAGATTTGTTATTATTTTTTATGTTAGCGATGGCTTAGAAAATAGAGGCATAAAATATGATAGTGATGCAATATAAATTCTTATGAAAAAATCATCAGTGTTCTTTCACTAATGAACAAATGCAACTTGAAAAATTGTCTGCAAATTGGCTTCTAGGAAAGTTCTTTTGTTTTCCCTCTTTTGCCTACTTCTATGTTGGTGCTAATGATAAAAAGAAAATAAAGCATATCCCTTAAACAATTCGTCTCTTGCACTGTCTTTTGGATCATAATGTGGGGAAATTGAACATTATATAACAGGGTTATTCCTGAAAGCCTAGAATCTGATACATCATGTAATTTTTTTTTAACTATTGAAGGTCTTCAGGAATTCTATACAACTTTCAGTGGTTTATATTCTGTTCCATAAAGATTCCTTTGGGATTTTGAATGGTATTACATAGACTCTATACAATGTCAGAATGTTTATTTTTATAATTTTAATTCTTTTGATCCATATATATAATAAATAATTTTATTTCCCTTAGTCCTAATTTTTAATAGTGACTTCTAATTATCTTTGCTAAACTATAACTTCTTATACTATATGGGTTATATTGTTAAGAATGGTTATCTTTATCTTGTGCTTGATCTTAGAGGGAACTCTTCTTTTTTTTTCTTTTTTGGTATAACCTTTACTTTTTATTTTAATTTTTATTAAGATGCCATGACTTATACTATTATTTATATCTTTTTTCTAATAATTTTATTGTGACCGATGTGAAATACAAGTCTTTCAGTTATATTCAAGGTACATAGTGACAGTGAAATGGGCCATTCCCAACTACAGTGTTGTCCTCCCTCCACCCCATGTTCCCAGCATGCATCATATAATACCCTCATGCCACTTGGACTACTAGTATAATAGGTGCCCACTGTGCTTAATGTAGATTGGGCTATCTTGATCTGTTGTAGTTGACTTTGGGCTTGCTGTTTAGGTATGATCATTTTTTATCTCCACTCAATGTTCATGTGAATGTTTGCTCCTGGTACCATTCATTGTTTTATTCCCCTCAATTTTTGAGGCAGAGCAAGATGATTCAAGTTCTGTGGTTCTGTTTGAAAAAAGAAAAAAGAAAAAAAAATCTGGGTGAAGGCCGTCTAGAAGCTATAAATATAGACTTAAGAAAAGAAAGAAAAGGCAAAAAAAAAAAAAAAAAACCCTAACCAAAACGACAAAAAATGTCTTATGCAAAATATGTCTTGTTCGTTGGTTTTCTTGGACCACTCCTGGTGGTGGCTCTCAGGTCTCAGGGGTTACTCCTGGCTCTGTGCTCTAAAGTCACTCCTGATGGGCATGGGGGACCATATGGGATGCCGAGATTCAAACCAACGTTGGTTCTGGCTCAGCCTCTTGCAAGGCAACTGCTGTGCTAGCTATCTGGCTCCTGTTGTTGTGGGTTTTTTTTTATTACTTATATTTTTATGCATCCATTATTCCAACATCAAATGCCTCACCAGACTGCTTTGATGATTTCCAGCATCAATTTTTTCTTCGACTTCAGTAAACATCCTCAATGTGGTATTATTGAAATAATTCTCTGAGAGTTTACAAACAGGCCTGTTTAGTCCTGGTAGACTCATTCATGCTTTTCTTTGCACTCATTGATTTTGGTGAGTTTCTCTGTGAGTTCTCTGATGGATTTGCTGAAATATTACTTTCTGAGGGTGAATATTTGAACTTAACCTCGTTGGATGCGTGTGTGTGTGTGTGTGTGTGTGTGTGTGTGTGCGTGTGTGTGTGCGTGTGTGTGTGTGTGTGAGAGAGAGAGAGAGAGAGAGAGAGAGGCAAGCAGACAGATTAGTTAACTGTTACTCTTTTCCATCCCTCTGTCTTTACCTGTGATATAAAGTATAAATGTGTGCATTTTGAGATATGCATACACAATCATGTGATTTAAAAATAAATCATGTGATTTAAGATACAAGGAAACGAGATGCCCTTGAAGGTTGAATGAGCAAACAGAGGATCTGAAATAAGTATATAGACTTTCTGAAAAAGTGGAGTTTGGATATCAAGACTGCTGGGACCAAACTAGAATAAACTCACTTTATCATTAGTAACATGTTAGCTACGGGTATATTTTATATGACCTTCATTACTTTGAGGTAAAGGACTGCATTTTGTTTAGAGATATTTGTCATCATGAATGATGAACTTTGTGAAATATTTTTCTGCATTTTATTTATATCTTTAAATTTTATTCTCCTTTTATTGGTATTACATAATTTGATTTTCACATGTTGAACCATCTTTGCATTATTCTTTTAACCTATTGCTGACCGTGGGTTAGCTTTTGTTAAGTGTCTGTCCATCTTTGTCTGGAAAAAATATTCATTTGTAGTTTTCACTATGATTACTATCTTTTTACCTCAGATGTTTGTATCCTTTTAAAAAGTGTTAGAATAATTTCTCTTTATTCAAAATTTTGAAAAGCATAAAAATGATTGGTAATAAATGATCTTAGAATGTTCAGTAAAAATCACTAGTAAAACTATATGGTATAAAGCTTTTGTTTTGTGCTCATTTCTCATCACTTTTTCAATTTACTTTCTTCTAATGAGTATATTCATATCTTTTACTTTATCCTGACTCAAGTAGGGTACTCAAAGAAAATGTATTCATTATTTTTAGCATCTCTAACTTAGTGGTATAAATTGTTTATAGTAATATGCAATGACTGTTCCCTTTCATTTCTTTGTTCTACTTATTAGAGTACCTTTTGTTTTTTTCTTTGTTAATCTAATTGTTTATTAATACTGTTTATCCTTTCAAAGAATCAATTCATAAATTATTGATATATTATGCTATTTAATTGTTTTGTTTGTTTGGGGATTACACATGGCAGTACTCAGGACTTACTCCTTTTGGCTTTGCACTCAGAAATTATTCTAGGAAGAGCTCTGGGCAACAAATGGACTCTAGGTGTCTAATCTAAGTTGCCTGCATGCAAGGAAAGCAGCCTGTACTATTGCCCAAGTCCCTTAAACATTTCTTTAACAAATCCATTTTCTTGAAGAGACACAAACTATAACAAGCTAAACATAACATGAACCTGTAGCACTAGTTGTCCAGGGGACTAGGGGTAGAGATTTGGGATGCGTGTGGGGAAGTTTGGTGGAGGGAAGACAACACTGGTGGTAGAAATGACTCTAATTAACTGTCACTAAACATCTAAGACACAACTGTGAAAGACTTGTAATTCACAATGGTCGCAATGAAAAATTTTAAAAATAAATCCATTTCTTTTCTAATTTTATTGTTTTTTCTTTCTACTAACTTAAATTTTTGTCTAATTTATTATTTGCATTGACAGTTTTGATTTGATATTTTTAAACTTTGCTGCTACATAGTTGTAAATGATCTTCATAGTACTGCTTTTGATGTATTACATATGTTCTTTTTAGTTTATGTTTTCATTTCTACTTGTTTGCAAAACTTTCTAAATTTCCTCTTTGATTGTCTTAACCAATAGTAAGCCATTAGTTTGGTCTCCAGGATTTAGAGGTTGTTCCTGCTTTCAAAATATGAGTTCTTTCTAGTGTTATTTTATTATGAGCTGAACAGGTATTTGATATTTTAACCATTAACATAGGTTTTACATACTAAATTGAGGTCTATCTTTGAAAATATTTCATGCATGAAAGAAACGAATGTGTCATTAGTATTTTGAGGAGTTGAAAGTACAGTAACTGTCCATTACAACTAACTCTCTCATAGCCTCATAAAACTATTTTATCTTATTAAATCTTATTTTGGCCACACACCCTAAAATTATGATTTTTATTTTTGAATTACTATAGTACTTTGGTCTATATTCTCATATAAAATATATTTTCAAATACTGCTTGCCTTTTCACTTTAGGCATGTTTTCAAGTCAAATATCATTGTTAAATTTGTGTATTATATGTACTAATAATTTATTCTTTTATAATTATATTGCATTAATTGACTTTTAACATATTAGTTTAGACATTTTATTGTTAGCAAAAATAAGTTTATTTTGCTCATTGTTTTGTCTATTTAATTTCTTTTAATCCTTGAGAACTATTTTATTATCACTGATGTCTTTGGTATATATATGTATATTTCTGAGTGTAATATGTGTGTGTTTGTGTAAATTTCTAAAGAACATCTCTATATTAGAACATATCTTCTGCATATAGATGAAGTTTACTTTGTCTTTTCCAATCTAATTGTTTGGTAGATTGTTATTTTCCTTTATTTTCTGACAAAAATGACTAGATAATAAACTCTAAGTACTACATACAAGTGACTAAAACAGATGTCCTTGTTCATATTTTTTTTTAGCTAATACAATCAGTCTTTTACCATTAACTGTATAATTCAACTATGAGATTTGACAGACTTTTTAGTTCTATGTGGAATTAAAAGTTCACTTCTTTCTCCTCTCTTTCTCTCTCTCTTTGTGGATGGATGGAGTGGGAGAGAAGGATAGCTAAATCTTACTGAATTCAAGGATTATTCTTATCTCTGTACTTAGTGATCAATCATGGCTCTCTTGGGGAACCATAGGTGATACAGGATTAACAAGTACTAGAACATGCAAGAAAAGTGACAGACCCACATTATTATCTCTCTGGTCCAGAAATTTACTTTCATGCCTGCTTGGTTTGATAAACATTCCTTAAATGACATTTTTCTATAATTACTTTATTTAAGCACTAGGATTACAAAATTGTTCATGGTTGCTTTTCAGTCATAAGACATACACCACCCTTCACCAGCACACATTTTGTGCCATCAAAATCCCCAGGTTCCTTCCCATGCAACAGCCCTACTTTACTCTGGAAAAAGCAATTATCTTCTCTTGCACTAATTTTTTTGATAACTTTTATTTTTTTCCTTTTCTTAAACATCTTGATTACATATATGATTGTGATTAGGTTTCAGTCATGTAAAGAACACCCCATTCACCAGTGCAACATTCCCACCACCAATGTCCCAAATCTCCCTCCACCCACCCCACTCCCACCTGTACTCCAGACAGGCTTTCCAGTTCCCTAATTCATTCACATGATTATGGTAGTTCTCTGTGTAGTTATTTCTATAACTGCACTCACCACTCAAGAAGTGAGCTGGAAGTTCCATTCTCTGAGGATTGTTGCAAAAATGACTTCTATTTTTCTTAAAACCCATAGATGAGTGAGACTATTCTGCGTCTCTCTCTCTTTCTCCCTCTGACTTATTTCACTCAGCATGATAGATTCCATGTACACCCATGTATAGGGAAATTTCATGACTTCATCTCTCCTGAAGACTGCATAATATTCTATTGTGTATATGTACCACAATTTCTTAGCCATTCGTCTGTTGAAGGGCATCTTGGTTGTTTCCAGAGCCTGGCTATTTGTGAATAGTGCTGCAATAAATATAGGTGTGAGGAAGGGTTTTTTGTATTGTATTCTTGTGTTCTTAGGGTATATCCCTAGAGTGAAAAAGCTGGGTCAAATGGGAGCTCAATTTCCAGATTTTGGAGGAATCTCCATAACGCTTTCCATAGAGGTTGGACTAGATGGCATTTTCACCAGCAGTGGATAAGAGTTTCTTTCTCTCCACATCCCCACCAGCACTGATTGTTCTCATTCTTTGTGATGTGCGCCAATCTCTGTGGTGTGAGATGGTATCTCATCATTGTTTTGATTTGCATCTCCCTGATGGTCGGTGACGAGGAGCATTTTTTTCATGTGCCTTTTGGCCATTTGTATTTCTTTTTTTATCAAAGTGTCTGTTCATTTCTTCTCCCCATTTTTTGATGGGATTAGATGTTTTTTTCTTGTAAATTTCTGTCAGTGCCCTGTATATTTTGGATATTAGCTCCTTATCTGATGGGTGTTGGGTGAATAATTTCTCCTACTTGGTGGGTGGCTCTTGTATTCTGGGCACTATTTCTTTTGAGTTGCAGAAGCCTCTCAGCTTAATGTATTCCCATCTGTTGGTCTCTGCTTCCACTTATTTTGAAAGTGCAGTTTCCTCCTTGAAGAAGTTTTTAGTCTCAATATCATAGAGTATTTTACCAATGTGTTGTTCTATATACCTTATGGTATCAGGTCTTATTTCAAGTTCTTTAATTCATTTGAATTTTACCTTCGTACATGATGCTAACTGGGGGTCTATGTTCACTTTTTTGCAAGTGGCTAACCAGTTCTGCCAGCACCACTTGTTGAAGAGGTTTTTTCTGCACCACTGAGGATTTCTTGCTCCTTTGTCAAAAATTAGGTAATTGTATGTATGAAAAACATTGTCTGAGAACTCAAGCCTATTCCAATGATCTGAGGGTCTGTCTTTATTCCAATACCGTGCTGTTTTGTTAACTATTGCTTTGTAGTACAGTTTAAAGTTGGGGAAAGTAATGCTCTTGCACTATTGTTAATGAAGGTGTACTGAAAGGAGACAAAGTGATATGATATGATTTTGATATGATATGATATCAAAGTGATCATGATGATTTTTTAATTCTTTTTTTCTGTCTAACGTTGTTTTTGTATGTCTAATGAAATAATTGTGTGATTTTTTTCATTTTTTCATTATATATATGAGTTTTTGATCCAAACAAGAAAGTATTTGGAGTATATTTTCAAGTTGGAACTTGGGGGTCACTTGTCAGTATTTAGGATACAAAGTCGTTGGGATCACACCTGGAGCCACAATACGTATCAGCTCTTTGAGTTATATCAACATATATAAATATATATAGTTAATATTACACAATATATTTTTATATTGTTTGGTTTTTATATGAAAGACTACTTTGCAATTATGAAATAAATTTTATTAAATAATGATATAGACTTACTTTTATATGGATGCAATGTCCTAATATTTATTTTAGAAACTCATATTCTTTTTGTGTGTTTGTTTGGTTGGTTGGCTTTTAGGACATACACTGCAGCACTCAGGAGTTACTCATAGCTCTATGCTCAGAAATTGCTCTTGGCAGGCTCGGGGACCATATGGGATGCCAGGGATCAAACCAGGTTTCATCTCAGGTCGGCTGCATGCAAGGCTAACACCCTACCATTGTGTTATCTCTCAGGCCCCATATTTTTAAAGTTTTATAGCTTTCTTATAATTTCTTTGTTTTGATATCAGGTAAGGAGTAGCCCCTGGGGAGTTTTCCCAAATTTACTATTTTTTAAGAAACACTTGTGAAGGATTGCTCTTCATTCTACTTTTTAGTTGGTTTATATTTTGTTTTGGGGCCCCACCCTGTGATACTCAGGGGTTACTCCTGGCTATGTGCTCAGAAATTGCTCCTGGCTTGAAGGACCACATGGGAAGCCAGGGATCGAACCGAGGTCCATCCAGGTCATCTGCACGCAAGGCAAGTGCCCCACTGCTGCGCTACTGCTCTGGCCCTCATTTTACTTTTTAAAGTGGTTAATTTTCTTGAAGCAGTGTTTTTTAGTTTTCAATAAAAGAGGACCCAAGGAAATGGAAACATATACCATGTTCCTGGATTGGGAGGATTAACATAATTAAAATAGCAATACTCTCCAAAGAATTATATAGATTTAATGTAATCTCTCTAAAGATATCCATGACATTCATCAAAAAGGTGTATCAAATACTCCTAAAACTGATTAGGAACAATAAACACCTATGAAGAGCTAAAGCAATCCTTAGGAAAGAGAAGATGGGAGGCAGCCCTTTTCCCAATTTTAAATTGTACTACAAAACAATAGTCATTAAAAGAGCATGGTATTTGAAGAAAGACAGACCTTCAGATCAACTGATTAGACTTGAGTATTCAGAGAATGTTTCCCAGACATATAATCAAAAAATATGTAATAAACGAACAAGAATTGCAAAATGGAGCAAGAAAAACCTCTTCAATGAGTAGTGTTGGGACAACTGGTCAGCCACATGCAAAAATGCAAACTCAAACATCTATCTAAAGCCTTGTACAAAGGTGAATTAAAGACTTTGATATCAGACCTGAAACTATAAGGTACATAAAAGAAAACATAGGCAAAACACTTAATGACATTGAGATTAAATCATCTTCAAGGAAGAAACAACACTGTTCAAAGAAGTGGAAGCAGTAATAAACAATGGAACTACATTAAACTGAGAATCTTCTGCAGTTCAAAGGTAATAACAACAAGGGTAAAAAAGTCACCCATGGAATGGGATAAACTCTTGACCCAATACAACAAAGTATATGGGGTATAAAAGATACATGTAAGATATACAATGTACTGACAGAAGTAAACAAAGAAAAAAAAATCTAACCCCATCAAAAAATGGGGAGAAGAAATAAACAGGTATTTCGTCAAAAAAAGAAATACAGATGGCCAAAAGGCACATAAAAATGCTCCACATCACTAATAATCAGGGAAATACAATTAAAAACAACAATGAGATATCATCTCATTCTATAGACATGGGTCACATAACAAAAACAAACAAACAAAACCAAGAACAACCACTAATATTGTGGAGGTAGGGAGAAGGAACTCCCAACCACTACTGGTGGGAATGCCTTCTAGTCCAATATTTATGAAAAACAATATGGATATTTCTAAAAAAAAACTGGAAATTGAGCTCCCATATAATCTAGCAATGCCACTCCTAGTGTTATACCTCAGGATCACAAAAGCACTATTCAATAATGCTCTCTGCACTCCTATGTTCATTGCAGTGTTATTTACAATAGCCAGCATCTGGAAGCAACCTGGATGCTTGAGAAGAGATGATTGTCTAAAGAAACAGTGGTACATCTACACAATGGAATACTATGCAGCTGTTAGAAAAAATGAAATCATGAAATTTTCCTATATATGGATGGACATGGAGACTATTATAAGTGAAATATGTCATAGGGAAAGAGATAAATATAGAATCATGTCACTCATCTGTGAGATACAAGAAAAATAAAAGACAGCACAGTAATATCCAGAGACAATAGATATGTGACCAGAAGGATCGGCCCATGATATAAAGCTTACCACAAAGAATGGTGAGTGCAATTAGAGAAATTACTATACCAAGAATTATCATGACAATGGTAGTGAGAGAAATAGAATGACTGTTTCAAAAACAGGCAAGGTGTGGGGGAGGAGAGAAATGGAAGACATTGGTAGTAGAAAAGTTACACTGGTGAGGGGGTGTACATTTTATGACTGAAACCTAATTATGAAACCAATTATAAGCATGTGTGTAACCATGCTGCTGAATATAAAAGTTATTTAATGAAAATTAATAAAGTGAGTAGATTTGTGATTTCTAATTAGATTCCTTTGTTGCCATAAGTTTTCTCAAGTTTTTGTGTGTGTATTTGTGTGTGTAATGATGTCGAAAACCATGATTGTTTCCATAGATGGTATCCATGGTTCCAGGATGAATGGTCAATGTCGGATCTTCTGAAGCCTAAGCCAAGTCAGTACGACAAGTATTGAGGATGAAAGCCCCAGTGCAGTATAAAATGTATATGTTCCTAGTTCTATTAGATAATAACTTGATTTCATATGTAAGGTTTCATCATTTTAATGTGCCTATGCAAAAAAAAATCAATGTCACAAGTTATTACTGGTGCATATGGGGGCAGAGGTAACAAACCCAACAATCCCTATAACCTCGTTCTAACATGAACTCTAAACACTAGCAAAACTTACTACTAGAATCCCCTACTAAACAGATTCCCTAAAATGGAAAAAATTGCAGCTACATAAAAAGATATTCAGTAAGGGTTATCCCTATTAAGGAAACACATCTAAAGAAATATTCAAAGGAGATATACATGTTTTCTATAAGTCTTTTGAAATAGTCTGGGAGTGGGGTAAAACCAAGAGCACAGCTTCAACCTGTGATTTGGTCTTGCATGTTTTCTCAAGTTATTTATTGAAGCAAAAGTAACATGCCCCAATCCCAGGAGATTGGAGGGACATGGGTTTGGAAGTAAATGCCAACACAGGAAATTATCCACACATGATTAAAGGAATAAAACAGGTTCAGAAACTTCCAATTTTAAGCCTTTCAATCCAAAGAAGATAATTCAATCCGGTTTAACTGACAATTTATTTTTGATATTTTAAAATAATGTCTGTATTCTAATTTATTTTACTTAATATGAATTACAGAGATGTTTCTCATTTGTAGACAATTATAATTAAAAAGTTAAAGTATCCAAAAATTGTGCTTTTGTGTTTGAACCAGGTCTGTTTAACTTCACTTTAAGAAAATTTCTACAGGGTTATGACTTAATCAATGTCTTTTAGGAAATATTTTCTTTAAAAAAATTGGCAGGGATTCAAACATGATAGAGCTAATAGCATTGAAGATTAAGTACATATCTTTGTGCAAAACACTAAAAAGATAAAAACACCCAAGTCTGTATTTTTGATTTTCAGTGTATATCCTAAAGTTTAGTCATATTTATAGCTCTGTTTGTTGAACACCAACAAGTGATAAGTAATATCATTCTCATCCTTAACTTATTTTTTTGTGTTTTTTTTGGGGGGGGTCAAACCCAGAGCACTCAGGGGTTACTCCTGTAGAAAAGAAGCATAGCAGTGTATATAAAACAACTGTTTTTATCTCCAATTAAATATCCATCCTAAATTCTTCATGTTCTCATTTTATTAAATTAAATATCTGTATTTTCCTCTAAAAATTGTCCTCAAAATTTTGTCACAGAAATTTACTCATCTCATTCTTCCTAGAGATCTCTATGTTTCTTAGAAAAATGTAGATTTAACATGCATCTTACTTTATTGTTTTCACTAATTCACTCTTATAATTTTTATAACATCCCTAGAAAAGTCATTCTATTTGTATTCTCAGCATTTACCACATATTTTAGAATTTAGTGATACTTAATGTATATTGGTAAAACATTAAAAGGACAACCCATTCAATATATACAGAAAAACATAATTTTGGAAGCTATTTACCAATTGAGAATCTACTAAGTTTCCTACGTAAGTTGTTATCAAAGCAAAAATTTTAATCTAGACATTAAATACTAAATTCTTTACTATCATTACCTAGTGATTCAATGACAAATTATAGGAAAAGATTAATTTATATGAGAAAGATGGGGAAGAAATAGACTCCACTCAGTAGTTACTAGTCAATTAGACTTCTCTTTTATCATAAGAATTAACAGAGGAAAAAAAAGACTAAAATCTAACACAAGATTCTGGTTTTCTTAGGAAAAAAAAAAAGCTCCAAGAAACTGTTTTTAATCAAAAGAGGCTAAACAATATCCAGATACTGCCAGGCAACAAATTTAGTACTCACAAGGTTGAAATGTTGATCTGCTTAGCTATTAATATTACCTTGATGAAAGACAGCCCTAACTCTGTCTTCTACCACTTAATGTCTGATAAGAAGTTGCCATTGCATTTGTTTTTTTAAAAATCCATTAGATCTATCTTTTCTGGAAACATCTTGTGAGGCATCATTATTCAATATATAAGGAGATATATATCTGTGTTTTACGAGGGACATGCCTACCACGCTGGCCTACCAAAGTGCCAAAGAAATGAGAAATAGGAAGAACAAGAGTCCAAATTGCAGATAAAAATCTAGCAGTCTTACATTTTTGCAAAAAAGAAAACTCTTTCTGAAATCAAGGAGACATTCTAAATTCTCAAGTTTGGGCACAAGGCCTGCCCTGTGAGATGTGAACCAAAAGAAAGTTTCTATTCCAGACATCTGCCTTCTTTTTCCTTCATTTTTATGGTAACCCATTGTAAGGTGCTTCATAAAAAAAAAAAAACCTCTTAAGATCAACATGTTCTAAAAACCACACAAGTGTGATGACTGATGAAAGAGTCACAAGGGAGAATTTTTGTACTTCTTCTTGAACTGAGATCCTGAAAAGCCAAATGACTGAGAAAGAGCATGATTCATCCTCTACAAATGCTGAAGCATATGTTTAACTGTCACCTACTGCATTTCGCAGCGGTACCTATTCAAAGGCTCCCCCAAAATATGCGATACCACTCGGAGGAAAGAGAGAAAAACTGAATCATGATAAATCGCAGACTGAACTTTCATTTATGGAAATTGTGACTGTCTAAATGTTACAAATAGTCACATTTCTATTCACATTATGTGAAAACTCATGCACTAAGTTCTCAACTATACAGAACTTCCTGGAAATGAGTTATTCTGAACAGCTGAATGTTCCAGATGGCTTGGGGTTAACTCTCTACATCCCAGTTAGAATGTACGAAATATTCCAAAAATCAGGCCAGCTTTTATTCATATAATATTTTTTCATAACTTAAATCATGCTTAAATACTAGAGCATAAAATGTTTAATCCATAAGTGTAATGGTATATCAAGTATTTTTGTGTAGTTCTTGGCACAGATTATATCCCTCAGGATATAATAATTGTTGCTACTGCCCCTTTGACAACAGTTATTCTTGTTGTTGTTGTTGTTGTTGTTGTTTTGTTGGAAACCACACCCAGAGGTGCCCAGAGGTTACTCCTGGTTCTGTGCTTAGAAATTACTCTTTGTCTGCTTGGAATGCCATATGGGATACCAGGGACAGAACCTAGCTAGGCCCTGTGCCAGGCAAATACCATGTGCAAGGCAAATGCTATTTTATTGCTCCAGTGCCTAGTTACTCTAAATATTCTTAATATTGGGGGGGGGGCTAAATATGATGTTAAAGAAAGTAAATAATTAGACTAAGGGGTCTCAAACTCAATTTACCTGGGGGCCTCAGGAGGCAAAGTCGGGGTGATCCTTGAGTGCAAAGTCAGTAGTAAGCCTTGAACATTGGGGGTGTGACCCAAATAACTAAAAACAAAACAAAACAAGATTCCTCTAGGGCAGGGCCACAAGATGTTGTACGGAGGAGGGCCGCGAGTTTGAGACCCCTTAGAGGCAATATAACATATATGCTTGCGTAACTCTGAAATTCAGAGGTTTAAGCATAAGTCCTAATGTGAGGGTACTTAGAGCTGTTACAGTCATTCATAGATAATTATGTCTTGCTGATTGATTCCTCTTTAAAACTTGTACCTTTATAAAAAAAGAGCTCAGAAAGTTTTTACCTCTTCTTCAATGTAAGGATTCAGTGAAAATATGCCATCTATAACAGGGCTGTGGAACACGCAGCTCTCGAGCCACATGCTGCTCCCGGCCAAAATGAATGCGGCTCTTTGCCTCTTACCATTCTTTTGTCTACTGTGGCTCTTTGCCAAGTTTGAATTTTGCTCTGCTGCTTCTGAGGAGGAGCCTCTGAGGAGAGATCTCCGAGAGCGGAGTTCCATCTCCCATCCCTCGGAAACAGCTGCATGGGCCAGCGAGCAGGGGGACCCGTGTGGCACATGTTGGGTCACATCTGGCCGTTAGTTCTGAGTGTGGAGGACGCGGCACACCCTCACCATCACTGCAGAATTTTGACCCTCACTCAAAATGGAAAAATGCAATATGTGTTTAATAGATAATTGTTAGAATCATTTGCTTTTGTGTGAGTGTTTGTCTGTTTTGGCAGGTCACTGCGTGGTGCAACTCTCTAACTCTCACAGTTTAAAATTTTGGCTCTTTGTGTCGAACTTGTTCTCCACCCCTGATCTATAAGAAGGAAGAAAGCTCTCAGTGGATAATATATCTATTGACACCCTGACTTCTGAATTTCCAGTATTTTTAGAAATACTCTTTATGGAATTTTTTACAACAACCTACACATACTAAGATTGGAGCTGTTGATATTAAATAATAACTTAGTATTTTAAATAATACTGATTTACTGTAATGATATACAGTATAAATTAGTGTCATTTTTGCATTTATCCGTCAACCTGTTACAGAATTCTTCTCAGAATTTAGATAGCCCATCAATATATACATATACACTTACATTTTTTTAATATAGCCCCAATTTTCAAAAATATTTTTCTTGTTGGAGAAAATTGTGCCTACAGTTAACATAATGGCATATGGCAGAAACAAAAAACATTTGTTTAATGATGAATTTTGGCATACTCTCCATTGTACTGTATTTGTCTGATGTTGCACAGATTTCTATGCACACCTACTTTCTAACCCCTCCCCAAATTTTTCAGTAGGTAACTGGAAAGGTAAGGTAAACAATTTTTTTAATTATTAGATACAATGATTTATACATATTTGCATGTTTAATTATACATTCATTATTATTGGTACACTGGTTGCACAGGCTTCCTTAGTAACTGAAAAATAAAATATTCCGAGTTAATATAATTTATTTTGGGAATCTGGAGATATTAAAAATGCTTCTACATAAATTAATAGTAAAACAATTTTAGTCCCTCCTAATAATCTAGCATGCTATATTAAATAGGAAAGTTCTTTCTTTTCTGGTAATTAAGTATGTAATCAATTTGCATAGCAGGATTGTCAAGAATTCTAACACTGAAGGCATCCAATATTCATGAGCGGAAGGAGGATATACTGCCAGTATTCTTAAGTCCTGCTTCATTCTCTGTCATGGAGATTTTATTTTTCTCTTCTTCTAAGGGGGCGCTAAACTTTTTGCATATATCTATACTCAACAGAGGCTCTAATTATGACACAGCTCACTAGTTTTCAACTTCCAATCCATAGATAAGTACCATAGATAAGTTCAGCTATTGCTACCTGACACCAGGTTTTCATTTTAGAATATCAGGTTAAAAAGCTAATGCTCAAAATGCTGTTATCATGATTTAAAAAAAATTACTTAGTACTTCATGAAATAGTTTTCTATTTCCATTGGTCTGCACATATTGAAAGTCTGAAAACCAAGGATACATTAAGTTAATACATTTAAAATCATATTACATTATTCTCTCAACAAATTACTACAAACTAGTGGCTGAGCACAAAATCTTTAGACTGAGAGAGACACAGTTTTCGAAGGCCTTCTCTGTCACTAACTTATTTGTGATCTTGAAAAGTGACATGACTTTAATTAACTTCTAAAAACAATGTCCATAAATAGCTAATTACCGTTCTAAAGAATCTAGTGACTTAATTTTTAGATAGTCCATCAAGAGAACTCGATCCTTTCAGATTCTAAATGCTTCATTGTACCCTCAATTATCTTATGTTTATATTTTTTCCTGTATAAGAAATGGTGGTAAAAATTGACAGATATGGGGCCAGAGTGATAGCGCAGTGGTAGGGTGTTTGCCTTGCATATGGCGGATCCAGGAAAGACCTAGTATGATCTCTGGTGTCCCATACGGTCTCCCTAGCCAGGAACATTTTCTGAGTGCATAGCTAGGAGTAACCCCTGAGCGTCATCAGGTGTGGCCCAAATAAACAAAAAGTAAATAAGAAAAAATGACATAACTATTTAGGTTATTGCAAGTTATTATAATATTTTCTTTTTAATTAATTACTTTATTTAAAATCATGGATAACAGGTTATTCTTAGTAAGTAATTTTTTCTTCTCAGATACAAAATTATTCAATATTGAGTTTCAGTCATGCATTGTACATCACCCTTCACATTGGCCTACACCAGTGTCCCAGTTTGTCTCCTGAATCTCATTTATCTTGCTATAGGGCCTATAGTTCTCTCTCTCTCTGTCTCTCTCACACATATACATACACACACCTTTTTTATCACCTGCTTTAGACACTGTGGTATGCAATATTTTTACTGAGAAATATCATGCCTATTACTTTATCTTCTTTCATCACTCAATTTTTGTTTAGAATGATGATTTTCAACTATCCTTGTCATAATAAACCCTTCTCTACCCTTAATGTACTCTCCTGCTATTTGCGGTATTACCATGAACTGGTTGTCCTAGCCCTTATCTATAATGTCTTAGATGTTATTACCATACTATATTTTTTCTTCTGATATCCCCAAAATGAATGAGATCATTCTATGTCTATCCCTCCCCATCTGACACATTTCCCTTAACATAATATTCTCCATATCCATGCATGTTTAAGCAAATATCATTGCTTCATTTTTTCCTTAACAGCTGCATACAATTCTATTTTGTAAATACTGCATAGCTTTTTTCTTTCTCTTCTTTCTTTCTTTCTTTCTTTCTTTCTTTCTTTCTTTCTTTCTTTCTTTCTTTCTTTCTTTCTTTCTTTCTTTCTTTCTTTCTTTCTTTCTTTCTTTCTTTCTTTCTTTCCTTTCTTTCTTTCTTTCTTTCTTTCTTTCTTTCTTTCTTTCTTTCTTTCTTTCTTTCTTTCTTTCTTTCTTTCTTTCTTTCTTTCTTTCTTTCTTTCTTTCTTTCTTTCTTTTCGTCTTTGATTTTTGGGCCACACCGGTGACATTCAGGGGTTACTCTTGGGTTTGTATTCAGAAATCACGCCTGATTTGGGGGACCATATAGGAGACCGGGGGATCGAACTGCAGTCTATCCTAGGCTAGTGCAGGCAAGACAGACGCCTTATCATAGCTTGCACCACCGCTCTGGCTCCTTGCGTTTACCCTTGAGGTAATGTCTATTTATTTCTTATCCCCATTTCTAGATGGGGTTAGGCTTTCTTTCTTGATAAGGTCTACCAGTACCTTGTATATCTTGCATAAAACCCTCTATAAGATGGGTATTAAATAATAATTTCTCCCATTTTGTGGCCAGCCTTTTTATCCTAGTGACTTTCTTTCAAGATACAGAAAGTTCTCAATTTAATGTACTCTCATTTGCTTAGTTTGTCTCTCTTTGCTTCCACTTGTTTGGTCAGTGGTATTTCATTTTTGAAGATTCATTTAGCTGCAAGATCATGAAGGGTTTGTCTATATTTTTATCTATGTATCTTATGGTTTTAGGTATAATATAAAGGTCTTTAACCCATTCTGATTTGACTTTTGTGTAAAGCATTAGAGATTGGAGTTCACTTTTTTTTTTTTTTGCATGTAGCTGACTAGTTTTCCCAAACCTACTTGTTGAAGAGTCTTTTCTTGTTCTACTTTATATTTCTTGATTCTTTATCAAAGAATAATTGCTCATATACCTAAGAGTCAGTCTCAGAATATTCAAATCTATTCCATTGATATGAAGGTCTGTCTTTATTCCAATACCATGCAGTTTTAATGAGTACTGCTTTTAAATTTGGGGAGCCCATGCCCAGCAATGTCCAGGAGTTACTCCTGGCTCTGAGCTCAGAAATTGTTCCTGGCAGGCTCAGGGGACTATATGGAATGCAGAGAATTGAGCCCAAGTCAGCCATATGCAAGGCAAATACCCTACCCACTATGCTATCTAGCCCCCTGCTTTTAATTTTTTTTTAATTTAGTTAGAGAAAATGCATCAAAGAGTTCACATAGTTGACTGTAATACATTTGTTTCCAGATAATTGAAAGAAAAAATATTGAAAAGGAAGAAAAAGGAAAATAAAAATAGGAAAAGGAGAAAATTTAAAATTAAAAAGAAAAAAATAATAGTACAGGGGCTGGAGAGATAGCATGGAGGTAAGGCGTTTGCCTTTCATGCAGAAGGTCATCAGTTCGAATCCCAGTGTCCCATATGGTCCCCCGTGCCTGCCAGGAGCAATTTCTGAGCATGGAGCCAGGAGTATCCCCTGAGCACTGTCGGGTGTGACCCAAAAACCACAAAAAAAAAAAAATAATAGTACAGTAGCAAGAACATTTGTGAAAAGCAAGTAAATCCCCTATGAAATCATTACTATGATGTTAGATGTTTTAGTAAGCTCTTATTGTTAGCTCTCTATTCTGTTAAGTTGGTGTGTTTCTAAAGTTTGGTTAGATTGCTGTTCCTGAAGTGAAATATATAGAGGCAATGAGGTTGGCCATCAACAAAATGGTGATTTGGGTGATGGTGACTTGAGCAGGGTGGGGATGGCAGAGTTTTCTGCTGTTGGAGATTTCAAGTAATTGTTTTCTGACTCTTCAGGTATTGGCTTCTTTGAAAGGCATATTTTCAAGTCTATTTGCAAAACAATAAACATTTACTCTTCATTGCTTTGGAATTTTATTTGTTGGTGGTTTTTTCATTTGTTTGTTTTGTTTGTTTTTGGACCACACCTAGCAGCACTTAGGGGTCACTTCTAGTTCTCTGCTCAGAAGTTACTTCTGACAGGCTTGGGGGACCATGTGGAATGCCAATGATGGAACCCAGGTTGGCTGCTTGCAAGGCAAAGGCTTTACCAGTTGTGCTATTGTTCCAGCCCCTGGAATTTGTTTTATGCAGAATTCCCTCTATTATACACAGTTATTATTTTCCCTAGGGCAAAGATCTTATATTTTTTAAATCCCCAGATGGATCTTTTTTCCTTCCCTACTCAATTTCAGGATGACTACAATAAAGAAATGAAACCTGCATACATGCATGTGCTTAATTTGACCAATGTTGTTTTCTATAATATGGGCAACAGTAATTTGCTTGATGACAGAATTAGTCTTCAAAATATATTGTTTTCTTTGCTTCTATAATATTGGATTTTTTCCTCTGGTTTTTGTTATTTCTTTACTTCTGATTTTTTTGTTGTTTAATATATATATTAAATTAATATATATTAAATATAATATATTTAATATTTAATGTGTGCCCTTTGTTTCTTGATTTTGTCTTTTTTTTCTCTCCTTAGGCCTGTAACACTATATGCTTTCCTCTAATTATTTTCTGTTTCTGTAATATTGATTTTTGCTCTGGTTTTTGTTTTCTTTTTTTTCTGATTATTTGTAGTTGTTGTTAGTTTTCCAGATATTTAATGTGTACTTTTTGCTTCAAGATTTTGTCTTTTTCTTCTCTCCTTAGGCCTGTATCACTATGAGTTTCCCTTTATTAGTGCTTTTGATGTGTTCCATAGATTGCGGTGAGTTGTTTCTTCATTGTCATTAGTCTCAAGGAACCTATTTTTTCCTTGACTTTCTTTTTGATCCAGCTATTGTTGAGCAGCATGTTGTTTAGTCACCAGGTGTTAGATTTTTTTTCCATATCTTCTTTTTACAATAAATCTTGATCTCTATGGCATTGTGGTCTGTAAATTTTTGTAAGGTAGACTTGTGTCTAAAATGTGATCCATCTTAGAGAATGTTACATGTGCACTAAAGGAGAAACTATATTTAGCTTTTGAGAATGAAAGGCCCTGTATAGTTTCATTCTTCCCAGATCTTCTAGTTTCTCCTTTATGACTTGATAATCTTCTGCCAGTGGTGAGTGTGGTGTATTGAAAGCTCTCATTACTATCAAGGTTTTTTTTTTTCCATGTGTTGATCTAGGATTGTGAGCAAAAGTCTTAGATAATTTTCTGATTCTACATTTAGTGTGTATATGTTGGTCAGAACTCATATGGCTTGTTCTATTATTCCCCTAATAAATAAATAGTATTCAACCTTTAATTAATTTGAGGTTCAATATGATTTTGTCTGATATTAAGTATGGCTGTCCCAACTTTTTGTTTGTTTGTTTGTTTACCAGTGGCTTGCATAATTGTTTCATCCTTTTGCTATGAACATGTGTTTATTCTGAGATGTTATAATTAACATCTATATTTAAACACCTTACTTACAAATATGATTGTACTTGGGTTTTAGTTATGTAAAGAACACCCCCTTCACCGGTGCAACATTCCCACCACCAATGTCCCAAATCTCTCTCCTCCCCACCCTACCCCACCTGTACTCCAGACAGGCTTTCCAGTTCCCTCATTCATTCACATTGTTAAAATAATTTTCAGTGTAGTTATTTCTCTAACTGCACTCACCACACTTTGTGGGGAGCTTCATGTTGAGAGCTGGAACTTCCAGCCCTCCTCTCTTTGTCTCTGAGGATTATTGCAAAATGTCTTTTATTTTTCTTAAAACTCACAGATGAGTGAGACTAGTCTGTGTCTATTTCTCTCCCTCTGACTTATTTCACTCAGCATAATAGATTCCATGTACATACATGTATAGGAAAATTTCATGACTTCACCTCTCCTGACTGCTGCATAATATTTTATTGTGTATTTGTACCAAGTTTCTTTAGTCTTTCATCTGTTGAAGGGCATCTTGGTTGTTTCCACAGTCTAGCTATTGTAAATAGCACAGCAATTAATATAGGTGTGAGGAAGGGATTTTTTTGTATTGTATTTTTGTGTTCCTAGAGTATATCCCTAGGAGTGGTATAGCTGGGTCGTATGGGAGGTCCATTTCCAGGTTTTGTAGGAATCTCCATATTATTTTTCATAAATGTTGGACTAGAAAGCATTTCCATCAGCAGTGAATAAGAGTTCCTTTCTCTCCACATGCCAGCCAGCACTGCTTGTTCTTATTCTTTGTGATGTGTGCCCTATCCTGATATTTTAATTGTGTTTTCTGCAAGCAGAAAATAGTTGGATTTTGTTTCCTGATTAATCCAATATTCTCTGCCTTTTGATGAGAGTGTTCAGTCCATTGACATTTAAGGAAAATATTGAGAAAAGGACTTTTGTGCTTTATATTGTGTAGAGTTGTTGCTGTCACAAATGGGTATTTGGTTTGTAATAGTGACCTTTGAGTAGTTCTTTAAGAGTTGGTTGATTAGTGCGAATGTTACAAGTTCTTTCTTAGTATGAGAATGTTTCTATCTCTCTCTTTCATATAAATGAGAGTTTTCTAGATAGTGGACTACAGGTTGGAAATTTCTTTCATTCAAATTTTTTATTCCAATTCTTTCTTGTTTGGATAATTTCATATGGGGACATGGTTGGAATCTTGTTTTTCTTTTCTTTATAATTAATGTTTTTCTTCTCTCTTACAGCTTTTAGGAGACCATGGCTCTTTTATTTTTATAATTTGGATTAATATATGTCTTGGTGATGTTCTGTTAGAGCCTATTTTGTTTGACATTCTTTTTGCCTCCTAGATTTGTTACAGCGACCTCTTCCCAGAAAGTGAAAAGTTCTCTGTTATTATCTCTCTCACTACATGTTTTCCTTTTCCTTTTTATCTCCCCTATGATATTTCTGTAATTCAGGGATTTCTCTTTTCTTTGTTCATTACGTTCCTTATATTTTCTTCCAAATTTTGTTTCTCCTTTCTTTTTAGACTTCTTTTTCTATGCTTGTTTGTAATTTGTCTTCAAGTTCATCTATATGATTCTTTACATGTGTGATTCTGCTACTATAGCTTGCTAACAAGTTCTTTAGTTCCTGCAAGTCCATTTATATGGATTCTCTCTGAAAGAGTTCTTCTTTGAGTTTATTAGCTTGGTAATCTATTAATTACTTCATTTTGCTAGCTAGTGTCTCCTTGATTTCTGTTGCTAATACACTGTCTTGATTTTAGGTCCTCATTTGAGAGTTCCAGGAATTTTTGTGAGCTTGGAGATTTGCCTAGGCTTTACTCCATCTCCCCAAAGGCAGTTCTCTGTGTTTGCTTTTCTTGCATTTTGTGGGTTGATCTGATAGAGTTTCAGATTCCTTAAATTTGGGGGGGGGAACAGAAGGATTGGATGTTACAATGGGTTCTGGCTGAGCCTAGAGCTTGGATGAGGTGATCATTGTGAGAAACTGGGAGCTAGAAAGTTCTGGTTTAAATCTGAAGCCCAAGGATCCTCTCTTGGATGACACACCTAGATTGGGGGGCAGACAAAGTGGATCTCCTGATGGGTGTCAGGCTGAGCCATAAGCTTGGGGAAGGCAATCAGCATCTGGCCATGACTACTGCTTTATAGTACAGTCTGAAGTTGGAGAAAGTGATGACTCACAATTACTTTTCCTGAAGTATTTCTTTAGTTATTCATGGAGGTTTATTATTACAGATGAATTTTAGGAGTGTTTGATCTATTTTTTTTTTAATTTTCACCATATGAGGTACAAGTGAACAAACCAAGGTCCATTGGAGCAAGGCAAATGCCCTATCCTCTATACTAACTTTGTCTCTCTCAGGGAACCAATTCTCCAAAATAGAGGTTTAATCCCTACACTAATCTCAGGTCCTGTACTTAACTATTACAAAGAAAGAGAAGTTTAATTTTCAAGAAAAAAACACCTATGATTCAATCAAAAATTTATGTACACACAATTTTGATTAAATTAAATGATTTATTTTAATTACTTTAAGCATCATGTTACAAAATTGTTCATTTTTGGGTTTTAGTCATACAATTTTGCGTATACACATTTTGAAGTTAGCTAATAACTTGCCTTAAAAAAAGCTTAGAAGTACAACCTTACATGTATTTGAGTTACTGATAATTTCTATTTAAATTAGCAATTTCTTTTCTAAGAGGTTATCTCAAAAATTTATTCCTCCCTTAAAATTTTTTGCTTATTATGGAAACACAGCTAGAGGTCATTTGAATGTTGCTAAAGCCAATGAAATCAGAATTAAAATAATGTTTGCATGCCTTGGTCACATACTTCCAGAATTAAAAAACCTGTCATTGATTTCCTCTTTTCCCTTCCCTCAGGATCTGGAATATGATGGAGGAGTCAGATTTCAACCTATAGATGACGACAAGTCTAAAAAGTGGGCGAGAAACATTTAAAAAAGCAATTTATAATGTTGTTCATCTTTTTTCTAAGTTTGAAATATTAAAATGCAATGTTGAAGTTCTCCATAGTAGACAGATGTTTGAACTTTATAGTAATTTCAATATTTTACAGCTGCATAATTAAATGTTAAATGTTTGATTTATTGGGTTTAATTCTGTTTCAGTTATCTTTTCTAAAAATGTCAATAAAATAGTATAGTCTACTATATTTTAACATTTGTTTACTGAAAGTTATCTTCATGTTCATTAGTATATTTATGATTTTAAGTAATTTATATATATTAAGACTGGTTGTCACTTCATATCTGGTTAATGGCTACTGGCTATAATTTTAAAATAGAGTAAAAAATTATAGTTACACAAGTAAACTGTAAAAGTAAATTGCTAGGTTGATATCTTGATTCTATTATTTCTAACTCTGTAAACTTGAGCATATTATTAATGGTTCAAGTCCCTCCAGTATAGAAGAAAGATAGTATCTACAACTAATAGTATCTATCAATTAATGTTGATAAAATTCATGTATATGACCTCATTATATAATTAAATAATAACTGACTATCCTATTGTTTTCTATATATTGAATGCCTATAATGTTAATTTACAAACAGTACAGACATTCTGTCATTCTCTTGTTATCAATTTAGTAATCCAATTTTATCTCATCCAGTTTGTTTACATTCCAACATAGCCATTATATTCTGTTCTGGGTTACCTTATTCCTATGACTTTCCATTCTGCTTCTCCTCCACCTGGCTTAAACACTATTATAGTAGTTCCTCTCTAGGTATGGCATTTTATTAGGCAGAAAAACATTTTCTGTCAAGAACTGGCACTCCTCTTTGTGACCTCTGATTTCTGTTGTGTAATAAGATTTTAGAGACACGAAAACTGCCTGTCTGTCCAATTCCCATCAAACTATTCCAGTAACTGGATTTGTTTATGTTTAGTTTAGGCTTCATCACTCTGTTGATGCATGCATCTTGCCTTTGCTGTAATATAGGCTGTATCTTGGACAAGAGAGCCTCAAGCTCTTTTGTGGACCTTTGTTTACTCATTTCTAGAAGATGAAAATGGTGACACATTTATAGGTTGTGAAGATTAAAATTTTTGACACAGGTAGAATTCTAGATTTGAGTATAAAAGTAGTCTAGAAATTAAAATCTCAACTCATAATTCTACTAGCAACAGGTTTTCTGTGTATTAATGCATTCACTGGGTTCTTGGTACTAGGTTCACTGTCATGGACATACTAATAAGACATATTCTTGTTATATTATGGAGTCAGATTTTAACCGTGTGCAATGGGGGAAAGAGATAGAATACAGACAAATATGTCATTTTAGAAAATCACAGCCAAAGGATTACCACTCCAGTCTTTGTAGGGAGGAAAGAAGTACAATTGAGGAAAACTTGTCACAAAGCATAAAATTTTATCTAGAGTTTGAAGAATAGATTTTAAGACCTAAGTCAGTAGACATAAACTTGAAAGTGGAAAATAAAGGATGACTATGGACTTATAAAAGAAGGGATATGGTGAGTTTGAATGTAAGAATTTAAAAAAAATTGTAATAGTTTTCTTACAGTTAATAATGGTTCAAGAACAGAAAGGTAGATGGAGTTGTTATAATTCTTAAAATAAAACAAAGAATATACACTAGCTGGGATACAAATAACATGTAACTCCCAGTTTACCCTAGATAAGCATGATCTTTCATCTGAATTATTCCAGTTTTTAGAATCACTAGAAGTTTTAATCATACAGAATTTAATACAGAAATGTACTTTCTACCATGAAGAAATTAAAGAGTTGGATCTCTGTGATTAATGTTTATGGTTTTTCTAAAGGTTGATGGAATTCTTTAATCGCATTCTTGCTATATGTTGTGAGAACATATATCTTTTTTTATATATAATTACTTTATTTAAGCACCATGGTTTCAAAGTTGTTCATAATTGCTCATATACTAATAATTAATTTTAATCATAAAATATGTTCCACCCTTCACCCCTGCAGTTTTTCAGCCACCAATTTTCTGCTTCCCTCCAACCATCCACTCCACCAAATCTTCTTAATTCTAATTATTTGATATTTATATCAGCATCAAAGTAATGGAACTACTCAATACTATGCTAAACAGTGACTCATGTTGCTTTTCATATGAATTTCTAATAAATTAAAATGCCTGGATAAATCACAGAAAAATTTGTAAAACAGAAGTAACTACTCTATCGTTCTTAGTAAGTTAACTCATAATGTATACATCTACATTTGTCACATATCTGTATTTGTTCACAAAAATTCCCTTTCTACTCATATTTTGGATCCATAATTATACAATTTATCATTTAAAATTGATTTTGAAAAATGTTCTACCTATAGATTTATTCTATTTTGGTTTGTTTATGTTTGTGGGCAACTGACTTGTCAGGCTTATTCCTGGATCTATTGCTTAGAGATCACTCCTTATGGGAACCAGAAAATCATATACAGTGCAGGCGATTGAAACTTTGTCAGCCATGTGCAAGACAAGTACTATATCCACTGTCCTATCTCTGCAGTCTCATACCCATAGATTTATTAAATATCCCAAACCAATTCCTAATTTTGCTTAAGAGTCATGATTTATGATGGACAAGTCATTTTTGTTCAAATTTTGTTGTCAATACTCTCCAGATCATATTCCCGAACATATATTTTACATACTGTACCATGTCGGGTTTTCTCTGAAATGGACTCTTAAAACATATAGGTAGCTCATGATAATTGTTTTCAAATACAAAATTCATTAATTTATAGAAAAAAATAAAACCTGCTTCCTTTGCATCTTTAATACCTTCTCTGAAAGCTTTATATATCCCTCGAGCAGAAAAAATAAGTAGAAGATATAATTGTCCCCTGTCTAGTCTGAGGCAGTGATGGTGACATTTGATCTCAATCATTAATTAAACACACATGAAACCCTGTAGATGAGCAGGTGAGATGGTTATTATTAGCACTGTCACTTGTTTACAACAAGGGCATTTTTAGCGCCTGAGATCAAAGTTCCAAACTGATTTCAAACAGTAGTGTTAATTGTGCCAAAGCCTGGAATCTTGAGAAGCCATTGAGAGAGAATGGCAATAATTTGAACTACAAAAAAGCCATATCACTCTATTAATTATCTAACTTTACTATTCACACCCTTGTATTTGAAAGTGAGACAATATAAAATATGATATAAAACGAAGTCAAAATCATAGGCTGATCTTAAAGAAGATATGTACTCTGCATATTATAAAACATATTACTATTCATCCATTAATTTATTAACATAGAAAAATTAATTCATCACTTACTATTTGCTTCATTTAGTGCTGAGCAGTGAGCAAACAATACAGAGGAAAAACAGACTCTACCTCTGACCTCCCCATGCTTTCCTTAGAGTTCCCATTGTTGTTTTATAATATTCTGTCATGCATATTTTGTATATGAATACTCTTGTTCCTATTTTTTATCTTAGGCTATATTGTCTATTGTATTTTAGTTATTATTCATGCTGCTCTCAATCCTATTCTGAAAGTACACTATGATTGAAAGGAATATTTTATCACTATTCACATCATGTTCATTGACTTCAAAAAATGAGCAAGATATTGTGTTATCTACAATGTCAAAAATGTATACACTCTAACAGTTTCATATTGTCCCACATCTAACTCTGCAGCCTGCTGACATATTACCCAAAACCCCATTCACTCCCCTCATATAGACAATTTTCATACTTCACATGTGTACTTTTTCTTAATTCTAGAAATGTTCTTGGGATATCTTTGTGTTTGAATCTTGATTCAAAGAGGGTTTCATCTGGTTTCACATTTATGCAAGTATACAAAACTTACTTATAACTTAAGACTAAAGTTAAGAATTAAGAAACACTGTAGTTCACTCTGAGGACTTCAAGGGAAACTTCTCCTGCCTGTGCCTGTCTGCCTGTGTTTCTGAATCCCTGAAGGTCTCCTCAGAGGCCTAGGGAGCGCACCCCAAAAATACTGTATTTTGAAGTTGCCCAGTGAGTATATTCTGGCTCTGGGGGTCGCCGTCCAATAAGCTGAACTCTCTGGCCTGTGGAGGCTCCGCCCTGCTGTGCCTTTGTTCACTCTGAGGACTTCAAGGGAAACTTCTCCTGCACCTGTCTGCCTGTGTTTCTGAATCCCTGAAGATCTCCTCAGAGGCCTAGGGAGCACACCCCAAAAAAACTGTCAACTAGAGGCAGCAGAAGAGCGCGCTCTGCTTCGCATAGCAGCTGCACACTCTTTTGAACCAATGAACCCACCACAACACACAGGAAAAAAACACACTACCAGCGTGACAATGGGGAAACCTCTCAGGCAAACACCATGCATAAAAAATGAAGACGAAAGCTTGGATGAGCTAATAAATTCCAACCACCTGATTAACCTCTTGGATAAGAAACTTAAAATAGCAATATTGAAGATGTTTGAAGAACTCAAAGAAAGCATAGATCGATCTGAACAGAACACAAAGACAGAAATCAGAAAACCCCAAACTGAAATAACAGATCTGAAAAAAAAAAAGGTACCTCACCTGAAAACATCAGTGGATGGCCTCGCCAGCAGGGTATCATTAGCTGAGGAGAGAATCGGAGTACTGGAAGAAATTTGAAAAGAACCTTAAGACAAACAAACAGGTAACGGAAAAAGTACTCAAGGAATGCGAACAGATTAAAATAGAAGTCTTTGATAAACTCAACAGAAACAACATAAGAATTATTGGAGTCCCATAGACCCAGGTAAGAGATCTCCAGGAAGAATCAACTGTCAAAGACGTCATCAAAGAGATACTCCCAGTGTTAAAGACTACATGCAATCAAATCCTGCATGCCCGAAGAGTACCAGCTAAAAGAGACCCAAAGAAAAACACCCCAAGACACATCCTCATTACAATGACAAATCCCACAGATAGAGATAGAATAATGAAAGCAGCAAGATCAAAAGGGAAATTACATTCAAAGGAGCATCCCTAAGACTTACAGCAGACATGTCACAAGAAACTCTCAAGGCCAGAAGACAGTGGTGGGATATTTTGAAAAGACTGAATGAAATGAATGCCTCACCAAGAATACTGCACCCAGCCTGACTCACGTTCAGGTTTGAAGGAAGAATACATAGCTTCATGGATAAACAACAGCTCAGAAACTTCACAGATGATAAACCAGCCTTAAAGGAAAAACTGACAGGTCTACTCTAAAACAAGAGAGACCAACAAACACAGCAAACTTATCTACAAAGATAATATTAAATCCTATGACAATCATCTCCCTCAATGTCAATAGACTAAATTCACCAATTAAAACACAGAGTGGCAAAATGGGTCAAAAAGATGAATCCAACCTTCCGCTGCCTATAAGAAACACATCTGAATAGTCAGAACAAACATAGTCTCAAAATCAAAGGCTGGAGGAAAATTATCCAAGCAAATAACACCCTCAAAAAAGCTGGGGTGGTCATATTAATATCTGATGACACCAAATTTATACTCAGAAAAGTGGTAAGGAACAAAGATGGACACTATGTATTAATCAAGGGATATGTGCAACAAGAAGAAATCAGACTATTAAACATATATGCACCCAATGAGAGACCAGCAAATTATCTAATACTATTACTGACAAATTTGAAAGAAGAAATCAATAATAACACAATAATTGTGGGAAACCTCAACATGGCCATATCAACACTTGATAGGTCAACCAGACTGAAACACAACAGAAACATACTTGCCCTGAAAAGAGTAATGAAAGAAAAAGAACTAGTAGATATATATAGGACACTCCATCCCAAAAAACCTGGATACACATTCTTCTCCAATGTACATGGGTCATTCTTCAGGATAGACTACACGCTGACACATAAAACATACCTTCATAAAATCAAGAGGATTGAAATCATGCAGGCTACCTTTGCTGACCACAAGTCTCTGAAATTAGATGTGAACTACAAAGCCACACAGAAGAAAAACTTTAACAATTGAAATTAAACACCCTGCTACTGAACAACCAGTGGCTCCGAAATGAAATCAAAAAGGAAATCAAAACTTTCCTGGAAACAAATGATAATGAAGACAAAAACTGCCAGAATCTATGGGACACAGCAAAAGCGATCCTGAGAGGAAAATTTATAGCTCTATAAGCACACATCAGGAAGGATGAAGGGGCATACCTGAATAAATTAATGTAACAGCTCAAAAAATTAGAAAATGACCAATAAAAGGAACCAAAAATAAGGAGACAGAAGGAAACAACAAAGCTGAAAGCATAAATCAGTGAAGTGGAAAACCAAAAAACAATCCAAAATATCAACAAAAGCAGAAGTTGGTTCTTTGAAAAAATAAACAAGATTGATAGATTATTGGCAAAACTACAAAGAAAGAGAGAGAGAAATATGATAACCCATATTAGAAATGAAAAGGGGGAGATCACGACAGATATTGCAGAGATCTAAAGGGTAATCAGAGACTACTTTGAGAAACTTTATGCTACAAAACATGAGAACCTAGAAGAAATGGAAAAATTCTTGAACACTTATTACCTTCCACATTTAAGTAAGGAGGATGTAGCTTATCTAAACACCCCCATCACTACTAAGTAAATTGAAACTGTAATCAAACATTTGCCCAAAAAGAAAAGCCCAGGCCCAGATGAATTTCCTAATGATTTTTTTCAAATCTTTCAAGAGGAGCTACTACCAGTCCTACCCAGCTTCTTCCATGAAATGGAAAAAAACAGGAACACTCCCAAACAGCTTTTATGAAGCCAACATCACATTGATACCAAAACCAGACAGAAGTGCTGCCAAAAAAGAAAATTACAGACCAATATCCCGGATGGATGCTGATGCAAAGATTTTCAACAAAATCCTGGCAAATAGGATCCAATGCATCATCAAGAAGATCATACACTATGACCAAGTAGGTTTCATCCCAGAAATGCAAGGATGGTTTAACATCCGTAAATCTATCAACATCATACACAACATCAACAAGAAAAGTAAAAATCACTTGATCATATCAATAGACGCAGAGAAAGCATTTGATAAGGTCCAACACCCATTATTGATCAAAACTCTCAGCAAGATGGGAATGAAAGGAACTTTTCTCAATCTAGTTGAAGCCATCTACCACAAGCCAATGGCAAATATTATCCTCAATGGAGAAAAACTAAAACCCTTTCCTCTAAATTCTGGTACAAGACAAGGCTGTCCGCTCTCACCACTCCTCTTCAACATAGTACTGGAAGTCTTGCTATAGTGATCAGGCAAGAAAAGGATATCAAGGGAATCCTGATAGGAAAGGAAGAAGTCAAGCTCTCAATGTTTGCAGACAACATGATACTCTACTTAGAAAACCCTAAAGATTCTACCAAAAAGCTTCTAGAAACAACAGACTCATATAGCAATGTGGTAGCCTACAAAATTAACACACAGTAATCAATGGCCTTTTTATACCTCAATAATGCTAACGAAGAGAAGGAAGTCAAGAAAGCAATCCTATTCACAATAGTGCCACACAAACTCCAATATCTTGGAGTCAACTTGACAAAAGAGTGAAGAACCTATACAAAGAAAACTATAAAGCCTTGCTCCAAGAAATAAGAGAGGACACACGGAAATAGGAACACATACCCTGCTCATGGATTGGCAGGATTAACATCATTAAAATGTCAATACTCCTCAAAGCATTATACACATTTAATGTGATCCCCTTAAAAATACCCATAACATTCTTCAAAGAAGTGGATTAAACACTTATGAAGTTCATCTGGAACAATAAACACCCTCGAATAGCTAAAGCACTCCTAGGGAAAAGGAAAATGGGAAGCATTACTTTCCCCAACTTTAAACTGTACTACAAAGCAATAGTTATCAAAACAGCATGGTATTGGAATAAAGACAGACTCTCAGATCAGTGGAATTGGCTTGAGTTCTCAGACATTGTCCCCCAGACATACAATTACCTAATTTTTGACAAAGGAGCAAGAAATCCTAAATGGAGCAAAGAAAGTCTCTTCAACAAGTGGTGCTGGCAGAACTGGCACTTGCAAAAAAGCGAACATAGACCCCCAGTTAACATCAAGTAGGAAGGTAAAATCCAAATGGATTAAAGACCTTGATATCAGACCTGATACCATAAGATATATAGAACAACATGTCGATAAAACACTCCATTACATTGAGACCAAAGGCATCTTCAAGGAGGAAACTCCACTTTCCAAACAAGTGAAAGCAGAAATCAACAGATGGGAATACATTAAACTGAGAAGCTTCTGCACCTCAAAAGAAATAGTGCCCAGGATACAAGAGTCACCCACCCAGTGGGAGAAGCTATTCACCCAACACCCATCAGATAAGGAGCTAATATCCAAAATATACAGGGCACTGACAGAAATTTAGAAGAAAAAAACATCTATTCCCATCAAAAAATGGGGAGAAGAAATGAACAAACACTTTGATAAAAAAAAAAGATACAAATGGCCAAAAGGCACATGAAAAAATGCTCCTCATCACTAATCATCAGGGAGATGCAAATCAAAACAATGATGAGATACCACCTCACACCACAAAGATTGGTGCACATCAAAATAATGAGAACAATCAATGCTGGCGGGGATGTAGAGAGAAAGGAACTCTTATCCACTGCTGGTGAGAATGCTATCTAGTCCAACCTCTATGGAAAGTGATATGGAGACTCCAAAATCTGAAATTGAGCTCCCATTCGACCCAGCTATTCCACTCCTAGGGGTATACCCTAAGAACACAAGAATACAGTACAAAAATCCCTTCCTAACACCTATATTTATTGCAGCACTATTCACAAATAGCCAGGCTCTGGAAACAACCAAGATGCCCTTCAACAGAGGAATGGCTAAAGAAACTGTGGTACATATACAAAATGGAATATTATGCAGCCGTCAGGAGAGATGAAGTCATGAAATTTTCCTATACATGGATGTACATGGAATCTATCATGCTGAGTGAAATAAGTCAGAGGGAGAGAGAGACGCAGAATAGTCTCACTCATCTATGGGTTTTAAGAAAAATAAAAGTCATTTTTGTAACAATCCTCAGAGACAATGAGAGGAGGTCTTGAACTTCCAGCTCACTTCATGAAGCTCACCACAAAGAGTGGTGAGTGCAGTTATAGAAATAACTACACAGAGAACTACCATAATCATGTGAATGAATGAGGGAACTGGAAAGCCTGCCTGGAGTACAGGTTGGGGTAGGGTGGGATGGAGGGAGGTTTGGGACATTGGTGGTGGGAATGTTGCACTGGTCAAGGGGGTATTCTTTATATGACTGAAACCTAATCACAATCATATATGTAATCAAGATGTTTAAATAAAGAAAAAATGGAAAAAAAGATAATTAAGAAGCAAAACCAGTTATCTTTCCCCTTTTATATTAGGTCTGAATTAAATATAAGAATAAAAATATAAACAAAGCATACTAATTTATCATAGTTATAAGCAGAGAAGTATAATGTAATATAACGATAATGGGGCTGAGCGGTGACGCTAGAGGCATGGTGCCTACCTTGCCTGCACTAACCTTGGACGGACTGTGGTTGGATCCCCTGGTGTCCCATATGATCCCCCAAGCCAGGAGCAACTTCTGAGCGCATAGCCAGGAGTAACCCTGAGCATCACCGGGTGTGGCCCAAAAAAAAACAAAAACAAAAAAAAATGAAGGTTACTTTAGAAGTACAAAGAAGATAATTCAATTCAATAAGAGACTCTATTTATAGAAATGAGGTGGACCTCTTGGAAGAGGTTATATGAAGAAAATTTTAAAGGATATTCAAATTCAACTAGAAGATGAGGCTAGGGGCATTCGAAGCCAAAAAACAATCCAACTTAAAATATAGGTAAAAAAAAAAAAAAAGCACATGACATTTGAGTGGAATTATAAAGACTCCAGTTCTGTGGAAGAGGTTATGTAAGAAAACGACAGAGAAAAAGACAAATTAATAAGAAACCAATAGCATATTTTATTAGGAAATTAATATTAAAATTGAATTGAGATGCATTCTGTTGTTCACTATGAAAGGGTGGATTTGATTTGAACATGTAGTCTTTTTTATATATTAATATTTTTGACCAAAGTGGATTACAAATCTTTTACAGTAGTATTTCAAGTACATAGTGACATTAAATAAGGGGCATTCCCACCACCAGTGTTGTCCTCCCTCCACCCCTGTTCCCAGCATGCATCCCATATCACCCCTTCTTTGCCCCTTGGGATGCTAGTATAAGTGGTTCCTTCTGTATTTAGCCTGTTGTAGATTGGGTATCATTTCTGTTGTAATTGGCTTTGGATTTGGTGTTCAAGTCTGATCTTTTTTTATTTCTACTCAATGTTCATATGATTTGGTGCCCTCCATTATTTCCCTCCTCAATCTGTGAGGCAGAGCAAGATGGTTCAAGTTATGTGTTTCTGTCTGAAGGTTAAAAAAAGGAGAAGAAAAAAATGGGGGGCAAAAATTCAAACAAGCAAAAAACAGGAGAAGTCTTTCTAGAGACTATAAATCTCATTTTAAGAAAAGAAAGAAAAAAAGAGAAGGAAAACATAAAAATAATACAAGAAAAATCAAACCCAAAATAAAACAAAACAAAAACAAACAAACAAAAGACCCGTAAAGCACCACAGCAATACTGACAACAACCGAACACTAACCACGGTTCTGTAGTCTTCAATGCTGAAAAGGTGTTACAAGAATATAGGGCATGCATTAAGGAACAAAACTTAGTCTATGGATAAAAAATATCTTAAAGCATTTAAGAGGGAAAATATGTAACACTTGTACGTATTTGGATACAAGGCCTAGGAGAAAGGAAATATTAATGATGACACTGTCAGTCCCAATTTGTACAGTGGGAAAAAGTGGTGTGATCTTGACTGGGCCACACATTACAGATGTAAGAAGCAGGAATGAAAGATATATGACTGTGCTTATTACTTTCAGCATTCCCCAAATTACATACTTTTCGGTCTTTAAAATTTATTCAGTGCTTTCAATTAAAATAATTGTACAAAAACTAGTTGGAGGTAAACTAAGAGTCTTTGAGACGTTTTAAAAGCTTGAAAAAAAAGGGTTCAATTTATTGGCATAAAGCCTTAGGGACTTCTAGAACATGCTAACACTTCTGGTGGTTGTCAGCATCCTGAAAATAAATTCATGCCAGAAACTGAAGTGCATAAAAATAATATGTTTTATTTATTTGTTTGTTTATTTATTATTTTGGGTTTTTTTTGGGGGGGGACACACCCGGTGATGCTCAGGGGTTAATCCTGGTTCTTCGCTCAGAAATAACTCCTGGCTTGGGGGACCAAATGAGATGCATGAGATCAAACCAAGGTCCCTCCTGATCAGCCACATGCAAGGCAAACACCCTACTGATGCACTTTCACTCCAACACAAAAATGATGTGTTATAATGTTAGAGCATTGAGACTTAACATTTGCTTGCGGTGGCCGTGGGTTCAAAGCATGCCTTCAGTGCTCAGCAGGATTCAAGTGATGCTCTGCCCTGAGATAAGAACTGAATGTTCAGTGTTATTGTTACTGGGTAGTGTTGATTTTGGGATTTTGGGGGACACTGGAGACACATCAGGTTGTGCTAGTATATGCAGGGAGTTGGGGGCATAGTGCAAAGAACATCAAACCTTTAAACCTGCTGTGTATCCATCATGCATTTTTGAGCTATTTCTCTTACCCCTAGTTTTATCAAATTTCATACCACTTTTGGGGAGAATTCAATAGTGTTCAGAACTTATTTTTGGCTCTGACCTTAGTTAATATTCTTGGCAGGGTTCAGGGGATCAAGTGGAATGGTGGGAATGGAAACCAGGATGTTTACAGGCAAATAACTTACCCAGTATAGTAAATTGTCTCTCCAACTCCCATTTATCAACATTTAATAAATAAAAAAATGACATAAAATTAAGTAAAAGAATAATACTCAGAGATACATGACTAAAGACAGAGAGGTAGAGGAGCAAAGTGGAAACAATACAAAGTGAGCATGAACCTATTTGAATATAGTAAAATAACTTGGCCAATAATATCCACTAAAAAGTACAATTAGAATCTCTCTTTTAGAATCTTCAAGTTAATAGGACAAAATAAAATCTGTTTGTGCCCTCACTGAATAATAAGAAAGAAAAACAAAAAGAAAGAAAGTCTGGTATAATATATATGGATAGTAAAGCATCAAAAAGAAAAGAAAGCAACTCAATCAAAGATTGAATAAAGATGAATTGTTATTTCCTAAAATCAGTCATTTAGATTGTCCAAAGACACATAAAA
This sequence comes from Suncus etruscus, assembly GCF_024139225.1. NCBI lineage: Eukaryota > Metazoa > Chordata > Mammalia > Eulipotyphla > Soricidae > Suncus > Suncus etruscus. Next base: position 6,211,740 of record NC_064857.1, read on the forward strand.
ATATTCAATATCATCTATTCCCTACAAATTTCAAATAAAACCATGATAACATATCTCATATTTGCTACAAGAATAGCCTACATCAAGAATATTGGAAATAGTTCTCTCTCTTTATCTTTGTCTTTCTCTGTCTCTGTCTTTCTCTCTCATCTCCTTTCTTTCTCAAAAAAGAAAAAGAAAAGAAAAGAAAATGTAAAATAGGTTTATGAGAATTTTTTTTTTTTTTTTTTTTTTTTTTTTTTGGTTTTTGGGCCACACCCAGTAACGCTCAGGGGTTACTCCTGGCTATGTGCTCAGAATTTGCTCCTGGCTTGGGGGACCATATGGGACACCGGGGGATCGAACCGCGGTCCGTCCAAGGTTAGCGCAGGCAAGGCAGGCACCTTACCTTTAGCGCCACCGCCCGGCCCCGGTTTATGAGAATTTAATGAAAAATTTTAAGTGCATTGTTGGTGGGAATTCAGTAAATGGTAAAGATATTTATTATGATACTAAAAATGTAAATTCCATATTATTTAGTGACTCTACTCATGGATATCTATCTGATATAAGTACAATAATTCAAAAGAATTTGTACCCGCTATGTTCATAGCAGCATTATTCTCAGTAACTGAACCTGAGTCAACAAAAGGCTGAAAAAAATTGCAGAGCACAAACTGGAAGTAAACTCAGTGTATATAAAAGATGAAATTTATAAAAGATGAAATTGTGCTCTTTGGGGCAAGAAGATAGCTATCTAGGTAATTGCATTAAGTGAAATAAATTTGAAAGTTGACAGTTACAAAGGTTTCAATGATATGGAATAGAAGTAACTAAAGCAAAAAACTAACTTCTGGGTTCTTTTCATCTAATAGTTACCTGAGAGATCAGTAGAGAGGTGGATCTTTTGGGTGTTGGGATAACACTAAAATTTTGGTGGTAGGCATAGTTCATATTATATACATACAGAGGTATGAAGCTAAGAACCTGAAACTCCATTAGGCTGTAAGCAAATGATATATCAATTTAACAATAAAAATTAAGAGATGTGTGTGGCCAAGGGAGAATTTTTATTTGGGATATTAGGTATTTATTTAGCTATGTTTCTTAGCTACTATTTTTCTACAATAGCAAAACTTAAATTTTAGGATAAAGGTACTTGATGTAAGACATCTCAAGTGTAAATGAAATCAAATTACCTCAATGTACCAATGGGGAGAGAAATGATTATTTTATTCCTTCAAACTAAAAGGAAAGTAGAGAGATGAATTGTGTGCATGTAAAGTTTATAGGTAAAAGAGAAAGTTAAAGGGAACAGACTAAATAAAATAAGCTCATATACCATCTCAAAAATATACTTTAAGAATATCAAAGAACTGTCATTCTTATACTTCTATCCATGATTTTCTTTTCCTTATTTATTTATTTATTTATTTATCTATTTATCTATTTGTATATTTATTTATTTATTGGTTTTGGGATCACATTCGACAGTGCTCAGGGGTTGCTCCTGGCTCTACACTCAGCAATCACTCCTGGCAGGCTCAGGGGACCATTTGGGACACCTAAAATCGAACCAACATCTGTACTGAATAGGCTGCTTGTAAGGAAAACATCCGACTGCTGTGCTATCTCTCCAGCCCCTATACCATGATTCTCTGAATTAATTCTTATACATGTTCGAGATGTATTTTGATTGGATGGAATGGAGTTTGTGTCTGTAAAGTTGATTAGAATGGCACACAGTGGTGCTCAGGGACTATTCCTGACTGTGCTAAGGAGTATGCTCTGTGAGGTTCAGGACATCTCTCCCCCATGCTGGTAGAGGACTAAAACCAGAGCGGATCACGTGCAAAGCAGACGACTTGTAGCCTGTATTATCATCTTCTCCCCTAGATAGCACTTTATTTAGACAGACACACATGCAATCTCTATTACCATGTTATATACTTTAAAAGTTGCCAGGCATAACACACACACATGCACAAAGTGGACTTACTAATATGTCGTAGCCCAAGAAAACAATACATACTATAAAATTTAAATTGCATGATTTTAATAGGAAATGACTTCAGAGCATTAGAAATTATTCAAATGAAGTCTTTTTTATTAGGTCTCGATATGAAAAGTCACTTACTAGTACCTTCCTGATCCTCAGGACACCCTAGGTATCTTGATAGGTCATGAAATGGGGTTGCCAATAGCATTTTGCCCCTGAAAGCCTATTTTCAGATCTCACTCAAGGGTGCAAGGACCCACAGACCTCTTGGCTTCAGCTCAATTTCCACTTCTATAGATAGCCGTGGGACTGGAATAATATCTAAGGAAGTGAGTTAGTTTATAAACAGGAAAACAGGACTGACCTGATTTCACCCTCAAATTTGGGAGCAAATATAGCAATCCACTTGAATAAAAATAAAATCTGGACCCCATCTTTAGGGAGGAGTCTAGATTTGACCTGAAAATGTACCATTTGACCAGAGAAGACTGCTCTTTCCTTTATCATCTTAAAAGACTAACAAATATCAACTCACATACTCGAATGATTATTGTCCTTAAGATAATCCTGATTAATAAACTGGAAAGAAGATCTAATACAATGCTATGTTACATAATGCAGAGGTGCGATGTCAGATATTAAATGCTATCATCAAAAAATATTACACTTATCAGGAAGGTACAATGAGCTAATTTATTGTACTGATTTTTGTGACCTATAAATGCATCAAAGATCAGTTTATACCATCTTACACTTACACAATATGGAGATTGTTTCAACAAAATTATGATTTGCTATAATTGTAACTGGAGAAATAATTTTTACTAAGCTCCAGACACTTCTTAGCTAATTAAAAGAGAATGTTTTCACAGGTTAAATCCTTTTCAGTAGTATTCCATAGAAATAGATTTGCCTACATGTCCGATTCACAGTTTTTCTTCTGAGGCGACTTTTTATAAAAATACTCTATTTCTTGTCAATTCTTGATTCTTCCTTCTCACTGTGCCCCAGCTCTTCAAATACTGCTGCAAAGGATAGGCCTAAAATGTTAAAGTCATAGCCATTGAGCTATCTCATTTTCAGGATAAAAATGTGTCTACAAATGCATTCTATCCAACAGTCATTTAGTACCTATTGGATAATGAACAGGCAGAGGTCACATTGTTGTTGTTTTTTTTAATTCTGAAAAAAATAAAAATCAACAGTTCTAAGAGAATGAAGGTCTTTCTTAAGTAGAAAATGGAATTAGATTTCAGGAAGTTTGCCTTTTATTGTTTGTTTTTGTTTTTTACTTGTGGGGAATCACACCCAGTGACACTGGGGTCTTTGTGTTATGGGTTATTATTGGAAAGATTTGAGGGGCTATGTAATACTGGTCTGGAACCTTGATCAACAACATGAAATGCATGTGCTCAATCTTTTGGGTTACCTTTTCACGCTGATTTTTCATTAGTATCTGAAGAAAGTGAAAAATAGAAATACTAAAAGACAAAGAATTGTTTCCTAGCGATACAATTTTGAAAAGCTCAAAACAAAAGCACCATAATTCAAGAATCTAAAACTTGGCTGAAATAAAAGCAAGACACAAGTACTGGAAAGAACCCAAGGTAGTAAATAGTCTGTGCCTAGCATGTGTGAGACCCTAAATTTTGTTCTTAGCTCTGTATTGACCCCCCACTGAGCACTGTAAAGGTGGTTCTGGTTGCCAAACCTGGACCACTGGGATAAGCTTTGATGGGAGTGACCAAGAATTCACCAAAGCACTGTTGGATAGGACCTCTATAAAAACATTAACATTTGTATATGCTTTGCATGCAGCCTACCCAAGTTCCATTCTCATATCACATAGATTATCCCAGGGATCAACCATGATCACATTTGGGGGTGGCCCCTAAACAAATAAATAGTCAGTAATATTTAGATTTTGTTACAAAATAAACTGCAGCAATAAACTATTGGAAATAACATCAATGTCTAGCAATTCAGTAAAGCATAGTCCCATAGCATGGAATATTGTACAGATATTAGCAAGATCTAATATGCTATTATAGATTTATTGATAATATCTAAAACTCAAGATGACTATTAGTGGTTGGTATATACTGATATTAGTTTTTCCTTTAAAAATACACATTGGTGGTTTTATTGATTTATGATTGCATATTTATTAAAAAGATAAATTTTACTTTGATTATATTAGTTGGGTAGTTGATAAGTTAGAAGTGTAAATTAAGGAAGTGTTGTGTATGCAAATATTTTAAGGGATTATTATGTTACTGACCCTAACCTGATCGGTGATTGTGCCCTACCCTAGGGTGTGACCTGGCATTCTGCCCCCACCTTAGGGTGGTACCTGATTCTGCTTCCACCATTGGGTGGTATCTGATCCCACCATTGGGTGGGATCCTGGGGGATAAAAATAAGGGTCTGTGGAAGGCGAGGGGCTTTTGGCAGGAACTGATGCTGAAACTTTGGACTTCAGTCTTGTTCCCTGAATAAAGCTAATATTGCCACACACCTGACTGTCTGCGAGCTATTTACCCACCATTTCACCTCAGAACCGTCGGCTGTACAGGGTGGCAGACGCCTGCTCCGTGCTGAAGGGGAAAGACCTCATCCTCCATCCCTCCATCAGTCAACTTCTTCAGGGGCTGACTTGCAACAAGGAAGTTACATTATAGATGTTTCAAAATGCTTAGCCTTTATAATTTTATAGCTCACACGATGAAATACTTAAGATTTTTGAGGGGCTTCGCAAATAATGGTGATAAAAGCTTACTCCTGGCAGGGCTCAACTGACCATATGTGGTGCTGCAAATTAAGTGTGGGGTCTGTCTATGTGCAAGGTAAAAATGCCCCACTGTAGGTATCTAAGAATTTAAGGATTTTAAGATTTTAACATCTAAGATTTTTAAGATCCCTCAGGCTCATCTAGACTTTGTAGCATATCTATGATATCTTAAGAACAAGCAGAATAAAGGCTAAAAAATAAATTAGTACAGCTAATAGGCTACTTGCCTTGCATGTGACTGACACAGGTTCAATCCCTAACATCTTTTATGATCTCTCAAAAATCTACAGAGAGATTCCTGAAGACAGAGCCAGGAGAAACCCTTAAGCATTGCCAGGTGGTGTGACCTCCAAACCCAAACCAAAAAGAACCAACAGAATAGATGATATTTTTGTTGAGAAAAAGAATTGTGATCCATTAATTCACATTTAGTTCATACAAGCATGACCATTTATTCTATTTCAAATCATATTTAAATCAAATTCATCTTTCTTGTCACATTTGAAAATCCTAGCACTGTGTTAAGAGCTTATAAGAGTGGGCAGGGTGCTTGCCTTGCACACGACTGAAACTGTTTTGATTCCCAATATCCCATATGGTCTCCTGAGCACCAGCAGGAATGCAGAGCCAGGAGTAAGCCCTGAGCATCACTGGGTGTACTAGTTCCTCCATAAAAAGAAAAAAAGAAAAGAAAATTAAAATTCTAACAGTATTGATTCATTCTGAGAATCTATATCAATGAAAAAGAAAAGAGTGGTCAGGTCTATTTACTTCCCTTCTGAAAATTGTCCTTTGTTAACATTTAAATCAAATATTCTTTCCAGAAGGAGCAGCAGTTCCATTTTTTATTCAAGGAGGTGAACACAGATGCTTTGTGGGAATGATTCTGTCTGCTGGCAGCTCCGTATATGCTAAATTCAGGCAAGCTCTGATGAGATGCCAAAAAAGGAAGGCCATTGTCACATCCACTCAAGATTTGTGAAATCTACATCTTTTCGGTGTATCAAATATTTTATTTCAAAATTTCTGTTTTGAACCAAAAAATAGAGACATTAAGCACAATAGGCTACTCAAGGGCTTGAAAATAATTTCTTATGACTTACTATCGACCGTCATTGTTATGAAATGCCAGAACTATTCACAGATGGACACAGTTGGCATCTTAATGGAAGGTATGATCTAAAATAGTTTTATGTAAACTGAAAGAAGTTTCCCAAGATACTGGAATCCAGAGCTATAGACTGTGGAATTTTTTAAAGATCTTAATTTAAATTTTTTCTAAAAATGAAATTAAGGGAGGCTTCCAAGGCAGTTTGCTTATACAAAAAGCATATATTTTATTGCAATAAAAAAACTGTGAACTGAAACTTAGAATCATCTTAGTTCTCATTAAAAATATTATATTCTAACACTAAAATTGAGGAATCTTCTCTGAGCACTAATCTCAACTCTTTATCACAATATTAAACACATAGAAAGGTTTAAAATATACTTTCTGAAATAATACCAAATTTGTTATACAATTCTTAAAGACTTTTAACTACAAACCTAATATGTGGGTCCATACTCTAATGGTAAGGGGTTACTCCTGGCTCTGCAATCAGGAATTACTCCTGGAAGAATCCATGGACCTATGTGGGACTCTGGGGATCAAATCCCATTCAGATAAATGTAAGGCAAGCACCCTACCTACTATACTATGACTTCTGCCCCGAATCTAGTACTTTTATGAGCAAGTCAATGAATAGTTTCAGAGTATTAATGCTAGAAAGAAAAAGAGTCCCAACACTAAAGTTTTTACGCAGTTTTAAATGCTCAAGTACATATGCACACTTCCACATATGTTCACATAATGACACAGTGGATTCTTTACAAATAAGGCCTCTATAAATACAAATTTATGTGATATTAATTAAACTCCCATATCTTGCTTCTGGAATAGGGCAATAGAAAACATTTAGGAAGAAACAGAATCAAATTAAAAATATGATAATGGTACCTTTATAAACTGTTTATTAATCAGTATATGGAAAAATTGGGAATAAGTAGAACAACTGATTTTGGTCTCATAATCAAATAATTAGTTTACTATAAGTGGTCATAAAATTGATTAAATTAATCTCTTAGAAATATATCCAGGGTCAAGGATATTCTGTGTGATTCACTATTTGGGATCCATGTACTCAGAAAGGACCATTACCAAAGGTTCTCTAGGAACAAAAGAGAAAAGTATACACCATTTAACTTTTTGGAAATAGTGCATTTTTTCTTCCCCCTTTTGATTTTGTTAAAATCAAATCTCCCTACTCATTTAGACTTTCTCTTCACTCTGTATATAACAATTTTCCTTCTCTGGATTGCTAGAAATATTTTAGTGTTGACTTTTTCTCCTATTCTTGACCCGAATCACTGTATATTTACTCTGATGTACTGGAGAATAGCACCCAATATAGGGCGTATACACAAATTTCACAAGCATCTAATCATAAGCCAATCTTTTATCTGAAGCAGTAAAAATGGGAAGGTGTTGATAGCTTCTCACATCAGTTTGCATGACTGACACAACCTAGATTATCTTTTAACTCTTATATGGACACTTTATTTATGCTGACAGACTGAAACTCCCTGAAGAGCTTCTATTTTGGAAGAGTCTTTTAGACAATGATCAATGAGGAAAGGGAAAGCTGGAAGTGATGGTCACCCAACTAGATGGTGGCCCAATTCTAGGGTCAACTATGCGATGATGCTTAGAACAGGCCATGCAGGGGATGTGTGAGCTAGCCTTGCCATGTTCTGTGGCCCATAACACCACCAATGGTATTGCTCAAGACTAACGTGTAGCATTAGGACTAACATTTTCAAGGTATGTGCCCTCACTCCTGAGCTATCTCCTTGGCTAGTTATGAATTATGAGTCAAGAATTTTGTCAAGGTCTCTAAAGGCATCTCTTAAACATCTTCCCATAAAAATGGCAGCCCACACCCAGCCTGATCAGTAAATGGTATAATGAATCAGAAACATATGGATTAAATTCCCTTTAAAGCACACAAGGATTTAAAAATTAAGCAGAAAATTACTGAGTAAAATATTTTTTGCCAAACCCCAAATGTTTGAAAAATAGTTCAAGATGTTTGTTGAACCTGAAATGGGTCTGAGTTACCCATTCACATTTAATTCAGGCAAAAATAATTCTTACCAGATGAATGCTCTTAGAAGGAAAGAAACACAATAGTTCAACATTTAAGAAATGTTTAATTTTTAATTTTTTTACCTTTCTCCAGCTTTATTGAGATATAATTGATATACGATGTGTAAGTTCAAAGTTTACACATATGCTTTACTGACATTATGTACTGCAGGTTATATTCAGTATTAGCAGCACTTGTTTCCTGTCCCCTTTCCATTATATAAGTATATGTATACACACAAGCACATTCTTGCGATGGAAACATGTAAGCTTTGTTCATTTGTATTTATTTACTTTTTGGTTTTGAGGTCACACCTAAAGATGCTTTGGGGATTACTCCTGACTCCTCACTCAAGAATTACTCCTGGTATTATTCAGGGGATCAGATGGGACAACAGGGTTTGAATATGAATCAGGGGTGTGCAAAGAGAATACTTGCCCTGTTGTACTATCTCTCCAACCACTTTTAAATTTATTTTTATTACTGTATTTTATTTTTCATGATATCAGAATTCCTGCCTGGTCCTTAGGCATCCCAAGTACCAAAACGCGTGTTTTGTTAAGATGTACACAGATTTTGCTTTGCTTTTCATTCAAGTGGAAAATGATTACTTTTATGAGGCAGTTTCCAGAAAGATATGATGAATACTTTCCTGAGATTCTAAACCGCATAGATCTTATCTTAAATTTTATTTTGATAACCTGAGCATAAACACTTGTCTATTTGAAGCTCAGTTCTTGAAGATTAGCTATTTCTTTTGATAAAATAGTCAGCCGATATTGAAAATGATGGGAATGACCATATCAAGAGCTGATCCTAAAAAAATAATCTTTTCTCAGGGTAAATTTAGTCTTTAATGATTATAAGTATTTGCTGTTTAAGGGGCTAGAGAAAATAAAGTGATAGGATGCTGGCTTTATACATGCTGATCTTGGTTCAATCCCCAGTAGCCTATATGGTTTCTTTAGCTATGCCAGGAGCGAATCAATTCCTCAGCAGAGCCAAGGAAAAGTCCTAAGCACAGAAGAATGTGGCATAAAACCCCAACTAAGAGAATTTTCTGTTTAATTTTTTAATCATCTAGTCTTGCGAGTGTTAGTTCCATTAATTTTGGAGAGTGATTCATCCCACTTCTACAGAGAGCTCCAAAACTTGGGAGCAATGAAATAAGTATTTTTGCTGGAAAGTGAAAATTAAGTAAGTGGTTGATATCCACTCTATATACCTAAAGTGTTTCTTTTTTAACAAAACAAATTACCTTTCTTGTTGTTTCTTGCTAAAATCTCTTTAAGTCTAATGGGATAGAGGAAAATGAAGAGAAGTTGCTAGAATACATGATTTGGAACAAATTTTTCAGACTGCATATAAATTTGTAAACTGGAAAGTGACTGGAATTTTAAGTGGTCATGATCTTCAAAATGTCCTAAACTCAAGTAGCTTCTTATCTAGTTTCAGAAATCACATGCAGTACCATATGTTTAGAAGCATATATAATATCACTGTATATAATTGTGCTTATTAATACCATCTAATTATATTTTTAGAATCTCAACTTGTCTTTCTCATTCCCAATATCATGAGTTATTTAGTTCAAGACTAGCACTTTGGCCAATCATTCCTTCTTTCTAATAAAAAACATAAGAAATTACATTAACAATATATTTTAAAAATATATGGGCATAAACATTATTACATAATTTAATAAGAATGTAATAATAGTGCATTATAGGTAATTAATTAATATTTATATGCAGTACAATTGATTTTAATTAGTATTGATATAGATAATTATGTAATTACTATATAACAATTGTAAAGTATGTAGAAGAAAATAGGCATGCTATATTTGTTAGCCTTGTGTAAATATTTTTCCAATGCTTAGATTCTTAGTAAAGGAATGTTTAAAAAAGATTAGAAGAGAATGATATCTATATATCAACATACAACCATGCAGAAAAGTCTTATTTGACTTGTTTGAGAGCACACATGATGGTGCTCAAGGTTTACTCTGATTCTGTGTTTCTGGATCATTTTCGATAGAGCTCAGGGGATCATATGGGCTTCTAAGGTCTCATCTGGGATGGCTTCAGGCAAGGAAAGCATCTTACTTTCTGTTCTATTTCTCTGTCCCCAAGAAATATTTTCAAATACCATTTGGATTCACAATACATAAATATACATAGTGACTTCTAGGGAGGGTTCATTATAGGCCCACCATATTTATTATCTGTTATGTCTCAAGAGAACATGGATGGCAGTGCCATTACATTCATTCCACAGGTGAGCATCAAAGAAATTGTTAACTAGCCTACCTATAATTTAAATATTGTCTATTAATGTATACTCTGTAATTAGTCTAAATGACTCTAAAATAACTACATTAATGAAGCTTAATATGATATATTTGGAAATATACATAACTGTGATCAGGGCTTATTCCTGGCTCTATGCTCAAAGATTACTCCTGGCAGTGGTGCTCCATAAACAATATATAAGACCTGGTATTAAATTTGTCAGCTGCATGCAAGGTAAATGCTCTAGGCACTATACTATTGCTCCAATCCTATCTTTTTTTGTTTGTTTGGTTTGGTTTTTGAATCACATTCAGTAGTGCTCAGGACATAGTCCTGTTTCTTTGCTCAGAAGATGCTCAGAAGTAAATATGTTGTGGTGGTAATCAGGGTCAGAAACATGCATGCGATATGCCTTACGCCCTAGACTATATATATGCATACATATATATGTACACAGATATAAATATATGTATATATAAATATATATATCCCTAACCCTTTTTGATATTTTTAAATATTAAAAATATATTTTATGTATATATATTTTAAAATATATACATATATGTAAATATATGTATATTTATACATATATATCCCTAACCCTATTATGATATCTTTCTTAAAATATTAAAAAATATATTTTATGTATATATATTTTAAAATATATATACATATATATGTATACATATATATAAATATATGTATATATTTACATATATATTTATACATATATATCCCTAACCCTATTATGATATCTTTTGTAAAATATTAAACCAGATAATTTTTTGGTTTCAACATATTACCTTTTATTAACATAAGTGAATATCGTGTCACCCATCTTTAAGAACTACTATCAATATTTAAGCTTTCGTTGACAATATTTTTTCATAAATATCAATTATGCTTGTTGTACAAAAGCAAACATAGCTGACATAGAATGACATCTAATAGATGAGGCTGAGAACTCTGTTTTAAAAATGTATAGAACCAAAGCTAATACCTCAAAACTTTTCTCTATGCATATGTATTTTCAGGGTGATTTAACCTCACTGTGTGGTTTTAAATATTATTGATGTGCTAGATTTACATCTGGTATCTACTAGCCTATATTTCCTTGAATTCTATATCCTCTTGACTAATGTCTCTCAGTTTTTCCATTGGTAGCAACTGGCACCTCATGCTTATCCAGAAATTGTTGAGTCACATCTCTCCAAACCTGCTCCAGTTATAGATTTCTCAACTCAGAAAAATTAGAGAAAACACTGTCATTCATGAGTCAACACTAAAAACATTAAATAAGTCTGTACACTTTAAATATTACAATTCTATTACACCACTCTCTTTCTTCATTCCCAAGCTCACATGTTCAAGACTTTGCTGGATTTTTCACTGCAAGGCTAAACTAGAGATCAAATTTTTGGATCATTTTACGAAAGATTAAAGGATTATTTGGGGATTACGTTCTACGTCAAAGAGTTAACATGATGCAGCTGTCAAAAGAGATGAAGTTATGAAATTTTCCTATACATGAATGCACATGGAAACTATTATGCTGAGTGAAATGAGTCAGAGGGAGAGAGATAGACTCAGAATAGTCTCACTCATCTATGGGTTTTAAGAAAAATAAAAGAAATGATTGTAATAATGCCCAGAGACAATAGATATGAGGCTGGAAGGATCAGCTCATGATATGAAGCTTAACACAAAGAGTGGTGAGTGCAGGTAGAGAAATAACTACACCAACAACTATCATCACAATCGTAGTGAGTGAAATAAGTAGAATGCCTGCCTCAATACAAGCAGGGGGTAGGAGGGGAGGGAGATGGAGGCATTGGTGGTGGGAATGTTGCACTTTGAAGAGACATTCTTTTTATGACTGAAACTCAACTACAACCTAGTCAAAATATCTTGCCTATTTCATATTATATACGCTCACTAAATAAGTTTAGGAACAGAAAATATTTTATTGGTCTAAAGCCCTATTGTATCCTACCATTTGATCACTTATTAATCATTTTCTCCATCCCAGAAGCGTCTCTTGAAATTTTGGCTCATAAACTCAATTTTCTGCTGGCATCTCTATTGTAGTATTTTATGTGTATGTAAAATTCTACATGATGGACTGTTGATACTATATGATGGTCCCAGTTTGGCTTCCATTAACCTTGGTAGGTTCTTGGTGAGTCTTTTATCTTGTAAGTAAGCTAGAAGCTAGAATCTTTTTCTTTTTCATATTTCAGTTTTCAAAATTATATAGGTTCCTTTCCACCAATTTCTTCTGCTTTTTCCATTTTAAAGAATCACCTCAGTGAATTATTATAAACATAAATATGATCATTGAACTCTCTGAAATGTTCTTCATTGAATAAGGATTACGACTGTAAGTGTGGTTGATTGGTGAACCTAATACATTGCAAAACTGAAGACCAGTTTTAATTTCAGCAACCAGCCACCACATCAATTAAAATTAAGTTTCTTAATGATAAATCTAGGAATCTCTGTAAATCATCCTGTAACCTAGATTTTTTTTCTTACCCAAGTTAGCCATAGTTAGTCAGTTCTGCTTTGTTTCATAATTCAACAATTTTCCTCCCTCAGACATTAAATCACTTGAGTCTTTTAGGGAAGCAAAATTTCCTAATCTTTTTTTGCATTGGAATGGCTCAATCTCACTCTTTATAAGTGAAGATGCCCTAGGCACTTTATGAGCCTTCTTTTCCTGAGCTTCTTTCTCCTGAGCTCACTCCTATGACCACCATCACCAGAGATGATAGTAATTTTTACATTCCCACAAAATTTGATGTGCCTCATTACCAATGGACACAGGAGGATACCATTTATGATGTGTCAATTACAAGTCTGCCCTTCCTATTGCTCCTGAACATTTCTTGATAATACCTGGAAATATCTGATGTTTTCTAATTCAGTGTCTTATACTTTTAGGCCATTTGTGTAAATGTTTTCAAGTGGAATAAATATATAAGGGACAAGAACCCAAGTATTCTAGTTGAGGGGTGAGTTACACCTGTCTCATTCTGTCTCGAACACTGATTCCACGCCGTTCAAAACTCTTCTAATACATTTCAGGTATAAAAGAAATCACTGGTTTGAAATGTTACATTTTCATAGTTTGATACCATACACATAAGTATAATTTTAAATAAAAATTGATTGATCCGGTAAAGTATTCATATCCTGCCCACTATTTTCTCAGTTTTTGGTCCAAAATCATTATAATAAAATTTATACATGAGCATTCATCAAAACTGTAAAAAAATATGTTGCTGTTCATGGCTGAATTAGTGCAACAGGGCCCGATGCTGCTTTCAAAGACTATTTTCTTTTACTGAAACATTTTATAGTAAGGCAATCATCTTGTTAAACATTTCCTATAAAATTTTAAAAATCATTACCCAGGAGTCTATCACTGTGGCACTAATCATAGCTCTACAATTAAGCTTATTTCAGCCCTTTCACTCTAATCCTTTTTCCTTAATCAAGGGTTTATTATTGGTCTGTTAATGTGAAAGCTGAAATATAAAAATTGGGCTCAAGAATAAATTCAAATAGCAGCAATACTAGGAAACCCCGAAACGTGCTAATATTTTTTTATAAGATTTATGTGAGAATGTGGGTTTAACTCTCCTCAGCCCTATTTTATGTCAGGGATGATTTGCCTTAATGAAGGAAAGCTGATTTTTTTAATTTAAGGATACAATTTATCTACAGCACCTAAGAATAATATTTTCCCCTTAGATATATAGACAGGACATAATATTTTATTAAGTTTCCAGAGACCCATCCCACTGTTATATCACTCTGGCCCTAGTTCTGCCGTTTCTTAACATCACCTTTGTAACTTGGCCCCTATCTCCCATTATTGCACATTGTCCTTTTCCTCCTCCATTCTATTTATGTCCTTCTTCTTCTTATACTCTGGGCCAAGAGTGTTCTCAACAACCTCCATTTAAACCATTCCATTTCTTTATTGAGTTATTCTAAATTCCACACATAAGTGTGGAATACTCTTCTCTAGCTTACTTCATTTATCATAATATATTCCAGTTCCATCTATGTTGCAATGAATTGCATGTTGCATCATTCCTTTCACCCAGTAGCTCTCAGGGCTTCCTCCTGGCTCTACACTCAGAAATCGCTCCTGGCTGGCTCAGGGAACCATATGGGTTGCCGGGATTTGAACCACCATCCTTCTGCATGCAATGTAAATACCCCACCTCCATGCTATCTCTCTGGCCCCTATTCTTGGATCCTTTTAGAAAATATTAATGGGCCATATTCTTGGGGGGTTGTCATTAGTCAATCTGTTCTGAGCAATGGGTCCAAAAGTTTTTGTTCCAACATTGTTCCAATGCTGTTTTGATCACTGTGGCTTTGTAATATATCTTCAAGTTAGGTTTTGAGATACCTCCCAGTTTCTTGTTTTTCAGTATGGTATTGGCTATCTGGTGTTTTATGATTTCACACAAACTTTATAATGACTGTTCTTAGTCCTTAAAAATTGTCTGAATTTCAGTATGGATCACATTACATCTATATTGTAATTAGGTAAGATGGTTATTTTGATAATATTGATTCTTCCAATTCCTGGGCATAGAATATTTTTCTGTTTCTTGTGCTTCAGCAACTATATTATGGCAATGAAAAAGAGATCATAAATATGAAAGTCAAAGTGCTAGTCATAGATGAAAGGAAAATAAGTATATTCAGCAATAACAATGGTAACTGAAACAATACCAATAACATACACAAAATTATTTGCAACTGAACCTAAATTTTGAGAAGGCACTGGTAGTAAGAACTTCTTTCTTGAAATAGACACATTGCAAACAAAATAATAATAGTTTATGATACTTTTTTACACAAAAAAGCCTGATAACACACTGGTATTACCTGAATTCCTAAATTTTTCTCCCTCATCTGATGAGTCTTCTATATCCATCCAGTTTTTTACCCTGTTGATTATCTCCTGAGTACTTATTACCCAATTTTTAAATTTCAGTGGAAAAATCTTTAAATACCAATAGGAATCTTTTTATCTCATGGCAAAAAGTGTTAAGTATTTTTATCATAAATCCCTTTTGCTTTTAAATGATTTATTTTTAATTTTGTATTTCCTCTTTCTTTTTTAATATAAATTTTATTTTGATCATAGTGGCTTAATATTGTTGACAAAATATTTTAGGTACATAATTACATAAAATCAGGGGTATTTCCATCACCAATTTTTTTCTCCCTACACCTTCATTCCCGTCCTACCTCCCATATCCTCCTCCCTCACCCCCGGGGCTGCGAGAATATGTGGTCCCCTCTGTACCTAGCTTACTACTTAGAAGTTTTGATCTTGGTGCCTCCCTTATTTCCCCATTTAACTGGGAGGCAGGACTAGATAGTTCAAGTTATGTGGTTCTATTTGAAGAAGAGAAAAGTAATAAACTGGGGAAAAAATAAAATACGCCAAAAATGGGCAGAATCTTTCTAGAGGCTCTCATCATCGGTTTGAAAGACAAAGGGTAAAAAAGAAGGTGAAACACCCCAACAGTATAAAAAGAAGTGTCAAATAAAATATCCAGTGAGCACTCCAACAATAAAGATAAGCACCACAAAAAAGCCATGGTCTTGAGATAAAAAAACATGGCAGAGCACATAAAGGAAAAAAAGAAAAGAGGAAAAAAATAAATATAAATGGAGAAAACAACTTCAATAACCACAAAAAATAAAAACCAATAAAAACAAAAACAAAAACAAAAACAACACAAAGAAATCCACAAAAAGTAGATAGGTAAATAAAAAAAATAAAATAAATAAAAAATGTTTTGTGCTTTTTGCCTTTTATTTTCCTCCTGCACAGGCACAGTAAATATTGGGGTCATTGGAAAAGAAAGTCTCTTGGCCTAAGAGATATGGGGTTTCTCCACCCTTGGAGTATATTGTCATGGGATTAACTATAGACTCCATTCAGGTTCATTTACTCTCCCCTTAGTACTTTCGTGGTGTTTGGAAGACTTCTGCTCCATCCTGGGTGATAAAAATCAGACCTCTGTATCTAGAGATCTCAGTATCTGCACAGGTCCAGGAGTGGAACTTATGATGAAGTCTTTCTTTGTGGTACTAAAAGTTCTGTTCCCTCAGTGTCATTTTAATCCTTCTTCTGTGGTTGGTGGTCTTGGTCTTTGCACTGATCCTAGAATGGAACCTAGCATAACATCTTTCATTGTGTTTCCAGAAGCCCCATTCCATTGCAATTGTCTCAGCCAGACCTCTGGACCTGGATATCATGGTTGTTGTGCAGGTTGTAGCTCAAACCCTAGACTAGGGATTTTTTTATTGGTCCCAGGATACATACAGTCCAGTCATGGCTCTAGCAGCCAGTCATCTGTAAATCGCGATCTTGGCTTTTGGACAGACCAAAGGGTGACAAGTCTTCTGATATTGTCTTATCGTTAGCTGGTGAGGAAGAATAACCGACTCTTGGGTCAAGTTGTTCCCATTTTCTTCGTTGTAAAGATATCAGTTGTTGGTGCCCCAGCAGTATTAAGGATATCCTGGATGTGATTTGTTTTCTGTAGCTGTTGTGAAGAACTGTGTCATTTCTAAGTCTGGGATCCAGGGTTCAAGGCTGGACGGATGGCATCTAATCATCTGAGGTCTAAGTTGGGTCCATGTGACATATTTTCAAGGTGGGAGATATCCCTGTATTGTAAACAAGTATGAGTTCTTATCCCTACTAGAGAAGAGCTTGTTTTTTTTTTTAATTTTTATTTTTTTATATAATTTTTATTTTGATCATAGTGTCTTACATATTGTTGACAATAACATTTTAGGTACATATTTACATAAAATCAGGGGGGATTCCCATCACCAAATTGTCCTCCCTATACCTCCGTTTTTGTCCTACCTCCCATTTCCTCTTCCCTCACCCCCAGGGCCGCTAGAATATGTGGTCCCCTCTGTATCCAACCCACTACTTAGTAGTCTTGCACCTGTTTGGTCTTGATGCCTCCCTTATCTCCCCCTCTAACTGTAGGCAGGACTAGCTAGTTCAAGTTGCGTGGTTTTGCCGGAAAAAGAGAAGATATATAAACTGGGATAAGAGTCTAGTACTCCAAAAATGGGTGGAATCCTTCTAGAGGCTCTCATCATCGATTTGGGAGATGAAGGAGAAAAAGAAGGTGAAACACTCTACCAGTACCAAAAAAAAGTGTCAATTATCCAGTGAGGACTCCAGCTATATCGATAAGCACCACAAAAAATAGATGAAAAACAAAACAAAACAAAAACAAACAAACAAAAACAAACAAACCAAAAACACGCCATGGTCTTGAAATAAGAAACATGGCATAGCACATAACAAAAGAAGAGAAAAGAAGAGAAAAAAAAATAAGTATAATTGGGGACAACGATTTCAATAATCACACCCTTGTTTTTATACGTAAGATTTCCCCCCCTTTTTTTAGTGTGTCTTTGCAGGGAGAAATGGTGCTACATTATATGGCTGGTGCATTTGGGGGTGGAAAGAGAAGAAAACAGAAACAGGTCAAACACCCAGAAAAGGTAAAAATAGGGATAAAAATATATGTGCTCACATATGTATATGAAGAACAAACATTTAGAAAATGAGATAACACAATAATTAAAGGAACAATGTTTTGCAAGAAACTACCTTACTTTTGGGGAAAAGCAGGTAGAGAGTTGGTGTAGTACAGGTCTTATACTTATAATGGGAGTATAGGTTTCCCCATTGTCTTTTGAGATTATCTTGTGGTGTGTGGGTTCCCAGGCACCTTTTCATCACACACCCTGACCTTCTTGAGATTGGCAAAAGATATGTGGCAGGGAGGTCTTGGAAGAGTTATTGCATTGGGGATACTTTTAGAGCTAAATCTGGTTTCAAGTAACAGTCCACGTTAGGGATAGTCGGAAGGGAGGGCCACACAGCATGAGTCAGCAGGGGAATTGGTTGCCTTTCCTTGCTGGGGACGAGGTGTGGATTTGACTGGGTGTCCCTTCGCTTAGGTGCTAGATACTGGTTCATTGAGTAGGTCAGTCTTGATCCTAATGGATTGATAACTGAGGGTGAAGAGTTTTAATAAGGTGGGAGGTCTGGATGGGATTGAGGGGTGAAGGTATAGTTGGATTTCCAAAGAGGGTAAAGGGGAAAGTATATGGACAGGGCAGGAAAGAAGAAAAGAGAAAATACAGTAAAAAGAAAAGGAGAAGAAAAAAGAAAAGAAAAGAAAAGGAAAGAAAAAAGAAAGTAGTGAGAAGAGAGGAGAAAATAGCAAGGGAATGCTAGTTTGCTTGAATGTGTTTGATGAGTAGGGCCTGTAATATAAGTCTGTAGGTCACAGTTGCTGCTTTAGTGGTCTGACTGGTCACGTGCTTCAAATCCTAGAAGAAGTTATAACCTAGAGATAAAGTATATGTTAAGGAGTTTTCTCCAGACATTCTCATAGTGCAAGCTGGGTGTGGTATCTCATGTGACTGAGCCCCAAGATGCCATCTTAGTTTGTGCACCCTTTGTATCCAAGAAGGCATGTGGACAGAAAAGCTGAGAGGTTATTTTAAATATAGTAAGATTAAGGCATTAAAACATATTGTTATGAGATGTTTCCATTGGAGTCAGTAATTTCCCATGGTATTTTATACCTGTGATCCTGTATAAGATCCCTAAGGGATTATTATGGGTCTTTGTAGTAGAAGGCTGATTACATACCTGTTCACTTTATGCTGCTGTTTCTGCTGTTGCTGGTTTCTTTGTCATATAATGTGTAGTCAAGAGTTTGTGTTGTTCCTCTTTTATGTGTTTTGGGCACTGCTCCTGAGTATATGTTGACTGTTACAATGTTTGGAGTTTCTACCCTGTTAAACCATGTTATTTGATTTTTGAAAATTAGTTGTATATAAGGTGTATGTTCTAGGTGCTTCAGAATAGTGATATCATTTTGTGTTTATCTTTCATCTTCTGACTTACTTCATTTAACATAAATTTTCTAGGTCCATCCACATTGCTGCAAAGAGTAAGCTTGTATCATTTTCTGACTGCCATGTAGTATTCCATTGTGTATAGATACCACATCTTAATGATCCATTCATTTATTTTTGGACATTTAGGTTGGTTCAAAGACTTGGCTATTATACTGAGTGCTGCGATAAATAGTGGGGTGCACACGTACTTTGGAATGAATGTCTTTCCAACTTGGGGGTAGATACCTAGGAGAGCAATTGCTGGGTCAAATGGCAGCGCATTTTGAGTTCTTTGAGCACTCTCCAGACTGTTCTCCATAGACGTTGGATTAGGGGGGCATTCCCACCAGCAGTGGATGAGAGTGCCTTTCATACTGCATCCCCGCCAACAGAGATTGTTCCCATTATTTATTTATTTTTTTGGTGTTTGGGCCACACCTGGCAGTGCTCAGGGGTTACTCCTGGCTGTCTGCTCAGAAATAGCTCCAGGCAGGCTCGGGGGACCATATGGGATATCGGGATTTGAACCAACCACCTTTGGTCCTGGATTGGCTGCTTGCAAGGCAAACACCACTGTGCTCTCTCTCCGGGACCAAGTTCCCATTATTTTTTATGTGAGCCATTCTCACTGGTGTAAGGTGGTATCTGATTGTTGTCTTGATTTGGATCTCCCTGATGATGAGTGAAGGTGAGCATGTTTTCATGTGTTTGTTGGCCATCCTTCTGTCTTCCTCAGAGAAGTGTCTATTTATTTCCTCTCCCCATTTTTTTATGGCTTTACTTGATTTTGGGGGCTCAGCTTTCTGAGTGCTTTGTATGTTCTAGATATCAGCCCTTTATCTGGTGTGTTGAGCATAAAGATTTTTTCCCATTCTGTTAACTGTCTTCTTGTATTAAGTAGGGTTTCTTTCACCATGCAGAAACAAATGTAGTCCCATTTGTTTATGTTCGATGCTAAAGTTCTTGCAATTGGTGCTCCATCCTCAAAGACCTTTTTGATATATAGGTCTTCGAGTGATTTGCCTAATTAATTCTCAATAAACTTTATAGATTCGGGTCTGATTTTAAGGTCTTTGATCTATTTTGAGTTGACTTTTGTTTAAGGAGTGAATTGTGGGTCAATTTTCACTTTTGTACATGTGGTTTTCCAGTTGTACCAACATTTGTTGAATAGAATTTCTTTGTTCCTTTTTAAGTTCTTGCCTCTTTTTTCAAATATTAGTTGGCTGTATATCTGGGGGTTTATGTCTGGTAATTCTTTTCTGACCTACTGGTCTGAGGTCCTCTCTTTGTTCCAGTACCATGCTGTTTTGATCACTATGACTTTATAGTATAGTTTCAGGTTAGGTAAGGAGATGCCTCCCAGCTTCTTGTTTTTCAGTATGTGTTTGGCTATCCTGGGTCTTTTGTAGTTCCAGATAAATTTTGTAATTGATTGTTCTAATTCTTTAAAAAATGATGTCTGAATTTGGATAGGGATTGCATTAAATCTATATAGTAGTTTGGGTAGGATAGTCATTTTGACTATGTTAATTCTACCTACCCATGAACATGGGATGTTCTTCCATTTCCTTAGATCCTCTTCAATTTCTTTCTAAAGTGTTTTGAAGTTTCCCTGGTATAGGTGCTTCCCTTCCATTGTAAGGTTGAGTCCTAGGTTCCTGATATTTTTGATACTATTCTAAATGGATTTGTATTTTTAATCTCTCTCTCTCCTCAACATTTTTATTTGTATATGGAAACACTACTGTCTTTTTTGTATTGACTTTGAAATCCAGCCACTTTGCTGTATTGGTTAATTGTTTATAGGAATTTTAATTTGGACTCTTTAGGGTTTTCGATGTATATCATCATATCATCTGTAAATAGAGGTAGTTTGAGTTCCTCTTTCCCAATTTGGATTCCTTTGATTCCCTTCTCTTGTCAGATTGCTATTGCTAGGACTTCTAAGGTTATATATAAAAAGAGTGAAGAGAGTGGACAGCCTTGCCTAGTTCCTGACCTTAGTGGAAATGCTTCTAGTTTTTTGCCATTAAGTATAATGTTGGCTGTGGGCTTTTCATAGATAGCTGTAACTATCTTGAGGAAGGTTCCTTCTAACCCTATTTTGCTGAGTGTCTTCAACATGAAAGGGTGTTGGATTTTGTCAAACACCTTCTCTGTTTCAATTGATTTGATTATATGGTTTTTGTCTTTCTTGTTGTTGATGTGATGTATAAAGTTGATTGGTTTGCATATGTTGATCCAACCTTGCATTCCTGGTATAAAACCCACTTGGTTATGATGTATGATCTTTTTGATGAAGTGCTGGATTCGGTTTGCTAAGATTTTGTTGAGTATCTTTGCATCTATGTTCATTACTGAGATTGTTCTGTAGTTTTCTTTCTTGGTGGGGTCTTTGCCAACTTTGGGAATGAGTGTGATATTAGTCTCATAAAAGGAGTTGAGGAGGATTCCTGTTTTTTCAATGATTTGAAAGAGCCTATGGAAAAGTGGTAGTAAGTCTTCTCAGAATGTTTGATAGAATTCATCTGTAAATCCACCTGGGCCTGGACTTTTGTTCTTAGGGAGTTTCTTAATTATGCCTTCAATTTCCTCTAAGGTGATTGGTCTGTTTAGGCTTTCTAGATCTTCCTTTTCCAGTCTTAGAAGATGGTATTTTTCCAGGAATTTGTCAATTTCTACTGGATTCTCTAGCCTGAGTATAGTTGTTCATAATATGATCTCATGATATGTTGTATTTCTTGGGGTTCTGTTGTAATTTCTCCCCTTCTATTTGTGATCCTACTGATTTGGGTATTTTCTCTCTTTTTCTTGGTGAGTTTTGCCAGTGGTTTGTCTATCTTGTTTATTTTTTCGAAAAACCAACTCCTGGTCTCATTGATTTTTTGTATTGTTTTCTTAGTTTCTATGTTGTTTATTTTTGCTCTGGGTTTTATTATTTCTTGCCTTCTGGTTGTGGTTGGATTTCTTTGTTGCTGTTGTTCAAATTCCTTGAGGTTATCCTTTAAACTGTTGATTTTGTTATTTTTCTCTTTCTTGACATAGGCCTGTATTAATATGAGTTTCCCTCTAATTACTGCTTTTGTTTCCCACAAATTTTGACAAGTTGTCTCTTCATTATCGTTTGTCTCACGGAATCTTTTTATTTCTTCCTTGAGTTGCTCTTTGATCGGCTGTTTTTGATCAGCATGTTGTTTAATCTCCAGGTATTAGTTTTTCTCCATTGCTTCTTTTTAAAGTCAATTTTGACCTCTGTTGCATAGTGATCTAATAGGGTGCTTCTAATGATCCTTACATTTGTAGTCTTATATAGGTTGGCTTTGTATCCTAAGACATGGTCTATTCTGGAGAAGGTTCCATGTGAGCTTGAAAAGAATGTGTATTCTGCTTTCTGGGGATGGAGGCTCCTATAAAAGTCTATTATCCCTAGTTCTTCTAATTTTTCATTTAGAGCTCTTATTTCTCTGCTATGTTTGATGGATCTGTCCAGTGGTAATAGAGGAGTATTGAGGTCCCCTACTATTATCACATTTCCCTTCATGTGTTTCTCCAGGTTTGCGAGCAGTTGCCTCACATATTTTGCTAGCTCTACGTTAGGTGCATAGATATTGACCAGGGTTAGTACTTCTTGATCTACTGTTCCCCTGATCAGTAAGTAGTGACCCTCTTTGTCTCATCACTTTCTTGAGGTTGAATGCAATTTGGTCTGATATAAGAATGACTGTCCCTGCTCTTTTTTGTTTTCCATTGGCCTGAATATTTACTTTCTATCCTTTTATTCTAAGCCTGTGCTTATCCTGTAGTTGTAGGTGTGTTTCTTGCAGACAGCAGAAATCTGGTTTATTTTTTCTAATCCAGTTCTCTACTATGTGTCTTTTAATTGGAGAGTTTAGTCCGTTAACATTTATGGAGATTATTGACAGAAATGACTGTTGAGCAGTTGTGTTGTGTAGAGTGGTGGTTGTTATAATTGAGGGTTTGGATTGTGTAATTCGTCTCTGAGTAGGTAGTTTAGAATCGGCTTTGTTTGCAGAAATAATTCAAGTTCGTTTTTGTTTGATAATGTTTTTAGTCTGCCCTCCCATATGAATAATAGTTTTGCTGGTTATTGGACCCTAGGTTGGAAATTTCTTTCATTCAGTCATTTAAATATGTCATTCCACTGTCTTCTTGCTTGAATTATTTCAAATGGGAGATCTGGTTTGATTCTTATGTCCCTTCCTTTGTACTTGAGGGTTTTTTTCTCCCTTACTGCTTTAATGATTTCATCTTTCTTTCTTTCTTTTTTTTTTTTTTTGCCATTTCGATTACTATATGTCTTGGTGTGGTTTATTAGGGTCTATTTTATTTTATTTTTTTTTTTTAATTTTTTTTTTATTTAAACACCTTGATTACATACATGATTGTGTTTGGGTTTCAGTCATAAAAGGAACACCACCCATCACCAGTGCAACATTCCCATCACCCAAGTCCCAAATCACCCTCCTCCCCACCCAACCCCCGCCTGTACCCTAAACAGGCTCTACATTTCCCTCATACATTCTCAATATTAGGACAGTTCAAAATGTAGTTATTTCTCTAACTAAACTCATCACTCTTTGTGGTGAGCTTCCTGAGGTGAGCTGGAACTTCCAGCTCTTTTCTCTTTTGTGTCTGAAAATTATTATTACAAGGGTGTCTTTCATTTTTCTTAAAACCCATAGATGAGTGAGACCATTCTGCGTTTTTCTCTCTCTCTCTGACTTATTTCACTCAGCATAATAGATTCCATGTACATCCATGTATAGGAAAATTTCATGACTTCATCTCTCCTGACAGCTGCATAATATTCCATTGTGTATATGTACCACAGTTTCTTTAGCCATTCATCTGTTGAAGGGCATCTTGGTTGTTTCCAGAGTCTTGCTATGGTAAATAGAGCTGCAATGAATATAGGTGTAAGGAAGGGGTTTTTGTATTGTATTTTTGTGTTCCTAGGGTATATTCCTAGGAGTGGTATAGCTGGATCGTATGGGAGCTCGATTTGGAAAGATCACTACTGATATGACAGAGATTCAAAGGGTAATCAGAAACTACTTTGAAAAACTCTACGCCACTAAAAATGAGAACCTGGAAGAAATGGATAAATTCTTGGACTCTTATAATCTTCCACGGTTGAAGGAAGAGGATGTAGCATATCTAAACACCCCCATCACCATTGATGAAATTAAAACAGTAATCAAATGTCTGCCGAAAAACAAAAGCCCAGGTCCAGATGGATTCACTAATGAATTCTATCAAACTTTCCAAGAGGAACTACTGCCAATCTTGGCAAGACTCTTTCATGAAATTGAACAAACAGAAACACTTCCAAATAGCTTTTATGAAGCCAACATCACCTTGATACCTAAACCAGACAGAGACGCTACCAAAAAAGAAAATTACAGACCAATATCACTGATGAATGCAGATGCAAAGATCCTCAACAAAATCCTGGCAAATAGGATTCAATGCCTCATTAAGAAGATCATCCACTACGATCAAGTAGGTTTCATCCCAGGAATGCAAGGCTGGTTTAACATCCGTAAATCTATCAACATAATACACAACATCAATAACAAGAAAAATAAAAACCACATGATCATATCAATAGATGCAGAGAAAGCATTTGATAAGGTCCAACACCCATTCTTGATCAAAACTCTCAGCAAGATGGGAATGGAGGGAACCTTTCTCAATATAGTGAAGGCCATCTACCACAAGCCAGTGGCAAATATTATCCTCAATGGAGAAAAACTGAAAGCCTTCCCTCTAAATTCTGGCACAAGACAAGGCTGTCCTCTCTCACCACTCCTATTCAACATAGCACTGGAAGTACTTGCTATAGCGATTAGGCAAGAAAAGGATATCAAGGGAATCCAGATAGGAAAGGAAGAAGTCAAGCTCTCACTGTTTGCAGATGACATGATACTCTACTTAGAAAACCCTAAAGACTCTATCAAAAAGGGTCTATTTTATTAGGGACTCTCTTCACTTCCTGGAGTTGCACTGAAGTTTCTTTCCAGAGGGTGGGAAAGTTCTCTGCTATTATTTCTCTGGCTCTTTGTTCTTCCCCTTTTCCTATTTCCTCCCCTTCTTGTATACCCACAATTCTTAGATTATTTCTTTTGTCCTTGTTTATTAGATACTGGACTTTTCCTTCCAGTGCTTTGCCTTTTATTTCTTTGTTGGATTCTTGGTCATTTTTTGTTTGCAGTTTTCCTTTGAATTCTTCAATGTGCTTCTCCAACTGTGTGTTTCTGCTCATAAGGCTTGTTACGTTGTCTTTTAATTCCTTCGATACCTTTTGTATGGAATCTCTCATGTTCTTTAACATTTCTTCTTTAATATGGTTGATTTGTTCATCCATAGATTTCTTATACTCGGTGGCTAGCGTTTCTTTCATTTTCTTTATCAATTCTTGCATTTCCTTCCTCATGGCTGCTTTTAGGTCTCCTTCCCATGGATCTGTGCATTTTGGTGAACTTGGAAACTTGCTAGGGTTGTCTCTATATCTCCGGATGTTTGGGTTCTCCTTGATTTACCCATATTTTTTTGCCTTTATTGGTGTGGCTTGGAGTGCAGTGCCTTCCAAATTCAGCATTCTTTGGCCCCCTGTGGCTTGGGGATGGGTCGTTCCCAGAGCGTGGTTCTAGAGGGGTCTCTTGGCTGAGCTTGCTGAGGTTTGGCTCCTCCTGTGCTCTCTATGTGGCCTGATCCATTGCTTTTCTCTTTAGTTGCCAGATAGCATAGTTCCTCTCCTGGCCACAATGGTGGAGGGTGCTGTTGAGCCTAGCTCCTTCACCCCCCCTCCCCTATCTGGGAGGCAGCCCTGCCACTTCCTTCAGTGAGACCGGTCAATTCTTCCTCCTTATTCTTGCCAGCCGGTGCAGTTCAGCTCCTGGCCACAATGGTGGAGGGTGCTGTTGGGCCTAGCCCTCTGTTCTCCCTCCCCTATCTGGAAGTCAATGGAGCTCCGCCACCTCCAAGTCTCAGCCCAAGAAATTACCTCAGCCAAACCCACCCGGCAGCTGCCCTCAGCCCTTGGGGGGTCTCAGGTCCACTCCAGGGCTTGGGGGGTAGGCTTCTCTAGGTTACCCAAAGGTCCAGGTGGCAGGCCCAAGCTCACTCAGTCTATTGGTCCTAGCCCATCCCAGGGGCGCAGAGTGGGTCGGTGCAGGGTTCTCCTCACCCCTTCTGCACTCAGTTAGAACTTGGGGTCCCTGAGGAGGGGCACGCTTGCTGCGAGGTGCCAGTCCCGGGTGCCCACGTGGAGAGTGGGGAAGTGCCGGGGAAATGCTGTATTTCCTCTTTCTACCCACTTTCAAACCAAAAGATTGATTTCAGCCTGAGATATTGCATGAAGGTCTGGAAGGCATGTTTTATATACAGGAGAACTGGTTTTACTCTCCATGAACACCTGGCATATCAAGCTCCATGGGACAGAACCTTTAGTTCTGAGTAATAGAACCAGATGTGGTCCCCAAACCAAGAGAAGCATATCATTAATTTCTTATATTACATCATAGACTACTGTTATGTCATCAGTAAGGCCTTGTTAAAGACCTGGAAATGGAAAATATAACCAAAATCTTAATATTGTTTTTTGTAGCCTATTAAGGGCACACAAGACCTTTAGAATTTTATGTATGGCTTATAATAAGCCATATAACTTTTTGAAATTGTACACAAAATTTGTCATGTATTTGTACTTTTATGTAGAGAGGTAATCAAGAGAAGTAATGAGAGTTTATATTTAGTTGTTGTTAAAAAATAAATTAATAATAATTAGGTCAAGTTACTAAATGTAGTGATGAATTTGGAAAGAAGAAGCAATATTCTCATTTTAATAATGACTGGGTCATGGGAGAAAGCTAGTTAATAGAGTGCATAACTAACACATACACAACTTTGGAATTCAATATTTAGCACTTTATGATCCTCTGACACAGCCAGATATAATGATGTTAACTTACAAATTTACTAGAATGCTCTGTGCTCAGTCCTGGCTCAGTGACTGTCCCTATACCTGAATATAACATTGTGACCCCTATAAATTAACTTACAGATACTCACTGTAAATATATATATATATTTAGAGATATATCTTCAGTATAAATAAATACATGTCATATTTATTATACTTGTGGTTTCATAGGTTCACTTAAACAATACATAAATTTACTTGTCTTTGTGATGAACTGAAAGAACAATTTCTATATGAGGTACTAGGCTAAGTTTATTGAACACCTTATTCATTAAGTTTTTTCTAGAAAATCTATAAACCAGTCTCCAAAATTTCTAACAATATGCTAATTACTAAAGCTGAAAACAAAAAAAAATAACTTTTTTCAGCCTTACCCCAAACTGAGACCAATGTTAATGGCAATAATTAGTTAAAGCAAGTGGGAAAGTTGCTAAAAGTATAATAAAATAACGTTAATTTTACTATGGAAGCGATACATGTGGTCATTGATTACAAGCTGAGTCAGAGAGAAAGATGAGTTTAATCAGCAAAAGTTGAGATCAGAGTAAACAAAATGAGCTCAGGGTCTAAGGAATTTGGCTGAATTAAAAAAATGAATCCTGCCACAGCCACAGAAGATAAGGTAAGAAAGGATGTCTGTGTACAGTTCCATGGCCTTGTGTGCTACGTTAAAATGTTTGGCCTTTGGCCTCAGATAATGAGAACCTCTTGACTATTTTTTAGCTGCAAGGTGACATCATGCAAACTGTTTTCAGTAAGATTAATTTGGCACCAGGGCACTGAATGAACTGGGAAAAGGCAAGATCAGAACAAGGTGGTCCGTGTAGGAAAGCATAGAAATCTAAAAGGGTGATTTGGAAATAAGTGGAAATGGTAAAAGGGAAGCATTTGCAAAGCCTTCTATAGGATAATTGATTATTTTCAGTATAATATTGACCTTTTAAAACAAATTTATTTTTTAGAATGGTAGATCATAGAGGAAATTTCATGCTTTTAGAATTGGACAAGGAACCAAATATCAATTATTAATTAATATTTTATATCATTTATATTTCTTCTTTGTGTTTGTGTGCCCTGACTTAATTTCTTTTGATTTTACTTCCATTTTTATGTATTCAAAAGATATATTTTACAACACTCAGATATACATATTGTTTGAAATAAGGGAATAAAATGAGAGTAGCAATACCAAGGTTATAGAACTTATGTCCTATTTTATTTAATTTTAATTTTTTATTTTTTATTCTTTTTATTTTTTGGGTCACACCCGGCAACACTCAGGGGTTACTCCTGGCTCTAAGCTGAGAAATCGCTCCTGGCAGGCTTGGGGGACAATATGGGGTGCCGGGATTTGAACCACCATCCTTCTGCATGCAAGGCAAACGTCTTTCCATGCTATCTCTCCAGCCCCAGAGCTTATGTCCTATTTTAGACAAATTTTAGCCAAATAATTTAATACACTCTGAAGAAAAAAGGGTATATATTAAAATAAGGCAATGAAATAATGACAGGAAAGTTGATTAAAGTAATCATCTGTATAAAATAATATTTAGGGAACAAGACAGCACAGTAATAAAAACACTTGCTTTGCATGCAGCCCACTTTGAACCAATTCCTGATTATTCCTCATATTATCTCCTAAATAGCTCTAGGAGTGACCCATGAGCACAGAGTCAAGAGTATCTCATAAATACTACTGGGAATGTTCCATACCAATCCCAGCCCCCACATAAAGAAATGACAATTAAACAGATGTTTCAATGACAAAAAGCAAACAACTATAGATAATGATGGCAATTTAGAGTGACATACCTAGTACAATGGTTCTAAAACAAAATTAAACTTGACTTAATCCCAGAATAAAAATATAAACTGTTTTGTCTCAAATATGATAAATACAATGAAAGTGAAAAAGAGAAAGTGTCAGATGAGTATACAGAGAGAGGATAAAGTTATATAGGTCATTGTAATGAGTTAGGCTCTGCCATGGTACTATTATTGTATTTGGAAAGAAAAAAATTAGACAACATTTAAGAGAACGTGATTTAAGAGTTAATTTCTCTTTTCAAAGTGGCCCTAACTCTGATCTTTGAGAATTGTTCACAGGACTATGAAGAGAAAGTGGTGATTTCACTAGATGTCTTAGACTGAGGAGTATAAAAATGTTGGGAATAGGATATGAGTCAAAGGCATAGGAGGTAGCACTTACTGAGGAATTGGATGTGGATAAGGAAAGAACAAAATAGGGTACAATTTCTGTATTTTTTGTTTGAGCATAAATAATAGAACTAGGAAATAGAAAATACTGAATAAATTGGGAGGACTGGAAAGTTTCACTTTTGGCTGTGTTAATCAATTCCCTCCCATTTACCAATTCACTCTTCTTTGAATGGATGAACGACTCCATTCAAATATATTAACTCATTTTATATGATATATATTACATATTTGGAAAGAATTAATATAAACTCCATCTCTATGGCCAAGGCTTAAATTTCTCCTATATTAGACTTTCTCTATATTAAGGAATGCTTAAATATATGGGGTTATTTAAAAATAACACACATTAGTATAGGGGAATTGGAGGACTAGTGTGGAAAGAAAACATGGATTTTGAGATATTAAAGAACTCATTTTAACATATAGAAATAATAGGGCTTACAGTAGGTGAAAAAAGTTGCAATAGATAGAAATATAGACATCCTGTCAAGTGGCTTGGCTTACAAATATGCATAAACTGAATTCTGATGTTCTATGTAGTTTGAGCTGAAGGCAGTTTTTTAAAAGGCAGTCTACATGAGTTAGAGATGTTTCTTTGAGTAGACTGATTTATTTCTAGACGTACAAAGAAACAGATTTGAGTAGTCAGTCTGACTTTCTAGAGCCACTGATTAAGAAATTCACAGAAAAATATAAATTTTATTTAAGTTTTTAGTTCTTAATCTTTTTTGTTAGGGCTATGCCTGACTGTGCTCAGTCAGGGCTTACTTTAGTTCAGGGCTAAATCCTACTGGTAGAATTTAGGGATTGTTTGAGGTGTTGGGTCTGGCCATGTGAAAGACAAGCTCATGAGCTGGTGTACTATCTCTATAGACCTCTAAAAATCTTAACTAAATAACATTTTTGGGTGTTTTTTGAGCAAAACCTGATGATGTTTAGGGGTTCCTCCTGACTCTTAACTCAGAAATTACTCCTGGCAGTGTACAAGGGACTATATGATATGCCAGGGCTGAACTTGGGTCAGCTGCATGCAAGAGCAAGGCAAGAGCCCTACCTACTACACTATTACTCCAGCCCCTAAAAATAAACAACTTCTAGTAGAACAATAATCTCAAGTTGCTAAATATGAGAACGATATCTATGAATAAACATGGTAGTATCTTTGAATTCTGGTTGTGTGCAGGTGCAGCAAGCAACATAAAAGTCTGAGGCAATAACAGTAGATTTATAAATATACTCTTAGCTTTAAGTAATATAAATAAAAATAAGATTATAGAACTCAGGTTATTTGTGTTAATTAATTTAATCCTTCAATTTTGTCTTCATATATTAATTAATAAAAATAGTACCAGATACACTGATTATTAGGTTTATAAAGCAAATAATTAATGATGAGTGCATTTCAAAGTTTCAATGCTAAAATTACTTTTGAAACATATACTGCACTAAATAAAATGTCTAGGAAACTGTATTGTTTTCTAAAAAAATGACAAATATTTCCTAATTTGTTTAGATATCTGTGGGGAAAATAATCGAACTCTTTATTGTTATGTATTGATATATATATATATATATATGTATATATATCTTGATTTGTTTTTTTCTACTTAGGGACTAAATTCTGCAAAGTAGATCTTTTAAACTCAAAATTACCATGTACATCTTAAAAAGGAAGCATCAGAAGTGTAAGAAAATGTACCCTATTCAAAAATTTCACTTCATTTTCTTTACAGATTTTCAAAAATCTGCTCCAGGAAATGTGTGTGTCCCCTCTAAATATATTGTAGAAATGGTTCATTGAAAGTTATGAAAAGAAAGTTTAGTTTCATTTCCTAAGCAGACTTTTTAATCTGAGAGTGCTAAATGGAGAAGCATTTGTTGGGATTATGGTGTGTTTTGATAGAGGTCCTGAAAAAGCTGGTTATTTTCAGTCATTTTCTCACTTCAGGAAAATACTGCTGTTGTGTGGTGTAAGAGAAATAGAAAGGGGCTATCCAAGCAAAATTAGGGGGGAAATATCAAACTTACCACAAGAATATTTTATTTAACTTTATAGGAAGATATGCGAATTTTAAAATGTGTGTATGTATTAAAATTTAAATCTATCAGTCATATTAACTCCTGGATAATAAGAAGTGACAGAGAATAGAAGACTATTATCAATATCAGAATTTGAAAACCCAAGAGAAAACCATTGGATAGTCTTCTCAAAGATCAAGTTTGTGGTCTCTCTCACCATAACCAAGATTCGTGGTATTAACCAGGTCCTCAGTCTGCATTTTCTTAAGGCATAGGAAGTGGGCTACTTGAGTCCAATTTTAAGCTCTAATAATTTCATGCAGAGATGTCTGTGAATTCACTGTGTGGTTTGCTCAGAGGCCATCAGGAACACATTCATCAGGTACGATTGTGATTGCATACAGTGGATAGTTTATAGACTGTTACCCCACACTGCTGGTTTAGATTTGAGGAATTACTCTAAAAGAACAAGGCAAGTTCTATTTTTGACATTTCAGCAATGAGACCACTTGTACATTATAGCCTGATTTGATTTACTGTAAGAAAATAAGAGTGCTGTAATTTGTAAAAGACATTTATTACATGAGGCCAAAATTTAAAAAAAAAAAAAATTTGCTCAGTGTCTCTGTCCATCCCATCTGGTTTTATTTTAATCTCACTCCAGTCACATATGAAATTTTGCTTAGCTGTCTTCATTTTCTAAGTCAATCTTGATTAATGGCCTTCAAAGTAAAAATAATTGGCCTGCATCAGGCTTGTTTTATAACTCTTGTTCAGAAAGAATGTGCAAGGCTGGAAAATGAGCCTAAACAGAAGGAATGCATTACACTTGTCTTTGAGAAAAAGCAGTCCTGAAGTTGTGTTTCTCTGTGTATTTTTATAGCAGGCGCCTCCTTGACCGTCCATGATATTGCAGATATGTGAGGCCAAAAGCTTATGTAAACTTCATCACACTGACCATGGTAGCTCCATTCGAATCTTCCTTCACGCAAGCACTCAAGTGAAGGCAGACCTCACCTAAGTCAGCTTGACAGCCCTGAGAATTTCAAGAGTAAATTATCAGGAAAACGAAAGCAATGAAATCCAGAAGTCCAAAACTCGGGTAGGGGCCTAATTGTCTCTGAAGTTTAAATAGCTTGTTTAGAAAAGGCTGCTCTAGCATTGAAATTTTTCCTCCTTTTTTTGAAAAGTATATAGGACTTTAAAGGAGTTTGGGGAAATGCAGGCGCCATGGGACAGATGATGGATCTTGGAATTGAGCTCTGCTTCCTTTCAGGGCCCCCAAATCTGGAAGAGCTCATCAGTGAAAAGGTCAGAAGGGAATTTGAACTGCCCAAAACAGACACAAAAAAGCAACAACAAACAAGAAGCAGAAGCACATAGAAAACAATTCTTAGGGAACATAATTTCTTGAATCATAGTTTTCTTTTTTTAAAATAATTTTATTGTGATCAAAGTAAACTATAAATCTTTGGCAGTAATACTTAAGGTACATAGTTACAGTGAATTAGGGCCATTCCCACCATCAGTGTTGTCCTCCCTCCACCCCTTCCCAACATGCATTCCATACCTCCCCCTTTTGCCCCTCTGGACTGCTAATGTAACTGGTCCCCTTTGTATATAGCTTGTTGTAGTTTGGGCATCGATTCTATTGTCGTTGACTTTGGGTTTGGTATTTAAGTTTGATCAATTTTTAATTCCATTCAATGTTCATATGACTGGTTGCTCCTGGTACCATCCATTTTTCCCCCTCAATTTATGAGGGAGAACAAGATGATTTAAGTTCTGTTGCAAAAAGAAAAGAAAAATAAAGCTGGAGGAGTCTGTCTAGTGGCTATATCAATTTAAAAGATGAAATGAAAAAATGCAAGAAGCAAAAACAAAACAAGCAATGACAAAAAAATCACAACAGTGTTATCATAGTTTTCTAAGCAGATGGAAGGGATGATGGTCTTTAAAAACTCAGTATTTTATTATTGTATTGAGTAGAATATTAGCGTCATGAACTTTCCAGCTTTTCAAACATTGCAAATTTCTGTTTAGTTACTGATTTTTCCCAGAGGGTTCCAATTTTCATATCTTTGGTTTATTCAAGACAATTCAAAAACACCCTTCATTTTCAGTTAGAATTGCTTCTTACTGATACAAACTGACCTACAAAGACCAGCACATCTATGCATTCCATATTTAGCTCTGATGGAATCCTTATTTTATCATAGTCTCAAATGGTGAGAAATAGGCCAGAGATATTGCTAGGTGGTCAGATGTATTTGTCATGCATGCACAGGGACCCAAGTTTGAACCTCAGCCTTGTAGGTTGTAGTCTGAGCAACGCTATAAGGCTGAACAAAAAGTGTAGAGCCCCTGGCTCGGTTGACAGAGTCTTGCTAAGTGTCAGGCTGGGGCCATAGCCTGAGAACTATTTGAAATTCCAAAAAATTTTGATTTTTCTCCAAATTAAACAGAATATAAACAAAAGCTACATACTTTGCATGGAGGGGCCCTAGATACTTGCCCTAGGTACTTCCTTTCTCACGAAGTTATCTCCTAGATCCTTTATTCATGGAGTATTCCTAACAGTAGAGCTGTGAGAATCATCTCAGCAAGTGCAGGCTGTATTAAAATCTGAACATTCACTTTTACATTAGTTTGACTTTAATCCACTGAACTATTTCTTAAGACTGCAGAAATGCGTATTTTTACAGGCCACACACAGGAGTAGAAAGTTTAGGCACTGTTTATTCTAGCAGTAATTGAGGGCCACAAAAATCTACCAATTTTTAGGCTGGGCAGAGGTGGGCTTTGGTCATACTGTGCTGGGATCCAAGTCAAGCATGCTTGTTAAATTCTCTACCACTTCAATGATAGTCCCAACTCAACAATTGATTTTTATAGTCATTTTTAAATTTTTATCAAATAATGACTACTTTATTTAAGCACCTTGATTAAATTGTTCATGACTCAGTTTCAGTCATACAATGTCCACCACCCTTCACCAATGCACATTTCCTGCTTCTATGACCCTAGTTTTCCTCCACTCTCTTTCCTGAGTGCTTCTGGGCAGACATTTTATTTCTCTCTCTGTCTCTGTTTCTCTTGCTCTCCATTTGTTTCTCTCTTTGACACTGTCGTTTGCACTATTGTTAATGGAGAGGTATCTATCATGCATATCACTTTACCCCCTTTTAGCAACCCATTTTTGTCCCAAACGATCAGCTATCATTGTCATAGTGGTTTCTTCTTTACTGCATGCTCCACTCTTTGTGGCAGGCTTTCTACCATGGATTAGTATTCCTGGAACTCATCTTTGTTGTTCTGTATATTATTACCATACTCTCTTTTTCTCTTATATTCCCAAAATGTGTGAGATTATTTTATATCTATTCTATACCCTTAGAACAGCACACCTTTCAGCAACACTTGAGCAAGGACATCCCTGCCATGTTGCGTCACATGCAGGCATCCATCCTGTCCTTTGCGTGGTGCTGCCATTTATAGGTTTTTACCTTGTCTACCAATGGGGACCCAGAGTGAAAAATCCAAGCAGAAGAATCCAGTCGACCCTGAAAATGACTCCTGAGCAGCTCACGAGGAATGAGGCCCCTCAGCTTGAAAAGCCCTTCTCTGGAAGAGGAGTCTTCTGTAGCATCTTGAAGATTTAATAAATTTTTAATGGGCTTTGACTCATTTTTATCATCAAAATAATGTCCATATTCATCTATGTATAAGAAAATTTCATAACTTCATTTGTCCTAACAGCTGCATAGTACTCCATTGTGTAGATGTACCACAATGTCTTTAGCTATTCATTTATCATTTAATTTAATTTATTTATTTATTGCTTTGTAGACCACACCTGGCAGCTATCACGGGTTCCTCCTGGCTCTGTGCTCAGAAATCGCTCCTGGCAAGCTCAGGGGACCATATGGGACGCTGGAGATTGAATACAGTCTGTCCCAAGTTGGCTGCATGCTAGGCAAATGCCTTACCACTATGCTATCACTTGGCCCAGACATTTATCATCATTTTAGAGAAGAGTGAGTTTTTTTTTTTTTTTTTTTTTTTTTTTTTTTTTTTTTTTTTGGTTTTTTGGGCTACACCCGTTTGATGCTCAGGGGTTACTCCTGGCTAAGCGCTCAGAAATTGCCCCTGGCTTGGGGGGACCATATGGGACGCCAGGGGATCGAACCACGGTCCTTCCTTGGCTAGCGCTGGCAAGGCAGACACCTTACCTCTAGCGCCACCTCGCCGGCCCCAAATTTATATTTCTTTTTTTCTTTTTTTTGGTTTTTGGTTTTTGGATCACACCCGGCAACGCTCAGGGGTTCCTTCTGGCTCTAGGCTCAGAAATTGCCCTTGGCAGCCACAGGGGACCATATGGGATGCCTGGATTCGAACCACCGTCCTTCTGCATGAAAGGCAAACACCTTTCCTCCATGCTATCTCTCCGGTCCCCGAGAAGAGTGAGTTTAACCTTGACTACAGATGAAGGAATGATCTAGGTGACTGGGTTTTTTTGTTTGTTTGTTTGTATGCTTCTTCTTCTTTTTTTTTTTTTTTTTTTTTTTGTGGTTTTTGGGTCACACCCAGCAGTGCTCAAGGGTTATTCCTGTCTCCAGGCTCAGAAATTGCTCCTGGCAAGCACGGAGAACCATATGGGACATCGGGATTCACCGATGACCTCCTGCATGAAAGGCAAACGCCTTACCTCCATGCTATCTCTCCAGCCCCAGGTGACTGTTTTTAATCTTAAATGATCTTTTTTTTATAAACATCTCAATATCAGTTTTTATTTAAACTTAATACTCCTGACATTGGGTACTAAATAATTCCATGTTGGGAGGGTGGAAGTTCCTGTACATTGCAGAATGCTTGTTCATTCACTAATATTTATTCTTTAGAATCTGGCCTCATTCTCCTTTGTTCCTTTTATTTCCCAAAGTTAATATAGCCAAACAAAAAATTCCTGATTGCTAAAGTTTTCCTGCTATATATTCATCCACACTACAGACTTTCTCAATAGTCATATCATTCTTTACTTTCCCTTACCTTTCCTCCTCTCCTCTT
This sequence comes from Suncus etruscus, assembly GCF_024139225.1. NCBI lineage: Eukaryota > Metazoa > Chordata > Mammalia > Eulipotyphla > Soricidae > Suncus > Suncus etruscus. The sequence goes on from NC_064857.1 coordinate 6,248,290, forward strand.
CCCTCTTCTTCCCTTCCCTCCTCTTCCCTTATAACTTTTCCCTCCCCTCCCAATCCCTTCCTTTCCACATTCCTTCCCTTCTCATCCCACCCAATCATTTCCCTATCCTTCCTTCCTCACATTTCCCCTCCTCTTTTCTCCCCTTTCTTTCCCTCCCCTTCCCTTCCTTTCCACCCTTCCCTTTACCCTTTCCTTCCCTTCTCATCTATCCCTGTCTTTCCTCCCTCTTCCCAACTTTTGGGCCATTTTAAAGATCTCTGAGTATATAGTAAGGAGTAAACTCTGAGCACTGCCAGTTTGGGCCCAAACAAAATAAAGCAAAAAACCCCCAATACTAGTCTTGAACTCCAGCCTCCAAAATTATGTGAAAATTAGTTTCTGTTGCTTAAGCTGCAAAACCTTACTTAACATCCTTATATGATTAATGAGACTATAAATGAAATATACAGATGGGGGAGGAAGAATTCTAAATAAGGTCGGTGTAGTAGAGAAAGTATAAGTACAAAAAGCTTGGAAAGAGAAAATGCTTTTCTCCCTGGAAAACTTAGATAAAACATTATTATTTTATTTGTCAAAATATTCAGACAACCAGCCCCACATGTTAAATCACAGCCAGTATGTATTTGGTTATAAAATAGCAATAGTATTTTCTAGGGTCACAGTAGAAAGTTTGAGGTATGTGGTAAATATTTAAAACTCCTCAAAGTCATCATAGTTCTGTTTCCATCTTCGCGGCATCAAACTAAAAGTGGACAAGATCTAAGAAGGAAATAGCCTTTAGACAGATTGAGTGAGTGCTTATCACAATGAAAGGTGAGCAAATAAAAAATATCTACTAATTTTTTTGAGCCTCTGTAAATCAGATACTAATGCTAATGAGTTTTAACTTCACAGAATTCCAACCTTCAAGCTGTTTTCAGTTCTTAACAGTTTGACTATGTGTCAAACAGCATACCCCTTTAGGAGTCTTAAAAAAAAAAAACAGAAGCAAAATTGACAGCATTATTTTAAACAAACAAAGAATAAACATTATAATTGCCTTGCTTCAGTCAATGCCCTACTTACTTCAGAAGAGCAAAGAAATTGAGGCCATTATTTTAATTTTCATAATCTGCAGCTATATCATTTTTTTGGTTTTTGAGCAGCTATATCTTTGTAGACAAGATAAGATCAGCGGTTCCTCTGTCCAATAATTTTGACAACTTTATAAGGTGGAGGCAACTAAGAGGATGACAAATCTTCTAGTAAATGCTGCTTATTTGTTAGTACTCTAAGTAAATTGTATTATATTCTAGGCTTTCCCATTGTTCATGCTTATTCTCTATGCCCTCTTCCAATCCTTGCTTAAGAAAGAGAACCCAATCTTTGCATACAATATGCAAGTCTATGCTTTTCCTCCCCCAAAAACATTTGCAATTCATCCAAGAGAATACAGGATGCATCTTGCATGCTTATCAAGCGCCACAAGAACTTCATAGATTACTGCTTGCCTCAGGATTCCAGTCTCTGGTGCTTATGCATAAGCAATGGATTTATGCAAACATTATAACATTTTCAAACAGACGGTGACACTCGTCAATTCCTAGTTCATATTAGGTCCAGATATGCATCCTATTTCTGCAAGTCGTAGATCATTCATCTTATCGGGTTTAAAACGTATCATCTCTGCTTATAATGTTGTCAATATACAGTGGCATAATGCGGTATTCAATTGAACAGCAAGATGGATATTAATCTCAAAGGTTTCTGTGCCCGGCTGTGGTAGAATTGTATAATGTGCACTGGTATTAGTCTGTTTTGTAGTTTTTGCATCATACACCATATGCAGAGGTGGGAAATAGTTTGCTATGTTATAGAGTCTACTAATTTTCCTTGATCTAAAATGTTTAGGCAGCCCCAATGGTATAATATGCATTGTAACTTAAATTGGATAATAGATTTTGAAAGGAAAAAAAAAGGCCTTTACAAAGAACAACATCATCAAAGTATAATGATAACATGCCTATTTACATAATGATAATGTACTTATTTACCGCCAAGCATGTTTATTTTACATTACTATTTGTAGCTGGGCACAGGGAATTAAACAATCACAAGAGGGAGATTTTCTACTTTCCATTACTACAGTGCCTATTGCATCGAAGAAATGGAAACTCCCATATTTGAACTAGAGAAAAAAGAACCATACTAGTGGCATTCATGTTCTTTATAAGTGCTAATAGGAATGTACCCAAACACGACTTTTTTTCTAATAATTCTGAGACAGGCTGTCTCTTAAAGCAAGCTAAAACCCTAGTATGGGGCAGAGACAAAAAAAAAATTAAATACACACACACACACACACATAAAATCACAAATCTCTGATAGTTGTATGCATTCTTAACAAATACGCCTTTAAAGAAAGCCACTGCTCGAATCAGTTGCTCCAAGGTATAAAAATAAATTCTATCTGCATTTGCTCTTTTGCATCCAAAACGGTGAATTTTATTTTCTTGTCTAGGAAAGCTTGGAAACTCACACTTGTAAAAAAAAGAAAGAAAAAGAAAAAGTCTGAGACCTTTTGGGGGGGAGCTGTCGTATGTTTTCTGAACTTTTTATAATAGAAAGGAGTCTCTAAAGAACCCTTTTCCTCACTCTTAACAAAGCCATGTCCCAGTTTATTAAAAAATCATACACAACAATCCTGCTTGCCAGGTTTTAGAGTGCTAATGAAAATTTGGTCCAGAGCACAAAAATTATCTGGAAAAATGCCTGAAATTTCCCTGTCGCAGATGTTTCAACAGAAGGTGCTTGCATGCCATTCGTTAATACGGCGCCATACGGGACTCAGTGTGACCACTGCAATATAACCAGTAAGTAACACACGCAGCGTGTGCAAGGCTGAGCCAAATTCTCCGTCTGTTGTGTGGGACTCATATCCTGCGGATTGAGACGTACCTTGATGAAACTGCATTGTCATGGAATGATAATATTTGTGGATCACCATGCACAGAAAACATCCTATCCAGTATGTGGGAGGTCCATTGTAAGCTTCAGGGCTGTTCTTGGCTTTGGAGTTGGGTAGGATGCCTGTGAATATTCTGTGTACCATCCCTTTGCCTCGTCAGGTGCCAACTTGGATAAGTAGCACCATGAGCAGAAAAATGACTTCTTTTTAAAGAATATTCGTTAAGGGCAACATAATTAAGAAGAAAAAACACTTGACAATGATTACATCTGTATATGGAGGGCAGATGTGTAGTATGCCTTCGTCTGTTCTTTGCTATAAAATATAGAAGGGGAAATGACACAATGCTCACTGTCTTAAACACACACACACACACACACACACACACACACACACACACACACACACACACACGAACCAAACTGAAATGTATTCATCTTTGCAGAGGCTAATCAAAATAGAGGAGCATTTGGAATTCTACTCACATGCACTGTTTTATTTTTTTTCCTTCTAGTGAACCCAGATAATTCTTGCTGGATAAGACAGTCTGAAGCAACATTGTTATCCATTCTAAAAAGCAGATTTGCAGCTGCTCAAATACATATTCTATACTCAAATCTGTTGCAGTGCTGTGAAAGTATATACTTCCTTTTGGGTTACTGCTGAGTGAGGCGATGGTTGGAAGAGGATGGAAGAATAATTTTCATTACATCTCTTGGTCATCTCTGGATGCTGGAGGGATGTTTAAGCAGTCACAATTTTTCATCTTTTTGTGTTTCTTGGCTAAACATAACTAGTTCACATATACCATAATTTTAACTCTACTTTGTTTATTTTAATTATTTTTACATGACAGGACATCTCAAAATACCTTAATAAGCTGCATTGCTGTCAAATTCTACAGCTCTCTGATTCAATTTTCTTGCTCATATAAAGCAATAATAAATTTTATTATGTTATTTTTTTATATCATCTGACTCTTTCGAGGCAACAATACTTTCATGTTTTGTTTATATATTTTCTGTTCATTCTTTGAAGGGAAAGTATTAACTATTTTGTAACTTGGTCAATTTAATAGCTGTGAAGCAAAAGAATAAAAGGTGTTATAAGAGATACTTACTTGAACATTTCCTTAGATTCTTTCCCTTCTCTACAAGAATTTTAACGTTAAATCAAAATAAAAGTTATTTGTTCTCTATTTAAAATAAATACTTGCCTTTTAGAAGTTAAAATAGGTGTCATTTTATCAGCATGTCCAATGCACATAAAATGTTTACTTTATATTGGTTCTTTAATTTTTGCCTTTATATACAAACTTAGTATCCCCAGTGATAAGAAAACCAAAGCTTAATATTAAGATACTTGTCCATAATATAAATCTGTAATCTTTCTTGAATTTATAGCTTCTGACTACAAATTACATTCTGAGTTTTTTTATTAGATTTTAAGCTCATCAAATATAATTTATATTTTAAGCCATGAAACAAATTACTATCAGAGCATCTTCAATAAACAAGGCCCAAACTCAAAACTAATGGTTTTAGAGGTGTGTATATAGTTAGAAGTACATTTGTGTCATCAGTCATAGTGACAATATTGGAGCTTATTTTTTAACCTTCTATTTCTATATATTATAATTCTCATCTGTCTAGTAATCCTCTATAAAAATAGTATTATTCAAATTTATTATGCTATTTCAAAACATAAAACCTATGTATATGTTTTAATACATGTTTGTATGTTTTTGATTCTAAAAAATATAGTTGATATGTATAAATGATAAATGACAACCCACTTTTAAAATTATTGATTTTATGGAAGATATAACTAAAATAGTTTGAGATCTATAGGACTAACAAAATTCTTTCATAGATAAGTTAAGATATTAATTTATAACCATAAAATTTTGTTTTACCATGTCTTTTTCAAAGGCAAGTAAAAGTCTTGACAGCTCATAAACTTTAAGTTAAAATTTTCTTTTCCTCTGAATCACTCTGAAAACTTATGTAGTATTGCATTTCTACACTGTTAAAAAATTTTTTGTACAGTAGAGAAAACCATTTTTTACTGCATCCCAGGGGACATTCTAGTTATTCCATTGCTAGAAACACCTAAAAAGAATAGCAAAATTGTACTCTAATGAGCCTTATTAAAAACATCTTAAAAATTCTCTTCTCTACAATAGCACTTCACAGGGAGAAAGGGAGAAAATTTTCACTTGCAAGGAAAATTCAAGAAAATGATAATATGCTGTTAGATAATATATTCTTCCAGACACTGATAAAGTCAACTTTTTTCCTTCAATTCAAAACAGCATGCTCTCTAAAGCTGGTCTCATATCACTTGATATTAATTTTAATGTATATTTACTAATCTCCAAAATTCAGCTCATTCTCTGTTGGTTTTCTGTACCTACGGGTATATTAAAATATTCCTAAATGCAGCTTCCTTGGAAGCTTTCTGAAATGGCCTAAGCCTTCCCAGAAGCTATTGGTTAACGTTAAACAATACCCAGGATCCTATCATAATTCCACCCCTTCATATCCACAGGCTAAGCCCAGAAGTGAGAGGTGCTACCAGCTGTGTATTTGATGAATCAGAGGTGTTTCATGGTTTTATTCTTAGTAGTTCCCTTTGATATTTTAACATTTTATGGCTACGTGTCTGACTTTGTTTTCTTTCTTTCATCTTTCCCTCTCTTCTTTCTCTGGCCCACCTCCCCCTTCTTCCTTCTTGATGTCAATTATTCTATGCTCACGCTCTGATTTGCTGAAGAAGAAATTCAGCTACATTTGCTTATTGAACCAACTATAAAATATTAGTCAACTCTCAAAATACCTATTTTATTTTAGTTAATGATATTATTTTGAAATGAAGCAAAATTAAAGCCTTCATATCTACCTATGACCAAATAGAAACCAAAGATCAAGTATAGTTTAACCTTGGAAAAGCAATCATGTGGCTCAATATTTTTTTTGCCCCAAACCTATGTTAAATACAGTTAGACTTCTCAAACATGGCAAATGGTGATATGTTCTTAATAATAAGGCATTGGTGCTTGAAGTGAAGATTTTTATGCTTTTTGTTTCTTCTCCTTAGTATCCAGCCTCCTGTGTCACTGAAACATTTATTGCATTTCATTGTTAAAAGCTTTGAGGCACCGTGAAGGAAATGAACTTTTTCATGGTCCCAGACCAATAAGAATTCTTCATTTCTAGCTGTTGTTTAAGATAATATTTTTTGTTTGTTTTTGGGTCACACCCTGCAGGGCTTACTCCTGGCTCTATGCTCTATGCTCAGAAATTGCCCCCTCGCCGGGCGGTGGCGCTCGAGGTAAGGTGCCTGCCTTACCTGCGCTAGCCTAGGAGACGGACCGCGGTTCGATCCCCCGGCGTCCCATATGGTCCCCCAAGCCAGGAGCGACTTCTGAGCGCATAGCCAGGAGTAACCCCTGAGCGTCACCGGGTGTGGCCCAAAAACCAAAAAAAAAAAAAAAAAGAAAAAAAAAAAAAAGAAATTGCCCCTGGCAGGCACAGGGGACCATATGGGATGCCTGGATTCGAACCACAGTCCTTCTCCATGAAAAGCAAATGCCTTAACTCCATGCTATCTCTCCGCCCACCCTAAGATAATATTCTAACTTGAGACACATCTTAGTACTGCACAATAAAGGGTCTTATCATTTGTTTATATGGGGTAAATTTCCATTTTCAATTTTTTTTTTTTCAGAAATTGAATCTCATGCTGGCATCTTTCATTAAGATGTGTCCAGCATACCAGAAGTATAGATATGCCTGTTTAGTGTTCCAAAACATTTTGGAAGCTTCAGGGGTGTGACTTAGGTGTAGTGAAAACAGATAGGAATATTGACACTGATAAAAGTCGAGTTGTGAGGTTACAAAATGATTAGGTTACTAAGAAAATGTTCTAAAGGATATAAAAGGAACCCTGTTGAGAAAAAATTGACAAGAAAGTACAGAATGGATATATGCTGAATAGCACAAGAGTGGAAGAAGATGGGGCTGAAGAGATAGCACAGCGGTAGGGCATTTGCCTAACCTGGAGGGACCTATTTGGTTTCCCGACAACCCATATGGTCCCCTGACAGGGCAATTTCTGAGTGCAGAGCCCAGAATAAGTCCTGAGCACCACCGCATGTGGCCCCCAAACCAATCAACCAACCAAGTTTAAAAAAATTAAAAGATGAGTGGAAGAAGATAAGGGTTTAAATATGAATGCCTATGATCCAGTATTAAAGTATAAGTAATACCTTCCAAGAAGTTCCTCTTCATATTCATTGAATGACTTTCATTCTTTTCTTATTTTGTTTTTATATAAATATTTGGTTTTGGTATAAAGATATAAGAAAAGGCATTTACATCTATATAACTATTGTACTACAGATTTATCTAAGTTTGTCATTAGCAATATATGCGATATTATTGCACATTTTATCCTCTCTGATGCCTCTACCACCACCACCACCACCATCAAGCAGACAGAGGGACAAAAGGTAGGATGATGGTCAGAATTGATCTGAGTACAAAGTTCTCCTAAATTAAAAATATTTTATATGATTATAAAAATAGTATAGGAATACAATATTTCAAAAATAAAAGCACTGATTTTCATTCTTCACTTCAAAAAATATCCCTTATTTTAAGTTTATTTGAAGTGTTCTTAAATATCTATGGTGATATATAACTTTTGATGTACATGTATTGTTTAAAATAAGTTGAAGATTAATATCTGTTCGTTTGGACACTCCATTTTTCTTTTGAAAAGTCGTGCATTTATTCTATGAACTTATAAAAATGTTTTAAAATAACTACCCACTGATAAACAGTTCTGCTATATTTGGCAAAAAATATGTAGCGTAGGGTTAAAATGTAGTACTGAAGGCCCAGACTGACTTCTTACTATTGATGTTTAATTTGACTTGGAAAATTCTGTTTCTTTGTTTTGTTCATGCATTTTTGTGAGTACATTTACTGTAAAATAGCTCATTAGAATTACCACATGTGGTCTTTTGCAGAAATTATTTTTAGCAAGGATGGCTTAGTTCAATAGCCCTTTGATTTTGATCACATCAGCAATAAGAACTAGTTACATAAATGTTAATGAATGCGTACTCATGGCAGAGAACCAGGGAATTGATTCAATGACACTTTGATATAAGAATTAGTTTTCAGTTATCATACTGGATGCAAAATACTATCATTTCTAGTGACCACCAAAATGATAAAAGATTGTCCTTTCCCTGTTTTTTCCTCATCTTCTTAAAGGATCTCAAAGGTTTTTTTTTTTTTTTTGAGTGTGGTAGTTAAAGAAATATGCTTTGAAGTTGCACAGAATTCCGATACAAACCCCAGTTCTACTGTCACTAAGTTAGACATGCTATTAAAACTTCATTTACTATAGTGTCTTCAAGTAGAAGAAGAGACTATTATGCTTATTTCATGCAGATATTGTGTGTCTAAAAAAATAAGACAGAATATGGCTGAACATATGGTATAAACACCAGGTACATTATTTCATACTACCACTAGCTCAGTTTCTAATTGTATGCTTCCTTATGCCTTATAGAATGAGAATAACAGTTTGAGGTAAAATGATTTATAAAAGTCCCTGGAAGAGAAAAATATAGGATAGCAAAGAGATTAAAAGTTCTTATTATGGTTGAGAAAATAGCACAAAGTGCTAAATAAAGTATATAGAAAACTTATATTTTGCATATTCTAGGACAGAATTCGATTTCTGACAGTTTTTAAGATTTCTTAATTTCTTAATTAAATAACCATGAAATACACAGTTATAAATTTGGTCATGAATGAGTTTCATTCATACAATAATCAACACTTTGCAAATGCATATTTTGGGGCAACTATGTCCCCAATTTCCCTTCCGCTCTCTCTTACTGACCTCTCCTCTAACTGCCTCTGTGGTAGAGATTTTTTTTCTCTTTCCTTTTCTTTTTTCCCTTACAGAAACTGTGGTTTGCAATACTGTTACTGAAGGGATATTATGCATATAGGGGTGCCTTTCAGCACCCAGTTCTTGTTCAGAGTGATAATTTCCAACTATTGTTGTCATATTGGTCTTTTCTCAGCCCTAACTTTACTCTCCAAGTGCTTTGGCTCTTGTCTTAATTATTTCTAGATATCAATCCCGTACTACCCTTTAAAATATATCCCAGAATTGAGTGTGATCATTCTATGTCTATCTTTTTCCTTAGATGCATTTCAATCAGCATAATACTCTCCATATTCACTTATGTATAATAAAATTTAATGACTTAATTTTTCCTAAAAGCTGTGTAGTTTTCCATTGTGTAAATATACCATCATTTCTTTATCACTTGGGTCACTTTTTTTCTCCATATTCTGGCTATTTTGAATAGGGCTGAAATGAACATGGATTACAGAGAGATTTTCTGCATAGTGTTTTTGAGTCAAAAGGGTATATTACTATGAGTGGTACTGCTGAGTCATATGGAAACTAAACTTATGGGGGTTTAAGAATATCCATATTGTTTTCCTAAAAGGCTGTCCCAGTCGACCTTCACATCAGCAGTGAATGATAGTTTCTTTCTTTTTGAATCTGTGCTAACACTGGTTCTTGTTCTTTTATATGTGTGTCTCTGGCAATTTTTGCCCTCCCTAAAACTTGCCCCAGGGTGGTCCCGGCATATCCAAGCACAATTGAGCCCCAGAGGCATATTTTAGACCCTAGAATTGAACTATTAGTCTGTTGGCTTGGGAGTGGCCCCTACTACTTGTGATCACTGTTTGGGGGCCCCTAAAAAATGATCTGATTCTCCTGCATAGGTGATAAGTCTCTATCTCTTGCCTTCTCTTTATCTCTTTGTCTCTGTCTCTGTCTCTCTTTGACACACACACACACACACACACACACACACACACACACACACACACACACACACACACACACACACACTTCCCAAACACTTGGTGAACAAAAGTTGAAAAACAAGCAAACAAAAGAATCCTTAATGTAACTTATAATTAATAATAGCTTCACTTATTGCTTTAGTCTGAAGATAAGGATTATATTTTTTCTTGATTCATTTCAAACAATCTTAATAACAATTTTTATTTTCATTTTAAAGATCATTAATATGCTTCTTATAGAAGAAAGGTTTCCCAAGATCATAGAGTTAATATGAGCAAAGCTAATAATTCCAGGTGTTCTTGCTTCAGGGCACAGACTCATAAAAAATAGGTTACATTACATTTGTTTCACAGTTAAATAGCTGCTTTAAAGTCAGTTTTTGGGCGACATGATCCCTTTGGGATATTCCTTAATCCTCACTAAGGAATTTGACCACCAGTTTTGTGGGTACAGTGCCAGAATGCTCCTAATTGAATGTCACACATAGTAGAATTTTCTACCCCGTCTCCTTATTGATAACATGTGAGGGATGTTTTCAGCAAAACCAACAATTTGAATTTCCAGTGTAGTCAACACATCATACTACACTTTTTTTCCTTAACACACTTCACAATTTACTTCAGCTCCTCTATCCTCAGGAATACCTTACTTTTCTTTAAACAGGTGGCTTGCAATAAACTCTGATTTATACAAACTAAACGTGATTAATATTTTTAGAAAATATCAATGTTTAAGTCCTTCAGGACTGAAGTCAGAGTACAATAAGTAGGACACTTGCATCACACAGAACCTGGGTTGATTCCCGGAATCCCAAATGATCCCCTTAACCCAACAGCCATGATTCTTTGCCAGAAGCCAAAGTTCTAGTAAGGTCAGAGCTAAGGAAAGTCCTATTAGGAAAACTTACCTGAAGCAAAATTCTCTAGGCAATAAAACAATTATAGATGTTTTACTAGGCTTGAGGATGTCTTGTGACAAGGGGACCATGGAAACATCCTGACCTTTCTGAGAAAGGAATGTTGACAGTTTATTGTAAATTTATCTGTGGTTTAATAAAACAAATAATTTGCCTGCCCATATTTGCCTGTTAGCTAGTCTGTAACCTATTTAAAGTACTTTTGCTTTTTTAATAAATGGAACCTTCCCATTCTCTCTGTCTCTGTGTCTCTTTGTTTGTCTGTCTTGTGTTTATTGTTTGCCTTTGTTTTGTGTTCACTCGAACGTTTCCTCCGGAAATACCCACGAGAAAAGTGTCACGCAGATTGGGACAATTTCTCAGTAAAAATCCAAGAGTACTTCCTGTGAATATTTTAATATGGTTCTCAAAGAAACGGAATAAGATATAAAGAGTAGTCTAAAATTATAATTACCTCCCAGCAAACAGGGCCTTGTAAAACAAACAAACAAACACATACACAATTGTGCTTGCCTTATTAAAGCATTTTATGTTCTGCATCAGAATTGGTCTTGAGTTTGGCAAAGTACATAGCACTAATAAAATGCTATCAATAAATATTATGATGAAAGGAAGTCAGAATGCTGAATGCCAAAATAATTTCTAATTGGCTACTAATGATATCATATTGAGTACAAGCCCAATGTATGACATACTTCTTAAATATAGCCTTTCTTTTGCTTCAACATTTTCCATTCCTCAGAGATGCTAAGTATTGTGCTATATCTATAGCACTTTCCTGAGTTTTACATCGTTTTTAAAATCAAATTCCCAAAATTATTTATTGCTAAAAGTATAAAAAGAGGAAATACATAATTCCATGTCAAGAACATACAAATACAGTTCAAATTTGAGTATTATTTTATGAACCCAGTTAATAAGAATAAATACATTTACATGTGTTTTTTGTTTTGAAAAGTAATTTTATAATAAAAATCTTACATAAATTTAATAGTATTTGGAAGTCATTTGAAATATTAATATAATATAGATAAATAAATTGTTGTTGTAAACAAAGAGTTCATACATTTGAAATATGAGCAGCATCTTGAAATAATGTATAGAAGCTAGAACACTTGAAGCTGAGTTGTTTTTCTGAACAAGAGTTTCCTAAAAACGTAAGTATAGGACACATAGTTAAACTGGAATTTAAGAAGAAGAAAAATACTTTAGTATAAATGTTTACCAAATATTCCACTGAATTTATTTATCCTACAAAAATTTATTATCTATTACTAAAGTAAACTTAGCATCCTGTATGATTATTTTATTAAATCTAGAAACTCTTTTGGCCTTTAGCATATTTTTTAATATAAAATAAGAGCACAGTCAATAACATTAAGTTGTTAAGATAGTCAAGCAAGGGCCAGAGCAATAGCGCAGTGGGAGGGCATTTGCCTTGCATGCAGCTGACCCAGAACTGACCTGGATTCGATCCCCAGGGTCCTATATGGTCCCCCAAGCCAGGAGTGATTTCTGAGTGCATAGCCAGGAGTATTCCTTGAGTGTTACCCGGTGTGGCCCAAAAACCAAAACCAAAAACAACAACAAAAAAGATAGTTAAACAAGTTAGAGTGATAGCATGTCATGAACTTTTTGTGACAAACTTCTCTGTTTATATATATATGTATATATATGTTCTTATGAATAAATATGTATATGGACATATATGTATATATATGTATCTATATCTTAGACATCACTAAAAGAAACAGAGTCAGGGACAAATAGAGAGCAAATAATGCAAGGGGTTATTTTTTTGCTGGCCTATGTCCCATTTTCTCCAGTGTCTGAGCACAGGCCTAAGCATGAGAGTGACTTTCTGCTTGGGTGTCTGTCTCCCTGAAGCTATATATCAAAATATGAGGACCTAATGGTGCAGGAGTATGCGACTAATATTTAAAGATACTTATTTTTCATGCAACATGGTCCCTAGCTGCAAGCCAACTGCTTTTTCTGGAGCCCAACCAAAGAAAGTTATCAGTTCCAATGGCAGAAGAAAAGAAAAAGAGAACTTTGGAATTCCTGAGAAATAGTAGGTTGTTAACACTTTGGCACTGCCTAAGAGGTTTTGAGGGGCAATTTGACTACAGACAACCTTCATTTTTCAAATTGATTGGGGAAAGCAATCTCTATACTAGATGAAACTTACTATTGTAATTAATGTAAAATATTTTGCATACTACACGGAGTAAACTGATGGAAGGCATCTTTACCATATTACTTTATACTTTATTGTTTATTGTTTACTGTCATCATTATAGCAAATTGAATGATAATTAAGTGTTATAGAGCTTGTTACCGAACATTAAGCAAATCAATTTGAAGACACAAATTCCAAGACCACTAGACAACTATATCTCAGCTACTTAGGGTTAGTTTCTAAAAAGATTAAACTACTGAACAAAGGCAGTACTTTCATATAATAAGATTATTAGACATCCATAATCTTGTTGAAAGGATTGGAGGAAAAATAGATCTCAGTAAAGGAAATATTCTGAAACTTCTGTATTTAAAAGCAGCAGGACAGTCTTTCTGCAACATGGGATATTGTGGGGGACAAATGGAGTTTAAGAATATTAATTTTTCTAACTCAAATAAATTCATATTCATTAGAATAAGTTATTAACTCCAGCAACATATGGTCCCCAAATTCTGCCCAGAAAAACACCCTCCTAAGCAGAGTTGAAAGTAACTTCCCACATCTCAGCATTATGGGTGTGGCCCCCCAAAAAAGGGCTATGAGGAATTACCTGTGAAAGAAACTAAATTAACCTGAACTAACAAGAAGATGGGTCACAAGATCTAAATGACCTTATTTTGCTTAATTATTTAGAGTTTATATGACATAGCTATTAATCTGCATCTGTTGAAATTTGCTTAAATTAGATCAATGCTAGGAGAAATGATAAGCACTAAAGGAAAAGTAGCTGTAGTGTTTATTATGGTAATAATGGTACTTTCCTGGCTTACTACAGGTACTTGATTATTATTCAGTATCTTAGTTAGATGCGCCTAACTTCCTAGATTGCTGAAATTAGATTATTTCCTTAATATCCCCAGAAAAGCTAGTGTTGCCTCTTGTTGGGATGTGCTTAAAGAGTATCTAGGCCCTGATATAGGATCAGAGTTGACCTCCCTACTCTGAAGCTTTTCCAAAGTCATATTAAAAAGATATGCTGAGAGTCCTTGTACTGGGAGGCCAATTCGCATTTAAGAGGAATGAGTAAGATTCCCTAAGAAATTGCACTGAGACAGAAAACACAAGTTGTTTCTGGAAGTAGCCTGCCCCATTTTTGGTAAAGATGTTATTCAAAGTAGAATGATATTGTAGGGAGAGTGGAATAGGAACTTGAGAAAGACAAATGAGCCCATTGAGCTGTATGAATAGAATGGTATCAAAGGAAATCAGACAAGATTTTCTGTGACTGTTTTTTATTGTAAGTTGGTACAAGTGTCGCTATACAAGATAAGTGTCTAGTGATATGAGAAGGCAGATGATGAATGTGAGAGCTAATTATTAAGGTCATGGGAAGATGAAGAGGTCATGGAATAATCATTGATGAGGAAAGCAGACCAGGAATCTAAATGTGCTCCTTTTTCTCTTCTACTAGCTCTTTATTTCTCGACAGGTGCTGAACTTGGAGAAATCTTCAGTATATAGATATATACATATAAATATATATATATAGATCTAGAACCCAAAGAATATTGATGCTTTTGCAAGCAAAGTTCTCAAATCATTCTAGAGCCAACATTTGATGTGTAGGGACATAGAAAAACAAAGAAGAATCTGTTAGAAAGGTGGTAATTTTCTAGAAAGATTATCTAAGAATTGCTTGTTGACATAGATTATCTAAAGTTGAGATATTTAAAAATAACTTTTTTATTTTTCTTTTTTAACATTAACTTTTAACACACACAGATACACACACATACACCATTTTTAAAAGACATTTTGTTCTACATTCTACTTAGAAAATAACTACTCACACAGACTGTGAAGAAAAGACTCCTAAGATCTGGAAACCAAGAAGAATTCTAAAAGCCCATTTGGTCCATCTTCTTGCCAGTAGGGGCATTTCCTAAATCATCCAAAGAAGAAAATTCTCAATTCTATTTTTAAAATATCTCTACAGATGGCAATTCCATAAGCTTTCCTGCTAATTTGCTCCAGTGTTTAAGCAGCCTGCCACACAAAGCCCTCCTTTATATCTAAATCAAGACTCTCTTGCTATAATAAAGAACCTATTTTCTCCTAAGAAGTAGAAATGAAAAATAATTCAATGACCCAGAAAACCTAAAAATTTTCAGATTCTCCATTGTAAGCATTGGAATGATGCCTAAGTTATTGTTGACTTTATAAACTCAGTCCAAATGACAAATAATGTCGTTCACTTTCAAACCTCTAGTAGAACAAATGATTAAGTAAACATGCCAATGTTTTTTCTCTTAAAAGAAATGATACATGTATGCAAAAACAAACAAACAAAGCAACAAAAAGTTTTTGTGAGTCATTTGAAACTTCCTCAAATGATGCCTTCAGACACTGAGAAAAAAACTAGATTGAAATAGCTGATCAAGATCACAAAAACAATTATTGAGTGTTTTCATTAATATGCAGCATATAGAATAAGAGGATGGGATGTATCAAAGGGTAACATCCTTAACTTTAGATTATAAAAAGGGAAATGTTGGGGAAGCGAAAAAAAGAAATGAAGAGGGAATCAATAAATGAACAATTATATTAAATTAATCCCTGTACTGTATACTATAAAGAGGTATAATATAAAGGCGAATGTCAGGGGTTTTTGATTTGAGTAGGGTATAGAAGTGGGGATATTTGTATAGCTAACCACTAGAACCAACTCTACTATAATCATGGAACCCAAAATGCAATAATCAAATTAAAAAATGTTTCTCAAGATGACAAATGGTAGGGAACCTGAGAACACTGATGAAGGAATGCAGTCTATGATGATGGAGTTGGGCATAGAACATTGTATGCATGCAACTCTTGTCAACAACTTTGTAATTTATGGTGACTAGATTTTAAAACACAGCGAAAGACAAAACATGAATTTTTGCTCTTTTATCACATAGGTGTTTGGGTCAATTGTTTTCCATCTTATTAAATACAGAGATATGGGTAAGTAAGGTGAAGCATCCATGAGTTATGTGTGGATGCAATGGACTCATGAAGCATCACCTAAAATTCTTCCTTTCCTCTCCCAGTCAAATACCCCTCAGCAATTTCCCAGGAGTTGCATGATCATGGGCCTGTAAATCAGAGGTATCATCAAAAGAGAGGAGAATATATTGACCTTAGGGACAGTGATATCAGAAGTTAGTAATGACCTTCTTTATTAGGCAAAGACAAAGAAGGTAGCCAAAGTGGGTTGAAGAGAAAAGAGTTTATTCACATGGACCAGGAGTTCAGGAAACCATTCTATGGTAACTTGATGACAGACAAAAGGTCTACATACAACATTTTTATACATTCTGCTATGGAAATAATAAAACAAGCAAAGAACATTCTTACACAATCTAAATTGCAGTTAAAACTGAAGTTGCTTTGAAGAACAAAGGGTTTTGTACTAAACTAACTTAACTGTTTACTTCTCTTTCTATTATTTAGTGATTTGGGTGGCGCTAGACCCATAAATTTTCTCTAAGTTATTTCACCTCTTCTTAGGATTGTAAATCTTCACTATCTTTTATTTGTTTCTTTGATGCTCATAGTCCTTGTTTCTCACTCCCCAGTTTTTCTCAATTTCCTTCACACTCTCAATGATGGAAACAACCAAATAGGAAAAATCTAAGGAAGTAAAACTTAGCTTCAAAGATATTTAGCTCAAAAGATATTTAGCTCAAAGATATTTAGAGAGGAACTCCCAATATTTTTAAAGGTGCCATGAAGAACACTGCAACGACTTTTGAGAAGTGTTTTTAGGTCTCATAAAACAACCAAGAAAAGCCTCTCATTTTCATAGATGAAACATGCTATGCTATCTTTACCCATATGTCTGAACTCAAAAAATATAATTTTACATATGCTTAGAGTTTTCTTCAACTCTCATGTTTTGCTGCACTTTATTAATACTTGTCCATTTTAAGATCCCCCTTAGGTAATATCTACTCTAAGGAAGCCTTTCTTGACTTCTGAGATGCTCTTTTTTTTTGTCCAGATATTCCCTATATGTAACTCATCCTGAAGTGAATTACATTATATTTTTACTATTTTCCTAGTTAATATGACTAGTAAGAGAAGAAGCTTTATCTTTTTTAGGCCTACATATCCAATGTCTTATATTGGTAAAGTTATAACAAAAATGTAGAAGCAAAATACATGCATATGTTATTACCATTATTCATTCTGTTTAATTATTTTCTAGTTGAGTTTCAATGACATTCCATGTATGTGGCTGATATAGAATAACTGGCATATTTTCCCAAATATATTAAAATTCTACCTCAAGTATCTTAAACTAGGACTATTTGGAGAAGCATCATAAAAATCAGTGACATAATTACAAAGCCATTATGTTGTATACTATTCCAATTGGACCAAAAACCTTTTATGAAGAGAAACCATCAACATTCATACACTAAGCGATAACCATTTTGGAGTAACAAACTACACATCATAATTAAGAAATACTCAACAACTTGATCTTGGATTTTTTTCTTAAAAAAGTGTGATGAAATGCATTCATACCTTTTAGGCTGTCTATTGTGCTACTCAGGCAGGTGGTATTATTTTATATATTCTGGAATCCCTCATACCTTTATTTTCATTTGTAAAATTTGATAAAACAAATTTCTTTCTCTATTTAAGTCCTATGAAGTAAACAACTAGTTTATGTCTGTCAAGAAGAAAATTAAATACATGAATTTGATTAATAGCTTCTGGAAGAGCAGAGGAGTCACCTAAGAGAAGATGAAGCAATACAGAACAAGAAGCTATGACCACTCCAGAAACTACAAAGACAATACATCTAAATATTTTGTTTTCACTTGATAATTGTGGATTAATAATATTACAGAATTTTAGGGGATTAGTTTCACACACACACACACACACACACACACACACACAGAATTCTCACCACTCCGACCACTAATAATCCTTTTCCTCATTTCTTCAACTATTTCTCCAATAGCTATAGTATTTTTTTCCACCCAAGTCCAGGAGATACTTTTCTTGACAGTTTGTTTAATACTCATATTATGAGGCCAGAGAGACAGCATGGAGATAAGGAGTTTGCCTTTAATGCAGAAGGATGGTGGTTTGAATTCAAATCCCGGCATCCTATATGGTCCCCTGTGCCTGCCAGGGGTGATTTCTGAGCATAAAACCAGGAGTAACCCCTGAGCATTGCAGGGTGTGACCCAAACCCCCCAAATTATTCATATTACACATATACTAACCCATTATGATATGAAGATAATTATTCATATTACACATAGATAATCAATTAATTATCTTTAAATTATCTTACTTAACATAATCATCTCAAATTCCATTGGTGCTAAAGGGCATCGATTTACCTTTTATCTTTGTTAACATCAGAATAGCAGCCCATCAAGTACATATGCTGCAGTTTAGTTAGTCATATGTAGATGAGCCTTTATGTTGTTTTTTTATATTTGGGTTATTATAAATAATGCTAATATGAACACATGGGAGTACACAGCATTCTGAATTAGTGTTTTTCTTTCCCAAGGAGTAATATTGCAAGTCACATGGGATTTTCATTGCATTCATATGTGAAATATGAATAATTATATTCATATAATCCTTATACTGTTTTCTATAGAAATTACAACAATTTACATTCCCACTACCAGTGTATCAGATTTCCTTTATAAAGATAGAACAAGTTTACCTGGACTCAGAAATAAGAAATGATACAGAAGTGAAGGTTCTTGCTTTGCATGTGATGACTTCAGTAATCCCTGCCAACACCAGGGTTCACTCATGAACACAGAATAGGAATAGCCCTTGAGCAGTACTAGGTGTGGACCCCTCCAAAAAAAAATAAATATAAAAAGAACTTAAGAAGCTCACCACAAAGAGTGGTGAGTGCAGTTAGAGTAATATCTATATTAACAACTACCATGGCAATGTTAATGTGCGAAAGAAGTAAAATGCCTATATAGGCAGGGGATGGGGAAGGAGGAAGATGGGGGACATTGGTGGTGGGAATGTTGCACTGGTGAAGGGAGAGTTCTTTTTATGACTGAAACTCAACTACAATCATGTTTGTAATCACTGTGTTTAAATAAATATATTATTAAAGCACACACACACAAACACACACATATATATATATATATATTAAAAGAAGAGGGAAAAAGAAACAAAAGAAAATAGAAAAGAGAAGAAAAGAGAAAAGAGGAGAAAAAAGAAAAGAGAAAAGGGAAGGGAAGGGAAAAATAAAAGGAAAGAAAGGAAAGAAAAAAGAATTGGGTTACCTATAAGAACTCAGAACCATTACAAATAAGAATAAGGTCATGGAGAAGGAGGAAGAAGAGATGAAGATGACAAAAGGAGGAAGAGGAGGAAGAGGAGGAGAGGGGGGGAAGGGAAGAAGAGGAGAGGAGTGAATTTTCATTTTTCATTTAGTAAAGTTTCACAGCATACATACAAAAAATAAAATTAATATATTGCACACTTGAAAATACCTACTACAGTTTATGGTCTAAGAGATAAAGATTATACATGTATCCACTAATTTAGTTATAGTATTCAGAATATGATTGTTAGTACTCAATGCATATTTGAGCAGTGATAAAAGTTTAGAATTTGGAGAAATGATATAATACAGGTAGGACACTTGCATTGCATGTGTTTAACTCAGGTTTGACCCTCAAGCCCCCAAATAATTTCCTAAATCCCTTCAGAAGTGGTTCCTGGACACAGAGCCAGGTGTAAGCACTGAGCATAGCCAGGTGTGGCCCAACACCATACCAAAATATACCAAATGTAAGATGCAAAGTCCCATTTTGATACAGAAGAGTTTATCTAAATAGAGCAGAAAGAAAAGTTTATGGTACCTATTATGAAAAGATAGATATTCTCTTAAAAATTAAATAACAACATGGGATAAGGCATTGATCATACAACATGGAGAAGGAACTAAATTGATTTAAGCCTAAACACATTCAAAAATTGTCACTGGGGAGGTGTTTAAATGAGAAAACCTAGAGAAAAGAGTGAAATAGGAGGTGAAAGGTAAACACTTGCTCAGCTGACTGAGGCAATCAGAAAAAAAATGTAATTGTCTAAGGAAAAAATGTTTGAAAAATATGAATATGCAACTTTCTCACCTAAAAAGCATGGTTAACAAAATTCTCTACCTCATGTGTTATTTAGCAGGATATTAGGGAAAATGATATGTGCGAGAGGCTTAGGACCAGTTCTGTACACAGCATTCAGAGGTTAATAATATGGCTATTCGTATCTCCAATAGATCTTACAAGAATAGAAAAAAAAAAGCTTCAAGTAAGTTTAGGTTGAGTGTCAGAATCTCCTCCAGGCCAGTTTGCTGGAAAGATTTATGTAAAGAATGTGTGAAATATCCTTTCAAGGTAAGAGGTCATTCCAGTGTATCCAGGCTGCAGGGCAAGAAGGTAGATTCATTCTCCCCATTGTACCCAAATGACCTTTCAAGTTCCCCTCCAGTCTTTCCCTCCATAAAACTTATAATTGCTGACCCTTGCAGCTCCCAGAAATAGGCTTTTCCTGACCCGATGAGGTTGCCCCAGCTAGAAAAATGCCTTGGCTTCTCAGAGACTTAACACCCAACCTTGCAAACATGAGCGAGATTATTCTCTCCAAGCTGCTCTTTTCACATGTGATAAACTTGGCAAATTGCCCTGCTAAGTGTCAAGCCCTGAATGTTTTGTTTTTGCCCTGGTGGTCCTGAGGAGTTACTGGAATCCTTCTGGCGATCTGTTTTGTATCCCACTATTGGAGAGTGACATTGAGAAGAAGCAGGTAGAGACAAGGAGAAGGGCTCTGGACTATATCGCATTTAATTTTGATCGTTGCTGGTTGCCTCAAAGCTTCCTTTGCTCCGTCGTTGACTCTTTCACTTTATGCTTCTCAGTGTTACAGGGAAGTTTGGAGTGTGTGTGTATGTGTGTGTGTGTGTGTGTGTGTGTGTGTGTGTGTGTGTGTGTGTGTGTGTGTGTGTGTGTGTGTGTGGTGGTTGGTCTGAGGGTGGTTTGTTCTCTCTTTTGCTCCCTAGAGAGACTTGTCAGAACTCCTTATCTGCTGATGAAGCAAAGGAATTTCTTCTGTGTGGGTAAGACTTGGTTAATGTAGTTCTGGCCAAGGGGGTCATTGAGTTAAAGGGAGCACTCAGAGACAAAAAACACTGAAAATATAGGTCGTGCCAGGAAGTTCCAATGGTAAGAATTTTCCTGAAAAGGGGAAGAATGAGAAGAAGACTTAAGGCTAATGGAAGCAATGTTAGGTTAATTTACTCTGATAAGGAGAGATATACACCTAAACCGTACCAGTTGATATTGTCTTTGGCATTTGTAATATTCATTCCACACTGATACGTGAAAACACATGTTTAACAGGGTTGGCTCTGTTAAAGACCTCAATAAACATCAGCTATGCTTCTTAGTACAGGATTTTTAGATTATTTGAAGTGAAGTTTATTTTCTTAATTTCCTCCCAACATTAACCCTTTTTTAACTTTTTCCACTTATGCAAAGTAATACAGATTAAACTTTTATATACATTAGCACAAGCTAATTACAATGTCCAGTTGTGTGCTCACCAAAACCTGCAAGAAATAATGGATCGTTGATATTCAGAGAATAAGTGCATTTGTGAATCAAAGAATAGGTTCTTTATCTTTCAGAAATTTCTGGTATAATCAGCCCCACACTGAAAAGCACATGTTACAAATAAGGAAGAAAAAATGAAGGAACAAAGAAAGAATGAATGGGAGGTAGCCGTGAGGTGAGGATAAGATATGGAGAGACAGGAAGGGGTGATCAGGTGACTTTGCTGCATTAATTGTCTGTTATATACTTGTTGGGACCTGAGCTCTGAACAAGGAGTGACGCCATTTTGTAAAGGTCACATGGTAGGTTTCTTCTTAGGTTCTAAGCAGGGAGAGATGCCATTTTGTAGGGATCACATGGTGCAAGCCACATTCTAGGTTCGTACACATATTTCCATAGACCCCGTCCTAAGCTACGCGGCCATACAAGGGAAGGAAAAGGGAGCAGTGGGAAAGTACCCCTAAACAATAGCAATCATTTTAAGAATCATCAAAAAGCTGGAACCTCCCTATATTCTTTCCTTATATAATCTTCCTCATGACCTTGGGCAGGGCTCATCTCTTTCAGGGGATGGCCCTATCTAGCCAGTGTGGGGGGTCTTGTTGGTAGACGGATTAAAGTATTAAACTTTATTCCAGTTGTGTGGTCTTGTTGTTCTACTCCAGACCCCAACATTCTCATGATGAATTGTGCATACGCAAGTGAAGAATATGTAAGAAAATGTATTTCTACAAAACGTACCAGTCCAAGAGAAAGATGCTAGAAGTATAGTATAAAAAAGAATAAAGTTCAAAGTCAAGACCTAATGTTAAAATCTCAGCTTTATTTCTTGTCTAATGTGACCACTGCAATTTACCCTGAAACTCCATCAAATAGAACAGGAATAATAGCTATTTTACTTGGCACTATAAATCATATATTGTGTTTGAAGAGATAGGTAGATAGATATTATATAACTAAAATGAATTGCTTAATCTAATCAGCCAGTTTTCAGGGGATTATTGACATTAAAGATGAAAAGACTTAAGACTTTTCTTTAAGACTACTTAATTCTCAACATTTCACTTAGAAAGCTTTATTTTTCAATAAGTCTGCTTGCTTTTACAGTTGTTTTTCTACAGCAGACTATTTTCAGTCTCTTCCTCTGCCATTTACCAAACAAAATGGAAAAAGATTGTAATTGTATTTTTTCTATTACCTGGTGGCATAGTAGTCATATAATGCAATTAGGGGTTTAGTGGAACACAGTCTAGCAAATACCTTAGCTAAAAATAAAGTCTATGTCTGCTAATTATATTAGAATTATGCTTCTTGGGGACTTGGGGAGATAAGTAAAATGTTACCTTTTTTTTTAGATAAAACAAAGTAACCATACAGATAGGATTGATAATTTAGTCCCAGGTAACATATATTAAAAAATAAAGTGCAGGGCTGGAGAGATAGCACAGCAGTAGGGCATTTGTCTTGTACAGAGCTGACCTGGTAAGGACCTGGGTTTGATTTACAGCATCCCATATGGTGCCCAGAGCCTGCCAGGAGCTATTTCTGAGTATAGAGCCAAGAGAAACTTTGAGTGCTATTGAGTGTGGCAGCAAAAACCAAAAAATGAAAAATAAAAGAAAATACAGTGCATAAATGATGAATTGTACAGATAATATCATATCTATAAATTTTAAATATAAAAACAATTTTTAGAAAGAAGAATATCCATAGAACTATGCTAACATCTCTATACAACAAAGCTAGTATAAGAAAATAAAAAGATAGGCCAGAGATATAAAGATGAATTACTCAGACTTCAATTATTACCAAAGTTGTTCTGTTTTGAAGATTCACTTAGTACAAGATAGCAGGACAATGGTTTTAACCTCAAAAAGGCTATAAATCTGGTAATGAAACCTTTGTCTGCAATAAATATCTATTTTTGGTGTATATATGTTGCAATAAAGGATGCAAACATGCAGACTTTTCATAAAAGAAGTCCATTAAAAGAATAATTTAGTTAATGAGAATATTTATGAATAAAAAGGAACATTCTAGACAAATAATTTTTACAGAGTAAATTCATAACTTACACATATAAATAAAAAATTAATACAATAGATATTCTGTAAAAATTTAATGGGACAATGTGACTATGCCCAGGATACAAGAGTCACCCACCCAGGGAGAAACTAGTCACCCAACACCCTTCAGGTAAGGGGCTAATATTCAAAATATACAAGGCACTGACAGAACTTTACAAGAAAAAAATATCTAATCCCATCAAAAAATGGGGAGAAGAAATGAACAGACACTTTGATAAAAAAGAAATACAAATGGCCAAAAGACACATGAAAAAATGCTCCTCATCACTAATCATCAGGGAGATGCAAATCAAAACAACGATGAGATACCATCTCACACCACAGAGATTGGCGCACATCACAAAGAATGAGAACAATCAGTGCTGGCAGGGATGTGGAGAGAAAGGAACTCTTATCCACTGCTGGTGAGAATGCCGTCTAGTCCAACCTCTATGGAAAGCGATATGGAGATTCCTCCAATATCTGGAAATTGAGCTCCCATTCGACCCAACTATTCCACTCCTAGAGATATACCCTAAGTACACAAGAATACAATACAGAACCCCTTTTCTCACACCTATATTTATCGCAGCACTATTCACAATAGCCAGGCTCTGGAAACAACCAAGATGCCCTTCAAGAGACTAATGGCTAAAGAAACTGTGATACATATACACAATGGAATATTATGCAGCCGTCAGGAGAGATGAAGTCATGAAATTTTCCTATACATGGATGTACATGGAATCTATCATGCTGAGTGAAATAAGTCAGGGGGAGAGAGAGACATGCAGAATAGTCTCACTCATCTATGGTCTTTAAGAAAAATAAAAGTCATTTTTGTAACAATCCTCAGAGACAATGAGAGGAGGGTTGGAACACCAGCTCACTTCATGAAGCTCACCACAAAGAGTGGTGAGTGCAGCTATAGAAAGAACTACACAGAGAACTACCATAATCGTGTGAATGAATGAGGGAACTAGAAAGCCTGTCTGGAGTACAGGTGGGGGTGGAGTGGGATGGAGGGAGATTTGGGACATTGGTGGTGGGAATGTTGCACTGGTGAAGGGGGTTTTCTTTACATGACTGAAACCTAATCAAAATCATTGATGTAATTAATTAATCAATCAAGATTAAATAAAGAAAAAAAGTTAAAAAATAAAATATGCTTGTGTAGACATACAGTTGAACTTCTACCTCACAAAGATGCAAAATATTAAAATTTAAATGGATGAAAAATATAAAAATATTTTCAGATACTTATAACCTTGGGAGTTATATAAATAGGAAACATAATATAGAAAAAACGACAGATTTTGCTACCTTAAAAATAAAAACATGGTACACAAGAGGTAGTACAGCAGGTAATATGCTAGTCTTGCATACAGTCATACTGTACATATTCCTGGCACCCCTGAACACAGATTTAGGAGTGAGCCCTGTAAACACTCCCCAAAATGTAAAAAGCTAGTGTTACACAAAAGACATTTAAGTTATAAGGTGTATTTAACTAACACTGAGAGAGGCTCTAAAAAATATCAAATAAACCAAGAAAATTTTTATTGTTCAAAATCATTTAAAAAAAAAAGTCTTAACTTTTTTTTTTATAGCACAAGGACCAGAGCGATAGCACAGCAAGTGTTATTTGCCTTGCATGTGATTGACCCAGGTTCAATCCCGGAAGTGATTTCTGAGCGCAGAGCCAAGAGTAAGTCCTGTGTTCTGAAGAATGTAGCCCCAAAACGGGACAAAAAAGTATTAAGAATCAATGAATTCTAGACTTTTGGGGGTCCTTGGGTAGAGGCAAAATAGTAGAATTTCTGGGCAATATAGGACCTTAATTCCAAGTTTATCTGAGAGATATCCTTTCCTTCCAGAAAGACTGGGCCAGTCAATGTACTACCAACATCGAATGAAGATCCTGTTTTTTTCCCTACATCTATGCTAACACTTATTTGTTTTTTCTCTGTGATGTATGCCAGTCTCACTGGAGTTTATTGAAACACTATTCACAATAGCCTAATCCAGGAAATAGCCCGTTTTCAAGAATAGCTTCCTTGATAAACAACAGAAAATACACACACGCACACACACAATGGAAAATATATACACACACTTATATATACATATACACATATATATTTTTATATATCCCAATATACTTCTCAAGTTTAAGAATAAAATAAAATGATACAATTTGTTATGTGGATGAATGGATCTGGAGAGTATTATGCTGAATAATGTTGAAAGGAGTGGGATAGACACAGAATGTTCTCTCTCATATGTAGGATATAAATAAACATCGTAGGAGAATAGCAAATGCCCAATAGAGAGAGAAACTATTAACTGTCTATTTTTTTTTTTTGCTTTTTTGCTTTTGTGGCCACGCCCAGCTATGCTCACCGGTTACTCCTGACTTTGTGCTTAGAGGTCATTCCTGATGGTTCTTGGGAGACCAGATGGGATACCAGGGACCAAATCCAAGTTGGCAGAAAGCAAAGTATATGCCCTACCCACTATGCTGTAGCTCCAGCCCTGGTTTCACAGAAACAGAGTGCCTAAAGTACTTTTTAGTCAATGAAGAAAAAAATTGAAAAATAAGTAGAGTATATAAACAGTAATTCAATGGAAGGTAGGAACATAATATGCAAGCATATAGTAACTCTTATAGTCTGAGATCCTACAATTAGATATAACTTCACAGTGATTCATTGGGCAAAACACACAATGGTTAACAACAACAAATATAGCTGCAGAACTATTGTATACTATGGTTAAAATCAAAACAGAAAATAACATTGCACAATAAATAGAAAGGTATATATAATAATACAAATAATAGAAATGTAAATTTGCATTTACCTTATTTAGTCAGCGTTACACCTGCATACATAATAGAGTGAATTCTAGTAGGTATCTAATAGGAATGACCAAGAAAATGTTTCAAATATGTCAATTGTAATATTTTTGATTAGAACGAAAATTTAAAATAAGCAAAAATATACCCATTAATTTTCATTAACAAAAAATATAAGCAGTTAAGAATAAATAAAAAAGTAAATATAACATGATTCATCATAAAATAATGATCTGGAGATGGACTCATACAGTAGAATAAATGTCTGCACATATTCTATTTCTGGAGGCCCTAAATTCTATCTCAGTACCACTTATACTATCAGTGTGTCCATAGAGAGACATCTGGTACTATTACCACTACCAGCACCCCATCAAATACAATATAGTGAAAGATAATTGGGTTTCAGGAGGATGACAGATTAATGCAAGAAGATAGAAATGAGCATTATTTAAAAAAGTAAAATAAAAACTGTGAAGGCCTAAAAATAAAATATCAAATCCATAAGCATGGTATCTTGTACTATATTATATTTCAGATATATTCTTTTACTAAAAGACAAGTTCTTTTACTAGTCTATATGATTACTATTTCTATGAAAATAATACTTATTTAAAACTTTCTTTTTATAATTCATAGGAAGAAATATGAGAAAAAGGAAGTAATACAGGGATTAAGGTACTTACTTTGCATGTGCCAGTTGGGACCTGAGTTCTGAACAAGGAGGGACATCATTTTGTAAAGGTCACATGACAGGCTTTTACTCAGTTTCTGAGCAGGGAGAGACGCCATTTTGTAAGATGGCTTACATGGTGCAAGCCACATGGCAGGTCATCACTAATCTATATTAACATTGACATCGCCCCAAGCTACCTAACCGTATCAGGTAACCTATCAGGGAAGGACACTGAGAGCAGTAGGAAGGTACCCAGACAATAGCTAATCATTTTAAGGATCATCAGAAAGCTGGAACCTCCCTATATCCTTTCCATATATAGCTTCCTCATGACCTTGGATAGGGCTCATCTCCTTTGGGAGAATGGCCCTGGCTGGCTAGTGTGGGAGCCTTGTTGCAGATGGATTAAAGTATTATTGAACTTCATTCCAGTTGTGTGCTCTCATCTTTCTACTCTAGACCTGAGCAGTGCCTAGTGCAAATTAGTCCCTAGTACCACAAATTTTCCTGTGTATTTCTACATAGCTCTGGTGGATCTTATCACTACCATGGTGACCCTGGGTTCTAATTGTAAATTAGAGCTTCTCAGATTTGTTAATCAATAATCACAGAAAGTAGTCCCTGATTTATCTGAGCACTGCTTGGGAGGTCCACCCAGCACAAAAGTGTGAATCAAATTTCCTATTCTTGTTTAATGGTCTGCAGAAATTTTGTGATCTGTAGGGAAGATAAAGGGTGAAACTCATTAAAGAGATGGTTCATTTTACAAAAAAGTCGATCATTTCCATGCATTTTGAAATTATTTTTAAATTTAATTTAATTTACTTAAAATTTATTTAATTTAATTTAATTTTAAACTTTTTAATTTAAAAATGATCATTTTTCTGCACATCATTATTTACTGCTCATCCTCTACATGCTAGTACTTATTGAAATGCATAACATGATCTTTTCCTTCATTAATCATTATTTACAATTATTAAGAATAACAGTAAGTATTCTCCATATAAAACAAGCATGAAATAAAATAGGCCAGACTCTCTTGCCCTGTTTGGTTTGAAGGAATTGTTTCCCTATTCCTCTAGCCATTTTAATAAGATTTAGCAGCAACAACCTATTTCACTTGACATTAGGAGACCCAGAGCTAGCATCTTCTGGACACTCACTTCATCACTCACTTTTTAGTGAAAGATGTTGGCTGTTAGCTGAGATCTTAGCTTGGCTTGTCAGCTGAAACACTGACATGTGCCATAGCTTTTTCACAATATGGTGGTATATTAGTATGTTATCACTGCTTCAGTAAATCACAAGGTCAGTTGTTCAAACAAAATGACTTTATTATCTTTTCATATAAAAGTCCAAAAATATGCAAATCTCATTGGGCTAATATCAAGGGCTAATTCAAGAACTGTTACTTTGTCTATAATCAAAATTATATACATTTCTAATTATCTATAACTGTATATGTAATTATAATCTTTAAATATGATGGATTATAACTAATCACTCCCCCCAAGAAAGCAATATTAAGCTACAAAAAATTAAGGAATTAAAACTATGAGACCATATGTGCAGAGTTATGATGAACCTCGAGGATTATTTGTTAAATTTGTTTTTAATTAGCTTTTTCAAATATGTACGACAATGAAAATTATCCACCGAAATAGTATCGGAATATAGCAGTATGAATGTGTACACAGATTTATCATGAAAGACACTAGGGTCTGTTGGCTAGGATTTGAACAGCAGAGCGATGAAGAAATGAAGTCAGAAAGAAAAAATGAAAAAATGGTCACCGTGTGGCTTTGATGATCATTAATTCAGTCCAGGCTGCAAAGAACTCAGAGACCCATATCTGTGTCAGCTCACTGAACTCAGCCAAGTCTGCTTGGAGCAATGCCTTAATTACATTCTGATTAGAATGACACTGCCTTGAAGCTGTCTCGAAATTAAGTAATTTTTGTTCTTAAGCAAGTTCTTGCTTTGCCCTATAGGATGAACATAAGCATATCAAGCAGATACAGTTCTTAAAAATAATATGACACTACTATGCTTTGTTTATTTTCTCTTACAAAAAAGGGATAATATTTTTTATAAAAAAGAAGATTGCAACAAGATGGGGGGGCTGTTAATTTGGCGCATCTGTGCTGACTGAGTACATGATACCTGAGAACAGGAACTCATGTGTTCCACCCATCTCATCCTGAGATGTATATTTTCCTACTTTTATGCTTGACTGTGTACCTGGGCTCTTTCAACCTTTGGAGAAGTTCTTGATATCTCTTGAGCATGTTACACTTGATTATTTCTCTTTTTTACTGTCTTCTCCCATTCATCAAAACATTAAAATAAAACCTGTACTTCAAAAAAATAAATAATAAATAAAAAGAGAGAAGAAGGGAGAAGAAGAAAGAAGAGAAGAAGAAGAAGAAGAAGAAGAAGAAGAAGAAGAAGAAGAAGAAGAAGAAGAAAAGAAGATTGCATAAAAGTCAAAATGAGTAAAAAACCAGGAAGACCACAGCCTTTCAAGTTTCTCTTATTTCAAGAACTTGTTGGGACCTGAATTCTGAACAAGGGATGCCATTTTGTAAAGGCCACATGGCAGGCTTCTCGAGTTCTGAGCAGGAAGACATGCCATTTTATAAAAACCACATGGTATAGGACCACATGTTAGGCCTATTTCTATAGACCCACTCCTCAAGCTACCTGGCCATACCAGGTAACCTATCAGATAGGACAAGGGAGCAATAGGAAGGTATCCTTAGACAATTGCCAATCATTTTAAGTATTATCAGATAGCTGGAACCTCCCTATATCTTTTCCCTATATAATCTTTCTCATAACCTTGGGTGGGGCTCATCTCCTTTGGGAGATAACCCTGGCTGGCCAGAGTGGGGATATTTTTGACAGATGGATTAAAGTATTAAACTTTTTTCCAGTTGTGTGGACTTGTCCTTCTACTCTGGACCCGAGCAAACTGTGATGTCATGGGATGGAAAATCCACTTCTTCTGGAGGCTGATTGGGTCCGAGATACAAGGACCTGGCTTTGAAGTTCAATGTGCCTGTCGTCAATGCCCTAGAACATTCACCGTATTATCTTTGAAGTGAAGTCTGATAATATAATAGTGAATAAGGGGAAAGGGACACTTAGTTGAGCACGGAGCTCCACTGACATGACTGTGACTGCATCCTGCCTCTTCTCCAGATCTCTCACCTGGGCTTTGGGCTTTCTGGTTCCCACGCTCTGAATCACCCACTTCCCACTGCCACCAAGCTTGTTGGTGGTCACCAAACCCTGGTGCGAGCCTGAATTTAGGCATGGGAAGGTTTCATGCATGGAGATACTTGGACCCCCATTGTAACTTGGAACAGAGCATTGCTATAGTTCCAGGAAGAGCAGCACTACAGGGTAATGAACAGGATGATCGTTGGGAGTGGGACAAAGTGACTACTTCTTTTCCCATGGAAAGATAACTTTAGGGTTATCTGCCATCATGTGTGGCAGAAAGCACTGGAAACAGGAGACTGATAATTGGCCCCTTGACTCTAAGTTCTCAGCTAACAGTGAGGTCCTGTACAGAACAAACCTGCCAGAGGGAGGTTAAATTGACATTAAAAGATTCATGAGAGGGGCCGGAGAGATAGCATGGAGGGTAAGGCATTTGCCTTTCATGCAGAAGGTCATCGGTTCGAATCCCGGCGTCCCATATGGTCCCCCGAGCCGGCCAGGAGCGATTTCTGAGCATGAAGCCAGGAGTAACCCCTGACTGCTGCTGGGTGTGACCCAAAAAAAAAAAAGATTCATGAGAAACAGAGAGATAGAGAGAGAGATAGAGAGATAGAGAGAGAGAGGAGGGAGAGGAGGGAGGGAAGAAGGGAGGGAGGGAGGGAGAGGAAGAGACACAGAGAAAAGAGAGAATTCAAAATAAAGGGCAGTTTTATATTTTTGTCCTTGTATGTAGAATATGCTGAATTTTGCACAAGAAGGCCCCAAATTTTCAGTGGCACTGGGTCTTAAAACTGGTTTAGAGAGCTCTGTTGCCAACAGATTGGTGCTTTTTCTTAAATTCTTTCAACCCTTAGTGGTGGAGATAACATTCAGGGACTTATTACGCTGACCCTAGGGAAAGCAATTTTGTTGGTGAATGATAACAGCTTCTAAGGCATTTCACATGGACTCATAAATGGACTTTCTTAAAATAATCGTAGGAGCCAGCTCTATTGATTTACTCTTTTGTTGAACAAGATGTAAACTGAGTTTGAAAGATTATGGCTACACAGGCTCACACAACAGAAAGATGGTCATTTCAGGAGAAGAGGGTGGATCAAGCTCCCACCCTAGCTGATTCCACACCATTGCCTTCATCAACCAGAATCAACATTTCCCTAATGACCCTGCCTCATCATTGACCCTCTATGGTTCCCTTCAAAGACACCAATTTGACCACACTTTTGATACTCTGGCTGTGGAGCTGATACCACCAGAGCTTTTCAAAGTGAATGCAGGCACCCTCCCACCATATCTTCCTTCTTCTAGAAGCCCTTGCAGCTGAGTACTTGCCCCTAACAGTATCATTCACAGTACTGTGTCTAGTAGAGAACAGTAAGCATAATTCATTTGTTTGATGCTGTCATCTTCAAAGGAACAGTACAATTTAACAGAATCTACAGATAACAACAAATGATTATTAAACCTTTGCCATTGTATAATATAGAATGACTTCATTGAAGACCCAATAATTTTCACAAATGTGCTTACTAAGACACTCTTTCTTTCTTTTGGTCTTTCTTTTTTACTTCCTTTCTTCTCTTTCTTTCTCTTCCATTTCATTTTTTATTTATATATATTTTTAACAACTATGCTTTCACTTCTCTGGAAACAAATATATTATGACTATGTCAACTATGTGATATGTTTTATTTAAATATATAAAAATTAAATAAACAGTGATCCTAGGCTAGAGATGGAAAATTCATTACAAGGAAAATGACACCTGCTTTGCATGTGGCTGACCATACATACATGCTCCCCTAAGCACTACCATATGTGGCCCCTGAGCACAGAGCCAGTGATGGTAAAACAAAACAACAACAATGAAAACAGTGGTGCTTTTAAGTAACCATTTCCCAGAAGTCTTCAATTTATTTTCATTCTGATTCATTTCTGTGGTTAGCTCTTGGCACTTTTAGAAATGGAAACAGACCTGTAATTGGTTAAAAGTGTATAATGATTTAATGAATTGCAAAAGCATTGTTTACTCTTGATTTTTCTCTTTTAATAGCTTTTTAAAATTTTTTTCAGTAGGAATAAGAACACACCTCATCCAGAGTAGATGCAGTTCAATTTGAATGAGTCCCCAAACAAAACATGTGTCTTCCTTGAATTATGTTCTTATTCTTCCACCGAAGACTTTGTATTTGAAATAGTTGTCCCTATGAGCAAATCTTTCTTTGGCCTTGAAGGCACATAGTGCCAAATGTGTTGACTTCCTACAGAATTTTCTGTCAAAAGTATCTGCTTGGATAATGGTGTCAATTCTCCTCCAAAGAAATTTAATCATAGGTATGTTTCTTTTCTTCTCGACATTGAATTCCCACAAGTCAACAAATATCATGGACTATTAAGTATCACCCCTTTTGTTTGTATTTTAAGTTCTTAAAAGATTCTTCAAAAATGTTTTAAGTGAACTAAGTATATTCTCTATCTTCTTTACTTCAAAATATTCACCACCTGCTCCAGTGAAAGGACTCACAAAGCTACCACATACTTAAATGCAAAGTGCTAGAAAGAAACCTTTTCATTAGATCATAAATTTCATTTTCAATAACAAATGGGTGGTTGTTATATAGATGATAACTAGCAGCTGGTCTAGTCAAAAGAGATAAAGCTGGTAGATTAAATATGAAGTGTAAGAGAACAGTAAACATAATGAAATTCATAGGTTAGGTCTGTTTAGTTGATGGTGCCTTTAACTCTGTTGAAAAAACTGCAGAGAATCTAGCAGTTTGGTGTAGGGATAAATAACAAGTTCTTCTGTAAATTAGGTGGGTCTTAGATGATCATTAGTAGCAAGGTGGGAAAAATAAAAGTAAAAAGAAAGTAACTGAAAAAATCTGACTGAAAGTGAAAGTGTCATAGTTGACACATAAATGTGGTATCTATTAGCCTGTATGTTTGATGAAGTCATGGAAACTAATGGGATCACTTGCAGCTAGATTATTCTATGAAAGAAAAGGGGTCTTGGCTAGGGGCTGAATAACATTAAAGGTGAGAAAGAAGAATGAGTAAGGGAGGTTGCAAGGGTTTCTCAGAGAAATTGGAGGAAAACAAGGAGACAGTAGGGTGTCTTTAGAACCTATAGAAAAAGCCAGTGATTTGGGATCCCAGATGAATTCTTGACTAGGTAGCTTGGGCAGTTTAGCATGGGGGGGTACAGCAGAGTATGAGCATGTACTGATTAAAATCATCTGGGGGCAACTTCTGGGAGATTACTTGGTTTATTTTAGGGGGAGGGTGGGTTACTTATAGTGTGTTTCAGCCAATCAGGTTAAGGTCAAGTAGGGTGTGAGATCTGTGTGTTTAGGAGATTAGGGGAAAGCAAAGTGTATGTTGTGTGTTTAGTTGCATACACCCACAGAAAAGATCATTTCAAAGAGGGCACTTTCAGTCATGTTGAACATGAAGAGGGATACAGTTATTTTTGCAGTGAGGAGTCCTCCGAAAACATTCAGAAGGTTGCAGAAAGTTGGGTTATAGCAAATGCCACCACATGAGTGGGAGTGAAAACATGATTCTCATTTTTTGGAAAGAATTGGTGAAGGCCCTTTAAGACAGAAACAGAGGTTTGTGTCTGGTTTACAGGTAGATTCTGTCCATTTCTCAAAGGTAAAAGTCACATGAGCAAAAGACATGAAGTCACATGACATAGTTTCTAGTTGCATCAACAGCGATTGGGTTTTGGTTTCTTTTACTATATTACATTCTAGAGCAAATGCTGCTGGTTCTCTAGATCTCCTTTCCCTTAAATAAGGGTTAGCAATTAAAATATCAATGACCAGCATCTGATATTTTTGGTCTCCTGGTTTTGTCTTGCTACTAGAATTGATTGACCACCAGCACAAAAGAGAAATAAAAAGGAATCAATGCCTATTGAGAGCTGATAGAGAAATGCCTCAGGAGCCCTTCACCCCACCTCTTCCCATTGAATGAATTTTGTGCCTTGTGTTTTGCATGGGTATTCAGTTTTTCAGTGAAATCTTGCAACCTTCATCTGCAGTGGTTGGGTTGATTATGGGATATTTATTGACTTTAATTTTTTGTCTTGCTTGCTCCAAAACACCCATCCTAAAACACCGTTATAAAAAAAAAGTACTTGTCCTCAAATTTTTTTTTAAGTATTTACTTCTGGGGAAACTTTAACTCAAAAACATGCCTACCAAACTTCCATGGATCTTTTATTTCTTAACTGCATGATGATTTTTGTTTCAGATATTTGCTAAAACGTTTCACCTTGAAAAGCCCTACATTTTCTTAGGATTGGACTGACCCTTTTTAAAATACTTAACTGTTAACTTTTTAAGTAACTTACTAGTTCTTGGCTACAAATGGATCAGTAATGCAAACTAAAAGAGTTAAAAATATCTCTAAGAGTGTTGGTGTTCGAATTTTAACATAAAATAATATGTCTAGATCTGATACTTTCTACTTTCTTTATAAGATCTAAATGCTTAATTTTATGAAAGTAAAATTTCTTACATGATATTGGGCTTAAGTAGTGAATTATTGAAGCCAGAGTGATAGTACAGAGGGTAAGGTACTTACATTGCATATGGTCCATCCTGGTTAGATCGCTGGCATCTCATATGCTCTCCAAGCATTTCCAGGAGTGCCTGCTGAATGCAGAGCCAGGAGTAACCACTGGGTATTTCCAAGTTTGGCCCCAAGACAAACAAGAGAAGTGAATTATGTAATATTAAATGCTAAGTGGTTTGATTTTTGTTATCCTATTCATCTTGTCTTCTAGACTTTCCAGTTATACTTCTACTACTCATTCATTTATTTGTTTTGTTTTGTTTTGTTTTGTTTTGGGGCCATACCCGGTGATGCTCAGGGGTTACTTCTGGCTCAGTGCTCAGATATCTTCCTGGCTTGGAGGACCATATGGGACACTGGGAGATAGAACTGAGGTCCGTCCTGGGTCAGCTGCATGCAAGGCAAACGCCCTACCGCTGTGCTATGGCTTCAGCCCACCTCTACCACTTATTCTGTCCTCCAAATTATTATTATTATTATTATCTGTATCTCCAAATTATTTGGTGAAAATAAACTATTACCATTTCTTTGGCCTTTAATCACTTCTTTATAATTATTGACGTTTTCGGTCCTCACAAGTCTTATAAATTCTCTGTTTATTTTAATACTCATGATTTTATTTTAGAAAAATTATTCTCTCTCTCTTTCTTCCTCTTTCTCATTTCTTCAGCCTCCAGCTGTGGAAACAGAGCCTTCATGCTGTACCAAAACTAATGACCTATCTTCTCTTAGGAATTGTGAAAACCCCTCTGGAATCCTACATGACCTCACCTTTGTGTGCATCTTGACTCATATATAAATCAGACCAGGGTTTATACCTCTTCAGAGGTAACCCAAGTCCACTTTGCCTTCACCAAGTGGAAGTTCTCACGTGTTTGTGTAGGTGTGCCTTTGAAATAGTCAGACATGCAGCCTCTGTTGGAGTCTCATCTTGTATGTCCACAGGCTGCCTTGACCTCCTGCAGGCCCAGGGTTGGTCTCTTTTTCACAAGACTACATCACCATAAATCACCTCCTCAGAAGCTTTCTCCACATCTCCCATATTCCATGTGACTTAAGTGAACTTTATGTGAGATTATGACTTGCTCGAGGATTGGTTAACCAAATCCATAAATGTCATTAGCATATTTGATTTAGGGTCATTCTTTTTGGTGTCTGATGCTTTGAACAAGATATAGAATGGATTTGGTCTGTCCTAGAAACTGGCATCCAAATAAGAAAGCTCCGTGACTTTCCTAGAATTACATAATGCATTGTCATATTTGAAAACCACAAGAGCTCGCCTCTCCATTTCATTTTACTTTGATTTTTTTTTAACTGAACTGTTCCTTATTGTTTGTTTTTCTCCCAAGTTTGTCTGTGGGGAGATGCATAATGGTTAATTTCTTCCTAAAGAATAATTTATCGAGGACAGAAGATGCTGCATGCATCTGTGAGGCTTTTAAGTATTTCATGTATTATGTGGCCCAAATGGCTACATTAGGGAGAAAAAAAATCCCAATTAGTGAAATTTAAATATGGAATTTCTTTGAATTGCAATTCATATGTTACAACATTCTGATCAATGGCACCGACCAGCAAGAGGTTCCTTTTATTGCTATATATTTTTATTTCCCTCCAAATATCAATGCCACATCAACTGTTAATCTGAAAAACCTCATTGAATGTCAGCTTGCTCACAGTTATGAAAATTCAGGTAATGTATTCCTGTTACTAATTGTATTTGAGAAAGTGTTATTAATTTCATATATCAAGTTCGTAGTGACCATCTGTTCCCTCCGAACTGCTGCGTCTCCTTCCATCTGCCCTGTTTTTCTTCTGCTAATCGGGTGGCAAGGGCTCAGATGATCGGGAAGTTTCTCTCTGACTTTTGATTTGTCACTCATCATCAAGCCAGCTGTGCATTTATAACAGACTCCTCCAACGGGTGGTGATGAATTTAAATCTGTCTGTTTTTCTCTTTTTTTTTTAATAAAACTTTTTTTTGTCAAAAAATGTTTAAAGGCAGCCAGATTGTATTTTCTACACTGTAAAATGTGCTTTGCTGCCACTAATTTGGCTGCATCTGCACTCTCATGAATATAGATGAAGGTACATGGCCAGGATATTATTAGGGACTGCAGCAAGCAGGGAAGAATTTTAAATGCATCAAGACACCATAGTTTAGATTTCTGAGAACATTAGGACAAACTCACATGAAACTGCTGACATTTGCTAGCTTTAAGTTCAAGATGAGTTTTTGAATCTTAACCACAAAGATTCCTCTTGGAATATTTTTGCCTCTGTGTGGTGAGGCAGTGGAAAGAGGTTATGAGAAAAATTCTGAGAACATTATTTAAAAAGAAATGTTTTTCTATCAAATATCTTCACCTTGTCCCCCAGATCGTGGATTCGAGTCAGCGAACAAGAAACTTGTTGGAAGCAATGCCTAACAAGTGGGCAAAGCTGAGTGTCACATTTGCGAATACCATTTCTTATTTGGACTAATCTTGTGGATTTTAATCTTGTGCATTAGGAAATAAGACTAAAGATACCAGTCATTTGTTTGTAGTTATTTTTGTATAGTTATATAATATAAAAATTATAATTATAAATGCCTAAAAAAAGACATTCATTTGGGTCAGAGGATGGAAGAGTGGGTGAAGGGTTTTCCTTGCATAGCAAACCCTGATTTAATCTCTGGTATGGCATGTTGTCTCTTCAGCCCTGCCAGAAGTGATTTCTGAGCATAGTTAGGAGTGATTCTCAAGCATCACTCGGTGCCCAAAACAAGAAAAAATATGTTATTTATTTTTGAACTAGCATTTTCTCTAATTCAAATAGATAAAAAAAAACATCTATTTACTGTTAATGGTTAAAGAATTTATAGTTTCACCTTTAAAATGATTTAATATATTTTTATGTTAAAATATTAAAATCATACTCAAGAAGTATCTTCTAAAAGGGCAATTTTAGAAATAGAGAAGTTGATGAAATAATGCCTTAATATCTGTCATAGGAAACTTAATATGTATTAACAATGAAACCTGATATATCGTCAGTTTATTATAATCCCAGTTGAAAGTATTAGTAAATAGTTAAGCAAACACTACTATATAAAACACATGAATGCTATGAAGAGTAAGAATTTTGAAATGTATTAGCAAGACTACACATTTTAAATTGTATTAGATCTAAACAAAAACAATTTAATAACTGTGATAGCTAATCAGTTTATATTTTTACGTTAAAACATAAAATGTTTCTTGTGTTTTTCCTTTCATAATCACAATAATTTGGCATTCAAAGGACCAGTAATCTTGCCTTATTTAAAAGGAAATATTTGATGTTGTCATCCCAAAAGAAACACCCCAATTTAACAGAATGGACAGCTAACAATAAGATTTTACTAAACATTCTGCCATTGTATTAATGACTTCATTGGAAATACAATAATTTCATAGATGTGCTTACAATGATAGTCTTCCTTCCTTCCTTCCTTCCTTCCTTCCTTCCTTCCTTCCTTCCTTCCTTCCTTCCTTCCTTCCTTCCTTCCTTCCTTCCTTCCTCCTTCCTTGTAATCTTTCTTCTCTTCTTTTTATATTCTTTCATTTTTTTAAATATCTTTGTCTTCACTTATCTGGAAACAAATATATTATAATTAACTATGTGAAAATTTTCTTTAAATAAATAAATAAAAGGAAAATAAAACAAGACACTATTTAATAAGATTTCATTAAAAAATCTCAAAGTACAAAGAACATATGCCGTAATTCCTTCTGTGATATTATGTGTAGACAGCATGAATATGCTGAAATCCTATTTCTCATACCTGTGATGGTGACCTTTTGTCAAAATTGGGTCTTTACAGATGCAATTAAATGAAAGTGATGTCACATTGGAGAAGGGTTGGCACTAATCAGACGTAACTGGTGTCTTTACAAGACAGGAAACATAACACAGAAAGAATATTCTGTGACAACAAAGTCAAAGATTAGATAAGGCCAAGCAAATATCTAGGATTGTCAAAACCGCTAGAAAGTAGACAAAGGCAAGAGAGAGGTTTCTCTAGAACTTCTTAGTCTCTAGAACTATAAGAAAATTAATTTTTGTTGTGAGCTACCAAGTCTACAGTGATATATTACTTGCAATTCCCATAATTGCAAAAATAAAAAATGTTAAACAAAATGTTTAACCTATTTATTTATGTATTTATTTTGGTTTTTGGGTCACACCGGCGGTGCTCAGGGGTTACTCCTGGCTGTCTGCTCAGAAATAGCTCCTGGCAGGCACGGGGGACCATATGGGACACCGGAATTCGAACCAACCACCTTTGGTCCTAGATCAGCTGCTTGCAAGGCAAACATTTCTGTGCTATCTCTCCGGGCCCAACCTATTTATTTTTTAATAAATTTCTGAAATTTATGTTGAATTTCAACATAAGATATTAAAAGTCCTCATGGTCTGCTTTTGTGACATAGAGAAGCAAAGACCCTGATAACATTGGATAACATTTTTCTCTTCTAAAAATCTCATTGTTAAAAATAATAATTTTGTTACTCTCAAATATTTTTAAATTGCTATAATAATGACATAATATAAAGTGGTAGAAGAAATATCGAGTATAAATAATTTCAAGAAGCAATAAGAAATGGCCATAACAGCTTTAACAAACTTTCTGGAAAAATAATCTCCCTCTTTTGTTCCTCAGGGATTTAACTAGGGCTGCTGCTACAAACCAGAATATAGTTCCAATTTAAATTCTTTTACTGCCATTTTCTAATTTTTAATATATATGTAATAACATATATAAAGCTTCTTCTTTTCCTTTATTCTTCTTTAAAAAATGGTGGGAGAAATAGTAGCAAAAAAGGGTGGTAGTAATATATCTACCTCTTAAAGGAATATTGAAGGTTTCTCAACTTGTCCAGTCATGGACAAGAGCAGGTCTAAAATTCAGAGCTATAGCACTTATCATATATGTTAGAAGCTTAAGGTTTATACCCAATATCAAACAAAACAAAATAAAAAACATGTTCATATATTTAAGAATAAAAATGAAATTGAACCTAAATAAGTTATCTTTCCATGCCCAATTCTCAAATATTATACCTTTTTCCCCAGGGTGGGGGAAAGTCCTTAGGATCAATTATTGTTCTTTTTCTTTACTATCACTTGGTCTATATGTTTTCAACTTGTTTAATTCGTCTTAACAACATATTCTTAGAAGCTGAATGCATTTTTTTTGGGTTATCATCATGGTTGTTTCTTCTATTTTACCTTGCCAAAAAAGTGATCAAAGCATGGTTCAAGACCCTGGGCATCAGTATCATTTATACCTGCAAGAAATACTGAAGGCCACACCTGTCTCTGAGTTAGGGAGGTATTTCTAAAATATATGTCTGGGTTCTGTAGAATCTGAGAATCGATGCACACATTTTTCTCTGTAAATTACTGCAAAAGGAGTTGGGATATTATTAGTGCTTATGCGGTGCCTACTGGGTTCAAATATCTCTTCTTCCCAACCTATGTGAATCAAAACACCCTAATATTTACATACTGTGGATGTGAGCAAAGAGGCTAGGAAAAGATCCCAGAGGGTTGGTATATGCCATAGGAGTAGCACGGACATTTCCCTCCTGCACCCTGCTGAGACACCAAGATTGTGGGATATGTTAATGATATTAATAGAATATACATTAACAACAGGGAAGGGAGACCTGGCCCTTTTAAGCACCAGCTCTGTTTCCTTTCCCTAGGTAGATAATGAAGTAGAATCACTTTTCCCATGACACTAGGCTGCCTGATATTTTGCTGTGTTACATGAGTGCTTCAGCATGACTAATACATCCCAGCTGGTCTCAACAGCAGGAAAACGTGTCATGGGGTGGGGAGAGGCAGTGACATGGTTAGGAAGCTGCGCATGCGCAGGCCCAGGAGGCTCTGTGGTGCCTGTGATTAGAATTTGGGGGTGGGGTGGGAAGAAAGAATGAATGTCACAAAAGAAAATGAGGAAATCCCAGGAGTTCTGGGGAGTTGAAAATTTTTCAATCTGTCGTGTACCTTTGCGAAGTTGTGGTGGGTGACAGTGTTTACAGGCTGTAGAGCTGTAAACAGCACATGTGAAAATCATTAGCTATTGTTTTGAAAATGACAGTATGGCCAATAATTTCAATTTCAGTGTTTAAGCGTGAACCAGATGACGCTATGTTTTATTTAAAACTGGGCATGTATCATGAAGGGTGGAAACTTGTACCTCTTAAACACTTAGATTGTGTAGTGTGCCATATGCTGCCTGCTTTCAGGTTTTTTAAAGTGATTGTCTACTGCCTAAAGATAGCTTGTCTCAAGATTATAATCCACATCATGCTTGAGGGCAGAAATGAACCCATTAATATAACAGCATACTAATGGGATTGGTATAAAGGTGTTAATTCCATTCAATATTCCTTAAGGGGTAGGATGAATGATAGCTTGGTAAGAAAGGGGTAGGGAATAGACATGAAAAGTACTATATAAAACATTTGGTCAACATGTTTTTAATTTTTCTCTTCCCTGTCTGTTCAGGACCCACCCCCAAAGAACAAATGCTCTCCCCAACCCCAAAGTCAAATTTATTGTTGGTTTTTGACTTAAAATGCTTTTCAAAATCTAAAAAAATGCAAAGAAAACGTTCTTATTCTTATTTCTTATTCTTGGATGAATGCTAGTTTCTTGATTTTATTCTCAACCAAGACAAGAATTCATGCTAACATTTATCCGAGTCATCCTGGGGATATATTTTAAAACAGTGACTGGTTGCATATTTAAACTGAATATTTAACTTGGACAATTTTTGGACTAGCTGTTCCATAAAATAAATTTCTCCTTTCCAAAGGTTTTTAAAGTTTCCTATCTGATATAACACTGATGTGGCACCTCGTCCTGAAATAAAACCCACTACTTAACTGTTCATTGTGTGGTTCTTGGCCCATTGGGAATGATTAATATTTTGTGTAGCTAAGATCCAGCTGTAAGAGAAAAGCAGAGTCATTGCTACCTGCACCATGATTTGAGAAAGAACATATAGATTTCTGCCTTTTCTTTCAAAAATGTCTTTTGAGTCTTTGAGACTTTAAGGTCTAAATTCCTCCATGATGGTTTATTCTGGGCTAATTTCCCAAGCATTCTGC
The DNA here is from genome assembly GCF_024139225.1 of Suncus etruscus. Lineage (NCBI taxonomy): Eukaryota > Metazoa > Chordata > Mammalia > Eulipotyphla > Soricidae > Suncus > Suncus etruscus. The sequence continues at coordinate 6,290,478 of NC_064857.1, forward strand.
TCCTGATACCCCAGTTCTATTTCCTTCTTAGGAGGTCACGTGAGCTGTTTCTTAGTAGCTTCATTTAAGTAAAAAGTCATCCAAACTTTCCTTCCCACTTCATTTGCTTAATATTAATATCCATGTTAAACTAATATCTTTTCTTAAGAACAAACAAACAAAGAAAGTTTCTTATCAGGTCATAGTTACTTGGGTTTATTTTTATAAAGGCCCTTCTTGCTAGTTTAAGAAATAAAACTCAGCCATGACAGATGAGGTGTTCCCCAGGCTAGATTCAGACAGTTTCTTCTTTGTGTTGGCCTCTCTTCTTTTGTGAGATGTATTCAACAGCCTGCATGGGGAGGCCTGTGGGGGGAAGAGATTAAGTTTTCCTCAGCTGGCTGTCCGAGGGTGTGTCTCTATAACATTTTGGATAACAGATGGTGGCAAACCAACAGGTGCACCCGGATCACTGCACCAAGCTCTTTACATCTGCTGGGCACACAAACTCTGTGTGTGTGTGTGTGTGTGTGTGTGTGTGTGTGTGTGTCTGTGTGTGCAAGGCACCTTCCCCCACTCCAGCTGGGGCCTTGGCTACGACCAGGCAGGGCCTGAGAAGGTGCAGGGAGATGGAAGCCCATGACCTTCAACTATTAACCTATTGATATGAGGCACTTTAGGGGATCAGCAGGGCAAGAATGTTTTGACGTGAAGGGAGAGAGAAACAAAGGGCGAGGCCTCCAGAGGTGAAGGGAGAATATGACAGGCAGTTTTGCTAACAAAATCCTTTTTTTCCAGGATTTGAGAGCTTCTTTCATCAGGACCAGAGATTTCACTTTTAGTGAAGACATTTCCCTGCAATTTTTTTTTCCAATCCTGAAAAAATGGTTGCCTGACCCATTTCTATATAAGATCAGTACTGGAAGTACTCCCAGTTTACAGTGGAGACACCAAGGCACACAAAGGCTAAATTAAGAATTTTAGTCCTTATGAAAACCTAAACAAAACATTACTTAAACATATACTTATTAAGGGCTTAAACAACAGTATAATGCTCGTCTCACACATGGCCAATCCTGGTTTGAAAGTAGTACTCTATCTAGTTCCCCAAGTCTACCAGGAGTGATTCTTGAGTTTAGAGTCAGGAACAAGCCCTAAGCACCCCTGGGTGTGGCCCCCAAACAAATAAGCAAATAAAGAAAATTTATGCTTACCGAGTCTCTATGTGCCAGACACCAATCTCTGAACCAACTTTTCAACCCAAGATTATTTGACCTGACCACTTGAATTTCATAGTTATTTACTAAAAAACAATACAGAATAACCTTACTATAGACCTTTATCTAATTGAAAGTATATAAAAGAAAACTGTACTTGGGGTTCTGAATATTTTAATTACACATATTAAATGCCATAAACTAAAAGAACCAAGTTTTTGATACTCAATTTTTTGGGATCTGGTTATAGTGGTCTTTATGGACATAAAAGAAGGTCCATCTTCCCATGCTGTTAAACTAATCCTCATCAGTAACCTTTTTTAAAGTCTAGGATTTTGAGACTTAGTAATTCTCTCTCCTGCATCTTTATTTTTATAGAGGAGGAAAATTATTCATAGGTTTATCTTCTGAAATCATGCAGTTATTTAGAACCAAATGCAGGCTTCTTCAAATGATTAATATCCTATTCTTTTTTGGGGGGCCACACCCATTTGATGCTCAGGGGTTATTCCTGGCTAAGCACTCAGAAATTCCCCATAGGTTGGGGGGACCATATGGGACGCCAAGAGATTGAACCGTGGTCCTTCCTTGGCTAGCGCTTGCAAGGCAGACAGACACCTTACCTCTAGTGTCACCTCGCCGGCCCCTAATATCCTATTCTTGATTGAAAATTATTTTCCACAGAAGATGTATATCATTTCCTTTTTATGCTTATTTCTCTAGGACACAAGGGTAGGTACAGCCTTCCCACTCCTACCACAAGCCTCAGTTCTTGAATGTTTGCCCACTTGCTTGCTGAGAGGGGCAGATATAGAGTAGGATCAGTCTAAAAATTCTGACATTCACCTTTCTTTAGTCATAATAAAATACACAATAGGCAGATTAGTTTAAAAGTCAGAAAGGAATCAGTGAATAAAGCAATATTGTATTCCATATATACCTCAAAAAGTTCTCAGCATGTCTCTGAACAGGTAACACCTGACCTGGCAAAGAAGACATAAATGAAGAAAATGTTATTCTGTCCTTTTTTTAATATTTTGTATTTTTTGGGCCACACCCGGTGACACTCAGGGGTTACTCCTGGCTATGCAATCAGAAATCACTCCTGGCTTGGGGAACCATATGGGATGCAGGGGAATTGAACCACAGTCCATCATGGGTCAGCCGCTTGCAAGGCAAATGCCCTACCGCTGCACCATTGCTCCAGCCCCTATCCCATGTCTTGATTCTCAATTTGTGCCCACATGGAGAATTCTACTGCCAAAAATTATTAAATTATTTGTGTCCATCTATAATCATTTGCTTTAGATGAGGTATTTTCTAAAGATTAAAATGATGTTGTCACTGTGTGTTCATTTTTCTTATATCTATGTGAAAGCTCCTATAATGTGTCTTGAAGTATCTTATTACTTGCTCATTCTACAAAAATCTATAATGTATATACTATTCTATTATTGACCCATTTATAGATAAGAAATTAAAAGTTATTTTGCTTGAATAATGTGTATAAGACCTCACAGGCACTAGTTAAATACGTGCATGGTTTTCAATTGACTAATAATTCAACAAGACTCAAGTTGTATATAGGCATTTTGTCTGTTGAGTTGCCTAAAGTCACCCTAGGAGCCTTCAATAGTTTGAAAGATTTTCATACACATACTTAAAGTATTAGTTCCTTTATTGAGTGGAATTTTATTTGAAGAACTGAAATTCAAATTTATATTGCCGTGATTTCACATTTTTCTTTTCAATCACTGAGCATTTGACCCCTACAGGAGTCAACATGACATTAATGCTCATTTATTATGTTCTCTGATGGCCTAATTTGTGTCTCCCTAAAATTTATATATGAAAAGCCCAGTGTCTAATTTTACTGCATTTGGAGATTGGATCTTTTCAAAGTAACTGTGGTTAAAAGTATTATTAAGAAATGACTCCAAATCAATAACATCCTTGTTCTTAAAAGAACAGGTATCAGAATATCTTGCTTTCTCACTTTATATTCTCATACAGAGAAGATCTTTGAAGACCACAGTGACTATTATTGTTAAATCAGAATGAGAACCTTCAAAAATCAAGACCTGATCCCTTGACTTCAAATCTCCAGAGTTATATGAAAACAAATGTCTGGGGCCAAAGACATAATACAGAGGGTAAAGTGTTTTCTCTTTATTTGGCATAAGTTGGATCCCAGCTCATGATTGGATTCCCAGATGTCACCCCAATCCTCATCAGAACTGATCCGGAGTGAAGAGCCAGGATCCCAAAGAAAAAGAAATTTCTGTTGCTTAACTGACCTATACTGGGGTTATTTTAGCTGCCTGAGCAAACTAATACATTGATCAGCTTTCCTTCCTTGTTTTTATATTTGCCCCTCTTTATCCAAGATATCAAATGTTGAATAATATTATCCTGTTTCTTGGTCTTCAAAAAACAATGAGAGAATTGCTTCCTTTCTCTATGGTGAAGTAATATATCTTATTCTTCTTCTCTTATTTTTTATTCTAATAATTTTATTTTAAAAAGTACAAAGTTATAGTAACTTTTTTCTGCTGATACAATCCTCTTTTTATCAGATGGAATAAAATCAATCCTTTGACTATTTAAACCTTCTGAGAGAATAGAAAGTATATGTTTCCCAGCACTTAGAGCTAATATTCTGCCTTGTGAGCCTTACCAGTGCACAATAGTTTTCTCTCATTCCATCAACAAGTCTGCAAAACAGAAATGTTTTATTATGCCCTATATGAAATAACAACAATCAAGTTGAGAAGTGACAAGTCTATATCAGATTTAGATATCTTAGACAAATGATTAAGTCTCAAAAATCTACAGTCATTGTGACTAACATGGTAATAATTCGGCATTTGAAAAAAAAAACATAAAAGATGGTCATAGTAAGAATCTCTGTAAATATATGAACTTTGTAACTTGAGTAATAAATGTGAGCTAAAGAAGTTTCACTATATACCAGCTTAGATTGTCATGAGAGTAACTAACTTAGAGTAGGATTGCCCCATTATGTGTAAATGTTTATTCAAAAATCTATTGTTCAGTGGGTCTTATAGACAGCAATAATTAACTGTAGTAGAATTAATTCTCTAACTTTAAAGTTACCAGAAACTCTTAAAGTATCTGCAGCCACAGCTGGAAGAATACTGAGACACGATACACTATTTATTAATTGTAATTTGCAAAGGAATTGGGAAAAATTATGAATGAGTTGGCTGAGATATAAATAATGATGTTCTAAGGATGGAGAAGCAGCAAACTAGAGAAAACTAGAGAAATTTGAAGTCTATGGTCATGTAATATTATGGTTCCATTAGGAGCAAAAACCTTTAGTGACAACCCTCTAAAGCATCGAATTGAAGAGATTTGTCTAATGTATCTCCCACTTCTTCTCATATATCTGCCAGCTCTCACAGAAACGAAAGTAAAGTCAATATCTGTGTTTAGTGAATGATAGAATGCCACTTTGCACAAGAATTGTGACTCTTTCAAGACAGGTATCTGATGCCTACAGGATTTTCAAAGTAGCGTTATAGAAAGTTCAACTTTATAGCTCTCACTAGTTTCTGTTCAGAAATACTTAAAGTGTGGCTTTTTGTTTTCCAGAACCAAAAGGTGGGGATGGAAAGATAGTACAGTGGTTAGGGTGCTTGCCTTTCATGCAACCATCCTGGGTCTGATCCCTGATATCATATATGGTACCTCAAACCATTTCAGAAGAGTGACCACTGAGCACTTTTTAGTGTGGCCCAAGTTAAAGAGAGGAAGGAAGCATGAAAGAATGGAAAGGACAGAAAAGTTAAAAAATTGGAGATAGTTACTCAAATAATTTCTAACATGAGAGAAGTAGAATGCCTGTCTCGAATACAGGCAGGGGTGGGGAGGAGGGAAATGGGTGCATCGATGTTGCACTGGTGAAGAAGGGTGTTCTGTTTATGACTGAAACCCAATTGTAATCATGCTTGTAATTATGGTGCTTAAATAAAGATTGTATAATAAAAAACCAACAAATAAAAACCCCAAAATCATACACACATACAAAAAGAAAGCTAAAAATAAGTTATTTTCACCTCGACATATATAGCCACATGTTAATAACTTGTAATTTTAATTTTTTTCTGAAACACAAATTGCCAAATATGATCTGTTCTGTCCGAGAACAACTTGTGGCCTATGATCATAGTACTTACCTGTGTGAGGACTCTCCCCAGCCTACCTTACCTCATCTGGGACCACTGAGGAGAGTGTCATTTGGTTTAGAACTTGCTCATAGGCTGGTGTGTTGTTCATATGTAATAATAGAAAATCAGTTACTCTTGACACAAACAAAATAGTTATCAAACTATGACCCCCCTCTTTGCTCCTTGGGCATATTTAAAATTAGGAGAAGCACAGAAGTCATTTGTCGCATTGAATGTGGCGGTTCACCTTGGGTCACACAAGAACAGCCAGACCTGGTGCCAGCTCTTGCAATGACAGAGGACTCCTCAGCACAGACTTAGGAAGCTTACTCAGTGGTAAATGGACCTCTAAGTAGTGAAGAAATTGCAAAAGATTCTCACAACAGTATTATCCCCACAGTTAAGAATAGTTGAGGGCCGGAGTGGTGGTGCAAGCGGTAAGGTGTTTGCCTTGCACATGCTGACCTAGGATGGACCTTGGTTAGATCCCCAACATTCCATATGGTCCCCCAAGCCAGGAGTGATTTCTGAGCCCAGAGCCAGGAGTAACCCCTAAGCATCACTGAGTGTGGCCCAAAGAAAAAACAAAACAAAACAAAAAAAAAAAGAATAGTTGAGACTGAGTTTTCAGTCTTCACAGTCACTACCTGCTCCTCTGGTGAGCTCTGAACATCAAATACAAGGACACTAAAAGGACAGGTGCATCGTGGGACTCAGTCAGAGCAAGCAATGAGCTCAGATGGCCAAATCAGAAGTTTCTAGACAAGGGAATCTTAAACAAATGCACATGAACTTGTGCAGTCTGAAAATAACACTTTCGGCTTGATGTCTATCATGCAGTCTCAAAATGCTTTCTATGCCATCCTCTTCAAGATCTTTCAAAATAGTTTTTAAGTTTTACGCACTTTGAGAAACACAGAAGACAGTTAGTATGGCCTGTATCTTACAGAAAGCTAGAGGACATATGTTATCCTTTATTTTTTATACCACAGTCCTTTACATCTGAATCCTTGCTTTGTGGATTTTAGCTAGGATCAAATATTTATATAAATCAATTGAAGTTCTTACCTATCTCACTAAGACCACTGCATCTCTTGACACACTTGTATAGTTTCTAATATTATAACTGAGAACCTGAGGAGATAAAAGAAAAACATTGTATTTTTTTCTATGAGGGCACCAGTGAATTCATGCCTGCATTTCATTCATTGTCCCCCTAAGCACCTCTGAACCTAACACCTGAACACAATTGATTGTGGCCCTACAACAAACAAGCAAACAAAAATGTCTGGGAAACTCCAGATAGCAATGAGCTGACTCTGAAGAAAGTCTTCTCTTTTGGTTGTTGTTTGGAAGACAGTGGCCAGCTTCATGTGACCCAACAATAGGCTTCATAGCTATGCTATTTGATCAGTCCCACAGAATGGGAAATCTTTTCCCTAATGAAAAAAAAAATCAGGACTTTTTCCCCTGGATAAAAACAGTTTGGGGTCTTTTAGAACTAGAGGACAATGTAGGCAAAAAAATAAAAAAAAAAGAAAACCAGAATATTTTCAGAGTTTCTGCTAATTGGCTAAATATTCTTCCTGTACTCATTGAATTTTGATATGCTTCTTAACTGTCCTTATGGTCTCAGTCAACCTATGACAGCAGAGATTTATTCTTTTACAATTTTGCAAGCCACAGTCCAAAATCAAGGTGTAATCAGGTTCAGTTCCTTTGAAGACTCAGAGAGAACATTTGTCCTGTGGCTTTCCTTCAGCATCTGGTAGTTGCTGACGATCCTTGGCTTGTAGATAAATTCTGTCTTCATATTCATAGAAACTTCTTTACATATATCAACTCCTCAAGCTTTCTTTTATAAGGACATCTGCCATTGGATTTAGGAATACATCAAGGAAGTACATCAAGGATGATCTCATCATCTTCAGGTATTTAATTTAATTTTATCCACAAAAGTCTATTTTTCCCCCAAATAAGGTTGTATTTTCAGACTCTGGGTTAAAATATGGGCATATATTTGTGGGTCACCATTGATCCTATGGGTATCCACATTGCCATAATTTATGTCATTTAATATTGCTCACTCTCAGAATTTGCCATCAGTAGAATAAATATTAAAATGTCTATTATAGAACGATTATGAGGATTAAGTATCTTGAGTAATTTACACAAGATTTATTACACAATAGACCTTGAATGGATGACAGCTGTGTTAATAAAATGTAGAGTTTCACACTTAGTATCTATTGCACATAGTCACACTCATATTAATTAAATAAGTACTTGTAAATCTCTCTTCCTATGGACTCGACACTATTGGCAGCTTTAGCTTACTGCTAATATCTAATGAAGGCATTATCTCTTACCAATAAGAAAGTCCCAATTATAAAGACAACTTCAAATAAGAGAAACATTGAGGCTGAACTCTACTACAAAATATAAAGGCAATACTAGAGAGATATTAAGGGGTTTATAAGGGCCTCATGTAACTTTTTGATATTGCATGAGCAATGAGAATGGAATAAGTGCAGCCGTGGAGGCCTTCAAGCAACATTGGTTGTGGCTCTGGAAGCTCCAAGTAACCTTGGATATACCTAGAGTTCCTTAGTACCCCTTCATAATTTAGAGCACTATAGGGTATGAGCAACTTCACATCTACAGATCTTCCCTGAAAATGTCAGCTCAATTGAATGAGAATCACAAGGATTCTCTCAGAATTCTCCTGAGTTTTGCTTTGAATACACTACTCTCAAAATAGATAGGTTATGGTACCACGAAAGTCACCATTTATAGCTACTCTCCCATGTACTACCTACCATCTGCTCATCTGAATAGTTGCACTATAGGACTCTCTTGACCCTGGGGTGAAGTAAAAAGTTATTTATAGACTTATTTATAGATTTTCACTCAACAGCTCTTTTTGTGTCTTTCTGATAAAATATAGACCATTAGAAAAAGTATCTTTGGGAAAACTACAAAATACTACTTCAGGAAATAGAAGAAGACACTGGAAATGAAAACACATCTGTTTATGAGATGAAAGATTAATATCATTAAGATGGCAAAAATCCCCCAAAGCATTGTGCAGACTTAATGCAACCCCTATAAGGATATTCATGACATTTTCAAAAAAATAGGTCAAATACTTCTAAATTCATATAGAAAAATAAACCTTCACCAATAGCTAAAGTGATCCTTGGAGGAAAGAAGATGGGAGGCATCACTTTCCCCAACTTCAAATTAGACTATAAATTGATAGTAATTAAAACAGCATGATATTTGAATAAAGATAGACAGATCCTCAGATCAATGAAATAGGCTTTAATATCCTGAAATTGACTTTCATATATTTGAGCAATTAATCTTTGGTAAAGTAGTAAGAAATATGAAGTGAGGCAATGAAAGCTTCTTCAACAAGTGGTGTTGAGAAAACTGGTCAGCTATATGCCAAAAATAATGAAGTCAGACTTCTTTTAATGCTGTGCATAAAAGTCAAATCAAAATAGTTATCAGACCTGAAACCACAAGGTACATAGAAGAAAACAAAAGCAAACTCTTCATGACATTGAAGCTAATGGTATCTTCAAAGGTAAAACACCACTGATCAAACAAGTGCAAGCGAAGAAAAACAAATGAGACTGCATTAAACTAAAAGGCTTCTGTTCCAAAAGGAAATGGTGACCATCATACAAAGTCTGCCCTTGATTTGGGAAAAATTATTCATCCAATATTCAGCTAATAAGAGATATATCTAATTATTTAAGGATTTACCAGGAAATAAGCATATAATCCCATGCAAAAATGGCGAAAAGAAAGAAATACAAATGGCTAAAAGGCCCATGAGAAGATTACTCCAAATCACTAATAATCAGACCAATGAAAATAAAAAAAAATAAAATATCATCTCACATATATCGAAAAGAACAAGAAAACCCAGTACTGACATGGATGCCAGGACAAAGGGAGTCTCATTTACTACTAATGACAATCCACCGTTTTTAGACGACAATAAGGGCATTTCTCCAAAAATTAGAAATTGTGCTCCCATATGACCTTGCAACACTGCTCCTGAAAATAAAGCCTCGTGTCCCAAAAAGTACAATGTTAAAAAGGCATCTTTACTTCTATGGTCATTGCTGCACTACTCACTATAGTCAGAATATGGAAACAACCCGAGTGCCCAAGAATAAATGAGGGATACAGAAATGATGGTACATCTACACAATGGAATACTATGCACCTGATTTGGGAAAAAATGTAGACACAATATATGCTTATACATGAGTGGCTATGAAGAATATTTTGCTGATGAAATTAGTCAGAGTGAGAGGGACAGATATAGAATGGGCACATGCATTTGTGAGCTATAAAAATGATAGTACAGTAATAATTCCCAAAGAGGTGAGGTTCTAAAAAAGTATAGTCCTTTACAGGAAGCTTGGCATTGAAAGGGGAAGCACAATTAGGGCAGAGAACGAACCACTCTGACAATGATAGAAATGACTATTCTGGTCAAGAACAAACAGGCTCCTGAAATATTATATATATACATGGTTATATGTAATACCCCTTCATAACGATATTGCAATAAATAGTGCCTAAAAGTTAAAGGGAGGAGAGAGAGAAGAAAAATGTTTGTCATAAAGACAGTAGGTGGGAGGAGGGGAGAGTAGAAGAGAAACAAGGGACAGTAAAGGAATGGAGGTTGGGCATTTTATGATTAAAACTCAATCATGAACAACTTTAACTATCTCAGTTATTCTATTAAAATGTATTAAAATAAAATGTATCTACAGGTACAGTAATAATAATTGAGAGTTCTACTATGAAGGGATTCTTATTTGAAAAAAAAAAGAAAGCTCAATTTCTACCAGCTGAAACTACAAAGGGCATTTACTGTCTGTCTAATGGATTTGGAAAGTGGTTGTACTTTAGCAACCCCCAAATATCACAAAGACCCTAAAATTTTTTCATTCCTCCCATCTGTCTTCTATAATGTTAGCATTAGGTAGATATAGGTTTGCTCCTTTGATGGGCACTGTTGAAATGGTACAGACTTTATAACTGTGGTTTACATCAAACTTAAAAGACTTAAATTGAATTATGAGCTTGTAGTTTCTCTCTAAAATAAATGAGAAAAATACATGTCTTTCCTTATCTTTAGTGCATTGAAATTGGATTTCCTACCTATCTCCCAATCAACCCCGTCAGATCAATTCAAATGTCTTACCTCTGTGTTATTACTCGGCCCCAGAAATAATATGTTTTCAGAAACATAATCCATACATTTATTTATAAATTCTTTAAGATTTTAAAGTCTCAAGTGGTCAAATAAAAATGCAAAATTTAGTGGACTTGAAGGTCAAGCTCAAAATATTAAGATGTGTGTCAAGAGAGATGGTTGTATTGTGGTTAATTGTTAGGACTTGTCAGGAAGGCCGTGGTGAGTGTAGGACATAACTGAACTCGATGGACAGGCCAATGAATTCAACAGTCCAAGTGTGGATGAGTGACTGCATTGACACTATCAGTATTATACTTTAATAAAGACAGAAAGATGCTGGAGAAATGGTTTGAACTTTAACCAAGAGGTTGAAATGATCTCCTCCCTCCTCCTGCATTTCACAACTGGGATTGAGAAAAAAATAAGAAAGCTTTTAAACATCTATATCTGTACATTTTCCTAGGAATATGGTCAAGAAAAACCAGTCTCTTCCCTAGACTTAATATCTCGTATGTTCAGTGATAGCAAAACTTTAATGATCATGGTAATTTTAGAACTTCAAAATTTTCCCTAGATGACTGATTAGAGTTAAAAATAAAGAGATAATATAATTGGCAATCTATAAGTGCTGAAATTATTGGAAGCACTGAAAACTTCTTGGTGGCTGTTGCATATTTATAGTGGAGAAAGGAGTGGGGAAGAAAGGAGCAGAGGGAGAAAGACGGATACAGACAGAGAGGGAGGGAGACACCCAGAGAAAATGAAATCAACATTTCCATCTGGGGTTTGTGCTTTTCTGAGTGCCGACTCATTTTGATAGATTATTAGTAAACTCATATTTGCTCATAAATGTGAAAAAATAGCAAATATAAAATTTGCAAATTTATTCCTAAATGTAGTTAAATTCATAAATATTTAGACATTTTCTGTAAAGCTTCTAATTTATAACCTTTACATGAATCTATAATTTGGTATAAAAGCTTCTAAATGCAGAAGTAATGTCACAAATGCCTATAAATATTCACATCTCATTTACAAATGTTCTACAAACCATGAGATGGAGAAATTGCGAATGCAAGCCACTTTTCAGATGGGTTTCTGCCCAGGTGAGCCAGGACAATAAACAATGAAAGTCTTCTTGAGTTAATTTTGGCATGATAATTTTACTGGACTGGTATTTATTAAAGCCTTTTCATTATAGATAATTAGAAAAAGTTAGAGTTGCAGCAAAGAGCAAATAGAAAAAGTTAAATACTGAGAAACTCTGGTATAAGTTTTCTCAAGGTATCAAACAGGTAGAATATAGTCCTTCAATGAATTTTTCTTAGGCTCAATTGTTTCATCTGTACTATTGTTATAGTATTTTTTTTGTTTTGTTTTTTGGGCCACACCCGGCTGTGCTCAGGGGTTACTCCTGGCTGTCTGCTCAGAAATAGCTCCTGGCAGGTACGGGGGACCATATGGGACACCGGGATTCAAACCAACCACCTTTGGTTCTGGATCGGCTGCTTGCAAGGCAAACGCCGCTGTGCTATCTCTCCGGGCCCTGTTATAGTATTTTTTAAGGTTCTTTTTTTTTAAGGTTCTTTTTTTTTAATTTAGTAGTCAAAGCAAAGCAAGTCAAAGCTAAGACATTCAATTCCAATGTGACTAAGAAAACAGAAACAAAAATTTAGTGGCTGACATCCCAGAAAACTTCAATCCCATTAAACTATAAGGATTAAATATGGAATTAAGCTTCCCTCATGATCTCAAATTAACACTACTTTCTGTCACGCCTACCTCACTCCTTCCGCAAATTTATTTCATAACTATGCATAGGTATTTTCACTTATTAATTAGACAAATTCATGCCACAATAATTTCTTCTCTTTTCCTAAATGCATTGTTTTAACATTTCTAGCAGGATTTTCTATGATATATTTTTAAAAATTTGGTAAAGAGAACATTGCCCATAAAAACAATTTTTTTTACTTTTTAATAACAATATATTTATTGAAGTACCATTGTTACAAAAATGTAGCTGGGTTTCTGTCCTTGAATATGCAATCTCTTCACCAGTGCAACCTTCCCATCACCAGTGTTCCCCATATCCTTCCTCCACCACCTCTTGCCTGTCTTCCAGCCATTCTAATATTTTTCCTTCACCTTTAGTTTTTCAGACCATGAAAATATATTTGCTTTACTTCATTATGAAAAAAGATGTCCTTTGACCATCTTAGTTGATATTCACTGAGTTGTCTCTAGTACTGGTCCAATTTTGAGATGTGGCTTGTAGATTATGTACACATACATATGAATTGTTTTAGTCACAAAATTATTTGTCTAAAGTCGAGTGATAGGTGTATCTGTGATTTTTCAACTTCAAATAATCTTCAGTCTTCTAAATACAACTGATACTTCCAAAGTATCTTAACAACATATGTTTTTTAGAATATAGTTGTATAAATAACAAGAATTGCTTTGCAGAAACTTATTTGAAGAAAAAATAACAAGTTGGGCTTCACTGATACCCAATATGCAAGTAAAAGAAAAGAAAAGAAATATGGCAGCAAGTTAAAAATCTAGTTGAAATCTAGTTGAGAAGCTTCCATAAACTACAAAATATTGGTCCTGGCTTTAGGGTTTCATTTTCTTCCACAAAATAAAAAAAAATTGCCCTTTAGTCATGGTTTAGTCTTTCTTCGAATCCTTATTTTAATTCTGTAACATTTATATTCCAGGAGTAACAGCAAATCTGCTGATTACTTATGAAAGCAGGGGAAAAAACATTTGCAATTACAGTCAAAATTAAAGTTATTTTCTAATCTTCTCATCGTTTTTATGGAATGAGAAACTTTAAATATGGTCAACGTAGCACATTTTAAGTGTCAAACTTACTGAATTTTTCTATGCCAATGGAATACAATCTCCTGTAAAAACAGTGAACACTCTACAGAATTTTTTCATCATGTGACCTGTTTAATATAAGCTGAAAAATTGCTCTTATGCGAGTCCTATTGCATAATGTTGTGTGCTGAGCTATTAAGATATATTTAGTAATTCCATTAGAACCGCACCATCGAGCAGGGCAGAGCATATGGAAAGAAGTTGGTGAAAAACTGATTAAACATTTATATCAAGTACATTTTGATTTAACTCACATAAATAATTCATTTTTATGTTTTCTTTCCTTCAAAATAAACCTTTTTGACACCTGCTGTGCTAAAAATAATGCTAGCATGGCTGCAATAAAGAAAGTCTTAAAGCTTGCAGCAATGACATCATCTGGTACTGATGCAGATGCTAAGTTGTCAGCACATAAGTATGGTCGAGTACAACTTGGCATTATTTATTATTTATTTGGTGCCTCACAAATATGGCATCCTGAGTGGTAAGTGAAGCACCTGGCTTAATTTGAAGAGAGGGATTATTTCAAGAAAAGCTCAATTTTAGAGTCTCATAAAGAAATAGAAGAGAATTAGTGAGAGACTCATGAAGATAAAAGATAAATAGCCACAATAAGAATTAGAACATATATAGACTCAAAGCACCATGTTAGAATAACCATTCCTAAATTAAACTAAAACCACTGGAACTGCAATGTTTGGGCTGAGGTGATCCACAGGCTACTAAGAAGCTTTGAATCATATCATCAACAAAATATTCCCTTTCAGTTACCGTTGATTGTTTATGAGGAAACCTAGGAGAAGCTCTTAACCTAGAGATCCTTACAACACTACCCAATATCTCTTCTCTACAAAGAGACAAAACGAAGTCCAGAGTTTTCTGGAGAAAGTGGAAAAGTGAATAATCTCACATGACTAAAGTTAGATGCATTCCTTCATTATTAATGTGGCCTATATGTACCAAAATGGTGTTTTCATGTGTGGCCTGATAGAAAAATAATATTAAATATTTTTGGCAAAGCAAATCTATTTAATGAAAATTGTTAAGTGAATACAACTGGACCACAGGCAGACCAGAAAAGGACTTTTTTTTAAAGACAGGATTATAGCATAACTTGCACATAAGCCCCAATTTGATACCACTGGAAGATTTATCCAGAAGGAAAGCTTCAGAGTGTATGTTAAGAGGTCTCTTAGATATTTGCCAATTTTTGTACTTTGAGAATAAGAAACTGGGATGGGGGTGTTGGAGACTCTTTAAATTGACTATTCCCACGTGCTAAAATGGCATCTCTAATTTTTGAGGCTGCAGTTAGGCATGATCCCCTTAAAGAAAACATTTATTACAAATGAAAACAGAAGTTCCATAATAAATATTGGGAAGGAACCTATTCCATTTGTAGCATTTGCAGCTACATATAGCAACTGCTTACCCAAATATTTGTATGAAATAATTTTGTTGAGAATTTCATGAAGAGAATGGTTTTCCTTTGTAACATTCTTTCCAAATTTTCAAAAATAAATTTCTTCTTTTCATAACACTGTCTCTGAGAACATGGGTTTTTCATACATTTTTCTGAATTTCATTTATTCAGACCAATAAAAGGAGGATGCTTAGGTTTAAGGTCGCAGAAAAATTGCAGATATTTTCCTCTCTGCTTCAGGAAGAACACTTAGCAATAATGTTCATCAGGGAAAATGTGGGAATATCACATTTTAAGCAGTGCTAGACTTTGAAAATAAAAATAATGTAACATTCGTTATTCAAAATAACTTTTTCCATAATTACAATGTTAATGTATTTTGTTTTTATAACTTTTAAGCTAAAAAGGCAAGGCATAAGTGAACTATGATTCCATTATCGGAAACTAACACTGTTAATATTTTATCATGTATTTAAAAACATTGTTTTCCTATGTTGTGTAGAACTTCTAGTAGCCTATTATTTGTTTATTTGTTTATTTATTTATCTATTTATTTATTTTTGTTCTTTGGGTCACACCCTGTGATGCTCAGGGGTTACTTCTGGTTCAGAGGTCAGAAATAGCTCCTGTTTCAGGGAACCATATGGGACGCCAGGGATCAAACCCAGGTTCATCCTAGGTCAACCACTTGCAAAGCAAACACCCTATTGCTGTGCTATCACTTCGGCCCTAGTAGCCTATTTTCCCCCCCTCCTTAAAATAGTTTTTTTTTTTTTTTACAGTTTCCTTGAAGTAAACAGAGTACTTTTAACAGTACCACTTATTACTGAGCCTGCTTTTGTTAGTTTACCTTAATTCCTTTTCATTTTTTTGTTTGTTTTTGGGCCACACCCGGCAGTGCTCAGGGGTTACTCCTGGCTATCTGCTCAGAAATATTTCCATGCAGGCAAGGGGGACCATATGGGACACCGGGATTCGAACCAACCACCTTAGGTCCAAGATTGGCTGCTTGCAAGGCAAACGCCGCTGTGCTATCTCTCCAGCCCCCTAGTAGCCTATTTTTAACAAATAATTTTTATTGAGATCAATGAGAATCACGTCTTTGACAGTTATTTTTAAGATACAAAGTGAAAGTGAATTAGGGCCATTCCCACCACCAGTGTTGTCCTCCCTCCGCCCCTGTTCCCAATGCTTCTCATACCTTCACCCTTTGACCAGGACTGCTAGTGTGACAGGTCCCTTTTGGGTATGGGTTGTTGTAGTTTGGATATGTTGATTCTATTGTCGTTGATTTTGGGTTGAGTATTCAAGTATGATCATTTTTGATTTCCACTCAAGCTCCTAAGACCTTAGTATCCTATTTTTTATTTTGATCAACACCAACTACTACTATTGTGCAAGTGTCTAGACTGAATATAGTAGGGAATGTTAGTTATTTGAATATTTGCTTCAAGAAAGTTTCCATATCTATACATTTTAGATTTTTATGAAATATTTTTATTTTGTATTAAAAATGAGAAAACATTGATCTCTATCATAATTGTCCTCATTCTGTCATTTTCACGGTTTAACTTAATCTTTTTTTTTGAAAGATATTTTATTTTGTTATAGATTGGAACCTTGTCAAACATCTCATCTAAAAATATTTAGACCTATAAACATGTTTAATCAAATGTGTTACTTAAAGAATATGGAAACATTAAGGTTGGTTTCTTCAGAAATGAAATATCAAGGGGCCGGAGTGGTGGCACTAGTGATAAGGCGTCTGTCTTGCACGCGCTACCTAGGACGGACTAAGGTTCAATCCCCTAGCATCTCATTTGGTCTCCCAATCCAGGAGACATTTCTGAGCTCATATCCAGGAGTAACCCCTGAATGTCATGGGTATGGCCCCAAAACAAACAAACAACAACAAAACAAAAAAGAAATAAAATATCAAGTTCCTCTTCTACCAGCTGTAAATGATTGTGTTTTTAACAACAACTTTATCTTTACTGAGTATTATTTTCCTGTTAATTTATTTAGGTATTTATTTTGTCTCTGGACAGCTGTTGTTCGTGCTTATGGAACCATGCAGTACTGTAAAATCAAACCAAATCAAAATAAACATAAAATCAAAAGAGCTTTCCCATGCAAGGCAAGTGTTCTACCACTAATCTATATCCTGTGACATTTCTATTACAATTTAAACATTTTGTCTAATTTAATTTGTATACAATATTCAAATAAGAATGACATTCAAGAAATAAATTTAAAGAGCTTCATATTAATTATTAATGTTCATACTTGAGTAGGCTCTAGAGAACAAAATTATAGCAAAGAAGACGTCATACTTTTCTAATAAGTCCTTTTGCTCTATTACGTATCATAGTTTACATAATGCCTTCTTCTAGAATATAAATTAGCAGTCAGGTTAGTAGTATATGCTTTGATGTAGATATAACAAATCTTTAAAAATGCAGGTATTCTTCAGGAGTCATTAATAAGTGAGTGGATTACACAGTCTACAGATCTGTTCTTAAGCTAATGAATTTTACATAATGGAATCATTCTGTCTTCATTAGTGGCCAGAATTAATCACATATTCTACAAGTAACACTCTCTTATTACTTGTTTCTTCGCCTTAATAATAGTTATGATATTCTGCTATGTAGTATGGTCCTTTATGTATCTATCTTTGTTATGTATGTCTTATCACTGTTTAAACAACTAATTTATCTATAAACCTCACTATGGTAGCAAATACAATTGATTTGTGCTTAAAAATTTATTTATTTATTAATTTATTAAATATTTGAAGTTGGAGCATAGCATAGTGGTTAGGGCATTTTCCTTGCATGTACCCACTTGGGTTCGATCCCCACATCCCATTTAGTTCCTCAAGCCCGTCAGGAGTAATTTCTGAGCACAGACTCAGGAGTAAACCCTGACCACCACTGTTTGTGGTTCAAAAACATATATATATATATATATGTATATATATATATATATATGTGTGTGTGTGTGTGTGTGTGTGTTGTGTGTATACATATATATGTGTGTATATTCATGTATATTTAACACTTAATATGTATTCAAATTATAATAATGGTAATATAATCACAGCAATAAGAAGACTATAAGTCTTGTCTTTGGTGATTTTAGTTAAATGTAGTGACTAAATATATGCCAGTTACAATTGTCCAGTATTTCTAAAATTCTACTGGACTTTATTGTGATGAAGGTGTCAGGCACAGCTAGGGGTAGCCAATAGTAGGCATGATGCTGGCAATAAAAATGTGGTTCTATGAGCTAGATATAGGAAATAACATATAGGAAAAAGTGAAATTTGAACAGCACAAGTAATTTCATAGACAACTGTTACCTAACTTGAGAAACCTAAGCATTTGCAATGAAACAGAATGATTATTGGATAGGTTCACTTGTTCTGCTTTTAATTAATAACATTTAACTCAAATATAGATTTAACCTACTGTATTTGTTATGAATAAAGTACTTTAAACTACACACATACACACAAAGATATTATCCCAAAAAAGCATAGATAAAAACAGATTCTTCATCAAGTCCCTAATCTCGTTGAGGATGACTCTATATTTTACCAAAAATTGTTTTCACATCCTTGAGCTCTACTCTGGATTCAGAAGTCTAGTCTCAGTGAATTGTGATTTTTATTCCCCTATTGAGATCATTAGAGAGGTGATTGACCAAATGTCTCATTTTTATTCAAGATCCCCTGAAATAGTCTCCATGAGACGAGAAATCTTTGAATCAAAAGGATACAGGAGGCTTTGGCTCATCTTCTGATTCCCTTTGAGGCTTCATTATCACCCCTTGGTAGCTTCAACCAAAACAGACTCGAAACTGTGCCAACGTGTATTATTGGTTTCTCAGTTGCTTTCCACTCAGTCGATGGTGACCCTGGGCTGGAAAGCATCAGAAATTTCATTTGCATGAATTTCAATATGCTCTTTTCTTGTTAAGCAGCTTCTCCCTGACTACTCTGGGTGTGTTTTGGTCAGCTAAACATCATTCTATGAAATGTACTCTTTCATTGCTTTAGCATAGAGCTTGTCTTGAATTTACCTGATGGAAAGAATGGTGACTATTTGAGATGGTGTAATAATTCTTATCTTTCAACAAATTGTCTTTCTTCTTATTTTTGTATTAGATTTTAGGTTATCACACGGTGTTTTTCTACCAAAATATGTTTTTATTAAAATCATGTACAGAATATACCTTTACTCTAAGACCTTAAATGTGTTTATTTTATTGCATAATATGTTTTCTTAGTGGAACACAAGCAGGGGATTGCTAAATCGGGATGTTAGTCATTTAATGAACGTCATTAAATGACTCTGAATAGAGAATCAAAAGAGACAGCTTATGTTTTTGGCAAAAGCTTTACTGTTGAGTCTCAAATTGCTATTCAATTCTACAGCCTTGTTAGTCATTAATTTTATATTGAGAAAACTATTGGTCACTGATGAGATGACCATATTTTCTTTCATCACCAATGTATGTAAAACTTCATTTACACATCAAGCTTCACTGCATATTGTGCAGAAACATTATTTATCAGATATTTTTATGTTACCACAAATAAAATTTTGATGCTTCCAGGTAGCAGGCATATTTATATGTTAATCTTTATTCTCTGTTTAGGAATTATTTGTGTGCTGATATCTCAAATCTAATCTAATCAAATCAAGGAATTTGTTCTCCAAGCCACCTTCCAATATTTTGGATGATGTTTGATTTCACTATTTGAACACATTAGTTTCAACTATGATTAACAGTGAAATTCAAGATATCAACATTTTAAAGAGTATTATTGGCATTTTACTTTTACTGTCTCATTGAGTTTACATTTCTAAAATATTAAAATTATTTTACTTTATTGATTATTATACTTCTGGAATGTAAGCAAACTGATTTTAGAAAATCAAGAGCTGAAGAGATAGCACAGTGTAAGGCATTTGCCTTGCAAGCAATCAATCCAGGATGGACAGTGGTTTGAATCCTGACATTTCATATCGTTCCCTGAGCATGCCAGGAGTGATTTCTGAGCACAGAGCCAGGAATAACCCCTGAGAGCCACCGGGTGTGACCCAAAACAAACAAACAAATAAACAAAAAAAAGAAAACAAAAAAGTAAATCAATAAGATGAACTCAGAGGAATTCAGTATAGTCTCTGCTGTGGGAAAATAACTCTCAAAAAAGAGAGTATAGACTTATATGAAGGTACAGGGCATAAAATGATTCTGCCTGGTGACCTATTGGATCATGTGAAGACATTTGAGTTATTACCATGACTATTACTATTACCAGAAAAAGACCACATAGGAGAGAGGTAGAGTAACTATGAATTTGCAATCCCTTGAATGTGTTCAGCAAAGATATTTTCAATTAGTATTTTACTTAAAACCCATGATGCGATTCTCAGTCAATGGTGATTACGAAAGAAACTTTGCCTATCAGAGATGATTGGCTTTGATGCTGACATTTATGAAAGAACTCAAAAAGTACATTGAGTGCCTAACTACTCTAAGAACAATTTCTAGAAGTAATGGAGTAGGGAGAAGGAAAAGCAGCTGATGTTCAATACAAGTAGAATCAAATCTAGTTATGGTAGTGCCATGTCTTTGATATGTGATCTTGACAAGTTACTTATATATTATAAGTGAACTGACCTTGAACTCACAGGTTGAGTTTGCTAATCTGAGGAAAAAAAGTATGCCAATGCACCTAGTACTATGATATTAGTAGATGCTCCCCCTTCTAAAAGGTGGCAACTATTATTCAAAGGAAGTGATGGAGAAGTCAAACCATTGCCTTTCTAGCTAAAGTCTGGGGACAGAGAGAAAGCTGTCAAAGGAGGTAAAGACTTCCAGATGCAGCCAAAGTCACAGGGTAGCAGAAGGTTGGTTATCTGAGAGCCTGAAAGCCAGAAGGAAAGTGAGAACCAGAGAAAGAAAATCCTACTACATCCTGTCCTGCTGGTACATGGTTGTCCCCCTTTTTCTTTTTAATCTTTGAACTACTTAATAAACACTAATTAACCCTGTGCCCTGTGAGACTGACATGCCTACAGCAACAAGCTTTTAAAAACTATACACATCTCCTATAATTGACTCCAGTATCCTTATTGCCTGGGATGTCAATGAAGTTTCACTCACCTCTGTTTTAGAATTGTAGTGTGAATTTAATGAACTCACCATGTCTTTCCTCAGGAAATTAAATGTTTAGCCCAAGTGTAGCAGACACAAAATTTTGGGGGTGCGTGCACACACACAAATATACATAAAAGGGATAAAGCCAAAAATCTACATTAATTAATAGAAAAACAACTGAAATGCCATCATCATGTACAAGATGTTTTTGTTTTGCATTCACATGAAAAACCCACAGATTATTATAAACTCCTTAAAGACCTTTAGGACTAAGGTAACTTTATGACTACAGCGAAGAAACTTTAAGCTCAAAATATTTAGCACTGAAAATTTTCTTTTAGTATTGTTCCTTCTACAAAATTATTGACTATCTATCGTCCTTATGTGCTTGTTTTTTTTTTTTTTTTTGGTTTTGTTTTTAACAAGTTTGTCTTTAACAAATTGGAATTCTTTATTGCTTGGTCCAGAGGAAGAAAAAGATGGTATGGACTTTGTTAGGCCCTCTGAATCTTGATTTGACTTAAATCCCTTAAGACGCATCTTTAACCTTCACATGGCTATCTTCCTTGTTTTTGACTTCTGCCCATACATTCTCAAGAATCTCAACTCCTTCTAATCGTTCATCTATACCTAACAAGTACAATTTTAGGTCAGTTTCATGATGAAGTGTGGTCAGTAGTTCTGTCCAATAAATTATTTTTTCCTGTTTAATTACCTCCAAATAGTATATTGTTTCTAGTTTTAGCTATACAAGATAAATATTACAATGTCTGAAACATTTATTCGAGCTCTCATTACCTCCCATCCAACCCTGTCTTGGTTTCTTTTTTCGTCCTGTCCTTTTCTGGTCTATAATCTAGGAACCAGAATAAACTAGGTATCCTCCTTTGATGCATTCCCTTGAGCTATAAATAAGTGAAATCTTCTTCTGAAACACTTCACTTAACATGAAATCCTCAAGTTCCATCCAAATTACAGTAAATTGTCTGATCTCAGCCTTTCTTGTGGCTATGTAATATTCTATTGTGTATATGCACCACACATTATTTATCCACTCATCTGCTATAGAACACTTTTAAACAATTAAAATGGGTAAATATTCCAATAATGTATTGTTAGTTTTGCAAAATGTTCTGCTCTAGTCCAGCGTTTAATATTTGTCTCCTTTGTCAAGTTGATCCATTCTATACCTCTGCAGACCCTTCTCTTGATAAAGTGACACTTTGCCAGTTATCCACTATTTTTCAGACTTTCTAATATTTTTAACTTCCTGTTAATTCCTATGCCCTCCTTCTGCATAAGTGATTGAATCTTTAAGTATTATCTTGCAGCTCAGATCCTCTCTAATCCCCTTAACTAATATCAATAAATCTTTCAGGAGTCTACTCTTTTTGTGTTTGTTTGTTTGTTTATTGGGGGCATACCTAGTGGTGCTCAGGCATTACTTCTAGCTCTATACACAAAAGTCACCTTGACAAGCTCAAGGGACCATATGGGACTCAGGAATCGAACCCAGGTAGACCACAAACAAAGTAAACATCATAACTGCTATACTATTGCCCAAGCCTTTCAAGATTCTACTTTATTGTAACTTGTTTTTATTGTAACTTGTTTTCTGGTAAAATATGCTACAGTCTGTTAAGGTGTAAACTCCCAGAATATAATATAATTGTTTTGGATAATAATTGACACCCATTGACTTTGCCTTCATTTGAACTTCAAGGAGTCACAATTTATGTTTCTTTAGCAGTTATTATAGCAAAGTTCCCTCCGATGCAAGATACAGATGAGGTGATAGTTAACTGTGAGTGCATGAATCAAGTGTCAGAAGAAATATGAAAAAGAAAGTATAGAATTATCTTTTTAGCACTAATGGCTTCCTTATTATTTCCTAATATATTTATGATTTCAATTGACTTACTGTTATTAATTTTTGTTTTTAAGTTTTAGAGATTTTCAGTATATAAATTAAACCAATATTTGTTTCACTCTGAGGTGCTTAACTGAAGAAATTCTGGCAAACAATTTCTATCATCTTACAGTTTTGTAGGACAGTACATTCTCTTCTAACATTTTTCCGAGTGTGTGCCTATCTAAATATTTACTGGGATGTATGTTCTGTTTTGAAGAAAACCCTTTGAAAATTTGGAGTGAAAATGATGGCCGAGTAATCTGTTTGAACAAGAACAAGCTTTTGTTGCTATGCTACAATTTCAAATGGACTCATAAAATAGTGATTGGTAATATCACTTCAATCCAGTGTTTACTGAACCTGGCAACCATCCTTAGAGTCTCTAACATTATTTGATTGGATGTAGTTGCTAATGACCCAGGAATGACCACTGCTCAGTAAATAGGATTAGAGCTAATACTTAGATGTTTTACTCCTTAAGTATAGGAGAGTTCAATTTGGCCAACTGCATGCAGTTTCTTTTATGTGTGTGAGTACTTTTCCTGCCTGGAATTTTTTTTTTTTTTTTTTTTTTTTTTTTTTTGGTTTTTGGGCCACACCCGGTGACGCTCAGGGGTTACTCCTGGCTATGCGCTCAGAAGTCGCTCCTGGCTTGGGGGACCATATGGGACGCCGGGGGATCGAACCGCGGTCCGTCTCCTAGGCTAGCGCAGGTAAGGCAGGCACCTTACCTCGAGCGCCACCGCCCGGCCCCCTGCCTGGAATTTTTAATTGATTTGAATCACAGAGAGGCTACTTACACTTTAGGGAATACCATCTTATTTCATGCTACTTCTTCCAGCAGAAAAAAGAAGCCCAGAACTAAGAAAAGGCCTGGTGTTCGCCTCATCTTGCAGGTGGATAGACAGACGTGTTGCCCTCATGCAGCTGTGCTGTGCTGGCAGGAGACCCGAGCTCCTCAGCTGTGCTCAGCACCCAAAATAGACATTTTTGCCTTCACTTCTTTTCCTGTCTCACCTCCGACATAATGAGCCGATCCACTTAGGAAAAGCACAGCTTTCTTTATGTTTAGGCTCACGAATCACCTGATGGCATTAGAATGCGGAGGACTAAATTCAGACCCACGCTGCCTTCTCCACTGGACCCAACACACACACTTGCTGATTTTGTGTCACATTCTGTGTCACATGTGCGTTCTTAGTGGCTTTCTCCTTTCTCTATTTGCAAATGGACATTGTGCTATAACTACACATCCATTTCAGGTGTGGATTATTAGAAATTAGTCTCTGAACATTTTCTGTTGAGTTCTCTGCTAAGTTCAGTTCTACTTTTCACCATATGGTTGAGCCTTGTTTTTTTTTCAGGCTACACTCCCATTTCCATCTAATAAACGCTAATTTCTCTCATAGTCTTGCCCTTTCTTTGCCTTTTGTTTTCATATGTCCATTCAGTTTCTCTATTTCAGTCTCATTTTTAAAGAAAATCAAAGTGTCCCTAATGAAAATAGTTTCTGGCAAGAATTTGCCAACATAAAAAATAACAGTTGCTGGGCCCCAGGGAATAGTACTGTGGGGAAGGTCCTTCCCTTGCACACAATCTACCAGGTTCAAATTCTCAGGATCCCATATGACTCCCAGAGCCAGACAGAAAGTAATTTCTGAGTACAGTGCCAGGAGTAACCTCTGAGCAGTACTAGGTGTAGCCCAGAAACAAAACCAATTTCTTTCTTTCATTTCATAAACATAAACAATTTCTTTCTTTTATTTTTGCTTCTGCAAAACCTTACCCAGTTAGTTACCAACTGTTTGCTTTTTTTCTTCCTAGGGCTTCCAACAAGATTATAAGACCAAATATCTCATGTAGGAGAGACTTTGGGACAGATAAATGGCCAGTATAATGTAAATACAAATTGCAGACATGGTTTTAACCAAAAGTTCTTATTCAATCCTTCACCTTCTGGTCCCTGCTTGAGAGCAGAGTGCTAGGAAACTTCAACACTTGCAAACACTGTCTCCTAAGAGTGTTCTGCAGACTCGAACTGCATCAGGATGTGAGCAAGAAATCCACATGTTTTGTGTAAAAACCATTGAGGATTGGGGAGACCATTGGAGCAGTTAACCCAACCTGAAAATTGTGGTGCTCATTAACCTCTGTGACCTTTGCCTGCTCATGAAAACCCATGAAAATGGCCACCATGAAAGAAAACCAGAGTCCACAGGGGATCTAACATATTTCCTGAATAGGTGGGGTAGAACTAAATAAATCAAAGCAGCTTCCCCTGGTAGCCTATTCTTACTCTCTGCCATAGCTGTCGAGGAACAGGAAGGTCCCGTGCCTTCCTCTTTTCCTCTAGAATCTGTGTGTTCCTAAACACTGGTGCACCATGATAAATAAAACTCACATCACACAGTGGTATTCTGACAATTTAGCCACAACATTGTGCCTTTCTCTTCTACACAAGAATAGGGGTTACTCCTGGCTCTGTGTTCAGAAGTTGCAGGCACGAGGGACTATATGGAATGCCAGGATTCAAACCACCATCCATCCTGGATCGGCTGCATGCAAGGCAAGCACCTTACTGATGTGCTATCTCTCTGGCCCCCTACACAAGTATATTTTTAAAGGCTTAATAAAGATGTATTGGTCCTCAGGATCATCACAAGCATATGGGATCCAAAAGAGATATTTCCAAAAAATGTCTCCAGGAGTTGTATGAATTGGACATGTTTATGATTATTTGTGTAAGCTTTTAAATCAAGAACTATGAAGTGAAAAACTGACAGTAGTGTTCAAATAACTCCAGTCTAGTTTTACCAGTGTTTCCGTTAATCAGCATGAACAAATAAACCAGGTAATATAATAAATAAACCAGTTGAAAAGAAATGTATTTAGATATGGCATTTGCAGTTAGGGCCACTGAGGAACATTTGTCATTTGTAGTAGTTAAATTTTCACAGGAGTGTTTTATTTTCTTGGAAGTACAAGGATAGTTATACCCAAAAGGTTGAAATAACCTCTTCTCTACCCAGACAGCCCTGGGCACTCAGAGTCCAGAAAAGAAACAACCATTTCTCTGAGTGGGATGATAGGGGTCACTTTAACTTCTGGTTGTTAGGCTTCCTCTCAGGAAGATCCAAAGTCTGACCTTTCCCCCACCCCCCAGAAATATTTAAGCACTAAAAATAGCTCAACTATTGCATTAGTCACTCTCTTAAGGCCCTGAAATTCAGTTAAAAAAATGACAGAAACTTTCAAAAGGTGATGGAATTGGAAAAATTGAAGATCAGAAGCCAACAGGACCTGTGGAGGCAGAGGGGAAACTTAAACAGCCTTCTGTGTGCACAGCTGCCCAGCTAATAATGTTTTTGTCAAGGAACATCTGCCAGGGGCCTCACTGTACCCTAGGGGTACAGACCCACAGTTCAGTAATGCATACAGTGATGCAAGGATTATCCTGTGTGCTTTCTTCCTGTAGCTGGTTCCAAATGAAACTCTTGGTGATCCAAGACACGACGTGTCCTCCCTTCCAGGAAGCTGTGACTAGGACATTAAGAAATTATGGAAGCCTGCAAATGGTTATCTTGTGACTTAGGTCTTGACCAGACTTCGCCTTAATCAACGATAATCAACCCATCTGAGGAAGATCAGAGTAAAGATCCAAACAGGGATGAGTGCTAATGGCGAGGGGGTACCAAGGGTGTTACTGGTAAGAAGCCAAACAGCTTCTTTCTCCAAACGTGAGGAAAACTCTACTGCTCAGGGCCATATGTCTGCTGCAATCTGTGGCCTTCTGGATGAAGAAGTCTCTCAACCCCCAAGGCACTATGTCGAACATGGAACAAAAACGACAGTGCCAAAGGGGGAAAGGCAGGCACTGTGCTTCGGAGCCAATTGAATTATTTTTGGAGCAAAGCAACTAACTGTGCTACTGGTGTGGATTGCTTTCTAAGTTTTAATTAAAGGCAACAAAAAGTTCTTAAACATTTTAATTGAGGGCAGCAATATTGAGTTTCATTCTCTTTATGAGCACACAAGGACTGGGTGTGGGTGATGGTTCCAAGGGCAGGAATGCAAGCTCAACATGCCAAAACATTAGTTCTCTTGAGTGCAGCTAGAAATATAGCAAAAGGGTGGGGTCCAAACAACAAAAACAAAACACACAAGAACCCACACAGAAACACTGACATACAACTAAAAGTATTTGCTGTTCTGTGGCAGTACAGTGTTAATTCAGAGGGCCAGAAGGGCAATTCGGGAAGAATTAAAATGTAGACGTTTGAGCCAAATGCATCAAATATAGAGCAAGGAATCTAGGATTATATCAGCTAAAGTCCAAGGGAATAGGAATACTATAATCCATGTAAAATGAAAGGTTCACCAGGCAGTGAAATGTTCCTGGTAGGTTAGTTTCTCATCTCTACCTCTATCTAGGTATAATGATGCTATTTTAGGGTGCTGGTGGGTATGATTGGCATCAAGAACCTCCAATATAAATTTGATTTTATCCCATCTCAGGATGACTGTATATGTGTTTTCTCCTTATGTTGGTTATAAAACTTTAAGAATAACAAAGTTCAGCTTTAGAAAACAGGTGACCCCAAATGAAATCTTGATTCCTGCCAGCATGATTCAGAAAAGAAGAAGCTGAAAGGAGTTCTTGAGATGCTCTTTCCAATAGTAAATGCTAAAATGCAGGGCTCATTCCCTAGGGTGGTTTGATAAGCAAATATTTATTTGGATGTTTGTATTCGGCTACAAGTGTTTAAAAGGTCAACCTGGTGGAGTTTTTAGAGGGATTTCTGACATCCACTTTTGAGTAATAAAGGATTAGGTAATCTGGACTGCCTCCAGCCAAGAACAAGGAAAGTTCAAAAAAAAATTTTTTTAACAAAATGGCTGAAAGGCACTGGAAAGTTAATAAGTCGTGGTAGGATCATAGAAATCCAGATTTTAAAAAATGCATTCAAAGAGAATTTTTTTATTGGGGCCACTTATCCCCTAACCTCATGCACCAATCGCACAAGTGGTGAGTCAACCAAATAGCACTAATGCTCACAGAAAGTCATGTGGAGTTTGAAGAACAAAGCCTAAAATATAAAGGCTGTGAGTGGTAATAGCAAAATAATTCTTTATGTGTGTCAATCTCACTGGTATGAGGCAATAGCTCATTTTTTTCTAAAATTTATTTACATTTCTCAAATGATAAGTAACGGAGAGCATTTTTTCACATACTTTTTAATCCATCTATATTTCTTCTTTAAGTATTTGATATCTCTTTTTTCTAATTTTTGGTGCTCTTGTTTATATTTTTATTGATAAATTTTACAACTGTATTTATTAAGTACAATACATTAAATGAAAGAAACGCATTCTGAGATTGGAAGAATTTATCATTTCTCAAATGGCCTCCTATATAAATTATATTGCAGATTCAATACGATTCTTACCACAATTGTAATAGAATTCTTGAAGCAAATGGAACAAAGCAATATTAAAATGGTAATGAAAATTTTTAAAAAATGACCTGAATCATTTTAAGAAAAAAGGATGGTGGCATTAAGGTGCCTCTTCATGAACCAAGAGCATAAAATAGAGAAGGGAATGTCTTTGTCAAATCAAATTCAGAAAACTCTTTAGTCATGTATTAAAGAATAGAATCAGAAGAGTAGCTTATTCGGTGCACAAAAGTTAACTCAAAATGGACTAAAGATTTAGATATTGGATTGAATTCGTACTACAAAGAAGGTTAAAATGTCTTTCCTTGTTTATTTTTTCAAAGTGTCTTCACTTATTCTACTTGCAAGAAAAGCAGAAACAAACAAATGGAACTACATAAACAAAACAAAAAATATTTTATTAAATGGGAGAAAATATGTGTACAACATACTTCTGACTAAGGTTTAATATCTAAGATAAATAAAACACTCACAAAGTTAACAACAGCAACAACAACAACAAAGACAAAATAGCCATTTCAATCAATGAAGAGAGAAGTTGAAAAGACTTTTTGAAGAAGACAGGAAGATATCAAACAGACATATAAAGAAATGACCATCGTATGGATAAAAATCTTTCCTTTTCCTGTAACACTGATGAAACTGGAGGGGGTCATGCTAGGTGAAATAAGTCCAAATAAGACAAATTTCTAGTGAGTTCTCTCAGATATAACTTGCAAAGAAACATAGCAAAGAGAAACAATATCCAATGGAAGTAAGTCCTTAGACTCTGATCACAGAATTAAGAAGCATGGATGCTGGACTTCAGGATCTTATGGATTGTTGTAGGCGATCATTGGCATTTTGGTGGTGGATGAGGTAGGACAACATTACAACCCTCAAACAAGAAACATTTTTAAGATTTTAAACCAGAGTTATCCCAATAAAATAATTAAAGTAGGGGTTAGAGGGAATAGAGGAATAAGGCATTTGCTTTCTATGTAGCTAATGCTGCTACTAGCAGAAGTCATCCTTGAGTACAGGAGTAGGAAGAACCCCTGAGCAGCTCCAGATGTGGCTCAAATCATTCTACTATTTTTTTTTTATTCCCTGAATGTAATTTTCTGTACAAAAACACTCACATCTTCAATAGTCTTGTTTTAATTACTCCTGGAAAAATATTACCCATTATCTTGTGAGGTAAGCTTAAGGGCAGAGAAGCTCAAGTAGCTCAAGTCTAGAACAAATATCAGCCTAGAAGTGAAGTGCATTTTTACATAACATGAAAATTGATATGGAGGAGCTAGTGCTCTACCACAGCAGATAGTGCATTTACTTTACATCTGGTCAATCTGAGTTCAATTCCCTGGCACTCTATATGCCCCCCTGAGTATGCCAGGAATGATTTCTAGCACAGAACAAAGAGTAACCCCAAACACTGCGAGGTGTGGACCCAAACAAAATAAGTCATATGGACACATAATTACTTAAAAATAAGCTACTAATATAATTAAAATTTTCATCTAGAAATAAATTTCATAAATATGTAGTAACATAACCTAAATTCATTGGGTATTTATGAGCAATAAAATGCAATTTAATGCATGCACAAATATACATATAAATTTACACATAATATGTATGTATTTATCAGTGAATTCTATATTCTAGATAGCAATGAAAATGACTAAATCACAGTCATAAAATAAGTCATAAGAAAACTCAGTATTACTCAAGATTTTATATATACAAATACTATAAACATATAAAACCAAGCCACAATGTTATATTTTAAAGTATTAGTCCTCCTAGAATAAAATAGAATAGTGAAGAGGTCTAGTTCTAGGATAGTGGCATTGTTACATTTGCTTGTTTGTTTTAAAATTTCTAATTTGTAAGTGTATAATCCTGGTGTTGAGTTCATGAAAGGTGGCATGAATTCCAAACTTGTGTAGATTAAATAAATTCAGGAACTACAACTGGTGGCATCTGGCATCTGTTTTCATTATGGCTGAACTGATATAAAAGTGGAACTGATATAAAGGTCACTTGGCACTGGTGAGAGTTTAAAGTTGAAGTCATTGGTAAACGGGTGTCACCTCATTCCCATATTTATGAAAGGTCTCTCTCTCCCTCCTCTTTCTCTCTCTCTGTGTCTCTCTATCTCCTTGTCTCTCTCTCTTTCTCTCCATCTCTCGCTCTATCCTTCTCTCTCTCTTTAGGCTGCCCTCAGTTGAAAACAAACTCAAAGAGGTGATAAAAATATTTTCCCACCCTCAGCAACACATTTTTTATGCTTCCATAATACGTCTTTCTGTGTCTCACCAAGTGCTGTATGTAATCCTTTCCTGGAATCATAAAGTGTTAGGAAGGCATAGTTGAGTACAGATATTCAAATGGCTAAATCTGAAAGAAAGCAAACACTAGAAAGTTTCTCATGATTATCCTATTGATAGAACTTCTACCGTTTGCTTGATTTATATTCTATGGTGCAAATAACCTGAATCATTACCAATTTTAAGTAAAAATGATAGAAACCTTTGTATTTCAGCATGGAGTTTTAAAATAATTCAACATTTTTGCAAATTAACTACATCATTAATTATTTTAGAAAACAGACTATAGTAAACTACTTTAAATATTATATTTAATATACATAAATATATATTAAATATTTCAATATTTAATATTAAAATTGCCCTCAAAGGGGCAACATTAGAACCAGCTATCATATTAGTTCACCCATCCTGTGAATTTTCAGGTAGACACATGTTTTTTTTTTAATTTTCACAATCAATTTTTTAGCAAATATTTTCTAGAAGTGGTTTGAACACAAATATAAATGAGATATGCTCTATGGCTGAGCAACACATTTAGTATTAAAAATATATTTCAGTAATTCAATTTAGTCATCCATTCAAAATATACTGAATACTATTAAATGATGGGTTGTCAAAGATGACCAGTATGATCTGTATAGCTTCTACTCTTTAAAAGCCCACAGTTGAAAATAGATGATATATTCCATGCTATGATCTAGTTTTATGACAATGGGAGACTATAGCTACTTTAGTAAATCAGTGGTCGATGGTAGATGACAGTTGAGTGGTACCACTAAAGTTAGAGCACTGTTGACATGTATAACTTTATATCCTCATGCTTAGAGAATTATGAACATAGAGGCTAGAATGCAGGACAAAATGAATGGAGAGCATTCAAAAATAGAGTAAAAGGTGGGGTGGTAGAGATAATAGTATCTTAAACCACATGTCATGTTTGACACATTCAACTTTATCTTTAAGCAATACATGATTATTAAATTATCTTAATGTGGCAAATTCATATTTCATTTAAGAAAAGAGAACTCTAGTGGCATTGAAAATATTTCAGATAATTTTTATAAAGCCAGACAAACTAGAGACTTACATATATGATGAAAAAGCAGTGGCATTTTTGATGTGGAGCTAAAGATATTGCTAAAGTATGGGTTTCAAATGAAAATGGATTAGATTTTTAGTGGTGACTTTCCAGTTATGGGGTTCTCAAAGGACTGGAAGATCTTAAGTTTATTTTTCGCTTCTTGAGTTTAAAGTGTGTAAAAACTAAAAGAAGATAACTTGGAAGTTATGGATCTTGTTTAAATTTCAATCAATTTATATTGACATAAGACTATAACTTTTTAATATATAATTTTTATTTTGACATTATTGGCTTACATATTTTTCACAGTAGTATTTTAGGTACATATTAGCATTGAATCAGGGGAATTCCCATCACCATATTTGTCCTCCCTCCACCCCTCTTCCTTTTTGTTTAAATTTAAAAACATTACAATGTCTTCCAAGTTATAAATCATTGTATTCATGATGACTTATGATTTTCTAGCAAAGCCTAATCGACCTTTAGATAATGAATAAATAGCAGATCTCATTTGGATTGTGAACTATAAATAGTACTAAATATATCAAAACCTTCACCCTCCCTAAGAGTGGTAAAATTTCTCCTCATTTAAACCTCACAGTCTTAATACTAACTGCAAAAACAAGTCTCCAAAAAAGGATATTAATCTTCAACTATAAGAAAACAAAGTCTAGGAGCCTGAGAGATAGCATTGAGGTAGGGCATTTGTTTTGTATGCAGAAGGTCGGTGTTTCGAATCCCAGCATCCCATATGGTCCCCCAAGCCTGCCAGGAGCGACTTCTGAGCACAGAGCCAGGAGCAACCCCTGAGTGCTGCTGGGTGTGACCCAAAAACCAAAAAAAAGAAACAACATTTATCACTGGGACCATTTCAAGACATGGGAGAGTTGAATTTCCCTTTTACTTCTCTTTTCCTTAACCGTTTAGTTGTTAATAAGTAATAGTCATACTTAAATTTTTTAATCTGTGGCATTATTTTCCAAAACAAATAATTTCATTATAGTGAAGATCATTACTTCTTTCTTAAATAATCACTCCACCTTCCTCTTATGGGTAAATTACTTCCCTAATCAGAGCATTAACTAACTGAGGGGAATATACCAGAAGATTTTTGGATGTTCTAAGCATGGAGCAAATATACTTGCTTAAGAAGCCGGAGAGATAGCACAGAGGTATTTGCCTTGCAAGCAGCAGATCCAAGACCTAAGGTGGTTGATTCGAATCCCAGAGTCCCATATGGTCGCCTGTGCCTGCCAGGAGCTATTTCTAAGGAGATAGACAGGAGTAACCCCTGAGCACCACAGGGTGTACCCCCCAAAAAAATAGAAAAGAAAGAGAAAGAAAGAATAATCTGTGTGCCACAAGCTACTTGATGCATTTTTCAACTCATAAAATTATGTTAGTAACTAAATTTTACAAGACTTTCCAGCTGAGTCTTCTACTAAAATCTCTGAATTTTAAAAATATTGAGAATTTAGAAAAGATGTATCATGCACCTCATAAAATAAGCTTTCCTAACTCCTTGTTGGTGCATTTTTTGAATTATAAAATAAAATGCTTGAGTCATAAAATGAACAGGTACATTTTGATGTACAAAATGAACATTTTGATATTTCAATACTGATATTAATTTTTCTCTTAAATTTAAACTGATCATTGGCCAGGAAAAATAACTAACGCTACAAATTCTAGAGTGACCTTAATCATGTCCTGTTAGCCAAATTCTTGTCATGTTCATTAAATGGACAGCCAGAATATTTTTAAAGGCCATTGGATTTTTGCAGTGAACTGAAAACAAGCAGGGCTGCTGTTCTGAATATCAAGATATCTATTCTACTGTCGAGGGAAATTTTACAATATCTTTTTATTTTTCAATTGGCAAACAAATTATGTCACCAAATTAAGAGGGGCAAAGATTATTTTAGCACCTCTTTTAGACTTTTAGTCTTTTAGACTCTCTTTTCTATATAGTAAATACTTTGGAATATATTGCAATCTTATATGCAAGAAACCTAGTTCTATGAAGAATATCTGATATGCTTCCTCTAAAGAAATTAATCTCCCTATAAACAATCTGTGGGCTACTTATAAAGCAATAATATTGGTTTCCACTAGGACATACGTAAGCCTAATATGAGACTATCTATTGTGATGAGACATTCAAAGGTGATAAAAATGATAGAGTTTGACAGTCACTTTCTAGGTTAAAAATAATAGAAAACATGGGGCCTGTGAGGTGGCACTAGAGGTAAGGTGTCTGCCTTGCGAGCACTAGCCAAGGAAGGACTGCGGTTCGATCCCCCAGCGTCCTATATGGTCCCCCCAAACCAGGGGCAATTTCTGAGCGCTTAGCCAGGAGTAACCCCTGAGCGTCAAATGGGTGTGGTCCAAAAAAAAACAAAACAAAAAGAAAACAACATTAAGTTTATTCAAATGATCATTAAACTAGAATTATTTCTATAATTCTAATACAGAGAGCTTAATCAATAACTAATGCTACTCAACAGTAAATGAAATAAGTTTTCTGCAGAAAATCTAAGATAACATTTCTAAGAAATCTGTCTTTATATAGACAAATGGCTTCATCCATTTATTAAAAATTATTACAGTATTATTTTAGGGCCTCAATTTTTTAAAATAAAGTCTATTCAAACGCTTCTTGCTTGATTTCACTTTTTTTTGTTTGTTTGTTTTGGTTTTTGGGCCACACCCAAAGATACTCAGGGGTTACTCCCAGCTATGAGCTCAGAAATCAATCCCGGCTGGGACTCTGAGCATAGAACCGAGGTCCGTCCTGGTTCCGCTGTGTGCAAGGCAAACACCCTTCTGCTATGCTATTGCACCTTCTTCACATTTTTGGGAAGCGGGGGCTTAAACACATCTGAATGTACACAGGCATAACTCCTGGCCCTCAACTGGGTAATCACTCCTTACAGGATCAGGAGACCACGATGGGAGGGAAGCTGGGGATCATACCTGGGACAGCTATGTTTAAGGCAAGTGCTCTCCCCGCTGTACTGTCTATTTATTCCCTTTATTTACTATATTTTAAAGGGATTGTTAAAAAAACATACCACTTAGCTATTACATCGATAAAGCTGATATTGACCTATTTCTTTAGTTGCTGGTCAGTATTTATTGAATATACAGCGTCCACTATAAGCTTGGTAGCCAAATTAGCCTAAGCAGTACTTTAAAAAAAAAAAACAAAAACAAAACAACACAGAAGCTAACCAAGCATATACTAATCAGGTACTGAATTATGGATTTGAATGGATACCTTAAGGAAAATGCTAAAATGGAATTTGTGAGAGTTGAGAGTCAGTTGGTCTAAAATTTCATGACAAGATGAGTCTTGATGAAAACTTTTTTTTTCTTTCTTTTTTTTTTTTTGTTTTTGTTTTTGGGCCACACCCAGCGTTGCTCAGGGGTTACTCCTGGCTGTCTGTTCAGAAATAGCTCCTGGCAGGCACGGGGGACCATGTGGGACACCGGGATTCGAACCAACCACCTTTGGTCCTGGATTGGCTGCTTGCAAGGCAAACACCGCTGTGCTATCTCTCCTGGCCCGATAAAAACTTCTAAATGTTGAACATAAGGGGTTTTTCAAATTAATGTAAAGCCATCCGGGACTGGAAAAATAAATAAATAAATAAGAAGTTGAAATAAGTTCTCACAAATCTAAATTTCTTAATTAAAATAAAAATTCCTTAATTAAAATAAAGCTAAAGCTGATTTCTTAATTAAAATAAAATATAACTTTTGAATTGGGCAAGCTTGACAGTTATCTGATCACTTTGCTCAATATTAGATATGCAAGCAAGTATGAAATTGAAGTAAAATTATTTTCTTTTTCTTTAATCATTAAGATGTTGAAAGATGTTAATGATCTTTAATGATTTAATATGTTTTGAGTACAGTTGGGGATGGCGTGGGGACAAGGGAGACTTGGGACATTGGTGATGGGAATGTGGCACTGGTAAAGGGGATATTCTTTACATGATCGAAACCCATCTACAATCATGTTTGTAGTCAAAATGTTTAAATAAATATATTAAAAAAACAAACACACAAACGAATAAAGATAATTAAATATGTGGAACCTAGCTTTCAAGGACATGGCAGCCAAGTCACTACTTCCAAACCTGACAACTCACTTTGATTTCAGAATCTGGAAAATAATTTATAAAGACTTTCGTTTGCCCATGGAAACAGAAAGCTATACATTGAGTAATTTGTTTATTTAATGAAAAACCGGAATTTTCTACAAATCGTGGGCTTAAGGGTTCTTACAATGATTCCTTGGTATTTATCAATATGCAACTACCTTAAAATCATTTTCAAAAATAACAAAATGGAAAAAATATTAATTATAGCTTAGAAGATGCTGCAGGTGTGCTATATATTTAATATTTTCTATTATAGATTATATTACTGTGTATTTGTTATATATACACATAGATTTATACCTTAGGAAATATTGAATTCTTGTACACTTTGACTATTTACAAAAGTTTTTTGTCATGTCATTTTATGTTTTCATGAAACTGCTGTGAAATAGAGTTACAAAGTTGTTCATGATTTTCAGTTATATAATGTCCAATACCCTGCCCTTTACTATTACATATTTCTATCACCAATGTCCTCAGTTTGCCTTCTGCCCTTCCTGCTGCCTGCCTTATGGCAGACATTTTTCTTCTCTCTTTCTTTCTCTTTCTGTCTGTCTTCATTTTTTCCTTGTAAGAGACTGTGATGTTTAACCTCTTATCAGATTGGAATTGTTTCTCCTATTCTATGGGCAGACTTTATAACCTGGTTCTCATCTTTTTTTTTTTTTGAGTTGGAGAAGATTTCTAAATTAATGTGATACATTTTTTTATCTTTACATCTACTTGCTTGGTTAGTGGTATTTAATCCTTGAAAACGCCTTTAAGGTTAATGTCATGGGGAGTTTTGTTATCCAGTGTACCTTATGGTTTCAAGTCTCATATTAAAGTCTTTAATCAGACTCATGACTCTTAGGTTTCTTACAAAGTATTTTAAGATATAATAGCACCTAGTAAATATTAACAAGTTAGGTTTTCATTAGCTAAAAGGTAAATTAAAAAGTATTCAATAGGGGGCCAGAGTGATAGAACAGTAGGTAGGATGTTTGCCCTGAATGTTTTGCTTTAAACTCATTTACCTTGAACTCGGCTGACCCAAGTTCAGTTCCCAGCATTTTATATGGTCTCTTGAGCTTGCTAGTCATAATTTCTAATAACAGATGCTAGAGTTAACCCCTAAATACAACCTAATGTTGCCTAAAAATGCTAGATAACAATATTAAGTACATATTTTAGTAGAGGTGGTTCCTAACAGTCAATTTAATAAATGGAATTTGTCCTTTTTTTTTTCAGGAAAGATTTGTTCATCTTTTTCATTCATTTAATCTTCTTTCACTAATTTGGACATTGCAGACAAAAATGGCTGAGAATGTAGGGATTAATATTCATTGGATAAGTAAAAAATCCAAAATGTTTCCATGCAAATGGTAGAGAAATCAAATGAATTCTTCCATCTCGATGACAGTTGTTGACTAAGATGGAAACCACAATAGAACAAATTCATTTTTTCTCCAAATGGCCATAAAAATAACTAAAATAATAATGCAAACAATCTCAGGTCAGTATTATTGCCTAAAACATTTCATTTTTTTCTTTATCTGTAAATGAAAAAGTAGTCCGGATATGGAGAATTGGGGGGAGAGAGCAAGAGAAAATTGTTTATAAACTATTGAGGCATATTAAATTATGCCTCAAAAATAATTGTTTAAGCTGTTGCACACAAAGAATCTGTAAAGAAAAACATTTAAAGCATAACTGTAAATGGTGAAATTAAAGGAAAAAAAAGAGAGAAAATGAGTCTTAAGCTGCGGATATCGTTTTACACTCTGTAATAAAATATCAATTTTTCTTTAACCAATGAGATACTTCCACAAAATTTGGACTTAGACTAATTCTTGAACTTAATCCTGGTTCATAATCTCAGCTGAGATGAACAAGCCTGCTTTCAGATCTGATTGTATAAGTTTCCTTTAGGCAGTCTATTTAGTGCCATATTTTTCACAATTCTGTCAGATTTTTTTTGTTGTTGGTGGTGATTATGCTATGTGATTATGCTATTATGGTCCCCCAGTGTAGTGTTGAAGTGCTGTCTATTGCTTACAAGCACAGAAGGCTGTGTTATGTCTCACAAAAGAAAATGTATTTGATTAAATTTGTTCAGGCATGAGTCAATGAATCAACTATATATGTATTGTTTCTATTTACATATTTTATGTATGTATAGCTATCTTAAACAGAAACACACTTTAAGAAAAGTTATATATTAATTGGCTAATAAAATATTGGACCAGAGGGCCCGGAAAGATAGCACAGCGGCATTTGCCTTGCAAGCAGCCAATCCAGGACCCAAGGTGGTTGGTTCGATTCCAGGTGTCCCATATGGTCCCCTGTGCCTGCCAGGAGCTATTTCTGAGCAGACAGCCAGGAATAACCCCTGAGCACCACCAGGTGTGGCCCAAAAACCAAAAAATAAAATATTGTGACCAGAGACATAGAATTTATATCATAAAATTTCTACAAATTTAATGGCTCAGTATTTGTTAATTCAGTCTTTGAGGGGGCCAGAGTGGTGGCAGAAGCAGTAGGGCATTTTCCTTGTATGCACTAACCTAGAATCAACTGCAGTTCAATACCCTGGCATCCCATATGGTCCTCCAAGCCAGGAGCAATTTCTGAGAGCATAGCTAGAAGTAACCCCTGAGTGTCACCGGGTATGGCCCAAAAAGCAAAAATAAAAAATAGTTTTTGAAATGAATTTGAAAATATTAAATTATATCACATGATAAGAGTGTACAATAATTCTGGTTTATCTGAACCAATTAGATTAAAAGGGATAACAAAAAATATATTTCTACTTAGATATTGCCTCTATGAGCCCAAAATTCTGAGTACAGTTGAATATTTACAAAAAAGTCTACTTGGGGATATATAGGCATTCACATTTTTATAAACTATTTGTTGCTTTTCATAGATATAACATGAAAGTTTTTTAAGTCAATAAAACATTTCCAAATATTTTAAAGCTTAATATTTCCAATAAAGTGAGGGCTTGCTAAATATATTTAAGCTATATTGTTTAAAAGACAGTATCATTATCATTGATTTTATTGACATAATGAACTTCCAACATGAGTATTTTTGTTATAAGACTTAATTTTTATTGTCAAATAATAGTATTTTTGTATGTAATTTTAAATCTTTTCGTTTGCACTAGATCTCTGGTCTTTGAGAACATATGCAGGCATGAGATAATACCACCACAGTTAATCTGAGGGAAGATATTGGCATCTACAGATTTAAAATTGAAGTAGATTTAACTATCAATTTGTTACTCTTGAAATATAAGCTCAGTGTCTTAGAACTTGTCTTGTATTTGATTTGGCAAGAAACATTCTCACTATAAAAGCTTTATAAAATGCCTTATTTTGGCTGGGAAGGTGGCGCTAGAGGTAAGGTGTTTGCCTTGCAAGTGCTAGCCAAGGAAGGACCGTGGTTCAATCCCCCGGCGTCCCATATGTCCCCGCAAGCCAGGGGCAATGCCTGAGCACTTAGCCAGGAGTAACCCCTGAGCATCAAACGGGTGTGGTCCAAAAAAAACAAAAATAAATAAATAAATAAATAAATAAAATGCCTTATTTTATGTATAAAATTGCATTTTTGCTTGTATACCAACCATGTAAAATGCAGGCATCTACTTGAAAATGTCCCAAAGGAATGTTTAACATGGATATTTACCATGATTGTTAATGCGTTCCATTTCTGGGCTGGAGAGTATGTGGTGGGTAAGATGCTTGCTATGCATGCAGCTGACAAGAGTTTGATCCCCAGCATATGATATAATTCCAGAGCCCTGCCTCAAGTTATCCCTAAGAACTTCAAGAGTGCCCCAATAGAAAAAAAATAACTGTTGCATGATTCCACATTTTATTTTAAATAACACATTCCTTTATAAATTTTTATATTATATATGTTTATATTATATATGATGTAAAAATTATTTACTGAGATTCAAATTTTAAATGTAGCTTGTGTCTTCACTTCAATGATAAAATATAATTTTACAATAAATCTAAATGGAGCAGCAAATATTTAAGTTGGTGCATCTTGCGAATACCTTACACTAAAGAGTATTCACTTCTTACTATAAATAGAAAAGAAAATACATGAGAAGAAAATCTACCATAAGAAACTACATTGAAAATTTGCTATTTTGTTATCCTTGACATGATAAACTTCATAGTTATTGTTTCTTAGAATCTGATGCTTTAAAATGAGAGTTCTACATTTCTTTAGGCAGGGGATTTTTGGTGGTACAAATTTATTTGCACTTGGCAGATTATCTTATTTTAAAAGTATTCAACAGTCTGTGAGGGGGCAGATGTTCACGACAACAAAAGGAGGACAAATTAGATTTAGTTAGTTTTAGTTATAAAAAGGAGCATACGGAAATAAATATAACATATGATTATTAGCCTACAGAAGTACTGTAAGAAATAAAAACTTGACATGAATGGGAAATCAGGGTGATAGTCTATATCAGAGATATGGGGAGGGAAGGCCAAGTGACAAGAGTTTTGTTAAATAAAAATAATTATCTGTCAAAATTTTAATAGCTCATACAATACTTTATAAAATTAATTCTCACCCATCATCTATAACTTCATTTTGTTTATAAAAATTAACATTCTCTAAAGTCAAGACTCAGAGTTCAGACTGAAAGAATTTAACATTTTCCATGGACAACACAAATTTGTGTCAATATAGTTTATTTTTGCTAAATTCATATTGAGATATCTGTTAATAGAAGTTCCTATTCAAAGGCTCAAAAGTAGGAGGATATGTAATGTGTGTTAAGCTTAATGGAGCATGGAAAAACTTTGCTTCATGGTCTGAAGAGGACTAGATATGGAGTGGTTTTATAAAAATAAATCTGTGAATGGTATAAAAGGATATGGAATTAAGTTACAATTAGGATGCTTTTTTGACATTTTATCACATAGTCATACAGCGATGATCACTATGTGTGGTAATTACTATAGATTATTTCAATTTTGTTTGGGCTTATTAATTTCTGGAATGCCTTGTGAAAAAAATAGTTTTGAAAGTGCAACACACAAGAAAATTCTCTTTAGGTTAAGTCTACATGAGACAACTATTTTTAATGAAGAAACATTTGTCATTTAAATGATAATGAATGAATAATAGGGACAAAAAAGGAAGTAAGGAGAAAGGAAGCAAAGAAAGAGAGAAAGAGAAAAATAGAGAGACATCTGAAAATGAAACTTTTTAGTAACAGAGTATTTTGCTTTTTCTGAATTGAACTAAATGGTTCAGATCAGGGCATCAGAAAAGACTTTCTTCCAAACCTTTGTTGACCAATAATTATTATTTTTCTCATAATTTATCTGTGGATATATGTAAAAATTGCAAATTTAACAGTACAGGACTCATGTGGAAAATATAGCTGGGTTGTTCTCCTCAGAACACTGAAAGATTTTCTTCATTTTAACAGTAGGTAGCTTAACTCAGGAAACACACTCCTGACAAGTTATTTGGGAAAAATTTATTAAGTATTTGGGGGGACAAAAAGGGTGGGGGCCCAATTCTCTCCATGAAAGATGGAGCAGGTCAGCACATATGATAAGGAGCTAATATATAAGATATACAAGGTACTGATACAACTCAACAAGAAAAAACTCTAATCCTATCCAAAAATGGAAAGAAGAAATGAACAGACACTTTCTCAAAGAAGAAATACAGATGGTCAAAAGGCACATGAAAAAATGCTCCACATCACTAATCATCAGGGAGATGCAAATCAAAACAATAATGAGGAGGCACCAACCATAACACGCCACAGAGACTGGCACACATCACAAAGAACAAGTACAACCAGTGCTGGCATGAATGTGGGAGAAACAAACTCTCATTCACTACTGGTGGGAATGTCATCTAGTCCAGGCTTTCTGGAAAACAATATGGAAATTCCTCAAAAAACCTTGAAATTGAGCTTCCATATAATAAATACAATTGTTGTATAATAAATACAACTTGTATGTATTATACGACTTCTATAAATCTACCTTAGGGACACGAAAACACAGTACAAAAATGCTCTCTGAACTTCTATGTTCATCACAGCACTATTTACAATAGCCATAATTTTGAATCAACTCAAGTGCCTGACCACATATGAGTGGCTAAAGCAACAGTGGTACATCTATGTTACAATCCATAGTAATGAAATACTATACAGCTGTTAAAATGAAGTCATAAAAATTGTCTATACATGGATGAACATGAAGATAATTATGGTAAGTGAAATGAGTCATATGGAGAAGGATAGACAGAATAGAATAGAATAGAATAGAATAGAATAGAATAGAATAGAATAGAATAGAATAGAATAGAATAGAATAGAATAGAATAGAATAGAATAGAATAGAATGGAATGGAATGGAATGGAATGGAATGGAATAGAATAGAATAGAATAGAATAGAATAGAATAGAATAGAATAGAATAGAATAGAATAGAATAGAATAGAATAGAATAGAATAGAATAGAATATAGAATAGAATAGTCTCACTCATCTTTATGATATAAGAAATATATAAAAGACAGTATGGCAATAATATTTAGAGAAAGTAGAAATGTGAGCTTGGAGGGCCAGTCCATGATATGAAGCTTGCTGCAGAGTGGTGAGTGCAGTTACAACACTAATTGCACTGGCAACTATCATTATAATGATAGTGAAAGAGAGAGACAGATGGTGGGCATGGAGGGAGAAAAATGAGTGACATTGGTGGTATGAAAATTATACTGATGAAGGGTGGTATATATTCTATGACTGAAATCCAATTACAAACATTTCTGTAACCATCATGCTTACATGGGGCCACACCTGGTGATTCTCAGGGGTTACTCCTGTCTATGCTCTCAGATATCACTCCTAGCTTGGGGGACCATATGGGAAGCCAGGGGATCTGTCCTAGGTCATCTGTGTGCAAGCAAATGCTCCACAACTTCACCACTCTTCCGGCCCCTAAAGAAATAATTTTTTTAAGTATTTTCCAAAATATTTCAAAAACTGTGTAAAAGGTAAAGTACAGTAAATTCTGATTGGATTTTTGATAGAGTTAGATTTTTAGACATTGCATTTCATTTATGTAAAGTGGCGTGGATCCCCATGAGAATTCTTTAAGAAAGATAATTCTATTTTGTCAAGTCAAATCTATTACAGAGTTACCTTAGGCATTGCATTGGCAACATCTGGCTCAACTTGGACATATTTTTCAGGAACAAATTAAAAACTGAGAATGAGAATACAAGCACAAATTTTGAAGCACAGTAGAATGGACTCACTATGAATGAAAGAACATAAATATTGCTCAGATTTAAAAATTAAATTCCATATGACCTTAACAAGTCTTTCTTTGATGTCTCAAAACCCCTTCATCATTGCATTTAAATCCCTGCTTAAAATCTGTATCTGTGAAACAATTTGGGTTCGACACATTAAGCAGGTGGGGCATTAAAAATAAGTCTTCTCTTTTATCGTTAAGATGTTTTTAAAGAAAACCTATTTTGTATGATTTATCCTGCAATTTATGCCAAGATATGTATCTACATAATTATTTTTGTTTGTTCTACATTTTCCTAGGTGCAAGGCTAAATGGTGATTTTTATATTATTGCTCATTCATATTGATTGTACCACTTTATTTCTCCTTTTAAAAATCAGGATTACTGTAGTCAATTGTGGAAGTGGTAGAGAACTGAAATATCTTTTGTGACTGTTTTATTTTTCATGAATTCTCAAAATTAACCAAAATAAGATCCAGGGTTGTAGAGAGTGGAAAATGTGGCATAAACTCAGAAGCTTTTGTAAGAGAAAAAATATGACCCTGTTTATTGAATAAAGTTTCTTAGATGTCACATTATCTCTCTATATGATATATGCTTCCTTAAATCAAAAATAAATTGTGCAGTGAAGCGAAATCTCTGCTCTAAATAGAGGTTGCAAGCACATGTTCAGTTGTCTTGGGGGTGTCTACAGAAATGGCTTCATATTGGTGAATAGATGTAGTGCCTACAACTTGGAT
Organism: Suncus etruscus; assembly: GCF_024139225.1. Classification (NCBI taxonomy): domain Eukaryota; kingdom Metazoa; phylum Chordata; class Mammalia; order Eulipotyphla; family Soricidae; genus Suncus; species Suncus etruscus. The sequence goes on from NC_064857.1 coordinate 6,334,556, forward strand.
GGAAAGTTTTCTCATTAATAATGGCAGTGGCATCATGATAAATAAAACAATAATGACATTCAAGGTGAAATAAGAACCAAGCGTCTGTTAAGAGAGTTTCCCCTTCTCCATGTCACAAAGAGACTGTCATCCTCGGAGATAAAATTTGAATGTCTCTTATACCTTTTTGTTCTATTCTGAAGACTTAATATACTGAGCTAAGGATGGGAGATAGCTGTTTGCAGGAGAGAACAGGGGAAGAAAATTGCCTCTTACTCTGATTTACAAAGGTGCCTGGCCTACAATGTGACCAAGTTGACCTTTTTTTTTTTTTTAAGAACCGTCTCCTTTTTAAAAAAAAGAAAAAGAAAAAGAAAAAGTCCTTTAAAATGCCAACATGCATATTGTACGTAAAATATTTAAAACATATTTGTCACTTTGAAAAGGTGAATTAATGAATTCGTCAATCATGTCTGAAGTGCTGAAAACCTCTCATTTGCTTTTGTTGTAACTTAGTTGGAGAAAAGTACCCTTCCACTGAACAGCACCAGAGAAATGTAATTAATCTTTGTTTTTGGTGAACAGGTGGTTCCACTGGTGGAATAAGACATAAATATGATATGTAAACACACACACACCCTCATGCACAGTCGTAAGGAGCTCTTCACTTCTGAGTTAGTTTGAAGTTCAAGATGTAAAAACAACTATGAATTATAAGTATACATTTTTAAAGAAATATTTTAAATATAGAATAAAAATTGTTAAAATATATAATATATAAATATATAATGTATTATATAAAATATAAATATATAAAATATATAACTATACATAATATCATGCTACTATTAAAATATATAAATATATAAAATATATCATTATTATGCTACTTTACTGAAAATTTTAATATAAATGTTTAATGAATTGGTCTCTTAAAATAAAATGAAATTCTAAATTAAATTAAATTAAATACTAAGCTTCATTAATTTACAAGTATGTAAATAAGGATAATGCACAAATATTGTGGCAAAAGTGGCAGAGAGTCCAGAGAAAAGTCACAGCAGATTACCTGACAAAATAAAGAACTTTCATGAAGACAATGAATCAGAATATATGGAATGGAAACTATGGATTCTATAGGCTAATCAGTTCAAAAACATAGGAACGATGTTGCGCATCTGGAGCATTTTGGTGGCAGTGGTACATAATACTTTTATACATCAATACCATAACATTTAACCTCAACTGTAATAAAATAAAATTTAAAATTAGCATAATATGTTTTTAAGAAAGGGCAGAGAAGATAACCCTCTTCTTGGGAAATGTATGTGTAGTGATTAACACAGTTCACTTGTTTTGTTCTTTTGGGGGACCACACCCAGTAGTGCTAAGGGCTTACTCCTGGCTCTGCACCCAGGCTTGGGGTGACATGGGGTACTAGGAATTAAACCTATGCAAGTCAAATATACTATCTCTCCAGCCTCAATACAGGACACTTTTGAAGTTTCCTACTTCACAACTCCTGTCTTTTGATGCAACATTTTTGTGTTTGGTTTTTAATTTTAACCCAAGTAACCTGCTTCTCTTACTCCTTTGCAGTAAACCTCCCTTCCTTGTCTTCCTCTGCTACTGCACTCAGGTTTATTTATATCTAATTCCAGTGTATATCTATGCTTGACAAGAGCTTAGGAGAAGAGCAAAGGCATTTTTATCACAGGGAGTCTCTGATATTCTACCGGCAAGAAAGATTTACTCCTCCAATTTTTACAAGCTATTGCTATTTAATTAATTTTCTTCCACAGATGAAAATGGATGTAGAGTTTGTGAGAAGAGCCCAATTAAAAACGGAGCAAGCCATTACACTGAAAAGAAATGAATATGCCTTCTTTAATATAAAGACTCCATATATCCTGTAGCTCTGATTTATTTCTATGTCTTTTTCTGCCTCACTTATTAAGAAAACTTTTTGCTCCACTGGTATTTGTATATATGCACGTGTGTCCCAGAATAGATATATAAAAGGTTTATGATTCTTTTAATGTAAAAAGTATTTATGTTTCTATGTAAAACTGTCTTACTAAGTAGGCACTATATTTGCTTTATCTGAATTTGTTTGATTTATTAAGAATTACTTAATCTAAGCATCCTCTTATATTTTGTTTTGGGGTCACACCCAGCATTGCTCAGGGCATGATCTTGGTTCTGTGCTCAGAGATCACTCGTGGCAGGGTTCCGGGGGCCATATATGATGCCAGGCTCAATACCTGACTTGTCATACACCAGGTAAGTGTTCTACCTGCTATACTGTGTCTGCAGGACCTTCAGTGGACATTTTAATGTTTCTCTTTCTTTGACTATAACCTTTTCTCCAAATGTATGTGTATTGGTGCCCATTGAATTATTTTAATAAATTTAATTATCAAGAGTTTTTTTTTTGCAAAGAATCTAGTATAAATCCAGAAATGTCTTGACTTTGAGGGATTTCATTATGTTAAGATTTTTTTAAAGAGTATAAGATGAGACATGCATACATCAACATATATACCCATATATGTTTGTAACTCTATAAGTTTATGAAATGTAGTATAGATTTATATATTATGTACATGTAAGTATACTGCATATATACATAAATAAACCAGAGCTACTTAGTTAATGTGTATTTAATAGCTCTATAATAAAATAAATACTAAAAGAAATGAAGAATAGTTTTATTTTTCTCCAAATCCCCATATATTTTCTTTTCTAATATTTTTAGAGGGGAAGGGTATTTAATGTGAAGTCTGTTGTTTCTATTCACTGCTGATTAAAACTTATTTCTTGTTCTTTGCACAATTCCTGACTCAAAATGATAAATACAATGTTTTTGCTTGGAGTAGCTAAGAAGTGTGAATTTGCGTAGGCTAATCTTTATGGTTTCCTTCTCTCTCTTTCTTTCTCTCTCTCTCCCCTTTCTCTTTCTCTCTCTCTTTCATCCACACATATGCATGTGCATACAATGCACAAACAAAAAATCTTTATTTTTATTATTCTTTGTAATTGCTCAAACAAAAAATATGGTCCAAATGCTTGAGTGGTGGGTTTAGCTATTAAGACAGTTTTGTATAGTAATGAGATTTCCCCCCGTAGGAGATCTATGAAGTGCTAATTAGGATCTATGACCTAATATTCTCTAGTAGCCAAGAATAATAGCCGTAATTTCCAGTTTTATGCAGAGTACAAGTCTCCAATATTACCAGCACTTCTGTTTCATTTGTAATTAACTGAGAGCAATTATTGCAGTCAAGAAAGTATGGGCTAATGCACATAGGTAATAAAATAAAGAGAAATTATTTTCGTGAAACTTAGATATGTGGCATTCGTATTGACTGGAGGTTTTTGAAAACCTAGATGTTATTTATCTATTGATTAAATTCTACCACTATCATTCTTAATTTCAATTAGTAACTTTTCGTTCACTACTTCATCTTTTTTTTTTCTGATTTAAACATTTATTAGATTTTGTTCTGGATAAAATAAAATATTTAAGGGGCTGGATCAATAATGAAGTGAGTTAGGATGCTTGTCATGTTCATATGTTCAATACAGGTTAGGGGATAGCATTCCATGTGGCATCACTAGGAGTAACTCCTGAGTGCAGAGCCAGAGGAAACGCCAAGTACTTTGGTAAAGCCAAAACCAAACCAAAACTAAACCAAACAAAACCATTAACTAGGAGCTAATATGATAAAGTTAACTGGAAATGTGTTTGTAAACACAGAATTGCCTACTTTGAATGCTAATATAGGCTGTGTCTCTCAAATCGACGATGAGAGCCTCTAGAAGGATTCCGCCCATTTTCGGCGTATTAGACTTTTACCCTAGTTTATTACTTTTCTCTTCTTCAAACAAAATCACGCAACTTGAACTAGCTAGTCCTGCCTCCCAATTAGAGGGGGAAATAAGGGAGGTACCAAAACCAAACAGGTGCAAGACTACTAAGTAGTAGGCTAGATACAGAGGGGACCACATATTCTGGCAGCCCTGGGGGTGAGGGAAGAGGATATGGGAGGTAGGACAAAAATGGAGGTGTAGGAAGGACAATTTGGTGATGGGAATCCCCCCTGATTTTATGTAAATATGTACCTAAAATATGTAAGCCACTATGGACAAAATAAAAAATAAAAATAAATAAAGAAAAAAATTTTTTTGTTTTGTTTTGGCCACACCGGTGACATTCAGGGGTTACACCTGATTATGCACTCAGAAATCACTCCTGGCTTTAGAGACCATATAGGATGCTAGAGATTGAACCCATGTCTGTCCTGGATCAGCCGCGTGCAAGGCAAATGCCCTACTGCTGGGTTGTCACTCCGGCTCCTGGAGATAAAATGATTTCTTCACTCTAATCTCATAAAATTATACTCTTGTGGATATTAAGATGATTATTTTATAAAATATTTAAAACTGCATTTAAAATTATTTTCAAATTTAGAAGAAGTGATCACATTTATCTAAAATTACGTTGCAGAGTAGTTTCTACATGTGTAACACTGCTCCCCTCAGGTAACTTTACTCTTCATTATCCAAAACACATTCTAAATACTGTTTTAATATATTTTTTTTTCTTTTTGGACCACACCAGGTGATGCTCAGTTGCTACCCCTGGCTATGTGCTCAGAAATCGCTCCTGGCTTGGGGGTTATATGGGGGATTAAACTGCAGTTCATCCTAGGTTAGCTTGTGCAAGGCAAATGCTTTACCACTTGTGCCATTGCTCCGCCCCTTGATATAATTTTCAAAATAAAATCAATGATTTTATAATTTTATAAATTTACACTCCAATCCTATAGGCTCCTTTTTGTGCAAGAAAAGAATATTAACTTGTTTATATTGAAGTTTTAATCTCCATTTATCACATTAGTACTAGGTCTACTTTTTTAATTTTTTAATTTTTTATTTTTAATTATGAGAACAATGATGCAAAGAAAGAGAACAAGGTAAAGTTACAGTGGAAGGACAATCACCCATAAACAGAGTTCTCAGAAGAAATTCCCTTGCTGATGGCTAAATTTTAAACTTAAGAACATTAAGAAAAATAAAACAGAACCCATGCACAATTACTTTGTCCACAAGTCCCCAGATTGTAGTACATTATAACTTTTCTTAGCAGTACACAAAGCAATATAAGGCCATGAAATTTATGTGACTCCTTAAACATTGAAGGCAAGTACTAGGTCTTCTTGATTTCCTTCTGCATTCCATCCAGAAAGTCTCCTGACTTTCCACTTAAATTCTATTCAAGCCACTTTTTTTTTTTCTATCTTAGTCTTAAAATGTTTTACCTTAGAAAGCAGTATATGCATGTAAGGATGTTTTATTGGTTAAGGAGGATTAGCACTCTGCATATCATTGATTACCCTTGTGAAGATGTAAAACAGTATAATAAACATTTGAAGGTTTGCATTTTTCTCCTATTCTGTAAATGGTTTTATATGACTATGCTCTCTGGTTAATATTTTTTGTTTCCTGCATTGACATAAATTAAAACTTAAACCTGGTAGCACAGTTTTAAGCCAGACCAGGATTTGATTATTATCTATTAAAAGACAAGTCAGAAATATCAGTGTCCTAAACAAGTAATATGACAATGTATTTTTTATTACAAACATTATTGTAGTTGGGTTTCAGTCATAAAAAGAGTACAATGTTTAATAAATACTAAAGTTATGATGTAAAAAGCCTGTGAAAATGTCAACTATTTTAAACTCACAAAGCATATTCTTAAGCATAATTAAATTAATAAATAAGAGATATGCAATTTTATTGAGATTGTAGAAAGTATTCAAGTTTTAATAGCATTTGTTATGAGGATCACAAAATTTATATTAATAACAAAATCTGTTTACTTTGATCTAAGCACTGTAGTAGTCTAGCACATAGCATTTAATTTTTTTTATTTTAATTATGACAACAAAGATGCAAAGAAAGAGGACAGGGTAAAGTTACAGTGGAAGCCCAATCACCCATAAACAGAATTCTTGGTAGTCCCATCGATGATATCCAGCCTTGAACTTTCAGCCAAAGAACATTAAGAAAAACAAAACTGAACCCATGTACAATACAATTACTTTGTCCCTCAAATCCCCAGTTGTAGTACATACTATTTCTTAGCAGCACACAATATAATCTAAAGACATTAGACTTATGTAACTCCTTAAACATTGAGGGCAAAGTACATTTCTCTAGTTCCATGCACATGCTTACTAGTTTAAGTTAGCCTCAAAAGTTTTAGTGGGTTGTTTTTCTTAAGGATTGGAGTCAAGGGAACATAGTAAAAAATGGTGTTAGAGTGGTATTTGTTTGCATAGGCCCACCAAAACATAAGGGACATGGAAAGACAAATTATGGTCTAAATACAAGGAGACCCTACCCCTGAAGTTTCCTGGCACAGGACTGACTCTAGGCTCCAGGCAAATTAGTTTGTCCAATTCAAGTCATCGTCTGTAGTGGCAATACACCTCCATTCCTCACATAGTCTCTGTTGTTGGTATCATGCTTCTGTATTAAAGATCCTGGAGTCTGAATATCCCATATTGCAGTCAGGATGGTGCAGAGCATCCTCTCGTTTCACCTCACACTTAAGGGGCACTAGAGAGAACCATGTCCTGTAGAGCAGGTCATTGTTGCTGTCAAGTCTTCTCAGTGTAAACGGAAGTCTCTTTTTAAGAGGTCGATGTCAGACCCTTGGTAGTGTCTTTCCTGGTAGAGGACTGCTTCCCGCTGTTGCTATAAAAGACCTTGGATGTTTCGTAGATAGCTTGCCTGGTTCCGGCGTGAATGGAGGATGCCCATTCTTCTGAGGCCTGTGCCAGGTCATTATATCAATGTTCAGGGTGTAAGGTACATTGTACTGAGATTTATTAGATAAGAACTTATCTGTATGTATGGTGTTTTCCCATTTTAATGTGTCTATGCAAACAAGGATCAATGCCATGGGGCGTTATTGGTGCATCTGGAGGCAATAGGAACAAGACCAGAAATTTCCATGACATAGTTCAATCATAGGCATCAAACTGAGGGACAGTTCCACCAACAATACTTACTGAACAGCTTACAAAGAAAAGACAAGATGAAAAGTGAATAGAAACATCATGGTAGAAGAATATATAGAGAGTTACATCAGTTAAAGAAAATACCCATAAAATATTCAAAAGATATATGTGTTCAATTTGTGTCCTTCTAAATAGTTCTGGGATTTGTTAGATATACTGTATGTCTTAGGTCAGAGATTAGAACTATGTGTTACTAAAGTTAAGAAGGGTAAATCTGGGGTACTGATGGTTGGAAGAAGCAAATGTTCGTGGGGGGGTGGCTACTGCCCCCGCGCGGTTTGCAAAATGTAGACTGGTATGAAATTACCAGTGACAGACTGAGTATAGCTGAGCAGCTATCTGCCACCCACCAAATCAAACTCCACCCCCTAAGCCCCACCCTAGGCCAGTGTCCGGCCCGGCCTGGGAGTGGGGAAAACCCAGGGTGCCCTGTCAGCTCCTCCCAGGAACCCACCTGGAGATCCGGAGGAATGGGGGAGAGGGGGGTCGGGTGACCCAGATCCGGGCCCCCCTACCCTAGGCCGGACCACGAGGCCGCTGGCACATGGGTGGGCCTGCCAGCTGCCCGTCCGTGCCAGCTAAAAATCCTGCTCCGGGACATAGCATTTAATTTAACGATATCTGTAAGGCTATTTCCCAAGTATTGCTATTAATATTGTCAATTTTATTGTTTTATGTTATCAATTCAGAGATGTTTCTACATAAGCTTAAATAGATATAAGTAAAAGAAGTTCAGGATCACATTCCATTTTTATTTCAAAACTTTTTTTATTTTTCTTTCTTTAAGTACCATAATCCCATATATGATTGTAGTTTGGTTTCAGTCATAAAAGGAGCACACCGCCTTCACCAGTGTATCCTTCCCACCACCAATGCCCCCATCTTCCTCTTTCCACCTCCTTCCTGCCTGTATTTGAGACAGGCATTCTACTTCTCGCACTAGTTAATAGTCATGATAGTTAGTTAATGTAGTCATCTCTCTCTAACTAAACTCACCACTCTATGTGGTAAGCTTCATATCATGAACCAGTCCTTCCAGCCCTCATCTCTGTTGTCTCTGGGCATTATTACAATAATGTCTCTTATATTTCTTAAACCTCATAGATGAGTGAGACTATGCTGTGTGTGTCTCTCTCTCCTCTGACTTATTTTACTTAGCAAAATAGTTTCCATGTCTATCCATGTATGGGAAAATTTCATGACTTCATCTCTCCTGATGGCTGCATAATATTCCATTGTGTATATGTACCAGTTTCTTTAGCCATTCATCTGTTGAAGGGCATCTTGGTTGTTTCCAGATTCTGGCTATTGCAAATAACACTGTAATGAATATAGGTGTGAGGAAGGCATTTTTGTATTGGTTTTGTGTTTTTAGGGAATATCCCTAGGAGTGGATTATATGGGAGCTCAATTTCCATGCTTGTGAGTATAACTACCATCCTTCATTTTCTAAGTATAAGAAAAGGAAACAATTTTCATGATAATTCAGTCCAAGCTGGTTTTTGGGTCACACCTGGCAGTGCTCAGGGGTTATTCCTGGCTCCAGGCTCAGAAATCGCTCATGGAAGGCTCGGGAGACCATATAGGATGTGGGGATTCGAACTACTGACCTCCTGCATGCAAGGCAAGTGCCTTACCTCCATGCTATCTCTCCAGCCCAAATTCATTGACTTTTAAAAATTCAGATCCTTGTTAAGTCCCTCAATTTTTATCAGAGACTCGCCAGATAGGAACTGATATGAAATGTTAAATTTAGCCTTCTCATTTTTAACTCTGGACTCTTACTTGAAATATATCTATTCACTAGATGTTTCTGTGCACCACCTAAAGCCAGGCAAATTTTTTTGTTAATAAAACAATGTATACTGATAATGCTTGTGTTTACAAGAAAGATATTTGTACTTTACAGAGGAAAAATAATAAAACTGACTAGCAAAATCCCCTATTTATCCCCATGATTTTTGACATTAAAGAGTAGAACACCTGTTCTCCCCCCAAAAAATTACTCACTAATAATCAAAAAGAATGAACAATATTACTTATTGTTTATGTCCTTAAAATATTTTCACTTAACCTTTTTCTGTGTGCACATACAAATTCTTTTTGAAATGTGGTCACATGAGTGTAGTTAGTTTTCTAGATTTTTCTTCTAAAAATTTAACACCACAAAGGATACATTTTCCTCATTAATAAATGCATTCATAAAATCCATTTAATGCCTGCAGGTAATATGTGGTACATACCGTTAGCTTTTGAAACAACAATCAATGGCTATCAGTTAAATTGATCTCAGTTTATGTTACAAGCAAGGCTGAATTAAAACTATTTATGAACACTTTTGTAAGCGTTTATCCACGTATTTCTTTTAAATACATCTCCAGAAGTGGAATTCCTAAACCAAGAGATAAATATAATTTGATGCCTGATGTTTTTCTAAATTTATAACAAAGCATACTAGTTAAATAAATCACCTTCAAAAGTCTATAATAATAACTGTTTCTATCTTATCAACACTATTTTCAATACACATATGTTAATATAAAAATCGCTATGCTGTCTATTTTTTAAAATTTATTTAAAGAAAATGCATATAGTTAATTACTTCAGATATTATCATTACTCCAGGCAAGAAAAATAGCAATTCCACATTGAGGCAATCTATGACAAATAGTCAACAATAGTAAATTATTTTAAACTTGAGTGAAATTCAATGGTTAAAATACCATTTAACCCTCTCACTCCCTTTCCCATCAAATCTAAACACACTGGTCTTGGTGATCGCAATGGAGGAATAATAATACTGAATCTGGCCTCACAGGCCTCATAGTATGCCATGTAAGCACATGGGCTAGTTTCAGACAAGATAAAAAAAAATACCATCGAATCAAAAATTAAAAAATTAAATAAAATTTAATCTAAGACCTAAAGTTCAAATTAAACCCAATATTAATAAAGATTCAATAAAAATGGAACTAAGAGAAAATACAAAGACATACAGAAATAAGTCTAGATTATACTACATGGTATTTAGTTATTTTTTTCTTTGCTCTGACACATTTTACATCAAAACAATGTGAGGATGAGTTTTGTATGGTGTTAAGACGTCAAAACTCCTTATTTCTGACTGTAAATAGTTTGAACTATTTTTGTTTGAACAAAAATGAAACTGTTATGTTTAAAAATTATGTGGTATTTTGTTCAGAGAAAGAAGGCTGGAGAGCAGAGGGCATAGTTATTTCATATCTGTATGGTCTTCAATGCACTGTCATTGTATGCTTAAGATATCTAAGCATACAATACCCTGTAAACACAAAAAAAAAAACAAATAGGGGCCGGAGAGATAGCATGGAGGTAAGGCGTTTGTCTTGCATGCAGAAGGTCAGTGTTCGAATCCCAGCATCCCATATGGTCCCCTGAGCCTGCCAGGAGCAATTTCTGAGCATAGAGCCCAGAGTAACCCCTAAGTGCTGCCAGGTGTGTGACCAAAAAACAAAACAAAAATCAAACAAACAAAAAAAGAAACAAATAATTTTCCCGGAATATTTTTATATTGAAGTCTTCTTATAAAAAGTTACCGTATTTTCATATTGTTAAAATGTTAATATTTTATTTTTAGTCCTTAATTAGATCATCATTCTCCTAATAAATAAGTATACAACTGTGCTTTTAGCTGTCTTTCCATTTGCCTAGCTATACACCAAATTATAAAACAATATTTGAAAAATAGAGAATGACATCTCAAATCATCTTAAGAATGTAATATACATAGAAAATAATAACAAAATAACTAATGATATTATGATTTGCATTATACTTTTATATACATTTATTTCTAATTACATCTGAAATGTATTTGATTACATGATATTTGACTATATAAACTTGCTTCATCATATTTTCAATCACCTAAGATGGACAGTTTGTTTCATCTTGTAGTCTTAATTTGACTGAAAATAATGGCTGTCTAGAGCAAAATATTTAGGAAAATTTGATGGGCTTTGACCCATGCAATAGGAAAGAGAGACATGGTTGAAATGTCTTAGAAATGTCTTCTCTAAGTAAGAAAAGGGAGAATAGAATTTTTATAATCAAATGTGATAAACATGTTTCTATAATATTATCATCTTTTATTCCACTTGTGCCATTCATATTGTATTACACGATCATAGAATAAGAAAAATGAACTGAGCACTTTCTCAATTTTTTAAAAATAGTACTAATTGGTACTTCACTAGATGCATAGAGAGAAATTAATTCTATATAGATAATGGAAAATTTAAAGCATTAGAATTTAGTTATGCCCAGTTTGAGAAAGACTGAGGGGTGTCCAGTACATAAGAAAAGGCCAGAGGGAAGTCAGACAGTTTAAAAGTTTAAAAACTTTTTAACATTTTTAAACAGTTTTTCACTTGTATATTAGCACAACAAAATCTACTTTACTTCTTCTAGTGTGTGAATTCTCATCAGAAACATAATTGAGAATGCATTTAAAGAAATCAGATACACTTGAAAACAACTGCCTTTGATTTGGAACTCCTGACTTTTAAAGTTTATTTTATTCTTTTAATTACTCGTCTAAAATTTTTTCTGCCCCCAAATAAAACATGAGATTAAAATTTGGTGAAAATTGTTTTCGTCCACTCCAGCTAAATAAAAAAAAAATAATGGATCATGTAGTCAAAAGAAAAATTGGGCCCATAATATCATGATTAACCAAATGAATGAATTAAAGAATTGGATGTAAATTTCCATTTTCACCTAGCACCTGGATCCTGAAACAGCTGCTACTTTAATTATTTATATGATTCGGCAAATAGTATTTCCCTCTTCTCCATTGTGAGATAGATAGCTATTGTGATTAATATAATTTCAGCTAAGCCAGTAATAATCTGTGTGTATATTTTTTGAATTGTGTCTCGCAATGTCTTCAGATGGCTTCAATTTGTTTGAAGTGAGATCAGCTTTTGGGGGCACAAATCATTTCAATACTCTATAAATAATTAATCACACAATAGCCTATATTAATGTAGCTTTTATATCATAACTTGAAACCTAGCAGAAAAATAAAGGTAAAGTTCACATTCTCAAAGGAATACTCATTTCCTCACATGAGTTAGTTTGCACAATTTTTTCTTTATATTCAAAAGCCCATTGCAAGTCAATATCCTACACAGTGTGGAAAAATTTCTGTTATTGTGGGCAGCCTACATTGCATTCACTAATATAATAAATACTAGGCATCTACTCATGTCAGGCTCTGGGCACAGTGTATCTAAAGTTGACAAGATATCTAGTCATGTTACAAAATATTCCCCAAATGCACAATGCTACCCAAAAATTTAGAGTCATTATAAATTTTTATCAGTGTTCTAAATTTATAATAATGGGGTAAGCTTAAGAAAAAATAAACAGGTTTTTGCTTAGATGTGACACTTGCATTAATCTTCATGTAAAGAGACATGGATTCTAAAATAATTTTGCAAAATATGCCATGACCTGACTATAAACTCAGGAAAAGTCATTGACAGAAGATTAAAATCATCTTTATCAGAGGTTTAAGAATGTATGCAGAAAGATCGTGACTGCGGTTCGATCCCCTGGTGTCCCATATGGTCTCCCCAAGCCTGGGGCAAATTCTAAGCGCTTAGTCAGGAGTAACCCCAGAGCATCAAACGGGTGTGGCTCGAAAAAAACAAAAAAACAAAACAAACAAAACAAGAATGTATGCAGCATGAGGTTAGTATATAACTAAAAGCAGAAAAAAATGAAGTACTAAGGGGAAATTTCAATAATTTTGAACAACAGTCATTGCAACATTCAAAGAAATATAGAATGAACAGTTTTAATGAGTAGTTGAATCATAGTGTTGATAGAACTTATTGATGGATTTTGTCAGGTAGAGTGAAGGAATGGTGGAAGAAAAATAATAATCATACATATTTTTGGCTTGAAAGAGTGTTGGTGCTACTTGCTAAAGATAATTGATAGAAAGGTCTGTTGATAAAATTGCAGCTTTACTGAGTTAAGTTTAAAATGCCTATGGGATATCCAATTACTAAGATAGTGAAATAGAGGTAGGGTGCTCTAAGTTTTGAATTCAAATTTGTATAGCTAAAGAAATTTTACAGTGAATAGGGCACTTGTCTTGCATAAGATTGACTAGGGTTCAACTACTGGTACCCACTATCGACCCTTAAGCATCGTCAGGAATAATTCCTGAACAGAACACCGGGAGTAGACTATAAAAATTGCAGGCATGGCCCAAAGAAGAAGAAGAGGAAACTTTGGAACCATTCACATAGATATATCCTATAAAGTTACAGAATTAAATAAGATCACCTTCTTTATATTCTATTTTATATATTTTATATTTATTTTAATTTTTAATTTATAAATCATTTTATTTTATAGTCAGAGAGCAGAGGAAGAAATTGACTACTATTTCAAATACTATTACAAAAAGTTAGAGCTGAGAGGAAGTATGATTCAGAAAGAAAGGAAACATTGAGTTTTGTGATATTTTGTTAAAAAATTATAGTTTGGAAAGTTTATCTCAAACCATTGAACAATACAGTAAGACCCTTGAAATTTGGCACAAAGTGCCATATTTTAACTTTTATTTAAAAAATGTAATGTAAATATATGGATGTTTTAATTATCAGCCTTTAAAATTTAAATGATTCTTTTATTTTTTTAAATTTATTGTGACCAATGTGAATTTCAAGTCTTCCACAGTTATATTTAGGGTACAAAGTGACAGTGAATCAGGGCCATTTCTACCATGTGTTGACCTCCTTCCACCATAGTTCCCAGCATGCATCCCAGACCTCCCCACTTTGCTCCCTAGACTGCTAGTTTAGCCAATCCATTTTGTATATATATCTTGATGTAGATTGGGTATCTTGCTTCTGTTGTTGATGACTTGGAGTTTTCTCCTGGTACCATCCACTTTTTTTTTCTTTCCCCTCCATTTTTGAAGCAAAACAAGATGATTCAAGCCTGTGACTCCGTTGGAAAAAAATGAAAAAGAAAAAGGGAAAAAAAGGATGCTGGGAGGGGGGTCTGGAGTATGAGTATCAATTTAAAAGAAGAAAAGGGAAAACAAAAGAGAAAAAGAAATAAAAAGAAAAGTGAAAAGGGAGGGAAAGAAACGAGAAAAACAAAAAGAAAACAACCAGGCACCACAAGAAACCTGACAGCAAAAATAAATACTAGCCAGAATTGCTACAATGAGAGAAAGAAAAAAAAAATTAGAGAGGGGGGATGGGGGAGGGAGATTAAGGAGGTTGTGGTAAGAGTTTATGGGTTTTATTTTTCGTAAGTATTGGGGAAATGAGAAAGAAAATTCTCGGGCCCGGAGAGATAGATAACGCAGCGGTGTTTACCTTGCAAGCAGCTGATCCAGGACCTAAGGTGGTTGGTTCAAATCCCGGTGTCCCATAAGGTCCCCCGTGCCTGCCAGGAGCTTTCTGAGCAGACAGCCAGGAGGAACCCCTGAGCGCCGCCGGGTGTGGCCCTAAAATAAAAAAAAATAGAAAAGAAAGAAAGGGAATTCTCTTGGCCTAAGAGATTCAGGGTTTCTCCACCCTTGAAGCATACTGTCATAGGAATAACTACTCCATACACGCTCATTTTCACACCCCAAGGATTTTTTTTATGGTGCCAGGAAACTTTCCGCTCAGTTGTGGATGATAACATAAGGCTCTGTAGCTCGAGATCTTGATATTTGCATAGGTCATAGTATGGAGCCTAGGATAGAGTCTTTCTTTATGGTTCTAGAAGTTTTGTGCCATCATTGTTATTGTAATCAGTCTTCTGTAATTGGTGGTCTTGTTTTTTGCACAGGATAGTCTTTTTTGCCTAATATGTATGGTGTCAGAAGATCTGCTCTGTCCCAGTTGTCAAAGTCAGACCTTTGGAATTAGAAACCTTTGTTTTTGAATAAATTGTAGGCTGAAGCCTAGGCTAGGATCTTTCTTATTGCTCCCAGGAAAAGATCTGTTCAGTGGCAGTTGTCCAAGTCAGTCTTCTGTAATTAGTGATCTTGATTTTTGCACAGGTCAAAGACAGAGGATGTTCTGATTTCATTTTACCATTTAGTGATTTTTTAAGCAAAATCACATTATGTTCTAAAACACAAAATTTGATTATTTATTTTATTACTTATTCAAAAAGTACACTGAGAAATGTAATGTTTTCCGTTTGGGGGTCCTAAAGCATCCAAAGCTTTAGGGGCCTCCCACAACAGTCTCCTGCCAACTCAGTCAAGCAGAAGGGAGGTATAAAGCTAGAGACCAAAGATGTGAAACTAGCCCAGCTCTGCAACTGGAAGAAATGACTAGGGTGCTGGGATCCCAGGAGTTCCAGCTACAGGTATTCATGGAGTCAAGTTTTCAGGTAATTAAGTTCTGTCCCAGACTGAATATGTCTGTCCCAACTACTGAGCTCTCTCTTGGTCCTACCTTCTTTATTATGCCACAAATATTTGTCAGTATTATAGAGAGTCCTTCTGATTTCTGCTTTAGTTATTTGAAAATTAGTAAGTAGATTATATGTCCTATAACTCTAAAAGTTGTGATAATTTTCATAGGAGGCTCTCTAAAAACATAATGACCTTTAAAGCCTTGACTATAGAGGTAAAGATTTGGCATTAACATTTACAGCTCCTCTTTTCTATTTATGCAAGGTTGCAGTTCTCAAGTTCTTAAGAGGAAGATTTTTAAATAGCAATAAAACGAGTTTTTTTTCCTAGATATTTTTCTTTTTCTTTCAACATCAGGCCCTTGCTCAAGAAAACTTCCATGGCATAACTGCAGTAACTTAGAAAATTAGCATCTATGTTCAGAATCTGATGTTACTTCCATGAATACAATGTTGATAATGTTCTAAATGTATATCTTGGGTCCTGCTGTGTGACAAACCACTAACATATTTTTTCTAAGAGACTGACTTCATGCTTATAAAGCCATACTTATAATTGGAATAAAAATAGAGATTTCTGACTCAAATTGCATATTTGTAATACCTAATATGCACAAATCTCCCCAATTAGTGCAAGTGAAAACTCCAAGCCTGAAGAATATGACAATTTTCTGCTATCCAATATGAATTTAAAATGTTTTTCTCTGCCAAGATTTTAAGGACCAAGGACAGTTACAGAGCATACTTCTGATACCTTTACAGACAAAACACATCGCTCTTGCTAAAATATAATAGTTGCTATAACCAGTTATTATAGTCTAAGTTTAATTAAAGATAATCTCCTCCTTGAAAGACTTTGGTATATTTAAAAAAAAAAAACAAAATGAAAAATGTATTTTCAATGGTTCAAAATTGCTTCTATGATTGGTGAAAGGATGATGCTATGATGCTATATTATTATATCAGCTCTTTGACACATTGGAGAAATGAGTAACATCAGGAAAAAACCAATAATTAAAAACGTATTCCTGACTCATTTGTAAAGATCTGAGGCTTAATTTAGGAAATTATACAAACTTTGATCACTTTCTAATTGTGCATAAGTAAATGCGTAAACAATGGGGAAGGCCGGACCCAGTCCTTTAAAGAAAGCAGAGTGTGCTTCCAGTGTTACAAATTACTACAATGCATAGTAAGAATTGGAAGAGGAAATGAAGAAAGAGAACAGGAAAGGAAAACAAATTGAGTTGTGCTCTGTGACCTTAATTTTATTCGAAGCTAA